>NC_141698.1:735369366-736630168 GCF_964263255.1 Lissotriton vulgaris
ATCTACTCGGGGTACAGTCCAAAAGGTAGTTTTCCATGGGACAACAGTGTTCTTCTCTCGCAACAATTTGTCCTTGATTCTCAGGCCTTCCTTAATCAACTCAAGCTACAGGATTGTAACTTCTTCTCTCCTTGCATGATTAGTCAACAAAGGCATTCTAGCTAACAGAAAGCTTTTTTTCACCTGCAACACAAAACGTGAGAGAGAACAAATTCCACAGCACACATGTAATTTGGCTTGTTAATCCTAAAGCGAGTTTCAGGGAATTGCATTTCAGGCCTATTAAGTTTAGCTAATATAGGAAACAGCATGTGAGCCTTTACCAAGTACATAGAAAATAAGGCACGTTCAAACAATGCATTTACCTATAGGTAAAACAACACCATTTAGAAACACCTTTAGTACATGAAAAATTGTCAGTTTACTACACGAGTTCTTCATGTTAATCTTTTCTGCTTGTTTCATTTACTTTTTATGTCGATTTTTTCCATGTTACTTTTCAATGGTCTAAACACATCACGTTTCAAGTTAATACAGTTTGTGATCCAACACAAAGGATTATATGTGGGTGCGCTCTACATGTGAGTATAATGCACCCCTATAATTAAAATGCAGTTTCCACTACATCACCATGCACCCTCCCCTAGTAACAGTCTTCCATGTCATTCTTATCAGGCAGCCTCTGTATCCAGGTACAAAAACTCCATAACTCAGTGTCTTATCACTGAGAAGGGGAAAGACCGTCTTCAAACCCTGGAGCCGTGTCCGGTCATAGAGTTGTTAGGTGATTTTCAGGCTGTTTTACCTAGCTAGTCTAATTTAAGAACAAATGTAAATTAGAATTTCTTTGTTCGGTGGTTTATTTAATTGAAACATCATTTGCATTTTGTAGTATTTGTATACCTATCATGGATTTAATAATCCATATGTACTTCAATTTATTTATTTATAAATGTATAAAGCGTGCAGCAAATCAACAGGGTCTCCCGGCGCTTAAAAAGTGGAGGCTGGGTAACTTAGGCAACAGGCAAGAACAGGAAGAATAGTAATCAAGCCAGGTCGCAGGTAGGTTATGATGTAATAAATATCAATGATCATAATTACTTGTAATGTGTGTATGTAGTAATATGTAAATCTGAAACGTGGTAGCCCCTAACAATCTCTGCAAGTTCTCTGGTAGGTCTGTTATCAAGCACCTTTCCTTTCAATACTGCTAGCAAGCAGGATGTTGTGAGATTACTGTCTACTGTCCCTTTATCTTTAGAGGCAAGGCTATCCCCACATCTCTGGTGGTTAGGGAAATCGAACAGTGTGCCCTGAGATAGGTGATTACCTTTGCCATATGATTGCACATATCCTGCATTGCATGTGTATGACTTATTTTGCTTGGTATTTATGTAGCTATTTAAATGCATTCATTACAGTGGGAGATCTGAGCAGGATAACCTTTTGATGTGTAATGTGGTGACTATAAGTACTTGGCCCTGGGCGGCATTGGCTGCTTGCTGGGAGATGTGTGCGATCCCTGGAAATGCCTTATAAGAAAGGCTGTTATCTTGAATGAATTACCAAACTGTTTCTGTCCATGGCATCCAGCCCCTGGCATCTTCAATTGACCCATCTCCAGATTGTGACTTGAGAAACTCTTCAAACTTGCATAGCTATGTGGCTTTAGTGTATTTGTTATTTTACATTATTAAATTGAAGTCTTACTAGTCGTATATTCTTTTTTTAGGTCGAGCCTTTACCATTCCGCAGGAATGGGAAATGGGGAGAATTCAAGTCGGCTATTTTCTCTTCAAACCAAAGGGCTTTCAGCCGCGGTTTTCTTGCAGTGCCCGTGAACCACGTGATAACATGCACGCGCATTCAGGGCCAGCCAGCCCAGCACATCAAAGGGCTTCTCCTCCCCTAATTATTCATGGCCGGCCGCAGGCCGGCCGTACTTTCAGTTTCCCCAGAACGGCTAATTAGGGGAGGAGAAGCCCTTTGATGTGCTTCACACCAATGCGCCTCAGTCATTCCTCTTCTTTGTATTTGCTTCCAGACTCCGATCTGCTCATGTGCACAAGACGCTTTACACATTACACTCATCTGCCTGAAGTGGGAGTTTTAAACAAGCAAAGCTGGTCCTTCTGTACTTGCAGTTTCACTTCTAGACTCCGATCTGCTCATGTGCACAAGACGCTTTACACATTACACTCATCTGCCTGAAGTGGGAGTTTTAAACAAGCAAAGCTGGTCCTTCTGTACTTGCAGTTTCACTTCTAATGTGTGTTGTTATTTATCATGATTTTTAGCTGAGGTGTATCACGCTTGTTCATGAGTTTGATCTCTTCATACTGTCAAATGTTTTCTAAGTTGTTTTTGATTGTCTTACCACTGGAGGTCTCCCTGTGCTACATTTAGCCTCTGACACATGCAACGCCACTCAACCACGCAACGCCACTCAACCACGCAACGCCACTCAACCACGCAATACCACTCAACCACGCAACGCCACTCAACCACGCAACGCCACTCAACCACGCAACGCCACGCAACTACGCAACGCCACGCAACTACGCAACGCCACGCAACTACGCAACGCCACGCAACTACGCAACGCCACGCAACTACGCAATGCCACTCAACTACGCAACGCCACTCAACTACGCAACGCCGCTCAACTACGCAACGCCGCTCAACTACGCAACACCGCGCAACTACGCAACACCGCGCAACTACGCAACGCCGCAATGCCACGCAACTACGCAACGCCACGCAACAACGCAACGCCACTCACACATGCAACGCCACGCAACTACGCAACGCCACTCAACTACACAACGCCACTCAACTACACAACGCCACTCAACTACGCAACGCCACTCAACTACGCAACGCCGCTCAACTACGCAACGCTGCGCAACTACGCAACGCCGCAACGCCACGCAACTACGCAACGCCACGCAACTACGCAACGCCACTCACACATGCAACGCCACTCACACATGCAACGCCACGCAACTACGCAACGCCACGCAACTACGCAACGCCACGCAACTACGCAACGCCACGCAACTACGCAACGCCACGCAACTACGCAACGCCACGCAACAACGCAACGCCAATCAACTACGCCACGCCACTCAACTACGCAACGCCGCGCAACTACGCAACGCCGCAATGCCACGCAACTACGCAACGCCACTCAACTACGCCACGCCAATCAACTACGCCACGCCACTCAACTACGCAACGCCGCGCAACTACGCAACGCCGCAATGCCACGCAACTACGCAACGCCACGCAACAACGCAACGCCACTCAACTACGCAACGCCGCTCAACTACGCAACGCCGCTCAACTACGCAACGCCGCTCAACTACGCAACGCCGCTCAACTACGCAACGCCGCTCAACTACGCAACGCCGCTCAACTACGCAACGCCGCTCAACTACGCAACGCCGCTCAACTACGCAACGCCGCGCAACTACGCAACGCCGCAATGCCACGCAACAACGCAACGCCACTCACACATGCAACGCCACTCACACATGCAACGCCACTCACACATGCAACGCCACTCACACATGCAACGCCACTCACACATGCAACGCCACTCACACATGCAACGCCACTCACACATGCAACGCCACTCACACATGCAACGCCACTCACACATGCAACGCCACTCACACATGCAACGCCACTCAACTACGCAACGCCACTCAACTACGCAACGCCACTCAACTACGCAACGCCACTCAACTACGCAACGCCACTCAACTACGCAATGCCGCAACGCCACTACGCAATGCCGCAACGCCACGCAACTACGCAACGCCACCCAACTACGCAACGCCACGCAACTACGCAACGCCACTCACACATGCAACGCCACGCAACTACGCAACGCCACGCAACTACGCAACGCCACGCAACTACGCAACGCCACGCAACTACGCAACGCCACGCAACTACGCAACGCCACGCAACAACGCAACGCAACAACGCAACGCCACTCAACTACGCAACGCCACTCAACTACGCAACGCCACTCAACTACGCAACGCCACTCAACTACGCAACGCCACGCAACAACGCAACGCCACGCAACAACGCAACGCCACGCAACAACGCAACGCCACTCAACTACGCAACGCCACTCAACTACGCAACGCCACTCAACTACGCAACGCCACTCAACTACGCAATGCCACTCAACTACGCAACGCCACTCAACTACGCAACGCCACTCAACTACGCAACGCCACTCAACTACGCCACGCCAATCAACTACGCCACGCCAATCAACTACGCCACGCCACTCAACTACGCAACGCCGCGCAACTACGCAACGCCGCAATGCCACGCAACTACGCAACGCCACGCAACAACGCAACGCCACTCACACATGCAACACCACTCAACTACGCAACGCCGCTCAACTACGCAACGCCGCTCAACTACGCAACGCCGCTCAACTACGCAACGCCGCTCAACTACGCAACGCCGCTCAACTACGCAACGCCGCTCAACTACGCAACGCCGCTCAACTACGCAACGCCGCTCAACTACGCAACGCCGCTCAACTACGCAACGCCGCTCAACTACGCAACGCCGCTCAACTACGCAACGCCGCTCAACTACGCAACGCCGCTCAACTACGCAACGCCGCTCAACTACGCAACGCCGCTCAACTACGCAACGCCGCTCAACTACGCAACGCCGCTCAACTACGCAACGCCGCTCAACTACGCAACGCCGCTCAACTACGCAACGCCGCTCACACATGCAACGCCGCTCACACATGCAACGCCACTCACACATGCAACGCCACTCACACATGCAACGCCACTCACACATGCAACGCCACTCACACATGCAACGCCACTCACACATGCAACGCCACTCACACATGCAACGCCACTCACACATGCAACGCCACTCACACATGCAACGCCACTCACACATGCAACGCCACTCACACATGCAACGCCACTCACACATGCAACGCCACTCACACATGCAACGCCACTCACACATGCAACGCCACTCACACATGCAACGCCACTCACACATGCAACGCCACTCACACATGCAACGCCACTCACACATGCAACGCCACTCACACATGCAACGCCACTCACACATGCAACGCCACTCAACTACGCAACGCCACTCAACTACGCAACGCCACTCAACTACGCAACGCCACTCAACTACGCACACATGCAACGCCACTCACACATGCAACGCCACTCACACACGCAACGCCACTCACACACGCAACGCCACTCACACACGCAACGCCACTCACACACGCAACGCCACTCACACACGCAACGCCACTCACACACGCAACGCCACTCACACACGCAACGCCACTCACACACGCAACGCCACTCACACACGCAACGCCACTCACACACACAACGCCACTCACACACGAAAAACCACTCACGTTGCCAATAGGTCTCGCAGTACGACAGTTGGAGCCATTACAATTGCAAATAACAATGCCTTTCACTTTGGTTATCATTTTAAATACATAAAGGGCTTTGTCATTTACAAAACCAATAGCTCCAACTTTCCTACTGCGAGACCTATTGGCAACGCCAGTGCTTGTCTTAGGTGTACTTGCTGTCTGTAAGAAGCCACTGGTCAGCTCCATTACTGAAAATACACATATAGATCAGCCAGTGATGCTCCAAAGACCTTTGTCTTGTAGCCCTAGTATAGTTTCTCCTGGTTTTAATTGTCCACAGTCCGTATTAAGTGGCTAGATTTCTTCCCACCTTTCCTCTATGCAAGAAGTCATAGTGTGGTGTATTACAGACAACCCTTCAGCTAGACTGGAGCAGTATTCAAATCCGAAAAACATACTATGTATTTTTATTTATTTTTATTTCTTATATCGCGCAGGAATCAATCCCGTAAGGGTATCTCCGCGCTTTGCCCGCCATAAACATTATCCGAGACTGTGAGAATGATTAGTGGAGTTGGAATGCTTCCCGGAAAAGGAGAGTTTTTAATGTCTTTCTAAAGGTCAGATGGTTGGTGGTCATTCTCAAATCGGTGGGAAGCTTATTCCATAGAGCAGGGCCGACTGAGGAGAATGCTCGGTCTCCCTGTCTGGATTTTTTCGTAGTAGGGGGTTTCAAAAGGGCTTGGTTGCTTGAGCGGAGTGACCGGCTCGGTTGATACAGCTCCAGTGATTGAGAGAGATATTTAGGACTATCTCCATATAAGCACTTGTGGACCGTGCAGCACATTTTGAAGTTGATTCGCTGCCGTATAGGGAGCCAATGCAGCTCCTCCAACAAGGGCTTAGAGGGAGTCCTGGCTGATGCACTCATGACCAGTCTAGCCGCCGTATTCTGGACTACCTGCAAACGGCCCACTGCATCTGCGTTAGCTAGTGTCAGCAGGCCGTTGCAGTAGTCCAGGCGGCTAGTAACCAGGGCCTGTACGAGTGTCTTCCTGTAGGTGTCAGGGAGATACGGGAAGACTCGTCTTAAGAGGCCAATGGTATGGAAGCACAATCCTGCAATATGGTTGGTGTGTTCCTTAAGGGTCAGTTTTTGATCCATTTTTACCCCTAGATTTTTGACGTGTGGCTTTGATGTTGGAACTGGACCCAGATCCAGCGGCCACCAATCTGGAGACCACGGAAGACTTGCTTTGCCGAAGAGCATAACCTCTGTTTTTGCAATGTTACATTGGAGGCAATTTACGGCCATCCACTGTGACACCGCCCTCATGCCCTCAGCAAAGTTTTCCTTGACTTTAGGGCTAAGAGAACTGAAAGGGTAGAGGAGCTGGGTATCATCAGCGTAGGAGACCGGTGTGAACCCATACTTCCGCACAATCTCAGCAAGGGGGGCCACATAGACATTAAACAATGTGGGGCTAAGGCATGAGCCCTGTGGCACCCCCTTCGTGAGCACCCTCGAGGTGGAACAGTAGGGGCCCAGGCTGATAGGTTGCGACCTCCCGGAGAGGAAGCTCTCCAGCCAAGATAATGCTAAGCCTCCAATCCTCACTCCCTGCAAACGGCTGAGAAGGATGTTATGGGACACGGTATCAAAGGCCGCAGACAGGTCCAACAGCACTAGAATCATAGAACCCCCTCTATACTAGCCTTCTAGTTCTGTAAGGAAATTACCCACACTGCTTAACCGGAGTATGGTTTTGTCACCCACAGTGTCTGCCTCATTTTCAACAAAGAGTGCCAACGCTTCCTTCTTTCGGACACTAGTTGCATTTCAATGAGCGGTATCCGGCCTTTTGTTACCAGTGTAATTGAACAAAAAGAAGAGCAACCCTTAAGTCCATGCGATTCGGGTTATCAAGTGATCCTTGAAACAGGCGTCCACATGGAACTTATTTTGTAGGCAGATTTTGATTGACACGTATCTTTCGGTTTACCAGAATTCTTCAATAATGCTTTTTAAAATTAATAATAACAAAAGCCAGTACTTCAATAAACAACTACGGTTCAGCCAAACCAAATGTTATTAAACCAGAATTATTCCAACAAAATTGTGAAGGTCTTTCAGGACACTAAGAAAAGACAAAAATACGTAGACGTCAGATGTGTAATCAAACCAAAACCAAAGAATAATGAAACGGAAAAGGCGAAGTGAAAAATAAACATAAAAGGTGTATTGGTTGATCCAGTAAAGAGACAGCAGTTTATATTCAATGCAGTATAGAGTCGAAGGAGTGAATCATTGTATCACATTTTTGGAAACATTGTTGGTCTCTGTAAGTATGTCAATGTCGTTTCGACCCTTGGAAGGATAAAACGGTATCATCAGGACTCAAATTGCCTGGGGTTGGCTGGGTAGTAGAGGCGGTGAAAAATGTGAAGCCTCTGAGAGTATAGAAATTAATCCTGCCGGGCAAACTCCCATCAATTGTAATAAACAGTGATTTCTTTCATTAGTTCCTGTAAAACAAATAGGAGACACTATTTCGATCTCTCTAAGGAACATGGATTTTTGTGGACATAATGCCCTGTGCTGGGCTATCTTCAATGTGATAGTCGCTCATAGGGCATTGAATGCTCCTAATGTGACCACCTTGCGATAGGTAAATGAGCCGGCTTCTGTAGGTAGGTTTGTTACCAGTGGACACATTGCTCTGTAATTTTGGGTGCTCAATATAATGAAATAATACAGAGGTCATACTTGATCTCCCTTGCCTTTCTTCCATAATGAAGATACCCTCTGTGGATTTTTGAAACACCTTTAGAATTACAGACAGTTCGTTTTGAACTGCTGGTTTCGTCAAAATTAAGAGAACCAATCTGGACTATTGCAGTTTAATCTTACTCTGGAATGAATTTACCGCATATCAGGCCTCTCTTTTGAACCACTTACTTCATTCATAAACTTTTGAAGATAATTATGCTAGTTCCCCAGACATGGGAATGATAATGACTACAGATTTTATGCACATTTACTGCCATATCCTTTTCACCTTAGCTACTAAGAAAAACTTGTGTTTTGTGGTCTGTTGAAAGGGTTATTAGTAGAGGATAATGTATTAGTCTTCGTTGCCTTTCTAACTCTTAACCGCATCGCTGCTGCGCCGATTTTTGCGCTGTGCGGTTTTTTTTCAAAAGCCGCGTTACATGACGAGCTCAGCTCGTCATCAGCACACGCCACCCGTGGGTGATGACGAGCTGAGCTCGTCATCAGCATCGAAAGGGTTAACTAAACTTGTCATAGATCTATGTTGTCATCCCAGGCACCGGTTGGTAGCTGTCTACCTTAAACTGAATGAAAGGCTGTTCGGACCTTCCACAGAGCTAGCTTTCCAGAGTCTGCTAACCACTACTAGGATCCATAGAAACCGATCACAACACTTTTAAACAAAATCTCCATTATTGGCTGCCTGTTCCTAATTCAGTGGCTAAGGTTTGCTTTTCTTTGGGAGAGGTTGCAAATCATTTGTAAAGCAATATTATAATTCAAAGAAAATCCAGCTGTTTAATGATAGTGTCTGGGATTAGGTAAGGCACCTTCTCAGGGTTTGGAAGTTCAAACAGAGATTGAGTCTCAGATATAGTCTTATTTTGAGATGGGGCATTTGAGATGTTTTTCAACTCAAGAAAAATTCTTTTAGCTCTAGCTTCATTCCTTTCCTGTTGGATTCTTTCAATCTCTCCGGGTAGTTTTGTTATAAGACATATCAGCCCTAAGAGGTGATTCACTGCTCCACATAATGCAGGATGGTGAGGACCTTTGCATTTAAGGTCTTGGCAAGTCCATGGCACCTTGTGCCAGGAACTCAGTGGCTAATATAGCAATACCATCTAGCCTAGTGCATTTCATCTCTCCTAACCAAGCATTTATAAGATCTCCCGGGGGTAAATATTGTACGATTTCAAGCAATGCTCCAAAGGCATATTACTAAATGATCATTAGTACCTATGTAATGTCTTGTAAAAGAAATTGTAGACCTTAGAATGATTTATAGCACAAATAGGACCAAAGTGATAAAAGCGGACCATTGCTCATTTTGCACCTTCTGTCATGTTTTCCTGGCTAAAACGCAGGGTGACTTTCGGAATTCAGATTTGCCTTGTCCATTCCTGCATGTTTATCTTGCTTGATTATGATGTTAATGCACAGATTCCTCCTGCGGAAAGCTAGAGGATATGGTCTGGGACTACCGACCACCCCCTCCCTGTCTTGCACACCAACATCATCAAACCTTTAAAATATTTAGACATGAGAGGAATTTTCTTTTAAAGGCAGGGGGTCTCACGACCCCCCGGCCGTATTTATTAAAATATGATAACAAATTTAAATTGTTAAAATAAAAACAATATTTACACATTCATTATTATGCAAAAATTCTGACATTAGATTTACACAATGTAGACAGGTATCAAAGGTCTAACCTTAACAAATGTCTAATACAGCGTGTTCCTAACCAAATCTAACATCCTACGTATGAATTTTGCATACCTAACCCTATGGGCCTACGGCAAAGTCGCTAACCGTTGTCAGATCCTTATTACCTAGCTACGCCCTCACGTATGAGTGCGCATGCACAGAGGGCCCGTTTACTGGGAGGGTACTTCTCCCCTCCCTCCCGGTTACCCTGTACGCTCCGTGAACTCCATTAATCAAAAGGGGGGCCCTTTCACTCTACGCCCTTTTGTGACGTCATAGTGTATGTGCGGGGTGGCTAACCAGCCCAAGAAAGCGTGACTCCCCCGAACCCATCCAACCAAGCGGATATCCGGCCCCTGGAGTTCTAGGAGAGACCAATGGCCCCTCCCCCTGGCGACCCCATTCAAGAAAGGTTGACGCCCCTTATGGACCTGAAATTGACTGCTCACTGATCATGCCCTTACCGCCACAGGCCTGCATAGTTGACAGACTATCTGCCCCACCCCCAAAACCACCTACTCTGAAAGGTCATGCCTACCTAGAGAAGCCTCCCACCCATGCCAAAATATTCTTAGCCCACAATTTGTTGTCCTCCCTAGTCAGGTGAACCCCATCCTGTACTTAAAATTGTTCCCCCCAAATGCACCCATGTGGAATATTCTGCAAGTGAGGTGATCGAAATATCCTCTCTATCATGTTGTTGATCCTCTTTACCGAGTGAGTCAACACCCTGACAGATTCCCCCCCCCCCCTCCACTGGAGCCTAGGAATCAGTTGAGACCACAGTATGGTGCAGCCTGGGCGTACTTTTGCTAGCCAACCCGCTACTGAAATTATCTCTTCCATCAGCACCCTCCTCCCCAACTTAACCAAATCGTTGCCACCCACTTGCACAATAATCACTGAGGGTGGTGGGTTGTTTCTGTCCAATAACTCTGTAAAGAAGCCCCTAAACTGGCTGAGGCAAAGTCCCCCCTTCAATGAAAGGAAACCTTAAAACCTCCCTGTTCCGCCCTCTGGCTAAAGTCACCTGAAAAGAAAACAGGTTTAGCACGCTTAACGTACGAGTGACCAACCACCCATACCACTTGAGTCATGTTCTGGAGTTCTTGAATCCGTTGTGATGAGGATGTTCGCTGATGCTGTTCCGTTGATAGTTTCCGTCCTGCGTGACAGACCTGAGAAACTGAAATACAAACAAACACAACCGGTGTCAGCGTAACTTATTCGCTACCTTATAACATGTGCAGCCGCAGATAACGTTTATAATAGTCAGAAGACCATCTCCCAATCCTCTTTACACTGTTGGCATGCAACCTTCTCGCTGTTTCTTCCGTGGCCGCCCCTATTCTGAAAGAATGTGTCCCAAAAACTTTCGCATTCAAACCAGCGTTGCTAATTGCCATTGCAAACACTCTCTGGAACTGGAACCTTGTCAATGGAGTACCGTCTGCATGCATTAACAGTGCTCCCTCTGTTACACCTACTTGCTGCTCGAGAAAGGACTTCACATGGAACACGGGGCAACAAGGATTGTTCCAAGCCCGCTGTAGTACCAAATCATACCCCCAAACCTATTGGTCTGTTTTTGATTTACGTATGATAATCATCAGCGTGTCCTCCACTATCTTTGTGTGTTCGCGCCGGAGGCCCCCTAGTAAGTCCAGTTTACTGCTAGCCACCAGCTCGCTCACCCGCAATGCCCCATAGAAGGCCAATGAAAAGGTGGCTCTGAATAATAAAACCTCCCCTGAAGAGCTGCACGTGTGAGGCAAGATGTTCACTATTGTCGCCAGGCGATCTAAACCTATTGGTTGTCTGGGATCAGTGCGCGTTGTGTGCAAGCGCCGCCACCCCCTCAGAGCCTTTCTTACTATGAAACTGTCTGTGGGATCCTTTGCCCCTTTTAGCTGCGCAAAGAAGGACACAGCCACCTTGTGTCAGTTAGCTGTGGCTGCTGAGCGCCCTTCCTTATGTAAGGTGTCGATGTACTGAGTAAAGTGCCCCTCCTAATCCCATTTTTTCTCCCAGTCTTGACCCAAAAAGGAGCAATAAGACACAAACGCCCCTTCATAAGCCGTCCTGGGAGCTAGGCTAGCTGCCACGAGGTTCTGTAGCTGAGGGCACCAATTTGCCAGAGTGTGGTTGGGAAGTGTGCCGGTGCTGCCTCCGCTGTTAGTAGATGCTCCCTGAATACCTGCATCTTAAAGCGAGAGGGTGTATCAGCTGCGTTATTCAAAACCCAGGGACATGTTGGGCCCTAAACTGTACATTCCATTTCATACACCTGAGCACGATCTGCTTCAATAGGCGGAGTATAAACTTACACTGTGCCGCCGGCTGATTGATACACTCCACCACGGTCAAGTTATTCGACCAGAAGATCACAGATTGATTGCACAAACTTTTCGGCCAGACTGTTAGGGCAACCCATATTGGGAATAGCTCCAAAAAAACGATGTTCGCCGTCAAGCCGCTTTCTTGCCACTAGGCCCACCATTCTTTTTTTTTTTGTTTAAAAACCTTTATTGAATTATCAAAGCATTACAAGCACGGACCTACAACCACAGGGGCCGGCCGCAAACTCAGGGTATATATTCAGGTGGCATGCAAATGTATTCGACCGCGTAATATCAACGAGACAAGCATAGCATAGGATTGTATGTGCCATTAAGCGAAGGATATGAAAGGTTGCATTTTTAGGTTATGTAGAAGCAGTAGCGGCTGCACTATCGATGGCGTCACACCATAGAATAGAATTAAGAAGAGATGGGGGGGGGGACGTACCCTGCATTGCAATCAGAACCAGGTGATGGACATTACAGCCTTAAACATACTACGCCCGCCAAGGCAGACAAGGAGCAAAAATCAGTACAATAGCGAACGAATCAGCTAGAGCATCATCCCGAAAGCCCACCCTCCACAGACAGTGAGTAATAGGCAAGAATAGACGCCAGATAGATAAAGAAGTAAGACAGAGAGAGACAGCTAATCTACTGAGGAGGAAGGGAAGCCCCACCTAAGAGAAAGAGGAAAAGAAAGAGACCATAGAACAAAACAAACTAAAATAATAAACCCCCCCCCCCCCCAACACCCACCACCCTGCACCCCTGTAATGGCTACGGCCAACCTCACTAACAGCGTGCCTGTCGCCCCAGAACTACCCTAAAGAAAGGAAAGAAAGCGGAGGAGGAGAGCAATAGTCACTGAAGAACTGTCTTTGGCGGTAGAAAACTTTAGAAACAATGTTCCGTCGAACAGGAATGAAGCAGGGAAAGCCAACGACGATCACAGGAGCACCCTCCATAAGGCCAGAGTCATCAAAATAGGCTAAAACAGGCTTCCGTCCGGGGGTCTCTAAATGGTGCGGGGAATAATCCACGGGGTCCAAGGCATGCTGACAACTTGTCGGATTATCCACTTCTGGTTCCAAGTGTAGGTTATCCAGCTTTACAGACATCCGTTGGCACAGGACGGCAAAGTGAGAGCGGAGCGCCCCAATGACGGCCATTACGGACCTCAGCGATGGTGTGCCGTCAGTATCCCCCATCTCCTCCGGCATGAGACGAGGCAGGATTTGGACCCTTGAAACACCGTCCAGGAACCAGGCACACACGGGGCTTATGACAACAGCGAGCGCTCACACAACAGGCAGGATCAGTATTCGCCACTCGCGGGGGCCAGGCCGACAACCCGGGCTCCCCAGAGGGTCACCGGGCATAGGACCCCCGACCGTGGTCACCGATATCACATGCGTCACTGTGCCGTGTCCTTGGATTAAGCCGGTTACTCAGTTGTCAACTGGAATTAGAAGGATTGGACCGAGGTCGGGAGAACGGAAGCAACCCTGGTCCCACAGCCGGTGTTGATCACTTCCAACCCAGATGGGCCAGAAATCGAGGTCCCGGCGGAAGCTCTGGAATAGGCCGAGAAGTAAATTCGATGTAACTTTGTCCCCCGGTAAGCTGGAGGGTCCGGGTTTGCACCGCAGGAGTCAGGAGCACTTCATACGTGTGGGAATTCGGCGTGCTTGAAGGATGAAAGGCAGGATATACGAGCTGCCGGTGGAGGTCGGCGGAGCCGGGAGCTTATGCAGCCATCTTGGATCGTAGCGTAACTCCTCCCCAGGCCCACCATTCTTGAGCCACCCACTTGTTCCCAAGTATGGTGCCAAACCCCACGCTGCCCGCAGCTTCGGTCCATAGACCTAACTCGGCCGACGTAGCGGGGGGGGGTTTGGGGGGGCTGCACCAGACTACCCTGCCGTTGAAATCCTCCAGAAATGCCATCCATATACGCATGTCCTGGCAAACCTCAGCTGACAGTCTCGTGTGATAATGTTTCTCCCTCAGGCCTGTCATGGCCTGCGAGATTGAGCGGGAAAAGGAGCGTGCCATGGGTATTACTCTTAGAGCAAAATTCAGCTGACCCACAATCTGTTGTAGCTGCTGCAGCATCACCTTCTCTTTTTCTACACATTGTTGTAGAGCTGTTCTGAATATCCTGATTTTGTCCCTGGGTAACCTGAAACAACCTTCCTCTGAGTCCAGCTCTATTCCCAGAAATTCTAAGGATCGTCCTGGCCCAACCGTTTTTCCAGGCGCTAGCAGGACCCCAAAATCCTGCATGAGCACTCAAAATTCCTGCAATGCCCACACACACTCCTGAGAGCCCGCTGTGCCCAGAAAAAGAAAGTCATCGAAGTAATGCATGACATGACGGTGCCCTGTTGTCTGTCTAAAGGCCCATTCCAAAAAGGAACTAAATGTTTTAAAGTAGGCACATGACACCGAACAACCCATGGGCATACACATATCCATATAGAATTTTCCTTGAAAAGAAAAACCCAACAGGTGCTGATCTAGGGGATGCACAGGCAGTAGCCGAAAGGCTGACTCAATATCTGATTTAGCCATGAGGGCCCCCGGCCCAAGAGTCCTTAACATCTCTACTGCTTGGTCAAAAGACGCATACTTAACGATACAAATTTCTTCGTCGATGGCGTCACTTAAAGATGCCCCCTTAGGAGCTGAGAGATTATGGATGAGTCTGTACTCGCGCTTCTCCATCTTTGGGACCACCCCGAGGGGTGAGCAAACAAAATTGGGTACTGGAATCTCAGTAAAGGGACCAGCTACTCTACTCAGGTGCACTTCTTTCTCAATTTGTGTTGTCACTACTACTGGATTGTGCCTAACTGACAACTGGTTCTTACATTCTGGTGTCCCAGTATATCCTAACGCTAGAAATCTGAAGCCTTGTGAGAAGCCTTCCTGCAGCAGTCTTGTAGAGACATGGTCTTGGGTACCTGTTCAACCAAGGAATCATAGCCATAACATCAACGGGTGAGTGGGTGACCTGCCCCCCAGACCTGCTTCCTCCTGCCCCTGTTTCCGGAAGCATTCTCTTTTGAGCAACATGTTGTTTCTGAGTGAGAAGTTTGGCCACATATGTAACATGCGTGTTTGAACTTACAAGTACCCGCTGCCCTGGTTCATGCTCCTTTGTTAAAGTCCCAACACACCCCTTTTCGCTCCCCTCCACTGCCTCCGGCTCTCTAGCGGCCGCGTCGCCCCCTTGTGCTGGCCAAAAGGGCTGATGGGGTTTGGACGGGTAGCCCTTGTTTCCACTCGGGCCCACACTCACTGTTTGCCCCCCTGTATATTGGCCATACCATGAAATGGAATCTACCCTATCGCAGGATAAAGATTTGTCAAACTCCTTTGCTTTCCTGAATGCCATGTCATATTCCTTCCACTTATCCCCTCCATGCTGATAACTGAAAGTTGTAATTCTACTCTGGTGACGTGCCATTTCAGTCAGTATATTTGGGGAATGTTCGGCCGTGATCGCCATTAGTACAGAAAAGGCTCTTATCCAATTAATCAGTGTCTCATCTACCCTGAATTTTGCCAATTGGGCCCGTCACTAACTAGGGAACATCCAATCCTTCTGCGTCCTAGCATACTCCATTTCCCTGTTGTCTACTAGCAATGAAAATATATTGACATATTTGCCGGCCCAAATCAACTCTTTCAATCGCTGTGTAACATGCTGGGCTAGGTATTCTCTCCTGGAGGGTATTGTACCCGCCCGAGTAGCGGCAATGCCACCTCCTTACCACTTTCAGCAACTCGCGTTGGCTCAGTACTCTTGTCCGTTCCGGTGTCGCAGCCCGAACCTGTTGCATGAGGAGAAATGGGTGGGGTTGGCTCCCTGCCACCACCTCTGGCCAGCAGGATCTTTGCTACCATTTTCTGAGCCTCAGCGGAGGGATCCTGTGCAGAGGGCAACACACCCCCAATGCTCAGCCATGGGAGTACTGCCGCTATCTATGCTGCCATTTCAGGGGGCACCTGCCCAACCCCCGGGGGAGCACTAACTGGAGTGGGTGACCCTATGCCGGGCACCGGTGTAGGTGCCGGGTTCACTACTGGTGTAGTTGGGAGCACCAAGCGTGCTACGATTGGGGGTGGCTGCGGTATGGCTGGAGCTGGCGCCACTGGTAAACTTTTCGGTGTTGGTGGAGGAGATACGGGTGCTACGGGTGGTGTGGGCACACTGTCTGGGGCCACCTTAGGTGACCCCCGTACCGCACGTGGCTTGGGGACCCGGCCAATGCCTCTCTTGGCCCTGCCCCACCTAGGCACAGCTTCCAGTTCCCTCCTGGGTTGTGGGGGCACTATAACTTGCACTGCACGGATCGCGCCTTAAATGACTTTCTTCTCCCCCTCCAACCGGTGTCCGGTGATACTCCTCGTGGCACAACACTAGATCATCAGGGCCCCATGAAGTGGAATCACGAACCTGAAACAAGAACAGAGAAAAAATTATTCGCCCCTTACTGGAGGGGCACGGAGCGAGCGTGGAGAGCGCGGTAGCAAGAGGGCGCCTTCCGTGCTCTCCCGGCCTTTTAACTAGTAGCGCAGCATGGGGGCAGCCCAGTTCCAACTGGTCCGCCCCCCGGGCTCCCCCCCTTCGACCCAGTAGCAATCCAACCGCTTCTGGGTCAAACACAGGAGCCGGCACCAATCGGTGGTGGGGGCGTACCCACTGCATCATCAAGACTCGGCGAGAGGGCACTCCCCACCACCTAGGATGCAGGGGGAAGGGGAGGCTATATGCGCGGGGGGCCGAGCGAGCCCCCTCCCCTTTCCCATCTGTGCCCAGAAGTACAGAGGGAAACACTGGGTGCAGATTCACACCCGTTGCCTCTTGCATTTAGGAAGACTGGTATCTACCGCCCACCTGAACCCCCCCCCCCCCCCCCTCCACCTGAAACACTGCCCTCCGCCCACACCTGAAACCCTGCCCTCCGCCCACACCTGAAACCCTGCCCTCCACCATCTACTAGGATACTGCTTTGCCTGGCTCAGACATATGGCCTATCTGTTGCAATGTCTCAGCTGTGTCTCAGTGAAATCTAATGGACTACAGGTCGTTCCACAAGCAAACCCATGTTCTTGCATTTGACCACATGTCATAAACCAAACAAACGAGGCCATTCATGCAGCTGGGTGTTCTCTTACATTTGAGAAACCATTTCAACTGTACGTCACTTTGCGCGCGGAAATGGGTATTACTGCTGGGCTAATGCCTCCAGAAAGAGTAACTCTAGCCCCTGGCATCACTTTTTGTACATCTATCATTGGGTGTCTAGTGTGTAGTTTGTGCTTCACAGCAGAAGTTGTAAATGAACACTTGCCTATTTTATTGCATAACTTATTGCAGTTTCAGGTTGGTCCGGGGGTGTTTTTCGTAATTGTAGTTGACTTGGAGACACATTGCCCTACATGACGCCTCTGCTGAAAGTATTATGTTTATATATTTTCAACACGGGAGGCGTAGGCTAGCACGGGCTTCTGCTTTCGCCATTGTCTGAAAGAAACAGCCTCTGACTGGCGCTCATGGCACGTCACACTTTCAACATGTCCCCGGGTTCGCTCTCTGACCGTATTCGGTATGTTTGAGAAATGTTCCTGCGACATCCAAATTGTCCAAGACGTGCAGCGTTCCACAAAGGAAAAGGAGGGGAAAAAACCTAATCCTTGCAGTGGAATAATTCACGTGGCCGCTTTACGGGGCTTACTCGGTGCCGCCCGACAGACGGAGGAACTTGAAGAATTCCTAAACCCTGCGTTGGACGGGGCGCCAGTAATGACTGCAGCACATGTGGGCAAGATGCTTTTCCGCATGTTCAGAAGTGATGTCAATTGTTCGGATTTCTCACTCGCGTTAAAGCTCCGGCAGCGCCGCTCCCCATCTGATAAAGAAATGATCTTTCCAGCGCCTTGGCGCCTTCATCGGCCTTGTTCCCGGTGCGCTCTGAATGCTTGCACAGATCTGCATTAGTCTCAGATATACACACCTTTCGTTCCCTCTGACGCCCACACCTCATCATGCTTCGAGATCACTGCTCCAGGGTTTCTGTTGAGTTTTATTATGGCTCTGACACAACCAGGCCAAGCCTAAGTTATTTTTACGTTTGTGCCTTCACCCGTCTTTCACTTGTTTGTTTTTAAGCTGGTCTGGTCCTCTTAACCTCTATGGAATGAGTTCGAGCCCCTATTTGTTATAAACCCTCAGTGACTGCTTTCCAGCCCTCTCTGTTTTGTTCTATCCTCTTGACAGTGATGGCACCAGTCCTCCTCCAAGGCAAAGACATGTGTGCAGCTGTGTAACTTCTTTGCCACTCATACTCTGTGGGGTCCTAGTGTGGCACAGTATGGCTGCCTTTAGTGTGTTGGGATAGGTGATGCTGCTGGAATGTTTCTCCGGTAGAAAGTGAAATCCAAATTTTAAGTTGTAAAATGCAAACCAAGTATCGCAGTCCTCGCCCAGTGAGACTGATGGTGGTGCAGATCTGCTTGCTCACAGGAGCAAACCGGTCATTAATGCAGACGTTTCAGTGGCACCTCAACACTGCCCCGTAACTATGACTACCTTTTACTATTTTAGGTAACTCTACAAAACCTGCACAAAGAGACCTTTTTGGGTGAGTGCATTATACATTTCTTCATTCAGTCCCTCAATTGTAATGTAAGGT
Organism: Lissotriton vulgaris; assembly: GCF_964263255.1. Lineage (NCBI taxonomy): Eukaryota > Metazoa > Chordata > Amphibia > Caudata > Salamandridae > Lissotriton > Lissotriton vulgaris. The sequence goes on from NC_141698.1 coordinate 735,388,309, forward strand.
GGATTTGTAGAGCACTGTTCATCACCTATGAGGGTGTCCAGGTGCTGTGTAGGTGAAAGTAGGCATGTGATGAGGCTGGCCCTGAGTGCAGGCAGTCTTGATGATAACGCAAGAAGTCTAATTAAAAAGCCAGGTCTTCAGCTTCCTGCAGAATTCAAGAAGTGAGGAGAAAGCCCGGATGTGTTGGGAAGGTTGTTCCAGGAATTGGCGGTGTGGTAATGTAATGTTGCTTTTGTATAGTGCGTTTATCACGCCAAGGAGCATCTTGGCGCTGAGAAAAACCAGAAGGATGGGAGGTGCTGGATCAACTGCTCATCTGGGTGGACCTGTCATTTCAGATTAAACCTTTACACAGTGTGTCCACCAAGTTATAAATCCAGGTTTTTAAAGATTTCCTAAACACTGATTCAGAGGTGATTTGACGAAGGGGCAGGGGAAGTTTGTTCCAAGCTTTTGAACCCAAGACCGCCAGAGCTTTCCCTCACTTGGTTTTAAGTCTAAAGGTAGGGATGGTCAGCAGGTTTGCGTTTGAGGATCTCAGATTTCGTGAGGGGAGGTATCGCTCAAAGCTCCTCTGAAGGTATTTGGGCCCTCGTGAGTAATAGGCCCTGAAAGTGATCAGTAGGACTTTGAACAGTACCCGCTTGTGGATCGGTAGCCAGTGGAGGGCGTCCATTGCCGCTGTGGCCGATGTTCTCCTAGGCCATCTCAACACAAATCTGTCTGCTGCATGCTGGGCCATCTGCAGCTTGTGCACAACCGCCTTGTTGGTCCCTGCATATAGACTGTTACAATAGTCTAGCCGGGATGTTATAAGTGCCACTGCCACCATTTTTCGGACTGGGAGTGGTAGTAGGTCGAAACATTTTCTCAGGCCTTTTATGATGCTAAAACAGGTCCCCGCCAGGGCCTGTTGTTTAAAGGACAAAGTGGCATCAAACTTGATCCCTAGATTCCTGACTGCATTGATTGTATTTGGGGGAACGGTGGCATCTTCAGGCCACCACTGTTTGGGACTGAAATGATTATATTTGCCAAAAGGTTGAATTTCAGTTTTCCCTGAGTTACACCCCGGGTGATTACTGCTCATCCATTTAAAGGTGGCTGAGAGGCAGTTTTTTAAAATTTTCTTCTGCCTCTGTTGTATCATCATCCAGCACCAGGATGAGCTGCGTATCATCCGCCTAAGAGATGGTGTTGATCTTAAAGGATGATATCAGTTCAATCAGGGGTAGTAGAATGATCAACCACCTTGTTATGCTTCTGTGGATGTGTGGTGTGTCATCGAGTGAGTGATGCTGAGCATAGTTATCTGGTGTGTTGGTGGAAGTGAAGCCTGGTGATTGAGGTATGCATGTTGTGTAGTGACTTGAATGCATGTGTGAGAAGTTTGAACTGGCAGCGCTTCTGGGTGGGTAAACAGTGGAGCTCTGAGAGGAGTTGTGGGTTTGGGGCAGGAGATTGAGATTGAGGTTGAGTCTGGTGGCGGTGTTTGAAATGCTTGAAGTCTGTGAAGATGTTTTGGGATGCCGGTCAAGAGTGTGTTGCCGTATTCCAATCTGCTTGTGATTAGGCCTTGTGTGATGGTACGTCTGGTGCCCAGTGGGAGCCTCTTGAAGATTTTATGTAACATGCAGAGGATATTGAAGCATGAAGAGGAGACGGCATTGTCCTGGGACTTCATTGTGAGGTTGGTGTCCAGGATGAGTCCTAGGAGCCTAGCGTGGTCAGTTGGGGTGGGTGTGGGTCTTTGTTCTGCAGGCCACCATGTGAAGTCGCATGATGAGCTCTTGTTCCCAAAGATCAGCACTTCAGTTTTGTCGATGTAGAGCTTGACACATTTTTCTTTCATCCAACTGGCCACTCTGGTAATGCATAGTTTGAAGTTTGTCTTGATGGTGACCGTGAGCTGGATGTTGTTAGCATAGGAGATAATGTTGATTTCATGGGATCTGATGATGTTCGCCAGAGAAGTCAGGTACATGTTGGAAAGTGTGTGGTTGAGTGATTATGCCTGTAGGACTCTGCTAATGAGATGTTTTTGTTCTGATATGAACGAGTATGAGCCTGTCTTGTTGTGTTTTTCCAGTGAGAAGGAAGTTATCCATTTGAGTGCTTGTCATTGTGTTCCTGCTGTGTATAGTCTCTGAATAAGTGTGTTGGGAGAAGTGTAGAAAGCGGCGGAGAGGTTGAGAAGGATGAAGGTGGCTGTTTGTCCATGGTCAATGATGGTGCGTACGACGTCTGTGGCAGTGATGAGATCTGTTTCGGTGCTGTAGTGGGGGTTTCGGAATCCTGATTGTGAGCCATCCTTGGGCTGGTGGCATTGTACGTGGTCAGAGACATGTCTGTTGATGGTCTTCTGAATCTCTTTGGCTCTGAAGGGGAGCAACGAGATGGGTGGGTACTTGCTAATTATTTTGGGGTCAGCTAAGGTTTTCTTTTAGGAGGGCTGTGACTTTGGCGTGTTTACAGCTATCTGGAAAGGTGGGTGTCTTCAGGGAGGTATTAATGATGAAAGTGAGTGCAGTGCTGATCGTGGCTCTTCCCAGGTTGTAGATATGGTGGGGACAAGGGTCTGTGGGCTCCCCAAAGTGTGTGGTCTTCATTATTGCTGCACTGTCCTTGATGGATAGAGGGTTCCATGCTGGTAGTTGGTAGTCTATGGCTGATGAGGTTAGCAGGCTGGCAATGTCGATGGAGGGTGGCTGGAGTTTCAAGTTGCTGTAGATTTTGGTTATTTTTTTCGTGGCAGAGGTCAGAGATGTTGTTGCAAAGTTCTTGTGTAAGGGTGATGGTGTTGGGTTGGTGAATTCCTTGACATTGGCAAAGATTCCTTGCAGTTGGAGCTAGATTTGATTATCATGGTCCGGGCCTTTTCTTGGTCTCTTTCACTTGATAGCGATAGTGTCTAGGTGCGACCTTGTAAATTTTCTTAGTGGTTCTTTGGGTGGTTCACCCTTTCGATTTGTTTGAAAACTCTCTTGGATTCTCTGAGGTCAGCTTTGTACCAGCTAGCTTCTTTGTTTGATCTTTTGGAATTGTTCTTTTTCATGGGTGCCAGGGTATTGGTGCAGTTGAATTCCAGTTGTTGAATGTGTTTGTTTTTATTGCTGATGAGGTTATTGGTGGGGTCTGGGTAGTTTAGTTGGGGGTGCCAAACCATTCCTTTTCTCTAAATTACTTCCAGCAGTCACTTGGTGTGTTTCTAGCCTTCGTAGGGGTGGTTGGTGGCCCTGTTATATGGAAGTGGACCTCTGAGTTATCTGTCCACTAGTGGAGAAGATGGGGTCCAGGCTGTATCCGCCATGTGGGTAGGGCCTTGTATCAGCTGGTTGAGGCTGATGTTCTCTACACTTTTGGGCAACTCTGTGGAGTTGGAGTCTGTGGAGCTGGAGTCTGTGAAGTCACTGAGATGAACGTTGAGATCACTTAGGAGTATGTAGTCTTTGGTGACCATGGCGAGAGGTGCAGTGAGGTTGGTGAGGTTACTGAAGTAGGTGTGTGGTCCTGGGGCCGGTAGGTGAGGGTGACTTTGATAGTGGTTTTACTGTCTGTCTGAAGCGTGAAGTGCATGTGTTCCATAAAAATGCCTTCTGGATCAGTGAAAGAGGTACACTTCATTCTGTCTCTGTGGATAATGGCAAGTCTTTCTCCTGGTTTATGGGGCCAGTCCTTGTGCAGGATTTTGTATCCAGTAGGGATGACTGTGGCGATGCTCTTTGGCATGCCCGCTGCAGGCGCCAACTGTGCGGCTATGCTGTAGACACCTTTAAGTAGGGCTTTGGAGAATGGTAGGAGCATGGGGGGGCAGTGGGTAAGTTCAGCAAGAACAGGAAAATCTGGTGGGAAAACAAGCCCAACAGAGAAAGTCGGAGGGGCAAGCTTTGACAGAAGAAACCAAGATGCAAAATAGAGCAGTACGAGGAGCAAATGATGCAAACAAGGGGCAGCTAAACAGAGTCCGGGGCAGATGGAACAGACAGCATATAGAAAGAAAGAAAGTAGTTCGAGTCAACAGCAAAACTAGCAGCTAACCTGAATTACGACTAGAGTCAGACATAAGCACGAGTCGGCAAGGCAAGCTCAAAGTAGCACTGATGCAGAAAAGAGATGCTTGGGTACCTTCTCCTAGTCTATTAGTTTGCAACTTTTTTGCTCCTTTTGTGTTCATGTATTATAAATTTCATACATCTTTTCAAAAAGTGTTCAATAAGGATGCAGTTGTGAAGAACATGCTGACTATAGAAATTGCTTGAATCACTTCAGCTGAAATAGAGGCCTGTCTGAGACGCACAATTTGGTGAGTGTTACCACTTGGCCTCATCTTTATCACATGCCATGCTTAGTGGCAAGGAACCGTATCTGTTCCTCCGCCCGTTGTTGCTTCTTGTGCGGGCCACATTCTTACATCGGCAGGCCTGAACTGCGAAGAGCACGCCTGGTTACCCTTCCTTCCCTCAGTTTGTTTTAACTTGCATTATCTTTTTACCAATGTGTACTTTCCCCTATTAAGTAAATCCAATTTCCTTTCACCCGTCATTAATTAGATAATGCTGTTATGCCATTTCTCACATAATTCATCAGGCAAATTACACTTTCCGCCTTCAGAAGGCATTGATCTGTTATTTTTAATTTAAAAACCGGTCTCGTGTATTTCTTTCCTCCTCGAGGACTGTAAACCCAATTACACGACACTTCTCTTCTGGTGATGCCAGTACCTGCCAAACCCAATTCCTCTACTGAGACCACCCTTTTCACTTTCATTGCACATGCAGCCCTCTACTTCAATGTGAGGTTTTCTAGAGAGAGCTTTTCTCAGATTTATGTTGGCTCTAGAACAGGCTGTGATATACATTTAGGAATCTGGTCACAAGTGGGAGAGACAGGCTTCATAATTGAGCTTTTTAGCAGGGCACACAGCTCTATGAAAGACTGAAGGATGAACTACTATCTCCCCGGTCAGAGAGGCCCTTATTAAAAATGTTTACATTATACTTAATGAAAGATTATAAAAATTTACAAAGATTTATTACGTTTCAAATTTGGCACAAATCCCTGTATTTTGTACAAAGCTTAATTCCAGAGCCTGGCCAGAGAACAGACTGTGAAACAGGGAATAGAAGAGAAGACTGTAAGTGGGTTGTGGTCTCCATGATGAATATTTAGAATCTCGCTGTTTTAAACAGAATTGATAAGTGAGCTGGTCCTAATTATATATTCCACTGTAGAGGAACAACCTCTTGCAAAGGAAGCTGGTATAGTATCGGCTCCGGGTAATAACTGCATATTTATGAGGTCCCGCTCTTAAATAAAGTTGCCTAACTCTTCCTCTGAGGTTCAAATGTGAAATGACATTAGGTAATACATTTACCTACTGATGGTCTAAGTCGGTGGCTCTCACACTTAGAGCAGCATTACATTCTCAGCAGATCATCATGTACGTGTCACAAGACAACGGCCTGTACAAATTAAAAAAAATATCAACATCAAATAATATCATAACATTACTAGTATTATAATACGAAAATTCGTCATTATACACGTGAAATAGAAAAAATTAAAATTCTTGCAACACTTAGGGCGAGATATATCAAGCCAATTTCCATATGCAAATGACCTTGCACTCAGAACCGGGCCGCTTGTGAACGCAAAAGGCTCACAGAATCACAATTTGGGATTACAAATACATACGGATTCAATATTTGGAAGGCCATGTTTAAGATGTCCCATCCAAATACCGAATTGAAATGGTATGTATTAATGTTTTGCTACAGAATTCTGGCCATAAAACATTAATATTTTACTACCAGTTCACAGTTGGTGGTAGCCCATTTGCAAATGGGAAGGGACCACTGTGGGACCCGTTCCCCTTTGAGAATGTTTACAAAAATATTTTTTAACTGCAGGCAGTGGTCCCAAGGGAAATAGGCTGCATTAAAAAAACTACAAAATAAAAGATTTCTCTATTTAAAAGCAGTCAAAGACTTAGTCTGCTGAACCAAGGAGGGACCATCCCAGTGGTAGTGGTGATTCCTAATGGGTCACAGATGGCATCCTACCTCCTTCATTTTCATGAGGTAGATCTATCTGTGACCTTCTCGCATCACTATTTGGAAGTTTAAAGTTTCCGACATTAGGAATACTGATTTCCTAATTGTGATTCGGAGATGATTACAATGAGGATATCTGTATTGCTAATGTTGATAGATAGTGCTGCTATGACTACCCACTGAATCACATTGCTACACACTTTAATAAAAGAAGCCTTAAATTCAAATGTCAGTCTCAGCCAGACAGAAAGTCCTCGCTTGGCTCTTCCAGAGCTAGATGATTGCTCAGGAATTGAATAACGAATATTGCCATTATGAGGTATATCGGACGCTTCCCAAGTCTCCTGCAATAATATATTCTGTGTCAATGAAGGCTAACCATCCATCAATGTAGCTTGGAGGCAAGACCAGCAATGTTCCAACTGATGGTTGCACATCTAGTTTTATGCGCCATGGTGCCCCCTAAAATATTGTAGGTATTTGTAAAATTCAGAACGGTTATGTCAGCTCAGGTGTCAAGAACTGGTAGACTCCATTGTCAATCCATTTAATCTGTATTTTGTGAAGGTAAACACTGGTTAGGGATGCACAATCGAGCCCCTTGTAGATGAGAGTAGAATTGGCACAACATTAGAAAGAGAGTGGTGACATAATGCTTTAGGTTTACAGGAAAAAACCAAATGGGATAACCATGACACAGCTGCATCCTGCATTAAAATTACAGAAATGGGAGAGCAGATTACCAACGTAGATTGGCCACCTGAAGTTTATTACAATAGTAGCCCCTACATATGCCTTGGGTGCAAGACCGATCCACACAAACCTTCTTGCAAAAATAATTTGGTTTGAATTAACAGGGTTAAAATGGCAGTGATTGGAGAGCCATTGAGTTACTTTATTCTACAAGAACGTTACATCTAAGGTGCACCCTCACTTAATGGTGTAACATTAGCTAATAAAAGGCCATATGGGCTTTCCTTGAGGGGTAAGTTCATGGTGAGTGGCCACAGAGTCTATCACATTTTGACTAAGGTGACCATCCCCAAGGGCTCTCCTCTTGATCTGTAACAAGCTGGGAGCCACTAATAATGCCCCAAGAGGGTTTGCAGTGGGTTGAGCAGGGCCTGTATCACTTCAAATCTCCTGGGTCTGTTTCTCCAGTGCAGAAGGCCCATCGTTATGTCGGGAGCGGGAGTTATGAGATTCGATCAATCTAGGAGCCCCAATCTTGGTCAGTGTTGCCTCATTTTTCCAGCTTTGTAATGATGGGTTGCATATGCTCTTTTATAACTGCATTGACTCTACAAAAGAAAGGTTCTGAGTGAGTGGATTCAGATGAAGGGAACACTGAGGCATCCCTGTTTGTGTTGACTTCCTTATCTTTGGTGGCTGGCACTCTAACTACCCCCTTCAATAGGCTCAGTTTGGTGAGATGCAATTTTACTACAGGGGAGAGAAGTGAAATTGGGCTACTGCCAGCTGTAGTCACATTGTTAGAATCAGGGATGCACTCACAAACTGATTGCCCTCCTAAGTCAGCGATGTGACGAGGGTTAACTTTCTTGTAGCTCCAGCTCTGTGCTGATATGCCCAACGGCGCATACACGAAAATTGTTGTTGTTAGTTCCATTGGTAGAAGTACCTGAACTACCTGTTGAGTTATGCTTCCCCATCGCAGACTTTCAAAGCAATGATCAGATATAATGGGGGGTAGCCCTGCCCGTCCACATGTGGGCACCTTCGGGCTCCTCCCCTCCACCATCAGGGAGTTCTGGGCCTCTTAGTCCTGTGTTCCACAGATGTAGACAGGGTCCCTTAGCTTAAGTTATTATTCATAGTTGTTAATTATTGGTATAGTTCAATCGGTGGGAAAGATAGCAATATCTGGCATCTTGCGCTCTCCTCGCAATTTGCACTAAAGCTGCCGCTCCCCAGCAACTGCCCACCTCCCGAGTCACAGGCACAAAAAAGACTGAAACAACCACACACAGGTGACCCAACCTGCTAAATCTACCCCCTTGCGCTGCTGGCTTCTAAGCAGTCGAAGAGGGGCCAATCCGTGCCTCAGGGACCTTTCTCCATGTACCCGTCTTACAGGGACTAGGGCTTCTCAAGGAGGGGGCACAAGCACTCTTGCTGCCTTCACGAGGGGCCCACTTCCCCTGCAAAGCTCCAGAGGTGTGTTGGGCCCCAGAGAGTTTACTCCCAGGCCGCACGTTTTCTCCAGGAATCATTGGGATGGAGACCTCTCGCAGGGTCAATGCCTCTCCACATCAACTCCAGGCACGGTAAGCCTGAGGCAAACTAAGCAGTCTAGGAGCAATAACACAGGGTGCTGCTGCCAGCAATGTCAAGATAGAAGCAGTGGCTCAGGCTACTATTCCCAGCAACCAATTCAGAGAGCCATCGTGCATTAGTGACTTAGCATTTCCTGCCATGACTCACTTTTGCCCTTCATGAGCCTTTAATTTCTGAAAGCATTTAAATTCTGGGTGCCCAGCGGTTGCACAGAACGAGCAATTGTGCTTAAACTTACAGGTGCCGACTGACTGTGCACAGGTTTTCTTACTCATGGTGCAATATGTCCCTTTTTGTTTAATCTACACCTGGGTCTTAGACCAAAAGGGATGGCCAACATGTTCCCATTTTTGTGCATTGACCCTCTCAGCCATGACTTTAGGTCTATTTGGTCACATTACATGCTGTTGATATCTGCCTTTTTCAGCCTTAATCGCTTCTCATAATCCTTCCAGCAGGCCCCACCAAATTCCTGAAGGGCACAAGTGATTGTATTTCGATAAAAGGCCACCTGAAGTCCCAATACCTACCATTTCTCTAGCATAAGAGACTGGTAACCAGTTCGAAAATGATTTCTCAACCTTGGGTTTCTTTTGTTTGCAAGCACTCCCTAATTTCTTTCAGGGTCTCAGCTTGTGGCATTTCAATGATCAATTCAGACATGTAATTACTAGTCTTCTTCCTGATCTTTTGTTTCACCCCATCTGTTATATACCATCCTTGCTTGTCCGTAGTGCTGAAACCTGATCAAGAACTTAGTTCCGTGCTCCAACATCCTTACCTTTTGTTTTTAGGTCTAGGACCGAAGGCTGCGCTTGCGCAGTCTCCAGAAGGAGATTTAATGTTTTGGAATATGGGGGCTTGAACCCGCCTCTCTCCTCCATTGACTGGCTTCCTAAATGGAGGCCAGCCATTGGAGGAGAGGGTCGTCACTCTTTTAAAGCCCCATCTCTTTCGGATTTGGGGGCGTGTTTTTTTTCCGTTCTTTCGACTGTGATGTCATCCGTCACTCAGAACGCCAAAACACGCCCCCGATTCCGAAAATTTCGGAAGCTTGCGGCCGCCATTTTTTTGGTGCCGTTTTTCTTGTTGTTGTTGTTTTCCCCCCATTTTGGCTGGCAAAACTGCAGGTGCCCTGGAAGGTGCAGTTGTAGCCACCCGAGGAAAGGGGGAATTGTTGCTACTGGATTTGATCGAGATGTGGGCTCACCTCCCTCAGGTGTAATACTACTCCTGACCTGATTGTTTCTCTAAAGACACCAAGTCAGTTGACCTCCTGGCCTTAGCTAGTGTCTTATTCTTGTTGACTCCATTCATCCCCATTTTAGAAAGCCATTTCAAAACCTGAACCAGACTTGAAAACATTTTTCATTACTTTTTTAAAATCCCCTTCCCTGGGGTGGGCCACTGTCAGCGGGGCAGCACAGGTTTATTTTCTGTGGGAGGATGGCTGGGCGCACGGCCTCCCTCGTCAATCCTTTTAGAGTCTGGGCAATTCATCCCCCGGAGCTGTGCTGTATTTGAAGGGGGTGGGGGCATACAGCCCTCTTCCCAAGCCACAGTGAGGCCCCCGGGATCCCACTTCCGGAGCAAGGTCAAGCAGGGACTCCATCCCCCTTGACACTGCCTTTCTATGTCTGAGAGAGTGTGGGCATATCCTGCCCACACTCTCCCGGGTAGGGAACACAACTGGTTGATGTGCTGACCACTTGATAAAGCCAATAATCCCATGATTTATATTTTGGCGTTCTCTCCATTTGACAAAGTCGGTAGGTCTACCTCACTTAAAATGATACCCTTTATATTATTACTCTTCAGTCAGTCGTGCACGTCCTTGGGGGTTGGTGCAGACCCTGGCCTGCGTCCATGCCCTGCACCCAATCCCATGCCACACATGGCAAGGGACATCTTACTACATTTCAAAAAAACATAGACATTTACTGAAAAAACAAAGGTTAAACTGACTTTATAGTTAGGGACTGAAATTTTATATTACTTTACATTTTTTTTTTAAACAACTTAGAAATTCACTGAAATACACAAAGGTTAAAATAGGTTATGGCTAGGTGAAAATGCAAGTTACTTAAGATAACTATAACTGGTGAATTTCAGTGGTTTTGTTTGTTTCAAATGGTATGTTTTAACTTGCATTTTCACCTAACTAGAACGTCCCTTTCAACCTTTGTTTTTTCAGTGAATATGAAGAGCAACATCTGGTTAGAAATTTAAATTAAGTGCCTCTCCGCTTTCCAAAAGAATATGGGGCAGTTGTTTTGATGTGTGCATCAAAGTATCCGGTGCTTTAAAATCCAACTTCAGATGCTAAATATTTATTCATACAGGTTTTGAATAGCCTGTGGTCCTATCCCTTTGGAGCAGTTGGTAGCTTTTCAATAGCACTGTACGCTAGCCACCATAAAATACTCCAACCCTTTGTCAGGGGTAGTAAGCGCTGCATAAATGCAATTGCAGTTCAATGTATAACAGTAGCATATGCAAGTTAACACATTGTCCCTTTAAATTGACACAGCTGAGCGTGTTCCTGGAGCATACTGCTCTGATTTTAGAGGAAGGGAAGACAAACATCCCATGTGTACCTGCTGTAAACTGAGTGAAGTGGTTTTCTCTGCTTTTGGAGTGAGTGCGAGTTAGAAGACAGAGAAGCAAGGAACATTATGACCCTTCCGATTATGACAGTCTTGGAAGTTGGATCTATTGGGAAGTTAATACCTCTGCAAGCCACACTGTTGGGTGCTTTTGGTAAGAGTACATACGCTTGAGAAGTTGAATGCAGGAAATAAAAACATTGCCATTGGCTCAAATACTTTTGCCGGTACTCCATTCTTGTATGGCAGCAGCAGTTCTCGTTGTCTTCTCACTAGTTATACTTTGTATTGGGATGTTGATGGATCTCATATTGTAAACAGTGCATATTGGCCATCATCTGACATTCCTGAAGGTGGACATGAAGAAGCTGTGTAGTAACGCATATTAATGGATAACCCCCGGCAGATATATACTCGACAGATATCAACAACATAACAATAACTTGACTGTACGATGAAGGGCATTACATGCACAGGTTTGAGTTGGGTATTCCCGATTATGATGATGCTCTACCTGCCAGACCACCTGGTGAGGAGACCCCTGACTGGACGGATACCTCAACTATGCTGAAATTTCAGAAATGCATGTTGAGAGTAACATAATGTAGTTGGTAAAAGGGATAGGGTGAAAGGTATGGTTCACTGCCATCCCTATCACATTTGAGGATGGCTAGCAGTCTCTCCGTTTCTTGGCACAATTGTGGTTAATCTGAATGTCCAAAGAACTGCTGATCACTTCTCTCCTCTCCCTCAAGATCTTTGATCTGTCTAAAGTCACTGTTGCCACCGTTTCGGGCCATGTGTCACACTGGCGGGCAGGAGAAATAACTAGACTAACAATTTGTGCCAGCCTACTTTCATTCTGAAGTCTTTTACATTTTTCTTCCAGTATGTCTTTCTAGCTTCAGAGTATTAGAACGTGGTTGCTCAACATAGATATGTACAGTACTCTTTTTCTTCAGAGGCATCATGGACCCCACGTCTATCAATGCCAATATCTTCAGTTCAATCTCCACCGATCGAATGGCCAGTGCTGTACCCTCCGTTTTGTTATGCATTGCGATACAATAGTGACCACCACCACTAGTCATTAACCAATCCTTATGGGAATCCATTGATATGGTATCTCTTCAGTTTCTCCATGGCATAAAAGTGAAGCAATGGAAAGATTTTCCTTGCCATATTTGTTTCCAATTTGTGCATGTTGCTTGAGGTGAAGTTTTAAAGATAGCTGCTGTGACTACACAAACTGCAATATAGTTCTTTTTTGTATTGATTGAGACAGTCATACAATGTAAACACAGTTTGAGTTCAGAGTATATAAGTACTCTACTGTGCAGTACAGTTCTCCAAGAAGGGGGGGTGGGGGAGAAAAGAAAAATGGGGTATGGGGGGGAATCAAGGTGCAAATGGAACTGGTATCCAAGAAAACCCTCTACCCCAGTGCCGGTTGGCCCTCCATAAGGCAGGTGTTGAGGGGCCATTGCGCCGAGGGCCCACCAATGGGGGGAGAAAGGGGGGCGGTACGGGTAGGTAATACCTGTGAGGAGCGGGCGGAGGAGGGTTGCGTCTCAATTGGGTGGGTATTGCAGAGAGCAGGGCTGGAGGGAGGCGTGGTCCACGATAAGGTTCCCACAGCCACTGCCTAGAGGGTCAGGGGGCTCTCTTTGCAACAGATATAGCTGGTGGAATGGATTATAGTGTTGGTTTCCCACGTGAAGGGGGGGATCCGCAAGCCTGCGTGTCCAGGGGAAGGAAGGGAGAGGGATGGGTAAGAGGGGATGAAAGTGTCAGGGAGGAGTGGATGCGAGGGAAGGAGGGGACGTGGTGGGGAAGGGGAGGGGGCTAGAGAGGCCAAAAGTGGAGGCAAAAGGAACGCAGGGGGCGTTTGGGAAGGGATGGGAAAGGGATGGGAGAAAAGGAGGAAAGGATGGAAACGGAAGCCATGAGGAGGGGTGGGGGAACCGTGGAAGGGTGAAGAAGCAGGTGTGGAGCAAGGCAAAGGGAGGTGGGTCTTCAGGGTGCAGGTAGTAGTGCAGTTGTGGCTGCAAGTAACTAAATTGTCAATGAGACGGCAGAAAGGATTAAAGCAACATTAATAAGAAGCTGTGTGTGTGTGGCTTAAAAGTAGGCAAGTACATTGCACATCCAGGAATAAGACCAAAATACTTATAAAATATATAAAATTGTGTGTTGCAAAAAGACGAGGCAGATTAATGACGAAGGACAACATGTACTTCAGCCGTGCTCCATTACAGAACACAAGACAGAAAGGGAAGCCTATGCGAGCTAAGCAATTGAAAGATTGCAAATGAGGGACAGTACAATAACTAAAGTTATGATAAATTAGAGTAAAGGGACGCTAGGTTTGGAGGAAGAAAACACAAATCAAAAATACTTATTAATGGACAATTTTTGTACGACGGTGGATACAGAGGTCACTGTCATAAAAATATCACTGGGCTTTCAAACAAGTGCATGCCGGAGTTCTGTCATTTTAATCTCCCCATCGGGATGATCTCCCCCTTCGCATAAGCCCCGTAGGGGGAGACCAAACCAGCAATGGCCGCGTGAAGAGCTGACGAGGAGGGAGTGGGAAGGGGTAGGTGAGGGGGGGCGCGAAAGTGAAAGGAAAATGAAGAGCTGACTAGGAGGGAGTGGGAGGAGGTAAGCGGAGGGGAATCACGCGTGCACTGTAAGGCTTAATGAGCCATTACAGCGAGCCAGATGGCAGCTGTGCACGTCGCACGCGCTTGTGCGCGTAATAGCAAGCTGGTGGCCGGCATGGCTAGCACTTTTAAAACCAGCTACAAAATTTCTCACCAGTGCTGCGCATGCGCTGGCTCTAGCGAGACCTAAAAAGGACAAAAAGTGTAGTGAGAATTAAAAATAATAGATTTCAGTACAGCCTATATCTTATTAGTGCATGCTATAGAGTTTTTAATTAAAGGACGTCCGTCCATTCTGCGGAATCCTGAGGTTTCACATGTCCATTTAGTTATATGAAGAGGTGATTTAGACACAACTGTCTAGGTTTCGAGTTGGAAGTTTAAAAAGTCATCAAAACTAATTATTTTGGCATTGTTTCGGAAAATGTGTATGAACTGTCAGCACCATGTCTAGAGTGGAAGCCCAAGCTACTCTGATCTTTGTTGTGTCTGGTAGCCAACAAAATGGAGTATAGTTATGGCCTAAATGCGTAAGCATATGTTAAGGCGATTTTACTCATAAAAAGAACCAGTCATGTCTGTTTCAAAGTACTTGTTCATATTTCACTATGGGTGACTCATTTTCGTTCCTTTGCCCTTATCCAGAACACAGCCTGTTATGCATCAGTCTGATTAGTGATATGAAATAGAATCCCTGCATTTAAGCAGGCCAAATTTAAGCAGCTGTTGAAAACATCCCAGATATGATCTGATGGTGCTAGAATATAAGACTGTGCGTCTTACACGTGTATGTCGTGTGTAGTATAGATCAGGCGAGACACCAACGTAATAAGAGCCGTTTGAGTGGAGGTCACGAGCCCTAGACGTGCCTGTTGTTGCCTTGCTAACATTTGCGCCATTTCAACCTACAAACTCACACAGTGTCGCAAAAACTCACTGTTTCTGAACAGGTATGGTTCGGACTAGTGAGCTAACAAGAATTCTAGGGGCTTTAAGGTTAGCACAGCGCACACAGCTACCACTCTCCCAACACCCCCTGGTGTAAACCATACATTTTGACAAAGGGTAGCCATATTGTGCATTGTATAGCACTGTGGGCCGACACAAATGGATAAAACAAGTACATGCTTTTTTGTGGCAGTTTCTAAGGGGCATTCAAGCATATCTGACCTTTCCATGGGCTTTTTTAAAGGGCTGGAGGTAAGTGCCTTTTGCCTTCCTGGTGCCACAGCATGGGGATCTAAAGGAGGGTCAAGTCCCCAGCTAATCCCCCTCGCCTCTTTGTCCTGCATGGGAAGCTGTTTTTCCTCTACTATTAAGCTGCCACAATGTTGAGGCTTAGAGAACCCGGGGAGAGAGACAAGTGAGAGTTAGCTGCGCGGGCAGATCACCTGTCAACTGGTCATCCAGCCACCAACTGGTCAGCTGATCAGCCAGCCTGGCGACCAAATGGCTTGGGCAAACCTGGTGATCAGAGTGCCCAGGCAGCAGCAAACAGGAAGGTAAGCGCTCAGGAGACTCCTTCTGCAGCCACCCACCTTCTTCTTGCCTCCAAGCTATTCTGATATCGCCCTCTCAGCCATCTGTTCATTCTGCTGACCTGCAAGGAGTTGTGCCCCAATCATTGCACCCAGCAGTGCAGAGTAGGAGGCCCCATGCCACACTGCATGTGGTAAAGGCAGCCTCCCACAGACCTGCAATCAGTCCCTCATGCTGGCCTGGTGAAAACGGGACAACGGGGGGGCCTGGGTGCCCATGGAAGCAGGAAAAAGCTCGGCTCGAATGACTTTCAGTAAATTGAAGCAAGGAGTCTGCTCTGCTACTTACAAAGCCCTGATCCAGAATCCAGAAGCAAATGATTTAGCGCTAGCTGCCGCATAAGCACATGGTGCACTAAGGGCGATAGATACGGCCCCCTTCCATCCATGTTTTGGTCCCCAAGTGAGCAGTTCCATGCACTGCCCCAGAGGTTGGCTACCCCATACCAACTGAGGCACCATGGTACTGCGGTTTCATTATGATTAATGAGCGGAATCTGAGTTGAAAGCTTTCAGTCCTACTCCCACCAATGGTAGCTTTGCAGCATTGGCTACTCAGCCAAGCACATAACCAGATGTCTGAACCTGTGGTTACTCTTGTACTGAGTAGGATACTATTGCTAAAACTCATCAGTAGGGTAAAACTAACCAGATTCACAACAGTTCAACTCCAAATCACGTTCACTATTAGTGGGGAAACAATCCAACTCTTGTTGAATTCTGCTTCACAATGATAGGAAGAGCTGGCATTGAAGGATCAAAAATGTTGCTATTAACGCTTGCTCACCACAAGCCAGTTATACCTGTGGTAACGTTTCCGACACCTCCTGCTTGAAACCCAGAAAGTTAGAAAGATCGGAAGACCACCCTTTCACAGTCCGTTTTCATACTAAAAATTGAGATCAAGTGAGCTTTTTCTCTTCTGCTGCTCAACAGATTTCTGTCCTCCCAGACCTCACCTTAGGATACCTGCATTATCATTTGACAAATTTACTGCTCCAGAGAAACTCCCTCTGGGTGCTTGGAGCCAGAAGGGAGAGCTCTACGGGGCTCTCTCCCCAGCTTCATCAGGTATTTCACTAGGGGCCCAAGGGCCTCACTTTTGTCCTATATCTCACATCTCTTCACAGTACCAGACTAAAGTTAAGCTCAACAGGGTTCTCTTTCCCTGTTGATTCTGCCAAGTGCATTGCCTTGGTTTTAGCTTGAGTAGATAGTAGGTAAATAAAGTGGGAATCTTTATTCATCCATTCATGCACCTCACTAATAGATGATGAGACGTTTGGCTGCCTTTAGAGAGTCATTGTTAATCCAGTTGATTTCCCATGCTCCGTTGAATTTCTTCACTTTACCATTCAGAGCCTTGGGCAGAAATCAGTGTCAACACCCTCTTTGGACCTAGTCAGTGCTTTGTTTCAACTTAACTCTCAGATTCCCCTGGTCCACACCAGTTCTAAGTCTGTTGGTAGGCGCTTGCCAAGGCAGAACGCTGGTCCTGCACCCCAGGAAGAGGTACACGGAGAGACCACCACTGCAGCTGGGGTGATACACAGGAAGTTCTGGCTCATGTTGAGTCGCCACTACTACGGAGTATGACGCCTTGTCCAGCCACAGTGCACGCCGGGCCTCCCTTTGTCCCTTAGCTCGACTGACCCACCACTCGGAACCAGTCTTAATCCCAAAGTTACTGATCTAACTTGGTGACTTTCCTTACCTACATTGTTGCAACATGCTAATGACTGTTCACCTTGGATACCTGCTGGCGATATGGGTACTGTCCTCCCTGAGATTTACACCATCTCCTCCAGTTTTTGAAGGACCAATGATAGCTTACCGAATGCTGCCAGAACCACAACAGTTTCCAAGGCTCGGTCTCCTCCCTCTGGGCGAACCCATTCCTGGGTGCCGCGCACTTCAACAAACAAAAGAGACCTCTCTTTAGGGCTTCCTCCGATTTTTCTTGGATCTTTTGTATTACCACACTGGACGCTGAGAGGTAGCTCGTCTCCACCACTCCGGATTTTGAGATTTGGACCTGGCTCCCTTTTGATTGACCAGTTGCACTAGAGGCCTCCACCCGACCCATCTGAATGGCGCTCACCCATCTCCTTAGTACCAACTGACCAAATTTCAACTGCTGTTCACGTGGAACACTTCTCTACTTCGGCCTTCAAAGGTTTCATTTGAATATTTGCTACAACCGTCAATTTCTGCACCTGCGGTGACTCCACCTGGGTGACTCCTAACCTTCCCACTGTGTCGAACCACCACCTGTTAACCTCTAAATTGTTACACACCCTCTTGAACTCTCTCTTCAAAGTTCTTTTCAACTTTCTCCATCTGTACTTTTTGGCTATCGGTTTAGTGCCTGTATTTGGCCTTAGAAGGAGGTTATCACCCCCTTTGGGCTGCATTCCCAAGCAACCCGATTCCAAGAAGACCCGATTCCAGTGCATTGGGGGCTGCCACCGAATGACACCATTCATGGTGTGAGCCTCAATCAGAAGGACTTGGGCCCACTGAGCGGCTCTGGGGAGTTGGTTTGCTGTATGCCACATTTCCCACACTGTCCACCAAGCAGGAATTTGACTTCACTTGCAGTTACTGAGGTAATCCTGGTTAGTTTCCTTTCTTTCTTTCACTTAGCAGCATACTTAAATTCGCTGTGTCACTATGTTTGCTCTGAGGTCGTAGCCGTATGTCAAAGCATGAGGAAGCAGACCAATTCCCTTGGGGTGCAGAAGGAGTGGGGGGGGGGGGGCCCGACCCTCTTTCACACAGTGGTAGTCATAGTACCACATCATTTCCCAGATCGGAGACAGAAGGCAGCAAGGGCCCGCATTGAAACCAGCACTGTGGGCAGGCCGGGGCTTTGCCAGCCACAGCCAAAGCAGTGGGCACCTGAGGCGGTGTGCTTTGCAGACATGGGACACCCCTGACCTCTTTTGTACCACTTTGTTCGCCATAAGTTGGCAGGGTATGCTCAGACGTGAGTCCCTTGCTCACTTTGCCACTGGATTCAAGCAAGCCTGGCTGAAGACGGCTGTAATGCCAGGAACCGGTCCTAGGAAGCTTGTTTCTGGTCCAGGGAAGGCATGGCTTGGCAGTTCGGGCTGGACTGTTCCCATGAGGCACAGGGTCAGACTGATTTGCATATGGCCATGTCTGAACTGGGGTGGCAGAGTGGGCTAAAGAACGGTGATGGATTAAACCCAGATCTGTTGACTGGGTGTGAGTGTTTGATTGGTTCAGATGCTCCGTCCAGCACCACCCCCTTTTGTACCACATTTCCCACACTGTCCACCAGGCAGGAATTTGACTTCACTTGCAGTTACCGAGGTAATCCTGGTTAGTTTCCTTTCTTTCACTTAGCAGCATACTTAAATTCGCTGTGTCACTTTGTTTGAGCTGAGGTCGTAGCCGGATGTCAAAGCATGAGGAAGCAGACCAATTCCCTTGGGCTGCAAAAGGAGTTGGGGGGGGGGGGGGGCGACCCTCTTTCACACAGTGGTAGTCATAATACCACATCCTTTCCCAGATCGGAGACAGAAGGCAGCGAGGGCCCGCATTGAAACCAGCACTGTGGGCAGGCCGGGGCTTTGCCTGCCACAGCCCAATCAGTGGGCTCCTGAGGCGGTGTGCTTTGGCAGACATGGGACACCCCTGACAGCAGACTGAGGGAAGAAGAGATGGGTTTATCCACACTGCCAAAGTGACTAGCCCACTTCTGGTTAAATGCATGGAAGCTTGAGTGCCGGGGGCTGCTTCTCCTCCCACTCCTGGAAGCAGTTCATACTGGCTTCAAGGGGCATAGCATCTCCACCAAGAGAAACCAGATTTCCCTCGTAGCACTATATCCTCCTCATTCAGACTGCCCTGTCACACAAGACTGGCTACTCCTCCAATCCTGGTGATGCCCTTCAATCAATTTGTTTAAGTTTTAACTTTGCAACCATACTCCTCTCACTCTCCCCACTCCAAGACTTTGGTTTCCTGGGAGCTGCTCAGTGTGCCATGGGAATAATGCTGCTGGATCACTAGTCCGCTTTGGCTATGGTCGAACCTATGACCGTATCAAATCATCTTTGACACTCCGACTTTTATTCTTGATTAATAAAAACATTCACAGACCGATCTTCACACCTCTAGGTAGCCTGCTGCAGGAGCCCCTGCTTGCCTGCAGGGGGGTGGGGGACATCGCATTCACATGGGCTCCATCGGCCCAGCCGGTCGGCAGCAACAGGAGGGAAAGATTCGGCCAAGGCACAGCCTGAGCTAGACACAGGGACTGCGTCTCAGCCTGGAAAGCCAGGGTCATCTAATTGAATAGTCATTCCGAGCTGCTGTGGAAATGTGCTGGATGGAGAAGAGCAGCAGACAGGTTTGGGGTGCTCAGACCTCCAGGCATCATCCGGGACTAGTGGCACCACACCTCATCCACTTTGGTCAGACCACATCACAAGCTGCCAGAATGCTTGGCCTTTTTGCTGCTGAGTGGCCTCCACAAAAGTTAGACTCTTGAGCCGGATAGTCCAAACAGGGTGGAAACTCTTTGCATAAAACAGCTGAGGCTGTCCATGGAGTCCTTTTCTAAATGGACCATGTGTGCCCAATACATCAGACTACAATGTGGGCTAAACCATTCCTGAGCAGGCTGCCCTGCACTGTTAGCTTTGCCTCCCTGCCTGCTAGCCAGAAAGCAATTCTGGCCACAGACTCAAGCCTCTGGGGTCCCATGGCAAGCCAGCCTGGGCCCTTGTGGCACTCTGGGAGAAAGACTGGGGGACAAGGAGGTCCCTCATACCTTGCTCCCTAATAATCCAGAGAAAACTGCCTGCCTTTTGTTTTAATTAGTACACATCAAGAGAACAGTCCAATGACAGGGCATCCTGGCTATATGGACATGCCATAGGAATGCAGGGTGGGCAACCAGATGCCCAGGGCTCAAAGGATTATTTTGATTAACTGTGTCTTATGAAAAAGTATTCTGCTTGACTTTGCAGGGGCCAGACACTCTGAGGGCCGGTTTATGGGAGCCCGAGCTGGATATCCGGCATGTGCGTTTGTGGGGCTAATTGAGCTCTGACCAGGAGCTCGGATGCACGATTTCACCCCTGTTTCAGGCAGGCTGAGTCCGAGCTGGGACCTGTGGGGCTTTGCTTGGGGCCAAAAAAGGGAGCCCAGGGTCGAAGGCCTGCACCCCAGGGCCAGCAGGGGAGTTTTACCGTGCCTGTGGAGCCCCTTCCCAGGCACTTTGTGACATGATGGGCCTAAGAAGGGAGCCAGGGCTATGGATTTCCACCCCAGGGCCAGCCAGAGCTATGACCCAGGGCCCGAGCAGAGCCTCTTATCCTGGACAAGCAAGTGAGACCTCCTGGTGCCTGCAGGACCCCTTCCAGGTCATTTTGTGACACAAAAGTTCAGAGATGGGAGTCCAGAGCTGTGGGCTTCCATCTCCGGGCCAGTTGGAGCTCTAACCTGGGGCCTGGCCAGAGCTTCTGAAACCAGACAAGCAGCGGATACCTCCTAGTGCCTGTAGGATCCTGTCCCGGCAGGCCAGAGAAGAGAGTCTAGGTATATGGACTCCCCCTCCACACCCCCACCTACACACCCACCCCCCACCTCCCCACCTCCAGGCCATTCAGAGCTCTGACCTGGGACCCAATCAGAGCTTCTTAAACCAGACAATTAGGGGAGATATCCCAGTGCCTGCAGGACCGCATCCTGGGCACTTTGCAACAGGCTGGAGAAGGGAGCACAGAGCCAGGGGCCTCCACCCCCTGGGTCAGCCAGAGTTCTGACCCGGGATCCGGTCATAGCTTCTCTTCCTGAGCAAGCGGGGCAGCCGTCCTGGGCCTGCGTGTGCCTTTCTCAGGCTCCATGTGACACTGCAGCCAGGGAATGGAGCCCGGGGCTGGAGGATTTCACCCTGGGTCTGCAGGAGCTGTGACCCACGGCCCAGTCAGAGAGTCCGTACCCTTACAAGCAGAGGGGATCTTCTGGTGCCTGCAGGTCCCCCTCCAGGGCCCCCTCCAGGGCCCCCTCCAGGGCCCTTGGTGACACAGAGGGCTGGAGACCGGAGCCCAGGACTGGCGCTCCCATCCTTCCCACCCATGGGCCAACCGGAGCTCTGACCCGGTGCCTGGTCACTGTTCCTTCATGCAAGCAAGCAGGAAAGACCACCCAAGCCTGCGGGTGGCTGTATCGGGCACTTTGACATGCCACACGGAAACCGGTTCGGAGGGGGGGGCAGTCCTCACTCTGGACCACTAGAGCACCACCCATTCCTGTAATCCTTGCAAACTGAGTGACAGACATTCAAGAAAATGTATCCAACCTCCGGGAGCCCTGACCGGGCTTGAAGCTTCAGATGAGCCCTCGGTGGGACTTCCAGGACTGCTCTGCATTCTGAACACTTACCCACGTGAAGGAAATAAATGATGTGTTTGGTTTACTCATTTTAAGTACAAACCATTACCAGTGACGTTGTCATAGCACATTTTGCACCACCCATGTAGGCGTGGTAAATGACCCCTTTTTAAATTTCACCCTGGCCTAATTTTGAGGTGAAACAAGGACCAAAGAATTGAAAGATCGACTTGGGAATCAGTGCCACAGCGGCAGGGCCCACCTTCCGGTGACCGGAGTGCAAGCATAGAAACATGTTCTGTTGAGTTGGCTTCTGCAGCTTGTAAAGTACCAGCTCGAGTCCAGAACATTGGAAATAATGATTCATAATATTTATTGTAGTGTCTAGACTATCTTTCCCTGGAGTTTAGTTTATCAAAATTCTAAATATAGTGCTTGATTCAAATGCTCTCCGCTAAGATGTGCAATTCTTAGTGTCTGTTTCCTTGATCTGAAAGGATAGTCTGTGCTTCAGAGTTGGAGACTGCACAATGTACATACAAACTGAAATGCAGTATAAATATGTCATACTCCAGTTCCTAACCATCAGGTATCCAGATGGGGCAGACAGCACTCTGCAGAACATAAACATGTAGACTGGCCAACACATGCCGTTTCATTCACGTCTTGTATGAAACTTCTTGCAGCTGATGATCTGCACTTACTTTCTGCCTATCTTGTTCGCTCTGGGCAAATTGTGACATTAACTCAGTAAGTTACTACCAGAATTTGCTTTTTTTATTTAAAGACTATAATTTACAAAATTGCTCGGTTTATACAATTCTTTTGTCCTCAAGTCAAAATCAATCTGATGGGTTAAAATATAGTTATGTGCAATAATGTTCAATTGTTTACACAATTTTTGTGGCAGATTTTTCTGCAGATTTTTGGAGTATTAGAGTCTGTGCACGTGCTTGTAAATTGTCATTAGCTGTCATCACTCTATCTCAACAATTTAATGCATTTTGGAAGAGTGAAGAACACCAATTGCCTTGGTTCAGTGCTGTTTCGAACGATATTGCCCTTTGCTGGCATCTCAGACAGCTAACTTTTTTTGGAGTTCGAACACTCGCAGCTTGAATGCCAGGTAATGTTTAAAACGGACACCTCTCTAAACACAGCCTTAGACTGCGCGATTAACGGCTGCCTTGGGGTCAGCAGTTAATGAAAGAAAGTGTCCATTATGTGTGCGGGGGGTAATTACTAGTTGTTAACGCCTGACAGCATGTGTGCAAAAAGCTAGAACTACCTGTGCCCCTTCACAGCAAAGGCAGCCACGGCACCAGCCCTTTCTGCCTCATGTCCCCGCTTCCCGGGCAACCAGCATTTGTTAGTGCCTGCATTCTAGCCATTGTGTTTATCTGACTTCCTCTCAGCATTTTAAATAGGGCACTAATATTAAACGTACTTATTGTTTTAATGCATCTGCCATGTTGTCCTAACACTTACTTCCTCTGTGAGAAATAAACCAGTGACAAAGTTGCAAAGCCAACGTAGAAAACTAGCTGTGACCAAGTGCCAGAATGCCTCACTACCAATGGGAGCTCATCTGGGCTCAAATTAAACAATGGGGACACAGTACTGCTCCTGTTTGCACCATGGCGCATCTTTAAACAGTGAATAAATTATGATAGAGTCCGTCCAGCACTCTGGTTTTTTTTATTTTCTTTTCAATTTAATCCTTTCGTTGTTGTGCAACATTACCTAGTGTTTTAGTCTGAAAACACTTTGTAAGTATATGGCAAAAAGTGAGACACCGGGAAATCCCGTTATCTAGATGGTAATGTTCTGCACACTTTTACTTGAACCGCTTGGTTCTCTTCAGGTATAATCATAGACAATAATAATGATAATCCATTCCATGAAATGATCCTTATTTCAAAATTTCTGTTTATTTCATCCTTTTAATTCATGTGAATCCTTTAGTTTCCAGGACAATTCAAATTAACATCTCCCATTTACCCAATGCATTTCGGGTCTATGGTGACCCTTCCTCGGGGGTCTCTATTAGAAAAATCAAGAAAAATGCAATCAGCCTCTTAACCTATATAAGTGTATACATTTACATTTAAATGCATTTATACCCACTCTGTTATTTAGTGCAAACAAACATCTAAAAATCATGGCATGTCATTTTATAACGATCCCTAAATAGCCTAACTTGCAATGTTCACACTATTCACAAAAATATATGCGCACAAATGTCCGTTTTTAATTTAGCGCTAAAAATGTAACAAACAAGGAAATCATACTAAACGCTCCATGCAAGACTAACTTAACCTAGTTTAACAAAAATATCCCTAAACAGAAAGAAAACTAGTTCAGCCTAACAAACGCCCTGCTCCTCTACAGCGCTTCACTTACTGGGAAATGTAAACGTCCCTCGTTTACGCGATGTCAGCCAATCCGCTACTTCCTAACTTACAGTGCGAAGCTATTTAAAGCTCCGTGCGCTCTAATTGGCTCAGCTTGCGATCACGTGATCGCGACGACGGACTGAAGTATAGTCCTCGTTTCATTCTCAAATGGACTTAAATGTCGAAGAAAAAGGTATACAAATGTATAAAAAATGCCTACTTAAAGAGAATCTATAATACCAAAAAAGGACTAATCCAAAAATGGAATTATTTAATTCCGTATCATACTAACTGCATGCTCTTCATAATTAAGTTTACACAATGTTTGTTATTCTGAAAGGCTGCCTCATATGAAACACGAATACAATAACGCATATTTATAACAAATAATAAATAATAAATAATAAACAGTTTCTGAAGAAACATGGTGTCGGCCATTTTGGGTAGGGGAATTCTCACTGTTAGTGTCATGCAAGGAAATAATGTTAGCTTTCCACAGTCTATTTACAAAAAGCAGGATAATTCTATCCTGTCATTCAGTCCATTCGGTTGTAAGCTGCCCATCTTCTTTATCCAAAAGTATTCAGATCTCAGTCTTAGTTTATGTGAGTCTTTCTCGGGGTGATGTTTGATAACTTCTAGTATGGTAAAACGTAGTTGTGCCACATTATGTCCTGCTTCCAACCAGTGTGCAGCCAATGTAGACAAGAAGGTGACCTTGTTACATTCAGGAACCTGTGACACAAAAAACGTTATCTATGGAATCAAGTGTCCATGTGGAAAATTGTATATAGGTCAAACTGAAAGAAAAATAAAAGTAAGAATAACAGAGCATAAGAGTAACATCCGCTTGAAAAACTTGAAATCTACATTGGCTGCACACTGGTTGGAAGCAGGACATAATGTGGCACAACTACGTTTTACCATACTAGAAGTTATCAAACATCACCCCGAGAAAGACTCACATAAACTAAGACTGAGATCTGAATACTTTTGGATAAAGAAGATGGGCAGCTTACAACCGAATGGACTGAATGACAGGATAGAATTATCCTGCTTTTTGTAAATAGACTGTGGAAAGCTAACATTATTTCTTTGCATGACACTAACAGTGAGAATTCCCCTACCCAAAATGGCCGACACCATGTTTCTTCAGAAACTGTTTATCATTTATTATTTATTATTTGTTATAAATATGCGTTATTGTATTCGTGTTTCATATGAGGCAGCCTTTCAGAATAACAAACATTGTGTAAACTTAATTATGAAGAGCATGCAGTTAGTATGATACGGAATTAAATAATTCCATTTTTGGATTAGTCCTTTTTTGGTATTATAGATTCTCTTTAAGTAGGCATTTTTTATACATTTGTATACCTTTTACTTCGACATTTAAGTCCATTTGAGAATGAAACGAGGACTATACTTCAGTCCGTCGTCGCGATCACGTGATCGCAAGCTGAGCCAATTAGAGCGCACGGAGCTTTAAATAGCTTCGCACTGTAAGTTAGGAAGTAGCGGATTGGCTGACATCGCGTAAACGAGGGACGTTTACATTTCCCAGTAAGTGAAGCGCTGTAGAGGAGCAGGGCGTTTGTTAGGCTGAACTAGTTTTCTTTCTGTTTAGGGATATTTTTGTTAAACTAGGTTAAGTTAGTCTTGCATGGAGCGTTTAGTATGATTTCCTTGTTTGTTACATTTTTAGCGCTAAATTAAAAACGGACATTTTTGCGCATATATTTTTGTGAATAGTGTGAACATTGCAAGTTAGGCTATTTAGGGATCGTTATAAAATGACATGCCATGATTTTTAGATGTTTGTTTGCACTAAATAACAGAGTGGGTATAAATGCATTTAAATGTAAATGTATACACTTATATAGGTTTAGAGGCTGATTGCATTTTTCTTGATTTTTCTAATAGAGACCCCCGAGGAAGGGTCACCATAGACCCGAAATGCATTGGGTAAATGGGAGATGTTAATTTGAATTGTCCTGGAAACTAAAGGATTCACATGAATTAAAAGGATGAAATAAACAGAAATTTTGAAATAAGGATCATTTCATGGAATGGATTATCATTATTATTGTCTATGATTATACCTGAAGAGAACCAAGCGGTTCAAGTAAAAGTGTGCAGAACATTACCATCTAGATAACGGGATTTCCCGGTGTCTCACTTTTTGCCGCATCTTTAAACAGGTCAGCGCGTCCCTTTAAAACCAACGCGCTGTCCCCAAGGCAGCCGTTAACTCGCGCAGTGTAAGGCTGTGTTTAGAGAGGTGTCTGTTTTAAACATTACCTGGCATTCAAGCTGCGAGTGTTCGAACTCCAAAAAAAAGTTAGCTGTCTGAGATGCCAGCAAGTTTAAATTCCTGAAAGGCTTCTCAGTCGTATTACCTTCGAGTCTATCGGTTGACCACCTATTCAATTAAGCAAATTAATTGTGCATACTTAAATTGCAACAAAAAAATACCACTTCTCAGTTAAAACGATATATAAACACAACACTGAAATAAGATAACTCAGTGCTGATCTATAATAAACTTACAGACATTTTACATGTTGGTGCATAGTCATGAGGCAGTGGTCAGCATTACCTCCTGCATTCATTGGTGGTCCTTCATCTGTTGGTTCTGTAAAAAAAATCTCATCAGAGAAACGAGTCCAGTTCTATTGACTTATCTTGTCTTCAGAGAGAGAAATTGGTCCACTCCAGTGAGTTCATGATTAGGTAGCCAAATAATGAACTGGATAGCCATGCATGCACAAAACGATTTTATCAAGGAGGACCAGAGAGTATATGAACGGAGGTAAGATTGGAGATGGCTGAACCATGCCTTCATATTTATTCTAGAATCCGAAGAGCACTGTGCGTTTTGGACTAAAATTTGCAGACGCAAAGATAACATTTTCAGGTTGATTTTACATTGTATTGTTGTGGTCTAAGAAACCATACAGAGGTCCCAACAATGACTAATATTTCTAATCATTCATCCATCATGTCCTTGACTTAAAGCAGAAAAAAGGTAGAGGCTCTCCACTGCTCTCCATCACTTGTCAGATAGAAAAGAATGAGCTATACCTGATTTTGAGGATTAACAAATGTTGCTTGTAGTTATCAAGTTAATCGCCAAGTATTCGGTTTCTGTTTTATTTGATGTTTTGTGAGTGATAACAGTTTAATATATTGAGAAATAACATTCACTGTTATGCAAAAGCGAGAACTTGTGATGAAATGTTCTCCGCGTAGCTCACGGTGATCGTGCCATCTTCTGCCCATGGGCTTCACCCCCACTTTATAGGTAGACGGCACACTTTCACCAATCGCCTCCATTTGTTTATTATCGTCTTTTATGGCATCGGTCAGTAGGGGGCTTTTTGCAAGGAGTGCAAACCAGTTTACAAACATTTTTACCGTCTAACAATGTCTCTAAAACGAGGTGTTATTCATGGAGCAATATGTTCTGTGGTCTGGATGAAATCCGTTTACACTTGTTATGAATTTATTTTCACATTTATGTGGTCAGCATTAATCCTTTGAATAACTTATGATGAGGGAACATATGGGACGTGTCCCATTTCCTAACTACTAATTTGTATTGTGCAGTCTGAAAAGTTGAATGGCTGTTCACAACACAGCGGAAAATAACCTGTTATTTGACAAAATATTACTTTCATAGATTTCAGCGGGACGCTCCTTTGCAATAACAGAGGAGCTGACCCTTGGTTTCAGTCAAACTCTAGCGTAATTTTCTGGGACCAGTGCTATGCATTAGATAGGCATTAGATATATAGTTTTGTTAACAGCGCTAGGGATGGAGTACTGTATATGGCTTAGCCAAACACCGCATATGGCCCTTAGGAAAAAAATTAAAGCAGTTCATGGCACATATTAAACTCTTATCGTAGCTGATTAGAGGAGTATGGGCCACCCATGATGTCACCCATTACGCGAGCAGGGCAACACAAACTACAATAGCATGAAGTGATGCATAACATATGCAATATATTGAAGGATCGCTTGGGGTGTCTCAAGGTAAATGCGAACATTTTAATTCACACACACCAGTAAGCTTGCAACAACACTACACTATATTTTGCTGCTCAAAAGTCCAGAATTGGGCTGCAGGTTTTATTGCTGAACGATAAATCAAAGAATGTTGCAAATCCCTCTTAAGAGCCTTAAAACTCCAGCGCTAAATTATTTTTGCAAAGACTGAATTACATTTTTTTGACTCGTATCTCTGCTTTTGTAACGGTGTCCACTGTCCACATGTTTCTATTAATTAACATTTTTTTATCCCGTTATCTATACGACATAAATGCACTTACTAACATCGATAAATGTTTTTGGGCAAAATTCTTTAAACGTTGAAGTGAAAAGGGTTCTATTGGCATTCATGTTTAATTATGTCTCCTTTGCATTTATCAATACTTTTCAGCAGACTTTTCGAAAAGATCATTGATTTGCTCTACACTGTAATACTTTAAACGCTAAAATAGTTATGGAATGAAATAATGCTTTATGTGGGAAAGTAATCATCAACCTCAGGTTTTGAATGTTCCTACATACAGTAGTATCATGTGTTTTTCAGAGAATAGGCCTACGTTTTGTTTTCATTTTTATATGATATTCAATATACATCTGGAGATTCAATTTAGTGCAATTACGTACCTATAAACGACCCTTAAGCGGTTGCACAATATTGCACGCGACCTTTGGGAAGTTTAGGATTTCACTTCATCATAACATCATTTATCAAGATGCACATTTGCGGCCAAATGAGGGGTACCAGTGTGCCTAATGCGATAACATGGGTTATTTCACAGTCGCCATTTCACTTACTCAAATTTTACCACTAACTACACCACAAATTAAAGGTTGCAAGGGATGTTGATCAGACTTGCCCATATACATCGCAGCAATTGTTATTTCTTTAAAAATCCCAGCATTGCCATGGTTCTAAATAATTTTTCATGGATTGAAGAAATGGCTGTATGGCTGCTGCATCCATCTTTGTCAGCGTTCACTTAGTGAGCGTAACTTATAAATAGCAAAAGTAGTCTGTACCACTGGGGATAGCGGTAGTTAAAACATTTCAAGTGAGTCCATGAACAGTCCTTAACATCTTGCCTACATAACACTTTTAGTCAGTTAACCAAACATACGTCAGGAAGTATTTGAAATAATATGAGCACATTCAAGAAATACATCACAACATTGAAGGCCTACGCACCTATAGACCCTCTAAGAAGCCTATTTTGGATTTTTTTTGTAATTAATGATAACAGTATAGGCACTTTCATGGCATTGAATTGCTCGATTTCGTTCGCATATGTTTGGAGAAGTTTGTGGAAGGTGTTTGCTCAATTTGAACTATGCATGAATTTGCACTTTTTTTCTATAACGTTTTCACTCGTCTGTAAAACAATGCAATATAGATTATCTATTCTATTCTTTGGAAGTCTATAGAAGAGTGTTAATCTCCTCTGTTAATGCTCTACTGGAAAGCTATTCTAAGACTGGACTAAACAAGCTGTCTGTTGTGTGGGCGGGACGTTGAGCCTTTGCTTGCTGCCAGGGCACGTCACTAAAAGAAAAGTGTGGGCACCCTTCTGAATAAGAATACTGCTGACTAGATGTGGATTTGGAACCATCCTTGTCTACCTGTGGTCAGGGGTCAAAGTAAATTACTATTTCCAGTTGTTTCAGAGATTCTTTGGTAATTTGCTCCAAGCAATTTTCAAGATTTCTTTGCGGCATTCCCATTTCGCTTGATGGCTCCAAGCAACATAACCCCATGAAACATAATCCTATAAAGAAATCCCTGTCACTGTTTGCAATTAGATGAGTTCTTTCAATCTATGCTAGGAAAGGGCACACATTTTTGATAAGAGGTTGCTGTGAGCTAGAGCTTCATCACCTGTGGAAACCATTGATACCCAAACGTTTGCCACCCTGAGCAAATTCAGTTGGAAAACATCCCCTTCTCTGCAAAAGAAAATCGTTCCAAAAAGTTATTGTCCAGAAACTCTACATATACAAATGTCTTGTAGGGACACCCCTCACAAGCTTTTAACAACCAACATGGGCATTGGTCACTTAGCCACCTACTGACTTATTCTTGTCCCAGTATTGTACATACGGACCTCGTTTTAGCATGTAAATCCACTCTACTATATCTGTAACCAGTTTTACTACATTGGGAGCTGGCTTTATCGTGAGATCATTCTTCACTGTACCTGAGCCGATGACTCCCCCAGAGCCTTGCAGCTGGATGAGACAGTGATGCACAGCTGGCCAAAGTGCTGTTGAGCACAGCATTCCCAGGGAATGATCCTGGTAAACATTTACTTTACCATATACTGTAGCATGCCACAGTTTTGAGCACCTTCAAGCTCCTTTATATCCTGCCCTTCATGTTAACATTTTGTTCTGCTTCATTTCTTCTAAAAATGATTGTTTTATTCTGTCCTTGTTGGGGTATTGTATATCTATCTCTAGATGCATCATTTTGTTAACTGTTGAAACTGTATGATTTACTCCACCCAGTACATCAGAACGGAGTCTTCGTCCTTGGCCAGCGGCTGGAATATTGCACCTTGAGGATTTAAAGAAGCCAGTGTTCTCTCTTTGGTTGTGACTATCGGAGGCCAAAGTGAAGTTCATAATGTGGCTTAATATAAGCAAGACACTGGATCCTTTCCCATTTTCATGTTCTGTGGCAACAGGCCTTGCTTCAAATCTTTAAAACACTTATCGTTGTGAGCACATCTTTAAAATCACTTGAATTTACGCTGCTTCTCGTACCACAACAGAATTCCGTTAATGGTAGGCCACGAGAAGGCAGAATACAGTTTATTGTTAAGGGTTTGACAAAGAAATACGATTTTCATGTTTTCAAAAGCCCAACAGGCAGGCTAAGGCAGCTCTAAGTATCTTACTGCTATTTCGAGGTTCTGTGATCGTTTCAGGTGGGTAACTAGCAAATTATGTTTGCACGAAGGTGTTGTGAATTTTCATTAGACATCTGCATGGAACAGTTAAAACTGATTTTCCCATAGGCAAACATTAAAGCTTGCACAACACTAGGTCAGTCTATTCTTAAGGCGACCCAGCATTACTTTCTTGATGCTTATTTCTTACTTGTATTGCACTTTGAACTTTTGAGAATGGCATTAGGTAGTCAAAAAGCTCACATTGAATTGCATGATGTAGATTTCTCGTATGTTTCAATCAATCAGTCAATCATATCATTTGTAAGGCGCACTACTCACCCGTAAGGGTCGCAAGGCCCTGGGGTGGGGAATGCTGCTACTGCTCGAAAAGCCAGGCCTTGAGGAGTTTTCTGAAGGTCAGCAGGTCTTGGGTCTGCCGTAGATGGATGGGGAGGGTGTTTCAGGTTTTGGCGGCGAGGTGGGAGAGCGATCTATCGCCGGAGATCGCTCTTCGGAAGCGGGGGACTGTGGCGAGGGCGAGGTCGGTGGAGCGGAGCTGGTGGGTGGGGGTGTAGAAGCTGAGTCGTCTGTTGAGGTACGTTGGTCCGGTATTGTGGAGTGCCTTGTGTGCGTGGGTGAGGAGCTTGAAGGTTATCCTCTTGTTGACCGGGAGCCAGTGAAAGTCTCAGGTGGGGTGTGATGTGGCTGTGGCGAGGGATGTCGAGGATCAGGCGTGCGGAAGCGTTCTGGATGTGTTGGAGCCGTCTCACGAGTTTGGCCGAGGCTCCTGTGTAGAGGGCGTTTCCGTAGTCCGACCTGCTGCTGACGAGTTCCTGGGTGACGGTTGTTCTTGTTTCAGTGGGGATCCACTTGTAGATCCTGCGGAGTATGCAGAGGGTGTTGAAGCAGGAGGAGGAGATGGCGTTGACCTGTTTAGTCATAGAGAGGGTGTAGTTGAGGATGACCCCTAGGTTGCGTGCGTGGTCTGTGGGTGTTGGATCGGTTTCCAGTGCAGTCGGCCACCAGGAGTCGTCCCAGGCTGAAGGGGTGGATCAGAGGATGAGGACCTCGGTCTTGTCCGAGTTCAGCTTCAGTCGGCTGTTCCTCATCTATTCAGCGACGGCCTTCATTCCTTCGTGAAGGTTGGTTTTGGCGGTGTGGGGGTCCTTGGTGTGAGAGAGGATCAGCTGGGTGTCATCGGCATGGGAGATGATGTTGAGGTCCTGGCGACGTGGGCGAGCTATGCTGAGGAGAAGTGTTTTACTGATCAGCATCATCATTGTTTTTTCATTTCCATCTCGTGTCAAACACTTCCACACGACCCACCTGGTCATTTCTGCTGATGCCTGAGGAAAATCTAAACTGACACAACAAAAACCATCTTGCAGCCTGCATTTCTGCCCAGGAACTGTCGCACACCCAACCCCCTGTTCTTTGCAGTTCAACAGAAAGCCATGAGACACCCATGCCCTGTGTAAACAAGCTTTTTTTCCATCTCCTGCTCCCAGCCTGGTAAACATCCTTGACACAGTGATCAGGTTATCTAGACAATGGTCTGACTGTTGGGCCCTGATCAGGGTGATTAAACAATGACTTGAATGTTATGTTATGTTAATATTTATTTATTAAGCGCACGTACGCTTCATGGCGCTATCGAAAGAACATAAAACAAAAAATAATACTCTAAAAGTAAGCCTGTTTAAAAAGCCACGTCTTGAGAGAATGTCTAAAAGTAAGGAGGTCTGGACTCTGCCTTACAGGCAGAGGTAGTGAATTCCAGAGGGTTTTTCTTAAAAGTCGGGACAGCTAAAAAAGCTTTATGGGCAGAGCTGAGGTTTAGTGAGGGATTGTACCTAGAAACAAGTTTCTTGAAATATTTTGGGCCTGTATTCTGTAGGGCTTTGAAAATAATACATTCTGTTTTAAACGCAATCCTTTGCGTCACAGGTAGCCAATGTAGTCTCTCCAGCCCAGGTCTGATAGACTGCCATTTTGGTTGTTTACAGATGAGCCTGGCCGCTTGGTTTTGAACAAGTTGAAGTCTTTTTAACTGGCCTGCTGGAAGACAATGCGGGTACGGCCACCTCACTACAGATGGAATGGGAGGCGTTCAAGGTGGTCATTAGGGGACAGTGCTTAGGAACACAGGGGAACCTCAAACGGCAGGTGGAGAAGGACTTACACAGGGTGGAGGAGGAATTGAGCCGACACGAACGGGACTCGGTGGGAGGACACGACACTGGGCTTCAAGCAGCGCAGGCGGCACACGAAAAACTGATGGAGAGACTCAGATGTCTGAATTTCGCGGCTCATGCGGCGCGCACACACGATAGGGGGGACAAGCCTGGTAAATTGCTGTTGTGGCTCATCAATAGAGAAGACCGGACGAAGCCTGTCACGAAAGTACTAGACATGAACGGGGTGCCCTTACACACACAGGCAGAGATCCACGGAGCATTCACCGCACACTACAAAACACTGTATCGCTCTTGCCTACCCACACCCGCCCCGGATATGGAGGAATATCTTAACCAGGTACTGCTGCCGTCACTTACCGATGCCCAACGCGCTGTCCTAGCGGCACCCTTATCCCCCGAGGAGCTCCGGGAAGTCATAGCGGCGCTCTCCAACGGAAAATCCCCTGGCCCCGACGGACTCCCGGCGGAGTTCTATAAAGCATACCAGGACCTCCTGATCCCTGAACTCGTAAAACTGTACGAGACAGCTCTGGAGGACTCCTCCCTGCCACCATCTCTGAGTGAAGCTACCCTGGTCTCCCTCCTGAAACCAGGTAAAGAAGAGACGCTTGTGGGCTCATATAGACCCCTAGCCCTCTTAAACACAGACTACAAAATACTAGCCTCTACACTGGCGAGGAGATTGGCCCAATACACGCCTACCCTGGTCCACCCAGACCAGAACGGGTTCGTACCCACACGCAGCACATCACACAACATCCGCCGGCTGTTCAGAGTACAGGAATACGCGAGAGGCCCATGGCCACGATCGGGTTGCATAGTATTAGACCTGGAGAAGGCATTTGACTCGGTGGAGTGGCCGTTTCTTAGGGCAGTTATGCAAAGGTTTGGCCTGGGCGACGCATACCTGGACATGGTGGGACTCCTATACCAAACACCAACCGTCAGGGTCCGGATAGGGGGTCTGATATCGGAGGCCATACGGGTGGGGCGGGGCACACGGCAAGGCTGCCCGTTATCGCCTCTACTCTTCTCGTTGGCCATGGAACCACTGGCCGAGGTGCTGAGGATGCAAGGCGCCGAATGGGGCATCCCGTTGATAGATGGGATACACGCGGTCTCACTGTATGCTGATGACCTACTCCTCTACGTCAGAGACCTGACAGGGATACCCCCGGGACTCACCGACGCCCTCCGCGAATTCACAACACACTCGGGACTGAGGGTCAACTGGGGCAAATCTGGGGTCTTCCCCTTTCACCCGGAAATGCAGGACTGTGCGGTACAACTAGGAGACGCAACGCTGACATGGTATGCCGGTACCTTCAAGTACCTGGGCATCCACGTATATAGGAACGCAGCAGATATACTGGATGGCAACCTGATTCGAGCCATAAATTCCTTGCGAGCCCAGATCCACTTCTGGGGCACACTCCCGCTCAATGTCCCAGCCAGAATCACCCTGACCAAAATGATAGTCCTACCCAGACTCCTGTACTATTTTTCAAACATACCGGTGTATGTCCCAGCTCGGGTCTTTCGAGACTTGGAGACCCTGACGCGTACACTAATCTGGAATGCGGGGAGACCGAGAGTGGCCCTGAAGAAATTGTATGCCCCGACATCCTCGGGGGGGCTCGCGGTCCCGAACCAGGAGCACTACTACCTTGCCGCGCAGCTCCAATGGGTGGTGGCTTGGTTGGCGGGTAGGAACCTAAATGACACAGCCTCAACAGTCCCAGCACTGACCCACGCGGCGGCTCTCGCACTGTTCCACCCCCTCAGACGTGCGACGCGCGAGACGCAACTACACCTGGCAGTAGCGCTGAGATGCTACAGGCGAGCACTGCGATTGACCAAGGACACTACCCCCTACGCTCCAGCCCTGCCACTTGAGGGTCTGCCGAGGCCCGGGGGAGTGGTGACTGCAGCACGCCTGCAAGACTGGGCGCTAGTGGGGCTTGAGACTCTGGCGGACTTATATGACGACGGAGCCCTGGTACGGTTCGAGGGGCTAGTGGAGAATCCAGGTCTGCCAGCGGGACAATTCCTGCTGCACACATCAATGCTGCGGGTCCTAACGGAACACTGGGGCGATATGTCAGTGGAACCCGAGACGCACCTATTAGTACAATACCTACACGTAATGGGGGCGGGTTCGCACGTGGTGCACTGGCTAACGCAGGCGCTGAGATCCCACACAGCGACCTCCCTTCAGTCGCTCAGGGACAGGTGGACCACAGACAGAGGGAGGGACTGGTCGGATAAGGACTGGGAGAGGATCCTGGAGGGACCGCAACACGTTCCCCGCAATTCGAGATTCAGACTCATACAGTACTATATCATGCACAGAGCATACCTGTCCCCGGACAAGATTAACCGCTACTTTGGTTTGGATACCTCCAAATGCCCGCGATGCGCACTACTGAACGCGGATCTCCTACATATGCTGTGGGCATGTCCCAAGCTACGGACGTACTGGCAGGATGTCAACACGCTGCTGACAAAAGGGACGGCGCTGGGCCAACGTCACGACTGGGACACCTGTGTGCTGGGACTCCTCGCCAGAACGAAACACAACAAGGCACACATGAGGTTCTGGGATCTGGGGCTGATAACCGCCAAAAGGCTCATAACCCGTCGCTGGAAGGCCGCGGACCCACCCCTGACGAAACACTGGAGTGCCTCCCTCATCTACTGGGCAACCGCAGAGGGCACGGTGCTACGTAGGGAGGAGACGGCGGGGCGGAGGGCCATACCAATAGCTGAAACATGGGAGGGCTTCCTGAGAGCGTTCACCAGGGCCTGCCACGGCCGAGGGATGTCATAAGGAGATGCCTCATCCCCAGTGGAGCAAGGGAGACATGACTGGATCACAGGCTGCGTAGTGGGAAAGGGAAGAATCGGGAACCACACACATACGGGCATGACACGCTGCCCATGCGGTCCATTACTCGCCCCCATGACCTTCCCCCCCCCCCCCCCCTCCTTCTCCTTTCCACTCCCCTCCTCCCCCCCCCCCCCCCCGCTGGTTGGCGGAGCCCACATACACAGTCGACCCCACCAATATGCCCCCACCCGAGACCAGGAACAACCGCACACCACTAGGACCTCCTCCCCGAGCACACTCGAGGCCAGCACCCTGCGAGACCGATACACCCGAAACTGCCTAGACAGGACCCGCACTGCAGCACCCCCCCCCCCCCTTACCCCGAGAACGGAATCTTTACGCCCTCCCCCACTCTCCTGGTTTTCCCCAGTTCGAATTGGTGGCATCTACAGCAAAGGACGCCCCCCAGTTGTCCGCGCTGGTTCTGCCTCCCCTACGCACACTTCCCACTTCTGATACACGGCGGCGAAACACAGGGGAGCAGCACACTCACAAACCACTGCCGCAACCATACACCACACGGAGGCACGCCACCGAACCTCCTAGCAGACCACAGCACACATACAAGCCGCCCGGAACCTAGCCCAGCAGGTTATTCACACCACTGAGGGGCATCGAGCTATGTCACTTGCTAGCGAGCTACGAACGCCAAGGGTGCGGCTGGCCATCAAGCTACCCGCCCCGGCAGGAGAGATCAGGCACTAGAGAAAGGCAGGCGGGGCGCATTGCGCAGTACGATAACAGTGAAGCGAATGGTCTGGTGAATGCAGTGACCACCCCATGACAACGTATGCAGTTCTTTAACAACAAGCGCATTTATCAACTTTCAACTGTCGCCAACATTCGCATTGATGATGTACGAGCTGCTCCAATTGTTGTTTCCCCTTTGAATTATGCATACAAGAAATGTAACTGTATGCCAAGTGTACCAATAAAACAGATTTAAAAAAAAAAAGAAGTGTAGTAGTGGGCGAAGATAAAGATTAAATATTAAAGGTGACAATGAAGATCCCTGAGGGACCCCACATGTAGTAGAGATTCTGGGGGCTGTGAAGGTACCAAGTCTCACTGATTGCGTGCGTCCTGTAATAAAGGAAGTGATCCAGCTTAAAGCAGGGCCCCTGAGGCCAGCCTGTTCGACGCGGTTGATATGGACTTGAAGGACCGGGCTTTGATCACGGCAATTGAACAATGACTTGAAAAACTGAGCCTTGATCAAAGCAGAGTGAACAATGAACTGTGTACCAAGCCTTGAGCAGGTTATCAACTGTAAACACTGCCCTGATTAAACAATCGTCTGACAACCAAAAGACTGGGATGAAAAATGTATAAAAGGCTTGTAAGCTACAGAGTGAAGTAGCAGCCTCCTTGGTTTTGTCTTCGACTAGCTTGGAATTCTGTTCCATAGCCCGGGCTATTGAAATAAATCTGGGTTCCTCCTGCAGACGAAGGCTCCTGTGTCTCCTATTACTAAGTATGGAAGGTATGGAAAATTTGGGC
Organism: Lissotriton vulgaris; assembly: GCF_964263255.1. Classification (NCBI taxonomy): domain Eukaryota; kingdom Metazoa; phylum Chordata; class Amphibia; order Caudata; family Salamandridae; genus Lissotriton; species Lissotriton vulgaris. The sequence continues at coordinate 735,425,767 of NC_141698.1, forward strand.
GGTGCCCCCGCCGCCGAGACCCAGTAAGTGGGTTATCCCGGTTCTTCAATGCCATGTAGATGTTAAACAGAGTTGGGCTGAGGGATTAGCCCTGGGGTACGCTGCAGATGATCTTGGTGGCTTTGGAGCGGAAGGCGGACGCTCTAGCATAATCTGCTGGAGAGGAGGGAGGTGGTCCAGTCCAGGGCCTTCTCTTGGATCCTGGCATTGTGAAGGCGTGTTCGTAGTGTGTGGTGGCAGACCGTGTCGAAGGTGGCTGACAGGTCCAGGAGGATGAGGGCAGCCGCACATAGGGCAAGGGCTGGCAGCACAGCTGGTGGACAAAGAGTGAGCCGCCTGCTGGGCTTCTGCTGAAGAAACTTAGAGCTGCTGAAGGGGCAGAAAGAGCTGACACGATGAGGTGAGTTTGGCCAGGCGTCTGGTGGCTATTGATACAATGGTTGGGGGAAGCAGGGGTTCCCACCAAAATAGGAAAAGCATCTTGAGAGGGTGAGTCTCACTTCTCCTCTGCCCCCACCCTATTGGTGCACCCTCACTTTAGTGGTAGAAAATTGATTGGATAAAGATGCTGATGGACCCCTGGGGAGGGCATGAAGGTGCTGAACCCTCAGAGACATAAACATCTGATGGTACAGGGAAGAGTTGACATACATTTGAGAAAACCCCCTTGAGACAGTCATGGAGTGGTGAATCAAATGCTTAGATAGTAGGGCAGGGGCATGCTGCACACCTAGACGAGAAGATCCTCTTTGTGAAACAAGCATACTGGGCAAGGACACAAGTGCACTACCTGCGCCCTAAGAGCATAGCAGCCAAGTGAGCCCAAATGCAGTGAGTAAAGGGGAGAAGGAAATCATATCATGAAATGAGATGACTCTTGGAAAGTAATTCCAAGTGCCTCTGATTAAATAGCAACCGCCAAAATGTCCCAAGTACAGGAGAAACCACTATTGACCAAACTGAAGCATATGTTACAGGGACGGAGGCAGTAGTGGGAGGAGGACCTCCAACATGAATCAGGTTAGATGAGTCGTATTCTAAAGGAGGTAGTTTGTGATCTGAGAGAAGACCTGGGTCACTAAGGCTGAAAAGATGGAGGAACATTCCTTTCACATTGAGTAGGAAGGATGATGATCATATTGTAATCAGAAATGGGAACCAGTTTTCTGGAATCACAGATAATGTACATTTGCATTTGTAAAAGGTAAGTTGGATTGGTAAATGCTCACACAAGGCACACTGAATGCGCTGAAACAAGGAAATGACCAATTCCTTTAGAAAATCCTTGGCAGACTCAATGTTTTTGTATAAGATTGTCATCATTACGGGAGTCTTCAATCAGGTAGTGGACAGCAAAATGGATGGAACAGAGACCACCACCAGAAATGCTAATTATACCCAGAGAAGTACTGTGGAATGGACTCAAAGCTGTAGTTAGGGAAAAAATATTGCTCTTTTCAGTGCCACTTACTTCTGCATCAAAGGCTACTTGCATATTAATTTAAAGAAAGTGTGACAATTTCATTGGTATTGATGCAGCTTACATTGCCTCACCAGTCACTAAATGGCACCCACAAATCATATTGATCAGTGATGTCACTGACCATGTCATGAATGATCTAATATGTGACATCATCAGCAGTGCATTGCGGGTGCGCGAAATATAGTTAGTCCAACTAACTATATAGGAGCAATTTCAATGGTTTTGTATGAGTGAAATGTCCAGCAAACTATAACACCCCTAAAACTTTTTTTAGTGAATTTCAAAGTTTTTTTAAAGCTAATTCCTAACTATATAAGGCCTGAAACCTATGTATTTTTCAGTGAATTTCAAAGATTTTTTTAAATGCTAATTCCTAACTATATAAGGCCTGAAACCTATGGTTTTTTAAGTGAATTTGCAAGGTTTTTTTAAATGCTAATTCCTAACTATATAAGGCCTGAAACCTATTTTTTTAAGTGAATTTGCAAGGTTTTTTAAATGCTAATTCCCAACTATATAAGGCCTGAAACCTATGTTTTTTAAGTGAATTTTCAAGGTTTTTTAAATGCTAATTCCTAACTATATAAGGCCTGAAACCTATGGTTTTTTAAGTGAATTTGCAAGGTTTTTTAAATGCTAATTCCTAACTATATAAGGCCTGAAACCTATGGTTTTTTAAGTGAATTTGCAAGGTTTTTAAAATGCGAATTCCTAACTATATATGGCCTGAAACCTATGGTTTTTTCAGTGACTATATATATATATATATATATATATATATATATATATATATATATAATATTCACTGAAAAAACCATAGGTTATATACCATATATAGTTAGGAATTTGCATTTACAGAACCTCGAAAATTCACTGAAAAAACCATAGGTTAGAGACCATATATAGTTAGCTGGACATTTTATTGATATAAAACCAGTGAAATTCCATATATAGTTAGTTGCACTAACTATATATTTCGCGCATCCGCAATCCAATGCTGATGATGTCACATATTACATCATTCATGACTTGGTCAGTGACATCACTGATGACATCACTGATGACATCGCATTTAACATCAATAATCACACCACTGATGATATACTTCATGTGATAATACAATGCACCTCCTTACACTCTAATATAACCTCTGTTACACCTACTGTAAAATACAGAGTATCATTTTTTAAACCATTGACACACGAATAACATTTACTACATACGCACTCACTGATTCCTACGTCTACCCACACATTCACTCATTCACCCATACAATCACTCATCATTACAACACTATCATATGCACTCATACACCTATGCAGACACTCACACACTGCCACTCATGCATGGAGTTACTCACACACCTAGTCAGTCCTTTAAAGATTCAATCACACTTTGATGTCTTCATCTATACAGTTAAACACAGAACACCTTACATTTTCACACATATACTAACACATACTTACTCACTTATACAATCAAATCCTTCATCCATACTCTTATACATCCACTCATTCTTCAATATGTAAAACATATTTAAACTTTACAAAAACACACAGACACTGGATGATGCCATCAGTGATGCCATCAGTGATGTCATCAGTGATGTCACTGACCAAGTCATGAATGATGTAATATGTGACATCACCAGCATTGGATTGTGGATGCGCGAAATATATAGTTAGTGCAACTAACTATATATGGAATTTCATTGGTTTTATATCAATAAAATGTCCAGCTAACTATATATGGTCTCTAACCTATGGTTTTTTCAGTGAATTTTCAAGGTTTTGTAAATGCAAATTCCTAACTATATATGGTCTATAACCTATGGTTTTTTCAGTGAATTTCATTGGTTTTTTAAAAGCTAATATCTATAGCTGTAAAATATATTCTTTATTACGTGACATATCACGTAGCCACGTGAGACTCCTCATGACGCGTCGCATACCCGTGACGTATCGACTCTGCAGCGCAAACAAAACCCCTAACGTAAGCAATATATATTTTACGTAAGTAATATATATTTTTTTAACCTTAATTAGACTAAATCCACACGTGCACATATCTTGAGGCCTTGCAAAGGCACATCAAACAAACAGTCCCTACAATTTTGCCAAGTTTGGTAGAAATCTATTCCCTTAAATTTTATTTTACTGTTTCTCTTGGTTTTCCCCTTGTTACGCTTACCGGAACGCTACCCGGTACGCGAACCGGACTCTCCAAAAACACAAGATGGCGGACTCCCGTTACGCTGCTGGTTAGCTGCCCGGTTAGCTGCCCGGTTCGCGTACCGGGCAGCGCCTCTATGGCGAAAAATCGCAAAACATGGTTTGTTTTTTTTTGCCCCGCGGGGCACTTTAATAGCCCCCTCATCAATCCTGGGGGGTCAGGAGGGGTCTACCTTACCCCCCTTCCTTCATTTACACTTTTTTTTTTCCACCTCTTGTCTCTCGATCCTACCAAGAGACAAGATGGCGGCCGCTCCGGACTGTTTACAATGTTGACAGCCAATCAGCTTCTCCTCAGACTCCCGTTACGCTGCCGGTTAGCTGCCCGGTTAGCTGCCCGGTTCGCGAACCGGGCAGCGCCTCTATGGCGCAAAATCTCAAAAAAATTAATTTTTTTATTTTTTGCCCCGCGGGGCACTTTAATATCCCCCTCATCAATCCTAGGGGGTCAGGAGGGGTCTACCTTGCCCCCTTTCCTTCATTTCCCCCTTCGTTTTTCACCACCTCTTGTCTCTCGATCCTACCGAGAGACAACATGGCAGCCGCTCCGGACTGTTTAGAATGTTGACAGACACCGGAGAGCCAATCAACTTCGCTTCGCGAAGTTCCGTTACGCGTCCGGTACGCGAACCGGGGCGCTAACCGGGACGCTGTCACAGATACATCTGTTTTTTAAAACGTTAATTTCTCAAAATCCACTGGAGCACATATTTTAAGACATAGCAAAGGCACGTCAGGCAAACCATATCTACAATTTTGCCAAGTTTCGTGTAAATCCATTCAGCCGTTCGAGCTAAAAGTGATTCTAACCGCCCTATGGAAAAATGAATGGGAAAAACGCGTTTTGGGACCCCCCCTTTTTTCTCGGCCCCTCCCTTGACGAAACCCCCCCAAATTTTCATGGGCTGCTCAGAATCAAAATGTGCCATTTTCCTGAAAATTTCAGCCAATTCCGTCCACAAACGCCAAAGTTATTCAACATAGAAATTCCAAAAATCCCATAGGAAAAAAATCCTAACTATATATACCTACTGGCGACCGCCAGTAGGTAATATATATATACACACACACATACATACATACATACATACATACAGGGACACTGGTGTGCAACAAAGACTCAACCACTAAACAAGTATTTATACACACTGATGCAATCAGAAGTACCAGGGAGGATGACCACCCCCCTCCCATGACCTACAACACACAAGAACTTAACGCTCCAGTAAAAAAAAAAGGTGGCAACGCTTACAGAATTGAGTGCTTGGATACAACGTCCTTAAAAGCTGGAAGAAATACAAGGTGAAAAGTATTGTTGTTCACAAATGAAAGTGGACAGTCATCTTAGCCACAATTAAAAATTGATACAATCGCACACCAAGTTAGTCTTGACGGTCCAGCTTTGACCGGATTCATGGCATATTTGAAAAGCTTTCGATCATTTGTTTATTGGGTCTAATTCTCTTTTCTAGCCCTCTTCCTTACTAAGTTGTGTATATTAGTTGATCTTTCAGTAAGTGGAAGAAAATGTGAAAATTATTTGGAGGATATTTTAATGTTCATGGTGTTCTTTAAAGTGGCATATTGCATTTTCATATGTTTACGCGATTTGCAGAACCAAAAAAAGTTACAACAATCAAAGTGTTTAAGAATTAAAGAATGCAAACAGCGTATACAAGTGTACCGTTTTTATTCGAAAAATAAGTATATTACATTTAATATCTTTGTAAATAGCATGGACTTTCAATTCGCCACATTACAATTCACTGCAAATCTATAATATTGAACATACCTTGTTTTTTTTCATTTCAGGCTTTACTGTGTGTTCATGATACTGTAGCGCAAAAGAATTATGATCCTGTGCTACCCCCTATGCCTGAAGATATTGACGATGATGAGGATTCTGTGAAAATTATCAGGCTTGTAAAGAACAGAGAGCCGCTGGTAAGATTTGTTCTATTTGAATAGGAAATGAATTGTCTTTTTTTATTTTTATCCCCACCCCCACAGAGTTTTTTTATAGCAGGAACTTGGTATCGCATATCAGCACGATTTACATGAACACCAGTTACGTTACACAAGGACACATTCTTTTTTGTTAGGCACTGGGAGATTAAGTGATTTGCCCAGAATTACAGGATGTTTAGTGTCATTGCTGAGACTCGAACCTGGTTCCACAGATCTGAGATAGACTGCTCAAGCCGTTAGGCTACATCCTCTCCCCTCTGTATCCTCTCCTTTGAGCTTTAAAATGCAAAACCTTTCAATATATAAATCCCGGAGTCATACAACTAAACTAGACTATGCCTCTGCTTGTAGGGAAACTGAGGAATATATATATATTTATATATATATATATATATATATATATATATATATATATATATATATATATATCCATTTAGTGCACTCACATACCTGCGCAGGCATCTGTTGCCTTCTACATGTGTGGTTAATTTTTCTCCCTTGTCAGGTGTGTATTCATGTTTAGACAGAGGCTAGGGAAATAAAAGCATGCAGTTGGTTAGTGTGCCTCAGTTGCTGCAGATGCAAAATAATTGTTCAATAGTGCTGTAACCAAGTAACAATGGAGGCAAATAAGTACTTAGACAGTAATACTAGTTGTTTCAGAAATCGTCCCATTATTCTAATCCATCTCTCTACCCCCTACCCCCACCCCCCCAAAACCCCTCCTCCACAAGTAAGCTACGCACATGAAACCCACGCAATTCTCTCGAAAAGGATTAGTGTTAGTTAAGAAAAGAATAGACCAGGAGAAGGTGGGCCAGACTCAGACAGACCATTGTATTAAGTAGTCAAGAGAACTCCTTTTAGGAAATGGATCAAACAAATGGGAGGAGAGGTTCACATGCAATCCCTAGCTCCTCCAGTGGGGCCAGAGAAGAAATGAAAAGTAAGATGAAACCCTGAAAACGATAATCAGGGTCATCACCCAGGAATCAAGTACTCAAAATTTGATCCTTAGGAACACGAAATGTAGAGTGTGTATGTGTAGTACACTAGAACACAGCCAAGGACAATTCAAAACAATACTAGCACAGCTCACTTCTCGACAATGCAGACGTCTCGAAGGAGCCCCATCAAATCTGAATTTTGAAGCAAATTAAGTGAAAGACATTCTGATAATGAGGATGGCTCAGTAAGTTATTACATTGTGGCTTACTTTGGCTTGGATTTTACAAGGAAGGTACATAAAACTGTACTGCAGGCAATCAGTCCAAAAATGAAAATTCTAATATTTGAAATTGCAGACCTATTAAAGGTAAGTCAGTAACAAATGCAACTAAAGGAGGAGATTATAATTATCATGCGGATGATATACCCCTCTTACCCTACAGAGAAAGGAGAAACAGGAACTACAACTATTTCTGAATCCGATGTTGAGAAAATTATAGGAAAAATGTCCCCAAAGCAATAGTCGTTAAATAAAGGAAAATGTCATGGTCTAGCATTTGGATTGCATGCATATCAATTCCCATATTTAAAATAAATAGGTTATTTTATGAATACGAGAAGAAAGCTTGTTTTCAAATTGAGATCCGTCCTCCGTTAAGGACTAGAAAGAAGGGCGATTGATAAGGGACTGATATGGCAAGATCACATTTGACAGATGGTGGATGAGTGAACTTGTTTGTCTGAAGGTACATGAATGAAAGCATGAATGAATGATGATTTGTATAGTGCACAGCCACTCCAGGAACTTCCCGGTGCTTAAATATCAGTATCGAAGATCGATCACTAGCGCAGAGCTAGCCAAAGTCAGCGGTCTGGCAGCATTGCTGCTTATGAAAGGGGCCTTACAATAGGTGGATATTAGCAACGGTTGTCTCTTCCATTTAGTGGGGGGGCACAATCATTTTATGTTAGCTAAAAACGCATTATTCCTGCACATGGCATTTTTAGTATTTGTTGAATTCCTACTATGAAATATTATCACTAGGCCTATCAGTACTATAACTAACCTATACAGTGTCTGCACAAGTGCTACCCTTGCCACACCATGCTGTGTCAGGCAGTTCCTCTGATTGTGGCATTGCATTCCTAGAAATTTTGATACATATTGGCAAAATATCTCTCTCGCCGTGCCCCTATCTTATTCCGGTTTGTAATATTAGTCCTTGTACTGCTCCATGAACAAACAAATCTGCGCTTACTCTCACTTCTCTTTTTCATTGGATGCATTCTGATTTCAGTGCAAAACAGTAATATCAAAAATGTAGCACTTTACAAGTTCAGGGTTCGCTACTTCTGTTTGGCAGCTGCAGGTTCTTAAATGTATGTGAATTGGAATGCCCTTCTTCAGTAGTTGAGAAATGGTGGCTGCTTGTTTGCTTCCTCATAACTCTACTTTGAAAAGTTGTTATCCTGTTTATAGATTCCTCAGCACATGCCACTGATCCGGCGCACTTTTCTGTACCTTAGTATTCTACTGTAATGATCTAATAAGTTGTGTAACTGGTGGTATAGGCCTTTGACTGACTACAAGCGTATAAAATGAATTTGTATTAGCATATCATTTCCATTACAGTGAAAACACTTTTGCTCCACAAAAAATGACAGAGGATGGTTTCCAAACCATGAAGGTTTATTCATAAATTTCAAACAAGTTAAAATCTATCAGTGAATCAATGTATCAAATAAGCATATATATCCTTTTGATTATGCCTTCTGAATGTATATATTATAAAGAAGAAAATGCTAAATATAGCAAGATACAATGCACAGAGCAGGAAATAGATTGGTTCCATAAAGGAAATTCCCTAAGCTAAATAAGGCATTGAAAGTGACAAGGGGACAGTAAGAGGAAGGTGCCGGCATCAGATAAACCAAGTTAAGCTTCAGAGGACTGGTAATGGATGTTCAAGCATAAAACTCAACACCACGGTTAGGGGAAATCCACAATGATCGGGTAAGGTCTCCCATTAGCAAAGTCAGGACAGGATCTGCTAAACTATTCTGAGAAACACACAATGAATATGAAGAGGAAGGTTCTGGAACTTCTCTGCACCAACTCCTTCTGGATAAACCAATCAGGGTACACCGTCTCCTGGGAGCAGGTCATCTCCTTAAGTTCCCATCACAGAACAAAGAAGCTCACAGCTGCAAAGCTTTGGAAAGTAGCAACAATCTGCTCTGCTTACTACAGGATGCTCTCTCTCATATCCGCGCACTGCACATCCATGACCAAGTTGCAATTAAGGCTCCCTAATGTAACAGTTTCTCAGCATAAACAAAAGGTTATTCTAGCTAACAAGCAGTTATAAAGCACCTGCAGGGAAAAGTATATGTGAAATGTATAGTGCATTTTACAAAGAGACAATTTGAGTGGCTTGGGCCTAGTAACAGTTAGGCCAACATTAAGAGAAAAAATTACAGTCAAGTAATACAGTTAACGTAAGCAAAGAACTTGTTTATAGTTGTAATATATAAATGTGGCTTCTACTACATGTAAATATAGTCATTTGCTAACACTCTGATTATTACGTTGCACCCCGATGTGCTTCCATGCTAAACCTCACCATTCAGGGTCAGTAGTCTCCTCGGGACCTTCTCCTGAAAATCGGGGTCAGTGAGCTCCACATAAACATCTCCTTAAAATCAGTGTGTAGTAACTCAAGGTCATTCAGCTAACCCTTTGAGCAATTCTGCCTCCTATTCATAGCAAAGCGATTCTTATTAAAATATACCACATGCCAGTGAGTTTACTTAATAAAATGGAGGGGGATGGGGGGGCGTGACTCACAACAGTTGTCCAGAATTGCACTTAAGATTTGGCATTGCGCTCGACGCCATTAAGTAATCGGCAGTTCAGGGATATTTGCCTACATTTTTCTCCCTGCTGCCCCTCATCCCACTTGTGATTAGAATAAGTGGCAAACACATATGATCCTGTCTAATTGCACCAACTTGGGTGAGACAGAACAGCTTCTCTATTCTTCTCAATATAGCCTTTCAATCCCATGAGAAGATTCTGCCACGTCCAAACCTGCTAATGCCACATGAAGAGTAGCTTCTGCATCCAGATCTTAGAATTTGGCGATTTGCTACTCTCAGATGAGGGATTGCAAATCTTGAAAGAAGCTAAGAAACCTGAAACACAAGTATTTTACAGGACTAAACGGCAGAGATTTGTCCATTACTGTAATGGTTTAAGCATAAATCCATTAAAATTTAGCAGCTGTTGTGTCACATCTAAAGAAAAGGTGCTGTCAAACTATTTCTAAAATACCAGTCATTGAGAAATTTATGGAAGGGTTAAAAAGTTTGGACATCCATCGGAGGAAGTGGAGGTGAACGGGAAGGTAAGAATGAGATGGAGACAGCATGGGCCTAGCCTTAGCCTACATACCAGCCAAACCATTACAGAAAGAGATTACTGCCCTCCTAGAGCAACCCCAAGGTATGTAATCACTATCTTCACTTTTAAAATTACCCCAGTGTCCACAGGTGGCCTTTTAGGAGTTGGAACAGTAAGGCCATTTTCCCTGCTCTAGTTTTCATCTCCATAATTGCATCTGAAAGACCAGTGGGCAATCAACTGATGCATTTCCTAATGATAATGTGCACTTACGGAGAGGCTGTCACACAGCAGTTCATGGACAAGGCCAGGAACTCAAGCATATCTGCCTCTGTAGACCCTTCAATGAAATATGAACGAGCATGTCCCAAAGGGTCACTCAAATAATACCCCTAGAACTCCAGCACAAAAGTGATTTGGTCACCTTCCCCTGCCATTTCCCATGGGGGTTTTAGCATCTTCGGATTTACTACCCAAGATGTACCCCTAAGCAAGACTTCTCTTCGTTAATTAGCTGAACCTGCAGGGGTTACAGCAAATGCCAGAATTCTACCACCTCATAGCAGTTTTTATTATTATTATTATTATGAAACTTATAGTGCGCTCCGCTACCCCCAAAGGATTTCCCGGCGCAGGGCAAGAGTAGAGGATGATACAGAGGGAACAGTAGCAGAGTAAAAGAAAGCAAAAAGAAAAAACAGGTTTTTAGTCCTTTATGAAAAGCTAGGTGAGAATCTGAGTCTTTCAAGGCAACAGGCAGAGTGTTCCATAGTGTTTGCCCTAAATAGGAAAAGGACCGACCTTTCACATGCGGCATTTGGATTTTTGGTATTGTGAACCGAATCTGTGAAGTGGATGTCAGGGGTCGGGAAGGATGGTAGATATGGACTAAGTCTCGGAGGTTTTTAGGAGCAGATCCAGTTTTAATTCTGAACATATAGCAGGGGGTTCTGAACGTAATATGGTTAGAAACCGTCAGACAGTGCAGGTCATGGAGAATGCTGGAAACTTCGGAAGGCGATAGGAGTCTGGCGGCAGCATTCTGCACGAGTTTGTCTTTGGATAGTGGCATTATCAGCACCCAGGTATAAAACATTGCCATAGTCTAGGCGAGATATGACGAGGGTTAGGATCACTCTCTGAGCTGAAAAAGGGATCAGCCATAAGATCGTTTTAGCCATTTAAGCACAACAAAGCAGGTGGAAGATACCTTGGCCACTTGTTTCATGGATAAAGCCTCATCCAGGTTGACACCAAGGTTTTTAACACTGTTAGAAACAGCGAGGGTCGCAGAGTTCAGCGGGCCAGTGCTGCTGCCCTCAGAGATCAGGTCTTTTACCTAAAATCATGATTTCGGTTTTGGCCCCATTCAGCTTAAGCAAATTGTGCTGCAACCAGTAAAAGATATTGCTAAACCTGCGCTAAGGTCAGATGGCCCGTAACCTTTCACCGGTGAAAGCGAGAACAGGATCTGGGCGTCATCTGCATAGGATAAAAGAGATAACCCATCTTCAACCACCTCCTCTACAGGACGAATGTAAATGTTGAACAATAACGGTCTCAATACTGAGCCCTGTGGAACTCCACAGGGTGAAGCGTGAGAATTAAACCTGGCTGAGGAGAAGACCTGGAAGGTTCAGTCCTTAAGAAAGGAGTAGAACCACTTCACGGCCATTCCCTCAACACCTAGTGTCCGCAATTCCTACAAGAGAATTTGGTGGGACACTGTCAAATGCAGCGCTGAGATCTAAGAGGATGAGAGCCACAGTGTCAATCTCGTCCAAGCGGTGCCTTAGTGTCTGTCACCCCCAGAAGGATGGATTCAATGGAAAAGCCCTCCCTGAACCCAGACTAAGAGGAATGAAAAAAATTCTGGGTCTCCACGAAGGATGACAGTTGGACATTAATATGCTTCTCCAGAACTTTAGAAAAGATGGGAAGCAGAGAAATAGGATGGAAATTCGAGTGGTTGGAAGAATCCAGATTCGCTTCTTTAGAAGGGGAAGGACCATAGTGTGTTTCCATCTTTGGGGACTATCCCTTCCTTCAGAGAGGTGTCAAGGAGATCAATGAACATGGGTAGTAAGGAGGGGTCCAGCTAATGCCACCAATAGGGAGGGAGGGAGTTAAGAGGAGAGTCTGATTTGATGGTATGAAGGATGTAGTTGAAAGACACAGTACCCAAAGGGGCCCCAAGTGTCCAGATGTGGTGAAGGGGCGCCTGCAGAGATAGAACCGGGGTTCAGCCTCGTGTTGAACAGGTCATTCAGGTCCAGTTTAGCTCCTTGTGAGCCATTACTCACCAGCAGGGAGTGATGTTAACAACTTTGTTGATAAAAAAGAGGGCAAGCTCCTCACATTTATTGTGGAAGAGAACTGGGGAGGGCGTCAACTGTCCAGTGTCAGAGAGTTGCTTTACCACCTTAAAGAGAGTTTTGACATAGTTTTGGGCCTTCAAAATCTTTTGAGAGTAGAACTTGATCCGGGCCAAACTACAGAGACTGTGGTAAGCTTTTAAAGCATTTTTATAAGAGGTTTTGGCATCTTTGGTATAGGATTTCCTCCAATGCATTCCTAAGACCTTACATAGATTTTTCTCATGCCTTAGCATATCGTTAAACCAAAGCGAGGGGGGCAGCACGCACCTCGAATGTTTAGCTTAGAGATGGAGACACTTTTCCTCTGCTTTCATAAGCCAGTTATGGACAAGTTCCTGATCTGTGATGGAAAAAGGATTGAGGCCAGGTCAAGAATCACAGAGTAATTTATTAAGAGTTGGAACGTTTATTTTAGACCAGTTTGTGCATTCTGAGGTTGTATAGGTCAGAGAAAGAGGGGAGGCAGTTTTCAGGGTAAAAAGCACTACAAAATGATTGGACCAAGTTAGTGGGCAAAGGGGGGCATGTTTTAGGTCCGATAGATTTGAGAAAAGTGGGGGTGAGGAATGGCAGCCTAACAATAACCAGAGGAACTCCTGGTTAGGCTCAAGTCAATGTTGAGAGGGGCCCATTGCAGGGCCGACCAATGGAATGCGGTTGTCCGGCAGCAGATATTACTGCCCACACGGCTAAATCACACACTGAGAAACCCACTCTTAAGACGGCTAATCCAAATCCAATCTGCCTCGGCACTCTAATCAGTGTGTCTGCACTTGCCCACGATCGGCCCCGCAATTAAGATGATGGGCCCCTCTCAACATTGACTTGAGCCTAACCATGAGTTCCTCTGGATATTGTTAGGCTGCCATTCCTCGCCCCCACCCCAGTCCTGATGAAGATCTGCTTTGACCATTAACCATTGCGCACATAGGGTTGAAACGTCGACGATACCTCCCGGTCCAGTACAAGGCCCCGCTTGCAAGAATATTGAAAGTGAATTGGGCAGCAGGGTCATTGTGTATCTGTTTACTCTGGCATCTTCCATACCTGTATATATGTAATTTTAACCATGTACATATCACACATTTGTTGAGTTACTAAGCACAAGATGTCACTTTATCACAATTCACCTTGATTCTCACCCCTTTGGCAGCTGTGTATATAAATGATTTAATTTATATAAAATACCGTAATACCCAGAAATTCTCTTTTGTGTTTATTGTGTGTTCCTTGCAAAACGCTTCCACATCCAACAGGTGCATAAAATGACTTGTCTTTAAATTGAATTGCATTTATAAGAAATATTGTCACTCCATTGTTTATTAAATACATTGTCAGATGGCCGTCTTAGTTGGTGGTGGGTAGGTTAGCAATAAGATCTCTGGGTTGGTGTGCGAAGTTGTTTTAGATGTTTGCGGTTTTGCTTTTGAAGAAGTTGGTTAGGTTGTTGTAGAGTTGTTGAGAGGCAGCAATGTTGTTGACAGTGGCTTAGGGCGAGGTGAAATCAAGATCTGCTTGCAGCTGTCAAATGTTCCCTCGATGTGACACACTAGTGCTTTTCTTGGTGTCAATAATTATTTGCTGGTAATAGCTTGTAAGTGCAGCCTTGTAGGTAGTTTCATCAGTGTAATTGTGTTAGGCTCTTTTTCCTTTATATCTGTTTACAATGTTGTTTGGTGTTTTGGAGGTATTTTGTTACCAACCCGCCTGTTTGTGTGATCTACAATGCTTTTTGAGTTTGATGAGTGTGAGGGAGTCCATGTAGTTTCCTGATCAAGTTGTTGATGACTTGTAGAGGTTGTTTGTGGGGTTAGGCTGATAAGTGCTGAGCCAGTCTACGTCAGTGATTTCACCCCAGCTGCGACTTGGAGTGTGCTAAACCTGGCAGGGGTGTTGATTTGAGGTGTGTTGATTTGGAAGTGGATGATGGAGTGGTCGGTCCATGTGAGCTGTGTGGTGGAGTTGTATTAATGTGATTACTTGTGGTGAAGATATGGTCTAGTGTCTCCTGTGGTGTATGTTGGTTCTGTGATTAGCTGAGTGAGTCTGATGTTGTTCAATCTTTTGAGCACTTAAACTTATAATTTTATATTTCCTTTCCACTGCTAGATAGCAGTGGGGCGACGCTCCTCCACCATACGGGAGGAGCCACCACTGCCTCCAAGACCACCTTCCATTGTGTTACCCAAGGGGCGCTGTGATATTATGGTGCCTTCGGGTAAGCTCAAATTAGTAAGTGCTTTTCACAAGTGCAGATCACACAACCTCATTGATTCCTCCACTTCCCTACCCCATTACACAGCACACTGTTCCGTCAGAGAAACCCAGACTGGCCCTGAGCCACCAACTCCTCACCTCCAGTCATAGAAAATCAGGTTCCCAGAATAGCATCCCTCCCGTTTTTTTTCAGCTAGCCAATTCGGCTATCCAGAAAACGCGTACATTGTCTTAATGATTAGCCCTCAGAACTTTGTTTTACTTTAGTTGGACTCTGCTTTTGTAGATTTATTGCATCCAGCATATCATGCAGCCAACATAATCTGCATGGACAGAACCAACTATGAAAATACGAAGGTATGCATGACTAGTTTACTGTTCCGCAAGGTTGATGCCAAGAGTTCATTTTGCGTTGATATCGTACCTGGGATCACCAGACTATGTCTGGCTGAAGGTTATAGCTAGTGTAAGCAGGCTTAAACTACAATGTGTATTGATGCTAAAGAAAAGGGAGTAGAGATGGAGGGACTGTTCCGTGGAGGGGCAGCCAGAGAAAAAATTGCTGAATATGGTGTCCTGCGGGCATTGGGCCAGCATGCAGGGGCAGATTGCTGTCCATCTGAAAGAATGTGTTAATTATGAGATCCAAAAAGCCAAATGCTCCCACTGTTTTTATATTAACTGAGACATATTCGATTCCACTCATGCGCCACAAACAGAGTTTGTTATTCAACCCTAAGGATGGCCTCTGGAAGCCTCACTAAAAAGCACAAAAAGGCTTACCAGTACAAGACCGGCTTAAAGTGGGACATTTTCTCGTGGAGGGGTCTGTTCCTTTGGAAACTGGTTGACACCACGCTGCGTTTGCATTTCTTAGGCCTAAGAGAGTCCGAGGCGGTCCAATCTAGTGTCCCCAGTGGTAGCTTTCTGGCAGTTGTTTGGGTCTTTGCCCAGCCTTCCTAAATACCACAGTATCCAGTTATGTGGATGAAAAACGTAGCATTTGCGGCACTCCAGGTTTCAGCACCGTTTTCACTGCTTATTATATGTACTGATCTTTGTTCCTTTACCGTGAACGGTCCCTCATTTACACTTGCACATCCCCCTGTCTTAAAGTTCAGACTGCAGATGGCTGTAATAGACCCACATCACGAAAAGAAACCCATTGAAATACTTGGAAACCTAAAAAGAGTGACCATGTAGTCCATAAAAGGGTTTGTAAATCTCAGTAGTTAGATTGCTCTACTTTGCTTGCAAACGCAGTATGCAACACCAGGTAATTTGGCATATTTAAGTAGAAATAATTGATATTTACTACACTCGTTAAATACTAAAACCCGAGGGTATTGTATTTACCAAATGCCGTAATTACTTATTATTTTTTAAGGCGAAAATGGAGAATCTCATGTTAATTTGTTGTTCGCGTGCTAAATTCCACATGAATTTCACATTTACTTGAGTTTTCCTGCACATTTCAACCTGCTAGATTTTGGCAGATTTGGCCTGAAGACATTTTTCAGGGGAAAATTGCATGGTTGCGGTGTTTACGACAAAACTGGACATTCTGTTCATTTTCTCCCAACTCGGAATAAGGGTCTATAAGGACAATCACAGCTTTAAGCTTCTTCGAGCTTCTGTTTTTCTGGAAAACTCATTGCAAGCATTTCACGTATCCCTGCCATTTAAAACTCTGCTAAAAATGTGTGCAATCTCTGTAAGAGGGTTGTAGTGAGTGATTTCTACTGGAATTTGCTCTGTTTGAAACGATATCGCGCTTGAACTTTTCACAAACATGAGTAATAGGTTTTTATATGCTAAGTACTTATTAGTGGAAAGTGGTGTTGCACAATTTAAGTTAAAAAGAAAGAACAAAGTACATGGAAGTCAAGTTAAGTTTTCCTTTAGCCTGTGCAGTGATACTTTAAGCATAAGTACACAGGACGTAATAACGGTATTTCCTAGAAATCAGTCGTGCGTTGGTTATACATGGTTTATAGTGTATACAATTTCTCCAGAAGGTCAGCAAAAAGTGTGTGAGGACATTTGTCGATGGCTGTAATTTTTAAGCAAGGAAAAACTGTAATACATGTGCCTTAAACAGTACTACCTTGTTCAAAGGCAGGTACCAGATCTCTACCCTAATTCTTGGCGGGCTTGCGGTGTCGGTCAACACAACATGAGCTTCATTATTGACTTAGTCTTGGCCCCATGGGAATAATTAAAGGTTTGTCCAAATAGTAGGGTTTTTCTTGGCATTCACAATTTAGCAGTTTTTAGACCAATATTTAAATCAGACACACTTAGTGCGCATATTTTTCTGTAAATCCTGCACGTTCGTCCTGGACATTAAAGGCATGAAACATTAACGTATGTTTGTCATGAGGCAAACCTGTATCCTGTTCCAGTTTGGATAATTCTGAGGGTGAATATTTACTGTAGCAAAACAAAGACTGGATCAGATTTTTATGTTAAGGAAAACAGGCCCAGTGTTGGTGTAGTTGAATTCAATTCAGAAGATGTGAGCATGTTTCTAAAGTTACCTGGAGATGTTTTCTTTGATCTGATTAATGAAATAGCATGCAGTTTATTCAGATGGTTGCACATTGAAATTTTGAATGAAAGTCATCGGTCGCAAAGCAAGGTTGCCTTGCACCCCAATGAAAGCATGGGAAAGAAGCCGGTCAGTCCCCGGACCACTTAGCGACCCCAAATGCGTAGGTTCTTGGTTTGGTTTCAAGAATGGTTAGTGGTTCTGTTTTTCTTTATACCCTTTTTTAGCTTTTAATGTAAGTTTTAGGATTTCGCGAGTATGAAAGCCTATTTGACACTTAGAATTGGTGAAAAGCTGGAAAAGATTTAGAGGAATGTTGACAGGAAGTTTTATGGTTTGTCCCCAAAGACTACTTCAATTACATACATATATTTTGAAGTGCACCATTGCCCAGTGGTATTAAATATTGGGGACAAAGGGGAAGATTTTCAGTCTTTTGCAGAAAATTAAGTGATTGAAAGTAAGTCAAAGATCTACAGTTTAACCATTCATAGAGGGGATTCTCTTTGGGAACAAGATAGCATGCTTCATCTGTAGAGGTGGACTTAAGAATTTTCAGTAAGGCGGAAAAAGTGTAAGTGAATGAAGTAGCTCGTGGCTGGAAGTAACATGTTAGATGTACTGCAAAGAGCCTCGTGAACAAGAGGCACAGATAAAAATCTTAAAAACTCTTGCTGCTTAATCTTGATTTCTCCATGACCTTATTGTAATTCTGTTCTTTCACTCGATCAATGTCCACCCATCCCAATATGACACTGATTCTTTACCTAGTAATAGTCGTAGTGCTGAAAATATAACCCTGTTACAGCTGCACAGACCTCTCTACTTGCCATCCTGTTGATGACTTTTTTTTCCTTTAGCCCACTCACTTCAAATGAGTTGGTGCTTTTGTTGCCTATACGACCAATTGATTTAATTACCTTGGTTTGAAGTATGCATGTAATGCAGGTACCTAGTTTAGGGCTCTTGTAAAAGGCTGAGGTGGGGGATGAAAAGGATGAACAATCCTCACATCCATAAATTCTGTTCTGCATTAAGGAGAAAGCCAGGTTTGCAAACTCCGCCTACTAGCTTAGTGATTTTTCAGGTTTTAAGGTATGAGGGCAGAATATGCGAGCTGCCTGGACAGAGAATGTTGTGTCTCCAGTTGTCATTCAGGAATTCCTATAGACTGCTAGATGAGGCAGTTGCACAAATCTAAACAATCTGTAATGATCGAGCAGCACTACAAACCACAAAATCATGGGACCAGAATGTATTATGCAAACAAGAAAACTTGAAAGGAGCGGGAGGCTCTGCAGAGGTCATGTGTCATCAGTACTGGGAATTCCTTGCCCTGATGTCAGTTGGCTTAGGTGTTGCTTGGAAAAGTTACTTTGTCCGTTCCTTCAGGAATAAGAGGGGTAAATTCTGTTGGCCATGCATGACGATCAAGTTCCAGGTCCTTGATGCATAGCACGGAGAGACCTTTTTTTTTTTGTTTTTTAAACTACTTCTAGACCAACACTCGTTTGTTAACCTTTTTTTAGATCGATTTTAGAAATTTTGACGGTGCATATGTTGCTTAAACCGCTGGGATCATAACCCCGCTTTCCGGTTATAGTGGTGTGCTGGAATTCACTACTTTGAAGATGGCGCAGTAGACCGGCAGAGGTAGCCAGTGGAGTTCTCAAAGGTTATATTGATCCTATCAAACTTTAATTTCTCCATTACTTGGGCCACGGCGTTGCGGATGCTCTTCAATAGGGATAGATTGTTTTCTGTCTGAATGGGAATTACCTGCATACAAATGTCCGAATCAAAGCCTGCGTGGATGTTCTAAAGTTTGAGTCCGATACGTCTTAAGTTTGTAGAGTGGAAAATATTGCTGGTAAGGGGTTTGCTTCTTCATGTGGGTTTTGAATTAAATGCAGGTAATGCTGCACGTTATAGTGATGCATTCAGACGTAGAGGAGCTCACGTGGATTAACAGTAATCCGTTGACTGGTTGGAGTAAAAACCCTTCCATTGCAATTCCATTAAAGTGTTGAGCAGTGCTTCATAGTCGATGGAAAATGCTGCTAAGAGGCCACAAAGTATGGGGAGTCTGAAGTCACCATTGTAATTCGCATGGTGTGTCTTTTTGAATAATTGGAGCTTCTGAGCGGCGGTGTGCCTCTAACTAAGAATGATAGACTTGAAGGAGGGCACTGTCCTTGATATCATCATGTGGCTGTATGTTAATAGCCTTTTGATGATCTTTCATTTGAAATTGTAGGCGGTGATGGTTTGGTAATTAGTGGGATCATCTGGGTCCCCAGTTGAATTGAGAGAGCAGGCATTTTATACCTGTGTCTATGTCCGTGGAGACTGCAGAAGTTGTCAAGTAGAGCATTGATATAGAAGTAAATTAAATGACTGGAAATGTTGACTATTTTGCATAGGCTGTCCTTGATTGGGTCGGAATGGAGCAGGTAGCTGGTGATGACTACAAGATTGGTCCAGTTCATGTGTGGCAGGCAGTTTTGTAAGTGAATTGAACAGATGAAGTCCATAGTTTAGGCCATGGTTTGTGTCAGAAGTGTGGCACACTATTCCCTAATGCTGTTCTCCGGTGTATCCAGGAGGACTGCTGTCATGGTTCTGGTTTTTGCCTCTGCTTGGAGTTTTAAACCACTGAGGAAGTAGTTGGTTGATGAAGTTGGGTAGTTCCAAAATGAGGTAGAGGTTATTGAGAATTTTATAGATAAGATGGAAGGGGATTTTGTGGACTGCTCAGAGTGGGCAGTGCCAACAGAGAAGCTCAATGCACCTGAATGAAAACCGGTGCTGGGGCGTGCAGGACCATAATGTTCTGTGGATAACCACTTTATCCTTCTTTCCTATTTGAGCAATAAAAATACTGGATTATGTAATCAGGAGACACCAGGGTATTAACTATGTGTAGAAAAGGGTTTAACAAGGTTTCCTTGAAGAAAGTGGCATTGAGGTTGTGTGGTTCGATGGTATCTGCTGTATCCATTGTGAGAAGAACTGTGGCTCAAGCATTTGATGAGCATGTCACGCAAGGATTGTCACAGAGCTTGATATTTAAGAGTATGAGTGAGATGCTGATGATGCTTGTGTTAGCAGAGTGGGTGGGGGGACGGTGGCAGTAAATGCCTGCATATGAGATGGTGGGAATGATGCTAAGTGATATGAGAATGATGGGCACATCAGGGCTTTATCAGAGTTCAAATAGAGTACTGAGTGATGGTGAGGGTCTAGGGTATAAGTAGCAGAGGATCTTACTGTAAGCCTTTGGAGAAGATGTCTTTTTCTAGAACTGCAGTTAGTTATGGGCGTCTGAGCAAGAACACACTAGAGACGTTGTACAAAAAGAGGTGAAGGCGCCAGGTGTCAAGACACCGAGCCTCTCGGTGGTCGCCTATCGGTCGTGTGAAGGGCGCTTGTACCACCTCTGGAGAGGATGCCACTGTCTAGATGTGATCTTGCCTCTATGTTGCTCCACACTGGCAGAACACCCAGTCATTTACTTGATTGGCTGTTGAGTATGTGAAGGGGCTTGGGAAGTTACAAGAGCTCACCTGCGTGCTGTCACAGGGGAAGAGATGTAAAGACCAGGCTTTGTGTAGATGCAAAAAGATTTTATGTTTTGATTTTGGGGTTCGATTATTAATTTCCATAAAAGTGTAAATCTATAATCGTTAATTTGCTATTAGCATTGAGCTATACACTTCCTTTTATATGAGACCTTTTTATTTGCTATCAAAAGAAAAGTGTGTATTGTGAAAGCAGCAGGGAAGAATAGTAACGTTCTGTCGACAATTGATTTATATTTTACACATTAGAGGAAAAATGCGTTTTATTGAATTTTAATCCCATTATTAAATTTGCTTTTACTTTGTGAGTTTGCCAGAGTATATGGCCAGTACGTAATGAAAACCATTTGGTTGGAACTTTTTGACAAAAACATTCCCTGATAAAATACAGTTGTTTGCCACAACCTTTCTTGTTTCTACTTGATCCAAAAGCTCATAAGAAATCCTGCATTTCTTCTCTCGCATATGGCATTCCTGAGACAAAGTCATTGTGAAGAACCTTGCTTTTTATAAACCATTTTTATGTTAAGTTGGAGGTCTGTAGTCTTTTTTTTCTTTTATGTGGCTGCTATCCCTCATTTTCACTTGGTCATGTTCAAAATAACGAGCAAGTGGTTTGTCCCACAGTTGCAATAGTCTGGTCTATATTTTTTTTATCAAGCTTCTTTTTTGCTGTAGATATATTTGATTCTAACACCTTGATTTTTTGCTCAAATATGTTTGTCTGGAAATAAAGCAAGCTTTTAAATCTAGACAGTAGTCCCCTATTTGGTCACCAGGAGTGCTGTGACGTGCTATAAGGACCCTGAAGGCCAGGTACTAATCTTAACAGTGGGAGGTTGGTCTGAAACGGGAGAAGCATTGTCGCCCACCAGCTTGATGCTTTAGCCCTTCAGCTTTAGAAGCAAGAAGATCTACAAGACATTGTTGGGAGTCTAATTTGGAGAATCTTTGCAATGCTCCAATAAACCAGATTGATTAGCTCAAATTACTTTCCCAGAAACAGGTGGGCCACAAGTTGTCACCATACGTTGCTCGAGGTAATGCAAGTCATGTGCATGACTTGGTCATTTGATGGCACAATCCACAGAAAAAGCTAGGTGCAGAATGCTCTAACCGTTCTAACTGTAAAAGGTTTGGCAATTTCTGAATTCAACTTGTGATGCCTCGCCTGGGGTTGTGTAATTTAAGTGAGTAGCTCTGAATCAGCATCTGCTCTGAGACTGTCTGTTGTTGGAAAATTAACTTATTGAGAGCCCCTTGTTTTTCTACCCGAGGACCTCATTCTGTTGTGACTTCCGACAGCCCATGCTGCTCCTCAGATTATTTGCCTGATCTCAACAGGTCTTCTCTGTGTCCCTTGCGCTGTCAAAGGGACATTGATACTTCCTTTCCCTCTGAGGTCTCAATCATGCTTGAGCAACCTCTGATAGGTACAGAATATCCTTTAGAAACAACAAACCGCAGAAATGTGTCTGCCACTGTTTACCTCTGGGGCTCCTATGATATTGAGGGCTGAACATTCATGCTCCTTACTCTAATTTTGGGCTCGTGGACACCCGTCAACTCAAAAACAGTTCATGTTTGTAGAACTGTGGGTCATTGTGGTGGACTCGGTGAATTCTATTAAAATCTCAATGTATATGAACATTCCTTGTTGCCCTCAATGTTTCTCATGGAAGCTGAAATTGGGTGACTTTTCACCACTGTGCTTACCCCTTGGCTTCAGCCAATTAGGAATGGGATGGTGATCATGACCGTTGAGCATAGTTTGCGTATAGGGGTGACATTTTGACCCATCAGCCTTGTGTTTGTGTCTTTTACATATGATCAATTGACAGCTCAAGGCACACCTGGTACTTATCTCTCGTGAATTGACTTAACTCTGTTTGTACTTATTGACTGGTTGAAGGGAGATGAAATTTGCTAACTTGATGTTAATATATTGCGTAGACAAATTGTATTTAATATTTTTGTTTAGGCAACAGTAACTTCAGTGAACTTATGACAAAACGTTCAGGGCTTAACTGAAAATTACTTTGTTTATTTAACTTTTTGCATATTTATTCGCGGGGAGCATGTGGATGAGGACAGAAAACACATTGGCTCACTGGTTTAACTTTTTGTGTGTACGAAGTGGGATCCCAGGGCACAAACCCCAAATTTGGGACTGGTGATTTTCCAGATATACCCTTAGGAGCAAATATCTCCCTCCCTTCAGAGGTCCGAATCACTCCTTTGTTCACTGCTTTCAGAAAAAAAACTGTATTCAACAGTGTCACTGTTATGAGGCTCCTGCCCATCGAATTGATATAAATCCATAAATTTGCAGGATTTGTATTTGTTTCCCATTCCCCACGTAGTTCCATAATTGCTACTTGCTATGTTGTCTAGTGCAATAAAACTGTATTTCCTGCTTATTGTCTACCTGCTTATTGTTCAAACTTTGTAGGTCATACTGTTACCATTCTTGCCTGCAAATGGCTCGAAAGCCCTTTCAGGCTTGGTTTGCTTTAAATAAAACCATAAAATAAATAAGAGTAGGTCTTTTTTGGAAAGGGTACTAAGTAGTGCCTAATTTGAGCCGTTAGTTTCCGATGCTTGCTACTGGCACCCAATTCTCAATAGTTGTTTATTAATTCAATAAGCATTATAAATGTCTAATTCCCGCCACCCCAGCCATTCTTAAAGCTTTGGGGGCCTGGGACGGTCTGTATTGTTACACTTGGAGGAGTGTGATTCTTGGTCGTTGTGCTGGTACTGTTATTGGCAGTGCGTGCAGAGGCAATGGGTGGTGCCGGCTGCAGTGGCCTCCTGACGGCGGCCCTGGCACTTAGTATTTTATTATTTTTTAATTAGAAATTAAGCACTGGCACTGATCTTTATTGGCAATGGAACTAACAGGATGTACCTATGCATTGACTAGCTTTTGAGTTGCTAGTAGGTTATTATCGAAAGATGAAAGGTATCTTGAATGGGGTTACTCACTGGCAACCACAAAATAAACAAGATCCAGGTTCAGTCTGCAAGCCTTTTTGACGAACTTTGATGTATGCTTGATGCAGATATATTCTTGAAGCACTGCATCTAGTCAATGTTTTAATTAGTGATCTTGCAAAATATTAATCTGTAGAAGGAACATACATAAATCATGTTTTCCTGTGTACGTGCTCGACTGTAGATCATTGCCCCAATTCTGGACACTATAAATGCCCAAAGAATAGATCTTGGCATTCGATTGAGATCTTTTTTAGGGTAGGACACTGCTCCTTTAAAGTATGACGCAAGAAGGGATAAATGTGCCCTTAAAAGTTTGGAGACCATATTCAAGCCAACCTTTTTTTATTTACCTAAAGCATACAATGATGTGTAGTCATCTAGTTAAAATGTGTAATTTACCTAGTTTAATTGGTATCATGTTATCCTGAAGAGGCCACATTAATATGGTATTTCGCATTTAACGCAAGTTGAATTATCAAATACTTAATACACAGGTTCACCATCAGTGATGCCAAGCCAAGTTTATTTGTACTAGGTACCTTTTGTGTCTTGGCTCTTTTTTTGTGTGGGGGTGGGGGGTGGGTTGAATTGTCTCTCCTCCAAACTGTTCTCTTCTGCTATGCCAATTGGGCTGATCTCCACTGCTGGCTGCTGGCATTGCAGGACTGCCACCCACCGCTCTGTTAATTCCTGGCCTCTCCTATGGAGCAGCACGTGTAGCAGCATCATGTAGAACCTGGTTGGCAGCAATTGAGAGGGATCCTGACCTACCTGCCAGTTCACTACCCGACCCACCTTACAATTCACTACCCGACCCATGGGTGTTTAAGGAATTGTAGTGGACCCAGAGGCATTTCTTCATGAATCTGTAGATTTCGAGGTTAAATTAGGCTGTCAAATGCCTGTTTATTGTAGCATTTGCCAGCACTTTGTGGGTGGTTGTTGCTATTGCTTGGTGTTGATTTTATTTGGCTGAAATCTCTCCTCTATGTTAACACCTCCTGCAAGAGTGCTTTGGCTTATCCCCATGCCTCTGGCCTCCATGTATTTCTCATCCCTACCCCACCCCTCTCCACATTTGTGCACATTGAACACTTTTTTCCTGTGTACTCATCTCAGGTATAGAGTTATAAGGTTTGGGTGTGCAAACTTGAGAAATTTACTGTAGCGTAATTACGAGAAATGATTCTTGATTATACAAAATGCCTCTCAAACTCGAAAAATTACCGTAGCGGTCCATTAGAGTGGAAATGTGACTCAAAATTACATTTTTAGTTGATTTCCATTTGCTTAAATTCAAAACACAGATGCTTGTATTTCGATTTTTAGTTTTGTGCTAAAAAGTTACCTGAACCGTCTGCCGGGGTAAAGAATCTAGCTGAAATGTTTGTTGTCTGCCCACAAATGCAACTGAGTTCAACACACTGCTGTTCGCATTCGGATTTGTAATTATGCGCTCAAAAATAACTAACTTTCCACTCAGCTAAAAATAAAATACATCTGAAATACTGCACATTTTCAAAAATTCCCTGAACGGTACATCTTGCGTTAAAACGTCCTCCCAAAAGTACTAAGTGTAGTGTAATGGCATAAACGCGGTAGTTTCTTGTAAATTTCATTGTACTCAATTGCCAAAATTACCCCAGTTAATCCTGCGTAATTATCATTTTGCCCAGGCTTACTTGAAAGGCCTCTTCTTGTGGAGTCTTCGCAGTTTCTATTCTATTCTATGCGGAATTTGTTAAGCGCGCGGTCACCCAGGGGTTTCATGGCGCTGAAGAAAACAGATGGTAGATGGTAAGTGAGGGGCAGATGGTGTAGTGCTCTAACCGTACACTTGTTTGAATAGCCAGGTCTTCAATGCTCGCCTGAACTCTGTCAGCTTGGTGCAGCTCCGGATAGACAAGGGCAGTGAGTTCCAGGTTTTTGGGGCGAGGTATGCGAAGCTGGATCCGCCGAGTCGTTTCTTTTTGAAGGTCGGCACCGTGAGGAGGGACAGATGGGCAGAACGAAGCTCGCGGGTAGGTTCATGTTTGTTAATGAGTTGGTTGACGAACCTGGGGCTTTTTCCGTGAAGAGCCTTGAAAATTATGCAGCCTGTCTTAAAGGTGATCCGATGGGTAATGGGAAGCCAATGGAGGGAGGCCAGCAAAGGTTTGGCTGACTTCCTGCGTTTGCTCTTGAATATTAATCTGGCTGCTTGATTTTGAGCAATCTGCAGGCGTTTAGCGATGGTGAGGGGAAGGCCTAGGTAGGTAGAGTTGGAGAAATCTAACCGCGAGAGAACCAGTGCGAGTACTACCTGGATGAGAGCAGAATGGGTCAGCAGATGAGCGATTTTTTTAATCTTTCTTAGCTGAAAGAAGCAGGAGGAGATCACTGTTCCGACCTGGGTTTTCAGTGAGAGATCGGCGCTAAGAGTGACCCCGAGGCTTTTAGCTGACTGGGAGGGGGATGGGGGTGTGCCCATTGAGGGTGGCCAGAAGTGGGGCCCCCAACTGAGTGCGCTGTTGCTAGGGAGTACTAACTCAGTCTTTCCTGGGTTTAGCTTAAGGTGGTTCCGATCCATCCAGCTCTGAATGTGCAGCATGGTCTTTTGAAATTCCTCGACGGAGTCCGGGGAGTTGAGGGGGAATACCAGCTGCAAATAGTCTGCGTAGTTAAATATGACTTTTCTGTTTTTCAGGGAGTGCAGTAGGGGTTTAAGATAAAGATTAAAAAGTAGGGGAGACAGTGGGGAGCCCTGTGGGACACCCCAAGTGGTTGGGAGTGTGGGGGCTGTGAAGTTCTCCAGCTTTACAGCCTGGGATCTGTCCGTCAGGAAGGACTTGATCCAAGAGAGAGCCGCGCCGCTGAGGCCGGCTTGTTCGACACGGTGTAATAGTATGGTATGGTCCACCGTGTCGAACGCGGCCGATAGGTCGAGTAGTACGAGGGCCTGATGAATTCCATTGTCGGCGTTGGTCCTTAGGGTGTTCTGCACGGCGAGGATCACCGCCTCGGTGGAGTGTGCCTGGCGGAATCCCGCTTGGTTGGGTTCCAGATAATCTGATCTTTCGATGAAGTTGGATAAGCAGCTGGTTACGTAGGCTTCCAGCAGCTTTGCGCAGTAAGGGAGAAGGGAAATGGGGCGGTAGTTAGAGAGGTTAGAGGGATCGGCATCTGGTTTCTTGATAAGAGGGACCAGGGTGGCATTTTTGAAGGAATCGGGTACTATTCCTCGTGATAGGGAGGTGTTCAGAATGGGGAGTATGCCCTGGGGGAGTGCGGCATAGACTTCTTTCAGAATATGCGGGGGGCAGGGATCGTTGGGTGAGCCCGATTTTACTCGGTTCATTAGTTCCAGTAATTTGGGTGGGTCAATGGGGGGGATGTCCTGAAGGGTATTAGGATTTCTACAGATGTCCGGATCGTCTGCTACAGCATGGTTGGTTTGAATGCTGTTTTTTATGATGTCAATCTTCTCCTTGAAGAAGTCATTGAGTCGGTTGCACATCGTTTGTGAAGCAGGTTGAGAGGGAGAGGTTCTGGCGTCATTGCATAGGTCGTTGACGACTCTGAAGATTTCCCGTGATTTGTTTTTGGCGTTGGAGATTTTATCTGAAAAGAAAGTAGCTTTGGCAGATAAGATAGAGTCCTTATAATTTTTGCGGGCTGTCTTGTATAGTGCTCTGTCTGTGGCGTGGTAGCCGTGTCTCCACTTCCTTTCTAGTTGACGGAGTTCTAGTTTCTGCTTTTTTAGGTCAGCGGAAAACCATTTGTGGGCGTCCATGCGACGGGCGCGGGAGAACTTGGTGAGGGGAGCATGTTCGTTGCATGCAGAGGAGAGCCACCCAGTGTGCGCTTTGCCCATCAGATTGATGTCTGGTCCCTGGGTAGGGATGGAGTTGGTCAGGGTGGAGAGGAAATCTTGGAGGTTTAGGGATCTCCATTTCCTGACTGACCCTCCCGGGGGCGCTTGGTTTTTTAGGTGACCCTGAATGGTAATAGAGAATTGCAATAAGTAGTGGTCAGACCATATGCATGGTGAGGCCGTGGGACAGGAGGTAGAGATGTTGTGAGGCCAGATGTGATCTAGGATATGTCCCTTTTCATGGGTGGGGATCAAGACATGTTGGTGGAGGTTTAAATTGGAGAGGAGTTCGAAAAGTTCTGTGGCGTGAGGTCCAGCTTCCGAGTTGTTGTACCAGTAATTGAAATCTCCTATGACCATGACCTTGTCATAGTCGACGACTAGACCTGCTATTTGCTCAGACAAGGAGGCAGGGAAGGAAGGCATAGATGTAGGTGGTCGGTATATCAATGCTAGCGCCATGGTGCCTGTCTCGGTGTCAGATTTGATGACTAGATTATCCGTATCAGGTAAGTCTAGGGGAGGTAAGGTGGTAAACGTGTGGTCTTTATGAATAATGGCGGCAACACCTCCTCCAGCTTTTCCTGATTTTCTATTTGCAGACAGGATGTAATAGTCTGATGGTAAGGCCGAGAGTATATCTGGCAGGGAGTCTGTAGTGAGCCATGTCTCGGTGACAAAAAGTATGTCAGGGCTATCCGCTTTCAGGAGCAGGAATATATCTAGTTGGTGTTTGACCAGGGATCTGGTGTTAAGATAGAGACATCGGAGGGTCCGGAGATTAGGTTTAGGGGGGGGCTTATTGTTTTTAGAGCTTAGAGATAAGATAGGGGTCGGTTCTTGTAAGTGATGGTGAGAAAGGATATTGCTTGCCTTTAGGCGGGCGTGAGTGGTCGGGTCGAGGGGTTGAAGAGCGGGATTGTGAAGAGAATGCAACTCTAGGGAGGAGTACCTGATGAATTCTTCATTCTGCATGGTCCCTGGGCCCGTCCAGGCGCGGACGGGCGCAGACGGGCTTGCCTTAGGCGCGCCTTCGGCGCGCAAACAGCGCTCCCGCTGCACTCGTCCGCTGCGCTTCCTGCCCAGGCACATGATGAAGGAAAAGGAAGGGGCGTGGCCTCAAGGGGGCGTGGCTAGCGAGCACGCCTGCGATGGCGGCCGCTGAATGACAACAAACAATTACCGCAGCAGCGCTCAATCGGCTGCGTGGTAAGAAGGCGGCATACAGTGATCAGGTAAGCTTTTAGAGGTTATCAATTCAACAAATTAAAAGCAGTTTGCACAATTTTAAAACAAAATAGCGTACCCAATGGGCCCAGGAACGGCCTTTGGTCCAAAATCTCTGCCCTTTCATGCACACCTCTGCCCCTTATCTTTGTCCACCTTTTCTTCCATCGATCTGTTGGAGTTATTCCATCCTCCAGAAGGCACATCACATACGTGGCAATGCTGATTAAAAAAAATACATTGTAGGCTACTATAGAAATTCACTGCACTGAGCACTTAAAACCGTGCTTCAGAGGATATGGACTTCTGTTGCTTGTGGGAGGTCTCCATATAGACCTTTATCCGGGGGGCTTAACTGTACTTCTAGGCCTTTGGGCTTCCTGCTGCTGGGAGGACTCCTGACAAAACCCCATCCCCGTCTAGACATGCGAGCCCTGGAGCACGCTCTTACAGTGAATAATGACCATCTGAAGCCAAAAAAGCCGTCTTGAACTCAGAACAGCAGTAAAGAGTCTGACACCGCTGCCATCACGTGACATTGGGTTGCAGGGGCAGCCTGCGAAACTGTCCCTCCGATCATCTTCACATCACGCTTCATGAGAGACTGCTGCTACACTCAGTCCTGCCAAGATTGGCAAACACTGTCTGGCTTACACTACACCAAATCTCATGTTCAGCATTGGAGAATGACACTGCAGCCAACATGCTTTCCTCTTCCATGCACTGCAAGATTGGATAGCTGCTTACCTGAAAAAATGCAGTGCTTTGGGGTCTCAACAAGAGGTGGGGAAGTTCTGTAGAAAAGCCACAGTAAAATGCAATATGGCTAGAAGGGTTTAAATAGGTCATTGTACAAACCATTTTCATACAAATGAGGAGAAAATGTTTAAAATAACATAAAATCAGTGAGTACATTTCCGTTTCCTGATGCACCGTATAATAAAGTATTGTTCTGGAAAAAATCCAGTCGGCTTTTAAGCTCATGTCTCTTCCAGTTCATGTTCACATCTTCTGAGTAGCGACATCGTAAACCTGGTCTGCACATGTTTGACATTCACACCAAGACTGCACAAGGAATGGAAAGTTTACATCACAATTGAGAAAACGTCTTTTTCCTTTAATGTCTACAGCAGAATAGTTGGTACTGGGAGTCAGGTGGGAGGACGCTTAGAAAGGAAATTTACCACTTTCCATAACATGTATACAGCAAGTTCGCACGTCCGATTGACCAGCCTGGAAAACATATATAGTGTGAATCGTCAGGGCGTTCTCGGCGTTTGCTCCTTGTTAAATTTGGGCAGGTCAAATAATTACTGTAAGGAAAATGGCAATATTTTCAGCTAGGAAACTATGGAAAACAAACCATACCCAGATGATCGACAGCCATGAAGCAGCAAGCGTGCCACAAAGCTAAATAATTCCTCATTTGTGGTAAAAAGGAATGTGTGAGACACTGTTTATAGCACATTCCAGATTCCTGGCATGACCCCCCTTCCTCAGTGCGCCTCGCAAGGGTACTCTGCTTTGCAGCAGGTGTAACTTACTTTGAGAGGGACGGGTCGCTTTCCAATGCTGCCTGCTTTCAGGCTGCTAGCAGGTGGGCGTCACAGGGCGCTATGACATCATACTCACTCTTCCCTTTGACCCTGTGGGCTGCCAGCCAATCGCTGAAGCATGCTATCCAGCCAATGCATCCTTCTTCAGGATTCTTTAATGTCTACGATCTGGGTAAAAAGCACGTTAGTTTTTTTTAAACATGTTTCCTTGTTTTATAAGATTTTGCAATTATAAAACACACCTGGTGAACAGCGAGTAGCTAATTATTATCCCTGTGAGTTGTGCTTGTGGAAGTATATAGAACTTCGTTATGGTTGTGTTGTTAGCTGTTGGATGACATGACCGCATGCAGAGCCTACTATGCAAAAACAAAGAGCCATTGAAATGTGCTTGTTAAGGTAACTCTGACCCTTTCATGGATTGCTGATGGCCTCAGATTACATAACCCTAGAAATGGATGGCATCACTCAAGCTTGTTTCTGACATCGGGCTGCCGGTATCCCGACTTGACTAGGTATAGTGAATGGCCAACTGAGTGGACTCTGGGCTTAGCTGGAGGTTACCAATGAATCTCATCAGTGGACCCAGACCGCACGTTGCTGGACCTTTCCGAAGGCCATAACACACTTCTGGGGGGCATATGGTGTTGAATGCTATGCCTGCACCAAGGGGGTCAGAAAGCCACTATTGGGTAATTACCACAGCCTTCATCCATAGCATGCCAAATAGTGTCCAGAGCTCTCGACGCATGATGGACGGCTGTGCTCAGCAGTCTCTGTTAGCTTTGCAAATAGGGTTGCACTTTGGGCCCAGAGCACCTCTTGAAATTATGGTCAGAACAGCACCACATTGCATCAAGTGAACATTGCTATCGAGACCAGCCAAATAGAGGGCTCGTGGGGCTCCAAAATCCCAAATAGAAGAAAATGGGACCTTTTTTAACTCGTCTCAAGTAATGCGGTCAGAACAGCATAAGAATTGGAGTACAGCTCAGGACCATGGATCAGCATGATCTTCAGTGAAAGCCGAATGAACGAGATGCATCAACATTCTGAACAATGCAAGAAAGAATCAGACTGAACGTAGTGAGAGAACCAAACACTAAGCAGATGGTTTTGGGCAATTCTACCACTCAGAGATTTGGACATGGGGCAAACTGTGTTTTTTTGCAGCAGTTTATCAAGCACGTTCACTAAAAAGTATTACATTTCACGTGTAGCTCTGAAGGTGGAACTAAGCATATATTCCTCTAAGCAGCACATAAAGCACCATATTCATACACATTTTCAAAATGCCCCTGTATGTAAAGCACCACTGCTCATCGGATGTAAAGCAACATAGCCAGATGAGTTTTTAACGGTGCTCCAGTATGTAAAGCACCATATACAGGCCAGTTTTTCAGTGTCTCAATATGTGCAATACATTAGGAAGGCCAGAGTTTACAATGCTTCGCTATTAAGAGCAGCATAATCAGGCAAGTATGTAAAGCATTGTACCCAGGAAGTGTGGGTGTGTGTGTGTGTGTGTATATATATATATATATATATATATATATATATATATACAGCACGTGACTCCTCTGGATCTCTCGGTGTTTCAGCAACCACGCAGCACACCAGCAAACAGGAAGGAGACGGACCACATCACATCAGCAGAGTTGTTTTTTATTGAACAACAGAAAGCAGCTACGCGTTTCTGGCAAGATGTGCCCTTGTTCACGCTGCAACAAGTACATCGAACCCAATGCTTTATAAATGCTAATTACACATTGTGACCATCCCCTCACAGTGACATAGTGAGTCATGTGACTTCATAGAAATAAACAACATACTTCCACAGTAAAATGTCAATGTACCAAGTGGTAATTTACCAAAAGGACGGAAAAACATCGCTGGTTGAATCCAGGTATTGGTATACATGAATCATAAATTCTCACCGGTTAAATCCACCTATGACACTCATGTATCACATACAACCTGTCAAGTAATCATTAGAGATAATATCCCATACTTAAAGAGCAGATGAGCATCTACTCCATAATAGTAAATAACAGGAAAGTTCTAATATCTACAATTCAGGCCTAAGAGTGTTTCCGTCTATGTACCAGTGGTCGTATGATAAAGTGCTAAGTGAATAAGGTAAAGTGCAAAATTTGTAAAAAGTGCATGAGAAAAGAAAGCTAAACCAGTAAAAAGTGCAATACCAGTCATTATATCTAGTACGATAAGCAAATATCTATTCACAGATGGATTGATAGTGGGATTTGATTACCCTATCATTTCATGTGTATATTTCACGTACTTTAATAATAATAAATAGTATAAATAGTTAAAAAAGGAAGGAACCTAGAGCAATGGAATACACCCGGGTTTGTGATAGTCAATTATCAATATATATAATCACCTTTCAATTTCATAGGCATATATATACAATTCTATATTTCATATTTACAACCCACACGAACTTACATATGCTTATTTACAAAGTTCCCATCCATTATCCTATCAACTAGTCATATATGTACAAGAGTAGAAAAATAGGAAAATAGAAAAATAGAAAAAAAGTAGCAAAGCAGTAGAAAAACAGTATCAAAACTTCTAGAGCAGGAAAAGTAGAAAATTACAAAAGTATAAAACACTTCATATATATACATATGCATAAATGTATATACAATAAATCATTATATACCATATATACACACATACATAGACACAACACATCAAGGATTCTAATCATTTCAAATTCACAGACCAGTAGAAAAAGTTATGCAACCATATTTACAATTTAGGCGACCAAAATGTACAGACCCAAGCTCAACCTCAAAATAGGGAACCTAACTAAGAGGGAGAAAGATAGTGGGGATGGGTCTGTGTCTATCTGCAGGAAATATACAAGGACAGGAGATCAATGTGATTATAAGAAGTGATGTAACTCATCTATGTATGTTATATATATATATATCTATACTACTATTATAAATAGAGAACTTGCACCTTTTGGCCAGGTAAACTCGGGAACCACAGCGCCAATCTACACACCCGATACATCTATGAAAATGTCAGGGTGTGTAGATGGACATAGGCTGTATAAATAAAAAAAAAGTAAATAAAAAAAATTAAGTTTGAAAACAAAGTAGTCCCCTGAAAGTAGCGCCGGCCGGGACCTAGCGCTGGCCGCGACGCGACGTGACGTGCGTGATGACAGCGACGCGACGTGCGTGAGTTGACAAATCAGTGATTTGAGCATGCCGTGATTATCAGAACTACAGTAGCAGACGGCATTATGTCACTGTAGTTCTGAGAACGGCGTATCACATGAAGATGCAATGTTTCTTCCTCCCGCGATTTATGTGGCGTTTTAGGAGGCGATACATACACAGGGCAATGAGCAATAATGAGATCTGAAATATACTCTCCCTAAAGATGTGCTTGGAGTATGAGTTTAGTAACAACGCTGCATTTTGAACACATGGCCAGGTATCGGGACTACAGAAAATGACGGCATGACGTCATTCTGTAGTTCCGTGATTTGTTTAGTGTATAAAGACGCCACGATTCCTCTATCTGCGGTTTATGCTGTGAAGAGGGTAGTAACATACAAATTGGGCAATACCTTTTAGAGAGGAGACAATGAGAATGGATATTTTGCCGATAAACATGATTTTAGGGTGATTTTGGCACACGAAGGAAAAATAGTCCCGCGCTGTTGTGATCTATACTACCCTTACTCCTATACTACTATTACTATTACATGAGCGGGAGTGATGAGCGGGAGTGAGTCGGGGCGGGAGGGGGGCGGGAGGGAGTCGGGCGGGAGGGGGGCCTGGTCCGTGCATGGGCATGCACGGACAATGTCGGAGCGGGCGGGGGCCTGGGCGGGCGGTTGGCCCTGATGCCTCATTGCCCCCAGGCAACGCTGGGGCGGGCTGCTAATATATATATATATATATATATATATATATATATATATATATATATATATATATCTCTTTCCTGTTTTCAGTTTTTGTTTTTGGTAAATTCTGGTTTTTTTTCTGTTTTTTCAATACCTTAAAAAACAGTGGTCATCAGTGGTTACACATTTTCGTACCATTAAAAAGAATACAAACTGTTTTTCCGGTGTTTAGGGAATTTAAAGGTAATTTTAATTATTGCTTGCTTTCTGCACTGATAGTGCATGTGCACAGGGTATATGAGGTGCAAAAACATGTTTACTGCACCAGAATGGACTACAAAGTCAATAGCAGTCTTCAATAACTCTGAATATTGTAAAGATGCTTTCAGCATACCATCTATCAAGTGACAAGGATCTCTTACAGGGAAGCACTTCAGCTCAGGTATCGATTTCCACAGACCATCATACAACTTTTTCCCATACCTAGCTGAAATACTGCTAATTCATACAATATCACTCCAATCTTTATTGAACTTGGTAGGAACTTTTTTCATCAGAATTCCAAGTGACACTGCGTTCCATTTTTACCAAAATCTGGTGTCTTGTTTTCACCACTATCTCAGATGCATGGTGACCACATTCTTTTCACATGTACCTGTCACTACATCTTGCATTGAATGTTTAAAGGTTGGGGTGTTTGGCAATCCACGTGCAATCCATACTGACTCACTAGAAATGGGGGTTTATGTATTAAAGGATTTCACCCATTCTCCTTCTGTGGGTAACTGTGATGGTACATATTAGGAAAGATTCTTATGAAATCAGCCATTTTGCCTATCCCTGAAATCCAATGTAGCCAAAATATCAAATATGATTTTGATATTTCCAGATTCTCTACAGTTTATAAAATAACTAAGACCTAAAACATGCTTCTAAACACTGCATCTTTAGACTAAAGACCACAAAACTGAAAAAAGCAGAAGGAAGAAGCGAATGTTTTAGTGACATCCCTAAACAACAAAACTCAAGCACAATAATGTTAGGCCAGTCTTTCTTGATGTTACCTTGAATAACAAAGTTACATTGTATTGGCCCCTTTAGGAAGAAATAAAATGTCCTTTCACTCATCTTTTCCTTTCTTTGAATGGCACTTAGTTTGTGAGTGCAAAGGTGTTTTTTCAGTGTTTATATGTTTACACCAGTGATGGCTATTTTCCTTTCAATGGGGTTTTATCAGTTTTTATAGGTTTAAACCTAAAAACCTAAAACCAGATAGTCGCGCTCTCTCTATATATATATATATATATATATATATATATATATATATATATATATATATATATATATATATATATATTCAGTTGACAGTCCAGTATTGGCAATTATGAAAGCAGTGTATACCACCTACTATTCACAGTTCTCCAGTACTAACCCAAGGCCAGTATTCATTTTTCCCTTGTAAGTAAAGTACTATCACCAGACCAGTATCCCTAATACTCAAAGGTCTCAAATACTGCCCACCGTAATATGTAATACCTCAGCATTTAAAGCAGCATTCATTGACTAAATCCGTAATGTACAAGTATGTAAGCATCAATCCCGGGCATGTTTCGACAATGCTCCAGTATGCAAAACACTACCAGTTGAGTACACTTAGACCTCACAACTTTCTAAGAATTTTTCACAGATTGAGGAGAAGGCAGAGCCTTGGATGAGCTGTGGCTTTGTATTGAGCACTGCCTTAGAGACGCTTCTAAACAACATCAAGAAAGGGAACACTTCTGAGGCTGCCACTGATCTCCTGGGAATGTTTAAAAACCTGTAATGGACTTAGACTGCTTCAAGCTGCAAAACACAAGCTGGTATTCACTCTGTACAGGGGTTTATGCTGTCCTTGTGTTACACCATGTGATATCAGATCTTCACTTTGTGATCCTGTGAAGCAAGCCAATATTGTTGTACACATTTGCACCATGTGAATTTGTAGGTCTGCAGATTCCTAATGCTCCTAGTGTAAAGCAACTAGGCAGTGCAACCAGAACCATCACTAGGGCAAACCCTAGGGGTCATGTGAAGACAGTTTTGCTCCAGTTGTACTGCAAGACCAACCAAGAGTTTTATTCTCTGTACTGTACATAAAGGAAAAAAGAGAAAAGGCTCTGTTTATGTGTGAAATAAGCTACTGAGATATTGTCTTATCTGTACTCTTATATACACCACTGCTCTTTAATAGCTGCTAGACAAACCGTTCTTAACCTACTTTCCAAAACACAAATCAGTGGTCCAATATTCTTATTGTTCATGGAGTAATTTTTAAAAGAAAGAGAATAGCTTTTGTGCAACCCACACCCTTAATATGCAAATTTGAAGGTGCTCTCATATGTTTATAGTGAAGAGAAAGGAAGCTTCGTGAAATAATATATTTGCCTTGTAAATCAGGAAAACTGGGATTGATCCCAGGTTTTTCTGATTTCACGTTATGCAATTGACCCACTCGATGGGTATTTCGCTCTTTTTTTTCACATCAAAAGTTAGTACTTTGATTTTATTAAATCTTTGTGCACGCGGTTAGGCTGCAGAAACCACATGAATGCCCAGCTTGTTTGGAGCTTCAGGGTCTGCGACTGAGAGGGACTCGACTTGAGCAAAAGTTAGGCATCTGACTCGAGCCTGGCTCAAGCTTCCATTGGTTCACCCACCTCCAGGATCAACTGATGATCCCTGTACAGAGGCAAGATTCCATTTATGACATTGCTCATAATTTGGTCTATGAATTGGAAAAATCTCATGAATCCAGTGGTATCAAAAGATATCTGTTTTGGTATCTACTGTAGAACTGAAACTTTACTTGGTTTAGCACTCAATTGTTGGAATTTGAGAGTTAATTTTATATTACTTCGCTGGGTTGTGGCGACTTTCAAAGGTAGCCACAGTGCTGTGCTGTTGGTTCCTTTTCAGAAATAAGCTATCAAATTGTGTGTTTTTCTGTTAGTGCTTAAAGATCTCTTGATGTGGACACCTCATTATGTCAATAACTGTAATGGTATAGTTCAACTGTGTTACATTAATACTTCCGTGTTGTACATGAGTTGGCTAACTAGCATTACATTTTGATTAGAATTAGAAAAGCAAGTATAGCTATCTTACAGTATTGTTCTCGATCGCCTGGATGTCACTGAAATCATAGTAAGGCTTTGATCATGGACGTCATCAAGAGTTGCAGCTGCGACCCCTGCCTTGCCCCTTGCAACCCCCGTCACTCCCTTTGCGACCCCTGGTCTCAGATGTGTCAACATCAGGTAGAGCACGTCGGTTAGGGCCCCACTTTCCTTGTTTTCTGTCCTAGTTTTGTTACACTAATAGTGAATAATATGTTTCATATATTATTCACTATTAGTGTAATAAAGAATGGAGTACAATTAGCTGGAATATGGCCCTCACTGGCAGCTGAGGTAATCAAAAATATACTTTTAAATGTATGGTGTGTACAGGCTTGAGGTTGTGAATGTGTTTATGTGAGAGACAGTTTGTGTATGTGTGAATGTGTGTGTGTAAGCAGGTGTGTTAGTAAAGGTCAAATGGAGTGAGATGTCACTCTCACTATGCCTGACATTTGGCGAATTGACGTTGATGGCTTCTAAGCGCTTACATTTTTGAAGTTTACACATGGTGGTCTGATTTTCATATTCGGTTTTGTATAGGTGTCCGTTTCAAATGAGGTCCATGCTGTCAATTGTTCACTGGATTCATTATAATCTGTGTAAGGCCTATTACTTTTCTAGCACAAGGGCATTAGTGTCTGCTGAATATGATGGACAACAACAAAGCCTTAAAGTTTTTATAGAGAGGTTTATGTGTAGAACGTGTCAAGGGCTTGTAGAATTATTTTCCTTTTTTTATTTTTTATAGCTCAAGACAACTTAACTGTTAAATTTGAAGCCGGCTAACTAGTGGCGGCCAGCACAGCTCGCGGTTGGGCTCGGGGGGTTGTGGGGGATGGGTGCAGTTGTGGGAGGGAGTGCGCATAACAATTAAAAAAAATAAAAAAACTTGCCACCAGATCCCACGCCTCTGCTCTCCTACTTGACTTCAGGAACAGGAAGCAGGCAGCCAGGTTCCCTCCCCAAAGCCAATCAGAAAGCTGCAATTCGGCGTTGTGATTGGTCTGAGAGTCCTGACATGGCTCTCAGCCAGGGGCTGGAGGGTTGGGCTTGTTCTCCATGCAGGCTGTATTGTAGCCTGCAAGTAGAACTGGGAAAGTATGCATGACCTGTTTGCGTGGCCCGAGAGGGCCGACCAAACAGTCACTGCGCACATAGGAATGGGCAAACCACTCCTCCCCTGCCCTGCTTGGAGAGCAGAGCAGCCCCTTCCGCCTATAAAGCAGTACAAATATAAAATAACAAAGTTATTATCATTTTATGTTTTTGTTTCTGGCACTGCTTGAAAGCAGTAGGGCGAAGTTACTCCGCCATAGTGGAGGAGCCGCCACAGCGGCGAACGTCCAGATCAATGCATATATATTGTAAACCCTACGATGCTTATTTTTTAAGATAATGATTGAATATGATCCACAACGTCAATGTGTTTTTGTTTCAGGGCGCTACAATAAAAAAAGACGAACATACAGGCGCTATTGTGGTGGCAAGAATAATGCGAGGAGGGGCTGCGGATCGTAGTGGTGAGTATCATTTTGCAGCATTTCTCGTGCACAACATAAGCGTACAGAATCAGGAAGAGTCAATAGTTTGGCCTTAGTTGTACATAGGAGCAACACATTTGCTCATGTATGGAATGTGTACAGACCAGGAAAACTACATATACCCATTTTCATACATTCCGCTAGATGTACAGTCAGTTGTCTGTGTGCAGAGTCCAACAAATATCCAAGGAGCCGTGCACCCTGGCCAGAAGTCACACATAACCCTGTGCAGCAGGAGGCAGTGGTTGATGTCCATACATGGGGTACAGGAGGAAATACAGTAGGGAAATGACCTGAAAAAGATGTGGAGCTCAAAAGAGACAGCTGTGGCAAATTTCCTGGTCAAATCTATTGTTTTCTGGAAAAGCAATACCCACTCCTCCCTCCAGTTTGTATTTGCTCAGAAATAGGTTTTATCCAAACACAAATCTCCTTTTATGCTGAGAGTAGTGTTTGGTGCAAGGCCCTCATTTTATTGGAGTCCTTCTTTGTAGTGCATGGTTTGTGCTACGCTTTTTTTGCTGTCTTCCTACTCATGGGCACCCTCTACCTCGAGCGGTACAGTGGAGCAGACTGGGTGTATTACACTTTTCTGTGAGCTGACCCACATATAATTTTAGTGTGGAGGATCCCTCTGACTGCCAAAAAGCGAGAGCATTTTAAGTGCATATGTACCCCTGAAAGATTAATGGACGTATTACTTACAAATGTTTGAATGACACTCTCCATATAAGGAGTCAACATATGCTGACTTTAGGAAAGTGGATTATTTTGCATTGAGGCTGGTT
Source organism: Lissotriton vulgaris (assembly GCF_964263255.1). Lineage (NCBI taxonomy): Eukaryota > Metazoa > Chordata > Amphibia > Caudata > Salamandridae > Lissotriton > Lissotriton vulgaris. Next base: position 735,465,548 of record NC_141698.1, read on the forward strand.
AGGCTTCAATATGTAATGCTCTTACAATGCCCCAAAAATGGGCCCTTTGGATTCACACTAATAAATCCCTAGCTCATCCTGGTAGGGTGGCACAGAGCAGTAAGGCTTTACTAGAGGAAAACCTGTTAGGCATTTCAGAGTACCAACATGAACAATAAGTAATTGATGTGACTCGAAAGAAACCCATCACTAACTTATACAAATAACACAGATTTTTATATAAATGTAGACACCAAATCAAAGGCAATCAGATAAGTATCACCTGAGTTATGGATTTTAGAAGGAAAAATAAATCAGTTCAAATCAATACTGCAATGCTTTAACATTGTGGTCAATGGTAAAAAAAAAAATACAAGTGACACTCGGTCACTTGCAGGTCAAGTTGCGTGGAACCCACTGGGTCCAGGCCACAACAGTCAGCTGAATTTTACGTGGCTTATAGCGCCTGGGTCCAAAGGTGCTCTGGCTGTTCCTGGTGCTAAAGTGAGAGCCGTGGAGCAGCTGGCGAGGAAAGGGATGCTAAAAGCTGACAACAGGCCACCTAAAGTGGTCGGTTAAAGTTGCTGAGTAGTTCCCTCATGTTGCAGTGTTGATTGCAGGTAGTGGTTGCCAGACTGGCCGCCAAAATGCCTTGGCAGCGGTAAGGTCAGCAAGAAGTTGTTTTGACATCTGTAGGAAAGCGGTAGCCACCTGAAACTTACTTGCGGTCAAGACTATGTTTCCCCCAATGCACTGGACCATCTACATCTGGGCAATTCCCTCGGAGGGCCCGATGGCCAGCGATTCTTTGGTTCTGGGAGCATGTTTTTACCTGTGGACTGCAGAGATCTAGTGCCTCGACTCTAAGGAAGTCTGGAGTTGCCTTTGGCTCTTACAGGGGTCCCTCTGTCTGGGGAAAATGTTTTTTAGTTCAGGATAAGGCACAATTGTGTTGGTGAAGGGTGGTTGCCACCGATGCAGAGCATCGCACCTTTGTTTTGTGCAGGTCCGGTTGTCGCAAACTGGTGTCTTCATCCTCTGTAGCAATTTGAATCAGAACTGAGGTTCTAGTGCCAAGGGTGCCCCTTAAATCCTAGATTTAGGGGTGTGGGTTTAAGTAACCAATGGGCTACTATCCCCAGCTGCTAATCTGCCCCTGAGGTGACCACATCCAGGGTGTGGGCCACCTTTGCTACCCTGAGCCCCTTATTCTGGCAGAAACCTTAATTACATATGATTGTACAAGGAAACCTGGAAGGTGTTGAGACCTCGTCAGTATAAGTGACTTTTGCTTCAATGTGTGCCTCTGAGGCTCTTTGTGTGGTGAATCTGGGGGCCAACACCATTTACTCCAATAGCCCAGTTGGCAATCTTTTCAGAAAGTGGAATTCCTGGAAAAGACTGGTAGGAGAGCTCAAAAGAGGACCCGATTTCATTTAAAAAAAGTGACAATACACAGATTCCGAGTGAAATAGCTATCAGGAATGTGTATACTGTCATGTATTGTATCTGACCATGCTTTGAGCAGCATGCTGCAACTCCTTTAGATTGGGCTTATTGTACAAGATTGCTACAATTACATATGTGCAAGTTACTGTCCTTCGGAGAAGCTTTACCCCTTGATCTTACCCGTTCTCTAGTCCTTTCCGCTCTTGGCAATTTCTTTGATTCTGAAAATCTCTGAAATAGGGACAATTAAGTGGAATAAAATCAGAAAATCTGGATGCAAAAATGTGGGAATGCGCAGTCTCGAAAAATAGTTTTTCCTTTGCAGTAGAGTCTGTGAATTTTGCTAACTTAGCGTAATTCATCTAATTATCCCTGTAACCTTTTTTGTGAGAGCTATATTAGCAGTACATAAATCGTTCTTATCCCATCCTTGGAAGTTGATACAAGATTTTGAAAGTTAGATTTTTTTGGCTAAACACATTACTCAGTCAAATATTTCAGAAAATAGTGGTTTCTTGTGGCTACCTGTTTCTCACTTGCACTCACACAATATAGACCCTAGTTTATTTATAGTATTGCTGTCCCATTACTGCTATAAATCATGATTTATTTTGATGCATTAAATTATCTTGGTCTTCACCGCATTCATTGATGCACGGTTTTATTTGATCCACCACGTGTCCTGTAAGATTTGAGCCTTCCTTTGTTTGCCTTTTACTTATTAAGCCTTATGTCATAGGGGTTATTCTAGATCCCTTTACTTATTTGATAACTTTTTAGCAGTTATTATGCATGTCTTTTTATTAAGTATGTGAATTATAGTACTGTGTTCCTCTTACTCTACCAAGTGATGTAATTTTTTGTCATTATGTCATGGCTGCACAGAGTTTATATTGCACATCCTTCACTATTTGGTAGGTATTTCGCCAACTGTAATCGTGAAATACAATTTAAAAAAAAAAAATAGAGTGCGTTCGTATTGACAAAATATTGGCTACTTCATATACCGGGCCGTAGCCCTAATACTTTGCAGCACTGCACCCTACGTACCATGACACAATATCAATAGCAATCGATCTTGATTTGCTAATTGAACTCTTCTAATTTTTTTGAATCTACATTTTTTATTTAATATGAGTGTTACAGCACACAAACTCACCATCAATGTATACAATATCCTGTTTTAAGAACAATTATCACTATTTCAAATGAATGCCATTCTCATAGGCTACAACTCACCCTCAATGTATCTGGTTGCATAATAAATAATTTACAGGCATCGGTCAATAACTCAAAAAATGACTGTTTTATCCCCATATTTGTTATCTAAAGATCTGTATCAATATCTACCAGCTGTAGTAACGTTTACAAAACCATTATATGAAATCAACAATTTATTGCCAAAGGGCTTGACCGTGTATTGGATCTACTCACCAGGAGTTTTTATCCTTGTAATTGTGGTGCATGGATGGCTCAACAGCCGATTCTATTCACAACTGGTCATTATATCCCCCCTTTGATTTGTACTCCTTTCAAAGAGGTCCACCAAACACAAAACCATACGGTTTGACCCAGAAACGGAAATACTGTTGATACATTACAATCCCTTCATCGTATTTTTGTCATTTTGTTACCTGCAATATAAGTCAGGCATAATTGTTTCTCCACATCCAGGCCTTATTTAGTCGTCCTCTTTAATTAAGAAACAAACCTATCTTGTAATTTGATGTGTACTCCCTTTGATCCTCTTCACAGATGCCCTTTCCTGTGGCTTACTCTCAAGACTGGGTTCCTCGTCACCATAACTTTGGCATAGCAACTAAGCGACCTGCAGTCTTTTTATGTCAATCTGCCCTATACCACCATCCTTCCAAACAAACTGGTGATCTGCTCTTTGTTGGGTTTTCTGGAGCAAAAAATAGCAAAGCCATTCAGAAGAGGATAATCTTCCATTGCATCGTACTCTGCATCAAGAACTACTATGCACTGGCCAAAAAGCAGCCTCCAGAAGGTCTGCAAGCAGATTCCACCAGGGCCAAAGGTGCTACCACTACATTGGCATGTTGAGTTCCATTCCTGGATGTCTGCCAGGCAACTATGTGGGCATCACATCGTATGTTCACCAACGACTACTGTGTGGACAGCCAGGTTTGGCAAAAGGGGTATTTTGCCTACTCAGTCCTACAAGACCTTTTGGTTTTAGACAATTCAGAGACCGAACTCCTAATAGGTTTTGTTCTGGTATCTATTCAAGTGGTGAAGTATCTGTAGTTAGTAGTCTCTATCAGAAGAGCAAGTTGCTTTCCTTCTGTAATTTTCATTTTGGATAGACTCTATCTAACCGAAGATTCCTCCCCAACCCTCCCATCGTCACCATTTTGTGAATTGGATTTTGCCATTTATTAATATCCCAAATCTCGGAAATTCAACACTAGTCTTAGAAAATTTGCTGTGGTGCCTACATGGCACCCCACGTCATTTCCGTAACAGAACAGCAACAGTGCGGAGCCGCACTGTACCACCTAATGGCATGCAGAGGTACTGCTGAAAAAGTTTCCAGATCAGGTCTGAGGCCTGGGTAACATTCACAAGGTGGGGAATCTGAAGTTAGTCCCTACCTGAAATACTATTACAGTAAGTAACGTGTTCATCTCTACACAATTTCCCCTTTTCTCAAGGATTCAGCAGTGTTTCGGATCTTCTGTCTTCCCGTCAGGTGATCTGTAATACTGCTCACGATGCCTTTCAGTACCACATTACCAAAACTTTATTTTTGTGTTAACCAAGCCTTTTTATCATCTGCAGATTGGCTCCAGACTAGGTCTTTTTGTGCTGCAGCATGAAATCTCTCATGAACTCTGAAAATATTCTCAATTACGTTTTTTATAAATCCCAGATAGTTGGCAGGGTTTTATTGCTTTTTTGGGAATAAACATACTTTCTGCATCACGTAGGCTGCTGTTAGACCAGGCCTTTGTTGGCGTTGTCTCCCTTAACCTTTTTGGCAATCAACCTCCTGTTTGGACCATGTTTTGCTAGCCTTAGGGCTGAAGCGCATTTGGCACTGCCGTGCAGTGTCAAATCGCTGTACTCCTCATATACATACTGTGGAGCGGTGTATATGTGATGGGCTGATTAGAATTAGCTGTAAGCCCCTTGTCATGGCTTGTATCTCGAATGAAACTCCGTGGCCCTGCCGCACTGTTTGCACCATCCACAGAGGTAGCTCATTTAATGAGCCACAGGTTTGCCCTGGTGGAGCCTGTGTGCATGGATTATTGTTATTCGGGTTGTCAAGTATAAAGATAGTGCCAGGTCCTGCGTGTCTCCTGCTATATCGGAGTTCTCCCTAGTGATTGGGTGCAGTGTTGGAAAGAGGTTGGGCGTTTGCCTGAGTAAGCTACATGCAACGGTCATGAAGGGCACTCATTGGTGTGTTTAGTACAACAGGGCCTGCTTCTCGCATTGGATTAGCATGAAAAGATGTAGGGAAAGGCTGTCTAGCATTATTTCCTATGTGCAGAATAGTAATAGTATGGTGTTTGGTATCAATGAGTTGTTAATGGTGAATCCTATCTGGGAGTGGGTTTGACATTACGTTGAAGAAAATGTCCCTTTTGGAAAGTGGGCGTTTCGATGTGCATGGCTGGGTGTGCCTGGTGGCCTGTCTCCTAATTCACACTTAAGTGCTAGGGGTATAACCACATCAGTGGCTTCCTGAAAGAGGGCCATAAACTAAGGGGTTATGCGCCACAGCGGGCCTCTGATTCTGAAGGGCCTTTCTGGAATGGTTAGGTGGGCATGGAATTTGCACCTGCATTCCAAGAGGCAGGGTCTTGGACCCACTAAAGATTATCAAACCTCCCAGGGTAGGAGAGGGCTTGTACATTTCGAAGGTGGTCCCCTGCCCTCAAGTCCCTAAAGTGGCTCCCCATTGAAGGCTGATCCTCCTACAAAATTGCCTGCATTACTCACAAAGCCCTTTACCAGAAGACCCCATCCTACCTCTCCAATAAACTAACCCTGGGCGGAGTTGGCGGAGTGGGGCTTCGCGGAGCTACGCGAAGTGGGCGAGAAACTACGCCCACCTCCGCACTCCGCGTAGCCCCACTCCGCAAACACCACTGGCCCCGCCACCCGCCTCCCTCCCGCCCTCCCTAAATACTTTAAATTAAAGGAGTCAAATAATTTAAAACGCACTTACCTTGCCCGCCGCTGCCCGCTGCGTCCCCGGGGCTCGCTATCTTCCGTCTTCCGTCTTCTTTACTAATGCGCATGCGCGGGCGGGCGCGCATGCGCATTTCTCACGAGAAAATGCGCATGCGCGGCCGCCCGCGCATGCGCATTAGTAAAGAAGACGGAAGACGGAAGATAGCGAGCCCCGGGGACGCGGCGGGCAGCGGCGGGCAAGGTAAGTGAGTTTGAAATTATTTGATTCCTTTAATTGAAAGTATTTAGGAAGGGCGGGAGGGAGGCGGGTGGCGGCCAGCTACGCTCCGTCTGCGGAGCGTGCGTAGTGCCGCCTGGCTACGCCCGTTCCGCAAAATGCGGAGTAGGCGGCACTACGCACACTCCGTGCACGGAGCGTAGCTGGCCGCCCACCCCTACAATAAACTTTAAAAAGCTGGCTGTGCCCAAACACTGAGAAGCTCCAACACTCTCCTTCTCATTCCCCCCTACTCAAAAAAGCTGCTTCAAAATCCTGCTCCATCTCAGGTAAGGCCCCAACCATTTGGAATGCCCGACCCAAAGACCTTCGATGCAACCCCTCCTACCCCAGATTAAAAAAAGACCTGAAAATTCATCTACTCAACACACTCTGGGGAAAGTAAATCCCAGATCTCCTTTCTGACAACCACTCCTTCTCCCTCCTTAGACTTCTCCCCCTTTCCTCATTCACCCCTCCTTTTTCTTTTTGTTGCCTCCCTTCCCCCCCTTTACCTCCCATTACTTACTATGTCCTTTGAATCCTCCCTGACATTCTATAAATGTTCCTATCTACAATTACATTCTGATTCCTGCAACTTGCTATTCTATCTCTACCTATATGTGCCTTTAACCATTATTGTTTTGCCTATATTATTACCTGTATTTTGTATTGGTTTTAACACCTGTATAACTTGTATGTGGTCAAGTACTATGATTGTTTGTTGTTGTGTAATGCCATTGCTGATGTAAAGCGCTCTGATACCCTCGGGTGGAGCTAGCGCTATATAAAACCTTCAAAATAAAAGGCAATGGTGACTATAACTACTGAAGCTTCTGCCTCCGAAAGTAGAGAGAGGTTTGGAGTCATACTACACTTCTTCAATACTGGGACATTGACACGAAAAATCATTAGGGCAGGAGCGACAGTAACTGGACTATCTGCAGACTAGTGGTGGCTTGGTGCTTGTCGTGCTCCAGGAAATGGACTACCACTTTGTGTTTTTTGCCTGGATGTTGCTGGCCTGCAACTAGTGCCAACTGTTGTGGACAAGGTCTTGAAGTACTCTCCGAAAGCCGGTGAGCTGGCCTCCTGTCCATGAGATCCCAGGTACACAAAGGATCTCACTGTCTCCATGATATCATAAGGACTGCATTGGGTGCAGCGGAGACAGGTGCAAGTGATCATGGTTGGTACAAGGACCATCCTGGCATACCCCATCATCTCGCTATCTAAGAGGAGTGTGTGCGCAAAGATCAGCAGCCAGGTGCTGGGACATGAGGAGTGCAGGGGAAACTATATAATTGAACCACCATTATCTTTCCTATATCTGTTTATAGCCTTGTACAAAGCTTCCCAAACTTTTTAGAACCACATCCCAATTTTTAGAATAACACATTTTTGAAATCCTTCTAAATTTAATTGACATGATACGGATGATTTCTTTAATGTAACAAAGGCATTGTATGGTAGCGCACTCATTTACAGGCACCACATTTTCCACTGAAATTTCCACTAAATTTGTACAGACAGGCAGTTTTACTGATAAAACTATATTGCACACAACTGATAAGTGTGGAAATCGGTTTCAGTGAATGCCTAGCATATGTGCACCACCAAGTAAAGTGTTCTGATGGTTGGTCCTATTAAAATCTTACACATCACACTTCTAAATTTAAAAAAATGATTCTATTTTCGTTCCTAACTGCTTAATCATTACAGTTCATTTACAGGTTTACATTTTGTTGTGTGTGGCAAAATCAATGACCTCCTACATACAGCCTTTACTTTCACACACACTGTACCCCCAGCAAGATTGTCACCTAAGTCACCTTACTGTTCTTTCTCTGACTGCAAAGTGAGAGTAGTTGGTGAACGCCAATCCAATGTTAGAAAATAGGCATCAATTTGTCAGAAGACGTTGCCTAATATTTGACCTGTGTCTTTGAAGCACGAAAAATCTATGACTCGCCATTGTGCCACGACCCACAGTTTGGGAAACACTGGTCTAGTATGTGCAACATTTAGGCCCCAGCTTTGTCCTCTTGCACTTTTACTGATTAAATCAAACTTTTTTTTAAAACTAGCAGCCTCTTCTACTTGCTTTTGCAACTCACCTACCGTACATGTCCATCCGAATATGCTGTGAAAAATTAATGTCTTATTTTTTACTTTTTTATTCTACTAATTAGACAATTCCCTTGTGTTAGATTTGGGGGTCTCTAGTTGGCACAGGTAGGTACTTGTGACAAACAGGGATCCTTGCCTCTCGTCAGGGTAAGGGGGTACACTCCTAAAATAACCCCTGCTCACCCCCTTGGAAGCTTGGCACAAGCAGAAAGACTTATCTCAGGGGCAGTGTTTAAAGCATTTGTGAACACCTACAGTACTCCAGTGACAATACTACAGATGGACACCACACAGGTTTTATATCAAACATAAGTATTCTTTATATAGACTTATCACAAGACCACAAACGACAAAAATCCACAATAATGTACTTCAAATGGTAGTTTTAGCTTAGTTCTCTTTAGTTCTTAAAATGAGACACTTTAAGTCAATGTACTTTAAGATACGACACGCAGGGCAACGAAAGTGTTGCAAGATGGAAATGCGGCAAAGATCCGATGCGAGGAAATAAAGACGTCAAGTTCTTCCTGATGTGGCACACTTCGCCGAGGTTGCAAGAAGTCTCGGCTCGATGCGTCAGCTGCAGCGGCGACATCTTTGTTCAGTGATGCGACCACAGCGGCTTTGGCGGCGACACTCTTCTCAGACGATGCGAGACGGTTCCGCTCGATGCGACAACTGCAGCGGCGACACCCTTGTTCAGTGATGCAACAACAGCTCCGACGGCGGCACGCTTCTCCATGGATGCAAGGTGCTTCTTGTGATGCGGTTCAATGCAACCGCTACAGCGGCGACATCCTTACTCGGAGATGTGACGGCAGCGGCTGCGACACGCTTCCTCTTCGTTGCAAGGCGCTTCTCTTGATGCGGTGCAATGCATCCGCTACAGCAGCGACATCCACGATGCGACAGCAGTTGCTGCGACGGAGGCACACTTCTTTGGGGTTGCGGGACGTTTCTTGAGATGCAGTGCAATGCGTCAGCCACAGCGACGACATCCACGGTGGGACGGCAGCGACAGCGATGGCGACACGCTTCTCCCTCTTGAGTCACGCTTTCAGCTCCTTGCGACACGCAGTCCCTCAGAAGGCCCAAAACAGCAGCAGGCCCTTCCAAAGAACTCTGGGGATCTGGGGGTTGAAATCTGTTGTCTTTGAGACTTCAGCAAGAGGCAAGCTCTTCTCTCAAGCCCTTTGAGATCCTTCACAAGTTGAAATAAAGTGCACACAAAGTCCTTTCTCCTTTCTTTGGCAGTCAGGCAACCACTGCAGGCCAATCCCCCAAGCAGCACTTTAGCTTAGGGATTGTCTCTCCTCAGTTTCTTCAGGTTCCTCTCCTCAGCAAAGGTGTATTCTTCTTGTCCAAAAGTGATCTAATTTCTTGTGATCAGGGCCCCAATACTTATACACCAAAATTCTTTGTCCTCTGAGGCGGAGGGGCCTTTGCCTAGTCCAAACCAGTTCTGGAGCACTCTGTTTACATGACTCCTTCTTTCTTTTTACAGTGCAGGGCAGAAACATCAGATGCCCCACAGGAGGTGGACCCAGCATTGTGGAGGAAAGGCACAGCCCTGGAGCACTCTGACATGACTTCTTCTCTCCTTTCACAGTGCAGGGCAGAGATATCAGCCGCACCACAGGAGGTGGTGCCAGAGTTGTGGAGGGAAGGCACAGACCTATTCAGGTCCCAGGTGGAACTCCTTACTCCCATCTAGATGCAGATCTCTCTTTTCACCACTGGGCTGACTCACCCTGTCTCCTGGAATCCCCCAGTCCTGTCACTCAAACTCCAGACAAGGAGTACACATACCTACTTTCTAAAAGTGGTATTTTCAAACACAGATTGTTAAAACCAACTTCACTAAAATGTTTTTTATCATTCTGAGTTCAGGCATACTAAACTCAAATTTCTACCATGTTCCCTGAGTCAGTTATGATTAGAAGATGTAATAATCTAACTGCCCATTCTGGTTTAAGGAGAACAGGTAGCCTTGCAATAGTGAAAAACGAAAATGGCTGTAATTCACTATTAGAACATGCCACACACACCAGGGCATGTCCTACCTTATATTTACAATGCACCCAGCCCTTGGGCCTACCATAGGGCTGTCTGATATGAAGAAAAGGGAAGGTTTAAGGACTGGCAAGTAGGTGCACTTGCCCAGTCAGCATGGCAGTACCAGACTGCACACAGGCTCTGCAATGGCAGGCCTTAGACACACTTTTACAGGCTGCTTCTGTGGGTGGCACAATCAGTGCTGCAAGCCCACTAGCAGCATTTGGTTTAAAAACCCTGGGCACACTCTGTGCACTGTACTAGGGTCTGACCAGTAAACTAAATCAGCCAGTCATGGAATCACTAATTCATACATCAGTTGACAATAGGGAGCACTTGCACTGTGGCACTGGACAGCGGTGGCACAATGCCCAAACATCTAACACCAGGGTGAAAATTGCAAAAAACACAGTTGATGGACAGAATGTAGAACAATGTCAAACTTCCACCCCAGTACAAGGATCTGGGCCTAAATCCATCGTTTTTTTGCACTCCACACCACCCTGGGTTAGACACTGGCTATATGCAAATCCGCTCTGACCCTGTGCCTCATGGGAACAGTCCAGTCCGAACTACCAAGCCATGTCTTTCCCAGACCGGAATCAAGCATCCAAGGACCTGTTTCTGGCTATCAGCCTTCATCAGCCTGGATATCTTGACTCCAGTGGTGTGGAGAGCATGGGACTCACGTCTGAGTATACCCAGCACACTCGGGGTGAAAATTGCAAAAAACACAGTTGATGGACAGAATGTAGAACAATGTCAAACATTCACCCAAGTACAAGGATCTGGGCCTAAATTCATCATTTTTTTGCACTCCACACCACCCTGGGTTAGACACTGGCTATATGCAAATCAGCTCTGACCCTGTGCCTCATGGGAACAGTCCAGTCCGAACTACCAAGCCATGTCTTTCCCAGACCGGAATCAAGCATCCAAGGACCGGTTTCTGGCTATCAGCCTTCATCAGCCTGGATAGCTTGACTCCAGTGGTGTGGAGAGCCTGGGACTCACGTCCGAGTATACCCAGCACACTCGGGGTGAAAATAGCAAAAAACACAGTTGATGGACAGAATGTAGAACAATGTCAAACATTCACCCCAGTACAAGGATCTCGGCCTAAATCCATCGTTTCTTTGCACTCCACACCACCCTGGGTTAGACACTGGCTATATGCAAATCAGCTCTGACCCTGTGCCTCATGGGAACAGTCCAGTCCGAACTACCAAGCCATGTCTTTCCCAAACCGGAATCAAGCATCCAAGGACCGGTTTCTGGCTATCAGCCTTCATCAGCCTGGATAGCTTGACTCCAGTGGTGTGGAGAGCCTGGGACTCACGTCCGAGTATACCCAGCACACTCGGGGTGAAAATTGCAAAAAACACAGTTGATGGACAGAATGTAGAACAATGTCAAACATTCACCCCAGTACAAGGATCTCGGCCTAAATCCATCGTTTCTTTGCACTCCACACCACCCTGGGTTAGACACTGGCTATATGCAAATCAGCTCTGACCCTGTGCCTCATGGGAACAGTCCAGTCCGAACTACCAAGCCATGTCTTTCCCAGACCGGAATCAAGCATCCAAGGACCGGTTTCTGGCTATCAGCCTGGATAGCTTGACTCCAGTGTCGTGGAGAGCCTGGGACTCACGTCTGAGTATACCCAGCACACTCGGGGTGAAAATTGCAAAAAACACAGTTGATGGACAGAATGTAAAACAATGTCAAACATTCACCCCAGTACAAGGATCTGGGCCTAAATCTAACATCTAACACCAGCAAAAACACATGAGGCACCAGCAAAAATGGAAGGGAGACCCATGCCAAGGTGCCAGGTCTAACACCTTGCCATACTTCAGTGTAGCTTGTCTAATTTTTCAACATTAATTGCCAGAGACTCATTTCCTCAGTCTAATCCCTGGATCTCTTTACTATGTTTACTGCATTTCACAGTTTAAATGACAGCGCACATTTTTGGACCTCGGCGGTGGCAGCTGATGCCATTTCAAAGTGATGTGGAGTAAAAGTTGTGGATGAGTTTTAAGTAGTGAGCCAGCAAAAAAAGGGAGCCCTACTGACAAAAGGATGGGATTGGGAGTGTCCACCTAAAAAACAGTTTGGAAAAAAGAGGTGCAAACTGCACACTTTAAAGCTAATTTTAATACCAACATTTGTGAAAAGCAAGGTTTATAATACAATTCTAAATGTGTTGTCTTTAAATATTTAAAACATTAAAGTTTTTCTCCTATTGTACTGAATTAAAAATGTGCACCAGTTCCTACTTGTTGCAGCAAGACTATCTGGGAGAACTCAGTTTGTTGAGGGGGTTTATGATGCGGCAGTAATGAGAACTCTGGAGCTGAGTGCCTATCAATGGTTCATAAAAGTATTCACACAACAGGGACATTAAATGCTTGGCCTCTCCTCAGAGCACTTTGAGAATGGTAATGCCCAATTGTGAGATTGCACATAAAGGGGGTCATAGAGTTTTCAAAAAATGTACAGCAAGAAAGGAAAAGAGAATGCAGTGCTCACAGGTGAGTGGAGTGGGCTTCTTCAGTGCGCATGGCAAATAGAAAAGTGGAGGAGATGAAAGGAAGTATGCACAAAAAAGAGCGAATAAAAACTGTTGAAGAGAAAAATGACTACTTGAGAGGTATACAGATGCAAGATTTCAGAAACCTGTGAGGAGGAAAAGGGTTCTATGCTCCAAACAGAGAGAGACTGCAAAGGTAAATGATGTGGAAAAGAGAATGAGAGTGATCATTACCACTTACACAGAGATTAGTAGTATTTAATTCAAAGCGCTACACTCCTTTTAGAGAATCCTCCCAGCTTTCATGCCACAGAAGGCCATTTTAATTTTCACCTGTTTTGATTCGACAAGGAATTTGGTCAATTTTTGTTTTTATGATGAAGGGGCCAAAATGCAGCATGATGCTCCAAGTAACACTACATAGTGAAATAAAACAATTTTCTTTAATAATATTGATAATACATCTTATCTCAAAATAGGAATAAATGCCCTGTAGCCAATACGTTCAATATAATTTAATCCATCTTTCAAGAATCATTAAAGGCCCATTGAGAAACTAAATTATCTTTGAAGCAAATAATTGAATCAGAGCTATTGCTGATTTGCCAAAATCCGCAAAACAGAACAATTGAATTAACTGTGCCTCTTAAGCAGGACTCATGATTATCAAACTGCAACAGCATTCCCATGCATGTGACCCTAAACAAGAAAAATTAAGAGTGTGTCACTCCAGACATATGTACGGCTACAGAAATGAAAAAACAATGAAAGGAAGCGTGAATAATCCGCAAAATGAGGGAGTCCCGACAAAGACAACATACCTACACCCATGAACACACCAGCATGGAGACACACAAAAACATGCCTGCTTGCATATACGAATACGCACCAACACATACATGCTTGTACACACAATTTGCACACAGACTCACAGGCACACATTAGCACACACATTTAGACATGTAGAAACTTACTTTTAATCTTGATAAGCAAGCGATCCCATATGCAGACTGAGTTGAGGGTACAATAGTCATATTTACCGCTCCTCTCCGGACCGTCCACATCTTCCTTATCAGCATTTCAACCTTTACCGGTAGACCTGTTGAGGGCCAGGATAGGATGACTGCAGGACACCAATGCCTTCTCCTTCATGCACAATGCCATAATTGGCAATGCACGTGAAAAGAGATCATTGCGTCCAATGGAAGGGGGTGAACATGGCCAATCCTCACATGGCTTCATAAGAAAGCTATCTCAAGAAAAGAGGGGTCCTACACACCAAAGAGAAAGAACACCAAAATGACACTATGTCAAAAGCAGATTCTCTTTGGGATTCATCAATAGCATACCATACTGTTTGCACACCATATTCGAACTATCATTCAATCACCTGAAAATATAATAGTCGCCCAAAAAAACAATATGACAATATTTATTTGATAGATCTATTTAATAAGATTAAAATGTAGAGCTATGGTGTGTACCCTGAGTTTGTGTAATTTACACATTATCTGATCCAGCCTGAGTTTGCGGATAGACTAAAACTTTGGGTTTAGCGATGATCAATATAACAGGATCATCAACACTAAAAAAAAGGCAATAGATTTATGTAATTACCAATAAAGGGGAGAACTGGGGAACTCAATTAAATCTTAAGAAAAGGCTAATGGAACTGAGGCCCATGCTTATTTTTAATTGAATTTGTCAAGTCCGATGTGATATCTATTGGCCTACAAATACAAAATGAACTTGGATTATTTGTAGAACACAAAAAATTCTAGGAGACTTGGACCCAAATATCTAATCGCAGCCGCGATTGGATGCTTCTTATAATAGAAACTGCCCAAGAAGTTATAATTATTGAAAAAGAAGCAATAGAAAAGTTGGAAGCTGAGCGTAGGGAGAAAACAGCCCTGGATGAAGCAAAATTAAAACGTGAGCAAATCAACAAGGATGTTGACAGCTATTGTGACTATTTAATAAACAAAAAACCAACAAGTTGAAAAAAGATATAAATAGGTTCAGCCATGAACTTATTTGTCCTTTCCTAAAGGACAACTTCTATGACCAAAAAAATGATCAAAGTTGGGAGAGGAACTCGTATAACAGACCAAGGTATATGCGAGGGTCAAGCAGTGAAGACGAATACACGCATAGAGAATAGCAGGTGGAAAACCATGGATATTGGATTGACCCACCCATGGGAACAACGTGGGCACACCAACTGAAACTCTAACAGCGTCATTTATATGATTAAATGCCTATGTGGTTTAATCTATATTGGGATGGCAACACGAAAAGTGAAAATAAGAATAATGGAACACAGATCCACCATCTGATGTCAAACGACAACAACACGTCTGATCACACATTACAAAGAAAAGAAACACACGGGCAATGATTTATTTTGGACAGTCTTGGACAAGCTGAATATCTCTCCAACAGCCCGAAATACTGAGAACCCCCTTTTTCTAAGGGTAGCAGAAATGGATCGACAGAGTTCGAAGTCATATCTGTGGTCTGAATGATGATATCCCCTGGAACACATTGAATAATCCATAAACATGGGGGTTATCATAGGACACTGTCTGACGTTTTTTATGGGCTACATGACAGGACCCATTGGACACCTAACACACATATAATGCCCTGGATATGTCACTCAACATGGGCCACACACTTCTCACAACGTATTTTTACCTGCCCAGACCATTTCCTCTCTGTATGTGTCACTAAGGGCTCAGCAAAATGTAGAACATTTGAATCCCGGCCTGGCTGAGTTATGGTGCCGGTTCTGGCAGATTAATTCACATGGAAGATGGTGATCTGCCCTGCTCCAAAAAGGAGCTCCGAGCCAGAACCATGGAGCAGCATCCATGAACAGGGTCTTACCTCCACTGGACCTTGCGATAGCATTGAATAGCGTGAATACTAAAACCACGGTTACTCTACCACTGGACCTGAGTATTTATTCAGATTGAGACAACGCTCTACTCTACAAGTAAGGAGGTAGAGTGAGTGTCTAAGGGATCTATTTTCATGGTCCTGATGAAAGCCGGGGGCATTGCATTAGCCGGCTGAAATATGTTGACCGTTTGCAGATTGGTGGGGTTGGTGGATCAGTAAAGCCCACCGTACCACCATCCACTGGTCGTTGAATTACCTATTTATTCAGTCCAGGGAGTCCATCATTAAAGGGTGATCCCTCAATCAGTTTTAATTATTTTCTCTGCACCCTTCTATTTAACCCCAGACTGTTTCTCTGTTTGTTAGTTGCGTCTCCACCTCCCTGTTGCTCCACCTCCAGGGTGGGCTTGCGCAGAGGTGTGTTACCAGCCCTAAGATGAAGCATGCCACAGATTTCAGTGGGTGAGGGCAGCATTATTAACTTGTGTTTTTTTCCTCCACATCATAGGGACATAACTTGCGCAGCCCAATTCCTATGTGTGTGTAAAGTTGTATTTTAGGAGGCCGGAATGGACTATGTGTGTTGAGTCTTTCTTTATGACCCTTAACAGAGTTATCAAGGAGGAATATTAGGTGCACCAACGACCAAAAGAGACTAAAGCTGTTTCCCAGTCCCCCACAAACCCCCACGCCCACAGCTGCCAGTTCTTGATGCCCCTGGCTAAATGCCTGCATGGTTTGCGCCTACAAAACGTCATTGTCAATTTCCTCTTCAGGTGACTGCTTTGGCTAATCATCATTGTGTATTATTTTATCTTACTTCTTTGTATTTTCTCACTGCATATAAAGATTAGTTTGCAACAGTTACCTTCTACTCCTTCCAGTGTAAATATGGCCATCGTTAAAATAACATGTTTCTTTTATATTGGTGTTTAGGGCTTATTCATGTTGGTGATGAACTTCGAGAAGTTAATGGGATATCTGTAGATGACAAAAAACCGGAGGAAATAATAAAGATTTTGGTAAGTTAATATTTCCAATTATACGTGTGTTTTTAAATAAAGCATGCATTATATTTTGTAATTTCCATCTGCATGTTATTGCTTTCTGTGTTTAGTCATTTCCAGTTCGAAGTACCCTGTTTTTATTACACTATAAAATCTATTAGCACTGAATTGTAAATCTTATATTTTTGTAGACCTTTGTATGGTTCATTGTTATATCTTAGTTACCGTCCCCTATATTATCTTTGAATTAATGTCACTTTATAGCTGTACGTTTCAAAAGACTTAAATGAACCTTCCAAGCCTCTTCGTTTGTAGTTATATTTGCTTGGTAAGTGCTAACTAATTTTAAGATGATCGAAACCACAAGCAGAGCTCATAATATATTTAAAATAGGTAGCTGATGTAAAACAATAGGCATTCTAAGCTTTTGCTACTGTGCTAATAGCACATTAATCTTCTGTTGATTACCCTCATTATTGTCATTGTGGTTAGTAGTCTTGGCTTGCTGTTTGACTTTCACTTACTCTGGGCTACTCAGACGAATGATTTAGTACCAAATGTATTCTTTTAATGGAGACAAATGTATAGAAGTTTCCCTCTTCATTTATTTAAACAATGCGGCCAAGGCATTAGTGCAGTCATGGCTCGATTATAATAATTCAATGTGTTTGGCTCTATCACCATAGAGTGCAAAGATTGAGGCAGGCTGTAACTAAAGAAACCACTCAGGTTACAGAATCTATCTTAGAATGTTCTGCACCCAATCCCGTATCTAGCAAGATATCGGCCAAATTCTTGGCCACATTTTATGTAATTTGTATACTTCTTAGGATGTTCCGGAAACTGTGCATATTACTCAGAGTACATTTCAGGACAATATACCCCAATCATTTGTAATATTAGCCATTCACAATGTCGCGGTGACAAATCTGAAAAACGCATTCTTGTTGTTGTGGAAAATGGTCACCTTTCAGTCAGATTCAGTTGGCTCAAGGTATAAAAATGTTCTTTGTAAGAATGCTCTACCCATTGAGGTATGTAAATAAGTAATTGTAAATCAGAAAACTCTTGAAATGCATCCTTTCAGTTAAAACGGTATTACCTTTACAGGCTTGCTGTTCCTTTATCCATCTAGTTTTTGAGCTATCACTTGCATTTTAGCGCCATGTTGGGAAGCAAGTATTGCAATATGAATATTAAAAATGCAGTATGCAAGTATTTTGGATATAGTCCTGGAGAAGGAAATGCAACATGATCATCCGTTCGAAAATGTGTCGTTCTGAAGTAGGATGATGTGAAGCTGAAAGAATGCCAGCAATTTTGCCTGTAACATTTGGTCCCATAGTGGTGGTTCCTAATCTACTGTTTGCCCAAAGTGTAAGTCACATTACCTGAAGAATGTGGGTAATTGATGTGGCTGGGTCTCTGGGCATCCTAGTTAACAAGTGCCTGGAGTTCATGTGGCAGATAACCTGGACCCGCTTATGGAGCGAATGGACTTCGTGAAGTGGTCCCACCTGAATCTTTCTCTTGGGAGACGTATTCAAGTGGTGAAAATGGTTACCCTCCCCCGAATCACATATGTATTGGGCATGTTTCCTTAATTATTACCCCTCTCAACCCTCTATCAGATAGACAAGACCATTAAGGCCTTCGTCTGGGATTTAGCAAGACCTGCCCTGGTAATTCAGAAGCTTATTACCCATATATCAGCAGGAGAACTTGGCCTGCCCTCTGTGGAGAGTTACTGACTAGCCGTACATTTGGCACAAATGTCGTACATGCACCCCTGGCTCCAAGACCCAACGCTATAGATCTCGATCGAATGCAGACACCAGGAGGACTCGTTGGGACTGCAGGCCGTCTGTCTTCCTGGCCCAGCTGGGTCCCCCAACCCTATGCTGAAAGCCATGTACGGCAGATGGATACACGCTCACAAGCTCTTTACGGTAAATGCGTATCTCCTTGTCAAAGCTACGCTCTTGAACAATACTGCTATTCGCATGTGGGGGGTCCATGCTTTACTGGGGACCCTGGCACAGACCTGGGATACAAACACCCACACACCTAATTTCCGGCTGTGAACTCCACTTGAGATGCTACAGTGCGAATTTGGTCTGCTACATACTCAACAATGGCGCTACACAAAACAACACCATTTCTTGCTGAGCCAACTGGGTCCATATGCCCTGTTTTCCAGTGCTCTCTTAACTTAACACTTGGGGTCAGTTTAAAGGTTTGATGTCCACATTCTACTGGCTCCTGATTCGCCATCTGTACTCCCAGCCAAAATTGGCTAGCCTCAGGTTAACCTGGCAGTCTCGCTTGCAGATGGAATATGATGAAGATTGGGAAGATCTCTAGGATGCCCTTTAACGGGGAGTCCGGGAGGTACGGATGATGCTTAGTCTTTTTAAGCTCCTTCAGGGCTGGCACTCGAGCTTGGCACAGCTTCAGGTTGCAGGGTTGCTCCCTCACTCTGCCTGCTGGTGTTGCGATCATGGGCCCTTGTGATCCTGTCATTCGCCACTTCTGGTCGGTACCTGGATCTATACTTTAGGAATCTATGGGTTTTTTCTCCACTTCTGGACCCCTAAGTCTCCAGCTGACCCTCCATTCTCATCGCCTGCTCCTCACTGCCCTTACAGCTATCGAATTCTGTATTCTGAAACATTGGCATTCTCCACAACAGTTGTCACACGAGGAATGGCTCACAAAGATGTAGATGACCACGTCCTATGAAAAGATAACTTACAATTTAATGGACAAAGCAGATATTTTTCTTCACACATGGTCCCCCTTTCTGCAGGATCCCCCCATAATTCGCTATGACTCTTGATTCTACCTCATCACTGCACTTCCCCTCAGCATTACTATACTTGGGCTGTGCCTTAACAGCACATCTCCCCGGCCTCTCTTCCCTGCTTTGTGGTTTCATCTTCCCTCCCTTCTTTTCTTCGTGCCTTTTTTTTCTTCTTTTCATTTCTCCATCTATAGTTTTTCTCACCCTCGCCATCTTTTTTCCCTTTCTCATATTTTAGTATTGTTTGGTATTGGTGTGTGTACTGCAATGAGCCTTTGTATCTCAATATGTGTTTATGCTGGACTTGCATATTATTGTATTTGCTGTTATTTTGTGGTACTTAATGTGTGCCGATAAAAGAAATGGCTGCACTAAACAAAATGGGGCAGTAACACAGTATGTGTGGAGTGGCAGTCATGATGTATACTTTTGCTGAATTGCAGGTGAGTTCTTCCTTCTTTTGTTCACTTACGGTGAGGGGCTATATGTGGTAGGATAGATTTGCCCACTATAGAGGTTGCCGGCTGCCCCTCCTCTGAACTAAATCTGGACTACCTCCTTCTCCTGGTATTATCAGATTGTCATGATTCACCAAAGCATGTATGGTACGAACACTGTATCTAGGAACTCTATAGAACTACAAATCAACTAGAGGTGTATCTTCTTTTAATCGGAGTTCATTTCTATTTAATCCCCAGTTGCCTGTCAGGCGACACAGAAAATGGAAAATGTTGCAAAACATGCAGGTGTAATGACTTTAATTCTGCATTCTACCTATAAATAATGCACCAGACCCATGAGCTTGACATAGTTCTGCTTTGTCTATCCATTCACTCTGATTCTCACTTAGTTTCTTGTTCTGACTTTCATATTTCCTCTCTCTGACTCTCTCACTATTGCTCTGTCACACCTGTCTCTGTAATTCTCAGACAGTCTCACTTTGGAACTGTCACATTATCTCACTCTTAAACCTTCTCACTCTTTCATATCCCCTTGCTCTTCCTTACTCCTGTAGTCTTTCGTACTCCTGTAGTCTTTCGTACTCCTTCACTCTTTCATACTGTCTCACTCTCACTGGGTCACTCAGACTCAAGCTAAATCAGGCTGTTTAACTCAGACATTCCCATGCCCTTTAACTTTCTCACTCTTTCAGACTCTCTTTCTCTCTGTTCATTTGAATCCATCAATATAGCAGTTGAGAACAGTTGTAAGGACTGTGTTAAGTTCACTCAATGATACTTTCTTTTGTTTAGCTTCAGGCAAAATAGGAGCCATCCTCTTAAACTGGCAGCAACAGCAGGCTAGTCCTGTGCGACTAAAGGCTTCTATGGACCAAGGCAGTCGCAGGACAAACTGTT
Source organism: Lissotriton vulgaris (assembly GCF_964263255.1). NCBI lineage: Eukaryota > Metazoa > Chordata > Amphibia > Caudata > Salamandridae > Lissotriton > Lissotriton vulgaris. The sequence goes on from NC_141698.1 coordinate 735,486,201, forward strand.
AGTTCTGTGGTAGTGTAGCCCACCAGCAGCAAGATATCATGCTCTACCGTGAGCGACACAACGTTCAGGCGCGTAGCCCACGTTAAAAAAAAAAAAAAATACTGTTGTTTCTCATTCAGAGTACAGGTTGCGTGAAGAGGGTGGTTGATCCAAAAGAGAAGAGGCTGTAATAGAAACGAAGGTCAGCAATCCGTCCGCATTTCAGGTGTTTGCCAAAACCGAAGCCAAGTTCAGTAATCAGTCTGGGCTGGGGCTGGAACTTTGCTCTGTCATAAAAAACTACAAAAAAACAGTCATGTCAAAGGCTTTTGGCTTCCAGCATCTCCTTAAGATGATATGCATCTTTCCTTTCAGTATCTTGTTTTCCATCTCGTCTGTATCTTGTTTTATATGAGATATTCAAGATATGTTGGTAGTTAGTTAGGTCCCTGGGGTTTATCATAGTTCTCAAGAGGGAGTGTGTATTAATGTTGTTTTCAACCACTTGGGCACTGAAACCATGGGAGCGAGGTGTCCCCGGTTTCAATATTATCTGACAGAAGCAATACATTTTTTGATCAACGTTGCTGCATGTGATTGTATTGGTGGGTTGGTAGCCTTGCTGCTCATGGCTGTCTCTAACTCCCAGGATTTGATTATATGGGGGTTTGATTTGGTTGGAACAGCAGTGGGTAAAGGTTGTCTACCATTGTGGCCCAAATCTTTATGATATTGCTATAAAAGATTCTGTGGTGCTCACATTCCTGTGAGTAAGGCAGTGGCTACACTTCTTCACAATGAACATTAAGCAGCTTTGTTATCGAGCTTGTTGGTTCCATCACCTTGGTTTTGCAGTATGGATTATTGTCAACTTTTGCTTCCTGTGGTAGCCTTGCGTGTAGCTCCTGCTGCTCCACTGTGCTCAATCTGCATGAGAGCCTTCGATGAGAATTCTTCCTAGTGTCCAACTTGGCTTCTGCGGTTAGTTCTGCCATTCTGTCTCGGCTGGGCAATTAAACATCCCCCTATGTATGCCTCCAAAATTTCCAAATTACTGACCTTTAGAAGATTCAAAGAAAGGCAGTTCGCCTACCGGCAGGTTTTCTGAGCCTGCCATGTATCTGAAGCATGCCACTCTTTGAATAGGTTACCTGTTAAGCAGCACATCCATTTTACGTTCCTTTGCCTGATCAATGTGGATTATTGCAACACTGACTACAAGCTTCTTTCCTCGCTGATGTCACCATAGGCCTCTTCATTGTGTCTCTCACTGCTCAGTCCACACCTCTTCCCTGTCCCCACCACCGCAAGATGTGCTGTGGGGAACTGCTGTTTAGAATTTATGGTCCCATTGACCTTCAGAAGGCAATTCTTCACCTTTCTATTAGTAAAAAATTGAAAACACACTTGGCTCCGTTAATGCATGCATCTCCCTTTCTCCTGCCTTCTCCACCACTCCTTGTTAGTTTCTTATTTTAGTCCTACTTCAAGATGCCTTCAGGAAACAGTTATACTTTATAAATAAATTAGCCATTTCTTTTTCAAGTTAAATAAGTAAGAGCCAAACATGCCATTTCTGTTTCAGGTTTTTGCCTAACTGTTTCATGGTGTAAGAATGTGGTCAATCCATGTGGTATTTTCTGAGTTTTTCATATCTTTCCTATTATAAAAGAGCTAACGTTGCTAAAAAAAACAGGTTTATTGAGTGGATCCAAGGGATCATATCTGTAACACCAAATACGGGCACAAACTGTATTTCGAGGAACCTCTACTATCGGTTTCATGAGCTCTTGATGAATGCAAAAGAATCCCATTCTATCTAGACAGGCCGGAAAAAAGCTTGCGAGTGCTCCATTTTTCCACCCGATGACCAATTCTACCAAGGGTTTTCTTCAACTCTGGGTACAATATCTTTGTGTTGTCACTATCCCCCAGAGAATGAGGCTTACTTGCACTTTAGCCCAGGATGGGTGTTATCCATGAACTTTCATAGGCTAGCACATCACTGGAAGTACCTTCAGTGCCTAACTCAAATACTATTTATATTTATGCTAGAAGAATACTGGTCTAAAGGTGAACTGTGTTCGAAATTTGTTCGTTTTAACAGTGTTGGCCATGTAACAATTAATTAGTATTTGTTGCCTGCATTGACGTGGGGGAGGGGGAGGGGGGGGTCTTATTTGCATGGAGATGCCAAGGTGCAAATAAGGTCCATCCATGATGATGGAAGGCCAGCCGGAGACTCTGCTTGTCTCTACACTGAATTGTACAATTTGGGACTCTATATTCTGCAATATTTTGTGTGTAGAAGCTCTGTTGAACGAGATTCCAATGAAAACAAATGGAGCAGGTGTAAAAGGGGGAGAAGGGTGTTGAGGCAGACCACAGTGTGCAGAGTGGATGTACTTTTAAAAGGAAGATTGTACGAGGGTTCACCAGACTAGAATAAACCTGAAAATGTGATGCTAGTTTGATGTTTAAAAAGCATTGCTGCCTCGGGGCTTTTGACGATGGACACATGAAAGTTTAGGGTTGGTAAGACAAGTAATGATATATGAACATTCTGTGAGAACTCTACAACCCGAGTCCATGACACCATGTAACTGGTCTGTTATGGCCTTTCTTTTGTCAAAATTAATCACAAAATATAGTTTTTAGATATCCTAGCACATCTCGTAAGGTTCTCCTACAATTATGTCTCAAATTAACTTGACTGCTATATTTACACATTGGTAATCTTCAGCTCTCAGCACAATGTTTTTATTAATGTGCAAATAGTGTATGGTTTCCAAATGAATCCCTTAGCATTGTATACATAGCAGTGCAGCCCCAAGCCTATTAGTTTGTATACAGAGCAGCTAAGCACTGGGCCCCAAAGAATGTAGTTCTGACTGGCAGTGATCTTCCACCTCCCCTGAATCTCCAGACACCGGGCTGAGGGGGTGGGATGTTGGCGATGCTTTTGGGATTCCAACCAGCATCTCTCCTGCCAGGAACTGGCCAGCCTAGACCTGCACTGACAGACATTGAGACCATGTTGACCAGATGTCCTCACAGAATCTCAATCCGTCTGATGCTTCCTCTTTGCTCTGAATGTGTGAGCGCAGCATCATGTTAGGAAGTGTAGAAAGCTGCAGACGGTGGCAGGCGACAAGATACTTATTTTCGGCCCTGTGTGGGGGCGTTTGAGTGATGGGGGAAAAGTCTTTGCAACGCGATTTTTACATGGCAGTGCCTTCACTATGCATTTGTTACCTTGCATTTGTTTAGCACGTGTAGGCCTTTATCATGTATGCCTTTACCACGCAGTTAAGGTAAGTTTTAAGGGTTTGGGGGGGTCTCCCCCAAAATATAAAAAAATATATACTTAAACTTACTTTGGCAATGCGAGGTAATGGCATGCAAGCTAAAAGGTAATACATGCTAAATAAGTGCGGGGTAACAAATGTTATTTAAAGGCATGCAATATTTTTACTAACGTTGTATTGTCATACAATCAGGGTGATGGGGAGGGTATTCCCGAAAAAGGTAGTATGCCAGATTTTTTTTTTTTTAAGATTGGTCAGCAGAGGGCAGTATCCAGAGGGAATTGTAGAGTTCTTCTGAGAGTGACTGGGGAGGGTGGCATGGCTCCAGGTTTTTTTTCTCCGATTAGGGCAGAGAGGCTTCGATTGTGAGTGGTGGGGGGCTGATAGGATTTGAAATATTTTTGTATTGGTAAGGGAAGACATTTACCTGTAGGTGGTGTGAAGTGTGGCATAACACCATGCAGTTTAGGAGGCACTGAGGCAGGTATGATCATGTTGTGCATGACACCCCATGACCTCTAAGCTCCTATGCTGCTCATTTCAGTAGGGGAAGAGGTTTTTGATGGAGTTCACAGGACATAACATTTGAGTTGAATTTTAGTCAATAACATTAGGTTTTTTTACCTCGGGGTTTCAAGTGACATAATAGAGAGCTTGCACTACACACCCAGGTTCTCTGTGAAGTCACTAGAATTCTTCAGTGGAACACAACCTTGTTGTTGACCTCTTCGCTTCTGTATTTTTACATTTTGCTATTCTGGCTCTGTGTAAGGCAGAGGAATTAATAAGAAATGCATAAGAGCTTTGTTACTGAACATTTTTATAAGACTCACTAAACCGTATTTATCATTCCCCGGTGCTGAAATAATTGATTAAAAACGTTTAGGGAGATTTGGTGCGAGTCTCATTTTAATATGTTACACTTGGCTTGCATAAAAAAATAATTACCGAAAAAACTGACTTATTTAACTGTGCGTTTTATTTTATTTTCGCACTAGGCTCTATCTCAGGGAGCAATTACTTTTAAAATCATCCCCAGCATCAAAGAAGAAACTCCAAATAAAGATGGCAAGGTAAGGGGCCTGAAGGAGGGCTTTATATTTGATAAGTAATGTCTTCCATGCACAGCAGTCCCGAGGCACTGAGTTTAGTTGTGCTGTTATTTTCCATGACATTAAGGTGGCCGTGGGCAGTGTGTGTCCGGAGTTCGATGTCAGACTGAAATAAAGCATTCTCTTTCTTGCAGATGTATATTAAAGCCCTGTTTGATTATGAACCCAAAGACGATAAAGCAATCCCTTGCAAAGAGGCCGGGCTGGCCTTCCGAAAGGGAGATATCCTTCAGATCATGTGCCAGGATGATGCAACCTGGTGGCAGGCCAAGCACGAAGGTGATGCCAATCCACGCGCCGGCTTGATCCCGTCAAAGCAGTTCCAGGAGAGGTGAGCTACTTTGAAGCATTGTTCGTCTTGGATTCATAACATGTCATGTCATACAAATCTACATTACCGCATCAAGTATGGTCATAATATGCACAATTACTACGAGTTGCGATCAGCTCAATGGAATTTGGAGGCACTGACGGGAGACATATTGGAACTCTTCTGCGCGCATAGTTTGTAATTCATTGTGTGTCTGGCAAAAATGAGTAATGACAGGAGGACAGGACTAACATTGATCCAGTTTGGAAGGGAAACACATGGAAAATAGAACTTCAGTAGCTAGATTTTCAAATCCACTTGATGTACTATGTAGCAAGCGAAGCTGCAAATGAACGTATTGCCCAGTTAGTGTAGTATTTCGAAGTGTTTGGGATTTATTTATTCGAAACCAGAAATAATTTCATTCATTTACATTTTCTAGAGCTTATAAAATTGGGGATAAGTCCAAGTAGCATGGGCTAATATTTTCTTCCCCTTGATTTTGTCCTGCCCTCCAGGAGGTTTGCGCTGAGAAAGCCGGAGGTTGTGACTGTTACGCCACAGAAAATTTCCAACCGAAGATCATGTAAGTCTGTATCACGGAGAGCAAGTATTAACAAATTGGTGTGGCCACAAAACAGCAATTTGCGCAAAATCGCAAAGCGTTTCTTCACTGTGGTTGTCCTTGTATCAAAGTGTCTCTAAAGCAAGTATACATAAGGGACCACATTGACGTTTTGTGCGTGTTTTATATGAGGATCTGGATGCAATTTAGCCACATTCTTCTTTGAGAGAAAATGCCAGGGCAAAGCCCCATACAAATACCTACTTTGTTTTCTAACCTCGTCGTCATTATACCATTAACTTGCTGGTAGGTGAAAATCCTGGCACACATCGCCTGGTCCTTTTCATGTTCAAGTGTAGATGCTTTTGAAATGTTGAGGTTCTTTAGGCATCAGGCCTACTTAAACCTCTGACTGCAATAATTTTCCTCAGTAGCCTTTGGTGAGACTGTTCTTGGGGGGGAAGATGGAAAAACAAATTGGCTCAAGGATTAAAGTTTTCAGTACAGTAACCATTTTCAGGAGAAATTAGTTCACAATTAGTGGGCACACACTGGAATCAATATATTCTTAATGTTGGTGTTTGACACATGCATATGTTTAAGTAGCCTGTTCTTCATTTTCACTTGCTCCTTCATTTCATTTAAAGAATTTTGAGGGATATTGTCCAAAACCAAGCAATATTAATTGGCTACACGTGTCATAAATGTAACATGGACTGTCTTGTATTTTTGCAAGCTCCAAAACAAATCTTGGTCTGCACCTTTGGAAGTCCGCTTTTTATACATTATCATTGTCAAAGTATTGTAGCGTAAAACGCTGTCCAAAAACGTTCTACAAAAATAGTATTCTTTGAGTAAATGCAGAGTCAAACATGGCTGCAAGTGTATTAATCGGAAAAAAACACTTTGTATACCCTGGAAGAGATGTAACCTCACAATGCATAGAAACAACTACATGGTGTGGTGATGCCAACTAGATGTTTTCTAGTAGGTAGAGTTTTTACTTGTTTGTATTTCAATTCTCAGATCGTTACTAGTCAGATAATAATCCGATTCTTCAACTTTCAGTGATCCCAATAAACATGTTTCTATTTACGAGCAGGTATTAATAGCCTGATTGCGTGTTTGGCTGATCAAAGTGAAATGCTGGCAATCATTTAATTTGAAACGTGACCTTCTTTTTTCACACATACTACTTTTTAGGTTTCGACCTTGGTGGGGGCACTGCGAAGCAGTGCCCCTCCCAGTCGAAAGCTATTGTTTACTATATGGGGGACTTGAACCCGCCCCTTCTTCCATTGGTTAGCTCCATAAATGGAGGCTAGCCATTGGAAGAGATTGGCCGTCAATCACGTTTTCCAGTGAAAACGCGATTCGGGGGCGTTTCTCGGGCTTTTTTAAAGCCCCGCCCCTTTGTCCCGGGCCGCGCTGTGATTGGCTGCTGGCCCGGGACACCCCGTGACGTCATTCCCCGGGCCGCGCTGTGATTGGCTGCCGGCCCGGGACCTGACTTGTTTTCATTCCCTCACCACACTGCCTGGTATTACACTTGCTCACGTGGTGCAGAGAATAATATTACAGCAGTGTCACCAACTTAAACACAACCATGTCCCTCGACTTAACATGGTACTCTAATCGTGGCACTCCCTTAGGCTAAGGAGGAACTAAGTGCCACTCAATTTCCCCCCCGATACCTGGAACACAGTCAGAGTCAGACACATACACCTCGTAGGGGAAAGATCCCTGCACACTTCTAACAAATTGGTGCACCTAGAACCACTTCTTATCTCATCAGATCCATTTTTACGAAACATCTTTTGTAGCATATCTTGATAATCTATGACCTCGAAAATCACAAGCACATCTGCCATAGGCACCACCTCTTTGTAAACCTTACCCTTGACGGACTACCCCAAAGACCACAGCAGCTACGCTCATACGCCAGTAGGACACCCACACTCACTTGAGGTGGTCCAAAGAGTGGATACTGCGGGACGAGCGCCCAGGGCCGCCGCCTGCGCCCCAACTCCGTGACCTTCCGACACATTTCGGACACCTCCGGATCCGGTTACTGCATGTCCCGGGACAGGAAAAAGAGCAGGCCAGCGCTGCTCTGTGAGGTGACTTGTCTTTTCCTGCAACAGCGACACGGGGCAGGAGCGTCCATAGGAAAGCCTAAGCCAAACACTGCCTGAACTACAAATCCCGGCATGCATTGTACCTAGACCTGCGCAACAGAAACCTTGTCGCTAAGTACAACAGTGTCTGCACCGGCCGTCACACAACATTTTCGGCCATCTTGGAACTGACTTTAACTCGACTATGTCCGTCTTCTCTATCAATTTTGACGTTGAGAGAGAAGAGTGATACGATATGGAGAAGAGCTCTGACCTGAAATCATGTGTGGCGGACATTTTGATAATGGAACCATAATTCACAAAAGCAGTAAGTCAGGGTAATATAATCTAATATTACAGTAAACCAGTTCAATTTGTATCCTTATTATAGGATTACCTTGCCTTAATTTGTAATACTAAGTTATATAATAACGTGACAAAAATAATTAACAAATAATTTTGCCAGAACGTTTCCCTGTATGACAAATCTACCTATTTACAATGCTTCTCTTGTTCTTACCCTAGATTTTTTTATTGTTTTATTTGGGGCCATACTCTCTTTTATAGAGCGTTAGATCGTATACCTTTGTAATATGGCAGTTCCATACATGTAGCCATCCTTTGCATTTGCGTCCAATTCGGTGCAAGTAAGGCCCGCCCCCAATTTTCTCCTGCAGACTGCTTAGACTGGTCTCCGCAGAGTCAGAAACTGCGGACCTGGGGTAGCTGTTAAAGCAGGGTGCTTAGAAGACATGCGAGGAGGTAGCGGGCTCCGCTGTGACCAAGGTATGTACAGTGACCCAACTGCCACACAGCACTGCAGAAATTGTCGGAGTGCCACCTCTGCCTGGAAAGTGGTGTTGAAGAACCCACGATTTGCAAACCCTAATAGGCAACATGATGTGCGAACAGTAATCATATACAGTTTAAAGATAAGACGCCCTTTTGGTTGAGGGGCCAAGCCTAAATGTGCTCCTAGGCAACTAAATCATGATGCGGTAACTGGATTTGCAGGTTAGGTGTGGGGCGATCACGTTACCAGCTTCTGACCTGCATCGAACAGAGCTGGATTATACTTAATTAGTCACAAAAAGGCTGCATTATACAATATTCTACATAGTTAAGACATATACTTCAGTGCGCCTAACAATTTTGATGGGATTCTAATAGTAGTAAGATAACTTAAGATAGTTCTTGGAGAGTTGTGTTTCGTCCAGTCACTGTTTTGACTCCCAAAGTACCATAAAAGATTACTGCGAGTGCTGTAAACCACATCCTGTAACATGAAGATCATAGATTTGTATTTTATGTAGATAGGTAAGAGGGCTACTGATTTTGACACTCCGATCATTTTGTTATTTCTGGTTTATACGTTTAAATTGTTCTAATATAGCACAGTGATCTATTTACTGACATCACTGAGCTGCATGCAAACTGTAAGTCATGGGTTTAGGTCCTTTATTGTTTTCTTTTTCAATCTGTTGTTATTTTAAATTAGCAAATAAGGGAAGTAATAAGGTATTTTTCATACAGACAAAGACAATCACTGTGTTACATTTTATATCCTGACTTTGTGTTTCTCCCAACCATTCACTTTTAACATATAATGTCTACAAGTAAAAACGATCTGTGATTCCTTTATCTTTAAACCCTCATTGTCTTATGTTACATTTCCTGGGCATTGATTTACAAACATATGATTTATTGCACCCCTGTGTTTGATGAACAGCCCTTTAACACCTTGCACTGGGATTAGTAGCGCTATAAAATTATTACATATAACAAATAGGTGTCTTTTAAATCATTACTGTGTAGTTATTCATTCACACAGATAAATCGTGCATGCACATCTCTTACACAGTGTGTTGAACAAAGTCAAAAAGCTGCCTCCGAGTCATACTTTCTCTAGAGTGCTTGTGAAGTGATAAACGGTGTGCCTTTGTTTCTTGGCATCTAGGTGTTATGCTCCAGATGGCTCCTAGCCAAAATTATAGTTGATCAAAAGAAGGGATGATGAACTTTTAAAACTGACCTTTCTTTTAGGCCCGGTTGGAAGTAAATTAAGAAAAAAAAACCTTGTTGCCTGCAGGTTGCTGCTCCGAACAGAATGCAGACATTGTGAGGGCACTGGTGAATTATGTCCCCATGTCTCAAAAAGACACCAGGACGAATTCAGCATGTTTTTTTCAGAAATAGCTGCCAGAACATGATCCAGCTGGATCCCCCAACTTTCCAGCAGTGCCTTCCAAATAATGAAGGGGCTTGTGTCTTTGTTGCTCTTCAACTAGTCATGGTTGTTATTAGGTCTTGCCACAGACACACAATCATTTTTAGGTTTCGACTGGCGTACACTGCGCAGCAGTGTCGCGCAGCTCGAGAAATTTTGTTTTTCAGTACTGGGGTTGAACCCGCCTCTCTCTTCCATTGGCTAGCTCCATAAATGGAGGCTAGCCATCGGAAGAGAATGATGTCAATCAGGCTTGGAGCAGATTCGTGGGCGTTTCTGTCTTTTTTAAAAAGCCCCGCCCCTTTTTGCCGTCATGTAGAGGTGGGCCATTGTGGGTGTTTCCTTTTTTTTTTCTTCCCAGGGCTGTTTTTTCGTCAGTCTGTGCCAGCTCCGCCGCTCGCTCGCAGTCCCCTCCCTGTGCTCCCACGGGGGGCGGCTCTGACAACGCTTGTTTATTTAAACTTGTTCGGTTGTGACTCAACATTTTTCATCTATATTAACACTACTAGTTCTTTGTAGAACCTCTTTATTACTTCCTAACAGATCGCCAACATTCTGTTAACAATTAGCTTCGTACCGCCACTTTTTAGCACAATTCCCACTAATAATGAACTCTTGGGACAATATTCTCATTACAGCTCCAATGTTAGACCTCAGCGTTATAATTTCATGTTTACTAACATTTGATAGGCTTTCTATACTGTTTCAAAATGGCGGCCTCGCTTTGGCTCCACTGCCACCCACACGAGCTGGTCGTCTTGGTGTGGTCCTCTTTTTATATCCATTACGTGCGGACGCTTTGGTGAACAAACGCAATGTCGGCTCACCTTTTTCCATTTAAACCGGCATTCGGTTTACCACTGTTTCTCCGGTCGCGTTATCATACGGACCCATTTGCTCGTCTTCAGGTAATCCCATAGCGATAATGTTTGCTCCTTGAGCCTGTCAAGCAGCTGGTTAGTAGATTATCAACTTTACCACAGCCATGTATATCTTTCTAGCCCTCAGATATTCTGTGGCTTTGCTCTCCCCACGCGACTATACAACATGCTTACATTGACGCCAGTCCTTCACTCAAGATTGGTATTGCATCTTTTTCTTGTTAATACGTTTCAGCGCTCCTCCGTGTTTCTGTTCTTACCCGTGATACTATCTATGTTCCATTCATGCACAAGGAAGGCCGCTTTGCTGTACTGTCCGTGCACGTCGGTCTTTGCTGCCTGCGGCTGCACCTCCTGTCTCCTGAAGTGGTGACGGAGGCGCCCTACAGGGCGGGCTCAGGATCTGCCCCTGGGGGTGGCATTACTCTCCTACTGGAGACTTGGCACCAGTGGTGGCAGTTGACAATTGAAAGTGGTGGGGCGCTCTGTGTGTGTGTGGTGCTCTGTGTGTGTGGTGCTCTGTGTGTGTGTGGGGGGGGCTCTGTGTGTGGGGGCTCTGTGTGTGGGGGCTCTGTGTGTGGGGCTCTGTGTGGATGGGGCTCTGTGTGTGGGTGCAAATGCAATAGGTCTCACATTTGCAAGAGATTAGGCTTTTGACATTATAAATGGCAATGCCTTTTATTTATCTGTTTTCAAAACCAACACATAAATAAAAATGTTGTCATTTACAATGCCAATAGCTCTAACTTTGGAAAGGGCGAGACCGTTGCATTGTAAATGCTTGTTTTCAATGGTTTTACATGTGATCAGAACTCATCCTATTAATACATCTTATTTGGGTCCGATTGTAATTGTTTGTCAACTCGTCCACAATAAACGGGTCATTTCTTATTTTAAGGTGACCCAATTTACTAAAACGAATACATGAAGTTGTTGCTTAAAACCTCTCTGTCAAAACAAGAAAAAAACTCTAGATGTTATTTTGCCTTGATTAAGTTTACATTTTGTTTTAATGCTGATTCACTTCCAAGAATGTTATTGGCAGTGGTTAAACATTAACAGTAATTGCCAGTAGTTATAAGCCGTACATCTCGAATGTGTCACAACTTTAACAAGAACATATAGTACAGATCACGTTTTGCTGTTGAATTTGATTTGAGACCTAACATTTGCTGACATAACAGGGAATAACTTAATAATTTAAATCTGATTCAGTGAGCCTGAACATAAATTATGAGAAATTGTGAATTATTGGACAATATTGTAGTAATTAAAAAGATTGATTGTATCAAGCAACAGAGTAATTAAACGGGATGAGTAGGGCTCACTGGAGATTGGTGGGGGATTGCCTCATGGTGGCTGAGCAATGAATGATCTCTTGGGCAGTAGGAAATAGGAGGCACGATTGATGGCATTCAGAATAATGTGATGTGTCAATCTAATGTTGATTTTTAATGATCTATAAGTATGAATCAGAGAGAATAGCACTGGTGTTCTTTAGTTCTTTTGCATATTCATGTTGCGGGAGGCCATCTATGGCACTGGATGGTAAGAGTATACAGGTATTCGTATTCAGTAGTGGTAAAAATAGGATGAATATCTTTATCTATATTTAAGCTGTTTGTGCCACTGAAGGGAGGGCTGCACCCAGCAGGAACCTTTGTTTTTTCTTGCTGCATGGCTTGACTCTGGTGAAAAGGAAATATCTGAGGCCAAAGAAGATTGATCAAAAGAGCTGTCTTGATCTATCGCTAGCAGGGTATGAGCAACCTGCAACGAAGGGGCTTTAATGCCGCCTCCATTTCATTCTACCCTATTGCCTGTCAAGTGAAATGATCTTCTGGGCTCCTCTCGTTCTCCTATTCTGTTCACTGTCTACAAGCAGCCCTTGTCAGCCATAATCTGAGCATTTATAGTTTGAATTCCTTCAGCACTCTGTCAATTCTTGCCTTATGGTCACCTAATACTGTCTGAGGATCAAATTGCTGAAATAGCTTTAGAAAATGGTGGTTCTAATGCTGGGTTTGTGCAGTTTGTAGACACCTGACGTATGACCTGGACCGTGTCAGTAGCAAAGGTAAATAACCTAGACTTTACTTTTGCAAAATAACTACAAATGAGGAGGCAACTAAATCCCTGTAGTCTCAACTTGTTTTCAGTCAATTACCTTATTCAAGAAGAACTTGCCTTTCATTCCATCTTTTTTTTTTTGCGTGGCAATTATTTTATTAGTAAAAATTAAGAATTGTGCAATAACAAATTCAGTGACATGGAAGTCCAGCTTATTCGCATATTGACATACAGATGTTAAATGTGATGCATGCTCCAATAACAAACAATATTTATATGCAATATTTAAGAAGAAAAAGGGACGAAAAGATGTTACTTCAAAACATGGACGATAAACCAGTTAGGCAAAGTCCTAGTATAATAGTACAGGTGGGAGGAGAAAGGAGGCACCATAATTGTGATCAAGAAGCATTCAGAATCCATGCTATTTATGGGGTGGGAGGTTTATCCTGGAAAATGGGGGACCACATAAGAAGAAAAATATCTGCTTTGTCCATAAAGCTTTAAATGACCCTTTCATAGGATTTCTCTGTGAGCCATTCTGCCTGTAACTGCAATTGTGGAGAATGAGAATGCCATCCAATACAGATTTTGGCAACTATGATTCCATCTCATTTCAAGGCCCCCATGGTTGGTCCTGGGATCTTGTCCAGATTACCCTACACGAATACTGTCAGTAGAGACTATTTATTTTTCAGAATATTCAAAATATATCTGTAAAACTTGTTTTTATCTTGCAGCTGTGTGTAATGTCTATTTGGCCTATCAAACCATGACTCATAGGTGGTCAGCACATGAAGTTCAAGGTTCTGACACACAACTATTTTTACAGTCGGCGTCCTAATAGAGTTTTCTACACTCAGGAGATTGCCATTTGTTCTCTGTCATTTGGTTTAAGAAAACTCACTTGGTTCGGGGAGGTAGCCTTTATAGTTCTGGTTCCCCAATTATGGAGCATGTACCAGTTACACTTCGGGCCAACCAAAGTCACAATATGTTTTGGATGTAATGTGAGACTTATCCTTTAGCTGACCTCTCTCCATCTCCTTTTTCTCCCTTTGGGTAATAATGCATTCCTAGCACCGGGAAGCCTGTGGGTGCACCTGTCCTTCTGAAATATCGTATTCACTCATTCATTGGTTTAAAGCTTGGGCAGGGTTTGAAGTAGGAAAATTGAGCGGTAAGGTTCATCCGGTTGCTTCAGACCCCAGGTGCGTTGACATTCTCTCCTGTTTGCAGATGCCTGGTCCCCTTCTCTGAAGGCTCAGACTCGACAAAAATGACACATTTGGATGCTATTCTGGAGATTCCTAGCTCTTAAAAATTAGAAACTGCAGCATCTATTTCTTTATGTTGTTTGGTTAAGCAAGGATTGACCACAGAGGTATATAGATCATTGTCCAAGAATAGCTTAACAATAAATTGATCTAATATTCTATGGACCATCACATTGTACATGTGAAAGGTGCTACATGCCATAATCCCTACAACAAACTCTAGTGAAACCAGCTGGTATGTATTTGGGTAAAGCGGGAAATAAATCTAAAGCTATTGTTAATGAAATGTATTATTAGCCATTTTAAAAGATTTCTAGCGAGCTGAAGCATGTAGAGAATAGCACATGCATAGTTTGGAATTATAGAATTTCCTCTGCAAGATCTAGTAAGATGCATGCCTTAAAACAAAAACAGTTGGGTCTGAAGTCGCCAAACTTTTTTTTCCTTGGTTGCTGGGCCTTCACTTAATTTAGATAAGCCATGTCACAAGTCCACAAATGACCAAACTGCATCATTAGCAGCCATACAGATTTTCTATTTCCTTTTAACAGCACACTACTGCTGCTCACTGAAACAAAGCAGCAGTTCAACCTTCATTCTGCCTTCTGTGCACACTTCCTTACATTCCTTAGTGTACTACTTGGAGTTGCACCAACAATAGTACGTGTGGATTCTCTGCACAGTGCCTCACTAAAGGCATTGGCACATCCTTCAACATTCAAAGAATGGAAGCTCTTGCTGTCAAATGACTTCCAGGAAGTTGGCGGTACATTAGGCAACTGACAGATTGTGGCGCAGGTCAAAATAGATCTAGGCATGTGACGAGTGTGACTTCCTAATGACCATATCCACGCCAAAGCACTATGCAAAACATGTAAGCAAATAAAAGCAATCCTCCTCAGTGAGTCCGCTCACATGCATCCTGAATTCTTGATGAACCTCGATTTCTTTCCTCAGCCCTGGCCCCTCCTATCGAGAAAATCAGATGGTCAACTAGCACTCATTGTTGGCAAAGCCAGATATTTGTACTTTATGCTTAATTATCTCTGTTATACCAGCAGTTTACAAAAATGGAAAATCATTAATGGAGCCTGTGTAATTCTTAATACACTTATCGAGATGCAAAGGTAGCTTTTATCACAACATTTTTGGGTGTATTTTTACTCCTTTAAAACCCTTTCCTCACAATGATTCTCCTTTTGAATATTTTCCCCCTCTATGCCGTGGCACACTGCTTTATTTATCCTGAAACATACCAGTGTTGAAGATATACTCAACACGCAACAGTTCTATTTTGAATTTATTCTGCATCCAATAGAAGTCACGGACTAATCCTTTTCATGGTCTGTGGATTTTTGGGTAACCCCATTAATTGTAACACTGTAAATGACAAACGTTACTTTTACCCACTTTAATGTAACTTGTCCTACCGACCACGAAAAGATGGAAAGTTTCAACCGTGAGTCGACCTTTCTGAGATTTCAACTTGTGACCTACAGTGTTTCATTGCCACTTGTGAGATTATCCAGGCGCTGAATAGGTGAGTGTAGGTGGGTGATGAGGCTGGGCCTGAAAACAGGCAGTCTCAAGGTCCTGCAAGATGACTAGTTAAATAGCCAGGTTTTCAGCTTCTTGCAGGATGCATAAAGTGAGGAGGAGGCCCTGATATAAATGGAGAGATGGTTCCAGGATTTGGTTGCTTAGTAGGAGAATGATCGATCTCCCATTCTGCTTCTGTGGATGCAGGGTGTGTGTGCAAGTGATGCTGAGCAAAGTTGTCTGTTGGGTTGATGGAAGTGAAGCCGATGATTGAGGTATGCGGGTCCCATGTTGTGTAGTGACTTGAATGCGTGTGTGAGAATATTGAACTGGCAGCACTTCTGGATGGGGAGCCAGTGCAGCCCTCTGAGAAGGGGTGTGGTGTACATTCGGCGCGGAAGTTCGAGGGCGAGTCTGGTGGTGGCGTTTTGGATGGTTTGAAGTCTGTTAAGGGGATGGTTTGGGATGCCGGGGTAGATTGCATTTCCGTAGTACAATCTGCTTGTGATTAGGGCCTACGTGATGGTTCATCTGGTGTCCATTGGGAGCCATTTGAAGATTTTACGTAACATGCGGAGGATGTGGAAGCATGAGGAAGTGACAGCATTGACCTGGGACTTCATGGTGAGGTTGGTGTTCAGGATAAGGCCTAGGTTCCTAGCATTGTTGGTTGAAGAGGGGTGTGTCCAAGATTGGCAGGCCACCAGGTAGAGTCCCAACGTGCGCTCTTATTTCCAAAGATCAGCACTTCAGTTTTGTCTGTGTTGATCTTGAGGCAGTTTTTTGTCCATCCAATTTGCCACGCAGGTCATGCATTTTTTGAAGCTGGTCTTGGTGGTGACGATGTCGTCTGAGAGAAACAATGAACTGGATTTCATTGGTGTAGGGGATGATAATGATTCCATGGGATCTTATGATGTTTGCCAGAGGAGTCTTGTATATTTTGAAAAGTATGGGGCTGAGTGATGATCCCTGTCGGTCTCCGCAGATGAGGTCCTTGAGTTCTGATGTGCACAGCAAGAGCCTGAGTCATTGTGTTCTTATGGAGAGGAAAGAAATTATCCATTTGAGTGCCGGTTCTTGAATTCCCGCTGTGTTTCATCTGGTGATGAGTGTGTGATGTGAGACCGTGTCGAAAGCAGCAGAGAGGCCAAGATGGATAAGGGCGGCGATCTGTCCACAGTTGAGGATGGTGCGTATGTGGCAGTGTTCAGGATTGTTTCGGTATTGTGGTTGTTTGGGACTCCTGATTGCGAGTTATCCATGAGTTTGTGGCATCCTAGGTGGTCCGAGAGTTGTTTGTTGGTCTTCTCAATGAGTTTGCCTTGGAAGGGGAGCAGCAAGATGAGTCCGTAGCTGCTGAGTACTTGGGATTTGGCTGAGGGTTTTGTGATAAGGGCAGTGATTTCTTCTTGTTTCCTGCTATCTGGGAAGGTGTTTTTTTTTAAGGGAGGTGTGGATAATGGAAGGAAGTGCTGCACTGATCGTGGCTCTTCCCAGGTTGTAGATATGATGTTGGCACGTGTTTTTGGGAGCTCCTGAGAGGACTTTTTTCATTTCTGCTGCAGAGTGCTCGATGGCTATATGGTTCCGTACAGCCTGCGAATGTCAATGGGGGTGGCTGAGGTTTAAAGTTGCTATAAATCGTGGTGATTTTTTCATTGAAGATGTCGATGAGTTTGTTGCAGAGTATTTGTGTAGGGGTGATGGGTTTGCCTTGCGTTGTTGGGTTGGTGACATTTTAGACAATGGTAAAAATGTTCCGTGCAGTTGTTGGAGCTAGATTTGATTGTCAATGTCCGGACCTTTTTTCTTAATATCTTTTCCTGATAGTGTCTAAGTGTGACCTTGTAAATGTTCCTTGAGGTAGTTCCCCAGGTGGTTTCCATTTCCTTTTGAGTTGTTTGCAAACTCTTTTGGATTCTCTGAGGTCCGCGTTGTACCAGATAGCTTGTTTATGGATCTTTTGGGTGTGGTGTTTTACAGAGCACAAATTTATTGGCGCAGGTGGTGATCCAGTTGTTCAAATTGTTTGTGTCGTTGATGAGGTCATTGGTGGGGTCTGGATAGTGTAGCTGGAGGGCGTTGAGCCATTCAGTTTCTGTAACTTCGGCTAGCAGCAGCTTGGGCGTTGCTAGACTCAGTAGGGTGGTTAGTTGCCCTGGTACGTTGAAGTGGACATTGGAGTGGTCTGTCCATGTGAGCCGAGTGATGTAGCTGGCTTTAACCTTGTCGCTGGAGGAGAAGATGGGGTATAGGGTGTGTCTGGAGATGTGGGTTGTGCCTTGTACAAGCTTGGTGAGGCCAATGTTCTGTAGACTTTCTATCATGTATGGTAAGTTGGAGTCCGTTGGGTCTAAGAGATGAAAGCGGAGATTTTTGCCTAAGAAGCCTCCCCTGCCCCAAAGTAAAAAAAACAAAGTTCTGAGCATACCTCCAGTTTTCTGGAGAAAATGCAAAACCTTGCATGGACTCCAGGGGTGCAGTGCCTCCAGCACACGAGCTGAAAACTTACTCTATGTGGACTATCCAGCTCACTCATTGCTCAGCAGATGATATTTGTTCCTCATCACGTGACCGTGTGAAGAGTTCTGATATCATGAGGCACGCCGCGGCGCCTTGTGAGTTGGCACGTCAGAAGACCTGTGTCACTGGACCTTGGAGTTCTTCTTTGTAAGATGTTCAAAAGGCTACTTTTTACAGCCTCTACATTATGAGATCTGGGTTAATTTTACATTGATGATCCGGTGTCTACGGCAGATGTCAAACTTCCATGCCAGGCCCCAGTGTTTTATTCTGCTACAAATGTGCGTCCGGGGTAATTGTGCGTGGAATAGTAGAGTCGTTAAAAGGTGGCTCGCTTATCTAAAGGCCTAAGCATTTGCAGGCACAAGATGTGGCTTACACCATCTTGCAACACACACTATTTTCGCAGACGCTCTGCAGACTGACAACCATAGATACCCTTCTCTTATTTTTTCATTAAACCATATGCCGCTGGCACCACTCGAGCAGGAGGAAACCCATAATTGCAGCCAAATGGTGTTTATTCAAGCAAGATGTAACCCAGTCTATCTGAAGCCTGGTGTCCTGTGCACCGAGGAGCTGGGTCTGCCAACAAAAGAGCTGAAACAGAAGAAAAGAATGAATGCCTCGAACAGGGGACTGATCTTTCAAAGGCCAAAAGTTTAGCAGTAATGTAATGCAGGCGTTCTGCAGCTTGATGCAATCTGGTTTACTGCTAGTCTTCCCTTCTCTTGCTCGGGTACTTTTACAATCTTCACACCCTGAGTCAATTTTGTGGCCCTAATTGCTTCTGCAATGTCCTTGAATTAATTGTAACGGTGTAACTTTGTTACTTGGTTGCATGGAACAAAAATACAGTTACATTGTAGTTTTATAAATGTGTCCTTGTATTTATGGGTTGATATTTATGTAGCTAGAACCTTGTTATGAAGCAACAACGTGCTGTATATGTACTGAGAAGAGTAAGAAGGCTGTACAAGCTACTCTTATTTACATTACACTTGATCTAATTTTAGTCACACGGAGATTAAGTGATCTGCGAGGGTGACTCATCGTGATCAAGTGTGGATGTCTGGTTTGGATTCCAGTACTCCAGGTTCCAAAGTCGGTCGCTTATGTATCTTTTCCTTTCATGCCGAGAGTAGTGTTTTGAGTCTGTGATGATTACATGTTTCAATGTAAATCCAATTCTAAAATGTGAGTTGTTCTTTAATGGTGTCATTTTCATGCTTAAGAACACGTGTATCCTTTTGCGTGTTGCAGACTTGCAAGTTTTTGCTGTGACTTAAGAATGCCTGAAACTGTACGCTAAGCCGGTTTCTACATTACTCTTCTCTGTGGTAAGAGAAGGTGTTGATTGTGGGGCAGGCCAAAGTATATCTCATGGGGGCTATGGCAATGGTTTTGCATGGAGAGTCTAAAGAGACTGGAGTGTGAACACCTAGAGAAAGGTAGTGCATTTCCAAGTATCTCCTTCACCACAGCTTAGCCAGGAGTAAGTGGCATTACAAGTTTACAATTTCATTTAGTGGCACGTTTTTCACAAACATTCCACCCATCCCTCTAGTAGACATAGTTCGTTCAATTTCAGAATGATCAGAATTGGCACATTTCAAGTTAAGGCAACATTGTCAAAGTCCTTTGCCCAGCCTGCTCTTAGGGCACCTGACATGTTCTATAATCAGTTCCTGTGCCTTATGCACATTAGGGTATGGCGTGAAGGGATGCACTGTAGGCCCCAGGATCCTTGACAGCTCTATCCAAAGGGCACTTCTGTGACTATGCTCTGTAGGTGCAGGGTATGACCTTTGGACATGCACTGCCGCACTACAGGTGGGCACAGCACCGTCAGGCCATGTCTTGCTCCCACTGCCCCTGTTTGCAGTGCCCGCAGGTAATGACTGTCCGAACCTGTGTGCAGGGCACGACCTGCTGCCTTGTCCTCGGAGCCTGAAGGTCGTGTCTGCCTGCTGTCACCGTGGCTCTGACTTTCTGCTCGCTGTAAACACTCTCCTATTTCAGGACAGTTACAGTCCTTACATTGTCTCCCTGTAAAGAGCCTTTGTATTTTTAAAGCCCTTGTCCTATGTCATAAAGCTATTCACTGTTCTTCGGCCCATTCTCACTATTTGCAAGGTTTGTTTAAGCCTTATGCCCCTCGCAAGGTTCTTAAAATCTCAGCCTACCAATCTGCTATTTGTTTCTCGTTTGTCCATGTCCCGTACAGGGCATGCTTTCTCAGTCTGTATTGCTATAGCATGGAATTCATGGCCCTCCGAGCCATATCTGACTTAACCTGTGTTTAATTGTCTCTGTTCATCATTTTTGCCATTAAGTCCCTGGAAATTGTTTTACTTTAGCACCAGGATGCCCCCGGGTTAGCTGCTTTCTTCTTTATAAATAAACTTAAGTACAATTACTGAACAAAGAAAATGCTCTCCAGACATGTTTTTTGCTCACTACACATGTCTGCAGTACTCCTGCTGCAGTACTCAAAACATTTTGACCTGTACCTGTTCCATGTTGGTACTGAACCCAAGGCCTGCCTTTTGGCCATGCCCTATGCCAAGTACCTCTCTGCAAGTTTTCTCCATTTTGGTAGCCTCTCTGGTTCAAATGGGAGACTTTTAGGCCACTTGTGTGTAAAGGTGGCCCAAAAAAATAATATTTATTTCCTCACATGAGGTTCACCTACCCTGGTCTAACTTAAAATTTACTTTCTTTATGCCTTCAAAATGTACTTTATTCCAGAAAAGAGCTTTTTGCTAACCCCTCAGGCTTCTCCAACGAGTAGCTTATGAGCTACGGGTAGCTCTCCACGTACTTGTAAGTCGCTCTCTTGTGTGCAGCCGACACTACTTAATTAGAGGCGTTTTACTCGGTTGAATTAATATATGTGTACTGAAATATAGAGTGTATAGTTTAGATGAAAATGTGTTTATTTTCAGAACTCATAAGCTGATATTTGGAGAAAGATGGCTAAATTTCCAAAATATATTTAAAGCTGAAATTTGAGTGATAAATTATGTGGCATTGGGAAGACGTTTATTACCCTTCTTCCAGAGAGTTTAGAGCTATGGCTGTTATGTATTACCCATGTAGAGGCATTCCATATTGACAAAGCCTTCCGTGCATTACTGCTGGCAACCATGCCAGATGTACTAGGTGATTGCTGGTAATAATCTCGCATTTGGTGGTCTCTAATGTAATCTTGTCTGATGTGGCCCCTATTACAACACTAATTGGATTAGTATCTCTTGATGAGTTTAATTGAACATAAGTAGATATTATTACAAACAAAAGGTTGGAGACCCCTGAGTCTAGGTTGGGTGTGCTCTACACTCCCCCACCCCTCGAAGGTAATGTATATTTATTTTGTCCAGAAATGATCCCATCGCTGTGGCCCCTTCCGCCCCCAAATAAAGGGGGGTCTGGGATCTTCAGTCAAGGTCGGTCGTAATAGGGCTGTAATAAAATATATATATTTTGCCAGTAGATCGATAAAAATTTATATTTATGCTCACCAACTCCTGTAAACTCTCCTGTCGAAATGGGTGTACATTTTTGATGCATCATTTTAGGAGATGCGTACTTAGTGGACAGACTTACAGTACACTGAAATTGGGCCCTTTCCTGGCAAACTGCATCTACCTGCAAGTTTGGTATCGATCCATCGCAAAGTTTTTTCATCGTCAGTTAACAATGCTTCTCTCTGGTATTTTAAGCTGTAACAGTAATTTTTTGAAAACCCATCTCAGTTTCCCTCTTGTTACCAAACTACAAGAACTTCCTAAGATCGACATTAGGTGGACAAACTCTTGGAAACCATTCTCTAACAAAACCCGCCTTTGAGTTTGGACTATAAATATAATCAGAAGCGCAACTAGAGCCACATTTCGGGGTGGACTAGTAAAAATTTCGGGGAGGCTAAGTCTTAAAGTAATAAGCAGAGTTGAGATGCAAGGGCACTAAGAAGGGGGTGAAAACACAGCCCAATGCCTGAATATAATAGATTTGTATTGTGTTCATCGCGCAGCTATACTTAAAGAACACACGCGGCCTAGATCGGGGAATTGAGCCCACCACCGTGCAGTGAATTTTGCTGGATTATTCTACGGCCAATCATTTTTCCAAAAAAACATGGGATACAATATTGCATTTTATATTCAGTTTTGAACATATTCTGAATTATTCCCTGAATCTTTTTACCCACTCTTCCCCTTTATTCTGCACTTTAATTTTCCTGTCAATCTCACCCCTCGTTTATTTAACCATAAAATCTGACTTTTCTCCTATCTTCCCCTTTATCTACTCCGTCCGCATTTCACCAGCCTAATTCTTTTTTCATTCCTATTGATGAGTTCATTCTTTCTCCTTCTTTCCCAAACTCCTTTTCCTTGCTCCCCATGCTGTGTCCCTCATTTCCCACTTTTTGCAATTCTCTTTCCATTTTCCCTGCTGTCTTCCGCATTCCTGTATGTTCATATTTCTCTACCTTATCTCTCTTCCTCTTCCCTCTTCCCTCTAGCTCTTCTATCTCCTTTCAGTAACCTCTGCTATCTCCCCTTCTTTCTCCTAATTCTCTTTACAGTTGAAGGTGCAGTTAAATAACAATAGGGATATTGCCTGTGGGGTTTTTACTGGAGCGTTAAGAGGAAGCTGAAGACGATGCAGGATCTGACAGTAATGTGTCGACTGTGACAGGGATACCATAAGCACCTAAGACGTACTGGAGCAATAGAACTGGACAAGGCAGGGGTAAAATAGGATATATATATATATATATATATATATATATCAGCAGGCCACAGGGGTGGCCACGCCCACATGGGCGGGATAAATATCTCCGACAGTTGGTGCCAGAAACAGCTCGAACCTTCACAGAACTTTGTCCTGAGCCCCTGAAGAAATGCTGTGAAAGCATGAAACGCGTCTGGAAGGACTTTTTCACCAAGCGCAGAGCATCTGTTGTTTCGGGCTCAGCTTTCCTCCATCAATAAAGACAGCTTATCTTACGTACCTATGAGTGGCTCTCCTTCAACAGGCATCCTTTTTGGCTTGATATATATATATATATATATATATCACACACAGAGCAATAGCAATGGTGCCCTTGTTAAGGATGAGATATAACTGGTCATCTGATGAACAAGAACTGGGCCACACCCTCACAACGTTTATTAAAAGTCACTGATTTATCAATATTTAGTTTATGTATTTGGGAGGTTTGTACAGTACTTATTGCCACGTTGCAGTTATTCAAGGGGTGCCATAGGGTAGGTGCAGTAAACTGACACGGACAGACAACAGACACTAAAAATCAGCCACAGACCCCCGGGGATGCCCAGCCCTCATTGAAGACTAAGGCTCACCATATAGCCGTTCAACCCTTTTGCCCCAAACCCCGGGACTTTGCACCTGTAGTCTGCGGAGCAGGGCTATGCACATTTCATGGTACCCTATTTCGAGTTTGCCTATAATTTCTTCCAGTTAATGACAGAACTAACTTTTTGTGCAGTATATCCTGGCACCTCTTTTATGGATGTGAGCAAGGTACCGATTACAGAGCTAGGACTGTGTGCCAGGGCATGGCATGGCAGGGCAGACTGTGCAGTACTCCTGGCAGAGCCCCGCTCGGACTGCAGGTTTACATAGCTTAGAGACCGGGCAAGAGCCACATCCTTGGTTCACTGCCAACACAGCAAGGCCGCAAGCTATGCATTGTGGGTACTGCAGCCTGGGGCGGTGCACTCATGTAGGACAGTTTAAACAAGGCTAACCCACAAGAGAAAAACATGTATTTAGGTCTTGCTTTAAAGGGACCACAGAAACCTTTGAAAACAAAGCTCAAGTGCTTCCGTCTGCTGAAGTGGCCTTGGGACTAAAGAAGCATTTAGGGTTTGGATTTCTCACCTAATTCTGTCTTTGTTGTGGACATGGCTGCTTTCTTCATCTTTGCTGTACAGGGCCTTTATTGCGTGTGCTTTTTTTGTTTTCTATCGTTAGAGTGTAAAGAGAGGACACAGTTTACATCTGTTCAATAACTTTCTTTACACAGCTGTTCTCCGTGTTTTTTTGAAAACCTTTGTCTGTAAAATGAACCAGGTACCAACACACCAGAAACGGATAGCTCTTAATGCCGGGAAGATTTTTCTTGAAATACAAGGATGAAAGTTATCTACCATACAGGAGGAGGTTCCCATCCTATTGAAAAAAATTCACAAATTGCTTCATAAATCTGTAGGTTTGTTTTAAATTTCTTTAGTCTTGCTGGAAAGCTTCTCTTTTTAGCAAGTTGCTTTGAATGTGCCTACAGAGATGCATTAAAAAAACCTTCTCTTTCTGGAACAACACTCCTTACTAATGTTTTTAAGCATTGTATGGAGAAACGTCAGAGTTTTATTTAATTTACAGTGAAATATTTTTATATCCATTGTATAACAGTACATTTACAGTAAAAACAAAAACAGTAAGCCAATAAAAAATACAGCAATACAAGAATGGAGTCAAGGTAGTTTAGTAATAATTTTAAATGCAAAATCTGTTGGTCCAGACTACTCTTGATCGTGGTAACAAATATCAGATAATATAAGAACCGTTCCTCTTTTATAGCTCAAGGGATATTTCTTAAGTTATTGTGCCATATGTTAAACAAAACCGCTTTAGAGCATGCAAAAAGCAAACCAATACTTAAACTGGGATGTTCTACTTTCAGTGAAGGTGCATGTTCTAGTCGGCTATGCTATGCGAAGCTACAGTATAATTGATGTGCATCACTGACTATGCCAGTCTATTTGGATTAGATTTAACAGGTTTGACTCCAACTCTTATGATGCTGTGAAACTGCGACAGCGGAGACACGGTTATCTGTATCAAAGTATCCGTGTCTAGTAGCATGGGAAAAGAGGATTTCCTCTTGTCCCGTGCTACTAGAGGGGTTCCTGCTGGGATCCTGACCTTCTGGGCTGGTCCAAAGACACTGATGTGGACTGGGTCAGCAAAGAAAATATACACAGGGATTTGTGATTAATGGGGGAAAGCATGGTTCAGTGGTGTGTGGATGGAGGAGATCGAGAGATGTGTGTGGATCCCAAAGAGCTGGTACTGGAAAGTAGAGGGGCTTGTGGAAGTCGCGAGAAAGAGGCTGTGGCAACAGGGAACTGCGTATGGAAAGGAAGGGGACTAGGAGAGCACCCTAGGGTTTGGGGAGAGACAAATGAGCTTGCCCTGCTGATTGGGGGTGGTAGAGTAGAGGACCAGAATGGGGATGAAGAAGGTTTCACATTTGCTTTCCCTTTCAATACATTAAAATGGAAATACATGGGCATGAGGCAATGGCCGTGGAATGTGTTGAAAAATCTGCATTGAAAAAAGATACATTAAATGCACCCAGAGCCAAGTTACTGGGAACCCTTTGATATTTGCTAAGAAATTGTCTTGTGTTGTCTCCTTGCCCATGAATGAATTTCATGGTTTTCTTTTCTTTTCTTGTACTTATCTTAGAAGTGCATGTCACTCGGAAAATAAGAGTAAACAACAAGTATTGCCTAGGCAGACGTGCTACAGCCTTACAGTATCATTAGGTCTCAGCTACACAGTGCATGTGCTGCCTCTTTGAGATGTTTTGTTTACATACAGTGGGATTACTGCCCGCTCAGTTTACTCATTGTTTTGCTTCTGCTGTTTGTTAAGCAATGCCCATAATCCTTTTCTTGTGTTTGTCCTTCTCCCGGAGCATGGACCAAGTACTTGTGTTTGTACCTCCCCCCGAGCATTGACCAAGTACATGTGTTGCATGCCCACTCCCTGTTTCATGATCTCCCCCCACCCCACCTTCCTTCGTGTTTGCCTATGATCTGGAAGCCTTTTACCGTGTTGCTGAGTGGATTTCTATAAAATCGCTTACCCCCCTCCACATTCTTGTTTGTCTCGTCCCCCAATCACCCCAAATCTTGCCCCTTTCTGCGCCCTGTGGCTGTTTGCCCCATCCCTCTCCCATCACCATTGGGTGTTGCCTGCTCCTTTCCTCTCTCCTCTTGCTGCCCGTCGTCTTGTTTGCCATCTCCTCCATCCCTCATGTTTGTTGTTTTAAAATGTGTTTCTCTGCCCATGTTGCTTTATCCTTTGGCTTTCGAAAATCACTCGCGCTCTCCCCGTGTTGCACTAGACATCCTGAGCTCGCTCGCCAGGCAGGCTGTGTTTGGAATAGACACATCACCCCTTTCTTTCTGGGTTAATAAAATAGTCGAGAGAAGTCACTGGGCAGCAAAGGTTGCATCATAGCCATGAACGCTTGACAGACTAATGTCATTCTAAAACCATCCTCCCCCAAAGGCCACTACACTGCTGCTTCCTCCACAGCCACAACACTGCCATCTTTTCTCGAAGCCTCCTGCATTGGGGAGCTGAAATGTTCCATCAGAGTTTAAAGACACACTTCTGGCAGGGGTGGAAGGCGGCGATCTGAGAGGGCTGATGATGTTGTTTCCAGCTTTAGACAATGAAGAATACACTCGAGTGTGAACTACACCTTTATTTCAATAAAGCGTTTTCTACTGTGTTAGCTGCAGTATAGCATATGCTGGTCTTGTACCCATGTACCTTTAAATGTTTAATATTAGTGCATAGAGGCAGTTTCGTGTTAAAACGAATGGAAAGCTGGAAAAAAGTTAAGAAAAGGGAGCACAAGAAAGAAAGCAGATAAAGCTTATGAAAGCATTGTGGACCTGATCAGTCTTGTGTTTCTTCTGCAGCGATGCGTTCTGCTTTTTTCATGATACCCGATGAAGGTTTTTTTGTCCTCTGGTCCCATGAGCATCTAGGAAAAGTTGATGCCGCCCGCCAGGTCAGCTATTGTCTGTGCAGCGGAGATTCCCCAAATCCTCAGTTATTTACTTTGACGTAGAGCCAAAGCCACCAGGGATGCTCTGCTGCTTTCTGTACTGCGATTGAAGTTGATTGCAAGCTGCCAAACCTTATTCCATGGCATTGTGTGTTGTCCTTTGTGCTGATCGACAGTTGTCCAATTTTCCTTGCTGCCACATTGCTTCCACCCCCTCCTGTGTGTGTTGCTGCCGCGCCGCCCTACCTACCCCTACCACTCTGTTGCTAGTTGTCTCTGTTCCTTACCCCTCCCACCCCATTGCTTGTCCCTTCTTTTTTGCCAGGGCTCAGAGGGAAAGGTGCAGAGACCCTTCAACTACAGCTTTTCTCAATGGCATAGGAGAGCGGTTAACACTGCTGTCGAATGTGTGAAGTTATTTTTTTAGTGCATATTGTTTAAAGCCTACATGTCAGCTTTTGGCTTCTGTGAAGCATTTAAAGCCGCAAAGCCAGTTGTTGCTTGCACCCGAACGCTGCACCCAACTCCCTCCCACAGAGCTTTATTATTGATATAGTTTGCTTACATTCTAAACCAAACCACTGTTTAATCGGAAAATATACAGCCTTTCATGGCTGGTGTTTACCTTTTAGTAAAACAACATAGGAGAGAAATATGGAAGCGAAGTGGGGATTTCACTATTGCATGGCTGTTGTGCTTGCTTGAAATTCTTGCCTCTGAAAAAAGACAGTTTTTCCCTCTTAATTTTAATTTCTTTTTATTCCTTCGAGAGTTAGTTTATCCAGCTTTGTGCGTTTTAAATTTGCTTTGCCATGTTCTACCAGCGTGGTTGAAATAAAAAAGCGATATGAGAATACCAGAATAGACCATATCCTAGCGCTTTTTTTTTTTTACTTTCACCCATGCTGCAAAGCGGCGGTGCTGCTATATAACCTGGCTAAAATACATTGACATGGACAATGCCAATAGTTCTCAGATTGCAGAGACCTATTAACCTGGCCAATGCTTGTTTTTTAAGTCGCCCAAAATAAAGTATTAAATATATTTGGGCTCTGGATGCAGAGTAGGCTAGTATGGTGTTTTGGGATGCTGAAAGCAATATTTTTTCATGCATTTATTCTGCATTTTTATTTGCATCATTAACTCACATAGATAAAATACTTCATATCTGCCAAAGCTGTTGGTGCAATGGGCGTAGAGCTAGCAACCCTCAAAATCGTGTTGGGCTTTTCACTCGCACTGTAAGAGACTTTTCATTATAATAAAGTGTAGTTAGATGGGTAGTGTATGATCTGACTGCATGTTCTCTTAAATTAGCCTCCTACAAGGTCACTCAGTAAAGCATTCAGAGGTTTTTTTAGTGTTTGCTGAAGGTACCAGGAGATTCACTGCCCTAATACTGTTAAACGACACTAGTATCAACAGTAGGAGAATGCATCTGCAGTATGAGTAAGTTAATGTTGCTTTGAAAATGTTGGTTAATTAGTTTGAAAGGCAACCTCATGGACAGTAATTTAACAGGGCCAACATCACCCATTAAACAAGAATTTCCCTTCTATGAAGGATGAAAGGGGTGCACAAAATTAGTTAGCCCTCAAAGCAGTAGGGCCACAAAAACAGGATGGCTTGTCAGTGGATCATGTTTGTGATGACAAGAGAGAGACCAGGAATTTATATCAGGAACGTGTACCACCTTTCCTAATGCTTAGTCCCTTTGGTTTTCCCCAGCAGTGCAGTCGCTAACCTGTCATGAAGAGGGTGCTGGATTTTAGACTTAGGCTCCCAGTAGGTAAACTGCAAAACGAAACCAGTCTAGACACCATCATTTATCTGTCAAGAATACTTTGGTTCACTAAAACGTTTGACTGTTGTCCCAGTTTCTTCAATGGGTTTAACGTTTATTTCCCTTTATAGTTTTTGACTATAAACTGAGCAACCTAACAGATAGAGTTGACTAAGAGTCCTTATATATTTTTATTATTATTATGTTTGGGGAAAACTGAAAAGTGGCTTATTCTAGGTATAAACTACTAGCAGTCACTGGAAAATGTAAGTACTGTCACGTCTATTATTAAAGTATACAAAAAGTGATGGGTGGAATGCTTGAATTAATCTTGGACACTGGTAATTACTCAGGGCCGCATCCTAGTCTATTGTTGTTTTGCACACCTTGCCAACTCACTTTGGACCCAGCTACGTGCAAGTCAGTCTTGACCCTGCTCAAATGGAACAGTCCAGTCCAAACTGCCGAGCCAGGCCCACCCTGTACCAGAAAGCTTGTTTCTCTCTTTTTTATGAGCCCATCAGCCGGGTATAGCTTAGTTCCAATGACTGTATGCATGGGACCCACGTCCGAGCATACCCGTCCACTTAGGGTGACATATTAAAGTATGCAAAAAAGTGATGGGTGGTATGCCTTAGTGTGTCACCCTAAGTAGTACGTGTATATCCAGACATGGGTCCTGTGCACACTGTCACTGGAACTAAGGTGTACCTGTCCGATGAGTCTCACACCGTATACCTCGCCAGCCCAACTAAGGCTTGAGTTCGGCCTACAGAAACAACAAATTGCACGTAAGGGTGCTTACGCAAAATGCTGGCACAAAGTAAAAAGTGCGGAGATGGGCACCCTGAATACTTACTTATGGAATGAGCTGGAAAGAAACATGGACAGCCTTGCAATGGTCTATTTCCAATCAGCAATAAGCACCCTTGTGCTAAAAGACCTTTGGGAAGCAAGCTGCACACACAAATGCTTTAAACGGCTCGTCAACAAAACTGTGAAGATTTAATTCCTGGAAGAAGACAAAGTAGCATTAACAAGGACAATTCACGGGTGCTTCGGGATCCAGAGCTACACAAGGCCCCAACCACAGGTCTACCTAGGGATTGGCTTCTCAAGGGCGGCGAAGGAATCCTTTTTGCAGTTGAGGATGGGGGTAATACCATCAAAAGAACATCTTCCCCCGAGGAAACGCTTGGAATCCAACACAAAGTGCAGACTCTGCGAAGATCTAAAGGAGGGCGTTTTGCACTTGCTATGTAGCTGCAAAGCCCTAGATTTCGAACGAAGGAGACAACTAACACAGCTTTGGAACCAAAGACGTCTGCGAACCCGCCGACAGGCATTGTTGGCATGCTTTAATGGGTAGGACATTCAATTAGCCTGCAGACTGGTTGGCTTTATGAAATTAGCGAACACCGCGCTAAACCAAGCCGTTAGTCCTTGAACTGAAAAAACTATGATTTGCAAAAAACTCTTACATATAAAGAACTTATTTTTGCGAATGTTTGACTGAGTTCCTTTTTCTCTTTACTGCAAGAACGAAAATCATACACTGACAGTGCCTCACAGGAATCCCTGATTTTGTAACTCTTGTCTATTTAAAGATAGCACAAGATTAATCTTTGCACATATTTATTCTTTTTTATATTTATTAACATTGCAAATTTCGAAATGTTTTTATACTAACGTGACTTTAATGAAATGTTTTCCTTTTATCTTTTGCTTTTTTATGTGCTTTGCAAAAGTGCTTAACCAAGCACTTTTAGACAAATTGCAAAGATTTTTATTAATCATGCAATAAAGAATTTACTTACTGTCCGATGAGCTCATAAGTAGGGTGAAACTGGTCCTGGGTTGCTTGTGCTATGGTTCAGGGTGACCCTGGCTTGGCAGTTTGGACTGAACTGTTCCCATTGGAGCAGGATCAAGACCAATGTCCATATAGTTGGGTCCAAACTGACGTTGACATGCTGTGCAAAATAACAATGGATTGGGATGCTACCCAGAGTAATTACCAGTGGCTGAGATTAATTCAAGCATTCCATTCATCATGTTTTTTTGCAAATCAGTTCTTAGCAGACTAGTACCTTACAGGTATGCTGATAGTGAATTATATTAAAGCCCACTGCCTCTTGCTGTTACTGGAAGAAAGAAAATAGTTAGTGGAGCAACACAATTGATAAAGATATCAGTGAAAGTTTTACACACACACCTCCTCAAGTCGTTATAAGCGTTCTCTCTCGAGTCGGATGCAAAAGCCTGGAAATTCTTTTATGAAGCTGCATTACCTTAAATCATTACTAGAGGTCCCTTTCAAGTTAAATATAGGTTCTTGAAATGTCGATCACAAACCTGATGGGGTATTGTGGCTTCAACCTAGACATTTGCATATACACTCTTGCTACTCCACTTACTTTGCATGTATTTCCTATAGGCCGAATAAATACACTAAATCTAGTTTCTAGTGGTGGGTCAGCATTGCAACATTTATGATAAATGTCTTCCGTATTATGGAAGTAGTTGATGACACCCTACTATATATAATAAGGACAAGAATCTAAAATGTTCTGCACTATTTTTTGTGTGTATGCATACATTCGAAAAGGAAAAATAAAGTCCTTCAAAATGAAAGCGTCCAATGGCTTAGGTGAACAGGTCAGTCAACATTTTCTGCTGTGGTGGAAAGGAATAGAGTTTGAGAGACATGCGAACAGACAAATGGCGAAAGAGGGTTGACTAAGAGCATTTATAAGTATATAAAAAAAAAATATATATATGTATGTGAGTGTGTGTGTGTGTGTATATATATATATATATATATATATATATATATATATATATATATATATATATATATATATCCACTGAAAAAACCATAGGTTATAGACCATATATAGTTAGGAATTAGCATTTACAAAACCTTATTTTACTCACACAAAACCATTGAAATTCGCATATATAGTTAGTTGCACTAACTATATATCGCGCACCCGCAATCCACTGCTGATGATGTCACATATTACATCATTCATGACATGGTCAGTGACATCACTGATGACATCACTGATGACATCACTGATGACATCACTGATGACATCTCAAATGACATCACTGATGACATCACTGATGACATCTCATTTGACATTACTGATCACATCACTGATGATATCATTCATGTGATAATATGATGAACCTCTTCAGACTCTAATATAACCTTAGATACAATCAGTGTAAACAGACACTCACAGACTGTCACTCATCCATGGAGTTACTCACACACCTAGTCAGTCATGCAAAGAATCAATCACACCTCCATTTCCTCAACTATACAGTTATACACACCTTACTTATTCAAACATATACTAACACATATTTACTCTCCCTGATACAAGTTCACAATGATCCATACAGCCACTCACACATTCACTGGCTCTTATGCACAGTTATTTATATATGTCAACTCTCACATGTACTGTGTTTTACATATGTACTTACTTTGACATGTAGCACCGAGATATCCATTCACTCACCAATACACTCATGCACACAGTCAACCGCCCATACAGCTGTTTCCACATGCACTTTTGAACCCATACATCTAGTGAATCAACTGCTCACACATCTATGCATAGAGTCATACACCTCCCAGCCACCCACACACACACTCAGTCTCCCATACAAATACTTGGGCAACCAATCAATAACCCATATAGTTACTCATATAGCTACTGATCAATACATGCAGCAGTTTACAGAACAACAGACATAATGATGCAAAAATTAAGACAGTTTAGTCACTAACCCATGCACTCAGTGAGACACATTTAATCACTCACTCATACAGTCAGTCATGCACCTACTAAATCCTTCATCCAGACACTTATACATCCACTCATTCTTCAATATGTAAGACATATTTTAACTTTACAGAAACATAGTCACTGGATGTTGTCATCAGTGATGTCATCAGTGATGTCACTGACCATGTCATGAATGATGTAATATGTGACATCATCAGCAGTGGATTGCGGGTGCGCGATATATAGTTAGTGCAACTAACTATATGCGAAATTCAATGGTTTTGTGTGAGTAAAATAAGGTTTTGTAAATGCTAATTCCTAACTATATATGGTCTATAACCTATTCTTTTTTTCAGTGGATTTTCAAGGTTTTGTAAATGCTAATTCCTAACTATATATGGTCTATAACCTATGATTTTTTCAGTGATATATATATTTTTTTTTTCCAAAAACAACTTTACCATCAAGAAGTTGACTCGAGCCCAGATCCTTTTAGCGTGCAGTTTATTATTCACAGGGGTGTTGATTGACATTCTGTGTGAATAATAAACTGCACGCTAAAAGGATCTGGGCTCGAGTCAACTTCTTGAAGGTAAAGTTGTTTTTGGAAAATTTGTGAGGGTCGCCTCCTCACTCGAGCCCGCCGTCGTGTGAGGCTGGGAGATTGGCGGACATTTGTTGATCATATATATATATATAGATATATATATATCATTTCTATGGCAAAATGAATACCTCATTTTGTTCCTTTTCAAATTAAATGTATTAAGTGTTACCACTTTATTCCAATCAAGATGACTTTAGGTGTGCCATACTTTTGTCCTAAGTAAGACTGTTAGCGTTCTAGTTGTTCTTTAGAACACTCTGGGACATTCTGTCATTGGGCTATAGTTGGGCTACATCTGGCTGATATTTGGGCTACATATGGGCTCTTTTGTCTCTGGTGGCCATCTTGGGAGACTGCATATCAGAATTTTTTTAATGAAATATAAGAGGATTTGAGAAGTCACTCAAAATGTGCCCTAATTTTTCTTTCTTCAGCAATAATCATAATTGCTATGTCAAAATGAACCCCCTCATTTTGTTCCTTTGCAAATTAAATGTTTTAAGTGTTAACACTTTATTCCAATCAAGATGACTTCAGGTGTGCCATACATTTGTCATAAGTAAGACTGTTAGCGCTCTAGTTGTTCTTTAGGACACTCTGGGACATTCTGTCATTGGGCTATAGTTGGGCTACATCTGGCTGA
Organism: Lissotriton vulgaris; assembly: GCF_964263255.1. Lineage (NCBI taxonomy): Eukaryota > Metazoa > Chordata > Amphibia > Caudata > Salamandridae > Lissotriton > Lissotriton vulgaris. Next base: position 735,519,790 of record NC_141698.1, read on the forward strand.
TATTTGGGCTACATTTGTTTTTTTTGTCTCTGGTGGCCATCTTTGGGCTACATTGGGCTACATTTGGGCTCTAACATATATATAGCCCAATGTAGCCCAATATATATTTTTCAAAGTTAATTTTCGGAAAAACCACTGGAGCATATATCTTGAGACATAGCAAAGGCACATCGGGGTACCAGTCCCTACAATTTTGCCAAGTTTGGTGGAAATCCATTCAGCCGTTCGGGCTAAAAGTGAGTCCAACCGCCCTATGGAAAACTCAATGTTAAAAACACGTTTTGGGACCCCCCTTTTTTCTCGGCCCCCGCTTGACGAAACCCCCCCAAACCTTCAGGGGGCGCTCAGAAACAAAATGTGCCATTTTCCTGACAATTTCAGCCAATTCCGTCCATCAACGCCAAAGTTATTCAACATAGAATTTTTAGAAATCCCTATTCAAAAAAATCCTAACTGAATATACCTACTGGCGACCGCCAGTAGGTAATATATATATATATATATATATATATATATATATATATATATATATATATATATATATATATATATATATATATATTCAGTGAAATTCCAACCACTTCCAGAAAATCCCCTGGCGAAGAAGGAAACTCAGGCCGCTGCAGCAAAGTTTTTCAGGCAAGAAATACTTAATCACCCCTCACGACGACGCATTTCGGGCTATGCAGCCCTTGATCATATATATATATATATATATATATATATATATATATAAAAGCAATCCCAACCCGTCAGTGGATGACAGGCAACATCAGGGTGCAGACCTCAGTACGCCTCAGCAAACAGTCATAACGGAGCTCACAAAGGATCCAACTCGAGTGAGTAGCAGGAATAAACGTTTATTAAATAAATGACGCGTTTCGCTCCACTAGGGAGCTTGTTCACATATAATATATATATATGTGTGTATATAGATTGGGAAAAAGGCAGGTGTGCCAAAACGCGTCAAGCAGAGAAAATAAACTAAGCTGAAGCATCAGCAGCAATGCCTATTTGTTTTTAACTGTGGTGGGTATCTATTAACACTGACGCAGGTACATTGTATTACATGTTATCCGGTGCTATGATTTGTTGCTTTCATAGCATACATGTACTTACTGCGAATTTATTATGCACTTTGGGCACTTGAGCACTTTTGATTTGATAACATAGATGGAGGTCTTGCACAATGTTAGTTGGACATGCCTTAATAATTTTTTGCACATACGTACTGACTGTTATAAAATGTAAAATGAATTAGTATTTTTTCAATTGGCATCATTGTATATACCTTGTAAATAATTTTACTAGATATTGCACTAGCACTTTATTCAGTTTCATGATTTATCTGAATTATTGTGATGCCCTTTGAATTGCTGTATTTTGTACATATGTGATGGGCAGTAGTACTTTTTCTATGTCCATGACCCCGCAATCCGCTGTTATCATTTCTACCTCTATGTTTTCACAGTATTTAAACACCCCCATTGGTAATTTGAGGCCATGTGATCAAGGCCGTTTTTTGACGGCCGAAACGAGTCATGCCGATGGCGAGGGAAAAATAAAGCCACAATTTTGAAATCCACTCTTGGTGTTTTGTGAGATCTGTTCCGTGGTGGTGCGGGAAGACGCATTACAGGACTTTTGTTTCGAGATATATATATATATGTATATATATATATATATATATATATATATATATATATATATACAATCCCAACCCGTCAGTGGATGACAGGCAACATCAGGGTGCAGACCTCAGTACGCCTCAGCAAACAGTCATAACGGAGCTCACAAAGGTTCCAACTCGAGTGAGTAGCAGGAATAAACGAAACGTTTATTAAATAAATGACGCGTTTCGCTCCACTAGGGAGCTTGTTCACATATAATATATATATATATGTGTGTATATAGATTGTGAAAAAGGCAGGTGTGCCAAAACGCGTCAAGCAGAGAAAATAAACTAAGCTGACATGGCAAAGCTCATTCAAGTGTCGTAGTCCGATTATTGAGAAGGATCGGGAGTGGTTGAAGTGTGTGTGTGTGTGTGTATATATATATATATATATATATATATATATATGTATATATATATATGTGTGTGTGTATGTGTTAGCTATAAGATGTATCCTCTTTTTCTAAGAAGGTGTTTATACGGCAACTTTTGATCATCAGTGCTAGAACAAATGTATTGCTTTTCTGAAAGGTTTTCCACCTGTAAATCGGTTCCTTCTTGATTTATATGTCTAGCCTAAGGACCACGTGAAGCCTGTGAGATTGCAAACGTGGTCTTTAAGCTAGGCCTAAAAATCAAAGTGGAACCGGTTTACAGGTGGAAAGCCTTTCAGACAAGCAATACATTTGTTCCACCTATGTAGCACTGATGATCAAAAGTTGTCGTATAAACATCTTCTTAGAATTATATCATACATTTTATAGCTAACCTTACTAACAGGGCATATTGAAGCATTTAGAAGGCCACACTAAACTGGGCACAATTAGCAGGTTGTTAACATGAGCACTGGCAGATCTGCACAAAGCAGAGACTAATAGAGCAATCTTAAGTCAGATTCTCTTATTGGCTTGTGAAAGAAATATGTGCTCAGAGCATTTACATGGTTTGACACTTGCCCAAATCCATAATAAAAGATAAAAACAACAAAGTGGTTTGAGCTTGAAATCCATGTTTATGCCTGAAAGGCAAACATTATTTGAAAACAGACTCTGTAATGCCTTACACAAAGTCTTTTGGATATAAAATTCGACCCTCATTCATTGCTGTCGTAGTCTCTGAACGTTTGTTAGGAAAGTTGGACATGTTCCCAAAGATTAATGCAAAATCAGAATATTGTCAAACCCGTTCAATTGTAATTCCTTCCAGATGGAAATAAATAAATGTCCTGCCTCTGTCTGTACATATTTACTTGTGCTATATAATCCATGCACTTTAGATAAGCTTCCAGCCTGATAATACAGTCCGCGTTGTTAACAGTGTGATTTGTTCCAGAGTGAAAGATGAATCGCTTCTTACATTACCTAGATGGAGCTGTTTTTTCCAGTAGCTACTTCACTATATCTGCATAGAAAGTAAAATACAACAATTTTAATAAGGAAAAAAATGATTTTAGTTCCCAGCTTTTTGGCAAGTGTTATTGGCATAACCATTCTCATGCACTGCAGTTCCAAGGGAGTCAGATTGAGGCCAGAATTTCAGGCTCTCCACCCATCAATCATTCATGTTTAAGGAATGTAGATGGAGCTCGAGTACGTAGTTGGTGATTCTACTGAAAATGTGGCCCGCATCTGCCCCTTTGACTTAACGTTCAACTCCGCTGCTACTTCTGAAACATTCACCAATGTTAACTTTTCAGTTTAAGAATTCTTTTTTTTTTTTACCTTTTCTTCACTTAATTAAAATGTCAGCTCTTTTGTCATGGTATCTAAGCAGCAGCTTCTTTAATGTCTATATTTTTGACTTTTAGTCTTAAGGTTTGAAGATGTCCATGTTGATGACCTTTTTGGAAGCACATTGCTATCCATAATAAAATCAGTGGAAGAGAAACACTGTGTGGCATAGATATTTTAATGTATTGTGAGAAGCCAGGGTCCGTTAGCTAGCAAGAAATTGAAAGATACATTTGGCGAAAGGTCTCCTTTTAATTTAACCTATTAAAGTATGCATACAACATTTGTGCATTCTCATGTTAGTGTACTAATGTCAGACATTGTTTTAAAAAAATATATATTTTTATTTGCTATTTGAAAAGACATGGACAAAACAAGCATGTCACATATCACCTTCATCCACCACCCTTCTTTCCTGTACCAACCCATCCGGCATATTATTGATCAATGTTTTGTAGGTCAGGTAAACTGTCTTACACAGGATGCGTTCCTGCAACAATCGCCCTTCAAGGGGTGCATACTCTGGTAAGGGTATTGCCAGCGCCCCATCCACCCGCCACGGATGTCGCAACTGTGCATATCTGAGGTACTGTGTGTGATGCAGCCCGAATTCCGCCCTCAGGACCTGGAAAGACTTAATTTCCCCCCTCTTCGTCAGATACCCCATTACAGAGATACCAAAGTTTCGTCCCACCTCTTGAACCCTCGCAGCTTGTTCAGCTCCTTCAGCCACGTGCAATGTCAAATTGGGGTCTGTTTCGTTAGTTTATGGGTCCAACCAATTGCTCTAGTCGCCCTCTCCCATATCCCAAGCGTAACCCTAGTACTCTGGCTCGTGGGTTTGATACAATAACCTCACCCACTGCCGGAACCTGGGGCCAAATCCAAACCTGAACAGTACTGCTTCGAGGAAGGGCCAGTGCACCGCGTCAAACGCCTTTTCAGCGTCAGTGATAAAAACAAATGGTAGTCCTGCCACTTGTGCACCTCCATCAGCCAGTTGTGGGTCCTCTTAAGATTCAACCTAGTTGCCCTATCCGGCAGGAAACCAGTCTGATCCAGGTGGACCAGGTCAGGAATGACCCGCCGTAGTCGGATGGCTAAAATTGTTGCCAGGAGTTTAACCTCCACATTCAGGAGGGATACTGGGTGGTACAACGCACACTCCTCAGGGGGTTTACCCTGCTTATAGATCGGGACAATTGTGGCCATACGCAGGTCTGGTGGTAGGATGCCCTCCTGGGCTGCCCCTTCAAACAGGGCCAGTAGGTGGCAAACCAGTAGATCTGCCGTTTTTAAACAAAATTTGGCGGGAAACCCATTTGGGCCAGGGGACTTCCCCGGACGGAGTTTAGACAAGGCCTCCCTGATCTCTTCGATTGTTATATCTCCCTCCAAATCCCGCTGATCATCATCCGAGAGAACAGGGGTGTCAATTTGGTCAAGGTACTTCATTGTATCTTCTAACATTCCCAGGTTCCTAGCCTCATAAAAATCCTCGTAATAGGCGGCAAAGGTTTGAACTATCTGCACATCCGATCGTCGCAGCTGTCCCTGCTTATCCCTCACCTATTGGACCCATTGGTCATCCCGCTCTTTCCTACTCAACCACGCCAGGAGCTTTCCCGACTTGTCCCCTACATCATATAGCCTGTGTAGAGTCACCAAAGCCTGCGTTTTAGCCTTGTCCGTCACCAGTGCCCTATATTGTTGTTGCTTATCCAGTAGACGTCTAAGGGTCTGAGGGTCCCTATCTGCCACATGATCACGTTCTAAGTCCAGAATCTGGGTTTCCAAGGTTTGTAACTCTTCCTGCACCTTCCTCTTTTCCCAGGCTAATCTATTATGGGCCCAGTCCCGTAGATCCACCTTGAAGGCTTCCCATTGGACCACCCCTGAGGAGACTGATCCAATGTTTTCAGCAAGGTAGACCTTCACATCTGCTCTAAGGCCCTTCACTAGGTCCTTATTCTGCAGGCCCCATGCAGACAGCCACCAGCTCCTCGTCACCAATGCACACCTTCCTCCCAGCCGCACCAGAAGAGGCAAGTGGTCCGAGATACCTCTTGCTTGGTACTCCGCCACATCCTCCACACTAAGAGCCCGTCTCTAAATACATAGTCTAACCTAGAGTGCACCTTATGTGCCCCAGAGAAGTACGAATAGGTGCCAGCGTCTGGGTGCAGCTACCACCAGACATCCACTAGTCCAAGGGTGTTAATGGTTCTAGCTAAAGGAGTTAGTGTATAGTCACTAGGTCTGTACCCCGACCTATCTCGTGTAGGTGACATAACGTCATTAAAATCCCCTCCCACCACCTGCAAAGTGTCCAATGTGTTGAGTAGGATGTCCTTGACGCCCGACAAAGTCCTGGCCTGTAATTTAGGTGGTGCATAGACTGAGATGATCGTGAGCTTCTGCCGTCCCCATGTGCCCCGTACCCCCACGCATGTCCCCAGTGAGTCCGTCCAAGTCTGTGTGACCTCAAAGGGAGGAGTTGTATTAATCAGGATGGCCACCCCCTTGGAGCCTGTTGTATATCTTGCATGCGCTCGTACTCTATATTGTCCCTCGCCAGGAATCCACACCGGGTACCCTGAAGATGCGTCTCCTGCAGTAGGACAATATCTGGCCCCCTCCTTTTCACTTAAGCCAGTACCAAACCCCTCTTGACCTTGTTGCCCAAGCCGTTCACGTTCCACGTGAGGATCTTAGCACAGCTATTAACCTGGACCCCTCACCCTGGGATCAACTATCAATGTAGAGGACATCAGACAAGAAAACTTTCCGCGCCAGCAGGAGTCGGGAACAGGAATCGCAGGCGTAGACATTAGTCCTAACCATGACATGCGTGAAAAACTGAACAAACATCCCCAACCAAGATGTACACTCACCCAAAACTACCCCCCCTCCCGTTCCCAAAAACGAGATAGCTCCACCCCAGTAATACCCCCTCCCCACCCCCCTCTCCCCTCCAGTCCCATCGCCATCCAAAGACAGAGACAAAACTTTCCAGGTGAAGGAGGTCTGTCGCCCATCCAATCCCTCACCCAAATTCCAAGAAACCCGCTCCGAAAACTTTAACAACATGCACAGGTAGAAGTACGAGCAGGTGAGAACAAGAAAGAAATATAGACTAAAGAACAAAGCAAACAGGAGGGGGTATCCAACTTGCGTGCTCCATGGCCACAGAGTCAATACTCGGTCAGCCCGTTCAGTCCCATCTTAACGAATTAGAGTCCAGGGGGTCTCCCTAAGAAGCCCCCTCTCTTGTGTAGTCTCCTGTTCCATATCGTTTATCGCCACTACTAGGTTATTTAGTGATTGCTCTTCCAATTCTTCACCCTCGGAGGAGGTGCCTCCTGGCTCTCCCTCCCCCGCCAACTGTGCCTTGTCTGCGAGGCAGTGGAACCTGGAGCCCGTCATCCGATCAGAGTCAAGGGAGGCTGTGCTCCGCCCCCTCCGTCGTACAGATCCGGATGTGGGATAAGGGGTTACAGCCAGGTTGCGGCCGCCGCACTTCTGCCTCAGTCTCTGTGATTTTTGGAAAACCTCTCAGGCCTTCCATGGATCTCCCCACATCTGATGCCTTCTGAACCCCTGACGTGCCTTGTCAAGGGAGGGCGCGACTCCAACCACTGCCACGCCTCTTCCGGGTTTTGAAAAAAGTATGTTTTCTCGTCCTTGTAGATCACTTTAAACTTTGCCGGGAATAGGAGCATGTACTGTATGCGGAGGTCCCTCAGTTTAGCCTTCACCGCGTCAAATGAGCACCTCTGTCTCTGCAATTCCTGGCTGTAGTCCGGGAAAATCATTATATGGGTGTGGTCTAGGCGGATTTCCCCAGGTTTTCGAGCTTCCCTTAAAATCATATCCCTGTCAAAAAAATTCAGGAAGCGGGCAATGACTGGCCATGGCCTTGCTCCTACCGGTGGCTCAGCCAACAGTGCTCAATGGGCTTGTTCTATTACGAAACAAGTCGAGAACTTATCCTTTGGGAAAGTGCGTAGAAGCCAGGAGTGCAGGAACTCCGCCATGTTAGCCCCTTAGATTCCTTCCCTAAAGCCCACAAAGCGGGGATTATTGCGTCTTGTTCTGTTTTCTGCATCGTCCACCTTCCACAGAAGCTGCTTATGGGAGGATTGAAGGTCCGCTATGTCTTTCTTTAGGTCCTGAATAGTTTCTTCGGCTTCCCCTGGTCTAGTTTCTGCCTCCGTCACTCGCTCCGCCAGATTTCGGAGGTCCTGCTGTAAGAGGGTCACTTCCGTGCCCACTTCCCTGCTTTTATTCTCCAGGGCCGCACGTGAAGCCTTTAAGTCAGACATTGTTGACTTTGCAAGTGCCTGGTTATCTGTGTCGTACTCCAGTAGATAAATGTGAATCCTGACCAAAACATTAAAAGATCCTGTGGCATGTATTACATCATGAATTTATTGTGTGATATGTCAGTTTACTTTTGATATGGAAACTAGTTCCTTGTGCATTGCAATGCATGCAGGGGCGGGTGGTGACATTTGAAATTGGTGGGCGTAAAATGATAATCATACTGCACCGTAGCGAGCGCAGCTAAGGAGGGTTCGGGGGAATTCCCCCCGAGAACATTTTTTAAAAAGCGAGGACAAATGGTGCATTTTCAAGCAAATTTGAGAAAGCAGGAAGGTTAATAAAGCAATTGTGAAAGTGCAGTTATTACATTAATAGATGTCATAACATAGGTAGCTGCTTATTCAGTATAACCACAGAGCTTCATACTATTACGCTGCTGAATTCAGACCTCCATATATAGGCCAACACACATCCCTGGGACATAAAGCACACAATGTTGCATAGGAAGGCCTGCAGAAACTTTTCTGAAGAATCTACCCACACCAAGGACTTATTTCAACAAATATTTCTTTAAACTACTGAACAGATTTACCATGCCGTGCCTGTTCTTCTTTGCTGTCTCAAGGTGACCATGCCTGCTGTGCCCCTTCTCCTGTGATGCCCATAGGTCAGCAGTAGTTGTCTAGTATCGAGCAGGGGTGTGGCTACCAATGTTGCAACAGGTGCAGTGAACTGGTCCCACTGCACAGAGGGGCCCATTGAATTGAATCCAGAAAATTGCTATATTTTACTACCCCGTCCGTGGCGCAGCGTGCGCTTGCGGCGGCTTGCATTGCACTCTAAATAAAAGCAGCAGAGGTGAGGGTGAGGCTGGGGCTCAGGCTGCCGCTGCCATATTTGAAGTGTAGCCATCTGCTGAGAAGTGCAAGTCTTGTCTCATTTAAAAGAGATGCCATCGCTTTGTCAGGGTTGCTGATCCTGTCCCATTCAAGGAAGACCACCCTTCTAGAAGTTCCCACACTGTCCGAATCTGATCGTGTCGACCTTTCTAAGAAGTGCCCAAGAAGTGCTGGTTCTGTCCCATCCAACGTTAAGAAACGTCACAGTGAAGTGCACATTCGAGCCCTGCTTAGAAGTGCTGGCACTGTCTGATAAAAGAGACAGAAGCGATGCTGGAAAGGGATGGTCTTGTCCAAGTCATATCAGTGTGACTGTGCACACAGTCACATCATGATGTGGTGGCCATCTTCAGAAGAGGAGGCAGCTTATCTCCCTTACCAGTGCCCACAATTTGTCTTCCCCTCGAATGAAACTACAAGTGCCAGTACCTCTTCACATACACAGACTTACAATACTTCACGTACACAGTCTTTCAATACTTGGGATACTCAGCTCAAAGACTTTTATTCAAAAACAGATCCGTTCCCATAGAAGTGCTTCTCAAGGGGTGGGCCACCTGCTTGCATTATGATAATCTAAGAAATAGTGTGCACTGGAAAAAAACAAGAATACTGAACAATTTGTGCACAGTCCAAGACCAAGATGGAAACCAGCCCTGGCAAACATGTTAAATCCAGACCCCCGTTAACCTGTGTGAGCGAGCATAATAATGGACTCCACCCCTCTCTATGAGGTTGATGCGGAGCTGACTGGTTCGAAATAGTGGGAAGGTTCTCCGCCGAAAGGAAATATTTTTGTTTTAAATGGGCTCCATGTGCATTCTGTGGCCCTATTTTTAAAATATTTTGGTTAAAGAGCCTTTTGAAAGCATGGATGGCGCACTAATAAAACATTACATTGTGCCTGAATATTCAGGATCAATATTACTCCAAAGCAGAAAGTCATTTATGTGCATATATATTCTGTGCATTGCACAAAAAACAATTGACGTGCAATGTCTAATGAAGTGTGCACCCGTGAGTAAATATCCTATGCAGAAAGAAAGAACTTCAAGTTTAAATTTGATCTCAAGACTCCTGTGCCAGTTAACAGTCAAGCAGCACTTCTGGTGTGGTTGCCAGCCTGCCAGAGGCACCCCCGGGTTTGCCACAGCACTTCTCAAAATACCAGCGGATCAAGGATGAGCAAGGATGCAACAAGGTCAGTATTGTTCCTTGTGAAAAAAGATAGCTCCCAGCGTCAGGCTAATGTTCAGATGTCACCAGCGGCCCAGTGGGGTCCTGAGTGGCCTTTCTGGAGGCAGATGGGTTTACATTATCTCCCTTTTATCAACAGGCAGAGGTGTCACTCCCTTTCTCTCGCTGGGCTGACCAATGAATGTGTGCATACTAAGTGGGGACAGGGGGCCTGAGCAGAAGTGGCCTCGCTTGTTTTCAGGTGTTTATAAAACATCGCAGAAGCAGTGTTTTGTGGAAAGGCAATATGCAAATGTGGGCCCCTTTTTATTAACGTGCCAGGGCTGATTTCTAATCCCAATCCAAACCTGGCTGGGCCCTGAGGGGTTGGGCCACTCCTGCACCTGGTCTGGCTGCTTCAGGTCCTTGCCCTGCTGGCTGCAAATATGCAAATTCCCCCCGTCTCACTACCCGGCCACTGGTGCAGTATCCCTGGTGGCAAACTACATCAACTACCAACAGGGGGCACTGTATCACGTTTACCAGCCATACTGGGTATCAGAAGCCAGCCGAGAGGTTAGTGGGGGACAGTACGGCAGAGAGAGTCAGTGGCAGCTGAAGGCTCCTGATGATTAGAGTGGCGGAGGCAGGCAGAAGGTGATCCCGAGGAGGGCAGGGTGTGTTTAGAGTGCTGTGTATATCCTCAGACCTGTGGTGAAGTTGGCGCAGCAAACCACGAGGCAGGCACACCAATTGCTGGTATTGTAATAACTGTTGTGTGCTGGAACCACAGCTGCTTAATGCGTCATACCCAGGACCAATCAAACGCTCCCCAATCCAGAGGTGAGGAGACCCTTAACCCTGCCCATGCATAGCTACCAAGTTTTCCACCGGCCCATATGTGACATTTCCATATTTTTCTGTGTGCTTATGTGTGTCATTGGATGATGTTTGAGTGACAGTTTATCGCAAACTGAGTAAAGTGCTTATGCCCTGAACCCTTCTCTTGCCTTTCATTTGTGTTGTGAGAGTTGTGAGAGGGCTTCAGTGCCAGGTGTCCATTCCAGGCGAGTGGAGCAAGCAGCCTTTCAAGGACATTGACGTGACCCAGCCTGCTGTGTGACTCAGTGCTGGTAAAATCGCCTCGTTGCACTTGCTATGCTATGAAATTAGAGTTTTAAGCTCATGAATGATCAGCTGCAGCTGCAGTGCCTGACCTCTGTTACAGAGAACTGCAGTCACAAAGTCTACCTCCAGTTAGTGCCCTCCCATTTCTGGTGCTTTGCAGCAGTTTTAAGATCTTCTTAGAGTTTCTCATTACTCAAATGCTTGTAATTTCTGATATTTGTATGTTGGTTGATTGCTTTATTTCGATATGCATATATCATAAAAGCGATACAAAAGATTAAAACAGCATGTCGAAAAGAGTATGACTGTACATTAAGTAAAAAACAGTAAAACACATTAGTTCGTCATAAATTAGTTAAAAAGAGATTAAATTGATATGGACAGTCTTCTAAGTCTAATCAACCAGGCCCATTTTAAAAACTTGGCAACGGCACAAACAATCGGAGGGGCTGTATTAGTTAAAAGAATCCGAAGGGCGACAGAGTGCTGGCGAGTACCCAATTCTCTGCAGATAGGTCCAAGCCAACGTGATCTTGGTCGGCCATAATCTGGGCATTCGAAAAGAAAATGTGGCACAGTCTCTGGTTTGTCGGGACAGAGAGCACAGTATCGTGAAGAGGGCTGGGATTTATTCCACCTGGAACAGAGGTCAGCCAAGGGTAACAACCCCAGCCGGAATTTGATGTACAAGGACCGGTCCATGGCAATTGTTATTAGGTCCATGTACGGCTCGTAGGCAACGACATCTTTTATCAGCAGAAAAGCTGCGGTGGTTTTGCAGTGCTGCTGGTTACTGATGCGCTTCACACGGACCCACTCCCAAAAAAGTTTTTTTAGGGTCTCCTTCGGGGGAGCGGAGTGACTATACCAACAAGAGTCCAGGCCTAGGTCCCCTAGGAGGTGTTTAATGTTCTTCAGCCATTTGATACTGTGCCAACCGTCGGATATTTGTATGTTTCCCTCGTCTTCGTTGCTTGATTTTGCTTGTGAGAAAGTGTCACTCAAAGTCGTCGAAATGACACTCATAATCGCACTGGAGTTATGAACATTTCACACTTGGCAATCTGAAACCTTGGCAGTTGTGCAACCTTTACCCAGAGACGCCTGAACCCTGAATAGCCCACCCCTTCATCTGTGGTGGACTGGACTCAAGAAAACACAATGCAACTCAATTTCCCACCTCTTTAATGCTTGTTTGATAGTCTTGTGCTCTGAAGTGACCACAGGAGACATTTAGTGCTCAACATAACACGAACAGTCAATAAATAAATTATGAAAATGTTGTGAATGTTTAAGCAATAGCGATAGCGATAGTATACTTATGGGGGGTTGGGTTTGAAGGGTAGGAACGTGCAAAAGTTATGATGGGAATATGTAAAAAGCTCTTCAATTCATACAATCACAAGGTTTACGACTGCAATGTACAAGTGCCTTATTAAGTTGGCTTTTTTTTTTAATAACTGAGGGCTTTTACAACCCTATCTGATATGCAAATAGAATGAGTACGAAAGGTGGCTCACCCTCCTATTTGCGATTCAGCCATTTATGTATTGATGTCACCTCAACTGCCGCCGCAAATATTTATTTTTATAAAGTGCTTAAAGCAATAGATATCTGGGCACCAAGTTTTCCTTCAGTAATCCTTGTTATTGCGTTTAACCTCAATTTCTTTAGAGCACTGTGCTACCCTTTACGATCATGTGGTACCCTACCTCACTGAGAGGCTGTGAGTGAGAGCCACGGATAGACTGTGCTAGGCAGGGAGCGACTGTAAAACCATGGAATGGAGTGCATTATCCAGGCCTGTCAACTTGAAGATTTACCTGCTCAGTTGAAAGAGAGGCTTGAAATTGTACGAGTACCATTCATAGTGTACCTTCTGCAAAATGTCCGTGCTGACGTCACATTGCACTGACATAGCTCAAGGTAAATAAAGCTCCAATTTCCCTTTAAGTCGTCTGTACTAAATCAGTGTGCTTAATAAGGCGGGCGGGGAAACGGACTAACAACTGACTGAACCGAGCGTTTTATGCAGATATTCCATCGGGTGTTAGGAATGTGGATGAGTGTGCAAGTCAGGTGCAGTTTGCGTATTATAGAGGCGCAGGCATCAGACATAGACTTACCCACTGAATTCCTGGGGCCTTATTTATGAAGGCCTTGCGCCACCGGTGCGTCACTTTTAAAATGGGAAAAAGTGACGCACCGGCGGCACAAGGCCTTCATAAATAAGGCCCCTGGTTCTACTATCATATCAGTGACTGCATTGCCCCTGAATGTAAATCCATACACTGCCATGGCAGTTGCTACATTACCTCAGTATCTAGAACACCACAGTAGCACCGGAATCCACAATAGGTAAGTATGAGCAGCAAAATTGTCATTTTAGTAAACAGACTAAAACATTATGTAAAGACCCATCTCAATGCAAGTACCATTTCCAACATGCGACCCCCATATCCTCATGTGCTTGATATAGCGAGGGCCTAGTACAGCTGTAGCTTTGAAGATAAAACATAGGGCTTTAACTTGGATTTGTTTTTCAGTAATGAGCCAGTGTAGGTCACGTAGGACAGGCGAAGTCACCACAAATATCAAGAAAGAAATAGCTTCTTCTTTTTTTTCTGGCAGGGTGGGAATGTGTTTTTCAACTCTGGTCACGGCCGGAAACAGCATTCTTTGGAATGTGACATTTTTACACCAGGGCAGTCATTTCTACATGAATCATCTGAGGCTGATTGAAAGTCCGAGGCACGTCGAGAAAATGGAAGATAAAATATACATGAATTTCGATCACCCCCGGCCCGCACCCCCTAGTGACGCCACTGGGGCAGAGGCGCCATAGATCTCCCACATGATTGAATTGGTTAACTTACACACTTGACTTGAACACAACAGCGGCGCTGCGGCAGCCAGCACAAGCGCAGCATATGTTTTAAAATTCATACATTTTGCCATTTGCACACAACATCAGAGTCAACTTAGAGAAGAGCAGCACTGCACCTACTTTATTCTTAAATAATCTTCAAAGTTGAAGTTCTCATTCTCTGTGATTTCTGTCTGACTCAGTATCTCGACGACGACTCAAGTGACTAGTATGAGTATCGGACGTCTGCTGTGCACGTGGCGACTAGCGACGACTAGAGCCCCCGTCCCCCTACACTAGAAACTCAACTAACTAGTGAAAAAAATGTCACGGCACGCACGTCCCGAATCATGGCCAATCACTGCATGGCTTCACATGCTGAAGTCACACAGTGATTGGCCATGATATGCAGTGCTCAGCCAGTGTGCCACCACCCACGCGCGGCATCCAATAATGGATTGCCTGCCCTTCTGCGCGGTGGGCCAGCCAATCCTGGCGCTGCATGCAGCGCTAGGATTGGCTAGGGGGGCACACAGACTACTCGCCCTGGCGCGCCTTTGAAACCCCGGGCCCGGCTACAGCAGCACCCCCCTGCCCTTCCGTCCGTCTCTAAAAGGGAACTTGACTGTCAGGTTAGTAACGCGCATGCTCGGCCAAGTTACAGGCCAAAAATAGTCATGCGCAGACAGTACTGCTGCTGGCCTGCTGCAGAAGACTGTCACTCAGACCAGCCAGCCCCACCACCTGCGCACTCCTTATTCCATCGGGTGTGTCCCGAAGCGCTGCGCTGCGGCGGCAGCGGCGCTTTTTTATTTGTTGTGATGTCTGAATTATTTCAAATTGAATTGCCTCTCTTGTCACGGCGGTGCGTCCAGAGGCAGTGGGGCTACGCCCCTACGCCCCAATGGACGCACCGCGCCTGAATGCATTTTTTTTTGTTTTGTTCCTCATCTCCACCATGGTACTAATCTGTCGAACTTTCGGACAGGGTAATCTGGCTCATAGTATGATTGACAAGTTGCCTCAGCCAAGGGCTGGTAGGGCTATATTTGATATACGATTCCGCCAACACACCTCAGCAATGTCGTACAAACCATTCCACCTCGAAACCCCAAAACGTTTTAGACAGATATGTACCAAAAGCCAGTTACCACCATTGCCTTTGCCACCAATTCGCTGTGTAAGAAGCAAGGATGTTTTAGCAGAAGACGAGTATCATAGCTTTGTATTCATCGGAACTGGGGGGGAAAAAAAACCCAGCTCAAACTTATGGAACTAAACAAGTATCTGCCAGAATGCCCTTTTATTTGATGTTCCAGTCCTGGACATGTTTATCTTTGATGTTTGTAACATTGAGGAACACCAGTAGTAGAACGTCGGGGGAGAAGCCTCTTTCCATCGCTTACATATTTCTCGTCGGGCCAACAACATGGAGTAGAACAATAGATTATTTGGACTGCGCTTCTGCTCCACTACTCCAAATATTACTAATCTTAGATCTATTACCACAGTGGAGCCTATTAGATATGTTAGTTTATTACCTATTGATTGCCAATATGATGTTAACTGAGGACATTCAAAGAACATGTGTGTGTCTGAAGCCTCCACTAGGCCGCACCGGGCACACGCCACAGGCTCCGATCTTGAAAATTTTAACAATTTTTAGGGGGAGTAGTATGCCCTGTGAAGAGTATCAAGATGATTTCTGCGAAGCCAAGCCGGTTTCACTATATCCCAGAGAACGCTACAGGAGGTTAGCCATAATTCATGTAGATTGACAGATGGCATCAGGGAACCCCAAAGTTGATCTGGGAGATGGAAATCCCCGTCAATGTCCTCCAAGATTAAGTTGTAGAAGAAAGAAACCTCCTTTGGTCCTGGTGTTTTATGTAGTAGGGAAGATTCCAATTGACTGCTACCACCTATGGGCATATGGACGTGACGAGACGCCCCAGAAGATAGCGCTTGTGCCCAGCTTGAGATTTGTAGATACTTCAATCCTTCCTAAAATCTCTCAAATGTTTGCCTTATGAAGCACGTATTCAGTTAAAGATCGCTGTTCTGTCGCACAAAGCCCTTCACTTCAGTACTCCCAGGTAGTTTGAGCAAAAACTTGAGCTTTCTTGTGGTGTACGTGCCTCAAGAAGCGCCACACAGAGCCTTCTCTGGTGCTGTCCCAAAGATATGAAACTCTCTTCCACCGTAAGTACGCCGAACCTCTTAAGCGGCTGCGTTCAAATTGGAAGCCAAAAAAATCTTTATGAATAAATTCTTACCCTAATTGGGCTAGGCTCACCCGCTCGAAGACATGGTTCTTATTGCTATTGTGCTATCATTTGTTATTGATCTCTTTTTTTTTGTGCAACTGTCCCTGAATCTGCAATCATTCCTGGTTTTTACTCCTACTTGATGTCCATTTTGCATTCACGTCCTTCCTCCCATCCTATTGTAAAGCGCTCTGATATCCCTCGGGATCTTGTTCGTGCTACATAAAACTTTATAAATAAAAGGTGTTCCAGGGCTACGAAGACTTGGTCAAATTACACCTGTTGGTAAGCTTTTGATGCTGTTCTAAGAGTTTTGATGTGACGTTACTGAGCTAATTAAAGTGGTACCCAAGACCATTATGTGAAGCTTGTTCGTTAACGGTAAGGATCTATTTTTCAGTCTCTGTTCGGTAAGATCAAAGAATTTTGTAAGGCGACAATTCAACTGTACTAAGTTTGGATTGAAGCACAGGATTACCGCCTGCCTGCAGGACCTGATGCAATGCAGGTTAAAGGATGGTTTTAACAAAGTAGTCCTTTTGTCCTTCAGTTTGTCACAAATACAAATGATATGGATAAGGTTCTCAACACCGCAAGCACATAACCTGCATGCCTGGTCTCCGCCTCTTCTTTCCCAGGGTGGTAAAAACGGGTTAAACCAACTCCCAAGCGAAGTTTTAAGAATGTTTCCTTAGTTGATATCTTAGTACGTGCGTTAAAGTAG
Organism: Lissotriton vulgaris; assembly: GCF_964263255.1. Taxonomy (NCBI): domain Eukaryota; kingdom Metazoa; phylum Chordata; class Amphibia; order Caudata; family Salamandridae; genus Lissotriton; species Lissotriton vulgaris. The sequence continues at coordinate 735,536,581 of NC_141698.1, forward strand.
GGTTGAGGTTTACTGACTTCGTAATTGTTGAGCACAACCCAGCCGTGGGTGCACTTTGACAGTGCTTTCTTATCCTCTATGGCTGATATAAGTCTTGTTGGCTTTGTAACTATTTTTTTGAATACCGAGTGAGCCATTGAGGTGTTCCAAAGGTCTGTCAGACCTAGAGCCTTGACGGAAGCCAAGAGGTACTCTTTAGCTGGCGATTTCCCAGTGCGGGTGAGCTCTGCTCAGAGGTGGTTGTTTAGGGATCCATCTTCGGCAACTCTGATTTTGTGATGGAAAACTGCAACGTTTGTTTAATAATGTGGCTACAGGTACACTCTCCTGATGCATTTTGGCGTCTGCCTTAATCATGGGAATGGATGTAACAGTACACAGGTGCTTTACGACAATGTCCTCACATGACCATGAAGCTCAGTGCATACAAGTCCTATAATGCAGTGATCTTGGCATCGGGAAACTCTCTGTTGTGGTGTCCTCTCAAATGTTGCTCAGTAGCGTATTTTTCACCACAATCTAAAAAATAATTAATTCAGCTTTAGTGCAAAATTCATGTTGCTTCTGTTCATCAGTAATAAATTGCCACGTGGAATTAAATAAAATCCATATTGGTAAACCTCACTTTTTTGGTTCTGCTGCCACATTGAAAGTATTATCTTGTAAACGTGGAAAATTCCAGAATTGCCAGGAAGAAGTATATTTATAGATATATATCTCCAAATGACAGTTGACGATCTGGATGCCCAGCCTCTTGGGCTAGGGCCTGTTCAGGGATGTCACTCCTACAAATATTCCACATGAAAACACGAACTGCACCTTTCGGTTATGACGCAAGCCCTCCAGCCAATCATTATTGACAGTTCTTTTAATTCTGGCAAAGTTGTAAAGCATAACGCGTTTCATGAGTATGAATCATATGCTAATGTAGGGGTGGCTGCTTGTTCAATATTTAAATAGTCAAAGTATCGACAGTGAAGGACAAGCAATATTTGACATACTCATGCAAGGACTTGTGGTTAAAAAAAAAATATCCGAGTGGATTTTACATATGAATATTTAGATGAAGTCAGTGAATATTTTCAAGATTTTAATGCGCTGGTAATTCCATTATAGTTCGTTATTCTTGCATCTACTTGCTACTGTCACTGATATTAGTTCATTGTTTGCCCTGGACCACAACGTCCATAATGCTTTGTTGTTAAGTGAGTAAAATCATGTCCCATCTTTCAACTCCCTGACACAACTTTGGTACCTTTGGTTTAGTGCTTTTTACTCCATACTCCCACGTCGCCTTCAAATAATTTATTTTCATATATGGCTCAGTTGTATTTCAAATCGCAATCCCAAAGGTCAGTGCCACTTTTAAACATGTACAAGGCTCCTGAAAGGCTTTCCTAGAAACATCAACGATATAACAGGAGCCATGCCATATTTTCAACTACAAACTACAGGAGATAGCCCATAAACCCGGACTAGACCAGGGTAGAAGAATGTAGCAGTCAACAATGTCTCAGAGGGTATTGTTCAAAAGACAATTTTATGGGAGCCCATTTAATTGCTGTGAGCACTGCAGGGAAACAATACATTGCTTAGGCAAGTAACAGATAGGAGACTTTTGCAAATCTTTAGTCATATATTCAAAGACAAAGCACTGTGTTGCATTAAATGACATGTAACCTGTGTTATACTGTGTAAACGTGCTTGTGAAATATTTAACGGCGATAGTGACACCGGAGGGAGTATATACAGCGGAATAGGGGCGCACATAAAACAAATTATACATACAAAATGTATCCGTAGTATTGTCCATACAATAAATGTAGTTAGTACAAAGTAATTTAGGAGGGCAAATGCAAAGAAGGCACCGTAAATTATGCTGTGAAAGTCGATGGCGTTTCGGCCTGTATATAATGTTAGGTCATCATCAGGGCCAGGTTATTGATAGTGAGGAACAGTGGTGGAGGGTCCAAAGGGTCAGGACCAGAAGGGTCAGGCACTAGAGGCGAACTTAACACGCCCAGAGGATAGAAGGAGGCATGGGAATGAGTGAATCGCAGAGAAGGAGAAGATGACCTGAGTCAGTCGGGGGAAGTTCACGGAGTACCCATCATGATTTTAGGGTACAACGTCCTGTCAAGGGGTGATCCGAAGTAGACAGAAGGTAGCCCCCCTGGGGAATTAAGCCCTAGGCCGTCGACTTTTCATGAAAATCCATGATGTGATTTCGGGGTAACCAATCACTATGTAAATGAGCATCTTTTAGAGCAATTGTATGTAAAATTGTATTATGTAGAAATCATGAAATTCTGTCAATGACCCCACCTTCTTCGTGCTATGTTGAATACCACTGGGTTAAAGCAAAGGTTTTTTTGTTGTTTTCATCAATCTTGATTTGTAATATTGAACTTTAATGTCTGAAGTCAAAATTCACGGTGTGAGCATGTCGATTGTGTTAATTTATTCACATTTATTTACTGGGATTGATGGTGAAGCATTTTCTTAGAAATTTAACTTTATGAAGGGTTGAACATTTCTTTCCCAGATCAATAAATAATTCGGAAGCTAGTTTTGTTTCTTTTCTTAGCCTACCCAGTACTGTATCTATTCTGTAAATACAATGACTTTCGAAATGTTAAAACGCATCTGTTTTCTTTTTGGCTGATCTAAGATGAGGAAACTATTGAGTGTGGTAGGTGCCTTTCTCCTTCCTCCTATACACTAACCTTTGTATTATTCTTGAGCTTTGTTTTTAGCACGTTTAATCATTTCCTTTCCCTTTTTTCCCATTTTCTGCTTCTCAGAGGACATCGAAGGTACATGTACAATCGTTTCGCTGCATTGCCCAATAATGCTGTTAGAAGAACATGTGTTCGGTATTAGACAGAATTTAGTTGAAAGTTTATAAGGCATTAGTATGCTGTCCTGTCACAACTGTGATGTGCTTAGAAGTAAAACCATATTGAAGTCAAATATCTCCTGTTTGATGTACGTTTTTTATTGTCCACAAACTGGTTGTTTAAAGTGTTTTACCACGTTGCGTCATATTTAATACTTAAATGGTCACCAGAACTGGCCTATTCATTCCAGTAGGCATGTAAAATGGATATACATGAAAAATGTAAATATATGTAAAAAATGTAGGTCGTTAGTAAGAGGTTTTAGAACATGTGCTTGTGTTGTTCTTACAAAATGGCATAGCTTAATGGGGCCATCCAGTGAATGATGTTACAATAGGTCTCCAAAACCGGGCCTATCAAACAAAGCAACGTTCTAGGATACTTCCTTTTGGTGGTTGATGCAGGACTGGGAACAGACCATTTCGATCCTCAACCAAGATGGCTCCTTTAACAAGGGTTTGTAACCTGATTGTCACAAACACAGCATTGTAAAATGCATTTCTACACTTCTAAAGAGGTGGTCTTTGTAAACGAAGGGGGAGGTGTTGACTTTGATATGATCTCCTTCCTCTGTCTACTCTTTATCTCAAACCAGTCCTTTCTTTCAAGGCTTTTCTTGCGGCCACCCATTACTTGGTGTGCTGTACTCTGAAGAAATATCTCTTCTTTAATCTTTAAAGCCATTTATAATGCTAGGGAAGCACAAAATAAAATCCATTTTCGAGTTACTAACAAAACGGTTTCTCATCAAGACCCTTTTTGTCAAATCTGCTGAGCCAACGTCCAACATATAAAATTGAATTAGCAAAATAACTCTGACGCATACTTAGAAAAATAATTTTATTTCAGTTACCATGCAATATTTGCACATCAAGATGGTCACATCTACCAGTTCACAAAATATTGCAGAACTTTCGAATATCTTGATCAGGTTTCCGTGTGTAAGGTGTGAGAGCACAGGCACATAGTTTCTTTTCTGTCTCTTTTATTGTTGAGGGGTTAGAGTCTGTCCCTGTGTTATGTATGACCCCAGTATATGCAATATTTGTAGTCTTCTTTGCTTAACATCCAAAAATGTATGTTTTTCTCTCCGGCTTTTCACATTAAATCCAAAATGTCATGTTTTAGAATCTCTTCCCTTGCGGTTGTGGCTTGGTCCCTAACTTTTCTGCTTTATTTCTTGGCTTTTGTTGTGTCTGCCTTTACACTTCCTTCAGAAGATGGTGAATGTGCTGCTTATAACAGTGGATCCTATCTAGGTGAGCAATTGGTTATGAACGCCCATTTCTTCCATGTAGTCATCCTTTGTGTTGTCTGCACCTTTGTTGGCTTCTTTCTTTGTTGGGCACCGGTGGTCCTGCGCATTTAACATTACTGTTTCCCCATTTCAGAATACCAGGTTGATTGTTTACAAATAAGGCTCATTGGATTGGACACAAAGGATTTTTACATGTAATATGTTTCTTTGAGTTCAGAAATATATATTTCTTGACTTAAGCCCCATATTGATGATTTAATTAAGATTTGTTTTTCAAAACGTTTATCATGAAGTTAACTTCAGAAGACATCTTTAAAAATACATGCTCTTTTTTTCTTTGAAAAAATGTGTGCTGTTTTTGTTTCCAGTACATTTAGTCCCCCTTCATCCTTAGTCATTGACTAAACTTTGGGATTGTAATTCTTCATAAATTTGCAAGAAGGGTCGATTAATGTTCACCAAGAGGAGTAACTTGTACGTTTTTAAGTGAAGGGACTCATAACTTTTGATTCGAAATATACTTTTAACCGCAGATTCCTCCCCTTTAGAATATCCCAGAGCACCAGACTGGATCCAGATAATTCTTCACCCATGCTCCTGTGCACTGGTAAGTGGCTGTTTGTGTCTCTGCAGTGACTCTGGACCACTCCAGAAGTGTCTGAGCAGAGCCCTATGTAAATGCCATCCCAGTGCTCTGATGTCAGTTCCTTTCTTTTGCACCTATTGAAGTGTATCCGGAACTCCTCTGCCACCTTAGTCTTCCAACAACACCTTAACATTTTCACAGTGTGCTAGGAAATGACGTCTTCACCAAAACAATAGGAATCCAGCTGTGCAGAGACTGCAGAAAACCGATCCCAGTCACGGTCCCACATGATATCTGCCTTTGGACTTTGGCTAGATGCAAGAACTTTAAATCATGCAACAAGTGTGCCCTGATGCACCCGAAGGCTACGAGAGGCAAAACTCTACATCACCAAGTACAAAAAGAGATCACTCTCATGCTCTTTGGGGTCTTTCCTGAAAATGTGTACTTCCTGCTCAGTCGTCTGGTAAACAGAAGTCCACACATAAGCATAAAAAGATGAAGTGTGACTGGTCACCCTCCCACTACCAGGTGACAAGGCATGAGGGTGCCAAGATAAAGGTCGTTCTCCTTCAAAATCTCCAGAATCTCAACCAGTTTCACAGCTGATCTAGTTTTGCCGTGAGTTTCCTGGGCCAGTCTCAACTACGCAGCAGACAGAGGCCAAGCAGTAGATCTTCTGGTGTTCCTTTGGGACCTAAGGAGCTACATGCATCTCCAGTCGGACTACTGCCTGTAGGTACATTCCTAATGCTGTGTAACCCCTTTGGATCGGCTACTGGACCCAGGCCATTTTAGGTGTAGATCTTTGCACTGGCACCCCAGGTCCATGCCGGTTCCTTGTATAGTGGCACCAGTATTAATAGATCTGGTCCATATGCCAATCTTGGACACCCCCCCCCCCCCCCCCCTGCCATCAGCCTGAACTCCATCTACATTGCTCAATGAGTTCACTCATGTGCAACTAGTTGTAATCCAACCTAACTGATCCAAGACCTCTGTTTCAACGCTGTTACCAGTGTGGGATCCATGTGCTCAGACTTTATCTTAGCTGCTGATGTTTTCGCTTTTATAACCCGTACTTTCTCTGGGGATGTTTACTGTTTGAAGAAATGTGTTGTATAAAAACAAACATTATCTAAAAACCAAAATAAGTATATTATTTTACGTAGATTTTTCCCCATTAGTCTTACAGACCATTGTTGGTTGACGTGAAACACTGAAAGGGAGAAGACATCAGCAATACATTTCTAACTTGTGAAGCCAATGTGACTTCACAATAAGGTCCAGGAATCACCAAATATAGGTAAAGGGTTTTATTTTATATTACCGATCTATCCAGTATATATGCAAACCACAAGTAAGTTCAGTAAATACAGCTATACATTAGGAAAGCTGAAATATCCCAGTAGGTTGAGTTGCAATAGAATGATATACTGAATTGTGATAGCCACAAAAATAAAGAAGCAGATTAAAGCACATAGGAGTTCCATAAAGAAATGTCCCTTCTCTCTTCTAAACATAAGTAAGATCTAGGATCATTTACTAAGTGTCACTATTTTGGGAGCATAGAAGTTGTCCGCATTATCAGACAAATTGAAATATATGTTTAGCATGAAGCTTTATGCTTACAAGAATAGGGCAAGCAGAGAGGTCTGTACCACTCGAAGTCTAAAGGGAATCTGTCTTCCAGCTGTGAGAACAACTATTTAAAAGTAAAAGGAGACTCCAAAGCATTCTTAGCTCATTTCACACCATCAGGAACCAATAAAATCATTACTCAAGTGCATCTGCACCCTCCCTTTAGTTTGCCATCTCATCGAGCTGGGACCTCAGTTCTCAAACTTGAACATCTTTCTGTCCTGGTACATGATGAACAGAAGGCCTCTTTCGACCATTAATTCTCCACGTTCACAGCTAAGTTCTTGTCTCCAGGCCTCTCTAGCAGCAATTAAATGCAAATAATAAGCATTTCTCCAGCTAACAAAAAATCACAATACCTCCAAAGAAAGTGAACGAATTGCGCTGCTCCAGTCAAGTTTGTTTTTATTAAAGTTCCTGGTTCAGAGCATGCATTGTGCAAGAACTCGCACACCCTCCCTATTTAACTGGAACGAACAAACAGAATGTATAGCGACATAGTATGTTCTGATACGTGCATTGAGCTATAGATCTTTGTGGCCATTACATTTTTCCCTTCCTTACGTTCTTTGTGAAACCTATAAGACCAGTGAACGAGTGTTCTCCTTTACTTTTATTTCGATATTGTAGTTCACTCTGCCTCCTCTCACAGGCAAGCTTTTATCTTCCCTGTGATACAGTGAACAGCCATACTTCATCAAACTGGCAGTGTCTGGATATAAGTTAAGAGTATAGTTAAGAGAGTGGAGAAGTGTGGCTCACTGGTTAGAGGAGGCAGACCTGGAAGCAGAGATCAGCCCGGGACTAGGGTTCAATGCCCGGCTCGGCGGGGTCTTGAGTCCTAAAATGTCCATGGACTCGACAATTCTCGCTCCGGTGCCTACTTGATTCACGGGTTCACACTCTGCGACATAGCTTGCTTAATCTCCACAACGGCCCCTCGCGGCGGGATGCCTGGCTTTCACCTTGCGGATACCCTGCCGGGGTTATCTCACAGGGGAATACCATGACGGGTTCCCTAAGCAAGCGCTTAGAAACCGGTTGGTGATTTGCGCTATATAAATTCCTGTACATTTACATACGGTTTTGCACGAAAAAAACGCACACATTTGTTGCACAAGGTAAAACTTCTGAGGTGGATTGCATCCCTCTGAACCAGAAATATGAATAAATGGGAACAAATGTTGTTCTATATTATACTTAGTGCGTTGTTACTGCTGATTGTACCTTGTCGCTACCGCCCACCAGCAAATGTGTCCATCATCTCTAAATATGTCTACCCACCCTTCACAGGCCTCATGAAGCCTTATAACTGTGTACATAATCTCTCATAAAATTGCCGCTGCTTGTTGCCAATGAACTGCACAGCGAAAAACCAGTACCGTTTGAGCACAGTCCTTGCTCATCAGATGCGTAACGAGTATTCTCGTCTTATTACGAACCACAAAGGAAGTGGTTAATTTTAAATAAATAAGTACACAGCAGTTGACAGATGCCCTGGCTGCCTAGATTTCACTTCATTCTCCTTACTTCTCCTTACTTCCTCCACCCTGCTCTTCCTTTCCTTGATCTCACTCTTGCAGGTTCTTTTTTATCCCTGATTTCTTGTTTTAGCACCGTTTTCACATTTATCTGCTACTCCTTTCTCCCCTTTCTCACTTTCTTTTGCCCTTGGTCAAATGGTCAGATGATAAATAAGCAGTCCTGGTGCTCGAAAATGGTTGACAGTGTCAACTACCTGCAACCACCATCATAAATTAAGCACTAAGGAGTAAAATCAGATGTTCTTGTAGTACGTCGATAAATGTTTGTGTTTGCATAGGAGGGTTCTGCTCATGCAGGTTGAATCGGAAAGTTCCATATGTGCTGTTCGCCTGGGTGTTGTCTACGTGATTTGTGTGACCATCTTCCATCTGTGTTTTTCATGGAGTGAGCACGTTTGCATGGTTTCTCTAGGAACAACCTAAGTACTTGCACGCATGGGTGTAAAGTACTTGATTGTTCTTTTGCGCTCCCCAGCGCATAGTTGAGGTTGGGAAGCTTGTGCATACTGGGTATGAGGCTTTTGGAGTACGGGAAAACAGGAAATCTGTTCCGTTTTAGTGCTGAACTTGTTTTCAGTTCTTAAATTTCAGTCTTTTCCCCTAAGTATGAACGCATGTTTAGCTTCAGATAAAGGGTCCACAGACTGTTGATGCCTTTCAGTGATAGAAAGTACGAATGATCCTCCAGCACTCGGTTAGTGGTATTCTGTAACAAGTAATTTGGGTGGAAGGAGACAAGCCAAGTATTGTATTGCTGTTTGTATGTTTGTGATCTGCAGATAGCTGTTGTTTACTAACATAGCAGTGAATCTGGTTTTACGTGCTGCCAAATTCATAAAGGTAATTATATCTTGAGACCCACAAATCGCGTTGAAGTGGTTGCCCTGTCCCAGTTTTTCTCTCATATGCCACATGATCTTAAATTTAAAGTGGTTTTCAAAACTGCGCTACAAGGGGCCTGTGTGAACCTACAAGTATGTGTAGATGAAAATCATCTGTTTACTGTTCTCAATGGTGTTTTTTATACACACCAGACAGATCCACAGATTTTTATTAGCCCAAAATAAATGTGAAAACTGGGAGTTGTTCCAAAAATGAGAGGAGTTGGAAACCTACAGCATGTTCGTGCAGACGGATTGGTATTTGCAGAAACACACAGTGGCTATCAGTTTTTTTTCTTTTCTTTTTACACTGACAGCTGGGAATCAGGAAAAAGAAATAGATTAGATACCATCAGTTCACAATTTACTGTACAAAGCGCAAGTGTCTTCGAATGACAGCGGCCACATGTACAAATGTTGTTAAAATGTGCAAGTTTGACACGCACCAAGTATATGCTTATGGTGGAAAGCAAGGGCGTTAAGTAATAAGAGGAAATGCTCACCTTTCAAGCACTACTTTTTCAATTGGAGTGTGTGTTTTCTTTTAGCCATCTCCCTCATGAACGGTTCTCCCCTGCATCCTGTTGCTTAACTGCTTCTCCCTATTCCCCCACTGCCCCCACCCGTGCCCCCCATTTTGCTTTCCACAACTCCTTGTAGCTTTCATTCCTACCCTCCCTGTTCCTTTCACTCCCTGTCCCTCCCCGTTCCTTTCACTCTATTGTTTTTTGCATCCGCTTTCATTTTTTTTCCACTGTTCTCCATTACGCTCCCGGGTGTTGCTTGGCCATTCCACCCCCCCCCCCCTCCCAGTATGGTCCGGGACTACCGACCACCCCCCTCCCAGTCTTGTACACCACCATCATTAAACAATTGAATCAATTGGACATACAAGGGGTCTCCTTTGGAAGGCTGGGGGTCTCACGACCCCCCGGCCGTATTTATTAAAACATGAAAACAAATTAAAATTTGAAATAAACAATATTTACACAAGCATTGTATGCAGAAAATTTGACATGAGATTACAATCAATGTAGACAGGTATCAAAGGGCTAACCATAACAGATGTCTAATACAGTGTGTTTCCTAATCGAATCGAACATCCTACTTATGATTTTCTGCATATCCTAATTTTGGGCCTACGCCAAGATCGCTAACCGGTGTCAAGTCCTTATTAACCAGCTACGCCATCACGTATGAGTGCGCATGCGCAGAGGGTCAGTTTACCGAGAAGGTACTTCCAACCCTCCCAGTTACCCCCTTACACTCCATTAACCGAAAGGGGGGCCCTTGCACTCTGCGCCGTTTACTGACATCATAGTGCACGTGCGGGGTGGCTAACCAGCCCAAAGAAAGCGTGACTACCCTCTCCCCCACACCCATCCAACCAAGCGGATGTACCGCCCCTGGAGTTCTAGGAGAGACCAGTGGCCCCTCCCCCTGGGCGACCCCATTCAAGAATGGTGACGCCCCTTAAGGACCTTAAATTAACTGCTCACCGATCATGACCGTACTGCCTCAGGCCAGCATAGTTGACCGACTCTCAGGCCCCCCCTGACCTCCTCTTCCGAAAGGTCATGCCTATTTAGAACCCTCCAGCCATGCCAAAATATTCTTCAGAAAAAGTTCATTGCCCGCTCTATTCAGGTGGACGCCATCTTGCAAGAAGAACTGCTCCCCCCCAGATACGCCCATGAGGTATATTCTGTAGTTGAGGTGACCAAAATAATTTCTCTATCTTGCTGTTGATCCTCTTTACCAAGTGATTAAACTCCCTGACAGAGTCCCCAACCCCCCTCCATTTGAGCCTAGGAATCGTCTGAGACCACACTATGGTGCAGCCTTTGCGTGATTTAGCTAGCCATCCCACCTCCGAAATTATCTCTTCCATCAGGACCCTCCTGCCCAAATTCGCAAGATCATTGCGACCCAGGTGTAAGATAACTACTATTGGCGGCGGGGTGTGTCTATTGTGCAACTCAGTAAAGAACCCTCTAAACTGACTGAGGCATTGGCCCCCCTTACCATGAAAGGAAACCTTGAAACCTCCCTGCTCCGCTCTACGACTATAGCTGCCTGAAAAGAAAACGATTTAGTGCGCTTCACAAATGAGTGGCCAACCACCCATACCACTTAAGACTCCTTCTTCTGTTCCTGTGTCCGCTGTGCTGCAGGTTCTTGCTGTTGTTGGTTCGGCGACAGTTTCCGCCCTGCGTGACAGCCTCGAGAAACTGAAATAAAAGCAGACAACAAGACAGGCGTGAGTGTACTTCCTTGTACCTCACAACATGTGCAGCCGCACATAGCGCTTGTAACAGTTTGAAGACCATCTTCCAATCCTCTGTACACTGTTCGCATGCAGCCCTCTAGCAGTCGCTTCAGCGGCCGCCCCTATCCTGAATGAATGCGTCCCAAAATCCTTTGGATTGAAACCTGCCTTGTCCATTGTCATTGCCAATACTCGTTGGAATTGGAACCTGGTCAATGGTGTGCCATCCGAATGCCTTAACAATGCTCCCTCCTTTTTGCCTGTTCACTGCCTCATAAAAGTTACAACGTGGAACACTGAGAAGCAAGGATTACCCCGTGCCAGATGGAGTACAAGCCCAATGCCCCGGGCCTCCCGATCAGTTTTAGATTTACGTATAGTAATCAACAGCGTACCGCCCACTATTCTTGTGTGTTCCAGCCGCAGACCCCCTAGCATGTTTAGCTTGCTGCTGGCCACCAGTTCACCCACTCGGAATGCCCCATAAAAGGCCAAAGTAAAGGTGGCCCTGAACAAGAGTACCTCCTCTGATGAACTGCAAGTGTCTAACACGGCGTTCAATACTGCTGCCAGCCGTTCAAAACCGGTTGCCTTGAATCCGTGGTGGTTGCCTGCAGGCGACGCCACCCCTTTAGTGCCTTCCGCACAATGAAACGATTCGTGGGATCTCTGGCCCCCTTCAGTTGTGCAAAGAAAGAAACGGCCGCCCTAGCTCCAAGAAACCGGTGTTAGCTGTCAAGCTGCTCTCTTCCCACCAAACTGGCCACCGTTGGGCCACCCATTTGTTTCCAAGGATGGCACCAAACCCCAAACTGCCTGCAGCAGCAGTCCATAAGCCTAACTCAGCAGACGTAGTGGGGGGTCCGCACCACACTGCTCTGCTGTAGAAATCCTCCAGAAAAGCAATCCTTGTACGCATGTCCTGGCGAACCTCAGCCAACAATCTAGTTTCTCCAGCAGCCCTGTCATGGCCTGCGAGATTGAGCGTGAGAAGGGGCGTGCCATGGGTATTACTCTTAGCGTGAAATTCAGCTGACCCACAGCCTGCTGTAGCTGCTGGAATGTCACTTTTTCTTTAGCCAAACATTGCTGGAGAACTGCTCTAAATTTTGTGATTTTGTTCTTTGGTAACCTGAAACAACCTTCTATCGAGTCTAATTCTATTCCCAAAAACTCCAAATTGGTAGCCGGACCTACTGTTTTTCCGGTTGCCAGCGGGACCCCAAAAGCCCGCAAAATTCCTGCAATGCCCACGCACACTCCTGTGATCCCACGAGCCCAGAAAGAGAAAGTCACCCAGGTAATGCATAATATGATGGTGTCCTGTTGTTCGCCTAAAAGCCCATTCCAGAAAGGAACAACATTTCTCAAAGTATGCGCATGACACAGAGCAACCCATGGGCATATAGAATTTGCCCTGAAAAGCAAAACCTAGCGTGTGCTGATTCAAGGGACGGACCGGCAGTAGCCGAAAAGCAGATTCATTATCTGACTTGGCCAACAAGGCCCCGGGTCCCAGAGTCCTCAACATCTCCACTGCCTGGTCAAAAGATGCATACTTGACACTACAAATGTCTTCATTTATAGCGTCGTTTAAAGAGGTGCCCCTAGGTGCTGATAGGTTATGGATGAGCCTGTACTCGCCCTCCTCCTTCTTTGGGACCACGCGAGGGGTGAGCAAACAAAATTTGGTACAGGGATGACATCAAAAGGACCCGCTATCCTGCCAAGCGCAGCTCTTTAGCAATTTTTGTCGCCACTACATCTGGGTTGTGCCGAACTGAGAGTTGATTCCTACATTCTGGTGTCCCAGTATAACCCCCTGCCGGGATCCTAAAGCCCTGCAAAAAAACCTTGCAACATCATCGCAGAGGCATGGTCTGGGTACCTGTTCAGCCAAGGAGTCCTAGCCAGAACGTCAATGGGTGAGTGAGCTACCAGCCGTCCTCCCTCCTTAATCTTGTTTCTTTCTGCCCCTGTTTCCAGAGGTGTTACCTTTAGAGCTGCAAGTTGTTTCCGGATGGAAAGGATGGCTACATATGGAACATGCGTGCTTGAACTTACAAGTGCCTTGTGCCCTGGTGCATGAACGCTTGTTAAAATCCCAGCATACCCCTTTTAGCCCACCACTGTTCCCTGTCCTAATGGTTGTGTCACCCCCCTGTGCTGGCCGAAAGGGCTGCTGGGGTTTGGAGGGGTAGTTTTTGTTCCAACTTGGACCCGCACTCCCTGGTTGGCCTGCCGTGAACTGGCCATACCATGAAATGGAAGCCACCCCGTCAAGATAATGCTAGATCAAACTCTTTAGCCTTCCTGAAGGTTATGTCATACTCCTTCCACCCCTCCCCCCATATTTCTCACTGAAAATAGTAATCCTACTCCGGTAACATGCCATTTCTGCCTGTATATTTGGGAAACGCTCGGCGGTAATCGCCATAAACACCAAAAAGGCTCTAATTCAGTTAATCAGTCTCCTCCACCCTGAATTTTACCAATTGGTCCCGCCATTCGCTTGGCAACATCCAGTCCTTCTGTTTCCTAGCGTACTCCATTTCCCCGTTATCAACTAGCAGAGAAAACATATTGACATATTTACCCGCCCAGATCAACTCCTTCACTTCTTGTGATACATGTTGGGCAAGTTTTCCCTTCCTTCAGCACTGGTAATGCCCCCTCCTTACCACTTTCTGCAACTGGCGTTGTTCCAACAATCTTGTCTCTTGCAGTCTTGCTTGCCGGACATGTTGCTTGTGAAGTAATAGGCATTCTTGCCCCCCCCCCCCCCTCCCCTGCTACCCTGAGCACTCATGATCCTTGCTACCATTTTTTGGGCCTCTGCAGAGGGGTCCTCTCCTACCTCCTTGGCGCCTACCGATGAGGGTAACATCCCACCTATTCCTAGTCAAGGGAGCAACGCCGCTATCTGCGCTGCCAACTCTGAAGGTACCTGACCCACCACTGGGGGTGCTGAAACTGTTATGGGGGATCCCCCATTGGGTACTGGAATAGGTGCTGGGTTAAACACTGACACCCCCGGGACTACCGTTGGGACCATATTGGTGCTGATGGCGGCAAGGCCGGCACCGGTGTTACCGGTGCACCTGTTTGGGTTAAGGGATTAGGCATGGGAGCCACCGGTGGCGTAAGCCTTCCCTCAGATACCCCCCCGGAAGCTACCCCTCCCCCTCTCCCCTTGGCTTGGGGACCCGACCGCTACCCCTCTTTGCTCTGCCCCGCTTTGGTAAAGCATCCAAGTCCGCCCTTAACCCGTTTTGGTCTCCCAGATGGCCCAGCCTGATCATCCAACCTCTGCCTGAGCTCTGCCATGCTCCTACCTATCTGGTCTACTTTCCCCCATCTCCTGTCCATTGCCGTCATCTTGCGCATCATGCCCTGCAGCATATGCTCCATGCGGGAACGCTTAGCGCCTCGTCCACTAGCCATCCTCCTTCTGCCCTGCAACAGGTAATCCACCTACTCTGATGCCAAACCTACGAGCACGGTTTGTTCCTGCACACACCAGGGCCTGCCTGTGTTTTACCTTTATCAGTTGTAAGGCACACAGGCTGGCTGTAAGCACCATGCAACTGTGACCGTGACACACCAGCTAGCCTGGGTGGTAGGCGGGCGCACTCTAGCCTGGCGGCCCGACAGAAGCAGTGAAATGCAGGCCTGCCTGTGTCCTCTGATAGCGTAGACCGCTGCGCCACTCTCCGTAAGCTCAGCCCTCTGTGTTCCTCATTGACGGCCTGCGATGAAATTAGAGTTAGCACACAGTATTGTCACTCCTGCAAGAAAACATTGTCCCCTCGTACCTGAATCGCAGCCCCTGTTCCCTTGAGGTACAAATACCAATGCCAGCGTGCAAAACAAGTTCACGAACACTTCCCCTCCAGACCGGCGTTTCAACCCACGTAAGTAGCAGCGCCTCTTTGATCAACCCAAAACCCCTCTAGCGAAAGGCAGTGATACCCCCCGTCAGAAACCTACCAGAAACAGTGGTGCCACACACTCCAATGTTTAAGCTAGCACAGGCCTTGTGATTAACCTGGCCTATTATTATTCACCAGTCATGGACACATTTCCTATTAAACGCCCTATGTGTAGCTGCGTGCTCCTTACAATCCCATGTGGCCCTAAGTTATGCTAATACCTAGATTCCCCTTTCTTATAACTGGTAGCCTACAATGGTCCTAGTGCTCTTAGAAATACAGCGCTAACAAATAAGCCAGTCCAGGGTCTTTAATAAAACA
This sequence comes from Lissotriton vulgaris, assembly GCF_964263255.1. Taxonomy (NCBI): domain Eukaryota; kingdom Metazoa; phylum Chordata; class Amphibia; order Caudata; family Salamandridae; genus Lissotriton; species Lissotriton vulgaris. The sequence continues at coordinate 735,551,913 of NC_141698.1, forward strand.
ACAAATTCTAATCAGGGCTGCTCCCTCATTCCACCCGTAAAAGCAGCACACTACAGGCTCCCCACAGCGTCCCGCCAAACTTCACCGTATTATGAGCTGAAACCAATGCGTGGGACGAAGAGCCACCTTCCAAGCGCTCGCTGATGCGTGCAGCGCCCTCCGCCTCACTCCTTCTGTAGTTGCCGACACTACCCGCGGCGATGCGGTTTCCAAAACCGGGCCAGCGCGATCGAGATGTGCCGATGTTTCCACGCGGCAAATAGGCGCGATGCGGAGATCCGATGGAAGCGCCAAACCTGTAAAACAAACAAAGAAAGATTATCCTGCCCTTCGGAGGGCACGGTGCGAGCCTGGGGAGCGCGGGAAACAAGAGGGCGCCTCCCACGCTCTCCCGGCCTTAAGACCCCTAAGGGGGCAGGCTGTCTACACTGGCCCGCCCACTCTAGCTCCACCCCGTCGACCCGGAAGCAATTAATTAGCTTCTGGGTCAAATGCGGGAGTCCGCACCAATCGGTGGTGGGGCGCGCCCGCCGTGTCAAGACGCGCCGTAGGGGCCCACCCCACCACCGAGGCTGTTGGGGAAGGGGTGGGGGCCGGTGCTCTGCTATACTTGCGGGGGGGCCTAGCGGCCCCCCCTTTCCTTGTTGCTTTGCTGTTCGCCCCCACCTTAACCCCATATTGCTTAATCATTTCCCCAACCCTCATCCATTTTGCTTCTGCGCCTCCCCTCTTTTAAAAAGAAAAATGCCTTTGCACATGTTCTTTTTTTAGTTACTAATCTAACTCTTCATGCACACACATACAAAAAGAAGCAAGAAGCTGTATCAAAGGCATTTGTTCATTATTTTTGTTTTGTTTTTAACTTTAGCCTTGCTCCACAGCTTCATGAATACTCTGCAGCATATCTGAAAAACATGGACAAAGCGAATAGGTCACATAGGTGAGACCTGTTAGCTTTTCCAGTGCCTGTTTATTTCTTTGTGTTTAGTCCAGCCTATTAGTTTTCAACTGTTTTAATTTGCCAGCTGTGATCTTTGCAATCAAACATTAAATTAGTTCTATCAAAAAGAAATACATAAGATAATTATTATGGGAGGAAATTATGCAAAGTACATAAAGGGCATAAAGCCAACGTGAAAGCTCACTTCGAAGGTTATGAAATGATTTATCCAATTCAACCAGTCAATTTTTCTTCGTTTGCTGAACACAGGCAACCAGTGACCTTTGAGTCAATTAAAAACATGGAGCTACACCAAGAAGGCACTAGGATAAAGAGGGCAAAATGGGAGGGTAAAAGTAGAAAAACGAATATTTAAGGAGTTGAAAACAAAGGGCGGTCTGAGGCTACAGAATGTTTATTTGGCACTCTCATGCTTAATGTCTTGTAGTTTTGTATTGTTGTAAAAGATTGTTTTTTAAACAATATTTATGTTTTTTTTCTTGGTGCGGGATTTAAGGTTGACCTTCTGGGAATTCTCCTCTGTGACAATACAGACTATAAGATTTTGACCAATTAAGTCCTTTTTGGATTGAATTGCACCAATGTCTCTTTAATTTTCGTGACTTTTTTGGGGAAAAGTTGCTACTTTAACTGTAATTATTAGGAATCTATCTCATCGGAGCTGGGCAGACATATCCTGACCTAGTAGTTTTAAATTAGATATTTTTTTAGTTTCTTGGATTTTCACACCAGGATAGGCATTTACTGTTTTAGATGTTCTCTATAAATTTTCCTTCACAGGTCCTTAATCTCCCTGGGTCATGTAGCCAATGTATTTTCTCCATCTTTGCCAAAATTCAATGAGCTTCTGCTTCAGGAAGGTTAACTAAATAAGGATAGTTATCCATGGGATAATTTCCATTTAGCCTGTTTCAAGTATTCTGTGTTCTTACGTTACGCAGTGTTGTGTGTTAAGCCATTCTTTCACTGTGTTTAAGGTGAACAGCAATATATCTTGGCAGCGGTTGAACTTTAGAGCTTTTTGCTCAATTCTGGTCTTTTCATTTTTTTATTTTTCGTTGAGGTATGTGATCTCTTTTAGAAAGGAATACATTAGGCAATTTATTTCAGAATAGATTTTAAAAGCTGTGACGTCCTGTAGAATTGAAAATCTACTCAAAGCTGGCAGTTGCTTGACAAGCTAATATTTGGGTACTGTGGGAGAGGATGCTTTCCCATTGTTGTAGTGGCATTCATGCTATTTCTGTTCTCTGGGATTATTTTAGGTTATTTGTACCTTAGCTTTGTAGGTTACAATGGTGTCATCTTTTGCTTGAGTGATTGCTGTGAAATAGGCAAGCATGCTTGCGGCAAAACATCTGGTGAACCTTTTCATCCTTTACGGCATTGTCTTTTCTTTAGTTATGTGATTAAGGTGAGAAAAATAACAATTAAATAAGTAAAGATCATAACCATTTCCAGCGTTTTCATTTCACAAACCATCTTTTTTTATTAGCTTTATCATTTTAAGTGTCTCAGTGTGTTATTTATAGTGTAGTTTCTTTATCTTGATCATGTTCTTCTGTAATGTCTTTACTGTGCATCCACATCGCAACCTGGGCTTCATCCTGGACTCCTCCCTCCCCATGACCAGACAAGTCAACGCCGTCTCCTCGTCATGCTTCAACATCCTGCGCATGCTACGTAAGATCTTCCGGTGGATCCCCACTGAGACCAGGAAGACGGTCACCCAGGCCCTCGTCACCAGCCGTCTGGACTACGGCAACTCCCTCTACGCCGGAACCACTGCCAAACTCCAGAAGAAACTCCAGCGGATCCAGAACGCCTCAGCAAGACTCAACCTGGACATCCCCCGACACAGCCACATCTCCGGACACCTGAGAGACCTGCACTGGCTCCCGGTCAACAAGAGAATCACGTTTCGACTCCTCACCCACGCACACAAAGCCCTACACAACCAAGGACCAAGATACCTCAACAACCGCCTCAACCTCTACACTCCCACATGCCAGCTTCGATCGACCAACCACGCCCTCGCCGCCGTCCCCGCATCCGAAGAGCCACCACAGGAGTAAGGTCCTTCTCCTACCTGGCCGCCAAGACGTGGAACTCCCTCCCGACCCACCTCCGCCTGACCCAAGACCACCTCGCCTTCAGGAAGCAGCTCAAGGCCTGGCTGTTCGAGCAGTAGCGGACCCCTCCTTCCCCAAGCGCCTTGAGACCCTCCGGGTGAGTAGCGCGCTATATAAATGCTATGATTGATTGATTGACTGACCGACTTGTAAACAAGAGCGGAGTGGCAGTGGGAGCAGGGACTAGGGGAAGGAAAAGTCTGAAGGTGAGACGCACTGTCCGGCTCTGGGAGCGAAAGAGCGTAACAGCCATGCACTCGCCAGTAAGGAGGGGTGAGACGCGCCGTCCGGCTTCTGGGTAGGAGAAGCGGAACAGCCACGCACTGTTAAGCAAGGGGGGTGAGACGCGCTGTCCAACTCTGAAACAGTGGAATACTGGGTGAATTTTCATGTCCGCGGGTAATTGTAACCTCAGTGTAACTGGTGTAATTATCTTTTGTATGACATAGGGACCTATGAAACAAGGTTGCAATTTTCTAGATCCCTCTAGCCTCAAGTTTCTTGTCTATGACCACACTTTCTCTCCAACTTTATAGGTGGGTTCTGGCCGGCGATGGTTATCGGCTTGCTGTTTCATAGTTTCCTTAGCCTTGAATAATTCTGCCTTAGCGTGTTTCCAAATGGACTTAACAGTATAATGATGATCCTTAAGAGCAGGAATGCTGTCTAATTCATTAGGAAGAGAGATGGGTAAAATCTTTGGATGTTGTGCCAGTGTAAAGTTAAAATGGGAGACTCCGGTCGAAGAATGTGTGGTGGTGTTGTAAGCAAATTTTGTTAATGAAAGTGCTTGCACCCAGGTACCTGTGATGGTGGTTAGTAAACAACGCTGATATTGCTCTAAGGTCTGATTAGTTCTTTCAGTTTGGCCATCTGTTTGAGGGTGGTATGCAGTAGAGAGTCTATGATCAATATCTAGAGTTGAACACATGCCCTGCCAAAATCTGGACACAAATTGAGACCCTCGATCTGAAATAATAACAAAAGGAAGACCATTTAAACGCACTATATGCTCCAAAAATATGTAGACTAATTCATTAGAGGAGGGTATCTTTTTCAAGAGAATGAAATGTGCCATCTTGGTCAACATGTCTACCACTACATATATGGTGTTGAGTCCTTGACCGCGGGGGAGATCAGTAATGAAATCCATGCTGATGGAATGCCAAGGCGAAGGGGGTATAGCTGTGGGCTTTTATAATCCAGTAGGTGCACAATGCAACGCCTTTTGTCGAGCACAAGTCGAACATGAATTAGCAAAAGTAGTAATATCTTTGGCCATTTCTTCCCACCAAAACCATCTTTGACAAGTTTTTAGTGTCTTGCCGCTCCCAGGGTGTCCTTCCAGTGAGCTATTGTGACACCATTGCAATAGTTGTTGTTGCAATGGGGCGGTGGGTATATACAACTTGTTCTCATGACATATAGGTTATCTCTAATCTGATTTATGGACTCCTTTTCCCATTCCTCTGGCGGGATGGAGGCATATTGTTCTTTCAGCTGTTCAATGAATTCTCTGGGTGTCCCATCTCCATGCTCTTCTACCCTTATAATCTTATTTACAGGAATGATGGGAGGATAAGACTCGCATGACACAGATTTGTGTTGCCCTAGTCAGGATAAGGCATCGGCTTTGCTGTGTTGAGGTCCAGGGCGGTAGGTAATGACAAAATCATTCTCACTAAACAATTAGACCCATCTCATTTGTCTGCCCGTGAGTGCTCTGGCTTATCTAAAAAATTGAAGGTTTCTATGGTCAGAATAGATAGTTACCACATGAGGGAAGCCCAACAGATAGTTTCTCCATTCCTGGAACACTAATTTGATAGCCAATAATTCTCTTTCCCCAATGGTATAGTTCTGCTCAGCAGGTAACAAGGCCTTGGAAAAATTGGCAACAGGATGCAAGTATCCAGTGTTTTTACCTCTTTGTGATACGGCTCCTACTACGGCATATTGTGAGGCATCAGCTTCAACATAATAAGGTTGTGTATTGTCTGCACGTTTAATGACAGGAGCGGTGGTGAATTTGTCTTTTAATTGACAGAAGGCTTCTTCTGCCTCTTTCGACCATTCAAACTGAACGCCTTTCCTTAAAATGCGAGTAATGGGGGATATCTATTCAGAAAAATGATCTATAAATCTTCTATAGAAATTCGCAAATCCTATAAAGGATTGAATTTCTTTCACTGAACTGGGACTGGGCCAGTTAAATAATGCCTTGATTTTCTGAGGGTCCATCTGGATACCTTCTGGTGAAATTCAAATTCCAGGAAATCCACCTGTGTGGTTTGGAATGTGCTCTTGTCCAGTTTGGCAAATATTTGGTTTTCTTGTAATTTGCTCAAAATCCTCTTTACATGAGTGATGTGTTTTTGTTCTGTTTGGGAGTAGATCAATATATCATTAATATATACAATCACAAAGATATGAAGGTACTATCTTAAAATTTCGTTAACAAAATATTGAAATGCTGCAGGAGCATTACAAAGGCCAAACTGCATTACACAGTGTTCGTATAATCCATATTTTGTTGAAAATGCTGTTTTCCACTCATCTCCCTCTTTGATATGGATGAGATGGTATGCTCCCCTCAGGTCTATCTTGGTAAAGAACTTGGCTCCTAGTACCTTATCTAATAGGACAGAAATAAGCGGAAGAGGGTATTTGTTCTTGATAGTAACTTTATTAAGTGAGCGATAATCCAAACAAGCTCACAAGCCTCCTTCTCTCTTAGGTATAAAGAAAAGAGGCGAGGACACTGGTGATGTACACTGCCTTATAAATCCTTTCTAGGTCTCGGCTCAGAGACGCGCGAAGCGCGTTCTCGCCAGAGGACTATAGCAATAGTTTCAGCCGACAAACCTGACAAGAGCTTACTACGCGCCCAGCATTGTGAATGGGAGAGGGAGCGACGAGCTGGCCACGCGCGGATTTGGTCGCGCGCATGCTCACGGCGACGGCGTCTCCTGCCGATGACTGCTCTCTTCCTCAGCAGCCTTTGTCTCGCTACATCTCCCGCACCTGATGTGCCGCACCGCCCTTTGTGCCCCCTGAAGTGTGCGCTGTGCGAGTTTCACCCCCATCACGACTTGCACAGCCTCTCTGCCTCATCTGCGCCCTGGGTCACTGAGCGTACGCCAGGCGGCGCGGGCATTTTAAGCGCACCGGCCTACGAGTAGCACCTGCCTGGTACGACTGGTACACTCACTTCGAATCGTACCATCTCCCGAGTACGCGTCTCACGCGGGATGCGTGAGACTCAGTAGGTTTGTCCCCCGATCGGCGTATGAGGCGCACAGAGGGGTTTAGGCCTCACGGACAGCGCGTCCCCGCCTTAGGTCTTGCCTGCAAGCTAGGGAGGGCGTGTTTGGAGCCTCTTGTTACCCCCTAAAAGAAGAACAGTACCTGAGGCCCGGTAAAGTGGTTTGAGGGGCATTTAACACTGTTTGAAGATTGAACATTGCTAGTAAGACTGTGACATCCCAAAAAAGTAACTGGAATAGTTTTAAAGTGACTGAAACAGGTGGCGCGCGCAACCACGCGCTCCTATTCCGGCAGGCTAGTCACACCCTCACCAACACAGACACGCGCGCGCGCGCACACACACACACAGGCACACACGCAGAGACATACACGCACGCAAACACACACTAGCGCACATACACGCACGCATACACACGAGCACACAAATACAGAGACACACACCACCACCCCCGCCGCTCACACACAAGAGCGCGCGCACACACACACACGAGCGCACACAGACACCTGCCCCCTCCCCCCACACCACTACAACTAAGCCCCACCCACCTCATCGGCGAAACTCCGGACTTCAGCCGCCACCGCGGTGCTCTCCTTCGGGCATGGGAGCCCCGCGTCACCACTGCTCCTTTCCTGACTGCTCCTCTCCTGTCAAGCCACTCCGTGGGCGTGAGCTTCCAGCAGGAAACGGAAGTCTCGCCCCACGGTAGTTTTCATCACGCGCACCACAGCACCAGCGGTAAGCGGGCTTCGGGGGGCTTCATTTTTTTTTTAGGTGTATTTTCTTTGCTCTTGTTTAGGTAGCCTTTTAACCACTTAAAGGGACATTTCTGAGACAGTGAAACGAAGTAAACATGCAGCTGAGGCAGCACATTCTTTACATTGAGAAACTTTGCTGCATTTATCCAGCCAGGTTGCCCCCAGTAAAAAGAAGGAAGCACTGTAACAGCTGTGAGCCCATGCCGGAGGTGCATCATCAGAGCTGTGTGAATAATAACAGCTGTGAGCCCTTGATAAGGTGCATCAGAGCTGTGTAAATAATAACCGCGTCAGCCCCGTGCGTGAGGTGCATCATCAGAGCTGTGTGAATAATAACAGCTGTGAGCCCGTGCCTAAGGTTCATCATCAGAGCTGTGTGAATGATAACTGCGTCAGCCCCGTGAGTGAGGTGCATCATCAGAGCTGTGTAAATAATAACAGCTGTGAGCCCGTGCCTAAGGTGCATCATCAGAGCTGTGTGAATAATAACAGCTGTGAGCCCATGCCGGAGGTGCATCATCAGAGCTGTGTGAATAATAACAGCTGTGAGCCCGTGCCTAAGGTGCATCATCACAGCTGTGTAAATAACAACTGCGTCAGCCCCGTGCGTGAGGTGCATCATCAGAGCTGTGTGAATAGTAACTGCGTCAGCCCCGTGCGTGAGGTGCATCATCCACATTGCTCAGGTCACCCAAATTCCTGCACTCTCTACCACACTGCTTTCAAAAACAGCATACTCTGACACACACTCTCACTGCTCACCAATTCAAAGTTTGCTAAAAATGTTATGCAACGCATTGTCATACACAATGCCAACAACTCAAACTTTAATGCTGCGAGACCTATTGCATTGTAAATGCTGTTCTATCATTTTTTCAGATATTCTGTCTCAGGGACTGGGAATTCTGCCACAGGTTTCAGATCTATATGGCAATCATAGCTGCGATGGGGGAGGGCAACACAGTGGCTTTGGCTTCATTGAACACAGATTGATACTCTTCATAGGTTTCAGGAAGACAGGATGTCGCTGCTACGATATGCACTGCACAGCATAACGGTTTGATCCACTTGCTGGCTTCCTGGTAACAGTTTAGCATACAATAAGGGGATATCAGTATCACTGTTCTAGCAACCCAATCTATTTGGGGATAATGAACTTGCAGCCATAGAACCCCTAGGATGGCACCAAAATTAGGGGCATCAATTAGATGAAAAGTGCTGTATTCTGAGGGCCCATAACCACAAACCATCACAATAGATGGTGTTTGATAGGTGATTAATCCGGAGGTTAACTCAGTGCCATCAACCGCTCTCACCGGTTCTGGGTGTGATTCCAATACAACAGGAATCCCAATCTTTCTAGCTAGTTGTATATCAAGGAAATTCCCTGTAGCCCAAGAATCCAATAGAATCACTAGATTTTGTCTATTTTGGGGGGATACTATACGAGTAATGGCACACTTGAAGAATCGGTCTCTACTTTCTTCAAGGTTTCTAGTTTTCCTCCACGTAGGAGATACTTTGACTACTTACAATGTTCTTGGAAGTAGTACGAGGTCGTACTGCACAATCTTTGGCATAATGTCCCCCTTTTCCACATTATAGACAAAGATTATTTTTTCTTCTTTAGTCTTTTTCTTCTACAGATAGGGGGCCCCTCAAACCTCCGATCTGCATAGGCTCAGAGCTGTCTTTGGGTTCTTTCTTTTCAGTTCGTAGCATTAAATACTTGGAGGGATTAAGGCGAGATTTTTCTCCATTTCGTTCGTGCAATCTATGATCCAATTTAACAGTCAAATCTATGAATGCAGGGCTGTCTTCAGGCAGGTTCACTATTTGAGACCAGAGATCTTTCAGTTCATCACTCAGTCCACGATAAAACATTTAGGTTCTCTTCTCTTCAGGCCAATGAGTCTCTGCTATTAGTCTGTTGAAACTGGTAATATATGAACGGAGGTCCTTAGATCCTTGTCTGAGATTGAGAAGAGCATTATCACTAGCCTGCATAAAAGTATGTTTGGAAAAAAGTCTCTTCATCTTTTCCTGGAATAAGGAGGAATCATACAATAAGGGATCATTATTTTCTACCAATGGCACAGCCCAGTCTGCCGCATTGCCTGCCAAGTAGGAAATAACAAAAGCTACTTTGGCAGCGTCATCTGGGAAGGCAGCTGCTTTACATAAGAATTTCAATTGCCACTGGTTCATAAAAACACTACATTTTGAACAATCTCCATTAAATCTCTAAGGCTTGGTTAGGTGAACCGGACTGGGGGTATGAACAGTGAAATGAACAGGAGGTATGTTACTCTCCCCTCGTGAAGAAGAGCCAGTGTTATGAGAAGGGACATAAAAGTGTGCAGGCTGAATGTAACTCTTTCAGGCCCCCGGGCAGTTATGCGCTATATAAGTGGAATTTTTCATTTCATTTCATTTCTACTCTTGGGAATTGTACCTGGACCTCTAGTGTCTAATGATTCTTGTGACTTTAAATGCATAACATCTGCTTGTAATCTCGGATTCTCTGTTCTTAATCTCCCCACCTCTGATTGTAGATCCACTAATGCTATAGCTAGTTCGTCTACTGATGGGCTCTGCAGAACAGTGTGGAGGGACTGATCTAAAGGGGCACTAGCGCCGCCTGTGTTCTTTTTCGCTCAGGTGGAAAATGTTCTTGGACTTGGCTTTCTGTTGATCCAATGCTTGATACCAGCTAAATACCATGGGAGCGAAGATGATGTTCCCTAAGCTTCTAGAAAAGAACACCGGGAGGGCAATTGGACACTACACTCACAGGTAGCTGTTCCCCAAAAGTATGGGGAATAAACCATAGAGTGACCACCACTCTTCCCCAGAAGATGTCACTGGAAACTCTGTAGTGAGATGACAGGATATCCGGAGCGCAGCAAATAAAAGGTTGCTCTTAATGATAAAGACTAATAATCATAACACAATATAGAACATTAATACATATCAAGTTCAGTGAGAACCGATCCACTTACCCAAGGTATATTCCAGAACTTCTTGATGTGCAGCAGTGGTAGCCTCCAAGTAGTAATATAAAGTGCTTCTGCTTAGGAGGCTTTATAGAACGGGGACACTCTCATCCAGTCATTCATACAAAAATAAGATGGAGAATAAAAGGTGGTGGTAAAAGTACAACTTAATGTGAGGTGGACGGCTCAGATATTTTCAAGAGGAAAATGTGGAGTGATTGCCAAAAGTAGGAGGTGCCAATATGAGAATTTGTGAGGATTTGCTCAAGAATGAGGCAGAGCATGACAGTCATGCAATTGGACACCTCTACTTATTATCACGTCAGAGTGTGCTGACCGACTTGTAAACAAGAGCGGAGTGGCAGTGGGAGCTGGGACATGGGGAAGGAAAAGTCTGAAGGTGAGAGGCACTGTCCGGCTCTGGGAGGGAAAGAGCGGAACAGCACGCACTCGCCAGTAAGGATGGGTGAGACGCGCCGTCCGGCTTCAGGATAGGAGAAGCGGAACAGCCACGCACTCTTAAGCAAGGAGAGGTGAGATGCGCCGTCCGGCTCCGAGGTAGAATGGGGCTGAACAGCCACGCACTCACAAACAAGGAAAGGTGAGACGCCGTCTGGCTCCGGGGTAGAATGGAGCCGAACAGTCACGCACTTATCAGTCGGAAGGTACTTCTCAAAAAGAAGACTCAGGAGATCCTCGGGAATCGTAGGTGGAAAAACAGGAACAGGGTGAAAAGCAGTATGGAACACCAAACATGCCAACCAGGAACTAAACAAGAAGGGGGGCGTGGTCATGTCACAAGAATAGTAAGCCAAGCAACGACTTACGTAGGAGACGGTCTTTTGTGGGTCTTAGAGGCCGTCTCAAAATTACCCACAGTAATTGATGGCCGCATCCCTTGATCATGCATTAATGTCAGTTCCGCTTGCACCCTAATGACTTATACTACACTTTATTCCTAACCGCAATAAACTCTACTCACCTGCACAAATGACTTCAAACACAATTAATAACCTTGCTGCAGGCCAATCGTTGGTCACAGTTTGTTTTTAAACAAGTAAAGACTGCATAATAGTTTTTTGCCATGTGAATTGTATCATCATGAGAAATGGGTACTTCAGCAGGCGTAGAAAGGGTCTTAACTGAAGCCTTCTTGTTATGAAGTTAGGAGCTAATTGGCCCCCTGGCCACTTTAAACATTTTTTTAAGTATTTCGCTGTACATCTTGACCTTTAAGTCTTTGACACTAAGAGACCTATTGGGTTTTTGATCTTCGCCTTTGTATTAATTGGGACATGAACACTTTCATGAAGATTTTTACATTGCACACTTTATGCATGGGTGATTTGGAAAAAAAGCACATTTCTACTATTTTGTCAAAAAATTAAAGATTGTTTTGTATAGGTTGAGAACACATTTTTATTTTCTTCTATGTGATGCCGTTGCATTCTTACTCTTAGTTCTTTGAAGCTTCTCTTGGAAATTGTTTGGCAAAAATGACCTCTGAATAGTCATTCCCTAACAGCTTGAGATATTTTGGTTTTAGAGGAAAGTATTTTCTCTTATTTTGCCTCATTTATTAACCTTATAGAAGAGTTTGGAATCTTTAGTTTTATGCTGTGGTTCAATCACTTTCTGGTAATCAGTTCTTGGTTTTTGTGGCCAGAGAGTGCCTTGTGTACTCTGTCCTCAAATTTCTTATACTTGATTATTGTTCTCTTGTTTAAAAGTTGTTTTTCAACACTTTCTTCTTTACTCCTCACTACACATCAAGCAAAATTATTTATCAGTAATACTTTACCATGATTCTGGTTCATGGGCCTGGCCCTAGTGGTTTTGAAACCCATTGAGTGCACTTTACCATTATATCCTGGGACTTGACACTGTTTCTGTTTAGTTTGTTGGCCTTTTGTCAGGCCACAAATAGTAATTAGCCTTCCTTAAGAAGGTTTGCCTAACAATATCAGTTTTTAGAGGCCTTTTTTCAACTCTCTTCGCTTTGAGATTAGTTCATGTTTCTGGTGGACCTTCTGATCAAATTTCCCTTCAAATTCTTCAAAATGACCCACATTCTATTAGATTGTGTGAGACTTCTGTTGGTTTTCTATATGCCAGTGCACTTTGGATTTCTTAAAATAGGAACCCATTGGCCAGTGGAAAGCTACTCTGCCACTTTAGAAAAATTGAGTGTTCTGTTTCTCTTGCAAGCATCACAGATACCATGTCTATTCTGCGACCGGAAGTGATTCAAAATCGATGCCCCTACAGCTACTCTATTTTCATTGAATTAACCTAGGGTCTTAGTTTTGTGTTTAAATCTTCTGCTGTAATATCCTAATTTTCTGGTGATCTTCAACTAAGTCTACAATGTCTAGAAAATCTTTTTCTAGGCAGTGGCCATAGAAATGTGACTATTAATAATGTGTTGTCCAATACATGTATGTCTGTCAAGAATGCCTGACTGTTATATGTATTTGTAAAGTGCACTGTCCACCATGAGGGTATCCTGGTGCTGAGCAGGTGTGTGTGTGTGTGTACGTGCGAGCGCGCGTGCCCCCCCCCCCCTACCCCCGGTAGGTTGTTTAATAAAAAAAACAGTACTTCGGGTGCGTGGCTAAGATGGCGGCCTGAGAGGACGCTGAAACGCGAGGCTCCTCCAGCCCAGAACCCCATGTAGCCTTAATATCAGCCGGCAAATCCCCAGCAGCGTCGGGGATTAACCCAACTGGCCAGCTGACCTGCTTAGCCCACTTTTGGTGCGGGCTGGAAGGCCAGGAACACATATGGAGCGCCACCCCCTCGGGGACACGGGGCCTACCCGAGAGCCGCGGTGTCATGGTGACGGCTTGACGGAGAGGCGGACGCTGAGCCCCAGCGGCGAAAGCAGCGTGAGTGCTACCGCGCACCGAAGGCAGTTCGTAGAACATCCAGTGAGAAGGCCAGGACCACGTCCGGGCAGATGGGTCTCAACGCGGGGGGCATTGCACAGTAGGCGACGGAAGTGGTGGTGACCCGCGAGCGGGAGACGCAAAAATTGAGGCCCCGGCTTCGGCCTGCGGGAAGTAGCGCGGCGGGCCTTACAGCTCCTCTGCAGCAACAGTGGGCCCCAGCAATCGAGCCCACACATCTAACTCTAGCACTAACGCAGCGATGCTGACCCCCACAGGGGGATAACCTGCGTGAATACATTCTGAGGGTGCAAGGACCTCCGCTGGAGACGCGGTCTATCGCGAAAATCGAGGCCCAGGCCCTGAGGCCCATTACACAGGGCAGACGGCCGGGAGGACGCAGCTTGTCCGGTTGCCCCAGGAACTCCCGGGGCTCGGACTGCACAGTGCTAGACGCACCACGGGGAAGAGGCAACCAACCGCAAGGTGAGGAGGGGCACGTAGTGGCCGAGGGTGCCCAGTAGCTGGACACTACGTTAAAGGTGTGGGCCTAATGAGGTGAATCCCAGGATCTGGAGGGTGGGGGGGGCACTTGTGAAGTGGTCCCCATTGAACAAGTGCAGGCCAATTGCACGAGGCCGGAGAGCATCTTGCCCTGCCATCGGTCAACACAGGCCCGGCCGGTGGGCGGAACAGATCGAGATGGCCAACACAGGGCGCAGAGGAGGCCGCACAATTACTGACATGCTCACCAAAGGGGACGAAAGCCCGTCCTCCCCCCCCCCCCCCCCCCCCCCCCCGCAGCAGCAGGCATCTCGGGCAAGAAGATGGAGGGGCCCCTATCACCTAGGCCTTCCTCGATTCCTTCTTCAATTCCCTGAGGGAGGACTTTCAGACCCTGATGCAAGAATTGGCAGGGGAACAGCATGAACTCCGCCGCAATGTGGACAGCCTAGGGGAGAGAGTAGCGACGGTGGAGGAGGCGAACCAGACAAGGAATGAAGAGGTGGAACATCTACAACAAGAGGTCATCCGTCTTCGGGAGCAACAGGTGGACCTCCAAGCACATGCGGAGGACCTTGAGAACTGCTCCCGGAGGAATAACATCAGAGTCCGAGGAGTGCCATCTAAAGCAGAGGGGAACAGCGTAACCGAATACCTACAGGGGTTGTTCAGAGACATTATAGGCGAACCTGCAGACTTTGAAATCCGCATAGACAGAGCGCACAGAGTTGGCCTGGCAAGACGACGTGCGCCTGCCCCCCGCCAGACATCTTAGCCTTTCTACCTGATTTCCCTCTGAAGGAAAGAATCTTGAAGGAAGCCCGGCGGAAACAACCCCTTCACTTCTAGGGCCACCCGGTGGCCTGTACCAAGACCTCTCTGCCATTACCCTGCAAAGGTGGAAGGCCTTCTGGGTGGCCACAACGTTCCTGCGTGACAACGGGACCCCCTACTCTTGGGTTCACCCCTTCCGGCTCGTCTTTAGATGGAAGGGAGCCCTACACCAACTTCGCTCCCTCCGGGACACTTGCACACTACTGGGGATCGACTCTGAGGAAGACTAGCTTGGGGGCAAAACATAACCACGGCGTTCACAGGAAGAGCCCAAGCAGCAATTCAGAGGCGACTCGCAATGAGTGGGGCGCCAGCGCTCCCCCAGGGCATAACTCAAACCGGACCCAACGACCATGGCCCAGGAACAGGCGGCAGCCATACAAGAGGTGGTCAAGGACACAACGGCCGTGCATTGAGGCAGCATTGACATGGGATTTACACTCATCGCTCTACGTCCACACGGGCGGGGACGGGACGGGTGGGGGGGGCCAGCGAGGTCGCCACTGCCACACTTCCCTCCAGACGACTTTACCACGGGCCTGAACTGGTTTTGATAGGCCTGGGACTATGGTTTGCATTTTGGTGTTCCCAGTTGGGGTTAGGAAGGGGGGGGGTGGAGTTTGGGGGAGTGGGGATGGGGTTGGCGGGCGCAGGGGGGGGATTCAGAGGCAGGGGTCACGGTTGGACTTCGGGATGGGCGAGAGGGGGGGGGGGGCTCCGGTGTGGTACACTGTAGGCAGCGCAAGAAGGGGGGACGGCTGGAGATGCCACAGGGTGAAGAGACAGTCAACCGCACTTCCCGCACGACTGACTCCACTTTGCAGATAATTTCCCTCAATGCCAAGGGGCTTAATAACCCCATTAAACGTAGGGCCTTATTATCCTTCCTGGAAAACTCCAGGGCGGAGGTATGCCTCCTACAAGAAAGGCACTTACTTCCTAAAGACTGGCATCCCATGCGATCTAAGGCGTTCCCCACGCAATACTATTTCTCTGCCACGGAGAAAAAAGCAGGTGTGGCCATTCTGTTTGCGCGTCACTTCATGGGCCTGGTGGGGGACAAAGTCGCGGACATTAAGGGGAGGCTCCTAGCTTACAAAATCCAATTGGGAGGGTGGTCAGCTGTGATCGGGTCGATATATGCACCCAACACCAAACAAGAATCCTTTCTCACAGGGGCGCTGGCAGACACGCTCACTCACAACTTCAACTCCACGTTAGTGGGGGTGACATTAACCTCGTGATGGACTCCCAAAATGACAGGTCAGGCCATAGATTGGGTTACAAGGGGGCGATCTCTAAAGAGGGGGAGCAATGGCTAGAGAGTAGACGATTTGTAGACCTTTGGAGGATGATACATCCAGACAGCCCGGGATATACCTTCTACTCACACGCACATCACACATACGCTCGCATTGACCACTTCTTGGGATCTTCGGAGGTGGCATCTTTGGTCACGGATACCGAGGTTGTCCCTGTAGCACTATGACCACGACGAACTAGTGCTACACATACAAGTTCCCAGAACCAAGGTCCGGAAAGGTAAATGGCGCCTTAGGGAAACTCTCTTGCCCAGTAAAGGGGTCACACAACAACTCCACACACGCATCACTGAATATTTAACGACAAATGACACAGCAGATATCTCACTGACAGCACTGTGAGGGGCACTGAAGGCGGTGGTTCGTGGGGAACTAATTGCGATAGCAGCAACGGAAGCCTGGGAACGTCAAGACAAAAGGCAGACACTGTCCGACCAAGGGCTTGAGCTCGAGCGGGTCCACAGCAGAACAGGGGCCCCCAGGATATGGCGCAAGCTTAAAGCAGCCAGGGCTCAACTGGCGAGTCTTGACCTGGACCGAGCGGAATACGCGGCACTGCGCCTGCGCCACACCTATTACGTGGGCTGTGATAGAACAGGTCGCCCTCTAGCCAGTAAACTCAAAGCCAAGGTTCTGCGCTCGTAAATCACATCCATCCGAGATAGCAGCGGACGGGAGCTACAAGATGACGAGCAGATCGCTGAAACTTTCTGGGCGTTTTACGCGTCGCTATACGCAGCGGAGCCTGGCCAGGACAACGGGAGGGCAGACTCTTACCTTCGGACAGAGGCTGTCACGGCCCTCAATGAGGCATACGCGCGCTCTCTTGAGGCACCAATAAGAACGGACGAGGTCATTTCTGCAATAGCGTGCCTTAAACCGCTCAAGTCACCCGGACCAGACGGCTTCTCGGCGGGCTTCTATAAAACATAAGATCGCCCCGATACTTACTAGACTATTTAACTCTTTCGAGGGACCAGGCTCCATTCCGCGTGACATGCTAGAGGCCGATGCAATCGCCCTGCCGAAACCAGGGAAAGACAAGACCAATAGTGCAGCCTATAGGCCCATATCACTGCTCAACCTAGACCTTAAGCTATTTATCGGCATACTGGCCGCGAGATTGGGCCCATGCCTTCCAGGAATCATTGAACCTGATCAGGTGGGATTTATTCCCAATAGACAATGCGCAGACAACACAAAACGTCTGCTGCATGTCATTGACAAAACCCACTTCAATGACTTGGACACGACCCTCGTGTTGGTTGACGCGGAAAAAGCGTTTGACAGGGTAGATTGGGGGTACTTAGACACCACCCCGCTTCGGGGTGGGAGAACGCTTCCGTACCTGGGTCGCTAGCTGTTACGCTGCCCCACAAGCTGTCATTAGGGTTAATGGGGTGAGTTCCAAACCATTTGACATCCAAAGGGGGACCAGGCAGGGGTGCCCCCTCTCCCCACTGCTTTTTGCTCTCTACATCGAGCCGTTCGCACAAAAAGTCAGGGACAACCCGGTGATTGCCGGAGTCAAGTTTGGGAGGGAAGCACAGACCATAAGCCTCTACGCTGATGATATCCTTGCAGCTCTGGAGGACTCTTCAAGTCGATTCCAGCATTTCTGTCGGAAGTGGAGTCGTTCGGGGAAGTATCGGGGTTTAAAATAAACATCGGAAAGTCTCTGATACTACCGCTTGGGCGTAATGCCAGGGCGCCTAGCAGACTGCCCCGCAACCTAGGGGGGCTCTCCACCAGCATGTCGGTGCCCTATTTGGGCATATCACTAACACCCAGTACGGTACAAACAGTGGAACAGAACTATTCAGCCCTCCTTCGTCAACTGCTGGACGACCTAACGAGATGGCGCCAGCACTCGCTCTCTTGGTTGGGGCGTGTGGCAGCGATAAAAATGCCTCTACTGCCGAGGGTCCTGTATTTATTCCAGACGCTGCCAGTTACACCTCCACTAGGTCTGCTAACAAAACTACAGGACGCCATCCGACAATTCGTTTGGGCCGGCAAAAGACCGCGGCTACGGCGGGACCTCACCGGACACGCCACGTCGGTGGGCGGACTGGGAATTCCGGACCTCCTGAGATATTTTCATGCGGCTCAACTCCGATATCTCTTAGAATGGCACCGCCCTGAATCTGAAAAGAGGTGGCTGTTCTAATACCGAGCAATGGCCCAAATGCCACTGTGGCGGATCCCTTTCCTTCGGCGTCAGGACCGACCCGCATACATGAAGATAGCACTATTTTGCAGGTGTTGGGACAAGGTGGCGGTGACTAGGGGACTCACTACTTATCCGTCGCCACCCTTATTCGACAACCCAGCCTTTGAGCCGGGTATGGTTCATGGCTCCTTCCCTCACTGGAGGTCATCAGAATGCAGGTCGGCTCGTCACCTTTTCGACCTGGAAGGTTTTATGCCAATGCAATCCCTACAGAACGCCCACGCGCTTCCGCAGATCCCGCGCTTCAAAAATACTTTCAAATTTGTCACTGGCTCACAAGTAGGGATGTGTTACCACAGGTCAGCAGGCACCTCACTCATTTGAAAAGTGACTCCATACCAAGAAGACAGATAAACGAGTGATAACAGAACTATACAAAATGCTATAGTCAAGATTGCTTACTATTGGCGCCTGACACCGGCACGGCTTCACCAAAGTAACCAGCGTCGCGACCCTCTGTGTTGGAGGGGATGTGGACATATAGGCACTCTAACCCACATACTATGGGAATGCACTGAGGTACAAGAATCCTGGGAGCAGGTACTTCGGGATATAGAAAAATACTTTGACACGGAAATCCCTCGTTTCCCGGCTTACACATTACTGGGATTACCCAACAAAATCACCTTCCCACTCAAATCACTCGGGGCAAACAAATGGGTCTGTCAATGGGGGCGGCAACACAACACGTCCTGTCGTTGTGGGGCTCCACACGAGAACCTACACACACTGGGTGGCTTCACAGGCTTTGGTACACAATGGGTATGGAAAGGATACAGGCCTCCCTCACCCAGGCACAAGACACGTACCTCGATGCTTGGCAACCCCTGGTAGATCTCCTGTCCGATGAATTCAATGAGCTCACCTGCCCAAAATACCTCAAGGTTCTTCGACTGACTGACGAGTTCCGGAGAACCTCTGACACACCAGCCTAGAACTCCCAGGCTCGATACCTGGCATACTGATCATCAGGATAGTGACCACACCGGAGGGGGACGGGGCAGGGGGCAGGGGGGAGAGGGGACTGTTTCGTTGGGGTTGTTTGGGGCATGGCCGTTCAGCACTAAACCCGCACCCACCGCATGGACACATCTTCCTACCCCAGCCTGACCATGACCACTCGGGTGGTGAGGGGCGCGGGTCAGAAGAGGGGCGTATTCCCAGAGATTTACTATGCCTGCTCTGTGTTATGTCTTATTTCTTGATATGCAATAAAAATGATTTAAACCAAAAAAACAGTACTTCAGTCTCTTACAGAATTCAAGAAGAGAGGAGGAGGCTCTGGTGTTGTTTGAGAGGCAGGTCCTTGCTTTTGGAGCAATGTATGAAAATGCTCATCCTCCTAATTTGTTCTTTGTATTTGTGGGATGTGTGCGAGTAGGAGTCTTGTGGATGTGTCTGGATGGTTGATGGAAGGAGATGCAACTGTTAAGGTAGGCGGGACATAAGTTGTGTGGTCCCTTGAATGTGCATGTGAAGAGTTTGAAATGAGCGTGTTTGTATATCTGGAGCCAGTGGAGCTCCTTGTGGTGTGATGTGTAGGAGGTTGAGTCTGGCTGAGTGCTGGATGGTTTGTAGTCTTCTAGTATGTTACTTGGTGATCCTGACAATAGAGGGTGTTCATGTAGTCCAACCTGCTTGTGACTAGGGCATGAGTGACATTTTTTCTACTGTTAATTGGGAGCCATTTGAAGATGTTTCTCAGCATCTCAAAAGTTTGGAAGCAGCAAGGAGTAGTGACAGCATTGTCTTGTGTTGTCAAGTCCAGTTTGCTGTTGATTTTTATTCCAAGGTTCAAGGCATGGGTGCTGGGTGTGGATCTCAGCTCAGTCAGCTACCTTTTGGAATCCCATGGTGAAGTGGTCCTGCTACTTCTGTCTTGTCAGTGTTGAGCTTGAGATAGATGGCTTTCGTCTACTTACAAGTTTGTCATGCAGGCAGCAGACTTGTTTCTTGTGTTGAGGACCTTCATCGGCATTGGGGAGGACGTTGTATGTGTGAATGACAATGGATGAGGGATCGTGTATGCGTTGAAGAGGGTGAGGCTAAGCAATGAACCTTGAGGCACTCTGCAGATGAGTTTGCTGAATTCAGAGGACTAAGTGGCCAAGCATGACAGGTTGTATTCTACCCATTAGGAAGGAGCAGATCCAACAGAGAATGTGTCCTTGGATGACAATGTTGTGCAGTCACCTAATTTGGATGGCGTGGGAGACCACTTAAAATGCTGCACAGAGGTCTAGGAGAATAAGGGCTCTGTCAATGATCATGCAGATGTTGTCTGTGGCAGGGATGAGTGCTTTTTAGGGCGAGCTGACGTAGCTTGCAATGCGAAAGCATTGCAAGCTGTCAGCGAAGACAACTAATGTTGCCCGTATTTGGGAGAGTGGACATGAGAAGGGCACGAGCGCAGACGCGGATTTCACCTTGTGGGCGCGCACGTCGCCTTGCCCCTCTCGTGTCTCATTCCCTTGCGCAAACACACTCCCACAGTCACGCATGCGCACATACCCAGCCACACACACTGCATACACACACTGCATACACACAAGCAGACCCACGCGCACACACGCAGACCCACGCGCACACACGCAGACCCACGCGCACACACACACAGACACATTCGAACAGACACACACGCGTACACCCCCCTCCCCTCCCACTCACCGGGCTCTTTCGGCGTGTCTCCTCTGCAGCGCTGATCGTAGTCCGCCGGCTTCACTGCTTCCTCGGCGGCGGCGGGCGGAACTTCCTGCTGGATTGCAGGCCCCGCCCCCGTCTCGAACAAAAAGTGTGTGATTTCCGGTTTTCGCGGAGCAGGGCTGCGGCGTTGATTTCTTTCTTTTTACAATAAGCAAAAATCTCGCGAAATATGTTTGCACTTGGAACTGTAAAGTGGGTGCGTCATGATCTTGAAAGCAGAGGCTGGGCAAGTATATCTTTTTTGCTTCTCTGAGCAAGTTTAGACATCTGCGTAACTGCGAGTGTTGCATGCAGATAAGATGATGAAATGAAAGGCAGGGAAGCCACCCCGAAGTTCATCAGTAATGGTGTGGTGTCACGGCAGTCTGTTAAAAACAAGGCGAAGTGTAGCGTTTATTCTGCAAATATAATCCACCTTTATGTGGTTAGTAGAGGGGGGAGGTGGGTACAATGATTATTTCAGTTATCAGAAGTCTGGCTTGGCAAAATTCACATGGAAACCCCATCATGGGGTATTGGAGGTTGACGGGAACGAAAAGATTCCATTGCTATCGCATGCTAACGTAGCCCAGTGCTCCTTCGATGCAGAAATGGAGTATGGCGTGCAGGTGGTTGTGTCGTGTGCATTATAAGGCGTACATAGGGCCGGGTCCTGCCAGCGCTCAGCACCGGCAAGTTCTATAAAGCAGGTGCCGAGATCGGTCCCTATCGGACTTCCCATTTTTGCCCTCACTCTAAGGGCGAAAAAAAGAATTTGAACTCTGCGGCAGTACCGCCCTTCACTGCCTGTGATGTAACTTCAAAGAGACTCGTTATAGTTATTTTACAGTTTCATCATTTCAGAATGGAAGCATTTTCAATACTATATACAATTAAGCCAGAGTTGTTGCTAATTTAATCTTATGCAACGAACAACCATTGGCAAAGCCAACAGTCCTGGGTTGTTGTAGTTCAGTTACGTGCTGGATTAAATATTTGGATGCAATGATGGAAGCAGCAAAGTACTAGCCGGGCAGCACACTATGCTAAGGCAGTCTTTTTTAGGGCGAGCTGACGTAGCTTGCAATGCGAAAGCATTGCAAGCTGTCAGCGAAGACAACTAATGTTGCCCGTATTTGGGAAAGTGGACACGAGAGGGGCACGAGCGCAGACGCGGATTTCACCTCGTGGGCGCGCACGTCGCCTTGCCCCTCTCGTGTCTCATTCCCTTGCGCAAACACACTCCACAGTCACGCATGCGCACATACCCAGCCACACACACTGCATACACACACGCAGACCCACGCGCACACACGCAGACCCACTCGCACACACACAGACCCACTCGCACACACACAGACACATTCGAACAGACACACACACGTACACCCCCCTCCCCTCCCACTCACCGGGCTCTTTCGGCGTGTTCCGTGTCTCCTCTGCAGCGCTGGTCGGAGTCGGCCCGCTTCACTGCTTCCTCGGCGGCGGAGGGCGGAACTTCGTGCTGGATTGCAGGCCCCGCCCCCGTCTCGGCCAAAAGTGCCTGACTTCCGGTTTTCACGGAGCAGGGCTGCGGCGGTGATTTCTTTTGGGGGCAACAGCGGTAGGCACCCTCGAATTCGCAATGCAATATTAGCATTGGCAAAAATGTGTAACGAGTCGCCACAATAATAGTATTTATTTAAAACGTAACCTACCTGCATCTCAGAAGGATTGTGTTATTTTCCCTTTGCCTGTCTGTGCACGGTCAAGAAGTCTCTTTTGATCTATCTCACTGACAGGAAGGAGCCTGGGCTCAAGGGCCGGATTGTGATTGCGTAACATGAAGTTGATAAACAACAAGCAAGTGTCTAGGGGGTGAGGGCTCGCCTCATGGTTTGGACCCTATGCAACACACACTCCACACAATACCCCTCAGTGCCACAATTATATGCTACATAATTACACTGCACTCAATGCAACATACACTCAGAACAATACCACTCAGTGCCACATAATTGCACACCACACAATTACACTCTACTGAATACATCATACACTCCACATAATTACACGCCACATAATTACACTGCACTCAACGCAACATACACTCAAAATACCACTGTGTCACATAATTACACCCCACATAATTATACTCTACTGAATGCAACACACGCCACACAATACCACTCAGTGCCACATAATTATGCTTCATAACTACATTGCACTCAACGCAACATACACTCCAAATACCACTCAGTGCCACATAATTACACTTCACTCAATGCAACATACACTCCAAATACCACTCAGTGCCACATAATTACATGCCACATAATTACATTGCACTCAATGCAAAATACACTCCAAATACCACTCAGTGCCACATAATTACACGCCACATAATTACACTCTACTGATTAGACTGCGCTCAATGCAACATACACTCCAAATACCACTCAGTGCCACATAATTACACGCCACATAATTACACTCTACTGATCAGACTGCGCTCAATGCAACATACACTCCAAATACAACTCAGTGCCACATAATTACACACCACGTAATTACACTGCACTCAATGCAACATACACTCCAAATACAACTCAGTGCCACATAATTACACGCCACATAATTACACTGCACTCAATGCAACATGCGCTCCAAATACCACTCAGTGCCACATAATTACACGCCACATAATTACACTGCACTCAACATCTAAGTCACGTAAATACAACACATATTGCATTACAAATGCTATAGGTGTCACATTTGCGAAAGTTAAAACTATTGGCATTGTAAATGACAAAGCTATTAATTTTGGTATTTTCAAAACCAACAGATAAATATAAAATTTGTCATTTACAATACCAACAGCTCAAACTTTCCTAATGCGAGACCTATTGCATTGCAAATGCTTGTTTGTGATGTGGGCCAGAATCCGGACGCCGGGACATTAAGCAGCTGGTGGTTGTTGAGGGTTTGGTTGTTTAGTTTCTCTGCGACCTTTGCCGGGTATGATAGGAGGGTGGTTGGTCTGGCCTATCCTTAACATTCACACGCTAACCATTTGGTGCCTGCCAGCTTCCCTATTCTGCTGAGATCCAGGACCAAAGTCTGCAAAGGTGCACATAGTTTGCTTTGAAAAATAAAAAAAGCAGTTTAGTGCTTGTTAGGAGTGATATGTAATGAAGTAGCTCCCTGTGCTCAGAATGCTGTTTTTAACCTGCTGTACGTTGCATGTTTCAAAAAGAGGTAACAGTGATTAACAGAAAAGACATACAATTTTGTAAATATTGACAGGCAGTCCTCTTACCCTCGTCTTTAATTATTTGAACTTCCAAGTTGTTGAGTTCCATACGTTCACAAGCCCCATCCCTTACTGTAAAACGTTGCCTGCCAGGTCCTGTTCTGTGTTTTCACTTTGTTTGACCCATTGTTTTAAAAAATGTTTTTATTTTGCGAGCTCTGATATTAAACCTTTGTTTTGGTCTTTGTGACCTCTGGCCAGTTTCACCCCGTGGGCATTTCTTGCATTGAATAATAACAAGCAAACATGTATTTTGTTTGCAGTTTCTGTCCCTTGAGTAAGGTGTGTTTGATTCTGCCGTGGAATTGGAAATTCTGTACCACTACGGTTCAGTTTTTGCATTTTTTTACATTGTATAGGCTTTATCCAGTTGCCTTCAATTCTTGTTCGTGTGAGTTTTCTTCGGTTGAGAGCCTGTGATTTTCTGCTGGTTGTATGTGTATCATTAACAGAGGTTAAATGATAGTGCCTTTGTTTCTTATCTCGGCAGAATACATTCTTTGTGTGCTTAATAATCTTTTTCAGTTAGGCGACTGCTGGGTGACAGCCTACCAGTAATGATACCCATTCTGTATTTCTTATTTCTCTGTATTATGACAGTTTTCAGTGTGAACTTTTGATTTCAATGCACTATCAATTTCTCATGCTGAGAGTAAATTCTGCAGAAAGTGGAAAGGAGTGTGATGAATTGTCTCTCTCGTGCTCTCATCGGAACGTGTGTGCATGTACCTCATTGCATCACTGAATATCACAGATTGTGTGGCCATGTTTCTTTTCTTCTGCAGTTTCCAGGAGGCGATTTCTTTCTTTATATAGATACTACCTTACCCGTCGCGCGTTGCTGCGATAGCAGAAGAAAGGAAATTCAAGGAAACTCGTTATGATAACATTAAATTTACATTGTGTCAATGTTATTGAAACGTATTCATTTTATTTTTGAAAACATTTCTAAGTGTGGCTTGAGCAGTGCATAGTGATGTAGTGATAAGAATCACTGAATTACTATGGAATCAAGAATTTCCCAACTTCTGTCCAAATTCTGCATATGCTAGTAAGTATAACATGTATATTAGTGGTTTCATTGTATGATGTAATAATTCTTTCTCCCATGTATGCCATTAAGAGGTTGGCCATTAGTGTGCCTCTCTCCTACTTCATCACTTGTAGGAAATATTTGATAGAAAGAGAAATTGTTGTGTTTAAGTCTGAATCTACTGATATTGACAATCACAGGCTGAAATATCCGCCTGTACTTTACCTTTGTTGGAAGCTTTGGAAGGATCTTGTGGGATGCTAGAAGATAAGGAGTGGCACTGAAAGTGACAAGAATAGAATTATATTTTAATCTATTTATCTCTTCTGAGGAAATGCTGTGTCCTATACAAATGGCTATTGTGTCTTTTCAGAGGTTTTATGATGGATTCACTTTACCGAAAAATACAGGTTCAGTGAATACGCTTAGCTTGAATGTTTTCCAGACCTTTGTGGTTTTTAACGAAGAATTTACAGTTCACTTATTCTACTATATCATTCTTTCTGTTGAGTGATATTTCTAAGTGCAGATTCCTCGGTACCTTTATGTCCACAGACTTCAACACAGATCCAAACTCCAGTCCTACTAATGTCTGTACTCTACCTAAGCCCTTTGTGAACATTTTCGCAACTGTGCAGGGATTCTCCATCAAAAACTACAGTTTTTAAACCATATTGCCTGTGCCAGATGCATATACGGGTTATGTATCTGCATGAGATTCGTTTTTGATGCCTCTACATCAAACATGATTCCATGTTCTTTATTGTTGCACGATGCACCCCAAAGCCATCAGGGAGCCGGAAGTCAAACTGTATGTTGCACAAAAAGCAGGAAGGATCCTGACCATTAAGTCTGTCCTGGTTCAGTATGCGCTTGTCAGGAAAGTTGCAGCACAAGTTGAAAAGCATATGAAAAGTAAGTGAGATTGTTTATCATCCAGATGCTCCAAGAGAATTTATAGTCTGCATTTCAGAAATCCGATGCTGGTTTTGCCTCTTCTTACCAGACGTCAATGTGCCCCGAGTTCCTGGCGTCCTCGTCGTATCTGCAGCAAGTTGAGGCCATCAAATAAGCTTTTGCATGTTCTGGCCCCGCAGACCCAATGAAGGCTTGAGTCCTATTGCTGATGGTGTATTTTACCTATGTAACTAGCAACCTTGGATGAAGACCATCTGCTGCCCTGAGCCGGGCTTCCACCCTAGCGCTGCAGGTCTCACCTGTCATTTCCCCATCAGTGACTCCACTTCCAGTTCCGAATCTCACTTAAGCTCTGGTCCCAGATCTGGATTATTCCTCAGCTAGGGTTCAACCTATGTTACCTTATATAGCTGTGGAATATGATTCCCCTCCAGTTTGTCTATCTCAACAGCAATACATCTTGAGGATGGAGGCTATTTTTGGGTCTGACTCTTACTCAATGCAAGGTGTTCAACCTGCCTAACATGATGCTCCAACACAGGCAGAAAGGTGGCAAAGTGTGATCATGGTTTCAACCCAGATCTGTGACTGGGGATTAGTGTTTTAAAAGTTTAAGCACTCCGCCGATCATCTTTGTGATTGCTGTGTTCGCCCCAAGTTGGCAGGGTATGCCCAGACATGGGTCCCTTGCTCACTTTGCCACTTGATTCAAGCTAGCCTGGCTGATGAGGGCTGTTAGCCTGAAACAGGTCCCAGTTGGCCTGTTTCCAGTCCAGGAAAGACATGGCTTGGCAGTTTGGGCTGGACTGTTCCCATGAGGCACAGGGTCAAGACTGCTTTGAATATAGCTGTGTCTGAACTGGGGTGGCAAATTGAGCTAAAGAATGATGATGGATTCAACCCAGATCTGTGACTGATTGAAAATTTTCAGCACCATCATCTCTTTATGATTGCCTGGATTGTATGGAAGCGGCAGCCTACTAGATATAGGATTCTGATTTATTAAAAAAAAAAGAAGCTTTTCCCAGAGTAACCAGAACAGTTTTTGGAACAAATACGCCATGTGTAACTAGCTACCTGTAGTGGCACATTGAAAAGATGAGTTGAACTAGCTGCAGAGGGCAAGAAACTTAGGGGGCAAGAGGGCCGATCACTAAAATAAGGGGAGCAGATTGGACACTTTGTATTGTGCCTTAGCCATGGAGACACTATGTGCTGATGGTAGGGTTTTTCGGCTTCCCTGGCTTGCCCTAGTACCAACAGGCACCATTGCAGCAACGAACAGTTCTTTTTACAGCCAGATGCAGACTGTCCTTATCTACACCAATATAAGGAAACCCTTTAAACAATAGGTCTCCTGCGGAGGAAAGCACAGAGGTTATACTCAAAATGTAAATGAGAGACTCCCCTCAAGCCAAGGGGACAGGGCTGTATGAACCAATAACCTACAGATTCCCCTAGGCAAGATTTAACGCCTCAAGCAAGCGATCCATACACAATCTATACACTTACGCAGATACTTTAAAATACAAGGCAATTGAATGCCACAGAAAATTAGGAAAATATTTATGACCTTATTATAATACAAATATACCTTTAAATCCCATATGCACAAAAACATACACACAGAACAACCACATTTACAAATATGTAAAACAGATATTTTCAGGCAGCAAAATTAGTCTTTCTAAAAATACACCTCTATTCTATTAGTCACTAAGTGTCTATGAATTGAATCTTTAACATATAAGGACCACCAGTGCACCATAAATCATGACTCCAAATTCTGTCGACTCGTTCCGGTGAAAAGAACTTATCAAAACCACCTTCTTCAGGGCTTGTATATGACTGTTTCCTCCCCAATACAATCTTATATGGTATTGACTGTTTCTTACATCAGCAGTGATGCTGTATGCCTTCCCGTACACTTCAAATCACACTAGCCACTCTAGCCAGTCACAGTTTAAAATAACCTGAACTACTGTAATCAAACCCTCCATAGGGTGAACATCCTATTTCGAGGGGTATCCTAGCTCTTCAGGGCATTCCCCACTCCTAACAATATAAAGGGTGGACTCACTCAAGTCGCCTCGTTCTGTTCCACTCTTACACCAACAAATGTATGTATTTAGGGGAACGTCCGGCCCTCAGCCCGTCCCTGCGAACATTGAGGGGCGGTGCTAATGATCCCATACTCCTTAAATGCGCATTCGTTCTAATTTCCCTAATTTGGATTGTCAGGAGGCTGGGAACACCAACCAAACGAATGGCTGTGACATCTTACTTCAGACGCAGTTCAGCATGCATTCATGATATTCACTTTACACACAGAGAAATCAATAAAATTAGAAGGAAATGGGGAGGCAATTGGTTGGTACAACATACTGTGCATATGCACATGGGGGTTTGTTATGGATGGCCCTTGATGATTCATTTAAGATCAAACACAATGGTCGACTCTGTAGAGAGATCTGTATTGGCGGTGGGCACTTAAGAAGGATTGGATTTGGCAGTGGCGAGTATATATGTGCGCAAAGCCACTCAAATTCAGTTCCTGCATTCCCTGAGTACAAGACTTGCTGAACTACCTGACTGTGCATAGTTATGAGGTGGTGATTATAAGATGGTGGTTGATAATCAGAAGGAGAGATCTGTGCAGCTTCTGCAGCGTGCCACCTACCTGTGTGCTTTCCTCCGCAGGAGACCTATTGTTTAAAGGGTTTCCTTATATTGGTGTAGATAAGGACAGTCTGCATCTGGCTGTAAAAAGAACTGTCCTCTAGAGGGCGTAACACACTGACAAATGACTTGATATTCGGAGAGAACAGCATCAGCCACGGCTGAATATTCATATTACTCCGCCATGCACACAGTACATACCGGACTAGAAATTTTCTAAGTAATCCTGGCACTGGACTGGAAAGAACAGGCATGGAGTACTTAAGCAGAATATTGTCTAACCACAGCCCATTATGAATGATGGTGGAGATGGAAGTTGCAGTTGGACAGGGTTCTGGACTTACCCTTCAGACAAAAAATAGGGAAAATGTTACACTTTACTTCTGCGAGAACAAGGGGACAGGTGATAGAGCGTGGGTTCACCTGCTCAGGATTTTACCATACTCACCTCGGCCCATAAACACTTACACACTTTGGACAGGTAAACCTACGCTTTAAACCAGAAGTATCTGCTTTTAGGACCTATACCTTGACTTACCAATCCTAGTCACCGGTACCTAGAGTCCTAAGGGATCAAGGGAGTTAGCAAGAAAATAGGCAGTAAAACATTTGCACTCATAAAATAACCACAGACTCGTGAAAGATTTAAATGCTTCATCTAAATAATTCTTTAAATGTCAATGTCCATACTAGATTAATCAGAGCTTGATCAATTAAGAGTAAAATCAGAGCAAGATGATATGAGGATATTATGAAACATTCTTTAAGCATTGAACATAGGAAGGGTAAGAAAAAGGAAACAGCACAATGACATGCCCTTACAACTTTTATATTTACCTAGAATGGTGTGAAGGCCAACCCTGGATAAAGGATAGGACCCCCGATAATGCAGGTGCCAACAGGATGGAAAAGGTTCGGACCAGAAATCAGGATAAGTATGGACCAAACTGGATCAGGACAGGACCACCGCAGGTCAGGACCGGCACCCACAGCTAAAGCGCAAAGCCAGCTTCACACCCCTCTCTGCAGCTAACAGTAACCGATTGGGTTAGCAAATCTTCTCCCTCATGAACCCTGAATGGGTTATCGAACTCCTTCACAGAACCCCAATTGCGTTATCGAGTCTTCTGACAAAGTGCTCCGCCAGCACCTCTGCTCTCGATCGCCTATTGAGTGCGTTGGGTCAGTGACTGGTCAGCTATTCGGACAAGTCGGACAATCTAACTAGCTAAGCCTACCTTAGATATACCATTTTCCAGGGCAGTGTACCACCCCCCAATGTTGCAAATGTATGAATTCCCTCAATTTGATTGGTCAAAAGACAAGGAGAGGTCATCACACCATACTAGTTATGAGGTCATGCTCTTCAATATTCAGATCGATGTTCCCGCCCAATATTTTATTTTCCCATGCGCTTTTTATTCCACCCGACAATGGATATTTCAATAACAAATACATTGTATGTAAAATGTTCAATTTGGCTTCCTCTTAAGAGGTCGAAGGGTGAGTTTCCCAGGCGCATCTTTAGGCAGCACAGTCACTGGCACAGATTCAATGCCTTGACTCGAGGATTCTTGGACTCTTGTGCACAGTCTCAAGTCTTTCAAAATGGAGTGGAGCAAGATTACATCAGGCCCAAATACGAGCTAATAGCAAAGTAGAAGAGAAACCGTTTTAGAACAAAGAATAAATGAATGCATTGTATACCACTTATCTCGACTCTATTCCCATTACTTTATTTTAATTACAGCATAAGGGATTATGCAGAACGAACAACTTAGTAAAAACTGCAATGCAAGCATTAGCGCATGAGAACATAGAGCAGCCATCTTTAGTTCAAGTGCACAGATGCAAAGTTTTCCCACCAAAGCAGTGAGTATGTCATGTCACATGAGTGTGACAGACTAATGCGCAGAAAAGTTCCCGCGTTGCGGTGGCCATTTTAATGCATTTGAGTTACAGTTAGTAGAAGCACTTTGAAAAGCTTCCCCTAGATACTAGAAATGTTGTGTGGTGCATTGTTAGTAAGACGAAACAGGTTTATTAGTGTATTAGTTTATTTCGAGAGGGCTGAGTCCAAGCAAGTCGTTTTACGTGCAGAACCTTGCTCCATCACAGGCAATAATATTGCTTCTGAATGGGAGGTTTTTAAGGTGGTCTTAAGGGCTCTGCCGGAAAACCACTTAAGGGTCTAGAAAGGTATTGGCCCAACAGTGTATAGAATCGTAGCAGGAAATGCATAGTCTAGAATTTGGTGGCGTTACAGATCCTGAGAAGTGCAGGCAGTGCACAGACAAAGATGATGAATAATATGATATTGATGCTGTGTCTTAAGTGCCTCAATTATGAACAGTATGTCGGCAGGCATCAGTTGGGAACTATTAAGATTTTTTTTTGCTGATAACTAGAAGTCCTTCTATGCAGCCTCAGATGAGGCCCCCAAGGAGTCACAAGTAGAGTTTTGATTGTGGATGCATATGCACAGTTTTGACCTAAGATGGAAGTGATGCGGTTAGTGCGCCGATGACTGTCAAGGAGATCTCGGAAGCCCTATCCCAAATGGAAATGTGTCAAAACTCGAGGGATGGACAGGTTCCCACCCGAGTTCTATAAGACTTTAAAGGAGCATTGGCATCCAAGCTTTTAATACTATACCAACATGCCCTCCAAGTGGATCACTTCAAGACGTGACTTGTGCAGCTATGATGGTCTCAATAACAAAGACAGGGAGAGTCCAGCTGGACATAGTCGTACTGTCCACTCTCGTTACTCAACATGGAATATTAAACTCTGGGTAAAGTAATAGAAAATAGATTTATGCCCTATATTGGGGATTTATTACTTAAAGAACAGTTTTATCCCTACATTGAGAACCCATTAAATCTGAGAAGGCGGTTTACGATCATGTTCGGGTACCTGCTATAACCCTGCGAGCAGTAATCGACTCTCTAGCAGTGTAGTAACAATACCCCCCATCAGCTGCGGCAGTGTGGGAGGACCCTCGAGCTGTAGAGGGGCCCCTCTGTCACTGTGCCCAGGTGCTGGCCCCTGGGTCCGCGCATGCGGGGACCGCCTCCATGATGTTTGCAACGGGGCCTCCCTCAAGTTTTATTACACCACTTCTCACTAGATATCGAAAAGGCATTCGATACAGTGGGGTGGTCTTTTCTGTTTGATGTACTGGAGAGGGTGGACCTGGGAGCCGAGATTGTGGACTGGATACGGCTAATCTGAGGACATCCACTGGACAAATCATTTCTGAACCCTGGGTAATTCATGAGGTACTGGACAGGGTTGCCCTAGTTTCCCCTAAATTATTCGCAAAAGATATGGAGCCCTTGGCTTGTAAGCTGCCAGTGAGTGAATGCAAATGGGGTATTGAGTTGGACACGTGGGTCGATGTGATTTCATTTTTTGCTGATGATGCATTGTTGTATCTGCTGAAACCGCAGTTCAGCCTAAAGGTTGGCATGGGAGTCCTGGAGGACTTCAGGCATTTCTCTGGGCTGCAGTGAATTGGGGTAAGTCCTGCTTGTTCCTGATTTCCTCCGTGGTGAGGGAACTGATTCATGGAGGGTGCCCCCTTCGTTTGAAGCAGGAGCCAGGCATCCTTCGATACTTTGGAGAATAGGCGTATCACACTGAAGGTCTGTTGACTGTTAATATGGGGAAAGAGGTTGCCAGAAATAAATCTGCTTAGCCCTTCCGGACCCAGCTCTCCCCCCCCCCCCCCCCCCCCGCGCCCATCGGACCGGTGTCTGTTATTAAAATGATCATATTTCCACGTCTGCTCTACTTGATAGTGGCATGCGGATGATGTTAAAAAAAAAAACCCTAAAAGAGTTAACTGGCCTCTTCACTGATCTAATTTAGGCACAAAAATAAATGTTTAGCACATGCTAAAATTACAAGATTTTTATGTGACGGTGGCATGGGTGCACCTAATATTGAATTAAATTATTATACATCACAGTTGTAAAGGTTCCTGCGAATGCTTGCAGAGGCCACCTGTTATGAGTCTTTGCATATTACCAGGGTCCCAGGTGTCAAGGGGAGTTTTAGCATTGCTGATGGGCTCCTGTAAAGATGCTCTTGGGCGCATTAGGGCAGCTAAGGTAGATCAGTTTTGCTTGCAAAAATATGCAGCTAGGTTGGGAGTGGGTATGCTTTATGCGCCCAGCATCCCGTATCTACCTGAGCTTGTCACACGAACACAATGATGATGAAGAGATGCTTTATTTGGACAATCAAGTCCATTAAAGTGCCAAGTGCAGGTTAAATGTAAATTCGAACAAGATCAGCAACATAATGCACCATTTAGCCGTGTTAAATGAAGAAAAGTTAAAGCATATCATATCACAAACATATCTTTGGAGAATTTACTCTTTAAGATTGAGTTATCGGCACCTCGGGAGCGAAGTTGCTAGGAACGTCGTAAGATGGTTGATACAAAGGCATGCTGAAACCATGCACATTTTAAACATTTCGTTCTTTAGCTGACCCTAAAAAATGTTGACGATGGAGACTTTACTTAGGTCCATTAGCTCTGTAAACTCTGTTTTACTCACGTCTTTTGCCACTTGTGGAGCTGACTCAGTGGGAAGCTTCGTGGCTGGCACTTTGACAAAAGTAATCGGCTATTCTGTTTCACTCTGCAAGAGACACGTGCTTCAAGTATGAGTGGTCTACGAAGACCTGAACATTAGTATTGCTTTGCCTTGAAAGTGATCTACATCTTAAATGGTGTTGATAGTGCAGTAGTGTATACATCCTGCAAAGCCATGTCAAATGTAATTTGTAGGTAAGGGTTAATCAGTTGAAATGCGGATTTTTTAAATTGAAATAAGGGCTCGTCTTTCTCAATTTAAGGTATTTTATGTTAGTGTAAAAGCTGATATTTCAGGTTCATCTGCAAATAGTAGATATTATAATAATAAGGCTGTCATAAATATGTGGGAGATATGAACACACTTTAAAGTAATTCAGACGACAGTGTCAAAGTCGTCATGTTACCGGTGTATGCAGGGGAAGTTGTAACCAGAGTTGTTGTGTTTATAAACAAAATTTGCAGGGCACATCTTTACTGTTCTATATTTCCAGGGTTACAAATTCTGCAATTTGTATGTGGGAAAATCAATCTTCTTCCGAAAGGTAACATTCTACAAATATATTTAACAAACGAAACATTTCACAAATGTTTTGTGGAGTTATTCTGCATTGACCAAACACACATAAAACCAGCATTGGCAAAGCCAATAGGTCTGGTGTTGGCTGCCAGCCGTTGGCTTTATCATGGTATTTGTAAAACCTTATTGCTGGGCGTGCTGGAGGACATCATATTTCAAAAGAGAGGGTACCACACTTTCACCAGGGAACAGGGCACAATGACAGCAAGTCAAAGGGAATTCCCTGGAGTGCGCTAATGAACTTCACAGAACGTAACAATTACACTTATACATTTAAATCGAAAGCACCTATAGTATTACTGTACTTTAGGGGAAAACATAGTAAAAATTTCCACGAAGAAATAAAGTCGTTAACAATCTATTTTTAATAAAAACCATACATATATGCAATAAGAATACACGACAATTAAAATTTCAAAGAAATGGTCTTTGAAAAGTAAAAATACATAAGGTCAATATTTCATATACAAAATTAAACAGTACAGTAATTAAAATTTCTGGAAAAAAAGGAGAATACATATATTACATCTCTGCAATTCATCAACAGAACAAAATTATTTTTAAGAAACACACTGCAAAGTGACTACCCCTAGTATGACTGTGGCTCCTAGATGCTTTTGCCACTACCGATCTATAGATCCAAAAGGCCTATGGTTACATAGACTATCGTAGACAGCTGTGACATTAATACATGTGCATCCAGTGTTTACTCGCCCCCCCATAGACTAGCAACCCTTACTATAATGGAGCCTCAGTCATACTAGGGGTAGTCACTTTGCAGTGTGTTTCTTAAAAATAATTTTGTTCTGTTGATGAATTGCAGAGATGTAATATATGTATTCTCCTTTTTTTCAGAAATTTTAATTACTGTATTGTTTAATTTTGTATATGAAATATTGACCTTATGTATTTTTACTTTTCAAAGACCATTTCTTTGAAATTTTAATTGTCGTGTATTCTTATTGCATATATGTATGGTTTTTATTAAAAATAGATTAACGACTTTATTTCTTTGTGGAAATTTTTACTATGTTTTCCCCTAAAGTACAGTAATACTATAGGTGCTTTCGATTTAAATGTATAAGTGTAATTGTTACGTTCTGTGAAGTTCATTAGCGCACTCCAGGGAATTCCCTCTGACGTGCTGGAGGACATCACCAATATAAAAAAGTCTGAAAGAAAAATAAATGTTGTCTTGAAAAGCACAAGTTTTCATTGTTGACCTTGGCACCGAAGTGAACTACTTTATGTGAGGATTGCTCCTTGTCAAAGAACAGGTCATGACTAATTGTGAAGTTATCCAATTAATGAAGTGGGCTGACCCAGCGCCCCATGTTGTATGATGTAGTAAGTGGAAACGAAATGTGAGGACCCCAACAACAGACAGAGAGATGGCTAATAAATGTGTATATAGTTTTAGTAAAAACGAAAGGTATGGCTAATAAATGTGTATGTAGTTTTAGTAAAAACAAAAGTTCTTAGCTAATGCCAGACCTAAAAAGAATAGCACATTTATAAAGTCATATTAATGAAGGTCACTTGCCTGTGTTGCCAAGTTGAGCATATGGCTTCATAATTGTTGTGATATGGGACTATCTAGTGGTTTGGGCTTGTACATTTGTACGTACACCCTTAATTTGGAAGGAGAAATGCACAAAATGAACTTACACTGGGCTTGCTTATCTGAAACAGACCTTTACAGTTGCAGAGGAATGTAGAAGGCAGAAGGGGACATGTACACTGCATAATCACAGCTACAGATATTTCTTTCTCCTCCTCACACCCCCTCTTCTTGATAGGTCGGAAAAAAATTAAGAGGATGTGCCCTTTTAGACACCAACCCCTGAATGCTCTGACAAGCCACATGCTTGGAGGACGAAAGACCCAAGGCATTGGAAGGATTCTGCCAGTCCACCTGTTACATCTTGTCCCCCCATGGCTGGTCCTCTCAGAGCACATGGCTCAGCTTTGTAAAATCGACAGCTAGCAAAATGGTCATTGCAGTGTATAGACCTAGTCAGCTGTGAATAGCGCCTCTTTTGTATTACTACATTTTCTTAGTCGGGGTTATAAATGTAGGGCCTGATTCACAAAGATGAAGTTAAACTTTGGGTCTAAGTTCAGACCAAAAGTCTAACTTTACTACTTTTTGGTATTTACAAAAGTTACGAGTAGTATCTTTTTGTCCACATTCGGGTCAGAATCTATGCACTCTGGGCAGAGATTCCTCCCTGTGTGCGGGGATTCCACGCCAGGTGCGGAGTGGAATCTCTGCACTCGTTGCACAGATTCTGTCCTGAGTGTGAAAACTTAGCACCAAGTGCAGATGTAAAGATACTACTCGTAACTTAACTTTGTGAACTCCGAAAGTCGTAAATTTAGACTTTTTGTTTAAGTTTATCTATGTGAATCGGGCTTGTATTTTTTTTTTATATATCATATGTGGGACGGGGAAATAAAATATTTTAATTTGTCGCCAGATAAAACGAGAAAGTGCCCCTTCCGTACTGTCCCAGCTTTCATTGCACTAAATGATATAAGGATATACTTGCTGGGTTCCTTAAGTTCACCGGTGCCCCAGGGGGAAGCGTGCACCAGTGTCCAGGTATGGAGTTGCCTGTGTCCTTATTACAGCACCTATATGTATTCTTGTGGGTTGTGGGATGTTGGTATGAGCCTCACTTAAATAAGTCTGTCAAATCAATTTACAGTAATATCATTCTCTTCTTTGTCATATTGAGCCAGTAGTGCTCAGTGGTCAATATTATCTATTTTTACCATCAGTTTGGCTAATCTTAAATATAATCAGCAAAGGATCTCTTAGGAAGGGAGTGTTTTTTTATTTATTTGGAAAGTTGTATAAATGGCGAACATGACCCGTCAGGGTATCGGAACGCTGGACATAGAAGCAGACAAGATAAGCAGGTGAAGGTGTAAAATACTAATCATATACATACGAAAAAAAATAACAGCCAGCATCATATTGGATATAAAGAAGCAAAGCATTGCATGGTTGAAAAGATAGCCCAGTGCTGTAAACAGGAAATACATTCTAGTTTGGGTGACTCGAGTCTATTGTTGCAGGCAGCTATTCAGGAACAAACCTCTGACTTTTTTTTTTTTTTTTTTTGAATGAGCGGACAAAGGATCAGCTCTGGTTTCGGGAGAAAGGGCGTTCCTCATTCTCGGGAGCAAGACCGGAGAAAGCGCGGTTATAAATTCTCTTCTTTTTAAATGTATGTGGTTTCTACTGATGTCTCGTTTACCTACTCTTGAATACATAACATCACTCCTCAAAGTCTGTGGGAGGGCTCACGCCTACGATTACGAACAAGGTCTCCCTGCCACTCTGGTGTCCTCGAATGTGAGCCTGCGCGGTCTTCCTGAGCAGCGCATGTTAACTCGGGGAAACCTGTGAACAGAAGATGTCGTCCATGCCGGGTACCGCAAAGTCTTGTTCACTCAGACAGTATTCTGGCAGAACCCAAGTGTTCATAGAGTGAATTGTGCTTTTTTAATTTCAGAAAAGGCAGTCGTCGTGTTTATGCAAAGTGTAATTTTTTTCTGAGTCTAAGGTAGCAACAGTGTGTTAATAATTATGGATGTTTTAATATAACTAGCTGTTTAAAAAGCTGGAAAGCTTCTCTTCACTATGCCAGAAATCAAGTCATGCAAATGAAATGTCCAATAAATAACCGTTCATTTTTCTACAGTGCACCTAGGTGCTGCCATCTAATAATGACTTGTTTAGAACAGCACTGTATCCTTTCTTGTTTACCTTTATATACGTATGTAGCTCGACGTGCTGAGCAGGTGCTATGACATCTTATCCCATATCTTTTATTTGCCCACTGTAGAATATTTTCCTGCCTATTTGTTGTAGAATCTGCCCTTAAATAACTACATGCATAGTACCCTTGTTGTAACCCGGCAGCTCATAAAAATTCTCAGACATTTTGTCGGATTTCCAAAAGGTCTGCTGAACACCTTAAAATGTGTTTCTAGCTCCATGACATGGCTATAGGGATGCATTAGAGGCAGGCACACAATTGAAAGTGACTGCGCCGAAGGAGCTTGTTAGGAGCACGAAGGTTGGCGACCTAAGTGGTTTTTATTGGACCCAGAGAGTCTACCAGACAAAGCCATTAGCAGTTCAGCGGACACCTACTCCATGATTTTACACTTGTTATTTTTCTGTTAAACCTCAATGGCCTGCACAGTCATCATCATCAGAGAGTTTTGATATGCGTCTCAAGCCAAGTTGGACAGACTTAATGATTGGAAAGTCAATATTCTTTCTCTAAATGGGTGCTCAACTGCACAATCCAATTTTTAGCCTTGCTTGGTGCCTGATCGACTTCAAAGACATTACTTTGAGTCTATTCTGCACACATTGGATAAGGGACAGGCTGGCTCTGGATCTTTTTTGCCTAAATCAGTCTAAAGCAAACACAAGGAGATGATGGAATGAGTGCTAAAACCTTTCAGACACTCACCCCCAGTCACAGATCTGGGTTGAATCCATCCTCATTCTTTAGGTCACTTCACCACCCCAGTTCAGACCAGCTGTATGCATGACTCATGGGAACAGTCCAGCCCGAACTGCCTTGTCAGGTCTTCCCTGGACCAGAAAAAAGCATTCTGCGACCTGTTTCGGGTTAACACCCCTCATCAGCCAGGCTAGTTTGAATCCAGTGGCAAAGTTAGCAAGGGACCCACATCTCGACATACCCTGGGCCAACAAAACAAACACAAGGAGATGATCAGATCGCTGAAACTTTTCAGACAATCACCCCCAGTCACAGATCTGAGTTAAATCTACCATCCTTTAGCTCATTTCGCCACCCCAGTTCAGACCCAGCTATATGCAAATCAGTCTTGGCCCTGTGCCTCATGGGAACAGTCCAGCCCGAACTGCTGGGTCTTCCCTGGACTGGAAACAAGCATCCTGAGACCGGTTTCGGGGTAACACCCCTCATCAGCCAGGCTAGCTTGATTCCAGTGGCAGTAGAGCAAGGGACCCACATCTGGGCATACCCTGCCAACTTCCCACCTGCCAAAAACCCCTGAAGCAGACTGTCTGGTGTTTTAGATGTGTCCCACTTGGCAACTCCAGGCTTCTTATTGTAATGTGTTTTGAGTAGTAACTCTTAATCTTTAATACGCACACAACTGAAGCAATGAAAACTCCCTTGTATGTCTTTGACGATGCACATTTTTTATCAATAGCTTTTATCAACACTTCATGAATACTGTTCAGCACAGATGATAAACTCAGTTATGTGGGCATCAAGAGGTCGCTGCTCTTGCAAGCTTAGGCAAAATATCCATAAAGCAGGTGTGACTTTAGAGCTCTTACCTGAGAAGGTTTCTCCTAATATCATTGCGAGTAAATGATTTGATGGAGGGTGTCCTACTTTTTCCTCTATAAACTTCCCTGGTTTTATCGGTTGAAAAGTTGGTTGGGGATGGTTCCAAACTTTCATAGTTAGCCGCGGATTCTTTGTTTTACTTGCTGCTGCTATCATTCTGCAAAACCTGGAACTTCCGTTTATCTCTGTTTTCCCTGAAGTATTGTGGGTCTCATTGAATAAAACAGCATGCTTCACTTGGGTAGTGCAATTGTAGATCCCAGCCTGGGGTCTAAGTCTTTGGTTGGCATTGAGTCTAAAATGTAGTTGCTTCATGAATGTGCCAGGTGGTGTCCTCTCTTGCCCAACTGAGGCCCATTCTCAGGCTTCAATTTCCATCAAAATATATTACCCCGTGGCCTCCTTTTATTTCCTAGGTTCTCCAGCAGTGGACTTTATGGCAAATAATTGATGGGCACATTAGGCAAATCGTGACGGTTAACACCATTTGATCTCATTTAAGATTGGTCACACTGTGACTACTCTTGAATAGCACCATTCAAAATGGAAGTGCATTGTTGATGACTTAAAAAAAATTGTGATATCAATTTTGAAATTTCTATTTGAGACTGTCCACAGGAAGGCTCTAAAAACAACTGAGTTAGTATCTATTTCATTTTGTACCCCTTTGACTATGATTTCACAACTGGTGTGACTTGTTTCTTGAAGTGTTTTTTTAAGGTGTTTTTAGGCTGATATACTCCCCAACGTGTAGTGCCTCTGACTAATATCCTTGAAACTTTAATTGCCCCACAAGCACTAACCATACACATGGTTGTATGACATAATTACTTATATAAAGATCTTAATTTTTTTACTCCGCCTCTTTGAACTCATTTTCATTTATTTCAGTTTTCCTGGGTTTAACATTTCATATGTATTAACCCCTTAGCTGTGGCGGCTATTCCGCCGCAGTGCTAAGTGGTAGGGGGGCCGCTCGGCGCTCCTGTGCTCGTGACGGAACCGCTCCGTCACGAGCCTCGTTGGGCTGTGCTTGTGACGGAACGGTTCAGTGACGGCCCCGCCCGCCCAATAGAACAATCAGTGCAGGCGCGGAATTCGCGCCGCGCAGGCGCGGCTAGCGGGCCGTGACAGAACCGTTCTGTCACCAGCACATCCTACCCGAGGCTCGTGACGAACGGTTCCGTCACGAGCACGCAAGGGGTTAATAATGACCCAGAAGTATTAGTTATCCATTGTTTTATTTTTGCTTTCGTTTTTTGTTTGGTGTTTAATTTTTTGGGGTCTCCTTATTTGCTTCATGAGGAGTTCCTGTAGTGACTCACCTTTTTATTATGCTTCCCCCTCTTTGCTCTGGTTGTGCCTAAAGAACTTCTCTTACCTCTGTTTCTTCCAGCCAGTTTGGTCTGTTTATGTTGCTGCAGTTCTCTGACACTGTATATATTCTATCTTGAATTCATGCTAGTGAACTCTGGGGGTGTATATTGTATGCCCTGCGGGCATGGGATCTGGGTTAGGGCACAATTAAGGATAATGCCAGGTGGATTTAGCTGCTATGGGGGCATGGGAATTTGGCACAGGGCGTAGCCAAAGAACATGCCCTCTGGATTTTGGCGGCTGATATGAGGGTTTTTCTGAAGGCCATAAACTGTGGCATGAACTTGTGCCCAGTGGGCTTTAGGGGCAGATATCCAAGCAAAACACGGTGTGTATATCAAGCTGTCAATCAAACATTATTTATAGAGCGCTGCTTGTCACCCTTGAGGGTATCCAGGACTTGATTCCTTTCCTGAATAAGAGCAGCAGTGCTGATGTCCGCAGATGAAGGGGAAGATAGTTCTAGGATTTAGAGGCATGGTTAAGGCAGCCAGCGGGCTATATGTTGAGATGCGCGGGGCAGGTAACAGTAAATGTAAATTGATACTTGTATAGCGCACTACTCACCCGCAAGGGTCTCAAGGCGCTTGTACGAATACCGCTGTGGAACCCATCCTGGCTTTCCCTGTGAGGCGTCCACTCCTGGGCACCCCCAAGGTGGAGGCCAGGCATTCTTAGCGTTGTGGGGGCCATTGTGGAGATTAAGCAAGCTATTGCCCATAGTTGCAGAGTGGACTCCATGATTGGAATAGGCACCGAGGCGAGAATTATCAGGTCTGTTGAATTTTGAGCCCAAGACCGGCCGAGGCGGGAAATTGAACCCTGGTCCCGGGCTAGACCTCTGCATCAGGGTCTGCCACTCTAATCATTGAGCCACACTTCTCCACCAGGAAGAATTGGGACAAGAATCTCTGGACACAACCAGGTAAGTGGGGCTGGGTTGGGGGGTAGATTTTAGGGGCAGGGTTTTAGGGCTCATAGCGGGGGATGTCGGGGTAGTTTTAAGGGCTGGAGCAGGGTTTAGGCCTCAGGACAGGGGGAAGGGGTAGTGTTAAGGGCAGGACAGGGTTGGTTTTAGGGCTCATGTAGTTTTTTGGGGCAGGGACCGATTGCTAAGGCTTAGGGTGAGAGGGTCTGGGTAGTTTTAAGGGCTGGGGCGGGGTTGATTACAGGGCTGAATTAAATTCCTTGTAAAGGCATGCATGGTAAAGATGTGGTCGTAGCTCAGACAGCGTTAAGGTATGCATTGTTTAGGCTTGCATGGTTGTATCGTACAACCGAAGAATAGCTTTTAGTGCAGTGGAAGAACTGAGGTGTCTTGGCATCCAATTTCTAAGCTCCCTGTTTCGGCAACGACCCAACTTCATCACAGGTTCAACTCATCTAGCTTTTGACTGGGTTGTAGTATTGAAGCAGTAATGCCCAGAAAAGATACCTGCAGTGTAGACAGAGCAGTGCTGATTTTGGGGAAATTCTGGCACCGCCACTCAGTATGTAATCAAACACTTTGTTAATATGATCAAGAAACATCAACCCATGCTTTTTATATGGTCAGGAAGTAAGATCAGCATAATATCTTCTTTAACGTTAGCCAGCCCTATAGATTATTGAAAAAATTCTTGTTTTTTTATGCTATGCTATTGTTCGCTATCTCTTGCCTTATTGCTTGCTTTGTCAAATGTAACCCTAAGTCCTCCGTGCAATAATTCTTCTGCGTACCCAGTAATTGAGTGTTTTCACTCTATTGTTTTCGTGAGTGTGACATTTGCTCTTTGATCAATGTCGTGGGTGGATTCGTATTACTAGTTGGTATGTTTTTGGACTATTCGGACTATAGATTTCTCAGAGATCCTGGATATTCTTCTTTGACAGCTATACAAGTTTAGTCTTTATAATGCACCGGACTTGTGATAATAACATAGAGCGGTTACATGGCTTATTTTTTTGCAATGGAAGAAAGTTATTGTATTGTTGTTACATCACAAACAACGCAGCAATTGCATGTCGCGAACACAGTAATGACGATAGTGCATCATTTCATTCCATTAAACTGTTACCACACATGGTATGATCATCATCATTGTTAGGGAACAAACAAGTGTGCCTCTCACTATTTGATAGAAGCCAAAAATCAGGGCGTTTGAAGACGCTATTTGTCGTATTCAACACGGTATTTTTATTTTTACCATTGACTTAATAATTTGTCAAAAGTTTGTCGCAGACAACATATGATCAGCAGAAAAGAACTGTATAACACAACAGTTTTTACACAACGTTTGTATCAATCATTGCAACACATTGTCAAACTTAAACATAGACCTGAATGCGGTCAACAGATAGAGACATAAAACATGTATGACAAAGTACAGAGTGCAACACATAATATTTATATCAGTGCAAAATTTGGTTAGAGCAAAAGCATGGTGAATGAGAGAAAGGATTAGAAAAGATTAGAAAAAGGAACGCGAGTGAATTCAAAACTCAATATTATCATCAGCAATGGCTTGGGTTTGAATTGTCCTTTTCTAATTCGCCGACGCGTTTCGAATCCGGAAATTAACTGTCGGGATTCTCATCAGGGCATAGTTTATCTATCTGTAAATTTAAACAAAGGGGGAGGTTTTAGTGTCATGTATTGACGTGAGGACGACTCTCCTTGTAATGTGACATTCATATTGACATACCGCTTTTTAAAGGAAGCAGGTTCCAGTCTGGGGTTGCGAGTGCAGACTCAGGAGTGGGTCCAAAAACTGGGGCGCCTACAATTAGAATGAGTGTATGTTATGGCGCGAGAAGTACACTTGGTTGTTACACTTAAAAAACAAATCCCCACTGGGCATACCGTTGTTGGGTTGAAAATCAATCAGAACGGCTGCTCGATGCGGGACAAGGGCTCCGCGGCGTTTTCGCTGCCTGTGACTGGGCTGAAGCGCTGTGTACAGAAAAGAGAGGGGTTTTGTGTATTGGTGCTAGAAAACTTGCAGCCCGGGTTTAAAACAGTTCTAGACCGGCTGGCGGTAAATAATACCTTTGGCGTTTGCCGCCGCTGTTGTCCAATAAGGGATCCTGTTTACTGAGGGGCGCAGTCCCCGTTTTGATATTTAATCGGCGTGTTCCAACTCCGCTGGGGAAGAAGGAAATTGTTGTTAGTCAACAGCCAGAGCAATCCTGGCGGGCGCGCTGAACGCATAGCTTTGCCTACAGGAGCGTTGCTTACCTCGAAGTGGTTCGGTTGGCGGCTCATAGCATACTGTTTAGTTTCCCAAGATGGGTGCTGCTGCAGTTACTATGGTGATGAACCATTAGGGTGCCGCTTTGCATTGTGGGATTTGTAGTTTATGTGGATGTAAAACATGGAAGAAATCACCATGTGTTTAAAAAAACGTACTGAGACACGACCAAGTCGACCAGCCAGAACACCAAGGCATCATTGAATTAGAGTCTACCAACTTCAGATAAAGTATTAAGGCCCCTTTGCACGCTGTTGAATTTCAATATCAGATAAGCCTCTGTTTTTAAGAGTGACCTATCGATATCCACATTCCTTTGTGCCGGGCGTAATGTATACAACACTGTCCATTTGAGGTGATTGACATCATGGTTAGCATTTATGAAGTGCTCCACCATGGGGGCGGTCATGATTTTGTTCTTGATCCTGGATCGATGCTGGCAAATGCGTGTGTTCACTTGTTGTGTAGTTTTGCCAATGTAGATCAGATCACAGGGGCACTGGACCAGATAGACGACATTCTTAGTCTTACAATTAGAAAAGTCCACATGCTTCCATCTGGTGGTGCCATGCTGGAACTCATCGCCTTCGATAGTGTTTGGGCATACAACACAGGTTCCGCACTTATGGTGCCCTGTGATTGGTTTGAGGTTCCATTGACTGATAAGGTCATTCTTCTTTTTAGGTAGAGATACGTCCGCCCTCATAAGTTGTTGGCCTACATTTTGATTCCTCCTGTAGGCGAACAAGGGGTTGGATAGTGGGCATTCTAGATTCGCCAATAGGTGCCAATTGCTCAGCACCGTTTTTCTCAGTTTGTGGGTGTCTGGTCCAAAGGTGGTAACACAGACCAACCTGTCAAGCGTGGGTTTGGGCCGTACTTGCAGTAAAGTTTCACGGGGGTGAAGCGTGCTCTTGTTAGGGAGTGCTTGAGTAGTTTTTTAGGATACCCCCTCTCCTGCATTTCTTGGCAAAACGTCTCTGCA
This sequence comes from Lissotriton vulgaris, assembly GCF_964263255.1. NCBI lineage: Eukaryota > Metazoa > Chordata > Amphibia > Caudata > Salamandridae > Lissotriton > Lissotriton vulgaris. Next base: position 735,596,563 of record NC_141698.1, read on the forward strand.
TGGGACGTGAAGTCCCTCAGGTTCGAACAATTCCTCCTTATGCGCAGCAGTTGCCCATAGGGAAGGTTTGACTTCAAGTTCCTAGGGTGGGCACTCTTATGGTGCAAGATGGTGTTCCTATCTGTGTCTTTTTTATGGAGAGAAGATTTCAATACTCCATTGATGTTGATGATTTCAACGTCAAGAAAAGTCATCCTTTCATTGCTTTGTGTCATCGAGAATTTAATGTCAGCATGCCGGTTGTTAAGCCAGTCATGGAATGCTCCGAGGTCGGTCTGGCTCCCCTGCCACAGGAGCCAGACGTCATCTATGTAGCGGAGCCATTGTAAGATATGTTGTTTGAAGGGGTTGTTGTTGTCAATGAACATCTGTTCATACTGGGCCATGAACAACACGGCCATCTCTGGGGCATAAGGGCACCCCATGGCGGTGCCCTTGACCTGCATAAAGAACTCCCCATTAAATGAAAAGTAGTTCTTTTTTAGAGCAATCTCGGCCAGTTTTAAGATAAACCTTGTGGGTACTTGGTGGGGCCTTTCTCTCTGATTTAGGTAGATTTCCATCACCTCAAGTGCTTCCTCCTGCGGGATCTGTGTGTACAGAGAGGTGACGTCCATTGTGACAAGCAGTTGGGTCTCAGAGTTGAAGGCTGTGTCTTCAACCTTGAGGAGAAAGTCAGTCGTATCTCGTAGGTACGATTTGACTGTTTTTAGGAAGGGTTTCAAAAAGAAATCCACGTACTGTGACAAGGGCTCAAGACAAGAATCACACCCGGACACGATTGGGCGTCCTGGGGGATCTTGAAGACCCTTGTGAATTTTTGGCAGGAGATACAGCATCGGAGTTCTTGGGTGCTTCTTTAGTAAATAGTCATACTCTTTTTTGCCCAGAAACCCACCGTCCAGGCCACCCTGTAAAGTGTCAGCAATGAGTCTCTGAATCTCCTTGGTCGGATCTTCTTGGAGACGTCTATACCAAGTCACATTGTTCACCTGTTTGTTGCCTTCTGCTAGGTATTTTTCACGGGCCCACACCACCACCGCTCCACCTTTGTCGGCCTGTTTTATAATGATTGAATTGTCTTCTTTTAAGGTTTTGATTGCTGCGCGCTGCTTCTGGCCCATGTTTTGTGGTACAAAATGTCTTGCTTTTTCCATTTTCTCTATTGATGACAGGAGGACTTGTTCAAATGCCAGAACCTCCTTGGGGATATTTTGATAAGGGACAAATGTGGACTTATTGCGTAGACCAGTTACTTCAATATTGGGTGGAGAGGGATTACTCCAAAAGAAGACCCTTAGGCGGATTTTCCGACAGAACTCAATAGCTTCCAGCTTGAGTTTCGTGTAATCAGTTTTCCTGCCAGGCACAAATTTAAGGCCCAACGCTAAGACTGAGTGTTCGTCCGGTGTCAAGGGTCTATTGGATAAGTTGACAACAGCATTGGAACCCTCTATGACTTGTATGAGCGGTTCCTGGTTCGCATCTCCCACGGTTGTTTGAACCGGGCTTTTGGCTGTTGGCCCTGGTCTAAAAAAGCCACCTGTTTCTTATTTGGATTGCGATTATCAGACCCAGATGAATCAGAAGAGGAGGTTTCTGAAAATGTTGTGAACCTATTTCTTGAGCGTCCTTGGAAGGTAGAAAGTGCTCTCCGGGATTCTTGTTGGGTGTAATAATCCTCTTTTAAAAAGGGGTACACTTGCTCGATTTTGAAGGCCTTCACGTCTCTTTCGTATTTAAAAGTTTTGTCATTAATAGTGTTATCTCGAAAGGTTCTGATGTCTTTCTCAATTTTCTCCAATAGTGCCTTGGCGTCCGTCACGGCCGGACTGGTCTTGATTGCCTCAGTAAGTTCCTCAATTTCTTTTTGTTCTTCTAAGCACAGCCTCTGTGCTGTCTCTATAGTGTGAACCATGAGGTCCCTGCTGCACTTCGTGTTGATAAAGCTGAAGCCTTTTTTATATTCTGCATCTTCCACGAATATTACAGGGACATTTTTGACCTGTAGGCCCCAGGGAATTGTACCCCCTTTCAGGTGCCTAAGGAGGAAATGTCCATGCAGTTCCGTGCGTACATGCTTTTTTTGTAATCGTATTAAACGATCTGATTCATTTTGTTGTTTGGCGGTAGTGCTGAGTGTCACATTTGAGAAAGGAGAGTTGTCAATCAAGTTCTGAATATGATTCTCGCTAAAGGATAGCGTGTCTTTGTCTGCCATATTAGTCTGGAAACAGAGGTTCCCAAAGGAAATATCTCACATGTAGAGAGGAGGCGACAGGAATGTCCTAGAACTCTCGCGGATGGGTATCCGCTCTAACTAGTAGAACAAGGGGAGCTTGGCCCTTAGGGGACAAGTGAGAAGGCTGGGCCTAAATTTAGGGAACAAACAAGTGTGCCTCTCACTATTTGATAGAAGCCAAAAATCAGGGCGTTTGAAGACGCTATTTGTCGTATTCAACACGGTATTTTTATTTTTACCATTGACTTAATAATTTGTCAAAAGTTTGTCGCAGACAACATATGATCAGCAGAAAAGAACTGTATAACACAACAGTTTTTACACAACGTTTGTATCAATCATTGCAACACATTGTCAAACTTAAACATAGACCTGAATGCGGTCAACAGATAGAGACATAAAACATGTATGACAAAGTACAGAGTGCAACACATAATATTTATATCAGTGCAAAATTTGGTTAGAGCAAAAGCATGGTGAATGAGAGAAAGGATTAGAAAAGATTAGAAAAAGGAACGCGAGTGAATTCAAAACTCAATATTATCATCAGCAATGGCTTGGGTTTGAATTGTCCTTTTCTAATTCGCCGACGCGTTTCGAATCCGGAAATTAACTGTCGGGATTCTCATCAGGGCATAGTTTATCTATCTGTAAATTTAAACAAAGGGGGAGGTTTTAGTGTCATGTATTGACGTGAGGACGACTCTCCTTGTAATGTGACATTCATATTGACATACCGCTTTTTAAAGGAAGCAGGTTCCAGTCTGGGGTTGCGAGTGCAGACTCAGGAGTGGGTCCAAAAACTGGGGCGCCTACAATTAGAATGAGTGTATGTTATGGCGCGAGAAGTACACTTGGTTGTTACACTTAAAAAACAAATCCCCACTGGGCATACCGTTGTTGGGTTGAAAATCAATCAGAACGGCTGCTCGATGCGGGACAAGGGCTCCGCGGCGTTTTCGCTGCCTGTGACTGGGCTGAAGCGCTGTGTACAGAAAAGAGAGGGGTTTTGTGTATTGGTGCTAGAAAACTTGCAGCCCGGGTTTAAAACAGTTCTAGACCGGCTGGCGGTAAATAATACCTTTGGCGTTTGCCGCCGCTGTTGTCCAATAAGGGATCCTGTTTACTGAGGGGCGCAGTCCCCGTTTTGATATTTAATCGGCGTGTTCCAACTCCGCTGGGGAAGAAGGAAATTGTTGTTAGTCAACAGCCAGAGCAATCCTGGCGGGCGCGCTGAACGCATAGCTTTGCCTACAGGAGCGTTGCTTACCTCGAAGTGGTTCGGTTGGCGGCTCATAGCATACTGTTTAGTTTCCCAAGATGGGTGCTGCTGCAGTTACTATGGTGATGAACCATTAGGGTGCCGCTTTGCATTGTGGGATTTGTAGTTTATGTGGATGTAAAACATGGAAGAAATCACCATGTGTTTAAAAAAACGTACTGAGACACGACCAAGTCGACCAGCCAGAACACCAAGGCATCATTGAATTAGAGTCTACCAACTTCAGATAAAGTATTAAGGCCCCTTTGCACGCTGTTGAATTCTTCCTAAAAACAGTCAAATCGTACCTACGAGATACGACTGACTTTCTCCTCAAGGTTGAAGACACAGCCTTCAACTCTGAGACCCAACTGCTTGTCACAATGGACGTCACCTCTCTGTACACACAGATCCCGCAGGAGGAAGCACTTGAGGTGATGGAAATCTACCTAAATCAGAGAGAAAGGCCCCACCAAGTACCCACAAGGTTTATCTTAAAACTGGCCGAGATTGCTCTAAAAAAGAACTACTTTTCATTTAATGGGGAGTTCTTTATGCAGGTCAAGGGCACCGCCATGGGGTGCCCTTATGCCCCAGAGATGGCCGTGTTGTTCATGGCCCAGTATGAACAGATGTTCATTGACAACAACAACCCCTTCAAACAACATATCTTACAATGGCTCCGCTACATAGATGACGTCTGGCTCCTGTGGCAGGGGAGCCAGACCGACCTCGGAGCATTCCATGACTGGCTTAACAACCGGCATGCTGACATTAAATTCTCGATGACACAAAGCAATGAAAGGATGACTTTTCTTGACGTTGAAATCATCAACATCAATGGAGTATTGAAATCTTCTCTCCATAAAAAAGACACAGATAGGAACACCATCTTGCACCATAAGAGTGCCCACCCTAGGAACTTGAAGTCAAACCTTCCCTATGGGCAACTGCTGCGCATAAGGAGGAATTGTTCGAACCTGAGGGACTTCACGTCCCATGCAGAGACGTTTTGCCAAGAAATGCAGGAGAGGGGGTATCCTAAAAAACTACTCAAGCACTCCCTAACAAGAGCACGCTTCACCCCCCGTGAAACTTTACTGCAAGTACGGCCCAAACCCACGCTTGACAGGTTGGTCTGTGTTACCACCTTTGGACCAGACACCCACAAACTGAGAAAAACGGTGCTGAGCAATTGGCACCTATTGGCGAATCTAGAATGCCCACTATCCAACCCCTTGTTCGCCTACAGGAGGAATCAAAATGTAGGCCAACAACTTATGAGGGCGGACGTATCTCTACCTAAAAAGAAGAATGACCTTATCAGTCAATGGAACCTCAAACCAATCACAGGGCACCATAAGTGCGGAACCTGTGTTGTATGCCCAAACACTATCGAAGGCGATGAGTTCCAGCATGGCACCACCAGATGGAAGCATGTGGACTTTTCTAATTGTAAGACTAAGAATGTCGTCTATCTGGTCCAGTGCCCCTGTGATCTGATCTACATTGGCAAAACTACACAACAAGTGAACACACGCATTTGCCAGCATCGATCCAGGATCAAGAACAAAATCATGACCGCCCCCATGGTGGAGCACTTCATAAATGCTAACCATGATGTCAATCACCTCAAATGGACAGTGTTGTATACATTACGCCCGGCACAAAGGAATGTGGATATCGATAGGTCACTCTTAAAAACAGAGGCTTATCTGATATTGAAATTCAACAGCGTGCAAAGGGGCCTTAATACTTTATCTGAAGTTGGTAGACTCTAATTCAATGATGCCTTGGTGTTCTGGCTGGTCGACTTGGTCGTGTCTCAGTACGTTTTTTTAAACACATGGTGATTTCTTCCATGTTTTACATCCACATAAACTACAAATCCCACAATGCAAAGCGGCACCCTAATGGTTCATCACCATAGTAACTGCAGCAGCACCCATCTTGGGAAACTAAACAGTATGCTATGAGCCGCCAACCGAACCACTTCGAGGTAAGCAACGCTCCTGTAGGCAAAGCTATGCGTTCAGCGCGCCCGCCAGGATTGCTCTGGCTGTTGACTAACAACAATTTCCTTCTTCCCCAGCGGAGTTGGAACACGCCGATTAAATATCAAAACGGGGACTGCGCCCCTCAGTAAACAGGATCCCTTATTGGACAACAGCGGCGGCAAACGCCAAAGGTATTATTTACCGCCAGCCGGTCTAGAACTGTTTTAAACCCGGGCTGCAAGTTTTCTAGCACCAATACACAAAACCCCTCTCTTTTCTGTACACAGCGCTTCAGCCCAGTCACAGGCAGCGAAAACGCCGCGGAGCCCTTGTCCCGCATCGAGCAGCCGTTCTGATTGATTTTCAACCCAACAACGGTATGCCCAGTGGGGATTTGTTTTTTAAGTGTAACAACCAAGTGTACTTCTCGCGCCATAACATACACTCATTCTAATTGTAGGCGCCCCAGTTTTTGGACCCACTCCTGAGTCTGCACTCGCAACCCCAGACTGGAACCTGCTTCCTTTAAAAAGCGGTATGTCAATATGAATGTCACATTACAAGGAGAGTCGTCCTCACGTCAATACATGACACTAAAACCTCCCCCTTTGTTTAAATTTACAGATAGATAAACTATGCCCTGATGAGAATCCCGACAGTTAATTTCCGGATTCGAAACGCGTCGGCGAATTAGAAAAGGACAATTCAAACCCAAGCCATTGCTGATGATAATATTGAGTTTTGAATTCACTCGCGTTCCTTTTTCTAATCTTTTCTAATCCTTTCTCTCATTCACCATGCTTTTGCTCTAACCAAATTTTGCACTGATATAAATATTATGTGTTGCACTCTGTACTTTGTCATACATGTTTTATGTCTCTATCTGTTGACCGCATTCAGGTCTATGTTTAAGTTTGACAATGTGTTGCAATGATTGATACAAACGTTGTGTAAAAACTGTTGTGTTATACAGTTCTTTTCTGCTGATCATATGTTGTCTGCGACAAACTTTTGACAAATTATTAAGTCAATGGTAAAAATAAAAATACCGTGTTGAATACGACAAATAGCGTCTTCAAACGCCCTGATTTTTGGCTTCTATCAAATAGTGAGAGGCACACTTGTTTGTTCCCTAAATTTAGGCCCAGCCTTCTCACTTGTCCCCTAAGGGCCAAGCTCCCCTTGTTCTACTACATCATCATTGTTAGGCATGTTTTGATTGAATATCACAAAAGGAAATTATTGAACAAAATTACAAAAAGTTGCATTAGGTAAAATGTTTACAATATTTTTGGTATAGTTTCTATTGATAATTTTGTAAACGCTGGGCACAGACTTATGTTGACTCCATTAATTATAAGCATTAGTCTTTGTGTGTTTTTTGAATCACAAACAACAGATGTCCAAATATTATCTTCGTGTCTTCATGTATATTTGAATTCATGAGGCATGTCCAAGCAGTAACAGTCATGTACTGATGCATTGGTTGTGAATTACACCATCATTTTTTGTTTGTTTAATACATTTTTATTGACAATTTTTAAAAGAAAATGATACATATGTCATATATATTGGTAATAATCACAAATGAACATGGAGCCTAAAACATATGTAATAAGAGAAAAGTAAGGATAGAAAAGGAGAAAGGAAAGTAGGGAGAGAAAAACAGGGAAGAGAGAAAGAAAAAAGAGCAGAGGAAAGAAGGAAGAAAAGAAAGAGTGAGAGGTAATACAGGTATGCATGTGGGAATAAATTTAAAGCAATCAACTAGGAGGGTTAGAGGAAAGATACGTAGTAAAGGGGAGCCAAAGGAGATCAGATTTGATTTTTAGGGGGATAGAAGAGGAAGAAGCAATAGCAAACCTATGTTCATCACAAACAAAATTCCACCATGTATGAACAGAAAGTTTAGAGTTTACCTTCCAACACAATAAAATAACTTTAAATGCAAGAGCAATAAACCGGTCCAACAGTCTAGCAGAAGAAGATACAATCTCAATATCAGTTGATAATGAACCTCGAAAAATATTCAATAGAGATAATGAGGCGGAACAATGAAACATTGGCATGCAAATATTCCAAACATCAGTCCAAAAGGACAAAACAGGAGAACATTCATATAACTGATGTTTAAGTGTACCAAGTTCTTTAGAGCATGACCAACATAACGAAGAGGAGGTTGGGGAAAACGAGTAGGAGTAATAATAACAAATAATAAATGAAAAACAAAGATTGAGTATTTCGAGCAGAAATTGAAACTTTAAACAGTTTGGACCACAAACGATCCCACATCGAGACAGGAAGGTTAATAGCAAGATCACTTTCCCAAGCAGTCTCTGTATTTGATTTAAGGCGCTCCTTAACAGTTGATAACAAAATTGCATAAACAAGAGCAGCCTTAGGCTGTTGAGTTGAAAATAAACGGTACAGTTGAGTGGTGGGAGTATAAATGGGAAAGGCATCAGGTAACGAGAGAGAGGATAGGTGTGATTGAATGGCAGACGTTATAATATTATATTCATTATGCGACGATGAAGGCAGGTGATACACATTTTGCAGCACATGGAAAGGGATGATAGATTTACCATAAAAAAACTGATGTACAAACAAAATATCCTTCTCTTTACAGTATTTGAAATAGAATGATTTGCCTTTGTATTTAAGGAATTTGTTATACCACACAACAGAGGATAAGAAACATTGGAGAGGAGATAGGTTAGAAGAAAATGCATCATATAGCAGTTTTTGGAAATATATTTAAAATAGGGAGTTTAGTCTAAAAAGAACAGTTTGTCATAAATACAATATGTTGGAATGAGAAACCTTTTAATAGAGAATGTAATAGGAGAACCCATTTAGGCACAGGAGTATCCAAGAAATCATAGGCTAAAGAAAAGGACTGTTTAATCAGGAAGGCGGAATGATAAGATTTAAAGTTGGGGAAACCGACACCACCCTCATTTTTAGGACGGGTCATTTTATGTAAAGCAATACGAGGATGTTTGTCATTCCACAGAAATTTAGTAAAATTGAATTAATGCGGGAAAAATATTATTTAGGGATTTTAAACGGGAGCATAGAGACAGTATAGAGGACAAGGGGAGTAATCATCATTTTAATCGTATCCAATCTACCCCACCAGGAAAGGAATAAGGGGGGAACAAATTTGAATGAGGGAATGGAGTTTTTTTAAGAGGGAATCAAAAGTAAATTTAACAGTGCCAACTAAGGAGGTTGATAACCATATACTGAGGTATTTAATTTTGGATGGACACCATGCAAAGTCAGTATCACTAAACATATATTGATAGCAAATCGCATTTAGGGGCAGGACTTATGTTTTGGATAAATTGAGCTTATATCCCGAAATAGAGGAATACAACCCCACCTCATCCACAAAATGTGGAAGGGAAGACGTAGGGTCAGCCATATAGACCAACACATCATTCGCATACGCAGACAACTTCATCTCAGTAGATGGGAGTTTGAAGCCAACAATCTTGGGATTAGAACAAATGCGTTCTAAAAAAGGTTCAAAACATAAAAAAATAATAACGGAGAAAGAGGACAACTTTGCCGTGTACCCCTAGATAAAGAAAAGAACTTAGAAAATTGATTATTGACAAAAATTCTGTCACGTGGAGAGGAGTAAAGGAGTTTAACCAGGGAAGTAAAAGAGGGACCAAAACCAAACCATTTGAGGGTGCAAAACATGAACTGCCAATTAATGCGGTCAAACGCTTTCTCCGCGTTTAAGGACATGGCTGCCATTGGGACTTTTAGATTTTTGCTATGAGCAATAACATTAGAAAACATGCGAGCATTGTCAGCAGCAAGCCTACCCTTCACAAAACCTACTTGGTCCGTTTTAACTAGACGGGGAATAACTGAATCAAGACGTGAAGCCAGAATTTTAGCGAAGATTCTACAATCATAATTAATTAATGAAATAGGTCGGAAATTTTTACATTGTGAATGGTCTTTATCAGGTTTAGGAATTATGACAATGAGCGCATCAAGAAAGGACCCAGAAGCCTTAGCATTTGCAATAAAGGAATTAAACAATTGTAGGAGTACAAAAGGCATGAAAAGCAGAATAAAACTCAACTGGCAATCCGTCAGGGCCAGGCGCTTTTGATTTTTTTAAGGGAATTAATGGTTTGAGTAACCTCCAGAAGAGTCACATCCCGTTCCAAAAGCGCAAATTCATCAGTAAGAGGAGGGAGAGAAGGAAGGCCGTCAAAAAAAGAGGCTAAGTTTATCTCATAGGGAAGTGTATCATCAGTGTACAAAGACTGGTAATAATTATGAAACACTTAAGCAATATCTTCATCCGACGAAACAAGTTTATGGAGCGAATCATTGTAAATAGGGCCCACATTTTTACGTTCTGATTTAATTTTTAAATAATTTGCCAACATTTTCCCTGCTTTATTTTGACCACCATGACATTTGGACTTGATTTTGAGAAGGGTATTTCAGGCTTCATTAGTAATGATTTTATTTAGGTCAGTTTTAGTTTGAAATAAGAATGCTCAAGCCCTTTAATTTTCAGAAGTTGGTCCTCATATTTCCTCCTGTTAAGTTTCTTCTTCTATTTCTTCTTCTTCTTCTTGGAGACATAAGATATAATAAATGCTCTAAGTGCAGCCTTAAAGCATCCCAATTATTAGGGATCGAGGTATCCAAAGGGTCATTATTGGCAAAAAATTCAGTGAAAAAACCCTCAATGTCTTTCATAAAGAGATTGTCAGACAAGAGGAATGAATTAAATTTCCAACGACTCAATTTAGAGGAAATGAGGGAGAGGTCTAGGGAAGTAAAAACAGGAGCGTGGTCAGATATAAATATGGAACCAATCACAGATTTCTGAATAGAGGGAAGTAGAGATTTACTGACCATAATGTAATCCATTCTTGAGCGGGTATGGTGTACATTAGAAAAAAAAGTATGTTCTAGCAAGTCAGGATTACACATTTTCCACGAATCAAATAAAGGACGAGAGGCAATGGCAGATTGAAAACTCTAATGAGATTTGTCAGGCTGAAATTTACTGGAGGATAATCTATCTGAAAAAGGGTCTAACCATTGGTTAAAATCACCTGCAATTACAAAGTCTGGGCAATCAATGGACGATATTAGGACTTTAATATCTTTCCAGAATTTGGGATCAGGACGTACCGGGCCGTAAATGTTTAGTAAAACCAGTGTTTTATTTTGGATAACAACCTTAGCCAGTGCCCAACGTCCTTCATCATCATTCTGGGAGGAAATAATTTGGACATTTAACGCTTTATGGAATAAAATGGCCACCCCCCCCCCTTTTTTTTATTAACAGCAGGAGAGAATACTACTTTCCCCACCCATTGCCGTTTCAACTTAAGAGATTCAACATCAGAACAATGCGTTTCTTGGAGAAAAACAACCTGTGAATTAATTTTAGACAAGTTGGGCAATACCTTTTGACGCTTGACATGGTGACCAAGACCTCGTACGTTCCACGATACAAAGTTACACACGGTGGTAGGAGGGAAGGATGGGTGACAAATGGAGTAGACACACTTCAAGGAGGTAACTAAAGAAAGGGAAACCAGAAACGATCATTGAACATGAGGAGAAAACTCCCAACACACTCAAAATACTGAAGTATAATGCATCTAAAGTCAGAAAGGAGAACAACACCCAGAACAAATAAAGGAGAGACCACTCAGAAAGACAGAAGCATGGGAAACAAACGACTAAGCAAAAAAGCCAGATAAAGGAATAACAGGAGACAGGAAAGAAAAAAGGGATAGAGATGAAGAGGAAAAAGAAAACAGTAAGCAGATCCAGGCAGAAGAGCCTGATCGGATCAGAAAAAAGCAACCAAGACACAGAGGCGAAGATACACCAAAGAGGGGACACATCCCCACGGGCTGCCAATGAAAGAACACCTACAAAAAGAATAAGATAAAAGATGAAAACGCGGAACCTCAAGAAAGGAGGCAAAAACTAGGGAAAAATTCCACAGAAGTCAAGGTGGAGACAAACTCTACAATGAAGGCCATAGGAAAGTAGACATTAATTAGCAGTGTCCATGCTGGAAGAAGAGACACTCTGAAGAAACGTGTGAAGCTTTTGTGGATCATCGACCATTGTGCGTTATTTTGCAGAAGCAAGGATGCAGAATTCCATATTGAATATTCAACTGTCTCATCAATGGATGGAGGTTCAAAAATTCCTTACGTCGGGCATTCGTGGCAGCCGAAAGATCCTGTGAAAGAAAAATGTTGTGACCAGACCATTGAAGACGCCGTTTAAGTCTAGCTGCCTTCAAGACAGACATTAACTCTGTAAACTCAAGGAAAAGCAGAATAATGCCACAGGGTTTGGCAGAGTTAGAGTTCAAACGGTGTGCTTTCTGTATGTTTAGGGGATGAGAATAAGGTTGGAGATCCAAAAGTTCCTGTAGGTATTTACGTATGAAAGACACCGTGTCAGGACCCTCCAAATTTTCCGGAACACCATAAACGCGTAGATTATTCCTACGATTACGATTTTCAAGGTCCTCAGTGTGCAGTTTCAATTTGTGGATCTCTTGTTCCAACAACGGGATTTTGACAGCAGCATCTTGGATATCGCTCCCCCGCTGCTCTAAGTGCAACACCTTGCCCTCCATAACAACCCAGCGCTCCTCAATTTGCTTTAGTTTTTCATTGATGGCAGACATGAACGGTTGGAGACCGCGAACCTCTTTAAAAATGGAGTCAAGGACAGGGTTTGAGGACGACTGAATGGGGATGAAGGATCATTTTTAGGTCTCTTCGGCTTGGTTCCAGTTTGAGACATTTTAGGCGTAGGTGAGGTATTCGCCATTTTGCTATCAAGGTACAGTGCCAGACACAGGTACAGTAATTGTAAATACGCTGAGGAAAATACTGCACATAAACCACCAGAACCTTTACTGATAGAAAGTCTCAGCTCTCCTTAGGGCTTGGTCGCTCCACCCTCTGCTGCCGCTCCTGCCTGCCTTGCCGCCTCCTGCCTGCAGTTTCCCTTGAGCGCCGCCCGCAGCTCCTGGGATCCCCGCTGCCCGCAGACCCTTGGATTTCCCGCCGCTGCCCACCTGCGGCCCCGCCCCCCTGCGACTCCATTCGCTGCCCCGCTCCCGCCACCCAGCTGCCCCTCCCGGCTCCTTACTTATGACGCCCCCTGAGCGACCGCGCGCAGCGGGAGCACCGATTAAGCGCCGAAGGTGCGCCAAAGGTAAGCCCATCTGCGACCGTCCGCGCCCAGCGCCAGACCCCCTGGCCCCCGCAGAGGCCACCCCACCCGCCGGACTTACGACACATCTGAACTCAACGCACTCAAAACCGGTCGGATCCCCGGCTGCTACCGAGCCACACCGAGACGCACCCACGGACCCTTCAGCTGCCATTCCTGCAACTTCTCCTGCATCCGGACCTGCACTGCACCCGCCAAGCCGAACACCAACAGCAACCACCTGAGGTGCATCCTACTCAACACTCGCTCCGTCCACAGACACGGCGTCCAACTCTGGAACCTGATCAACACAACATCACCAGACGTCGCCTTCTTCATGGAAACCTAGATGAACGCCTCCTCAGCGCCCGACATCGCCATCGCCATCCTAGACGGATACAAGATCACCCGGAGGGACCGAATCAATCAGACTGGAGGAGGCATCGCCATCGTCAACAAGAACACCATCCGCATCACGACCAACACCGACGACACCCTCACAACCGCCGAACACCTGCACTTCCAGATCCACACCGACCCCAAGACCACCCTCAGAGGCACCCTCATCTACAGACCCCCAGGACCCCGCACACAATTCAGCGAAGACATCGCCGACTTCATCAGCCCGCACGCCCTCCCCTCCGTCGACTACATCCTCCTAGGGGACCTCAACTTCCACCTGGAGAACAACAATGACCGCAACACCACCACCTTGCTGGACAACCTCGCCAACCTCGGACTCAAGCAACTGGTGACTAAGCATGGGCGAATTTTGCGAATTCGCGGATTTTCGTTTTTATGCGTGTTCGCGGGGTTTTTTGCGTGTTCGCGGGGTTTTTTGCGTGTTCGCGGGGTTTTTTGGCGTGTTCGCGGGGATTTTTGCGTCTTCGCGAGCCGCTTGCATAGCGAAGTTACCCATGCAGTAGTTTATGGGAGAGGGAGAGAGAGAGACAGATAGATAGATAGATAGAAAGAGAGGGAAAGAGAGAGGGAGAGAGAGAACGAGAGAAAGAAAGAGAGGCCGGATGTCTGAAGGGCCAGATTCCTGAGTTGCCCCTACAGAACATACAGCTTTTTATTTTTAGCAAAATGCATATGAAAATTGTTCTGTAAAGGTCTCTTTTAGTTTAACAACTCAAAATGGGTGTATTTGCCATCCTCTCCCTTCTTCCTGTTTTTTATATCTGTAAGTGCTTCCTGATGAGGTTTAATTCCTTGGACAGGTGCCTCGTTGCCTACTTGTAACTATTCTCTGACCCTGCTTCAAGGGTCAGAGCAGGGTCAGAGAATAGTTGCAAGTAGGCAACGAGGCGCCAGGAAGCAATTAGCAGCAGGTGTCCAAGTTGAAGGTAATTTGTTTGTAACCCTTTTGTAAAAGGTTACAAAGAAATTAGGTTCAACTTTTGCCCCTGCTGCTGTAACCCTTTCTTTGGTGAAAATTCCTCCCCGCTGATTCGCGGATTTTACCGCGATTTCGCGCGATTCGCGGATCGCGAAATCGCGGAAAATTCGCCAGCGAAACGGATTTTACACCCACCCTTACTGGTGACCACCCCACCCACTACGCCGGCCACACGCTTGACCCAGTCTTCTCCTCCAGCAAGTACATCTCCTTCAGCCACGCCACCGGACTCCACTGGACGGACCACAGCTGCGTCCACTTCAGCTGTAGAAAGAACACAATCCACCACCACCAGCAACAGGGTGCACGCAGAAGCTGGAACAAGATCACAGCCGACCAACTCGCCGCATCCCTGAGCCAGGACCCTCCCGCCAGCTCAGCGAACCCCAACCATGCCGCCAACAACCTCACGAAGTGGATCAGCAACTGCGCAGACGACCTCGCCCCTCTCAGGACCCCGCCCAGCAGAACCGGCTGTAAGAAAGCACCCTGGTTTACCGACGAACTCAAGAGCTCCAAGAAGAACTGCTGCGCCCGAGAGAGAGCCTGGCGCAGAGACCCGACACCAGACAACATGACCACCCTCAAGCTCGCCACTCGAAAACACCACCAACTGACCCACACCACCAAGAAAACAGCATTCAAGGAATGGCTGGACAACAACGCCCACAACAGCAAGGAACTCTGCAACATCGTCAAAGAGCTCTCCAACCCCAGCGCCGGAAACGACATCACCCCATCACAAGACCTCTGCAACTCCCTCGCCTTGTATTCCCACAACAAGATCGCAGACATACACAACAGCTTCAGCACACAGCCGACGCACCCTACGAGCGCACCAGCACCCCCCACCACCACCATCCAAGCCTGGACCCCGACCAACACCGAAGAAACCATACGCACGATGAACTCCATCCACTCCGGATCTCCAACCGACCCCTGCCCACACCACGTCTTCAACAAGGCAGACTCCGTCATCGCTCCCCATCTACGAGACATCATCAACGCCTACTTCAACACCGCATCCTTCCCGGAGAGCTGGAAGCACGCCGAACTCAGCGCCCTCCTGAAGAAACCTTCAGCCGACCCCACCGACCTCAAAAACTACCGCCCCATCTCGCTCCTCCCGTTTCCTGCTAGTCATCGAGAAGAACGTCAACAGACAGCTGGCCGCCTTCCTCGAGACAAATGGCTCCCTCGACCTCTCGCAGTCCGGTTTCCGAGCCAACCACAGCAGCGAGACCGCCCTCATCGCAGCTACCGACGACATCAGATCCCTGCTTGACAACGGGGAAACAGCGGCCCTCATCCTCCTGGACCTCTCCGCGGCGTTCGACACTGTCTGCCACCGCACCCTAGTGCAGCGCCTCAGCAACGTCGGAATCCAAGAGAAGGCACTGGAGTTGATCATCTCCTTCCTCGCCGGAAGGACACAGAGTCCGCCTCCCCCCGTTCAGATCCGAGGCCACCGAAGTCATCTGCGGCGTACCACAGGGATCATCGCTCAGCCCCACCCTCTTCAACGTCTACATGAGCCCCCTCGCAGCCATCGCATGCCAACACAACCTCAACATCATCTCCTACGCCGACGACACCCAGCTGATCCTCTCCCTCACCAACGACCCCGCCACCGCCAAGGCCAACCTACCCGAGTGGATGATGAACAGCCGCCTGAAACTGAACTCAGATAAGACGGAAGTCCTCATCCTGGGATCGTCGCCCTCCACCTGGGACGACTCCTGATGGCCCCCTGCCCTGGGCAACGCACCCAAACCGACGGACCACGCACGCAACCTGGGTTTCATCCTTGACTCCTCCCTCTCCATGACCAGACAAGTCAACGCCGTCTCCTCGTCATGCTTCAACATCCTACGCATGCTACGGAAGATGTTCCGGTGGATCCCCACCGAAACCAGGAAGACGGTCACCCAGGCCCTCGTCACCAGCCGATTGGACTACGGCAACTCCCTCTACGCCGGAACCACTGCAAAACTCCAGAAAAGACTCCAACGGATTCAGAACACCTCAGCTCGACTCATCCTGGACATCCCCCGAAACAGCCACATCTCCGCTCACCTAAGAAACCTGCACTGGCTCCCCGTCAACAAGAGGATCACGTTCCGACTCCTCACCCACGCACACAAAGCCCTCCACAACCAAGGCCCAAGATACCTCAACGACCGCCTCAACTTCTACACTCCCACACGCCAGCTCCGATCGACCAGTCACGCCCTCACCGCCGTCCCCCGCATCCGAAGAGCCACAATGGGAGGAAGATCCTTCTCCTACCTGCCGCCAAGACGTGGAACTCCCTCCCCACCCACCTCCGCCTGACCCAAGACCACCTCGCCTTCAGGAAGCAACTCAAGACCTGGCTGTTCGAGCAGTAGCGGACCCCCCCCCCCTCCCACCCCCACAAGCGCCTTGAGACCCTCCGGGTGAGTAGCGCGCTATACAAATGCCTTGATTGATTGACAGCCTCAAAGAGACTAACACAATAATATGAGCACGAGAACCCAGCGTAAGAAGTTATATGAGATAACTGCAAACAAGACACTGGTATAGATGTGAGATCACTGGATTGAGACCGTTGGGCAAATTGTCACAACATCAGACTGAGAGGGACTAAAAAATTAAAAAAAATTAAAAAAACCTTGAAAATAGTCTCCTTCATGAGCCACAAGTAATAGAATTCACAACTCTGTAGTAGAATCCACATTAGCTTCACTGGAGAGGTTCTGACAGATGCAGAGCAAACAGGCTCCTCAGACAGAGCATACCTAAAATGGCGGCCATGTTAAATATTTTAAACCGCTAATTTTTAATCTGCTTGCACTACTGACCCCTCGGTGTGAGATTTACGTTGCTCCGAGGCCCCTCGATGCCATTTCCTGACCGGTGCAGCCGATTTAGGTGCGGACGCCGGTAAGCTACGAGGGATGCCATCTTGGGGGAAGGAATAGGGTTGCGGTCCAGTAGTTGGACGCTTCCCGCCCGCCCGTCCAGGTATTTAATCACGTAGCTTCTGTCAGGGCTCAGATTTGCTTGTGCTCACCCCTGAGGCGGAAGCCGGGGGCTTTCTCCTTGATATTCCTTGCCCACAGGCATTTACTTGATTGTTTGCAGAAATACGTTTTAAAAATTGTAAAATATTTTAAACAGCTAATTTTTAATCTGCTTGCACTACTGACCCCTCGGTGTGAGATTTACGTTGCTCCGAGGCCCCTCGTTGCCATTTCCTGACCGGTGCAGCCGATTTAGGTGCTGACGCCCGTATGCTACGAGGGACGCCATCTTGGGGGAAGGAATAGGGTTACGGTCCAGTAGTTGGACGCTTCCCACCCTCCTCCCACTGGATAAAAAGATGACGCCTTTCCGGCAAGCCCGTCTGCGCCCGTCCGCGGCCGACCGGGGCACGGGCCAGAACCCCTGCCCCTTTAATCTCCAATGATAGAAATATTAAAACACAAATTAGGTATACGACCAATGACCTACTTGCCCTCCGCCCCGATGTTAAGGATAGCTGCCGACATTCCATGTTAATGGACTCCCCAATGCCACATTGTGCAACCTGCCGCTATTCCACTGGTGGGGGGAGGAAGGATGAGTTGATGCTGATAAATATGAAGCTGACATTATTAAATTGTAGATTCCTCAAAAAACACAAATTAGAGATACATGATTTGGTGGTAGAGGGTGATCTCGATGTGCTCTTCCTAACAGAGACATGGTTAGATGAAGCCTCACGAAAGGTGGGGAATTGGCAATGATCTATAAAAGCGACCTACATTGTATTTTTATTTATTTTTATTTTAATTTCTTGTATAGCGCAAGAATCGACCCCATACGGGGTATCTCCGCGCTTTTGCTCGCAATGTGGCATGGCAGGTGTTACAAAAAATTGAAGTTATCGACTGATAGTTAGTTATTTATTCTTCCAGGAACAAGCTGGTTTTTAATTTTTTCCTGAAGGCGGAGTGGTTGGGGGTTTGTCTAATGCAGGAGGGAAGGTTGTTCCATAGGTTAGGCCCTACCAGAGAGAAGGCTCTGCCACCTTGTCTGGTTTTTTTTACCAGAGGAGTTTTTATTAGCAATTGATTGCTTGACCGTAATGCTCTGTCAGGTTTGTAGAGTGGTAACTTTTGGGTCAGATAGTTGGGGGCTTTCCCGAACAGGCATTTGTGAACAATGCAGCAGATTTTAAATTTGATGCGTTGTCGTATTGGCAACCAGTGAAGTTCTCGCAGCAGAGGCTTGGAGGGGGTTCTGGGGGGGGGCATTCAAAATCAGTCTTGCCGCTGTGTTTTGGACTACCTGGAGGCGGTTTATGGCATCCTCGTTGGCTTGTATCAGGAGCCCGTTGCAGTAATCAATTTTGCTTATCACCATTGTCTGCACAAGGGTCTTTCTGTAGTTATCTGGTAAGTACGGGAAGACCCGTCTTAACAGGCCAATTGTGTGGAAACATGCCCCAGCAACTGCACTCACATGTTCCTTCAAGGTTAGATTTTGATCTAACTTCACCCCCAGGTTCTTTACTGTTAGTTTTGGGGTGGGTACTGGTCCAAGATCTAAGGGCCACCAGTCAGGAGACCATAGTATGGACGCTTTTCCAAAGAGCATTAATTCAGTTTTTCCAACGTTGCATTGGAGACGGTTGGCAGCCATCCAGTTGGAGATGGCCCTCATGCCTTCAGCAAAATTATCCCTAACATTGGAGTTTAGGGAATGGAAAGGGTAGAGAAGTTGGGTGTCGTCAGCGTAGGACACCGGGGTGAATCCATATTTTCTCACGATCTCAGCAAGGGGGGCCACGTACACATTAAACAATGTGGGGCTTAGGCATGAGCCCTGTGGCACCCCCTTCGTGAGCATCCTTGAGGAGGAGCGATACGGTCCCAGGCTGACGGATTGTGAGCGCCCGGACAGAAAGCTCTCCAGCCAAGAAAGGGCCTGTCCTCCTATGCCTACTCCCTTTAAACGGCTCACGAGGATCTTGTGGGACACAGTATCAAAGGCGGCCGACAGGTCTAACAGCACCAGAATCATTGAGCCTCCTCTATCCTGTGACATCTTGATGTTATCGGTCACGGAGAGGAGTGCAGATTCGGTGCTGTAGTTGGGCCTGAACCCAGATTGTGAGTGGTCCAGGCCCCCTGTCGCCTCTATGAAACTGGACAGATGGGTGTTAACATGCTTCTCGGCCAGTTTACTCAGGAGCGGCAGCAGGGAGATAGGACGGAGGTTGGAGAGCTCTGTCCAAGGGGAGATGGAGTTTTTCCGAATAGGATTCACCACTGCCTCTTTCCATTGCTGAGGGAGTTTACCTTCTTTGTAGGAGAGGTTCAAGACTTTTTGGATAACGGGGCAGAGAGCAGTGCTTAGTGTGTTCATCACTCTAGGGGGGAGAAGGTCAAGAGGGGACCCTGTTTTTATTGTGTTTAGTAAGGATTTTGTGTCATCCTCGGAGATTTCTGGGATGTCAGTAAAGGTCTCAGATTTAGTTTGTGGACAGAGAGCGGCAGCCGTCTCTGTATTGTTGGGATGTTTGGCCAATGTTTTGTTATAGATGGTGTCAGTTTTATCTTCAAAGAATTGTGAGATCTTATTACACAGATTCTGGGAGAAGGTATCAGGACTTTCGCATGCTGTAGGATTTGTGAAACTTCTCAGGATTTTGTATAATTCTCTGGTAGAATTATCTGCTTCATCTATTTGAAATTGAAGGCTGGTTTTCCTTGCCTTTTTTATGTTTTTATAATAGGAGGAGACAGCTTGTTGATAGAGCTCTTTGCTTTCACTGGAGTGGTTCTTCCTCTATCGTTTTTCTAGCTTTCTGCACTTTTGTTTTTCTATTTTTAACGCTTCAGTGTACCAGATTTCCTTTTTGTTATTGGTCGATGGTTGTTTAACCAATTTTTGTGGGGCTAGAAGGTTAATGGTGTCGAGGAGGGTGGTGTTTAGTTTGGCTAGGGCCGACTCAGAATTGTCAGAGTCGGAGAGAGTTGGTGTATTCCAGGTTTCTGCGAATGTTTCTGGAGTAATCTTATGCCATGGTCTACGTTTAATACTCAAAGTAGCAGAAGGATCGGAAGGTTTAGTTAACTGCATGAAGGAGAATTCCAGCATGCTATGGTCTGACCAGTGTACTGATTTAGGAGGATGGCAAAATATAGACGGGTCATTAGAAAAGATAAGATCTAGGGTGTGGCCGCCCCTGTGGGTAGGACCACTGTTCCGCAGATGTAGACCTAGAAGGGCGAGGTCTGCTAGTAGGAGCTTGGTGTCAGGGTCCTCTGGTGTGTCGGCGTGGAAATTAAAATCTCCAAGTAGAATGAAATGTTCTCTTGCTTTCATATGGGGAGCAAGTATTTCAGTTAGAGTTAGAGAAAAACTGGTGTCGGGGCCAGGAGGACGGTAGACTAAGGCACCCTTCCAGTGGTGTTTATTTCCAGTGTTTATTTTGAAGATCATTATTTCCATGGAAGGAAGTAAGGCTTGTTCTAATATGGTAGTGCGGAGGCTGTTGTTGTATATTATGGCGGTGCCGCCACCGGTTTTTATCGGGCGGTCTTGTCTCAGGATTTTATATCCTGTGGGAATTCCCATCATAACAGTTGGGATGGTGTGGGGCTTTAACCAGGTTTCCGTTAGGAAGCATATTTCCGGTTTGAGGCTGAGAATGGTGTCCCATATTTCAATACAGTGACGCGGAAGTGAACGGACATTAAGTAGGAAGCTTTTCCAGCCTTTCTTTGCTGGCTTGGGAATTAGTGAAGACCCTGGAATTATAGTGTTAAGAGAGGCTTGGAAACCACACTGACAGCAGGAAAAAGGTCCTTCTGGATTGGGCCAACTACTGTCTACACATCGGTGGTGATCCTGAGGGCGGAGGGATCGTAGGAATTGGGAAGAGTACCTGATGTGGGAGTCTTTAGATGTGGCCATGTCAAAGGAGGAGTGGAGGGAAATAGGAGCAGGGTGGGTGGCCTTAGAGAAGACTACGTTGCCCAATTGTGAAGGTGGTTTCTTTACGATAAAAGCCAACTCCAAAAATATTAATAATGGACTCCTCTTATACCGGCCTCCAGGCAAGACTTCACAGTTCTGCAATCAACTGACAGAGCTGATAACTCAGCATGCACTGCGGTATAAGAAATTTCTCGTTTTAGGAGACCTCAATCTCAACTTTGAGAATCTTAATTGTAAGGAGGCACAGTCTGTGGTGGATGCTCTGAAATCCCGGTCGCTCAAACTACAATCCACCTCCCCGTCGCATCAACTGGGCCACCTTTTAGACCCCGTTTTTGCCAACTGGGAAGGTATTAAAATTGCCACACCATTTCAAATTATATGGTCAGATCATGTCGTTATTCCATTCGAAGTTGAAATTGGCCCCCAAGATTGCAGTGTGACCAAAGCTAGGCCTCTGAAACGTAGAGACTGGAAGAAGTTCACGCAGGAAAACTTCAGATCCGCCCTACTTAAAGAACCCCCTCCTCCCAACGACACCCTGCTTAAGGCATGGGATGGTTACCAAAAATGGGTGTCTAGGGCTTTGGACACAGTTGCTCCATGGACACTCAAGCCCCCTGCCAGGAAAACTAAAACTGTCCCTGGTTCTCCAAAGAACTTAAAGAAGCTAAAGCTAAATGTAAAAAGACTGAATGGGCTGAAGGAAAAATTATAATCCAGAGGATAAGCTCAACTATAAAAGAGAATTAAAAATATTTCACAAACTTGTAAGAGCAGCCAAAGGCGCTCATTTTAAAGAACGTATTGAATTTGCTAAAAATCCTACCAAGGAACTCTTTTCGATTTATAAAGAGCTCACGGTTCCAACCAGGCTTGAGGCCCAAGATACCTACACTAATGAACTATGCGATGACATTGCAGATTTTTTTGTAAAAAAAGTGGATTTAATACACGCCACCTTTACAGGTAGCATGCCTACTAAATACTCGGTAGTGAGAAGTGACTCTGCAACCAGGTCCCATCTGACTCACTTTACAGTTCCTGAGAGGTCAGACCTGCTTACCATCGTAAACGGTATCCAGTCCGGCTCTCCCCTTGATGTGATCTCCCCCAATCGCTGTAAAGGAGTCTTTGACTGTATGATTGAGCAGATTGAACACCTGATCACCTTATCTTTTCAGGAATGCCACGTGCCGGACGTATGGAAAATGGCACAAGTTATACCCCTGAAAAAAAAAGGCAATATACATATTTCCCAGCTACAAAATCTCCGCCCTATCTCTCTCCTCCCCTTCTGTGGGAAAGTAGTGGAGAAGATAGTGAACAGCCAACTCATGACATTTTTCGAGGAGAACTCTCTTCTCCATTCCACACTGTCAGGGTTTAGAGCAGGTCACTCTACAGAGTCGGCGGTTCTCTTCTCCACAGAATGTCTGAGACAACTTGCAGATGAGGGGCAGACGGCAGCGTTGGTTTTATTAGATCTCAGTGCAGCTTTTGACACCGTGCTGCACTCGACGCTGCTGTCTCACCTCTCAGACTTGGGAGTAGAAGGACCAGCCCTGGAATGGATAGAATCCTTTCTAGAAAACAGGAGTTTTCAGGTACACTGCCCTCCTCACAAATCGTCTCTTCGCAAACTGAGACATGGGGTTCCACAGGGCTCAAGTTTGAGCCCCACGCTATTTAATATTTACATGGAGCCCCTAGCCCATATTGTGGAAGCTTTTGGTGTGGATATCGTCACATATGCTGACGATACCCAACTAATAATTAAACTTACCCACAATCAGGCAGAGGATGCCACTAACTTTTCCAACTGCATGCGGTCTGTGGCAGGGTGGATGAACAACAACTGCCTACGCCTTAATGGCGATAAAACAGAACTGTTGGTGATTGGAAAGCCCCCCTCTGCCTGGCCACAGGCCTGGTGGCCAACAGAATTAGGTGCAATCCCCCTCCTGGCGGACTCCGTTAAAAATCTAGGAATTTGGCTGGATGCGGAGCTTTCTTTCAAGCAACAGATTAGCAAAAATACGGGAAAATGTTTCGGAATATTAAAAACACTCCGTAAAGTCCTAGATCTGCTCCCCATCAGTGCCAGGAAAACACTTATTCATGCCCTAGTCACTCCACATTTGGACTACGGCAACGCTCTTCTCCTAGGCCTAAGCAGAAAAGGCTTACACCAATTGCAGTGCCTCCAAAATGCTGCTGCCTGCCTGGTACTCAACCTTCCACGCAGGGCATCGGGAAAAACGGCATTACGAAAACTTCACTGGCTCCCTATTGAGGAGCGCATCAAGTTCAAAGATCTTTGTTTTGCCCATCGCATTGCCCAGGGAAAAGGTCCAGGTTACCTGCGAAACCTTCTCACTATCCATCGCCCCACCCGGAACCTCAGATCTGCTGGAGCGATGCTGTTTCAGCTTCCTCGCTTACGCAAGACTAGGATGGGAGGTAGCTCCTTCCGCTTTCTTGTGAGTAAGCACTGGAACAATCTCCCTCTTGACTTGCGCATGGAGCCCTCAGAAATGAGATTCAGACTAAAATTAAAAACTTACCTTTTCCCAAGCCAATAATTGTCTCTTTGTAGCCTAGGACCCAGACTGGTTGCGGACCTCGGCCTCTTCAGGGAGCAGTAGCATTTCTAAGCGCGGGGACACACTGTCTTGAGTGTACCCAAGCGCTCTAAAAGTGGTTTTATTATTATAATTATTATTATTCATGTTACCTCATTGATAGCAATAGAGAGCTGCTTAATACTGAAGAACATCATAAAACCAGCAATAGACAACATTGGTCGTGGCCCAAGCTGAAATTACAGCAGCGTTGCCAGTCTAAGCAACAATCGAGGCAAAAAGACGAAGTGGCAACATGAAGAGCCGAGTGACAGAACGTCGCGGGTGCGGTTGCTCAAAATGGCGGCCGCCCACGTCTCCAAAGAAAAGAAAGTTACCGCTGCTGGAAACAAACGATGTGCAGCGTGAAAACAGCCACCGACAATCACATCTTGCGCTCGACACCTTCCGCCAGCGTTGCACAGCAGGTTGCCGTTCAGAGAAGCGGCGAAAGAGGATTTTAAGGCATCCGCGGGTCCGTTCCTCCACGGAGCTACGGAAATGCCGTCCTTGCTCTCCGGCGCGTAAGCCACGCCCCCCGTGAATTACACCATCATGAAACACTAGAATACACTAGATCAACCTGTGCTTAACCCTGGGTAGCTTGGCACACAAGCAGTCAGGATTAACTTTGAGGCAATGTGTAAAGCATTTATGCAGCACATATACAGTAATAAAGTGAAATCGCAACACAAGTAAATTCCAAAAACAAGTTAGGCAAATAGATTATAGCATAATAATTTATTTGACACCAAATAAGAAAACATTCAATAAGTAGCACTATATAAGATATTGATTTTGGAATAATGAAGTGAAATAGTGTCAAAAACCACTAAGCCACAGCAAGGAATATCTGGTTCTGCTGGACCGCAAAAAAGCCAACATTGCAGGCCGACCCTGATAGAGCGTGGACGGGCTATGGAGACCAGGTTGGGCCCGCTAGCAAAAGTAACTTCGTCTGAGCTGTGTCGACCTCAAAGATACTGTTGACAGGTAGACTGCATAGGGGCCAATGCACCAATATCATTCCATGCGTTCGGCGGGATTGTGCTGGTCCTGGCAGTGCAACAGCAACAATTAGTTTGCTCCGATGCTATGTGGAGTTTCAGCTTCAACGTCAATCCTGTCGTCGAAGGATATACGAGGGCTTTATGTGAAGAGGATCCTACAGTGCTGTTCCAGCGGAGGAGTGGAGACTCTGAGCCACACCAATGCTTCACTTCTGGTCTACAAAAACTACTTGGGCAATGAGGCAATTCTGTTCCACACAGTGTCAATGATGCGTCCGTTGTGACCAAGCAGTAGCGATGTTTCCGTCTCAGCAGTGGTGAAGTGTTTGCAAGCACCTTGGGCCCACTTCCAAGAGTCCAGGACTGGGGTGGCACCACGTGGCAGGGTAGACTCACAGATGGCAGAGTCCAGGTTCAGAGGCAGGATAGTTGGAAGTCATTTATGGCCATGAGACTTAAGATCAGGAGGCTAGCAAGCTAGCCCTTTGAGTCACCCTGGGTTCTGGTGGTTGAAGTGATGCATGTCCAGTCCTTCTCACCCAGACCCGAAGGGCAGCAGGACTCCGGTCCCTTACCTTTTGATCAAGTTGTCTCTCCAAAGCTAAAATAGCATTAGCAAAGTCAAAAGGTCTGTACTTGGGAAGCTAGTATGTTGGTATTTATTTTTATTCAAGCACATGCAACGAAAAAAGATAAAATGCTAAAGCTGATGCCTAAACATGCCAGTCATATACTTGTTATAAACTTTTTTATTAAAATGAAAATTAACCATTGCATATCATTTTAATGGAGCAGTACATGTGCTTCCTAGTCTGCAAGTATACTTAACAAGCACTGGCAAAGCCAATAGTTCTCAGCAATCCGTGAGCTATAGGCGTTGTCAATGTTAGTGCATTTGCGTATGACAATATAATTAGGGGCCGTCCACAAAATAAGTCGAGTCACAGAAATATCAGTGCACTCTTTTTTTTCTGTTTCACACTGATTCTGGGTAGGAATTAGATCCAATCAATAATGCATGTTCATTGCACTTTATTGTGGTTTTTTTTAGGCTTGTTACGGTAGGCGGTGTTTATAATATTTTGAACACGCAAAAGATAGTGCGAGTTAAACTAAACTGCTCCCGGGTTTGTTAATAACCATTGGAGAGCTGTTGACAAACAGTTGGCTAAGGAAGCCATATTTAAATACGAAATATTTATCCCTGTTCGAGTTAGTTTATTTTAGATAGATATTCACATTTTAGTACCAAACAAGATTAAAGGGGTACAGTACAGGCATGAAGTGCTGAACTGAAAATTAGGCAATGGACAATGATATGATGCTATAGTGAACTAATGGACATGTAGAACTGTTGGTTTGACAAAAGAGAGAAATGTCATTACGAAATGAATGAATTAACTATTGAGGGGAAAATAAAACATTGAAAATATAGCAGTAAAACATTCCAGCTAGAAAAAAGTAAAGACTATATAACTTGGTCCTGGGAGCTGTTCTCTGTAGCTCTCATTGGCAACACTGCACGTTCGGCTGTTTAACCAGTCATTGGCCTCAGAATACCAATTCTTAAACAGAGGTTGAAGTGCATTTAAAAAAGTATGGGAACTGTGATGCTGCATGCAATGGGGGTGGGTCAGTGAGTGTGGGAATGGGGTCAAAGGTGTGGCTAAAAAAACAAAATATTCCATAAGTCTTTTTTTTGTTTCAGCATCAAGTAGCTATATATAAAATAATGTGCAGCTTGAATGAAAAATTAATTTTAAAAAGCTGCTACTGTTCGAAATGCCATGTAGTACATTATAAAACTTCTATTAGCTAATCTTGGTTGGTAAGTGGAGAATAGTGACTTGTGTATTTTTAGTACTACGGTGGGAAATGCCCTATTATACATTATAAAACCTCTATTAGCTAATGCCCCTTAGACGTCTGCCTGTAACCAGATAACCCCAGAATTTAATTTTGGTTGGTAAATGGAGAACAGTGACTTGTGTATTTTCAGTGCTACGGGATCTCAGCCTGTGACCCAAAGCACTCTGTGAACATGTAGGTCATTATACTAAACTTGCATTGCACACAGAGTAGGATAGACTGATAAAAAAGGTGTGTAAAGGTTTACGGTAAAATGCTTCCAAAATATAGATGTTAGAAATAGACTGTGCATAAAGCAATTTGTTTTCCATAACTGTCCCTTCGATGCCTATGAGGTAGTAAGCACTATATAAACGCATATATTAAAATCACGTACTTCACAGCTCAGTGGTAAACTCTGTTATATCACTCAAAAATAATAAATCTTTGTCATCACAAAGCTTCAAGTGAATCGATCAATCCAATCCAGTACCGGTTCCCAAGCATCACTTACATTTGCAGATTGCCTTTTACATTTGCAGATTAACTCGTTGTGCTCATCTGCATTTCTTTCAGGCAAGCAGGCACCCTCACAGAAAGGCTTGTTTAGCTGAATGCCTGGCCTTGGATTCACAGCACAGGAGACTCCCTAAATGACACTTTATCTAAAGCATTGAAACAGTAGGAATTAACCTTCCCGGGACGGTTGTCTTTTTTTGATAAAAAGTAGGGGAACAATGTTTCATTAATCCAAAAAGTCCTAATGAATAAATAAATATTAAGAAGCATCTTCTCAGATTTGTCACAGATTGTCTGACTAAGAAAGCGGAGGTTAGCTTCTTTCTCCTTCTGGGATATAAATCATTACAGCATCATACATCGTGGCCTCGGTTCTTGAGCAAAGAGCCTGCCTCTCACAGATCCTCCAGCAGATATAGCTTATCGGCAAAATCTCATCAACACTGCTGCCCTCCACTCTGCTTTGCTCATACTGTTAAAAATTACAAAAAAAAGCACTGCACGCTGTACTAACAGCAGAACCATGTGCACAGCAGCATATGCAAAGTAATTTCTAGGTGTGGGGGAAACCCTGAAGATGCTTGCAGAGAAAAATGACAGAAGGTGGAGGGGATGGAGGAGAGGTAAACCAAGAAGAAAGAGGGGAGGGGGTGCAAGCAACGGCGGGAGGCATCAGGTCACCAAGTTGGAGAGGAAGAAAGGTGCTGTTTCTTATGAGGACAGAGAGCCTTGGTGGGCTAAGGGGCTTATTTGTATGCAAGGCGGCTTCTCTCTGGGCTGTTGCCATGTTAATGCTTTTGAAAAGTAACAGAAAAACAACACACCCAAACCACGTAATGTTTCAACGAATTGATGGGACAGCAGCACATGCATATCTCGGCTGTGAGCGAACAGATTATGCGGTTAACCCAGTGGGATTAGCCTGCCTCACCAACTCCCTAGTTCTGGATTTCGGTACTCACCTTAGACCTCTCTACAAATCGACGAAAGTGGCCATTGCAGCAGTGGGTTGGTTTTAATATAACAATACCGATGCCTCAAATCAAAAGAAATAAAAGTTGGTGATCTGACATTAAAAAGTACTCACATTTGCTTTTCGATGTATCAATTCTGAATCTCTGCTCTCTAATGCGTAGAAACTGTAATAGCCCAGAAGTAGGTAGCCCAGGAACATAGCACTATATGAAAACATTGAGTTTATATGAGTAGGAAGGTGGGAGAAGATTTTCGGTCTGCTCAAATAATGTAAACTAAGCAGCCATGCACCATTGAGCGCCAGTAACACTAACATTTAAGCAATCACTTTGAAGTAAGAGAAGGAAAAGGTACTCTCAGAAAAAGCATCTTGCATTTGATCTCGGTCTTTGATTGCACCACGGATTTGACGAGATAAGAAACAGATTTACAGGCGTGTTTAACTGAGCTTGGAACCAGTGCAAACACGACCAGTTGTGTAAAGTGCTTCTCAGCAAATAAGAGTTCCAAAAACATTTCCTAAAATAAGAGCAGGATATGGATAGGAGTAATTGGTCCCTGCTCTCATGAAGGGCTAAACACAGGAAGAGTCCTGATGCAGGCATGCCATGGACAAATGGGGAGAAAGACTAGGAGAGCAATGATGGAGCCAGCAAATAGGAAGCCTATGGGGTGGGCTGACGTTCACAAAGTATATACAGCATTTCTCTACGAGACAGTGCATGCGCTATCTTGAGCCAATACCTACAAATGACTTTGAAACCATTTTAGGTTAAATGCTCATCATAGAAAAATAGGATTCTTATTGACAAACACAAAGGTCATTGTTGGGTTTGAATTATTGCTGTAACCTAAAAGCCTAGTTAAAAAAAATAGGATGACAAAAAACATAACAAGTATAAATAATTCTGAGAAAAAGGCATTGAAAGTAAAGTATTAACCCTGGCACTTGAGTATACTTCCTTTTAGGTAGATGTGCACATGTGATCAGGCAAAATGCTATCACTCACAGTGCAAGAGGGCCAATGGTTGAAGTCGGGGACTCGCTGCCCAATGCTGTGTACTGTGGTGACTGAAAGCAAAATGTGAATAACAGCTAAACATAAAGTGGATAAAGAGGGTGGAGCAAAACACTTTTTTAATGTGTTTATATGTTTTATTATGATTTTTTATTATTGCAGGAGAATTTTGAAACGGGCAAAAGACTGTCCAAGCATTTAACTCCCTCCTGAAATATATGGAGTATACCTTTTTTGTGCACTTCTATATATGGTAGTGCTACCAACCTTTTATTGCACAGCGCTATGATGATTAAACTGTCCTGGACCATACTCATCAAAATTGTAATTAAATAGCTAAATTATAGGCCAAGGCAATTGTTAATCATCGTTCCTTACAGTGATTGGTTCACCCAAAATATTGAACTCATGATTTCTGGGTTTTTGAATTTATATTGATATTTTTGGAATATTTTTTCTTTATTTCAGCTGGTTTCAGAAGAAGTTTTCGTCTCAGTAGAAAAGACAGAAAGACAAACAAAGCCATGTATGAATGCAAGAAGAGTGATCAGTACGATACAGCCGATGTTCCAACGTACGAAGAAGTGGCACCATATCAGCGGCACCAAAATGAGAAATACAGACTAGTCGTTTTGGTTGGTAAGTACTGATACATACATGTATAAGTCTTGTTTACAATTAAAACAAATATTTGCTTTCTTAGATTTCAAAATGTAGGATACATTGTCAAGTAAGATAAGCTCAAGGAAATGCCAATGGACATGAGCCCACTGGACATGGATGGTGTCACCCATATTACCATGGAGAGGGTGGGTCAGTATTAATCATGTATGAACAGAGATATACTCCTCAGGCTCTCACTAATGTTAACTCAGTACGACCACCATTTGCAGGTATTACCTAAGGTAATGCTATTAATTCATAATTAAAATATTTAGCAACACCAATGTCTTTTATTCTTAGTGAGATAAGCATCACAGTATAAGCAATCTAGTTTCAATACTGTTTTCTCAATAATTTTTAGTGAACTTATTTAACCTTTTACATCCAGTATTATATGATTAGACAGTGCTGTCACACGCACATAACTAAGTGTGAGTCAAAGCACAGGCAACAACCCTTGGCAACAAGTTTCATTTTCTGTTATAAATATTTCTAGAGCTCACGAATACCTGGCGGTGTCTTGGCACTATCTGTGCTATTACAGATTGAACGCCAGCTTACTGATTGGCTAACAGCCATGTTTTTTAAACTTTCCTGAATGAGAGCAGATTGGTCATGCATTTAACATGCGAGGGTAAGGTAGTCCATGCTTTACCTGTGCAGATCACAAAACGTCTTCTGCCTCCTTGGAAACAATGGCATTTTTGGTTGTCGACGACTGTAACGTTCTAACTGGACAGTACCATTTAAAGCTACTGGAAAGGGAACCGACAATCTGCTTGTCATTAGTGTAGGACATGAGCTAGAAACCGAAGGATCTAATTAGCTTGTCTAAAGTGGTGGCATACATGCTAAACAACAATGGACTTAGCGAGGACCCCTGTAGGACCCCGCAAGGCAGTGGGAAGGGTTCAGACGCAAACTCCTTTGCTGCCACTGATTGTTCTCGCCCGAGAAGAAAGGATCTTAGCTGGGCCAACGTGACCCCTCTGATTCTGATATTGTGGTGACAAACTATTAGCAGCTCATGGCTGACCTTATCGAATGCTGCTGATACATAGAGTAAAATTAGGCTCCTCTTCCCCCCCGCCCCAGTGAAGTGCCACCCTTATCCCCTCTGTTGCCATGATCAAGGCCGTCTTGGGTCTATTGGTGCTTCTGAATCCAAATGGAGTTGAATCCAGAAGAAGTTTTTTTTTTTTTTTTAATATAGATGGCTAGTTGTTGATTCATGGTCTTCTCCACTATCTTGGCCAGCAATAGTAGTCGGGAGATTGGAAGATAGATATTGGGGTCCATTCGATTAAGATTAGTTTTTTTTAATCGGTGGAAGCACTGCCACTATCTTCCATTGAGTGGGACAGAAGCCGGTCTTAAACATTTGATTACCAATGTCTGTAAGGTTAAAGGCAATGATTTCAGGTGCTAGTTTAGCCACCCACGGGGGGGTAAGCATCATATGGCAAGACAGACAAGATGGATTAATGTGAAATGTTACCTGCTCCACTGTGAGAGTGGTAAATTCCAGAAAGGTTTAAATCGCCGGACGGGTAGAGTGGGACATATTTCCCTCCAGGAGGAGATATCATGTTGAACCTATTGTATGTATGTGCGTGTGTATATATGTGTGTGTATGTGTGTAGATATATATATATATATATATTGACAAATGAATAGTGTTCGTTGTATATTGCCGTCCCTTATACATCAAGTAAAAGGACAAGGATTCTTCTATTTCCTATTTTATTGTTGGTCCCATTATTTTTTCAGTGTGGGGCTTGACTCTACATTCAGGGTCTGGAGCAGGCAAACTCTCTTGTCAGGTGTCAAATCATCCAGTACCTTGATAACTCCCCTTTAAAAATATCTAGGGAGTTTGAACACCTCGTTGTACTCGTGGGTGAACATTTTTCAAGACGGGGCACCAAGACAATAAGATAATTCTAGTGAAATACACGTGGGCACATATACAAGTCCCGGCAAGCCAACGGGTGGAATATAGACTTTAGCAAGTGAGTGCTCAAGAGAATAAATGAACAACTACGCTTATGGATGGGGGATATAGCCACCAATTCATAACCTGGTTTCAGGTCCTTCACTACATCCTAAACAAGCATAAAGAAGAGAACCCTCAAGTGTTTTAGATGATTTCATGATTTTATACATGTTTAGTCTTTATTGAAGTTTTTTTTTCGTAGCTCACCATATTTTCAAGCTCAAGCCCAACTTAACTGACTGCTGGTTAATGCCTCCACCAGTGCCTCATCTTACTCTGTGCTGCACCCGCTATGCTGAGCAATCTTCAGTCTCTGGCACCAGCTATCAAGGGTAGGGCAGGACAGCACTAGGGTTGCCAATACCCAGTCTCCACTGGTATGATCATCTATAGAAACGTTGCCTCCATACCAGTTCAAGCCTAAGTGATCCTAAAACCATGGATTGACAGTCCAGTCACCCTACCAATGTAGTCTGGGACAGAAGAGACTGTGTTGCAGGGGTGGTGTAGTGCAGTGACAAAGTGGTAAAATATCCCTTGCTCGCATGATGACATCACCAGCACCAAGAAAAATCTGGGCTTTTCCCGATAGAGAAGCTTGGCTGACTCCGCAGACCTGGATCTTGCTTCCAGGATGAGCTCTACACACTGGCGCTGCAGCCATCACCCCCAAAAGCCAACACAATGCTGTGCCTACTCCGAGTCTTTTGTTAAAAAATAAATACATTTAAGTAAGCAGCACCTAATGTACTTAATGTGTATGTTAGCTTTATCTCTGTATCGCTTTATAAGTAGATGTTGAATTCCTAGCATTAAGTGGACATATTAGCAACTGAACGGACTACCCTTATTATGTAGGAAGGTTTAATTGCAGTTGTGTACAATTGCCAAAATGCAGCTCTAAAAAGAAAACTATCACAAGCCACCTTAAGCTATCAGAGCTGACTACTACTTTGTAGTATTGAACAACCTTGTTTCTGTTCCTGACATTGACTGGCAGTGCACTGCAGTGATTTTGCTAACCTGCTTGGAAGTGAGACAGGATTCTAAATTGTTATTTACCATTTGGAGTGGGGTATTTTGGGTGTTGCTTCTTTGCTTGCTTTTATTCATTTAATAAGTGTTGCTACGTAAATGACGTTGCCCTGATGAGGACCCCAAGCAAATTGTTTTGTAATCAAAACGTTGACATTACCAGAATATGGGCTGCATTTTTGTCACCTAGGGTCTTTGTGTAGCCCATGATTCAGATATCCCTGCGGCCTCATGCGACATAAATTGTATACAGCCATTATGTTCTTGTACTCTCTGGTGGTTTGTCTCTTTTCACATTTGCACACAAGAGCTTTGAACTAACGCCTTAGCTTGTACAAATGTAGCACCATTTCCTGTTGTGTGAATATAAAAATATGTGAAAATATTGGCTCCTGATCTCATTCTTCATTACTTTATTAAAAATTTGTTGAAAGTTTGTTAATATGTTTAGTTCAGATTTGGATAAACATATTTCTCTAAACTTAACACCATTTTTATAATCCATAGCAATTATTGTTTGTTTTGCTAAACTAGGTTAGATCACCTAAATCAAGGAGAGGCCACACAAATTAAGAGAGATTGCCATGGCTTAAGCAGTCGCTCAGACTCTGAAGGATGTTTAGACTGGAAATGGATGCGATCACAGGATGAAATCCTGCTTCATTCACATTACATCTGTACACACACAATTAATTCTTCTGGGAAAAGTAGAATTGCCTTCTGTTCCTGGAAGGGTTCTTTGATGAACAAGTGACCAGGCTTACCCATATGTCCTCTGATAAAGCACAGTGGACGCCCCCACTTAGAAGTGCTAAATCAATTTATAAAATTGAGTCCCTTCAGCTTATAAGAGAAAAGATGCTGTGAATAGGCTAATAACTAATTTACAATATCCTTCCCAAGGTGACTTTAGAATGTACACCGTGTGAGCTGGGACCTTGCACGCCTGGTAATCTGAGACTCTGGGCCTAGTAATAAACAAAGATGCCCTAACAGCTGTTTGCACTGCATTATGTTACATTTCACACTGGAAGGTATTGGGGTGGAGCATAGGCGTTCCCATGGCTCCACCCACAGACGTTGGTGCATTCCAAGATTTACTGCTGCACCTTCTCCAGTGAGCAATAACGAGTGGAAATGTCTTTAATTCTCCTCGTTACTTCCTCTTTCTATGCATGTTGCATTCCGCATCATACATAGAAAGGGAAGAATGCCTCTAATGATTGTTTTTGTGTAGGAAGGTGTCCCTTCCTGCACAAAAACCATCCTGCCCGTAATGCAGGCATCCCTAAACTATGGTACAAGGGGTTCTGCGTTGGTGCTAGGCAGCCTACAGTGCGCCAGGGCAAGGAGTGAGCCGAAATCCTCCATAACTTTGTAAACATGGAGCGTTTCTACTCTCTCCCTTTTGCACAGCAACTTTTCTTTCTGCACTACATTGCATGAAAGAATAGTAAATATGCCTTTTGGGATTTCCAAAATACAGACTTTGTAAATACTGCAACAAATAATATATAGAAGGAGGATGGGAGCACACTGCTCCACCTCCCAGCACAGTTCGCCCCTTTGCATCTTGATAAATGCAGTTCAATTTACATGCTTACTTGAAGTTTTGCAGAGTGTTTCACCAAAGTTGGTGCAGATTAGTGCTGTTAATCTCTAGACACATGTGTTTCTGGATTTTATCCTTCATCACTATAGATAAAACGAAATTCATCTGGGGTTTGCTGAGAAAGCTGCCACATTCCTCTCAGGTCTCTGTACCTCTCCCTGGCGCACAGGTGCATCTCCGCAAGCTCGTCAGCTGATGAGCTTTGGAGATGCACCTGTGTGCCTGTGAGTGGTACTGTGACCTGAGAGAAACTTGCAGCATTTCCAGCAACCCCAGATGATTTTTCTTTGCTCTCTAATACTGCTGCACTCTACTGAAGACGGGCTCAACGCAGTAACACGTGTCTAGAGATATACAGCAAAGTCTGCACCAACTTTGGTGAAAAACTCCAGCTAATTTTGTAGTAAGTTTGAACTGTGTACTGCACTTACCAGGATGCAAAGGGGTGAACTGTGCTAGGACTGTGAGGCAGTGTGCTCCCAACCCCCATTCTGTTCAAAACGCTCCCTTGAGCCAGCAAGCTGACTAGCTTTGGAGATGCACCTGTGTGCCTGTGAGTGGTACTGTGACCTGAGAGAAACTTGCAGCATTTCCAGCAACCCCAGATGATTTTTCTTTGCTCTCTAATACTGCTGCACTCTACTGAAGACGGGCTCAACCCAGAAACACGTGTCTAGAGATATACAGCAATCTCTGCACCAACTTTGGTGAAAAACTCCAGCTAATTTTGAAGTAAGTTTGAACTGTGTACTGCATTTACCAGGATGCAAATGGGCAAACTGTGTTGGGACTGTGAGGCAGTGTACTCCCAACCCCCATTCTGAACAAATAATATATATGCTTTGCATAAGATAAAGGAACCTGTTGGCGACACACCTTGAAGTTCTATAGTTGTAAAAGACACTCAGTCAACAACCCAATAAACTTTTGGGCTTTTACTATAAACTGGGGTGTTGTGTTACATTTATTCTGTGAAGTAGTTGCTCCTGCTGCTCCTACACCCAATCCAGTTGGAAGTACTGACTGCTTCTTAGGAATGACTGGCAAGAATGCATCCAGGTGTCAATTTATGTTTTTTTTAAAGTCTGATTTGCTGCTCAAAAGAAGGCATAAGTGTTGCAAAGCTTGTTTATAGGTCAAGCCTGGACAGCCCATGTGCTGCTCTGGAAGGCATGCTGTATTTCGAGTATGTACTTGAAGCCCCGCCCACTCTCCGCCCATATTTTTAATTGGCTTGTGTCATTGTCCTTTGTAAATGCTGGCCTCTGATTCTTTAATAGGCATGTTAGACCCTCCTTAGTACCGCCTTGTCTGCATTTGTAACCTTCCATGAGAACTCGCCCTTTTACTTCTTTTGTTTACACGATATGTCTTATTTAGTCTGTAAGCACTATTTCCTTAAATGAGTTTCTCAAACTGCAAGTACGACATGCTTTCCTGTAACATTCAGCTCGTCATACGCGCTTTCACTTTCCAAGCAGCCGGGGACAAAATGGCAGCTGCTTCTTTGAAATGAAATAAGTCTGGCATTTACAAGAGTTTGAGCTATTGGCATTGTAAATGACAATGCCTTTTTAGGTCTCGGCTAGAAGCGAGCGAAGCTCGCTCTCGCCAGAGATCTATTGTTAGCGGCTCAGCTTCCGAGGAGGACAGTCCTGGCCGCGCGCAAGGCGATTTGTGCCGGCCACGCGCGCGCAAACGCGCTGTCCTCCTCGGAAGCTGAGACGCTAGCTATACCTCCCGCTGCTTGCGCATGCGCCGTGCCCCATGGAAGGTTTCGGGCTTACGCATGCGCCGTGCCCCTTACTGCAGGACCGGCCGCGGCAGACCCGGGGCTGCGGCCGTCCACGGAGTGTTTGTTTTCTTTCTTCGGCTCCTCCTCACGTCGCGTGGCCATGTTTGTCCCAGTCATATGACCGCAAAGAAGGAATAAAGAGACAGCCGGGGTGAGTCATAAGAAGCCGAGCACGGGCTGCTGTGTGAGCAAAGGGCGGCAGTGAGGCCACCGGAGTTTTCCGGGACAGATTTAATAGTGACTAAAAGTATGGCTTGTCAGATCGCGACAACCCAAGTACGTTAGCTTCTCTCCCGAGACTTGAGAAGTAAGGCCCATGTGACCAGCAAATATACCCCCCAGCCCTTGACAGGACAGAATGCCTCTGGCGACCTTTAGCCTTATTCCCCAGCCTCCCCCTAGAGGCATGGAGCACTGCCCCCACGGAAAAGCTGCAACTTGTCCCTCCTGAAAGGCACTCGAAAAATCTAAAACCGGACAGGACCAGCCTTTGTGACCTAGAAGGACGCGCCTCCGGACTACAGCTGCCTGACCCTTGTGGCCTGGACATCTGAGGCTTCTTCCTTATGGGGGACTGGGGCTGTGAGTCTCGAGCGCCACCTACAGTTTTAAAGACACATACATTATCTCCTTAAGAAGACTTTATCCACCAGGAAAGCATTTCAGACCTGTGCCTTTCTGCTGCAAATCGTTATCAGAATCAAAACTACAGCACCCAAAACGCACTAGGTACGATCGAAAATAGGTACGATCGAAAATGACAGCACAATACTGTCAGAGTGCAACAGCCTGCGGTCCCTTTTAGCGACCAAAATACACAAAGGCCTCTGTTGTTCTATGGAGAAAACGGAACAGTCTGTCTGTTGTTCAGGAAGTGCCTACAAGTAGGTAGGGGGTACTTCCTGTATACTGAGCAGACCCCGCCTCCTGGCACAGGTCATTAATTGAAGCAAATGGGGAGGGGCTATCCGTAAATCCAAAAGCTTCTTAGGGGGTATGTTTACCTCCCTCTCGTCACGGTGGACATAACTGCCATGCCAACGGTCACATTTCTATGCCTAATGTCCAGCTCCAGTCCACTTTATTTCCCCTAAAATCTGGGACTTGAGGTCTTGTTTAACCCATTATTAAGCAGGACTAGAAGTCCCATAATTCAAAGAAAAAACTGGATTGGAGCAGCACATCACACATGGGCCTTTGAAAGTTCGCAGCTATACGTGGGCATACATTTAAAAAATAAAAACAAAATATCTACGATCTCTGCAATGCCAGAATATACCAAGCCCAAGAGGATTTTAGCACGTATATAGTCGGACTGTTTGATACAAAATGGCGAAAGGGAGGCTAGAGACAGAAGTACGCCTTTCAACGCCAGTTCTCCAAACAAAGGAGAACGATTCTGGGCAGCGCTTGCCATTTTCGCAACTCAAACACGCTTTAGGACTGGACATACAGGTACAGACTAAAACACAGCACTCAGAATTTGCCGATAGTGATCTGTACATTTTTTATCAAACTTGTCTCCGGTGACCCTCCAAACAGGTTAGAACTTGTTTACCGACTCTCTCTAGTCCAAAAATGATTTATCGGTCTCGATTTTTTTCTCCAAAATGTTCCTCTTCCTAGTTTTAAAATATTGGCATGCATGTCCTAGACTCACCAAAAGGGCAAGAAAGCGGGAGGCAAGGGGTGATGAAGTGATTTGCCATGAATCACAGGATGTTCAGCGTCATTACCGAGACACGAACCTGGTACCAACCACACCAACCAAATCTGACTTGTCCCAGCTACGCACCAGAGCAAACACAGCCCACCGCCATTTGTACCGAGCAAACAAAGTCCATGGTGAGTTGAAAAAATTTTTTTTTAAAAACAACTAGAGAACCAAATTCCTTCTGAATGGACCAAACCACGCCAACCACCGAGAGCGGAAAACATCCTAACAGCTTAGCTGTACAGGCCCGAATACATATTTTATTAAGAGCCGCGGGCGCCGGTGTCCTTACCTCTGTGTGGTCCCGAAGAGAGGGGTTTCTACCCGAAAACCACCTTTGATCCGGATTGAGAGCCGGACTCGGCTTGCTTTGGTGCTCTCTAGTTTCAAACTCTGCAGTTCAACAGGCTCACCAGCCCCCTCCCTCCTCAAGCCAGCCCCCACCCCTCCTCTTAGCCTTGGGTAGCTAAAACACACAGAAAAGATACGCACGCCCCAAAGCTTTTTTGGGTCTCGGCTAGAAGCGAGCGAAGCTCGCTCTCGTCAGAGATCTATTGTTAGCGGCTCAGCTTCCGAGGAGGACAGTCCTGGCCGCGCGCAAGGCGATTTGCGCCGGCCACGCGCGCGCGAACGCGCTGTCCTCCTCGGAAGCTGAGACGCTAGCTATACCTCCCGCTGCTTGCGCATGCGCCGTGCCCCATGGAAGGTTTCGGGCTTACGCATGCGCCGTGCCCCTTACTGCAGGACCGGCCGCGGCAGACCCGGGGCTGCGGCCGTCCACAGAGCGCGCAAGGACGATGTAAATGTTTGTTTTCTTTCTTCGGCTCCTCCTCTTGTTTTTCTAATGCGAAGTGTGTAAAGTAGTAGGACCCGCCTGGATGGACCCGGGTCTCCCGGTATGTTTGCAGCGCTGCCCGGCATCAAGCGCTTACTTCGTGGCCCAGCAGGCAAATGACCAGTGATCATAGCGAGTCCCTCTGCTCTCCGTGAAAATGCTGTCTCCGTCCCAGCGCAGCTCTGTCCCAGCGATTGCGTTCCGAGAACCAGGGGCCTTTGTTCCAGGTCGCAGCAGGGTACGACAATGCCTCGACCCTGCATCCCTGCCGAAATGGAAACAGCAACTCCTGGGGGACTTGAGCTACAAGGGCATCCCAGGATCTTAGACAGCACACAGTCTGTTAGAGTGGTGTACATTTTTTGTGGCCATTTTATATAGCGGGGTATTGGAGCGCTTTACATGAGCCGCAGTTACATTGCACAAGGACACATTCATATATTGGTAGACACGGGGAGATTATTTGGCCAGAATCACAGGATGTTGAGCCGACACCGAGACTCAAACCTCAAAGTCAATAGCTCTGGCCATTACTCCACATCCTCGTGTGCAGCCAGGAAGAGAATAAAGCACATATGCCTACTGTGAGTAGTTTCGGTACATTAACAGTTGATGCCTTTATTCCCTTCGTGTAGCCTCGAGGCTCTCCCTTTATTATGATGCATCACAGCATTCTCGCTTGCTATACCGCTGCCTCGCAGTGACCCAGAATAATAATTGGGGCATTCTGTCTTTAAGACATACCAGGACTAATATTAACAAGCGAGAGGAGTTCAGAGTGCCTGTGCAAGCTGTGAGGAGCTTGGGCACATGAACAGCGAGGACTGCTCCGTGCATCGCAGCGGTGCACAACATGACTCGTAGGTTTGCATTGCGCGCCGACGTGCAGTGCAGCATGTGGCCCAACATGTTGCTTGTAGTATACTAAAGATGCCCGAATCAATCCGTCTCAAGTTATTAGAGTTCTCGGGTGCCGGACGTTGTTCTTTATCGATCGACAGATCTTGCTCGGGGTATCCCTTCGATCTCTGTAATGATCGAGCCCGGCTGCTGGAGTTATAGGCTGGTTGTACAGGCACAGGCTGTTAGCGCTCAAGCCTCTAATCCTCCAGTAATTAGGATTTCCCGAGCAGGCCCATTTCCAGGAAGGGCTGCGCTCCTAGCGGCTTCACACACTCTAATTACAAGCATTTACAATGCAACGGTCTCGGCATTGCAAAAGTTAGAGCTATTAGCATTGTAAATGACAATGTCATTTATTTATGTTTTAAAAACAAAAACATAAATAAAAATGTCATGAGCAATGCCAATAGCTCTAACTTTAACAATGCCGAGACCATTGCATTGTAAATGCTTGTATTTGTGTTATCAAAACAGATAAATAAAAGACAATGCCAATGGCATAAACTCTTGCAAATGCGAGACCTATTGCATTGCAAATGCTTGTCTTTTCTATCGCAGATTTTGGTTTTCTCTTGTCAGAGGTCGCGTGGTTTGATTCAAAAATAGCCTGCAGCAGCTCTTTTGTGTCCCACTAGAAAGGAAATAACCATCATTTTTCTCTCCACGCCCCTTTCCTCCTATCCACGCGTCGACCCAAAGTGGAACAGGGGCAGGCATTAGACAGAGCAGCCGGGACACAGCTTGCCTGAACCCGCTTGTGACCCAGGGTGAAGAGCGCCTTCAGTTAAAACCGCCGGGATCCATTATGTAATTGCCCCTTTTAATTCCCCACTACTGTTTTCGATTAACTTTAGTCATCAATCAGTATTCCGTACTCAGACTTTCC
This sequence comes from Lissotriton vulgaris, assembly GCF_964263255.1. Taxonomy (NCBI): domain Eukaryota; kingdom Metazoa; phylum Chordata; class Amphibia; order Caudata; family Salamandridae; genus Lissotriton; species Lissotriton vulgaris. The sequence continues at coordinate 735,637,113 of NC_141698.1, forward strand.
ATGGCAAGCTTTGTTCTCCGGAATTTGTGCAAAAAAATAAATGTATCTCGCGTTCTCGAATTGTCTGATAAATCCTCGGAGCGCTCATTAAACAGGGCTCTGAAAGCACGCGGGGCGCAGTCTAACCTTGCCGTCAAGTGTGCTGCAAAGGGCAGCGCTCCCTTTCAGGGAGTAATTTACTGCTTTTAAAACATTTGCATCCCACAGCCTGCTCACGTCAGAGTTGGCACTGAAGTCGCTGTGCGGGAATGCCACTAAAGCTGTAAGTTTACAATCGCTTTCACTTTATTTCTGTCTCTGTTACACCGCCCCTCCACCCAGTCACCCAAGCGTAAGAGGTTCTTGGAGGAAAAGAGTTTTTTTTTTTGTTGTTTGATGTGGTTACCAGTGTGGACCAGGGACCAGGGTGCCCACAAGGGAGAATTCACCCAGCAAAATATTTTTCCTATAGCTTCGGCGTCACTCTTGTACAAAATATTTTCATTTGAAAATGTAAGATGCGTGGAAAATCCCCTGTCGCAAAAAGCAAAATATACACGATTGCATGATTGACAGAATGTTCCAGACAGAAAAATATCTCGTGCTGAACTACATTCTGAGAAAATTGCAGTGGGGCAGCCTAAGCCCAAGATACTAATCATTTGTTTTTCATGTGCACTTTGTGTTCCTTCGAGGAAACCTATTTTTCAGGGTTGTTTGCCTTATTTCAACCTTCCTTCCACTTTTGCAAGGATCATATTCTTCCTATTCCCAGTCAAGGCTGGTCTTGGATGTCAAAGGTTTCTTTCCGGCGTCTTTGGTGCAGTATTGCGTCGGTGTTGAAACGTTTTCAAGGCCTCTTTTTGGTTCCCTTACCCAGCAGAGTACCCTGCCCCAAACTCTCTTCATGTTTACTTCCACCCCTTTTGGTCCTGCATCGGCTTCCATTCTTCCCCTCATACCGCTCCAGTTTACCTACCTTCATTTCCAATCCTTCGAGTTCATCCGCAATCTTCTTACTCCATTTGGAACGGGTGAGCCTGACTCAGAGCTCAGTTATCATGCCGAGGTGGATGCTGAAATTATAGCCATTACACTGATATGCTTTAGGGCTACTGTGCCCCTTTTTTGCTTCTAGGGAAGAGAATCTTTGTAATCGTGGTACTGTTGTTCATTTCATTTGACAGGAATCTGATCACTCATTGACCTTGAGAATATTAGAACATTTGCTGTGATAAATTTCTGGCCCTGATGAAGCAACAGATTAGCTTGAAAATTCCATATGGTTTTTACATCTGCCTCCAGGGACTTGGACCTCCTTTTTCCCATAGTTTTGAGATCTCTAAAATGTTATAGAGACTTTTAGCCGCAGATTCCTTATCTTAGAATTATCCCAGGTGTCAGACTGGATCTGGAATTTTTTTGTGAGTAGTACCCGTGCGTTCCAGTAGGTGGCATTGTTTGGCTTCATGTGGCATCGTAGGCATAGTCTCTGCCAGAAGTGACTTCTGCAATGCCTACATAGACGCCACCCAGGTGCACTGAGGTCAATTCTTTTTCTTCCGCGCCAGCCAGCACAGATCTGGAGAACAGCTACCCATTAGTCACTTTTTGACTAGGTGTTATCAACATTTTGTCGAAGTCTTTTTGAGGTTTGCCTCCTGATGGGGCAGGGATGTCCTTAAAGGAGGCCGGCTTCAAGCCCTGCAGTGCCTGTCCCCGACAGATGTTGTTTGCCTCTGGTGGCTTGACTAGAACCATGACCCAAAGGCCTGCCCAGACACTGCCGCGCCATGCATCTGAAGGCCTTGAGGGAGCGATCCCTCAAGCTTATGGTGGCTCAACATGTGAGGCAGTGACGTTCACGGTCCTGGTTAAGAGGTTGACCCGGGTGCAGGTGCGGAGCCAGACGTTGTTGTCGCATTCAAAGTCATCGAGCCATTCTAGTTAGTCCAAGACCCACAAAAAGAAATAGTCAAAGTGTGCTTTGACTTCGCCTCATCTGTCGAGATGAAGTAGCATCGTCACTTGAGGTCTGGCTCCCCGGTTGAGTCAGCCTCTGGGTCAGTTATGTGCCTCCCACAATTTCCGAGAGACCGAGCAATGTCTGCCCAATTGTGACAATTTTATGAGGCCATGGCCTCCCCCGTTCCCTCCAGCATACCTTTGAGCTGTGCAGGTTCAGAAGTGGCCCCTTCTGGATCCACAGAGGTGGGTCCGGCGCCAGTGAGGCCCCAAAAACCCCCAGATGGTTCTGGATCTGCGCCTGTTGTGCCACCTGACCTTCCCCAAAGCCGATTCCGAGGCAGATGCTTCCAGGGTCCACCGGCGGCGTCATCCCCATTCTCATCCCTGACTGCAACACGGAGCCGGAGGGGTATCGACCTGTGCCAACTGGAGCCATGCCTTTCAGGCCAGAGCCTGAGCCCTATTCTTACGAGCTAGGAGCAGGGAGTAATGGAAGGGGCCATTGGGTCCTGAAGAATACTAGCCTTATGAAAAACAACTGGACTGGGCAGAGGATCTGGGTGAAGTCAGTGGACTGGATACTTCTCCAGATACTGGCATGCTTTCTCTCCCTACCATAGCTACAGTGGATGGAGCTTCTTTCTCAGTGGTGGTGTGAAGGGCAGCTGAGGTCTCGGACCTTAGCTTGCCCTCGGTGACAGTCAAGAGTAATGTCTTGATGAAAATGCTTAGCCAAAAGTGTCACCATCAAAACTGCTACTCCCTTTCAATGAGGCACTTACTGTTGTCTTGCTTGGGACTTGGTCCAAACCCAACACGGGCTCCTGTGAACAGGACAATTGCCCACCACCATTGTGGTACTCCAGGTGACCCAAATGTTTCTCACCTAACACCCTACCCCAGAGAGCTTGGTGGTGCAAGCCTCCACATCCCACTTAAATTCTGGTGCATTCCCTACTGCACTCCCGGACAGGGATTCCAAGAGGCCGAATAATCTTAGAAAGGTGCTTTCTTCCGCTAGCCTTGCAGTGTGGTCTGCGAACACCGCATGCCTTTTAAGCCGATATTCCCAAGCACTGTGGGATACGGTTGAGCAGGTGCTGCCAATGGTCTCGGATGAGGCCTGGCCGAGCTCTCCCAAGCTATTGCAGATGGGAGGGATGCAGCGAAGTTCACTATTCGTTGTGGAATTGACACCACCAACTTACCAGGCAGAGCGGTTTAGTCCACAGTGGTCCTCACTCATGGACATTTTCGTTGATGGCTCCTGTCTCTTTGGAGACCCGGAAGATTCAACGCTGAATCATTTTAAGGACAGCGGGCTACAGCTAGGTCTTTGGGCATTTCTATGGCCCCTTGTCACCCTCAATCTGCCTTTCAATGCCACAGAAGAGGCGTGCTACTGCTGCTTAACCCACCCAGGCACCGTGGTGTGAAAGATCTCTAGCCTCTGCGTGGTTGTGGATGTGGTTCCTACCGGCCCATTGGGTCAGGTGGCCAGAGGTCGCGTCAGACCCCTCTGCAGCCTCCAAACTCTCCTTGTCTTCCTACGTATCAGGGGCACCTAGTCAGAGGCAGGATTCTCCATCATCTGCCCTGCTGGCAGTCCATAACATTGGACTGGTGGGTTTTGCAGATTGTCCGCAGGAGCTACTCCCCCACCGCACTTCAAGACTACTACTCCCTTAATGCCACCCCTTTATGACAGGCTGACGGAAGACCACGTATCTCCTCTTCGTCAGGAAGTGATGGCTGTTTTGGCCAAAGGAACGATAGAGAGAGTGTATCGGCAACAGAAGTATGCTATTCCCGTTACTTTCTGGTGCCCAAGAAGGACAGAGGCCTTCGTCCTATCCTCGACCTACGCTAGCTCAGTATCTTCCGCAAGGAGGAGAAATTCAAGATGGTCACTCTGGCTCAGGTCCTGTGCTCTGGGCCTTGAAGACTGGATGATAGTGATAGAATTGCAGGACGCATACTTTCACATTACAAACCTGCGGTTCATGGTGTGGCACTCGGGTGTTCACTAAGGTGATAACGGTGGTTGCAGCTGAACTGTGGAGATCAGGGGTTCCAGTCTTCTCCTATCTTAACGACTGGCCGTTGAAAGCGTGCTGTGCCCAGGCTATCATCTCCCACCTCCAGACTATGGCTTACCTCCTGCATCTGCTGAGGTTTCACTATCAATATGCCAAAGTCATACCTGACTCCCTCTCAGACATGCCTTTTCATCGAAGCTGTTCTGGCATTGGTGCAGTTTTTGGCCTATCTTCACGAACGGAGAGTCCAAAATATTCGGGCTATGATACTGATGTTTCAGTATCTATCCTGGATTTTGGTGAGACTGACTCTGAGGCTTCTAGGCATCATAGCCTCCTGCATCATGGTTGAGATGTATGCATTTTGGCATATGCAGGCTCTGCAGTGGGACCTAAAGTTCCAGTGGGCACAGCATCAAGGTAATCTTCCGGCATGATCCAGACCTCAGGGGTCACTGTGAAGGACCTGCAGTGGTGGCTTACAAACCATGATTGGTTCAGCGACAGATCCTTCTCCCTTTCCCAACCAGAACTGACAGTAGTGATGGATGCATCAATTCAATTTCAAATCTTTATTTCTATCGTTTGATCATAAAAGATATACAACAATTCATCATCATTAAAAATTTAAAAAGACTGTTAAACCAGAAATTGCAGTGTCTCAATACAACAAATTTTCAGTGGTCCCCTGCCATCTTTGCATATTGAGTTCTGGCATACCACATTGCTGTTAAAAATTTAGCCAGGGCAAACACCGTTGACGGGGATAGGTCTGTTTTTAAAACTCTTAGGGCAGGAAGGAAAGTTCTGAATCCCAGGTTTCTCAATAGTGGGACCAGCCAATATCGTCTACTTTTGGAGTAGGCTGGGCAGAAGAAGATGACATGGGCTTCGCTTTCTCTGGTTTGAGCACAAACAGGACACAACTCGGTAGGCAGCTGTTCCGCCCACACTTTAGTGAAGGTCTTTAGGGGTAAAGTCCCATACCTCCATTGCAAGAAGAGTTTCCTTGTTAGGGCAGGGGCCATGCCGTCCAACACAGTTTCAAAGTTGTATAAGTCTTTAATTATGATGAAGGCATGCGTCAGGGAGCCCTCTCGGACAGTTGCCAGGTCTCTGGTAAGCATTTTTTCATAGTAAACTCTGGAGAGTGCTTTCCCTGAGATCCTGGTGCTTGTGCTTTCTGGGTGTAACCACAGTTCTGTTAGTCCGAGGGTATCGCATATTGTCTTTATGTAGTTTAGCAAAGGTATCTTGGCGGCGTTAGGTAGGGTTAGGAATTCCTGCAACTCAGATCGATAAGAAGTGAGGTCCTGACTGCTCCAAATGCGACGCCAAAATGTTAGGGGCTTTAGCCCTAGTTCTTCTATTATGGGCCTCAGGGCCAGATCCAATCTCAAAGGCATGAGTGGGGTACTTGTTGGTAGGGCAGTGAGTTGTCTTATAAATTTGTTTTCTGTTACCTGTAGATTGGAGGATGACGTGTGACCCCACATTTCTCCCCCGTAGGTAACACCACCCCGAGCCTGCATTTTGTAGATTTGGATGGCGGGGGACAAAGGGCGAATGGTTGATTTTGATGCAATTCTCATGATGCCCCCCGTCTTCTGAGCTAGCCTCATATTGGCTTTTGTCCTGTGGGCCCCCCATGTTAGATTTTCATTTAGTGTTAGCCCCAAATACTCAATAATGTGTACCCTTTCCAGCCGCACTGAACCAAGTAAGGGATTTGGGCGCTTTTGGGACTTGAGATTCATAATCATGAATTTAGTTTTTTGGGGGTTTATTTCGAGGCCCCTTTCTATGCAGAAGTCCTGGAAGCCATTGAGCACCCTCTGTATGCCCATTGGGGTTTTGGATAGCAGCAGGGTGTTGTCCGCAAACATGATGGCGGGCACCCTGCTGCCGGTCAGTTTTGGGGCGTCGGTGTTGGCGATCCCTCTAAGGTGTGAGATTACCCCGTTCACAAAGAGGCAGAACAGGGTCGGTGCAAGCACGCAACCCTGGCTTACCCCTCTGCGAACGGGGAATCTTTCGGTCAGTTTCCCGCTTCTGCCGCATCTGACCCTTGCGAAGTTATGATGTAGTTTAAGCAAAATCGCAAGGATATCTTTCGGGACGCCCAGTTCTGTCATTACCGCGCACAATTTTGCTCTTGGCACTAGGTCGAAGGAGGCATGCAGGTCCACAAAGACCGTGTATAAGGTGCCGCCCTCGATAAGTGCCCTTCTCCAGTATATAAGATTTAATCTGAATACCTGGTCAATTGTGGAGACACCCCTCTTGAATCCAGCCTGGTATGGGCTGAGGGTGTCCGTTTCTTCCAGCCAATTCTGCAAGCGATTCAGGATTAGTCTGCCAAAGAGCTTTTGCGAGACATCAATGAGGCTTATGGGGCGATAGTTGGCCTGGAGCAGGGGGGATCCCTTTTTAGGGCTCGGCTTTCGTCAACCCTGCGTCAGCAGGGGAGGCGGAGATTCGAGCTCCTAATGTTAAAGAAAAAAAAAGGTATCTCTAGCGCTCTGGCCAGACACATTCCTTAGTGTTTTATGGCATCTGCCTAGTGATTCGTCTTCGCTGTGCTTTCTATTTAGTAGCCTTGACGTGATAGGCTATATTGTCTTTTCGTCCATCATTGATGTTAGTTTTATGGCATATTCTATGCGCGAACGAGCACGCAGAGTGATTAATCTTAATTAGGAGCTGTCAGAGTGCCCGTGTAATGCAATCCAGATGATGCGAGCGCGTTCACAGCTGTGAGCGCGTTCAATGTAAAATGACGAGAGGCAGCAGGCGAGGCTCACAGAAGATGACTCATACATGCTCGTCCACACTGTAGTTCTTGTGTTTCCTGAATACTCTCATTTCCAAAGGGCGCCATTTCCTTCTTTTCCTCGCACGCTGCGCTGCACTATTTTTGTCTGTGGTTTAAAAAACGGGGTTTAAAGGCGTTTTATTATAAAACATTTGGATTCTGGTTCTGTAAGCTTTGTTTTCCGAATTTTAATAAGTGCTGACATGCAGACTACTGGTTGAATAAATGATGAGGGTTAAAAGTGACCTGCGTGACACGTGCTGTCGAGCCTGACTCGCAGAGTGAACATGCAGTCATCATTATTGTAAAGTTTGTGGAAAAAACGTGAATACGCAATAATCATGGAAAACAGCCTACCCGCTGTTACAATTGGAATTCACAAATGTGTTGTGTGTCTCACTTAATGCCAATGGCTATTTCATTAGGAAAAATTAGACTCATTGATACATGCACCACCACCAGCAGTACTACCAGTACTACAGCCACCAGTACTACCACTACCACCAGTACTACCAGTACCACCACCACCAGTACTACCACTAACACCACCACCAGTACTACCAGTACCACCACCACCAGTACTACCACTACCAGTACTACCATTACCACTACCACCACCACCAGTACCACCACCACCAGTACTACCACCACCCCCAGTACTACCAGTACTACAGCCACCAGTACTACCACTACCACCACCACCAGTACTAACAGTACCACGACCGCCAGTACTACCACTAACACCACCACCAGTACTACCAGTACCACCACCACCAGTACTACCACTACCAGTACTACCATTACCATTACCACTACCACCAGTACCACCACCACCAGTACTACCACCACCCCAAGTACTACCAGTACTACAGCCACCAGTACTACCACTACCACCACCACCAGTACTAACAGTACCACGACCGCCAGTACTACCACTAACACCACCACCAGTACTACCAGTACCACCACCACCAGTACTACCACTACCAGTACTACCATTACCATTACCACTACCACCACCACCAGTACCACCACCACCAGTACTACCACCACCCCCAGTACTACCAGTACTACAGCCACCAGTACTACAACTACCACCACCACCAGTACTAACAGTACCACGACCACCAGTACTACCACTGCCAGTACTACCAATACCAGTACCACTACCACCACCAGCAGTACTACCAGTACCACCACCAGTACCACCACCACCAGTACCACCACCACCAGTACCACCAGTACTACCACCACCAGCAGTACTACCACCAACAGTACTACCACCAACAGTACTACCACTACCAGTACTACCACTACCAGTACCACCACCTCCAGTACCACCACTACCAGTACTACCACCAGCAGTACTACCACTAACAGTACCACCACTACCACTACCAGTACCACAACCTCCAGTACTACCACTACTACCACTACCACCACCACCACCAGTACTTCCAGTACTACCACCATCAGTACTACCATTACTACCACTACTACAGCCACCAGTACTACCACTACTACAGCCACCAGTACTACCACTACCACCACCAACAATACTACCACTACCACGACCACCAGTACTACCACTACCAGTACTACCAATACCAGTACCACTACCACCACCAGTACTACCATCACCAGTACCACCACCACCAGTACTACCACTACCAGTACCACCACCACTAGCAGTACCACTACCGGTACCACCACCAGTACTACCACTACCAGTACCACCACCACTAGTACCACCACTACCAGTACTACCACCAGCAGTACTACCACCAACAGTACTACCACTACCAGTACCACCACCACCAGTACTACCACTACTACAGCCACCAGTACTACCACCACCACCAGTACTACCACCACCACCAATACTACCAGTACCACCACCACCAGTACTACCACTACCAGTACTACCACTACCAGTACTACCACTACTAGCAGTACCACAACCACCACCACTACTACCAGGCTAGCGATGACAGCGCATATCTACAGGATAGCAATGACAGCGCATATCTACAGGCTAGTGAAGCCAATGCATATCTACAGGCTAGCGATGACCGTGCATATCTACAGGCTAGTGAAGCCAATGCATATCTACAGGCTTGCGATGACAGTGCATATCTACAGGCTAGCGATGACAGAGCATATCTACAGGATAGCGATGACAGTGCATATCTACAGGCTAGCGATGGCAGTGCATATCTACAGGCTAGCGATGATAATGCATATCTACAGGCTAGCGACGACAGCGCATATCTACAGGATAGCAATGACAGCGCATATCTACAGGCTAGCGATGACAGAGCATATCTACAGGCTAGCGATGACAGTGCATATCTACAGGCTAGTGAAGCCAATGCATATCTACAGGCTAGTGAAGCCAATGCATATCTACAGGCTAGTGAAGCCAATGCATATCTACAGGCTAGTTGAAGCCAATGCATATCTACAGGCTAGCGATGATGGTGCATATCTACAGGATAGCAATGACAATGCATATCTACAGGCTAGCGATGACAGTGCATATCTACAGGCTAGCGATGACAGAGCATATCTACAGGCTAGCGATGACAGAGCATATCTACAGGCTAGCGATGACAGTGCATATCTACAGGCTAGTGAAGCCAATGCATATCTACAGGCTAGCGATGACAATGCATATCTACAGGCTAGCGATGACAATGCATATCTACAGGCTAGCAATGACAGAGCATATCTACAGGCTAGCAATGACAGTGCATATCTACAGGATAGCAATGACAGCGCATATCTACAGGCTAGTGAAGCCAATGCATATCTACAGGCTAGCGATGACAGTGCATATCTACAGGCTAGTGAAGCCAATGCATATCTACAGGCTAGCGATGACAGTGCATATCTACAGGCTAGCGATGACAGAGTATATCTACAGGCTAGCGATGACAGTGCATATCTACAGGCTAGCGATGATAATGCATATCTACAGGCTAGCGACGACAGCGCATATCTACAGGATAGCAATGACAGCGCATATCTACAGGCTAGCGATGACATAGCATATCTACAAGCTAGCGATGACAGTGCATATCTACAGGCTAGTGAAGCCAATGCATATCTACAGGCTAGCGATGACAGTGCATATCTACAGGCTAGCGATGACAGAGCATATCTACAGGCTAGCGATGACAGTGCATATCTACAGGCTAGCGATGACAGTGCATATCTACAGGCTAGTGAAGCTAATGCATATCTACAGGCTAGCGATGACAGTGCATATCTACATGCTAGCGATGACAGAGCATATCTACAGGCTAGCGATGACAGAGCATATCTACAGGCTAGCGATGACAGTGCATATCTACAGGATAGCAATGACAGCACATATCTACAGGCTAGTGAAGCCAATACATATCTACAGGCTAGCGATGACAGTGCATATCTACAGGCTAGTGAAGCCAATGCATATCTACAGGCTAGCGATGACAGTGCATATTTACAGGCTAGCGATGACAGAGCATATCTACAGGCTAGCGATGACAGAGCATATCTACAGGCTAGCGATGACAGTGCATATCTACAGGCTAGCGATGATAATGCATATCTACAGGCTAGCGACGACAGCGCATATCTACAAGATAGCAATGACAGCGCATATCTACAGGCTAGCGATGACAGAGCATATCTACAGGCTAGCGATGACAGTGCATATCTACAGGCTAGCGATGCCAGTGCATATCTACAGGCTAGTGAAGCCAATGCATATCTACAGGCTAGCGATGACAGAGCATATCTACAGGCTAGCGATGACAGAGCATATCTACAGGCTAGTGATGACAGTGCATATCTACAGGCTAGCGATGACAGAGCATATCTACAGGCTAGCAGTGACAGTGCATATCTACAGGCTAGTGAAGCCAATGCATATCTACAGGCTAGCGATGACAGTGCATATCTACAGGCTAGCGATGACAGAGCATATCTACAGGCTAGCGATGACAGTGCATATCTACAGGCTAGCGATGACAGTGCATATCTACAGGCTAGCGATGATAATGCATATCTACAGGCTAGCGATGACTGTGCATATCTACAGGATAGCAATGACAGCGCATATCTACAGGCTAGTGAAGCCAATGCATATCTACAGGCTAGCGATGACAGTGCATATCTACAGGATAGCAATGACAGCACATATCTACAGGCTAGTGAAGCCAATACATATCTACAGGCTAGCGATGACAGTGCATATCTACAGGCTAGCGATGACAGAGCATATCTACAGGCTAGCGATGACAGTGCATATCTACAGGCTTGTGAAGCCAATGCATATGTACAGGCTAGCGATGACAGAGCATATCTACAGGCTAGCGATGACAGAGCATATCTACAGGCTAGCGATGACAGCGCATATCTACAGGCTAGCGATGACAGTGCTTATCTACAGGCTAGCGATGACAGTGCATATCTACAGGCTAGCGATGATAATGCATATCTACAGGCTAGCGATGACAGCGCATATCTACAGGATAGCAATGACAGCTCATATCTACAGGCTAGTGAAGCCAATGCATATCTACAGGCTAGCGATGACAGTGCATATCTACAGGCTAGTGAAGCCAATGCATATCTACAGGCTTGCGATGACAGTGCATATCTACAGGCTAGCGATGACAGTGCATATCTACAGGCTAGCGATGACAGAGCATATCTACAGGCTAGCGATGACAGAGCATATCTACAGGCTAGCGATGACAGAGCATATCTACAGGCTAGCGATGACAGTGCATATCTACAGGCTAGCGATGACAGTGCATATCTACAGGCTAGCGATGACAGTGCATATCTACAGGCTAGCGATGACAGTGCATATCTACAGGCTAGCGACGACAGCGCATATCTACAGGATAGCAATGACAGCGCATATCTACAGGCTAGTGAAGCCAATGCATATCTACAGGCTAGCGATGACAGAGCATATCTACAGGCTAGCGATGACAGTGCATATCTACAGGCTAGTAAAGCCAATGCATATCTACAGGCTAGCGATGACAGTGCATATCTACAGGCTAGCGATGACAGAGCATATCTACAGGCTAGTGATGACAGTGCATATCTACAGGATAGCAATGACAGCGCATATCTACAGGCTAGTGAAGCCAATGCATATCTACAGCCTAGCAATGACGGTCCATATCTACAGGCTAGTGATGCCAATGCATATCTACAGGCTAGCGATGACAGTGCATATCTACAGGCTAGCGATGACAGAGCATATCTACAGGCTAGCGATGACAGTGCATAGCTACAGGCTAGTGAAGCCAATGCATATCTACAGGCTAGTGAAGCCATAGCAATGACAGTGCATATCTACAGGCTAGCGATGACAGTGCATATCTACAGGCTAGCGATGACGGTGCATATCTACAGGCTAGTGAAGCCAATGCATATCTACAGGCTAGTGATGCCAATGCATATCTACAGGCTAGCGATGACCGTGCATATCTACAGGCTAGCGATGACAGTGCATATCTACAGGCTAGCGATGATAATGCATATCTACAGGCTAGCGACGACAGCGCATATCTACAGGATAGCAATGACAGCGCATATCTACAGGCTAGCGATGACAGAGCATATCTACAGGCTAGCGATGACAGTGCATATGTACAGGCTAGTGAAGCCAATGCATATCTACAGGCTAGCGATGACAGTGCATATCTACAGGCTAGCGATGACAGTGCATATCTACAGGCTAGCGATGACAGTGCATATCTACAGGCTAGCGATGACAGTGCATATCTACAGGCTAGCGATGACAGTGCAAATCTACAGTCTAGTGAAGCCAATGCCTATCTACAGGCTAGCGATGACAGTGCATATCTACAGGCTAGCGATGACAGAGCATATCTACAGGCTAGCGATGACAGAGCATATCTACAGGCTAGCGATGACAGTGCATATCTACAGGCTAGCGATGATAATGCATATCTACAGGCTAGCGACGACAGCGCATATCTTCAGGATAGCAATGACAGCGCATATCTACAGGCTAGCGATGATAATGCATATCTACAGGCTAGCGACGACAGCGCATATCTACAGGCTAGCGATGACGGTGCATATATACAGGCTAGCGATGACGGTGCATATCTACAGGCTAGCGATGACGGTGCATATCTACAGGCTAGTGAAGCCAATGCATATCTACAGGCTAGCGATGACAGTGCATATCTACAGGCTAGCGATGACAGTGCATATCTACAGGCTTGCGATGACAATGCATATCTACAGGCTAGCGATGACAGTGCATATCTACAGTCTAGTGAAGCCAATGCATATCTACAGGCTAGCGATGACAGTGCATATCTACAGGCTAGCGATGACAGAGCATATCTACAGGCTAGCGATGACAGAGCATATCTACAGGCTAGCGATGACAGTGCATATCTACAGGCTAGCGATGATAATGCATATCTACAGGCTAGCGACGACAGCGCATATCTTCAGGATAGCAATGACAGCGCATATCTACAGGCTAGCGATGACAGAGCATATCTACAGGCTAGCGATGACAGTGCATATCTACAGGCTAGTGAAGCCAATGCATATCTACAGGCTAGCGATGACAGTGCATATCTACAGGCTAGCGATGACAGTGCATATCTACAGGCTAGCGATGACAGAGCATATCTACAGGCTAGCGATGACAGTGCATATCTACAGGCTAGCGATGATAATGCATATCTACAGGCTAGCGACGACAGCGCATATCTACAGGCTAGCGATGACGGTGCATATATACAGGCTAGCGATGACGGTGCATATCTACAGGCTAGCGATGACGGTGCATATCTACAGGCTAGTGAAGCCAATGCATATCTACAGGCTAGCGATGACAGTGCATATCTACAGCCTAGCGATGACCGTGCATACACTCACAAGGAGACCACAGCCAGCTGAGGTGCAAGCTTCTCACACTCACAAGAAGGACATCACAGGCAAGTGGTGCAATATTCGCACACTCACAAGGAGATCACTGGCAGTACACACCACATGAACACACTCCATAACACACAGCAACAATACATTGGCATTTACAATGCCATTAGCTCAAACTCAAATAAATCCAAGCCCGATTGCATTTCTAATGCTTGTTAAATATAGGGACCACCTCTGCGCCCAGCCAAGTATCTGGAACCTCCATAACCCCAAGGACCGCATTGAATATCAGCAGTAGATATGATGCCCATATCTCTGGTTCTTGTTTGTCCAGGTGTCCAGGGACCCCATCCAACCCCGGTGCTTTACCTGCTGCCAGCCCCGCAATTGCGGTGCGAACTTCTTTTAACACGAATGGTTCACCCACTAGCCCAGTCGTAGGGGTACTATTGAAATTGGTAGAAGGAATATCCTCGGTTGTGTATAGGGATTGATAGTGTTCCTGCCATACGGCAGGGGCAATGTTGGGTTCAATAGCAGAGGGGAGATCCTCTGACCCATGGTTGACCACTCGCCAAAATTTACGGGAATCTTTATTGGCCAGCGCCTCTGACAGGTCTTCCCAGTGCTTTTGATCCCATTCAGCTTTAGCATTTGCCAGCAATGTCCTATATGCCCGTCTTTTGCCTTGTATGGTTTCACGGCATCCGTGAGCCTTGATTACAGCAAAGAGTTCCCGTTTGGATTCCCGGAATGCGGAATTATACCATGATTTTTTTTATGGCTTACTGCTTTTTGATGAAGCTTCTGAGAATAGGTCTAGCTGTAATGTGTTTATTCGATCTTTATGGGTTTGACCAAGTAATTCTGTGTTCCCTCTATGTTCTAGTTTATCGGAGAGGCCAAATGCCCTTTCTAGGACTGGGGTGATTCTGGCATAGAGCCTGGATATTTTTTCTTCATTTGTTGCCAGCTTCCCCCACCTCACTCTCCTCCTAATGTTCTCTAGGAGTAGCCCACTAGTCCCATTTCCGATGTCCATTCCCGTGTCGTCTTTACCGGGGATGGCATATTCAAGTATGAGGGCGTTGTGGTCGCTATCCTCTCTGGGTTGTACCCTAAAATCGATTATTCGTCTCCAGTTTGATATTTGAGCTAGAATGTAATCTAGTCTAGATTCGCTGCCTGGTTATTTAAATGTGCATTTGCAGGGGTTGTCTGATTTGGTACGCCCATTGCATGCACGTAGGCCATAATTGAGCGTGAAAGCTGTAATTTGTAATGCCAGGGGTGTCCAGGCTCTTGGTGGGGGGGGGCACCGTGTCTGGTATCAAGCAGCTGGCATCCTCCTCTAAGAAGGGTCCTTCCAACAATCCTGGAAGTGGCTCATAGTGGGAGTCGAGGTCTCCCGCTACCAATTGTGGAAGATCCCTTGGGATGTCACTTAGAAAGGTTGAGAGGTCCTCAATTGTTTTCGATTCTCCAGATATGGGCACAGGTCTCGAACAGACGTTTATGACCAGTAACTTAACCAGATTTGGCCATTCTAGGAGGACTGGTAGAATATCCTCAGAGTCCACAGCTAAGCACCTAGCGTTACAGCCCAGATGGGAGGCGATCAAAGTTGCCAACCCTCCTGACGGACGTCCCTTGCCCCCCCACTTTGCCTTTTTTGAAAAAACTTCTAAACCCGGGCATGTGAACTTCTCTCGTGCCCAGGTTTCCTGGAAGAGACAGATTCCTTTTGAGCTAATAAGCCTCAGCCAATCAGGACATTCGATTTTGTTGCTAATGCCCGCTACATTCCATGAAATTAAGTTAAGCGTAGCAGGTCTTGGGGGTGGTTGCTCAGTATTGGACAGAGTGTTCTCTGTCTGGACGGGAATAGCATTTACCGTTGAAGTTGCATCACTCCTGGGATGTGGAAGCTGTCTGAAAAAGGTGGAGATCCGAAGGCTCTGGTTTCTAGTGGAATCCGAACTCAACATTAACCTGTTGCAGCTCTGAGTGATCTGATTGGCATTGAAAGTCTTTTTACCCTCCATCCAGGGAAGGCTAGTGCAAATGTTCACAGACAAAACCACGGCCATGTGGTACTGCAACAAGCAGGTTAGGGTGGGATCATGGACCTTTTATCAAGAGGCCCTGCGACTCTGGACATGGCTGAAACAGCAGGGTATTACCCTGGTGGTTCAACATCTGGCAGGTTCTCTGAATGCCAGGGCGGAAGAACTCAGCCGAATGTGCCTAACTGATCACAAATAGCGTCTCCATCCAGAGGTGGTGCATGGTATCTTTCTGCAGTGGGGAGAGCATGTGTTAGATCTGTTCGCCACCGCTGTGAACATGCTATGTTAGCAGTTCTGCACACTAGAGATTCCAAGGCAGCTCTCGCTCATAGACACTATTCAACTCAAGTGGAGCTCATGCCTCATGTATGCCTTTCAGCCCATACCACTCATGCACAGAGTTCTAAACAAGATCAGGAACAGTTGGGCCTAAGAAATCCTAGTTGCTCCGTACTAGTTTATATCCCTAATGGGCCTCCGTAACCAGGTTGTCTTGGTACTCCCCCTCTACCCCCCCAAAACCTTTGTCGAGGTCCAAGAGAATCCTTAGTTGGCTAGCAAAGCAGCTTCTCACAAACCCATCATGTCCTTCCAATGTCTTGTAAATAATGCCTGGTCTCTAGTAGGGCTTTTGTTTAATTTCATCTTAAATGAAAAGGGCAGATTTTAGTTACTTTGGGATATTTATGCACTGCCTCCAGGAAGGTCCTCCAACTGTTTGGAGATAACTTTGAATTTGAGTGACAACTTCCTCTGGACTGTCTTTCCCGTGACAGTTGGGATGCTCCTTCCTGAAACATTAAACTTCAGACTGTGTATTAATTGCAGACAGAAACCACTGTTTGAGTGGAAATTAGCTGAATAGAAGCCAATTCAGAGAATGTCTTGGGCCACGTTTGGGGAGTGGAGGGGGATTTGCTTACAAGGCATACAAATCCCAGCTATGGTGATAGAGGTTTTTACCACTAGTGTAAAGCGGCCCATCTGTGCATCTTCTTTTTTTACCCAGCTTTCTCTGGTGTCTCTACAGGCCCCAGAGAACCGCAGGAGCCTCTAGTTGGGCTTCTGCTTGTGGCTCAGCCCTCAGTGCAGTCTGTGCCCCTTGAACCGGCATTGGGTACCACACCTTCCCCAGTGCAGACTTCTGTTCCTTTGCATCACTGCAGTGGTGATGACAGAGGAAGATTCCCAACCCATTGTGCTTGCCAACTCCAAGAAATATCCAGCACAAGCTCCACCGAGGCAGCACATGGTTCCTTCTGCATCAGTCAGCAGGCAATTCTTCTGATTCTGATACTTTCCCCTTATAAATCGTTCAGGACTAGACTTTGTACAATCGTTTGGCACTGAATCAGACACTTACTATATTGATGAGGGGGTTGACTTTGTTCTCTAATAAGATGAAAAAAATAATTTGAGGAACTCCAGGATACCAGTGGCCTGGATTCTTCTCCAGATAGTGTCCTTGTTACGCCTCTTAGCTCTGCCACTGAGTGAAGTTCCTCCTTTGCAGTTGTTTTGTGAAGGACTGCAGAAGCACTGGACCTACAACTCGCTTCTATGAAGGTGATGACCAATGGTTAAAGTGTTTTTACAGAAATGGTCCAGCTTGGTCAACCACCTGCATAAGCTCTTTTGCCATGTAATCAAGTCCTTATGGATACCCACTTTGATGAAACCATGTTCAGGACCACCAGTCGCTTGGTGACATCGGTCAGCACTAGGCGACTCTGTCTTATACACCATTCTCTTCTCGAGAGTTTGATGGTGCAGGAATCCACCAGTAAGGTAAATCCCAATGGCTTCCCCACACTCCCGCCTGATCACGGGTCTAAGAGATTACAAAGTTTTGGCAAGCTCATGTTTTCTTACTCTAGCCTTGATCTGCGTTCAGTTCGGATTTTCTGGGCATCCCTAACACAAGCAAACCAGAATGGCTGCAATGCAGCAAAGTTTGTGATCAGGTCTATTTTCCACGCAACTCCCTGCTGGGGTCGGCAGTGGGTAAGAGTGTGGCACTTTTAGCACCATGCTTGTATGAGGTCTGCGAGCTTCTCCGGTAATGTCCAGGCATCCTAGATGGACTTGCTGTTTGATGGTTCTTACCTTTTGAGCAACAAAACTAATTCAACCATGGAACAGTTTAAGGAAAGCATGGTCACAGCACGCTCTTTGGATTTTTCTACCCCACCAGACAAATCCAACAGTTCAACTATTTCTCATCCTTCGTGACTTTGGAAGGGGGGGTTCAGTTACACTACCCTTTGACTAACTAGCCTCCATCCCGGCAGGCCTTTCAGCCCTTTTGTGGCAGAGGCTGTGGCTCACAAATGCAAATCGGCAGACAGCAGAGACCACGTGCAGCTCAGTCCTCCAGCTGCAAAACCGCTTTACTGTGTCCTTGCCGGAACACAGCCATCTTGTTTGAGGCAGGTTTGGATTTTTCCTCCAAGGGTGGCAGGTCATCACTTCAGACAAGTGGGTCCTTCAAATTGTATATCGTGGCTACGTCCTATCATTTCTCTCAACCCCACTGCACCTTCAGCTGACAGAGGACCACCTGTCTGTCTAGCAGCAAGAAAAGAGGCTATAGATAGTGTTCAACACTCGGAAGAAGTCACTGGATGTTATTCCTACCGCTTCCATGTGCCAATTAAGGACTGAGGCTTCATAGAATATACATTTTTTGTTCTCAATGTCTTCCTGCAAAAGGACGAATAAAAGATGCTCATGTTAGCCCAGGTCCAGTCTGCCCTAGACCCTGGAGACTGGATGGTGGCTTTAGACCTGCAGGATGCTTATTTCCTTTTCGGTGTAATGCAACCCCACAGGCACTACTTGCAGTTCATAGTGAGACGCATTCTCGGTTCACAGTGTTCCCTTTTGGCCTCAGCAGTGCCCTGTGCTATTCACAAAAGTGATGGCGATGATTGCCTGGACTCTCATTATAGGCCTAACTCTCGGCACAGTGATACTCTCCTCTGGTGTCCTGCCTGCACTAAAAAAATGGATTGCAGTTATCTTTTACAGAATGGTATTTGACCCTGGTGTAATTCTTGCACTTGCATAATATTTGTAATTTCTTGCCATCATGACTACTGCTCTCTGAGAAAGATCAATGTAATCTTTCTCCAGCAAACCCTGCAATCATTTATTGATTGATCCGTTATTGCACTCAATTATTCAACCATTCATTATCCACACACTGATTCATACACATGCACTGCCTCTTCCATCCAATAAGTCCTATTCTCGCATTCACCCATACACACACAAGTTATAGTTTATCATTCCCATGTCGGGGCTGGGAGGGTTGGGTATGGCCATGCCAGTGAACATGGTCTACACACTCAGAGGGGCTTCAGCTCTGGCCCCAAACATCCAGTACTTTCCTGTCTCAAAGATCGATGTATAGGGTTGTTGACACCTAGCTAGTGATTCAAATTTCCTGCAAAACTGTCCAGCCTTCTTGGGACTAGGTATGTCAGGTGGGCCGAGCGGAGTTTAGAGGTGGCCCCAAATGATGAAAGCAGCAGAGCAGTGGGCATCCTGAAAAGCAATGATGAGGTAGGTTCCAGTTCCTACTCTGAACTGTGACTTTCAGGCTTTTGCAAGATGCCCAGCGGTCATTTCAGTCGGAGATGCTTCTTGCAGCCACCTTCAATTGTGTGGATCTTCCTGGGACCTTGCAGTGCAGGATGCAGCAGTGAAGGAAGACCACAATGAGGGCCAGCTGGAGCAGGAGGGGGCAGGCATTTAGCAGTGCGGCAGAACAAGGGCAAGACATTGTTCCCTGGCACTTCCCTTTATTTGCTGAAGTGATGGTTCTGGTGCCAGACAGGACCTCTAATGACCTGTTAAGAATGAGGAGAGCCCCTGCGTTTTACAGAATGTCTTGCAGCGACCTTGAGAGACATGAGCTGGGCAAGTGCTGGCCCTAAACGTTCATGGCTGAGATCTGGGGTGCCCTGAGAGGAGGCAGGGTGCTGTCACACTTGTCTCTGACTACAGTCCATTCAGCCTGAGACACGCAGCGATTTATCTGTGCCCATAAGTCATTTGTTACCCCACGACAGAGCACTGGTGACCCTCACATAACAGATACGGCACAGGTGAGACAACTGGCCCTTCTTCTCTAGGGAAGATACTTAAGGGAGTAGGGGTTGAGTTAGTCTCAGGAGAGTAGCTACAAATGAGGCAAAGTGACATAAGCAAGGTCTGAACCCTAAGATATTGGGCAAGATATAAGTCCACCACAAAAATACCGGGCGCATAAGAGAGTATACAGCATGGGAAAAGACAAGACTACTGGGCCGCAGATTTAAGCCAAAATGGACCAGCATACAAACTCATCCTGGGCCCTTGTCTTAAACCTCAACAGTAACTTAAGCATCAAATAACATCAGCATGACCACTGATCTAAAGTTCAAGCCATCCAGGCTGGTCGTGCTTCTTGGCTTTTATGGAGGGTCAGTACCCCCAAGCCATGAAGTGTTTTTTTGATTATTGGTAAGACTTTAAGATGGATGGGTTTGGATGGTCAAGTGACCCAATAAACACTGCTCTGACATGGGACGTGGCCAGAACATGTAAACCAGCGGAGTGGATTCTCACTGTTGACGTCATAGGAATATCTAGGGAGGGTGATGTTTGGTAGCCTAACCCCCTGAAGACTTTCCCATAAGTAGTCAAAGAGTTTAAGATGCAAAGATCCCTATATTATATACATTTCCAAAGAAGACATGTAGTAGGGGACAACCAAAAGGCACTTGCATATCTTCCAGAGTACAAAACAAACTAAAACTAATACTTGGCCTGCTGGGTGGGAAGTAGCGTTCACTTATATAGTGCATTCTGGTACGTAACGCCTCAGACAAGATACAGCTGTGGTAAACAGATGTTAGTCCTTAGATGACAGTGATTGGTGAGAAGCCCAAATGGTAGCCCAAACCCTCATGATTTCAGCAAACGTCCAATTTATTCTATTTATTTACATGAACAGAGTATATTTTACAGCAAGGCGTCTTTGGAAGTTGGTGAGAGGTTGTGCTGTGAAAGTGAATTATTTTTTTCATGTCATCTGGGTATGCGGGTGGTTCAAAAATACTGTGCACTGTATTCTGAGCCCTAACAAGGGTCCTTTAATTCCCCATCATTCTGTCCTTCAAATAACACTATTCGGGAAGGGTTGCCAAGGAGTCACAGGACCTGGATATCTTTTAGCCAAGCGGGATATTGCTAAACATTGGCCATCAGCCCGGGCCATGTACCAACCACGAGATTGCCCCTACAAGCATACTCCGATTTGGGCCCGTGGATGACCCACTATGGAAATATCTTGTGAATTATACGTGTTTTATGTTTAGAGTTTGATATGTCTGTGTAATATGCTGAGTTACTTATTTTTTCAGTTATGCCAGCAGCCTTGTCCTACATGCTCTCGGTGTTATTGTGCTGCAGTTTACCTACACTTGTAATTGTGCAAATACCAATAAAAAGAGATGTTAAAAAAAATCACGTGTAAGGATTAAAAGGTGTGTGGTCTCCTCCTTGTCACCAACAACATTATTAGTGTTTACCCCTCCTCGAGGGGATGCATGAGGTTACCCAGCATATAGTGCATTACTGGTTTTCCAAAATGTACTTTAGCCCTTCTTCCGCTTGCAGATTGGCAGAACTGTGTGAGGAGTAAGACTCCTGTATATGTGATTACCTATTAGGAAAGATTAAAAGTGTTGGGTAGAATGCTTGAATTAATTTCAACCCCTGCTAATTACTCTGGCCGCATTCCGATCCTTCTCATTTTTGGCCACCACATGCAAATCAGCTTGTGCCTACTTCAATAGGAACCATTCAGCATAAACTACCAGGCTTGATCCACAGACCAGAACACAAGCAACTGCAGACAAACCAGTAAGTTAAGAACACATTCACTCTTCCACAAAATCTGAGATAAATGAGACTTTAGCAAAGCAATGTGTTGTCCTCTACCTGCAACGTGAACCAACGGATCATGGATAGATGGAACTAACACCTGGGGAGGCACGTGCAGAAGGCACTCTACCCCTTGGATCAAACTTGGAATGCTAGAAGAAAAACATATCTGTAACCAGAGGGGAGAGAGAGACTATAGTGGGTTCATTCTCCCTGGGCAACGTAAATAAACAAAATAGAATCCACTGGGGATAGATAGTGTGGTCCCTACTATGGTTGGGAGCACACAGTGTTGTTTTTAATACCCCTCACACACCAAAAGGACCCTTGGTGTCATTCTACCATCATTGGGGTCTTCGCACCCCTCTACGGAATGCGGCGTGCTGCGACCAAACGTTTGCGCGGGAGCACTTTTATGATGTAGACTATGTGTGGTGGTGAGTGGGGTAAAAAAGTGAGTGGTGGAGTGGTGAAAGTGGTGTTAAAAAATACCTGGCTGGTGGGGTTTAAAAACTTATTTAATCAAGCCCCCAGCTGGTAATATTAAAAACGTGCTTGGCGAGGTAGTTGCTGTATAGTTAAGTACAGCTACCTCTCTAGTGCGTCGACATGGACATGTTTCGGAGTATCCAACTCCTTCTTCAGGACGGGAAAGCACTTAATTCCCCACCTTAAGTGCTTTCCCGGCCTGAAGAAGGAGTTGGATACTCCGAAACATGTCCATGTCGATGCATTAGGGAGGTAGCTGTACTTAACTATACAGCAACTACCTCGCCAAGCACGTTTTTAATATTACCAGCTGGGGGCTTGATTAAATAAGTTTTTAAACCCCACCAGCCAGGTATTTTTTAACACCACTTTCACCACTCCACCACTAACTTTTTTACCCCACTCACCACCACACATAGTCTACACCATAAAAGTGCTCCCACGCAGACGTTTGGTCGCAGCACGCCGCATTCGGTAGAGGGGTGCGAAGACCCCAATGATGGTAGAATGACACCAAGGGTCCTTTTGGTGTGTGAGGGGTATTAAAAACAACACTGTGTGCTCCCAACCATAGTAGGGACCACACTATCTATCCCCAGTGGATTCTATTTTGTTTATAGAAGAAAAACATAGCCTTGGCCATTCCACTATCGCAAACACTGTTCGGAAACAGAGTGAAATGCCAACTTGCCAGAAGATTGCTAGATTGAAAGCCACAATGGACCATTCTTTTTTCTATAAAGTTCATGTGCAGTCCTCCATCTTGGAAAAATGAAATGATAAAATTGTGTGAAATGTTGTCTACAGCCACAATGGCTGTAGGAATGTGTATCTTACCGCTCACTGTGACTGATATGAAACCCTTCAGAGTACGTAGCACACCAAGATACCAGTGGAGCTGAGTACCGAACACCACCACTGCTTTCATTGAGCAGCAGCAGACTAAACTTGTGCCTCAGGTGTATTCAGCTAAAGAGTGGTAAGTTTTCACCATGCAGCTATCTTCGCCTATATACATCTGCACATGATGTAGCAGAGATCTGCCTCTAAGAAGCCGAGCAGCGCTTTACAGAGAAATTTTATAGCAGAAAAAGCATTGCATACTTGAGGTGGTGCACAGAACAGTTTGGGTTGTTGTACGTGTTCGATCTGGCTGAGACTAAATTGCAGAAACCAGGATGTCACTTGGGAGCGAGGTTGGACTGTAATATTGAGAACTCCACAGCATACTGAACATTGAGAGGTTTTTACATTCCATATATGTGCAAATTTTTTGCAGTACAGAATTGTTCCTATTGATAGGAAGTATTGATTCACCTCAGTCCGGCATCGAAGCAGTCATCCAGTTGAAGATCTCTGGTATTCATTGTGAGAACACGTGGCCTTCTGAAATTGACTTGTACCAGGAGTTTGAGGCCGGTGTCCTTCTGGTTCATGCTTAACCTAGTTCCAGGCCTTGTTGAGTACAGAATTTTTAAGAACAAAATCGGTGACTTCCTTATTTCCATTGTTACGTAGGCCGTAGAACAGAGCCCTTAATACCTTAGCACATTTTATCACTTTGCTTTTCACGGTGCTTAGTTTTCAGCTATTTTCTTGTCCGTGACAGATAACATCAATAACTGCAACGGTCTTATCCATTTTTAGTAGTTTTTTTAAAAGTTCACTTTATGCATAGCATTTTTTTTGTTTTCAAATTATTTTTATTGGCTTTTTAAGGAAAAGACCATTCTAAATGATAATAACGGGCATTTTGAAGTGGAATAGTAAATATGAAAATTACACTAATTTTAGATCTGGTCTGAAATACTGTGAACCTTACCAGTAGGAAGGCTTAATGTAGTAAAATGTAAGGATAAATATGTGTCGCAGAATGAGAGATCTTCCATGCAGCTGTAGCATAGAAGACGCTATTGAAAGAATGCAATACTGCAAAGACATGTTTATCTGCAGTTGCTGCATCACTTTAGTTGTGACAGTAACATTTAGGAAGGAAATAACTATGGAAGATTTTAGCATACGGTAGCTGTCTGTTATGCAAAGAAGCCTTTAGGTCCTTTGACGCACAGTCTAGTGATATTGTATGCCTGTAATCCAAGCAGAACGCTTGGAATCCAACAAATATATATATATATATATATATTTTTTTTTATTTTACTTTGATTTCGTTTAAATAAAGAGTAAATACATCGAGAGATAGTATTGTTTAGAGGAGAATTCTACATAATTAATTTGCCTATTGCAGTCTGTCGTTCATGATCCCCACCCACTCTCGTCTCAAACTGGCTTCGAATGATCAACTTTTTCAGAAGATAATGTATCATTTTCGGTAAAAAATAAGGCCATCAGAAGCTTTAGATTTTCTTTCAACAAAACACGATAAGCTTCCATGGAAAGTTGGCTAAAAAACTCAAGTAAGCAGGACAAAAAACTATTATTTTTCCCTTGGTGTTGGAATAGTACCACTTCAAATACAGCAGCAGAGGGGGAGGCAAGGCTTCGTGCTATTTTTGCCATAGAACTGACCTTTTCTCTGACTGGCTCTGCAAAGTTTCACTTGCACGCCTAGCTTTGTGTGTGTTGCAAGAGAGGCAGAGCGACAGTGCTTGTAACAGAATTGTCACGACTTTGCTTGTAAATTATATTTATCATATGGCGTTTTAAACCGGTTTTATCAGACCTCTGCTGTGCTGCCTGTGTCACACACTTGCACCATTAGCATCTGAATGACCCATGGTCACCTCACCTCAAACCGAGCCGCTGGCTGAGCCTAAACTTAATAGGTGCTGTTGTCTGGTGCACCGGTGAAAAGATAAGCTGCAATAAATGTTGCAGCCTCGGAAATCAGCTGGCTTAAGGAACACGGAGTTTTGATGGGATACTTTACGTAAATCCAGTGAACAGAAGGTAAAAACAACAATTTGCTTGAATCGCTTATTTTGATTTCCCCCTTTTTAGGTCTCGGCTGTCGAAAGCAGCACATGCGCTGCTCTCTGCATTCGAGAGCTTCTTGGGATCAATACAAATTCCAAAGCTCTCGGAGGCGGAGTTGAAGCCCTGCCCATCTTCATTGGCTGGCTTTATCCTGCATGCAAAACGCAGGCTCAGGATTGAAAAGGAGGCTTTTTAGTCCCTCCTTGTTGCCGCCTTGTCTCATTTTAGCCCCGCCCACTTGGATTGGATCTCTCGCTCGCCGCCCCACACACGCTCCTTCATTAGCTGGGACGCACTATGTTTTAATTTGGTGCTGCTGCACAATGCAACACTTTGTCCACAAACAACGAAATGCCACATAAGTACATTTTAAAAGACAAATATCACAAATGAGCAGACTGAAAACCAAGCTGCCCTGTGCGTTAAAATATCCCTAGACTACTGTGTACCATCATCAGAACTTGTATGAAACGGAATAATAAAGACAATAATTATAATAACCATGATTAATTGTAAACATTACCAAGTCATAACGTAAGTTCTTGATCTCTGAGCTCAACTCCCTAGTCCGGAGTAAAATCTTTACGTTTATGGGTTCTCCTGCAATGTTCTCTACACTTGCGAAGTGCAAACCCACAGGGCGAGCGAACCAATCGGAATGGTACTTTACAGTGACAGACATGCTGTGAGCGGTGCTAGTAGGGAGATGGGAGCCATATTCCAGTATTGATCATGTAATTGGTCAGACAACAAGGACTTGGTCTGGAAAGGGTGGCTAATGAGCACCGGAAGTAATGGCTTCATCCACCCGGAAAGGACCGCCCCAGTATTATGAGCCGTCCGTCCTTACGGGAGAATTACATTCGTCATTCCTAGATGCTTTGGAAACTCTGGTGCATGCGACTAGCCGAATAACTAACAAGGGGACACTTGCCAGCGGCTAGAACAGACACAACAGAGCACGGCATGTGCTCTGCACTTTTTGTGTCGCATTAGCAGGCGATACACTGGCAGTATAGGTGAGCGGCTGCAGTGGTTGCCAATCTGTGGGGGGGCACAACAGTCAAAAGGTGGACCATTATCAGCTAGCAGGTGACACCTTAAAGTGGCTGGGTCAGTGCCTGGTTGTGTATGTTCCTCGTCGCTTTTCTAGGCTACAGAGTAATCATGTATAAGCTCTCTGGACCTTTGAGTGGGACAGTCTGAAGGGTAGTTCATCACATTGCTTTAACCCCTTGGCTGCTGGGGTCATTCCCCTGCTGTGCTGGAGGAAGTCACAGCGCCCCGGTGCTCATGACAAGCTGTGCTCATGACGAGCTGAGCTCGTCATGACCACACCTGTTTCATTAGAACGCTTGCACAGCAGGGGAATTTGCCCAGTGTGCGAGCGTTCTAATGGTCATGACGAGCTCAGCTAGTCATGAGCACACGAGAACCGTGGCTCGTCATGAGCGTGGGAGGGGTTAAACCAGGTGTCTCCAATCAGTCCGTGAGCTACCAGAAGCTCGTTGACACGTTTAGAGGAGCAAGAAGCCAAAGTTCATTTAAAACGAGCATTAAAAATGCAATAGGTCTCGCCTTTCATTAACGCAAAGCTATTTGCTTTGCTATTGAATACCATTAGCGAAGTAAATGGCTTTAAATTAATCAAAGGCGAGACCTATTGCATTTTCAATGCTTTTTTAACCGTGTCTTCTATTGCTTGCATAGTTCGCCCTTCGCCCCACCCCACTCAGACTTTCCTCCCTTCACTCTTTGTACTCCTCTCCCCCCCCCCACCAGCCTTCTGTTCAATGAACTTTTTCAATGGCTCAAACACTGGACGGCCTGCCAGTTTTCACATAGCCTATATTTAAGAATGTGTTAGTAGTATAGCACACATCTAGCTGCATGGCAGTGGAGCGCTGTACAGGGCAAAGACAGAGTCAACGTGTGGTTAGATTGTTTGGAGAGGTAGCCAGGTGTGTATATGTTATGTCTGCCAGCCACATTACATTTGTTGAACACATTGAACTGGAAGTGACTTCAGCTGCAAAGCTGCTAGCGTGTCTGTACATCACTGTTAGTTGCACAATCTGAATCTATGTACAGTGGCGGCAGCTCCCAATGCAACGTGGTAGTGCTGCAGCGCAGGGAATACCAGAAAAAAACATAAAGGAAAACATGAAAAAATATCACATAAATGACGCTACGTCCACTGCCTTGCTCCTCTCCCGATCCTCGACTGGTGCACGCCCTTGGGAACACCCACTTCTATGCGTGTAGGTGCCGCTCACGACTGCCAGAATTCCAGGTGCTTTCCATATCTCTGCATTGGTAGGTGGTATCTCGCCAGCTAAAGTGGATTTGCGAATCCCCACAAAGTTAGCATGCTTGAGTTATTACCAGCTCTTGAATTTAGACATACACGTGTAAAGTATTTGAGACTCTATCTTAGATTCTGTACACAGGCATGTGAATGTTACTTAGCCGATAATCAAGTAGCTATTTTGACAATATGTAATGCTTAGTTTCCACAATATGCTTAGTTGTCAAAGTATGTACTGATTAGTTTGTTTCATTGATTTCTCTATTTTCCAGATCCAAAAAGGTAGACAGAAGCATTGTTTTCACTTTATTCTGTGTCTTGGACCTCTTATTATAGAAATGGAATTGCTATTTTAAGAAAGGTATTTGTTTGCTCTTTTGTCAGACCTAGCATGCCTTTGCTTAGAATGAGGCAGGCAAGAGTGCGATGTGAGCAGGGGCGGCCCTAGGCATGTGCAAGCTGTGCACCTGCACAAGGCCACCAAACCCCAGGGGCCACCACTCCAATATATATCTTTAATATAATAATCCTCTGAGGATGGATACATATTTGCGTGACGGCCCCTGGCAGGGATTTGGTGCCTCCGGCTCGGTTCCACTTCCAAACACCCGGAACCCCCCCGCTTTACTGGCCTCCGCGCTCCGCCCCACCTGGACCCCCTCTTCCGGGGCCCCCTACCTACGCTCCCTGCCCAGGGCCGCCATGAGCCTAGAGCCACCCCTGGTATGAGGGACAACTGAATTATCTACAATGTCCCCTTCCCAATGAGGAATTTCTGATGCAGCTTCATTTCCTCTGCGTTGGATAGCCAATTACCATAAAATAACGTGCTCTCTGTCTGCACTCTTTTATTGTGGTAATTACGTTCATGGATTATCTATGCACGCGTATCCCTACATAGACAGGTCATCGATCCTCGACAGCCGTGAATGAACCTGCAAAAGGATGGGGTGTGTAAAGGTCGTCTCCATTGTTTTTTACAAATATCAGTATTAAGAATTTGCATATATTTTGTAACTCTTGGGCTGTACATTCAATGACACGAGCAATTACAGGAAAGAAACAATGCTGATTACAAAATAAGCATGACATCCAAGGAGGGGGTATCCGAGAACATTCCTGGCCAATGGCCACCAGCCACCAAGCTCACAGCTAGAACTGCACAGAGAGAATTTATCATTCTGATTACTTTAGCCTTTCCCTCTTTCTTTCTTTCTCGAAATTCCCATCCTGTTTTAAATCTTGCTTCCCTTTCTGTCCTCCCTTGTCCTATGTAAAGAGTTCTCTTGCCTCCTTCCATGTCATGTTCTTATCCTCATGCTTTCACTTGCACAGCTTCACACGGCTAGCATGTTCTTGTTTATGTATTTGCGCTGTTTACTTTATTGTAATATAATCCACCCTGGACTTTGTAGGTCTATATTTGATGCATTAATTTGTTGTAATTGTCCCTTTTCATTTTACATACTCCCCACCTTGTTTGCCTTTCCTTTTAAGGTAGTGCATTGATGTGCAAGTCGGATGGCTGTTGTCCTTTGTAACTATCGCCTCTTGCCCGTAAGGCCTACCAGGGCTGCAGCATGTATTGTGCCACCCCTGGTTTGCCTTCCAAACTGACACCGCAGGTCTGTTCTCACAGCCTGGGTAATATATATATATATATATATATATATATATATATATATATATATATATATATATATATATATATATATATATATATATGTGTGTGTGGATATGCATATAGTATATCCGTCATAATGTGTAATCCCCATGATTTTTGCATATTTAAAAAAAAATGTTTTGGCCAGCCAAGTGAGCAGAATGTGATGTCTATATTCCTCAGCAGCAAGAAAATGCGGATTTCAGAGGCTTTATTTGAATTGATGTGCGTGCAATGGTATATTGGTAAGGTGAACTATGGATGGGTTTGCTGGAGTCTGTGTGGCTTTGATTGTTCGCTGCACAGGAAAGTCTTGTAATCCCACCTGGCGCGTGCCTCCTGGACACACATCTGGGCTGCAGTCAAATGCAGACCTGTTTATCCCCAGGTCAGCTAAATGTTATGCATTGGGTGATTGTTTTACCTCGGCCCTGCGTTATTGGTTTTCCTTAGGAAGCTTCAAAGTCGTCGCTTAGGTTGGGCCTTGGCAGCAGTTCCCAATATGCGTTGAAATAAAATCTGGGAAATGTCAGCATCTCTGGGAACTACATGCCTCGGTGCCAGACTATAATGAGAATGCAGCTACGCTGCTAGGCAACGTTGGCCTTCTCAAATTCATAAAGATTTCTCCTCAAACATTGTTTGTGTCTGCAAAGAAAGTCATTTTGTTTTATGGGTTCTTCGCCACATATGTTGGTCATAACTCCTGGAAACCAGTGGCCGGAGACGTTCAGCTGCTGCCCACGTAAACCAACTTGCCCTGGAATGCATGCGATCTAAATATTAGGTTTGTGCTTTTAGTAGTCCATGGTGCTCTCAGAAAGTTTATTTTAAGGTGATAGTTGGCCGGCATTTTCATCTCATAAATACCCATTGCTACATATACAGAAATTATGTGTGTGTGTTGGTGCCTTTTCATTCGTTTCATAGAGGCTCAGGCGTGCTGTAGATCTTGAATTTATCTACACCAGGCGACCAATAAATGACCTTCTGCATCAAAATATGAATGTTCAATAAAGAGTTTGGCAACTTTCTCTACATTAGACACCTTCAGTGCTCGAGGTTTAACAAAGGGGAGCTGGGATTAGGGTGACATGGATACTAAATTGTTGATTTATTTCCGGTAAACGGAGGTAACGCTTGCAGGGGGTCTTGTGTGTATTATATGCATTATGTTCCGCAATTGAACAACCTACTGTGCTTTGGAGAAAATGTTATCAGTAACGCATTGTGATTGTACCCTATATGTCGCTCAACTGAACTCAGTGCCTCGCATTGTCTTTAACAAAATGCTGATTAAAGTTTAAAAAAAAAAATTTAAATTGTTGATTTGGTACAGATTTTTCCGCTCAAAAAAGTAGGAAACGAAGCATAAATGCCTTGCCCTAGCTCATCGTTGGGTTATAGTCTCCTACTTGATCTGTGATGTGACTGTTCAGCTGTGATCTAAATCCCATCACTACCATGTTCACGGACTTGCTACTGTTCGCCAATGTATTGGTCTGTGTGGATTAAGTATGTGTTGCAGATATTTTATTGTACGACGGGCACATCTGCTGCATCTGTACATTGGTGTAAGAGCTACGTTAGATGGTCAGCCATTTTGTAGCTCAAGTACTCACTTTCAAAAGAAAGGGCATTGTTCTAGTCTGAAGAACAGTCTCCTGTAATATCATAGATCCTACAGTGTCTTAGTCTGATTCATCACTTAATCTGTAGTGATGCTCTCTGGTACACTTTTATATGTTTGCACATACTGAGGCAGTGAAGGATCTCACATCCTACCAGTGCCTGTTTGAACGCCTTCTGCAGCACTGCACTTTCCTCTGCCCTGTATTTAGTGTGTGTTCTTGAACTATGATTGTTAAATAGAGACATGGCTAGATAGATTTTGATGTCAGATTTGTTTTGAAAAAAATCAAAGTCTTCCCACCTAGCGGGCTCTGATCTATTTACACGTGCCTATAAAGTGTGAATCTAGCTAGAAGATATCACCGTACAAGAAGGGTGATGATACATGGTGGAGATCCAGTACAGCTACTCGCAGGGGATGGGACTATTCATGTAATGTCGAGGGCTTTTGGCGGCTGAAGTTACTTGTAATCTCTACCTAGTCCCCACTCACCTATTTGCAATGAAGGTTTCTAAAGAATAGGCAGTTCTTCAAAGCAGTTGCTGAGAAGAGTTTCAGGCTCTCAATTTTTGCATTCAGGGTAAACTAGAAATCTTAACTCTGCAGCAGTACCACCCTTCACTTCCTTTGAGGTAACTGCAAAGAGACTCGGTATAGTTCTTTCAGAGTCGCATCATTTCAGAACTGAAGCATTTTCAATATTATATACAACAAAGCCATAGTTGTTGCTTGTTTCTTACACCACTAACAACCATTTGCAAAGCCAATAGCACTGACTTGCTGTGGGTGTAATGTTGTTTTATTATATATCTGTATGCAGTGACAGAAACAGCTAAATACCAGTCGGGCAGCACACTTTGCTAAGCACAGAATTTTAGCTTGTGTATTTTTAAGCTTTGGCTTTAATTGCATAAGTGAAGCCCCTATGAGATGCCCTCTAGTTTTTTTTTTTTTATTCCACTTGAAGCCCCGGGTGGACAAATACAATACCCTGCTCACTTCTCCTTTGTATACAAACCACAAGTAATGTTGGACTCATCAGAACATAAATCTATATAAAGTTGTTTCATACATTCTCACTTAGAGCTTGCAATGGTCGCTTCCCGGGGGATAGCCCAGGAAGGAGTACCTACAATGGAATGGGCCACTCATCAATAATAGACTATCTTATGGTTAGTATGTCCTTATGGCATTTGATCCGATATTTCCATGTACTTGACCGCTCGGAAAGTGACCACAACCCCTTGGTAGTAGATCTGGAATTGCCACTTCCCGGCGGGGAGTACCAAGAGGATGATATGGCCTTCAGTAACATTAGGATCTTACAGGGTGGTAAAAGAATCCGATGGTCCTCCATTAAGTCTTCGCCAGATAATTTGGCATCATTGTATAAAAGTGTCACTCCCCAGTTTGAGCGACTAAAAACATTGCTTGAAAATGCCTATAATCTTGATAAAGACGCTAAATTTTTAAACATACACAATGAACTAATGCTCGCCCTAGCGGTAAGCTTTTTTAAATCGGCAAAACAGACTAACCGACAGGCACGCGCCACAAATCCCTGGTATAACCAGTCTTGTAGGAGGGCGAAGACTACTCTAATTTCTGCCCTTAAACTAGGCCATAGAGCAACCATTACGGCCGCAAGGAATGCCTATAAGAATCTCCTCTCCCATGCAAAATCCGAATGGGAAACAGAGAAGTGGCAGGCCATTAAACAGGCATTAATAGCGAAAGATGCCCGAACTTTTTGGAACCTGGTCCATACTGGGAAACCAGAAGGTAAGGCAAAGATCGATCCCAACATCGCCGAGGAAGCCTGGTGTGCATTATTTGGTGAACTTTACTCTAGCCCTGCTTCCCAGCATAAAGTGTTACTAACCATGTCTTTGAGATTGGCCCCTGGATGCCTTCCTCCACCCTTTACCATGTCGGAAGTTACACTTGCAGTTCAAGCATTAAAATGTAACAAGGCCCCAGGGTTGGACAAGATCCCTGGTGATCTTTTCAGAGATGAGCCGAAGATCTGGGTCCCCTACCTGACCGCCATATTTAATGCTATTCTTGACGGTCAAGAGGTTCCAAGTACCTGGCTGGGGGCCGAAATCATCCCGATTTATAAAAAGGGATCTCCGTTGGACCCGTCAAATTATAGGCCAATTAGTCTTATTGACGTTACTCAAAAAATCTACGCCAAACTGCTTTTGCAACGCTTGCAAGATTGGATTAGTGAGAATAACATCCTCTCCCACCTGCAAGCAGGGTTCCGTGCCAAAACATCTACCATCGACCAACTACTACGGCTCCAGGTACTTTACTGGAAGCATGTGGTCTTGGAAGGGGGTAGTCTCTACCTGACATTTGTGGACCTCAAATCCGCATTTGATATGGTGGACAGGAACCAATTGTGGAGTATATTAACAACAATGGGGATTCCACCCTACTTATGTCACCAACTTAAAAGACTCCACGAAGGAACCTATGCAAAGGTACGCTATGGCAAATATGGCCAGCTGACAAGAGCTTTTCCTATTGAGAAGGGAGTTAGGCAGGGATGCGTACTTGCCCCTACTTTATTTTCCCTTTTTTTAAATGGTCTTGTCGATGACTTAATTAGTGTACACAACATTGACGCCCCTAACCTAGCTGGCGGTAAATTTCCTGCACTTATGTTTGCGGATGACACCCTGCTGCTCTCAAAAACACCTATGGGGATGCAGCGGGTGTTAGACCAATTCACCAAATTCTGTAGGAACAGGAATTTGGTGATTAATATAGACAAGACAAAGTACATGGTGTTCAATGCCAGTGCAACTAATTGTCCACGCCCGTCAATGGATGGACGAGCCCTGGAAAGGGTAAATAATTTCACTTACTTAGGTCTGACCTTAAATGATAAAATGAGTTGGGAAACTCAAATGACTAAGGCTAATTTAACCCTTTCTCAGTCTACGGGAGGGATTCTCAAAGTGCAGAAATCTTGTGTCCATAAAGTAGTCAGTATACCACTGGAAATATATAAAGTTCAAACCAGATCATCCACCCTTTACGGGGCTGAACTCTGGGGCCACCGTCCAGCGAGTGAGATTAGCATAACAGAGAATAACTTTATTAGACAGCTGCTCTCTTTACCAAAAAACACTCCTCTAGTTCCTTTAAGGTTGGATATAAATCTGAGGCCCATTGCAGAAGCAATTGCCTCACGCCTGCTCCTTTACTGGCGCAGATTGTGGAGTGTCCCGGAGCTTGAGTGCTATAGAGAAGAACTGAAGATTGTGATGGCACGCCCGGGTGCAGGGAGGATAAAGTGGTTATCCTTTATAAGGGGGCAGGCGTCTAGGATCGGCATGGAGAATCTCTGGTCTAATCCGGAGGACACATGCAAATCCATCTCAAAGAGAACCCTGGCTGAGTCTATAAAATATTACAACTTAGAAGAGGTCCTTCGATCAGCCAGGTCTTCTAGTCTCACTGACAGCTTTCTGGATTTCAAGAATGTCTACAGCTTTGAGAAGGAATTAGACATTATAGAACCTGTCTTAGCAAAAAAACTGTATCTACAGTTCAGATATGGTACACTACCCCTCCACTCTTCCACTGATAAATGGAAAATGGGTTTAGTTCGTCCTTGTCCAGGTTGCAATGATCCAAATGAATCCCTAATTCATGTGATCTTGTTTTGTCCTGCTTATTCTGTTAGCAGAAAAAAATGGATTATACAGCTATGTGTGAACCTAGGAGTCAGGAACCATATAGAGTTTTTTAGAATTTTAAAAACTGATACTAATGCACTAATAGTTACTGCTATTGCTAAATTTTTGTTTTTAATGTGGTTAATTAAACTGAGATTGATTCGGTAGTAGCAAGCTACTTTAATGTAGGTAGACAGCTTGTCTTAGTAAAACTAGGCTTCCACCGCGTTTTGAACCTTTAATCTATGTATTTTCTTGTCTTAGTGTTTTTATCGTCACTCTATAAACCACATGCTAACTGATTTTACTGCAAATATCTAAAATGAGATGTAATTGTGTATTAGTCTATTGCTGTAAATGTATTTTTCTATTTTTGATGTACTTTTATGGTTCATAAACAAACCGAAATAAAGTTAAATTGATGATGATAAAGTTGTTTCTCATATTAAATGGTGAAATTTGTGTAGTTTGTTAATCCACGTTGTTTAATTAGCTGCCCTGCGGGGGTGAGTGTGTGCTTTATTAGGTGTTCACACTATGAAGGTGCTAAATCACTTTCTGCTAAGCAGCACATGAATCCAGTCCAGCAGATGCATATTTATTGTTTGAGTAAATCGTATCGAAGCACTTAAAATTAAATGAATCCGAAATTAAGACATCTGAATGTAAAAACAGAAATGGTTCCCCAGTTATTGCCATATTTTAAAAAACCTGTTCTGAGAACATAGTGATGAAAATGTGAATCAGGCCTTTTTGGATATCTGAAGTAGTCCACTCCACAGAGGTAAACCGGGCTCACCTTTGTTAGCTTGGTGTTAGAAATGTGACCTTTCGACGGGGTCACCTCAAATTTATTTCCTTGCTGCTAAACCCTATTTTTGCTGTTTGTGGAACTCTGTGCACTTAACCCCTGCTAACTAGTGGTACCATTCCTGTGCTCTCCCTTATAACAAGATGAAATTGTCATACCCCTAATTGGCATTCTGAATTTAACTATAAGTCCCTTGTATATTGTACAGCGTGCACCCATGGCCTGTATGTTAAATGTCACCAGTGGAATGCACCCCCCATGGTGCTGCCCACTGCAGAGATTGGGCAAACATGACTGTTGGTCTGTCATGTGTAGCACACTTGTGCAAGTTAAACTGCATTCCGTCTGTCAAAAGTCCCCCTTATAACAGGCCTGAACTATGCTTTAAATATTATCAAGTCGCCCCTAAGGAGGCCTTGCTGCCCATAAGGTAGGGTGCATGATATTTAAAGGTAGAACATGTAAAGGTTAACATGTCCTTACTGTGAAAAAGCTGACATCTACAGCCAGTAATTAGCTTTTGACTAGGCATGAATAAGGTGTGAACTTGCTCCCAGGAGCAAATAATCGGGAGACCTGAATGGATAAAGATGACCCATATGAACCTGACCGAATATGCATGGTGTGGCGGTGTGGCTCTGAGGAATATTTTTGACAAGTTCCAAATCCTGCCTGAATGTCACATTCTCATTGACCGGTCTGGTGTGGTTTCTCATATGACACTTGGAGGCACACTCCAAAAAGGCCTTCCTACTCACGGGCAAAGGTTAGCTGACTCTTGGGCAGGACTCTTTTTTGTCCCAGCCAGATAGGCCCCAATCACAGTGGGCCTCTTTTTGACATTACTGTGTCAAAGCCTGTTTGGCAAGTCTGCTGGGTTTACATAATATATTTGGGCACACTTCAAAGGAGGAAAACAGGATGCCAAACAATGTGTGTGTATCCACTGTCTGGTTGCTGCAGACTCCGCTTTTGTTCTACAAGACTTCTGTTTTTGAGGTTGTTGTGGGTACTGGTCTTCCTCAGCCTGGATTTTAGTGTTAGATGTGGGAGGACACTAGAAGTACCATAGTTTACTCCACACACACATTCCCAGCCTTGAGAATCCAAGTTTAATGTGTCCAAAGACTTGTCCATCTTGAAAATGCCCAAAGTAGGTAAGATTACACAACAAACATTTACCCTATTGTTTAGGGTGTCTCTGTGGGAGATTCTCACCCGCTAAGTTGTGCCAGGTATAAATGTGGCATCTCCAGGAATCCCCTACAGAACATTCCTTGACTTGGAGAAGACCAGAAGAGGACTGTGCCTACAATCTGAGACCTGAGAATGTAATGTAATGTAATGTAATGTAATGTAATGTATGTGTCTTGTAAAGCGCACTTCTGCCCTGAGGCGTCGTGGCGCTGTAGACCGCTGGGGAACCCGTCCTGGCTATCCCTGTGAGATGGTCCCTACTGGGTATCTCCAAGGTGAAACCAGGCATCCCCGGCGAATGTGGGGGGCCGTTGTAGAGATGAGACCAGCTAATGCCCAGAGTTGCCGAGTGTGATCCCTGGTTAGAGTGGGCACCGAGGCGAGAATTATAGAGTCTGCTGACCCTGGTCCACGACCCTGCCGCGTCAGGAATTGAACCCTGGTCCTGGGCCTGTTCTCCCGGGTCTGCCGCCTCTAACCAGTGAGCCACACCACTCCACTAACCTTAAAGACTGGGCATGCACTCTCTCTTGTAGAGAGGGCAAAGAAGTGGACTCCAAGGGTCATAAGGTTGGCTTTGTGTTCAAGCTACAGGGATATAGCAAGCTACAAAATGCGTTTCTTGCAACTGCCCAGCTGATTATTGGCGACTGGAACCTGCTTGACACCTGCTGAGTCTCTAAGTGCATCCCCTGACATGCTAGAGGATTTTAGAAGTATACTCCTGTTGTGGATTGGTACTTAAAAGTCCGAAGCTAAAATCTTTGACCAGGACAAACCTGGTTGTTCCATTTGACTTGCACTCCTATCATGGTCAATATCAAATTGCAGCTAGGTCCCGGGCTACTTCAACCCTTGACTATCATTGGCACTTTATATCTCTTCGAGCTATTTTTACTCAAACCTTTAAAAATTCATCTCTCTGGTTCCCCTAATTGAATTATTTTCACTTTGGTGTCATTTTGTTCATTAAAATGTATGCTAGTTTTCTCCATTTGTTTTGGGAATTTTATTGTTTAGAATTTTGACTTTATTACTGTCAAAGTTCTGCATTAATGTTTTACACTTTGTCTCTAATTTAAGGCCGTATGCTCTCTGCCATAACTATTGGAAGAATGAGCTCTGGTTTATTTAGTAACTTTAGTGGTTTATCCTGATGGAGGACTATGATTACTTGATTTGTGTACTCGTCCCCTTCAACCAATAGCCCACTTTATTACACTTTGCCTCAAGAGAAGCAAGCCCCGGAGTAGCTGCATGCGTGTGTTGTGCATAACAAACCAACCTTGACAGCAGTACAGTAAGAATTTGAGGAAGTCAATGTTCACACCAAGTTCAGGATAAACCTAAAATGTATAAGAACTATTATAGCAAAAATAATGACACATGGCTAAGAGGGTCAAAGTGCTTGAGAATAAGATTTGATTGTCAATAAGCATTCAATGAAAAAATAGAGTGCATTAAAAAAACAAGCAGAAAACCAATGATAAACAGTAATGAATGCAAATGCTTTGAAAAAACAATGATGCATCTCAGTTGAAAATTCGATATAGCAAAATGTAAGCTAGTCCATTATAAAGACAAGTGGTACCAGGGTCTGCTCCATGGAGCAGGTCTTGATTTAAAGTAAGCACGCCTCTCCTCTTCGCAGCGTGTGCAGCCAGAACAGCGAGCACACCTACAGCCAGCGAGCGACACGCACCGCAGCCGGCCACAGATTGGAGAAGCAGCGTCGTTGCTGAGCAGTGTGCGCCTGAAAGAAAATAGTGCTCATCGATTACATAAAGCCGACTATGTAACATCGCAAGTAAAAGATCCAGTCGTTATGGGCAGTCACAAAAGGAGACAGGGCGGTAAGAAGGAGGGACTAAGAATCCTCATATTTAATTGGAATCCAGCGTTTACCAAAGACAATGCCACCAGCCAATGAAAAATATGTGCGGAGTGGGCAAGGCTTCCTCAGCACTTCCACATCATACCCTACTGCAGCATGCCTCGCAGAGCGAGCAGGGCATGCGCGCTGCAACACTAGTCTCGACCTAAACATTTTAGTTTTCTTAAAAAATAAATATATGAATCTCAAAATATAGAATAATAGTTAAAATTCCTTAGTGAGTTCATAAAGGTGACTGTATTCTAGGTACCTCAAATTTAAAGCCTTTATGGATGAATGCCAACTGGGAATTTAAGATATACATATGACTAACACTGTAACATATATATAGAGATGTTTATGTATAGATATATAGATGGATATATAGTTCGATATGCATATATATATATATATATTTTTTTTTTAACTTTTCCATGAAAGGGGAATAACATTTTCAAAACTGTGATCTTCACTTTTAGCTTTGTCATGTTAACTTGAGGGACAAGTTGGGTTGGGTGCTCGTAGAATGTAGCTTCCAGCATCTTGTAAAAAAATAGATCCATTGCATTTGTGACATTGTATTGGCGGTTATGATAGTGTAGACTGCAGAACGGTCTGTGTTCGTATTACGTCTGCTCCTTGGCTATGTAGGATCAAGCACCACAGCTAAAACAGCCTGAGTCTCCTTGTTCTTCATTTCCAGGTTTAACCTAGAAGTGCCTACAGTAAGAGTGCACAAATTTACAAAGCCTCACTTTTATTAACTCAAGTTTTTTTTTGTTTTCTTTCAACATTACCGATAAGCCACTGGTTAATTTTGGGCTTTGTGAGTGGCAGCAGTCCACCTCATCCCTTAATTGCCAGTGCTTCAACCGCCTCGCACCAAGATTCCTAGCTGCGGATTGCCACACAAAATCCACGCAAACTACCAACATTATTCGCATTGTGGTCCACCCAATGCCCACTATGTCCCCAAGCCCTCTTCACCATTCTTGCCACAGCTAGGCTGCTCTACCCAGTTCATACTGGTGTTCAGAGGCAGGGTGCAGCGTTCCAAGATGTTGTTTTATTCCCCAGGAAACTCCTGGACCAGAAAGTTCCACCATGCTCTTAGAAGGGCAAATGAGAAGAGTTTAGCTACTACACACAGGGGGAATTTACCCTACTTCCTCTGCTGTGCATATACGTTTTAAAATGCACTCACCTCTTGCAGAAAGTTATTCACTTTGCCGTTTTGTTCTATACAAGTTTCACATACTTAAGGCCAGAGTAGCAAACTTTTTATGAACTAAAGTACACTTTTTTTCACTGAAAATACAAATATGATACTAAATTGAGAAATTGTACTATTACGAATTTAAAGGTGACCTTGGGAAAATGAATTGAGGGAGTATCCCGTGAGCACCCACACATTTCTAAGTTTGTTGTTATTCGGAGACATTTTTCTGGTAGCTTCTTGCACTTAAAAGGCATACAAAACTACTCCCACAAAAGGCAGGAGCAATTGTTTTTTCTCGGTGTAAACATTTTTGAAAAACCCTCCATATTTCATGATTGTTTAAAACAATTGTTCTTTCCCTCTGTAGGGGAAAAGATAGTCAAAGAAATCTGCATGACACTGATATGCCCTGTGCTGGAGATGTACAAATGCCTTAGATTTCCAGGAGTTTATCTAATAGTGCTTGTGAATCCCTAGAAAGCTAGACATGTAAAAGCAATACTATGGGAGTACATTTCAAACTTGAGCTAGCCCTGCTGTGTGGATCGTTTTTTTGTAATCTGACTGGGGTTGCTATAAAAATGTAATACCGCTATTGGGAATAGAACCAAGAACTATTTTTCCTTTAAAGAAGACTATCAGCATTTTCCTATGCAGTAGTCCTCCTATAATTAATAGAACCAACAACGATTTTTCCTACAACTCAGAATATCAGCATTTTCCTAGGTTGTAGTCCTCTAATATTTTTCCCTCCACACACATTCCTCAGTATTTTATTATTGTTTCCACGGCATTTATGGTAAAAGATTGTCCCAACAATAAAATTGTTGAGCATTGTCCACAAAGTAGAGAAAATGGGACAAAAGCGTATATTGTTATAATAATTCAGTGCCTCAGAAGTGCTCTAGACTCAGACATGCAGCACAGTGTCCACTCTTTGTCCAGTTCATTGAGCTCAGGATGCAGGGCAAGGGGTGTTGCCTGTGCCCTCCCAGCTTCTTGACTATGTCAGGGCTCTGGGCCCTGCAGCCACTCTGAGAGGCTAAGCTAGACAAGGGTTCCACGCCTGAAGTTGTTTTCTGCAAGCTTGGCCTCGTCAAAGCACACTAACTCAAAGCCTGACAAAGAAAAGAGGTGTAATGCACAAAGGTACATAGCTCATCTGATGAAATGCAGTTTTCTTGGCATCCACCATTGTTATGGAACTGCAAGGGATGATAAAACACAGGGCTGATCCTACGTATTAAAAGCATAGGTAGCCTGTACAAAGCATTTCAGAAGAAAAATTAGGACAATATAAAAAGAACTAGTAGCAATAGATCTGTAACTCCAGCTTCGAGCTGTTCCAGCTAAATTAATCCGTGACATTTTACTTTTTGTCTGCAAACAGACTACCGTTCCAGATACATTTCCCTATAAAAGGGAGCCTGACTTCCTATCTATAAATAGAACTGGAGGCAAATGAACCCGCAGGGTTATAAAATATAACTAGATGGAAGAAATCTGTTTCTTGATATTTTACGCCCTGCAAGTAAAATCACTTCTGGGAAGGGCAAATCCCTTTCTCATTAGCGACAGACCTTTATATAGGTTTTTCTATGTGTTAGAGAGGCTTTTCAAAAACCTGTTTAAAATATTAAGCCAGAAAAATAGCTTAGTGGGTTAACGTGCGGGTTTGACAGAGTACTGTCTCACTCGGAAGAGACATGACTGGGATGACATTGCCTGCATTTTGAGGGTGATGAATGGAGCACCACTAGTTTGTTAGTGCAATGGAATGCCTATTCTAAGCTCCAAGAAACCATTGACTTTGTATTATGTCAGTCTTTAGAGGTCAATATTAAATCTGATAGCTATCAGTTGTTCTTTGTGCATAACTTTGATTATCATGATAAAAATGTATGATTTCTGTGACAGTAAAGCATTTCTAAATCATCTTTCCTGTATCCTTCCAGAAAGTTGTGTCATTAAGTTCCCAGCAGACATCAATTTTTGTCCCGAAGTAGCATTACTTTTGTGTAACTAGTATCGGCCCAATGAAACTTCACAGATATGATCCTTTACTATTGAGAAATTGATGCACTGACAAAGCATGATTTGTGATGATGAGCACAATGTGCACTAACATGCTGACAAGAGGACAGTAATTTACACCTAACCCAGTCCAGCTCTGGAGATAAAGGTCTCTGAAACACATTTTGAGAACAACAAATGGTAAAGAAAATATAATATGTGGGCATGCATGCCCTTTCATTCATTACATATTTAAATATTCGGACTCCGGGACAGGGAATAAATTGACACAGAGAGAATATACAGAGTCACTTAAACAGGGAATAAAATGAGAGCAGGACTTAGTTTGCGCCAGTGGTAGAACCAGAAGATGCTGACGTGCTCTGTGTTAGGAAGGCCTGCAGAAGCACACCACAGCCGCAGCGCAATATCCACTGACACAGATTTTGCGGTAACTCGCAAGAGCAGAACAGCAAATGGATGACCAGTAACCAGCAGAGACCTCAGTCTGTAACCGACACATTGAACACTGTGACAAGTGGTGCCATCTTGTAAACATGTCCAATAAACATATTACCCACGTAGCTCCTTCTTGTGTATCACCAGTGACACTGACTGGAGATCTTACCATTCCCTCAGTGATGCTGCTGAGCGATGCCAGTGGGGAATGATGTCTAGCGTCAAGCCGCCATTAAAAGTGTTACAAGAGGCCTCTCCTCCTCACTGAACATTCCAGCTATACATTGTTTTGTGAGGCAAGAGGGCCACATAAGAGGGTGTGTTCTCTTGGTATCTGGACAAAAGGTACACTCGATGCCTGTAGAATGTTACTTGCTGATACTCAAAGGCCTAATATCTTCTACCGTTAGGGAATTCATCCAGCTGATATCTTTGTCTTACCCTTGTTTGAACTGAAGCCTGAGCTCTATTAGGATTAGGTATCCCTGCCTCGGAGAGCTTGATGTGTGCTTCTCAGGACTCCTCCCTGCCTTTGATGATTGTTCTGCTGTATAATTTTTCAAGTGCATAACACTACTATTGGGATAGCTCTTTGCTCACGCTCTCAAAAACCTTAAAAACGGTTGCATGATTAGACATAGTCCGTAACATTGGGCAGAGAATAACTACATAATACATTTGTGATGGGCGTGGTCAGTGTTTTTGCACCTGATTTACAGGTTAGAGTAAATAATAGGGAATAACATATAAAGTTATATTTGACAGTTTGGGTTTGTTAGCCATTTTTTATTTATTTATTTTTACATTTAGCACGGACACAAACTAACAGATCAAACCAGAGCTGCACTAAAAACGGAAATAACACAATTTGCTCCACACTCCTATAATCACAAATTGAATTTTCACCTATTTTAGCACTGACTCTCGAGTCTAAATGACCTTGTTAGAAGTAGGCGCCCACCATTAATTCAACTTAAATAAAACAGACCATCTTGTTAGGTGTGACTTAGAAGTGCAATAGATCTTTGTGTTACCAGTGCTTTAAAATGTACATAGACTAGGCTTTGGGAGGAGCATCTCTCTCACCTCATGGTATTGGTTTTTTGGTGTATTATCCTGCCTCCTATGGCGTGCTTCCATTGCAGTGCTTGAGGGACTCTTAAGTATTTTGAATCATCTCACATTAATTGTTTTCTTCGAAATACATTGTATACATAAATACAAAATGTATTTGTTTTTTCAATGCAGCATGCGTTTT
The DNA here is from genome assembly GCF_964263255.1 of Lissotriton vulgaris. Taxonomy (NCBI): domain Eukaryota; kingdom Metazoa; phylum Chordata; class Amphibia; order Caudata; family Salamandridae; genus Lissotriton; species Lissotriton vulgaris. The sequence continues at coordinate 735,680,399 of NC_141698.1, forward strand.
TAAACATTAACATTTGTTAACATGCAAGACAGACCCCCATTTTCTGTGCCAGTGCTTATTTTTCTTTATGGCGCAGCTTTCCACTTGCAAAGCTTAAGCCAGTCAATTTGACAAGACGCTTCCAACATGATAGTTATGTCTGTCAGCTGTATCCTGATTGGATGCTGCAACTTCATTAAGGATATGGCCTATGTCCTTACTTAGGTCTTCTGGTTTCCTCGGTTTCAGAACTGTCAGTATTCCCTGAACGATATAAGTTCCTGTAGACTTGAGGAAAAATAGCCATTTAAAAAAAAACTTGAGGTGGGTGTAATTCTTTGCACTAAAATAAATTCGTATGTTGTCAAAGCAAAGTACATTCATGCTTTCTTGCATCTGCACAACTGTTGCGCTATCGAGAATTATACATGATCCATTGGTCCATACACTTTCTTTGCATCTTATTTATGTTGCTTTTAAGTTTTCAAACTGAGAATTCAACAAGTAGTTCTAGGACTATTAGTTTATGTACAGCTTGGCAACGCACCTGTATCTGGTGCGATATTTGCCTTTTTTTGTAATGCAAACCTGGTCCAATTGCATTAGAGCGATTTCCAGCAGAACCAGACTGTTATACATTTTTTTTAAGGTCAAGGAGATTTATTGATTTGCCCACAATCACAGGATGCTGATGTGAAGCCCGAATTCAAACCTTTCACTGTTACTCAAACTCAAAGCCAGACTAATATAAATCAATCTCATGAACATACTGTAAAAAATACAAGATGATCAAAGGAAGGCCAAAATGGCGTACAATATTCCTCCTCAACAGCAAAGAGCATATAAGAATTTCAGTGGCACGATGCAAAAGATAAGAGAGGATTTGATGACTAGACAAGTGGTTTCAATCATACTCCCCATACATGAAAAAGATTTGCAACATCTATTAAACCCTACACTAAACCAAGAATAGGGGAAACTCAATTGGATCAAGGAAGTAAGAAAAGTGTCAGCATCAGTACCTCTGTTTAAGTTCCACAAGCAAATAGTCCTGTATAGCCTGAAGCCACACAATCAGAGATGTCGAGAGATCTGTACATCTCCAAGTCTAAGGGAAGTCTGACTAACCCCAAGGTGGGTTCGCTAATTAAAATTCACTAAGAACATTAAAGAAATATGACCTCATATGCATCTTAGTCCAAGAGAAACTTAGCGCCTAAAACACTACTCCCATATTCCAGTCTTTGTTTCCAAAGCATCCTTGCATTCCTCCCTTCGTCTGATAGTACCAACCGGTAACACTCTCTTTGTCCTTCTCATCATCATCATCAAAAACTTTATTTCGGCTATTACAGCCATAAAAGCACATTTAGATTCACAACATATGAAAATCCAAGTCAAGAAAAAAGTATAAGATTATGAAGAACACTAGTTAATATACATAGCAATATAAACTCACCCGTTGGGAAGTAGACATATTAAAATCTTCATTATGGGAAATTTAATCTGTTCAAACATACATTAAAAATATAATTTAAACTGAGAATATTTTTTTTTAAAAAGATGATTCACATCCAATGTTTTTATAGCACCCAGGATCAAAATAGCAGCCAGTTAGCAGGTATTACTATTTCTTGCATGAATTAATCAGCAAATACCTACACTTACAGGCTTAATTTTTACAGAGTCCAGAATCACAACAAATGACAAGTAGGAGCTGGTAGTACTTATTGTCATATCAATTTTTGAGTAGATGCCTTCGTATACACCACATAGCAAATAGAAATTTAGAAATTGCAACAACATAAACCGGGTTAGTATCAGATTTTAGGATCTTATAAAATTCTATGTAATTTCTTATACCCAGGTTTCTGCAGAGTTGAATAACCCACTTAGACCTAGCCTGCTTGTATGCCAAGCAGAAGAACAATATATGAATGACTGTTTCTTCCTCCACTAGGCACCCAGGAAAAAGGCGAGGGGTAGCACCCACCCACTTATTAGTTGAAGCGTGAAACGGGAGCGTCCCAGATCTAAATTGCAAATTCAACTTCTTAGCTAATGGCGGTTGTATTGAATCCAACACCGGCTCCAATTTGTATTGGGACTTAATATCCCCAAACCCAAAGTTTAACTAGAGGGGTTAACTGTCTGTAAAATACTTGTCAATTTGTAATCTTTCAAGGCACTAGCTAAAGATTTTTTTTGAAGTACCTAGGCAAGATTCCGCAGGTACGGTCCATAGGTCCTCCCTTCCTATTGCACGAAAAGAATCCCTAATAAAGGACAGTCCTTCTTGAAAGTTATTTGACCTTGCCAGATCTTCCTCGCCTCACTATTTCTGAAATACAGTATGCTTTTTACTACAGAATGAATGCCTTTGGTCCGCACCTGCAGAGGAGAAAACAAGTAGAAAAACAACTTTCACGTTCGTATTAAATGTCTCGACTGCAAGCTTAAAGGCCGCAATCATGCTAACTTAACAGTTTACTTCAAATGCATATCAATTCTACTACCTATATGTAATCTAATAAATGAAATCTTTAATAAAGGAATCAGACTATTTTATACTATACTGTTATATGTGGCACAGTAAACTAATACATATTTTGTTAAACAAAAGTGACACCGGTCACAGTTTATAAAGAAAGCATTAAAAACAAATATGATTCATTCGCACTAATCCTTGGCAGATGCACTGCATTAACTGCATTTTAGCACACCACCTTACAATCTAAACCTACAGAAGATTAATATCATTAATCCAGATGTCTCTGAAAAGGAAAATGTTAATATGCACACACACGTCTCCAACACACAATAAATGCACCTTCTATACCTTTATTGCACCATATTGCATTGGTATTATTGCATCACGCGAGTACATAAGGTCAAAGGTAAATATATAAATGGCCTAGCCAAACTTCAAAGAATGAAGCCGCAATTATGCTACTCTAAAACATTTAATTTGTTTATGGTTCCTTTGACTTGTATCTCCAAGGAACTTGTGAATACAGTCTCTTGCAATGAAATGTAGAAAGGTGGTGTTGAAAAGGAGGAGGGATGGGAGGGGTGGATGGATGGATGAATGCAGACATGGATGGATAGAGAAAACCATGGAGTGCTGGATGGAGAGAATGGTGTATGGAGAGAAAAATGGAGATGATAGATGGAGCAATAGATGGATGATGAGCAAAATGGGCAGAGAGGGGGATGAAGGGATCAGTGGAAAAAGTGTTTCTGGAGAGAAGGATGGATGATGGTTCGATAGACAAAGGACTGAAATGAGAGAAGAATGTCTGGTGAGGAGGGATGGATGGGAGAAAGAAGGGTAGAGAGATGGTCGAGTTGATGGATTATGACAAGGACGGATGGAGAGAGACATCGAATGGATGGATAAACACTAAAAGAAAGAAGGAAGTCAAGGAGAAAAATTACAAAGAAGAATAGATAGAAAGGGCAAAAGACTGAGATGGTAGGATATTTAAGAATTACCTCAAGTGGTATGACTGACATGTTAGCCAACCTCCTCCACTCACTTAGAGCTGGATGGAACATAGTTCACAGTGTTGAGTGTTGTATTTTTCTGGCTGCTGAAGTCAACAAGGAGACCTCCTTTTGGTAAAATGTTACGCACCACACATCAGTTTGCCACAATACTCTTTACTCACCAGTCAGATGAACAAGAGGGAAATGTAGTCAGTATAAAATTAAAAATAAAAACAAAAAGGTAAACATATACAAATATATTCAATTTTATTTATCTCAGAAAGGTCACACTCAATGTGGCATGCCAAAAACACTTTTCACGATTAAAATATGAAGCTGAAAAAAGGAAGGAAAGGGGATATATTACAGGACTGGAATAGTAGCGCCTCAAGGGAATTCAAATAGCCTCTAGATATCCTTACTTTCATGCCCCAACCGAACCTTTACGGCAGTAGGGGAGGGAAATATTTATACCTAAAAATCAACTCGTGAAATTGTCTGGCCACCCACATTTTCAATGTGGCGTACAAAACAATACAAATGGGAGGTCCTTACTAATGAGGGACATTACTAAAAGCGCCCATGCTATAAAGCTCCACTAAAAAGTAAAACACGATTGCCTAAAGAGGTAAATTAAGCAACGTTTTTACCTTAAAATCTAAGTATGCAAGGCCGCACGCGGTCTTGATCCCTTTCGCGTTTAGTAATACAGAAACGTGGTACCACGCGGCCTCATAAAGTCCCGCCCGATAGTGAATACCACGATGCCGATAGTCTAAAGAAAAAGATGAAACATAAACGTAAGCCCCGGGGAGAGAGACGGCCAAGTAAATGAATACATATATTACCCGACCCCTCGCGCCACATAACTGTTTTTTGATGCAAACGGTCACGAGGCATACGCCTCAGGATGTAGTCAGGAATTCAGAAATAGACATTCATACCGAAGTAGAGTCTTTAAATACACCTGAACTACACTCGGTGACCGAATGTTATTCAATCCATATCCGGCCACATATAGGAGTAAGGGTTGGCTAGTACAATACATGGCAAATAGCGACCGCCATATTGGAAGTAGAGACGCACCACGTGCTTATTCATTCTATCTCTACAAAGGGTATTATACGCACCCATAACCAATATGTATTAGCATGATGATAGACATAAAAGATGCAAAGTATGTATACTTAGCGTCATGTAAGGACCCAAACAATACTTGTCGAGGCTAAACATGTATTTTGCATCACATGTGGCCCGTTTGGGTCTCTTTTAAAACCGCAATATTAAACATCCCAAAAAATATATAGTGATAGCAGAGAAGCCCCAAATGGCTTACAATGATAGCAAAAAAACTCATAATGTACACGCATACAGGATTGTAACAATAACCAATAAAGGATGGACATCATTACATTCTAGTGAGAGCTTCCCTACCATGATTGAGAATGTGCCAGTTCTAATTCACCACATTTTTTATCTGATTGCTAATGTTCGAAAATTTGCTAACAAAGACCAGCTTGTCCAGTGGTTCCTTATTATTTTCAGAATTATCGAGCAAGGCATCCCGATCATAGAACCTAGCTCTTTTCAGAGAATGGGATAGGAGCTTCTTGGGGTAACCCCTGTCCTTGAACCTCTTCTTAAGAACCTCAGCATGTTTATCGAAATCATTCAAACCTGAACAATTCCTCCTGAGCCGAAGAAATTGGCTAAAAGGGATACTGTCCCTCTGCGACTCAGGATGGAAACTTAAGAAGTGGAGGAGGGTGTTTTATGGCTACTGCCTTGATTGCGGGTGTGTCTACAAGCTCTTGTACCGCTGTTTGTGAAGGCTGCTGAGTTGTTTAACTTTGCTTTTCCAGATCAATCTCTCCCCAGTGCGCATCACAGAATTATTCTTCTGTAATTTACTCCTTTTACTATGTTCGCTTCCCTTGCAATGTAGTTCCTAGTACTTGCTGCCATTTTATCATCCACTATCTCTTCTAGTTCTATTTCAAGCCATGAGATAGCTCAGCTTCATACTAAACCTGAAGCGTGTGAATAACAGCAGGGCTAGTGTTGCTGGCGTCCTTCCAAAGGTGAGAAAGTATGAGGTCGCCAGGAATTTTAGTTGGCAAAACTGTCAGGGGGAAATACTATGTTCTCTTATTTGCACTGTGCAATTCAGAGTCCTGCATGGCAAAACGAAGATTCTATTTGTTTTTTTTCTAGCCCTACCGACTGGTAAACCCACATATTTCCCCTTTGCAAAGCCCTTCACATAAAACTAGCAGAAATGTGTACAGGGGGAACCCCTGGGTCCCTGTTTACTTTGTGTTTGACTCACAATCTGAAATATGGAGCAACAGCTGTTTGCCAGGCGTGGCTCGTGCAGATAAGAGTGGTGGGGCCTAGTGGTGTGGGGGATTTCGACAGACAAGGTGAAATTAATTGAATAGTCTATGAGTAGGTTTTTAAGTGTTCAGAAATTTTGGCGCTCAACTTCTCACGGTAAAGTATTAGCTTGTCTTAGTGTCTTGGTAGGTGCTTCTTGGCCAGAGGAAAACCTTAACCTCTGCAAAGAGAAGAGGTACAAGAACCTCCCTCTTATTCTAATTGGGCAGGGATCCAGAGCACACTATATTTAGAAATGATATTTTCATATTAACGTATTCCTTCATTCGGGATAGATGACACCAAACGTAAATTTTCAATAGTTTTATTCATAGCAGTGTTCATTTCTTGGGAATCACTGTACCTGTCACTCAAGCTTGAGTGACAGGTACAGTGATTCCCAAGAGGTGAACACTGCTATGAATAAAACTATTGAACATTTACGTTTGGTGTCATCTATCCCGAATGAAGGAATACGTTAATATGAAAATATCATTTCTAAATATAGTGTGCTCTGGATCCCTGCCCAAGGTGAAATTAATTGTTTAATTTTCCCTCGTGATAATCTGGAGAAATCCTCCCCCCTCATCCACATAATTACATTCCCCCCCAAAACACCCCCCCCCATCACCCGGCCGTCCCGCTCTTACTTACATGTGCCACGGCTGCTGTTTGCCCCCTATTTTGGATTTACCACTGAACTACGGAACTTCAAACTATGCCTATGGAAGAATAATGGTCAGTGCATTAACCCGAAGGAAAACATTGGGTGAACTACTTATAATATGCAAATCACTGATGTCGAAGGAAGTGTTACCATGAAGAGCTGTCAGGCCATTATAATAATCCTCATAAAAAATGTGAAGGACTCATTTTGCAAAAACAACAAATTAACATGATCACAAACGCTTGTGAAAGGAATATTTTTTGGTTTTACTTTTTATACAACTCTTATCTTTTCAACAGGTTAACTTGTAACTAAACTCAGAAATTTATGAAAGTGACAATATTTTTTTACAGACGCATGGAAGTTGGAAAGTACAAATTTAAACTGTTTTAATGAGGAAACAATGGGCTGGGTGTATTTTTTCAACATTGAACTTTCTCCTAATGCATGTTTGTTAACTGCTTTTATTCGTTCTGTTGCATAGCACCCAACTGCTTCATATTTGCAGAAGGGATAATTTTGCCAACTTCCCTGTTCCTCAAAGTAGAGGTTAAAAGTTAACCTCTCTTGGGTCACTCTCCAAAATGACCATCAAGTTGTCAGTGGGATGGAGGTTTACAAACACCCTGAATCTAGACTTCAGACATCCAGTGTTGATAAATGCAAGCAGCTGCAGTGCTGTGGTACAAATTGACATTTCCCAGTGTGGTCTAGGAGAATGGAATGCCCTTTCTGAAAATAGTGGGGGTGGGGGGATCCCTTTCCACCTGCACCCTCCTCTATTTTGGGCCCTGATAATAGTATTATGCGTAATTTGCCTGATGCCAAAACCTTGGTGATTCCCACTTATTATATCCTTTATGGTTATTAGAATTAATCATCTTATAGCCATCATAACTTTTCTTACCTTGTCAAGACAAAGGGAAAACATTTCTGATTGACAGTGCACACATTGTGCTGGTGGACGATGGTAGCTCTTTCTAAGAGGCTGATCCTTCAGTAAGGGAATACTCCTCTGGCTCACCTGACTGTGTTGAAAGCTTTATTGCGTATTGATTTTTATTTCAGCCAGGTGGAAACAGTGGCTGATAAACTCTTTTCCTGTCTTTGTATCAACTTACTGTAGTGTAGTTCCTACAAATCTGTAGGACCTGCACGTTTATGAAGTGTTTAGACTAATTCTGGTCACCCCCACAAGATACGTTGGCCTAGAGATCAGCAAGCTCACAGTGCCACAAGAAGCCCCCCTAACCTTACCCGGGAGCGAATAGTTTCTGGCAACCACTGAGCAGGACAACCCTGACCTCTCGGGGATCGTGAAAACAGATCAGAACCTTTTACTCAGTCAGTCGAGCTTAGAGAAATATACAGAGAATACACAGTGGAACGTTTTAAATATATTTATTGAACTAAAATTATTCTTGTATAGAAAATGTGCTGCGATATTCAGTAGACAGAAGCAGAAGAAAGTGATAACAAGCACTAAATACATAAATTGTAGATACAGTTCTACCATGTTGCTAAAACAGTGTGTATGTGTGTATATATACATACAGGCATATAGGCAAGGCAGTAATCAGGTCTACTCCTACTATGCAGAACTGTGCCCTAAGTGTTCCTAGAGTGTGTGTAGGAGTGAAGATGAGAATTTCCCCCAAGGGACAATCCAACCCGATAACCTGGCAGGAGAGAATGCAGGAGCCCGTCTTGGTCAGAAACTGGATATCCCCTCTCGGAGATGTCAGACCACTGTGTGGTGAAGTCTCGGCATGCAGGGACCCTCAGTGTCAGCTGAAGTGCCTCCTCTGCTAATCTTTTGGGATGCTCTTTATGTAAAATAGAAAGCAGCCTTGCGATGTGCATAAAGATAAATTGTTATAGATATATAGATAACCATGTCGCCCTGTAAATGAAGATATTTGTACATAATGCGTAGAATGGTCTTGTACATGATGTTCTAGGCATTGTGATAATGTTGTGCTAGGTTAGATGTGAAACCAAAGTAGTTTCAGAGAAACTAACCAACATTGTCATGCACACAAATATGTACCAAAGGTCACAGCAGAAATTTCTTTGTGGAAAAAAAAACAATGTAAGAAATGAGCCTCTTTGACTCATGTGCCTAACCTGAGCACATAACAGTACTGGTGCTCTAAACCCATAATCTGCCAAAATGTTTGTTTCACCAAATGTCATTTCTATATCAATCAATCAATGACACTTATAAAGCGCGCTACATACCCGTAGTGTCTCAAGGCGCTTGGGGGGGGGGGGGGGTGCCGCTACTGCTCGAACAGCCAGGTCTTCAGCTTCTTCCTGAAGGAGAGGTGGTCTTGGGTCAGGCGCAGGTCGGTCGGGAGGGAGTTCCAGGTCTTGGCGGCCAGGAAGGAGAAGGACCTTCCTCCTGTAGTCGCTCTTCGGATGCGGGGGACGGCGGCGAGGGCGTGGTTGGCTGATCGGAGGTGGCGTTTGGGAGCGTAGAAGTTGACTCGGCTGTTGAGGTAGCTCGGGCCTTGGTCGTGTAGGGCTTTGTGTGCGTGGGTGAGGAGGCGGAAGGTGATTCTTTTGTTGACGGGGAGCCAGTGAAGGTCTCTCAGATGTCCGGAGATGTGGCTGGTTCGTGGGATGTCGAGGATGAGTCTGGCTGAGGCGTTCTGGATCCGCTGGAGTCTCTTCTGGAGCTTGGCGGTGGTACCGGCGTAGAGGGCGTTGCCGTAGTCCAGTCGGCTGGTGACGAGGGCCTGGGTGACGGTCTTCCTGGTCTCGGTGGGGATCCACCAGAAGATCTTCCGTAGCATGCGTAGGATGTTGAAGCACGCCGAGGAGACGTTGTTGACTTGCCTGGTCATGGAGAGGGAGGAGTCCAGGATGAAGCCCAGGTTGCGTGCATGGTCTGTCGGTTTGGGTGCGGTGCCCAGGGCGGGAGGCCACCAGGAGTCGTCCCAGGCGGAGGGTGAGGGGCCCAGGATGAGGACCTCCGTCTTGTCCGAGTTCAGTTTCAGGCGGCTGGTCGTCATCCACTCGGCTACCTCTTTCATCCCTTCATGCAGGTTGGCTCTGGCGGCGGTGGGGTCGTTGGTCAGGGAGAGGATCAGCTGGGTGTCGTCGGCGTAGGAGATTATGCTGAGGTTGTGTTTGCGTACGATGGCCGCGAGGGGGCTCATGTAGACGTTGAAGAGGGTGGGGCTCAGAGATGATCCTTGAGGGACGCCGCAGATGACTTCGGAGGCCTCTGACTTGTACGGTGGTAGGCGGACTCTCTGTGTTCTTCCGTCGAGGAAGGAGATGATCCATTCCAGCGCCTTGTCCTGGATTCCGATGTTGCTGAGGCGCCGTACTAGGGTGCGGTGGCAGACCGTGTCGAATGCCGCGGAGCGGTCTAGGAGGATGAGGGCCGCTGTTTCTCCATTGTCCATCAGGGCTCGGATGTCATCGGTGGCGGCGATGAGGGCGGTCTCGGTGCTGTGATTGGCTCGGAAGCCGGACTGTGAGGGGTCGAGGGATCCGTTCGTCTCGAGGAAGGCGGCCATCTGCTTGTTGACGGTCTTCTCGATGACTTTGGCTGGAAACGGGAGGAGCGAGATGGGGCGGTAGTTCTTAAGGTCGGTGGGGTCCGCTGTTGGTTTCTTGAGTAGAGCGCTGAGTTCGGCGTGTTTCCAGCTCTCAGGGAAGATGGTGGTATCGAAGGATGTGTTGATGATGTCTCGCAGGTGGGGTGCGATGACAGCGTCGGCCTTGTTGAAGACGTGGTGAGGGCAGGGGTCGGTCGGTGACCCGGAGTGGATGGAGTTCATCGTGCAGATGGTGTCTTCAGTGCTGATCGGGGTCCAGGCGTGGAGGGTGGTGGTGGGGGGTGGTTGTTCGGTCATGGTGTGCGTTGGTTGGTTGTAGAAGCTGTTGTGTATGTCCGCGATCTTGTTGTGGAAGTATGAAGCGAGGGAGTTGCAGAGGTCTTGCGATGGGGTGATGTCGTTGTTTCCTGCGCTGGGGTTGGAAAGCTCTTTCACGATGTTGAAGAGTTCCTTGCAGTTGTGTGCGTTGTTGTCCAACCGGTCCTTGAATGCTGTTTTCTTGGCGGCGCGGATCAGCTGGTGGTGTTTCCGGGTGGCAAGTTTGAAGGAGGTCCTGTTGTCCGGTGTCGGTTCCTTTCTCCAGACTTTCTCGAGGGCTCGGCAGTTCTTCTTGGAGCTCTTGAGTTCATCGGTGAACCATGGAGCCTTCTTGCTGCCGGGTCTGCTAGGCGGGGTCCTCAGTGGGGCGAGTTCGTCCGCGCAGTTGCTGATCCACTTCGTGAGGTTGTCGACGGCCTGGCTGGGGTTCGCTGAGCTGGCAGGAGGGTGCTGGCTCAGGGAGGTGGCGAGCTGGTCTGCTGTGATCTTGTTCCAGCTTCTGTGGGCGGCCTGTTGCTGGTGTTGGTGGGTCGTCGTTCTCTTGAAGGTGAAGTGGACGCAGCTGTGGTCCGTCCATTGAAGCTCTGTGGCGTGGCTGAAGTCGATGTCTGTGCTGGAAGAGAAGACTGCGTCGAGTGTGTGTCCGGCGAGGTGGGTGGGGGTGGACACCAGTTGCTTGAGTCCCAGGTTGGCGAGGTTGGCGAGCAGGGTGCTGGTGTTGCGGTCGTTGTTGTTCTCTAGATGGAAGTTGAGGTCTCCCAGGAGGATGTAGTCAGCGGAGGGAGGGCGTGCGGGCTGACGAAGTCGGCGATGTCCTCGCTGAATTGTGTGCGTGGTCCAGGGGGTCGGTAGATCAGGGTGCCTCTGAGGGTGGTGTTCGGGTTGGTGTGGATCTGGAAATGCAGGTGTTCGGCGCTGGTCAGGGTGTTGTCGGTGCTGGTCGTGAGACGGATGGTGTTCCTGTGGATGATGGCGATGCCTCCTCCCATCTGGTTGGCGTTTCGGTCCCTCCGGACGATCTTGTAGCCCTCTGGGATAGCGATGGCGATGTCGGGAGCTGAAGAGGCGTTCATCCAGGTCTCCGTGAGGAAGGCAACGTCAGGAGCTGTGGCGTCTAGAAGGTTCCAGAGTTCGATGGCGTGTCTGTGGACGGAGCGGGTGTTGAGCAGGATGCACTTGAGGTGGGTGCTGCTGGTGTTCGACTTGGCGGGTGCTGGTGCGAGGCTGGTCCGGATGCAGGAGAACTTGCAGGCGTGGCAGCTGAAAGGTCCGTGGGTACGTCGTGGAGTGGCTTGATGGCATTCTGGGAGTCGGCCGGTGTTGAGTGCGGTGAGGGAGGCGGCAGAGTACGTCAGGCGGGTCGGTCGGGGTCTTCGGGGGCCAGGGGTCCTGGCGCTGGACGCGATCCGGTCGCGGACGGGCGTAGACGGGCTTACCTTTGGCGCGCCTTCGGCGCACAATCGGCGCGCCCGCTGCGCATGACCGCTGCGCGTTCGCACGGTCGCCATTTAAAGGCGAAGTGCGCGGGTGGGCGGAGCAGCTGGGAGGCGGGAGCGGGGAGGGAACAGAAGAGAAAAGGGGCGGGGCTAATGGCGGTGGCGGGAAGCGGGAGCGGGGAGGGGGGGCGGCGAGGTAGGCGGGCAAACAGGAAGGAGACAAGCACAAATGCACAAATGGAGGGCAAAACACGAAGAAGAAACGGTACAAAAATACAGGCAACAATGCAGGTCAAAACGGAGGCAAAACAGTTAACAAACGATCATACGGCATACAAAGAAACAAGCACAAATTTCGGTCAAAAAACCGGCGAAACCAAAGGGGAGCGCTCAAGGCGGCAGCGAGGCCGGCGCTGAGGCAGAGGCAGGCACTGGGGCACACGCAGTAGCTGGTGGCCGTGCGGCGCGGGGGTGTCCCACAAGTCATATGTCAGTCATTAACGTCTCTAATATTCTGTGCATGCTTTCCTCTAGTTGGTCAATCCCCCTACCAAAACAGAGTAAAAACGCAAATAGATTGAGCCCATGTCCACTGATTGAGATCAAACATACGCCCAATGAAACTATCTAAATCCTTCATATTCAAGGAGAGTAAGCCCATCATACCCACTCAAATAGAGAACACCTAAATCTGCTCAAGTAGAGAAGACCCAAGCTCAAACAGATAACAAATTAACCCACTTACAGAAACCCATACCAACCAGATGAATTAATACCCTCTTAAATCCATCACACCCATATGCACACTAAAGATTAAGGGCCATATGTATCATTGAAATTCGCATTCGCAAAGGCCGAAATTCGCAGAATTTCGGCCTTTGCGAATCCACAACCACAAACCGTTGACTCTTGCCACACCACACAATCACACAATGGGCAATTAATCCAAAAGTATAAATGTTTATTTTTCAATATTTCATGAAGCTTTAAAAAAAAAAAACAGATACGAGCAATTTAGCTCTTAATAAAAACACAAAATATCAATGCACTGTTTCGCAATCTTCTCCTCCAAGTTATTCGAAATACTCTTTTTTTTTTATTTAAAAAAAACCATTTCATAACATAATACTGTGCAACAAGAACAAATTATCATGGGCAAACATTTTTATCAAAAATCATATTTATACAAGAATAAACATAAAATCATCAAGTATATTGTCCAACATAAAAAGGACAATGAAATATTGAAAAATAAACATTTATACTTTTGGATTAATTGGCCATTGTGTGATTGTGTGGTGTGGCAAGAGTCAACAGTTTGTGAATCGATATATGTGGTATGATTATGTCCCAAAGGGAGTACTTTCTTAAGACTGCAGTCATTTTGAAAAGAGCCACGTCCAGGTCTAAAGTGCCCCTTGGAGAGTGAGATGTGTAGCATAGGATTTGAGAGAGAGAAACCTCCGAGATGTTGTGCCAACTTCTTCTCCATTCAGGAGGTGTCTGACTTTTTCCAGTGGAATACCCCATTAAAAGAAAATGGAATAAGAAAATGATCTGAAAAGACCATCAGAAGTGGCGACCTTTAGGTTAGTGATAATTGAAAAAATCAAGTCCAGAGTATGTCCTGCCTTATGTGTGAGAGATTGGACTAGTTGTACAACGTTCATACCAGCCAAGGTGTCGGTGAGGTGGGCAGCAAAGGAACGACTCGGATCGTCAACATGAACGATAAAATCATCAAGGATGGTGAAATTGGTATATTTCAAAGAGGGTTGAGCAGTGGTATCAAACAGTTGAAAGAAACCGCTATTGGTTCAATCAGGTGGTTTATATAATTCCCATACTGCCATTAATAAATTAAACCAAGGCCCACTCTGACATCGAGCCCATTTCAATGGCCTAATTTCTCTTTAACCCCCTACACTCTTTCTTAATATAGCCAAATCATATTCACTCAATACGCCCACTCCATTAGATGAAACCCATTGCCACTCATATAGATTACAGTTTTGCTTTTTCTTTGCGTTGAAATAACTAAGACTTTTTCTGATGCAAAGGAAGTTACAAATAAATTCCAGTATTACCTTCCACAATTAATTTGTCCTGTATCCGTAGCTTTGACTTCCAAAGACATGAGAGCTCAATGTTGATAATACAGTTTTGTAAGAGAAGACGTAGTAAGAAGCAGATGTTTTCTGTACATATGTATTTGAAAGTTTTTTTCGACCTGTGAAATATTTGAAATGCATTATCTGGAATCTCCATTGCCATGCTATTCATGCTCAATTTATCTGGAGGAAAGTTTACATCACAGGAAATACGTGAAGCATAATCTGCGAAAACATAATTTTCTCTTGACTGTAATTAAAGTAATGTACTGAAATTACCAAAACAAGGTTATTTAGAATATATTCTTCGACACATAATCGCAGTTCCAATCCATGCTTAGTGGAAGTTAAATTGGAAGGGTACCCGACTTTGTTTTTGTTTCATGTCCTGTTCAGTTCATCTTTGCAAATGGTCTCATTAATGCCCGATGGTATGGGAACTAATTCCTGGACATTTATACGATTCCAGTTCTCTGCACCATCGAGTTTGTACAAATGCATGTTTCTTTTAGATCTTCTTTTTACTTAACAAGCACAATTTTTCGTTTCAGGTCCCATGGGAGTAGGACTGAATGAACTGAAGCGAAAGGTGTTAATCGGGAATACCCAGCATTACGGGGTAACAGTACCACGTAAGTACATTACAAAAAGCATTTGGTTAAACAAACGTGAAATAATATCAAGGTTCCTTTTTGACATGAAGACACAATGTTGTCACCAACTTTGTGATAAGTTGAAATGTGTGAATGTAAATCAAATCGTCCATAGATAATCTAATTTTATTTGTTTATATCTTATTTCTTTTCTTTTTGTGTCAGGCTAGTGCAACTTGGCTGACACTACGGTGCACTAAAAGTGGGTTAGATTAAGCGAGTGAAGGAGATTTATGCAAAGGAAATATGAAGGAAAATTCGTGCCAGAGTTCTTTTAGGTTTGTGCGGAAAGTTTTTGCCTGCAGTTCCTCTATCAGATTGACAGAGTATTTTACTTTGTTGCCCTGACTGAGTAACCACACTCCAACTTTAGAGTTGTCCACTGCTCCTGTAGACCTCTCCTACATTGGCAGGAACCTCTGTCACTGCGGCTTCAATCAGTGCATGGAAAGTGTATCGTACAGCTCCATCGCCATGATGGAGCTGGCTGTACCACACACTTAAAATGTTTTTGTTTTTCAAAAATAAAATCCCAAAGCGGGATTTTCATTTTGGAAAGGAGAAAAAAAGCAATCACCGCATCGACATGGGAGTATTCTTCCATTGTGTGTGTGGGGGCGGGGTGGTAATTGAAATGTTTTTACTTTCACTTTCCTTCTCTTTTTAGATGGCGATAAGTGATAGTAAAAACTTGACATTTGTTCACTCACTCTAAATAGTGCAGGTAAAAAAACGGAAAAAGCTTCTGAAGGCTATTACTCCATCGGGTCGGTCGTTGGAGGTGTATGTCAGTGGTAAAGACAGAGTAGTGTCCACCACTGACATACTGAGAATCCGCCAGACTCTACATGAGTTGAGCGTACCTTCAGTATGACAAAAGGGTACTCTCTCGAAGTTGCAACCCCTTTCACCGCATTCTAAATCAGGCCCTTTGCTTCTTCAGGGACTTCCTGCATTGTACATACGTTTTATGTGTAAGTTAAAGGAAGAGAGTTCCAGAGGGCTGAGGCTTAAACAAAGCCTAGTTTGCCACCAAAATGTTTGCGTCATTCCATATGTATGGAAAGTCTGTGGTAGGCGACCTCAGACATTTGCATGTAACCCTATAGCTATAGTATGTTGTACATGTTGTCAAATGTCATATTAGTTCTAATGCCCAAATTGCTCAAGTCCTCAAGATTATATTTTAGTCACCTGGTCACTCGCCTGCTTGATGTAATCCTCAGACCATTTTACATGTGGTTGAGATGTGATGCCAGAAACTAATCGGGATCTCTATTAACTGCCAAAGCTGGACCCTTCCATGGCCTCCACGGATAACAGTGGTATCTCCCATGATCCTGCTTGTGCCGTAACCATCTACATGAACTAGAAAATCATTTTGCGAAACATAGCTACTAAACTATTGCATATATATTTAGTTGCAGAAATTGCATTCACCTCTTTGATTGCGACTGAGGATAACTGAAGGATGGTGGTCAATTAAGAAATCGATGTAAACGTATTTAGGCAGTAGACTGTCACCTTACTCCAAATAGCCTTCAACAAACTAGCTGAAACGAGTCTTTATCACACCAGCAACCTGAAAAATGAAAACCTATAATTAAGCTAATGCCAGAAAATCACTACGACCTACCTTCCCCAGGCTAAATGTGACCTGTTATGAGGAGTAATTTATTTGAGCACCCCCCCCCCAAAAAAAAAAGAAATTAACCCAACACAGAGGCATCTGCATGTGCCGTGGGGCATTGTTATTGGGGTTTACTAATGGAACATAGGGACCCTAAAGGTCCCCTTATAAAATGAGAAATTGCCAGTGAAATCAATAATGCCAGCCTCTTTTCACCCAATAGTGCCTCAGTGTTTACAAGTATTGCACCAGAAGGCTCACCTTGCTTTTTTCACCTGAAGGCTCCATCTCTCTGAGTGAAACACCCCATAGCCCCTGCGGATCTCCAAAACTTCTCTCTAGCCGCTAAACCTATGATTATCTCTATGTTGCTCCTCCTTTAGAACCTGAGCAGATATTAGTTCTCTTTCAGATACCCTGTCATGATGATTTTCTCACTTACCTGTACACTATTCATTCACGTGGTCCAGTACAGTAGCACGTTTGTAGCCATTAATATACGCTCAGTAGGGTAGGATAGGATAGGATGTACATTTGTATAGCGCGAATTGCTGCCCGGAGGCGTCCAAGCGCTAAGAGAACCGAGTACCTACAACAGGCTTAGAGGGGAATTAGGGATGAGATTATCTAGATTGAGTGAAATAAATGGGTCTTTAATTGTCTGCGGAAGGTTGAGAGGTTAGAATTAGCTCTAAGGTACAGTGGGAGGGCGTTCCAGGCTCTAGCACCGTTGAAGGAGAAGGTCCTGCCTCCGGATCTAGATCTTTTTATTTTGGGGGTTTTTGCAAGAAATATTTGACTGGAGCGGAGGCTTCTGTTGGGCACATAATGGGTAATTAAGTCTTGGGTAATTTTTGGGCCAGTGTTCCAGAAGGCCTGGTGCGCGGTGCACATGGCTTTAAACAGGACCCTCTGTCGCACCGGTAGCCAGTGGAGGGTAGTCAGGCCTGCTCTCACTGACTGTCTGCGGGGAAGGTCTAATAGAATGCGTGCTGCGCAGTTTTGAACTATCTGGAGCCTTCTGAGGGTGGATTCGGGGGCACCAAGATAAAGTATGTTGTTGAAATCGAGTCGCGATTGAATTAAGCCTTGTATGGCAGTTTGTTTGGCCTCCCAGGGAAGGAGGGGGAGGATTCTTTTCAACATTTTCATGATGCCAAAACAGGTGGCCGAGAGTTTTGTGGACTGCGTGTTAAAGGACAGGGATCTGTCAAGCCAAACTCCAAGGCTTTTGATACTGTTTTTGGGAGTAGGTGGGGGGCCCAGACTGGGTGGCCATAAAGAGGGGGGAATGCTGGGGTCTGGGGAGCCCAGGATCATCAGCTCCGTTTTGTCCCCATTCAGTTTTAACGAAGAAAGGGACATCCAGGTCTTCACTTCCTCGAGACACTCTCTGAGCCCGCCTGGAGCCGATGGAGTGGCTTCCTGAGTCATGGAGACCACCAGCTGCGTATCGTCCGCGTAGGAAATGATCTTAATCCCATACGGACGGACGACGTCAGCCAGTGGCCTCATGTACAAATTAAAAAGTGCAGGGCTTAGAGATGATCCCTGAGGGACTCCACAATTCAAAGGTCTGCTGGCAGAGACAGAGTCGTCTTCAAACACACAGAAAGATCTGTCTTGGAGGAAAGATTTGAACCAGGACAAGGCTTTGTCTTCAATCCCAACCTGGGACATGCGATATAGCAGAGTGTTATGGCTAACCGTGTCAAAGGCCGCGCTGAGATCAAGGAGGATCACTGCCACTGATCCTCCTTGATCCAAGATCTTTCGCGCTTCCTCAGTGACCATAAGGAGTGCGGTCTCGGTCCCATGCTTGGGTCTGAAGCCCGTCTGGGTCGGGTCCAGTAGTTGGTGATCTTCCAGAAAAGTGATTAGCTGTTTATTGATATATTTTTCCAGAATCTTGCTGATCCATGGGAGCAGGGATATGGGGCGATAATTACTCAGATCATTAGGGTCCAAGTTGGGCTTCTTCACTAGAGCTCTGACCATAGCCTGCTTCCAGGCAGTCGGGACCACACTGGATGAAATGGAGGCGTTTAGGATGTCCTTAATTATGGGCAGAGTGATTTGAGATGCTGCCATTATTATGTCTGGGGGTGCTGGGTCGTTGGGGGAACCGGATTTACTGCAGTAAAGCAAAACTTTAGTGAGATTTACTTCATTATATGCAAAAGTATGCATATAGGTTTTAAAAGGTCGAGTTCTAAATCTATTCTCATATCATACTATTTGTATACTTTTGCACAAACGTTAATTTGCCTCTGAGAGGGTAAGGCTCACAAATCGTATTTCCTTAAGCGTGCATCCGTGGTAGTTCAGTTTTTGTAATGATCTAAAATGCAAGTGTAAATGTTGCATTATTTCAAATCAATTTTACTTAGAAAAGAGAAGTATAAGAAACAAACAATGAAGCACACTGAATCATTATGTTTAAGAACACTTATTGTCATTGATGCTTATGCTATAGAGGTGGTATTACCAGAACAAAGAAGGTACCCTCTACTGATATAATTTTAGGTCTGGAACAAGAGGGAAATCAGAACCATAAATACAATACACACATCCCCCTCAACCTGTGTTTCTTCCACTATGCCTGTAAACTGCTTTATGCTCTGACCCAGAAAACTCTACAATATGCATAAATATTCAAAACATTTTTTGATTATTTTTTCTATTTCAACTTTTTATTACCACCAATAAATGCATAAATCACAAGTCCACTGTTTGACATATATTTTCATATGCAGCTCTAGCTGAACATCTCCGAAGAAACTCCTATACATAGAAAATTATTTTGTCCCTCCATGTAGGATGGGGCACTCAATTTTATACGTACAGGAGTATGTTGTGATGTGTTCAGCTAGAGCTGTTTGTGAAAATAGATCAAATAGTATGTGAAACTACTGTGAACATGTGATGTGTGCATTTATTGTTGCTAATAGTTGAATTATAAAAAATATTTTTAAAAGTTTTATAAATAAGTATGCATTTTGTGTAGAGCTTTCTGGGTCAGGACATAAAGCACTTTACAGGCATAGTGGAAGAAATACAGGTCCAGTGAGATATTTATATTGTACTTATAGAGGTGGTGTCGACAGCAGCTGGATGTCTTGTTTGTGTTAGGCTCTATGAGTTGATCAGAAGAGATGTCATTGGTTAGATCAGTGATTCATGGTAAAGTAGATGTGTCCTAGTTGGTAATGGAATGTTAAAGGGCTTAGTGAGAAAGGCAAGTTAACACTGTTATACCTATAGGTTAGATTTGGTAGCCGGTGGAAATGTGGGATCAAGGAATTGGTCACAGGCAGACAACTAAAAGCGCTCAATGTGAGCACGAAAATAGGGTGCAAACTGATGAATAGCTAAAATATCACTGACCAGTAGACTTTGAATTGGATTTACCTTTTTTAGGTCTCGCCTCCACACAGCACGAGCAATCTGGTTAGAGAAGACCTATTGTGGTCTTACCATGAATTTACAATGGACTTGGCACTTGCCCTTTGCTTGGCTTTATTTTGCATCTCATTTGCTTGCTTCCTAACCAATGACTTTCCTTATCCATCCTGTTCAATTTTGTGTTTGTCCTCCTCTTGCAGCATAAGCTCTATACCATCCATTGATTCGGCGGCCTTGTATCCTACTTCCACTTACTTTTTGGGACCTTCTGTTTTAGTTTTGCTAAGGCACTCCAGGAGAGTGCATGTATTTTCTATCGCTCTCCCTCCAGCGCGTTTCCCCACACCATCTCCTTTCTTACTCCGTGTTGCATTCTCGCACGTGAGCTTCTCCCCCAAGCACTTACGTTGTACCGCATTAGGAGCTGCTCCTCTCCCTCATGCCCCATTATCTCCCCCTTTCGCCCCACACGTGGTCTTCTAATACATTTTTTAAAATTATCTGAAAGAACCAACCAGCAAATTGCTGCCACACTTTCACCTTAGAAAATCACTTTATTGCCTACTTATATTTTACTTTTTAAAAAAATTTTTTACTCCATCTCTGATCCGTAAAAAAAAATCTTGCTGCATTTTGTAGTCCAGCAAATCCAAAATTAGACATGAATAGGTCGCACAAATTACGCTGTGACGGCATCTTTGTACCTATTTTTCCTTTTGGCCATGCTACACAGAGTCCAGCATCAATAAAAGCCATTGGCAAAGTCAATATGTCCAAAAGGTGTGACCTGTTGGCCTTGCAAATGCTTGTTTGGATATGGTAAGTAGCTGGATTCTGCAGAATTGATTGGTTTGTTGAAGTGTGAGGAAAGATTGCAAATGGCTTAGACAAGAGGGAGGGAGGTGGTCAAGCAAACTGGCATGCATGGAGCACTTTTAGTGTTATAGCTCCGATCATATTTAACTCTCACTTCACACTTTGTGTCTGTGAAATTTACAACACTTAGACATCTTCACTGCACTATTTATCTCTACTTTGAAGACGTCGCAGGCCGGTCTCTTCCTCTGATATTTACAATCTAACAAGCTGTTGAGAAGGCCCTTTATTGCAACGCAATAGGTCTTGCATTTGCGAGAGTTTAAGCTATTAGTATTTTAAATGACAATGCCTTTTATGTATGTTTTAAAATCCAAAACATAAATAAAAGGAATTGTCATTTACAATGCCAATAGCTCAAACTCGTGTGAATGCGAGACCTATTGCATTGTAAATGTTTGTTCCTCTTGCAAATGAGAAATGTCTGATGAGGAAAAATATGCACCATCCCCCAAAATGAGTGCCAGTGGGTCCCACCGGTTCAAATTGAGCACTGTATAGAGTACAATTATGAGCTGATGGTGTTACTAGTCCTTACCTCATAAGCGCAGAATAATAGGAGGGCGTTTGAAATAAGGGTTCAATATTACTTTGAAATATGACGCAACATGTAATCCAGTCAGTTTGTAATTTATTGATCTTAAAGTAGGTGGAGCTGAGCAGTAACGTACACAACCACTGATCCAGACGCAGATCCCTGGGGTGGAACCGCATTCCATTGAGCCACAAAGTCAGACAAGCACCCTCTATGTCGATAGAGGCTTGACCATTTTGACCTCCGCTGCATACTTTGCATTGGCGACTCTTAGAAATGTGCGTTTAATTCTAGCTGTTCGGTTTTATCTGCAAAGCTATTTGCCTCCACTACATTACCCAAAAGAAAAATTGAACAGTGTTGAATATTCACGAAGCAAATCGTTGTGCTAACTAGTCATTCCCAATAAAAGCATACTTTATGCCAAGCCATCTACTGTTCTGAATGAGTCTGGAATCCCTAACCGGGTCCTGAGTCATCTGGCTTCTAGACGGCCAACTTTCTGTTAAAACTCAAAAAAATAACTTTCACCTGTTCTCTCTCTCGTACACACACACACACACTCACACTCACGATATAAACCGGACACATTTTCATATTTAAGGTTATACGACTAACAGAATATTTTCCTTGAGAAAATACTTTGGCCACTTCAAAAAAATGGTTGTTCCTGCAGATTGCTTCCCCTTCCAGCGGCACGCGGCAGAAGGTTCCATCTTACCCTCTGCTTGTGGCGAAACGTCCGCTCGACCTCCATTTGACACTTATCTTTCCTTATCCTTTTCTTCAGGCATATTTAAAAACAAATGTTCATACGGAGGATAAAAAGCACTTTTTTTGTTTTTGTGAACACGTCAAACTGTTTAAACCGTCAGGCTAATGGTTGATCCGCTCAAGGGCCCTTGGAAGCAAGTAGATGCTGCACTTTAACTGGGATTCATGACTCTGGCATAAACATCATTTATTTTGAGTTTGACGCAGGCATATGATATGTAAGCACAGGGAATTGTGCTCAAAGTTTTTCTTTAGAGCATGGAAGTTAAAACTCGTATAGTTTTAAGAAGTCCAAGTGGAAACACTTGGAGCTACTGCACATTTTGTGTAAACAAAGCAAAGTAACCATTATTTAAAATGTATAATTATCAATCGATGACACTCAAAGAATATATTTTCTTTCCATTATTTCATTCTAGGCCACGTTGCATGAATTCAACTCCCCCCAAAAAGAAATGACAATAAGATGCACCCCCGGGTGCGGCTACCCACTTCCTGGACTCCTTGGAAGAATATTTGGTTCCGCGGGCCCTAGGCTTCCCTAAGTTTCTATTGGTCGGCGACCTAAACATTCACATGGATGTTCCTGACTCCCCTGAAGCCCACAGGCTTGGTGAAATCCTTGAGCTTGCTCAGCTCAAGCAATGGGTGACTGCCCCGACGCATACGGGTGGCCACCTGCTTGATCTGGTATGCTCCAATTTCCCCATCCAGTCTGTGGCGGTTGAAAAAACAACCTGGTCTGACCATGATCTGGTCAGATTCAAGTGGGAGACTATGGAGCTTAGACCCCCGCCATCTATCTGTCACTCCCAAAAAATCAATTTGCCTGCGTTTAGACAGGCTCTGGCTAAAACTCGCCCAAAAGCTAAGACGCTTCTGGTCGATGCGGTCGACGAATTTAATGAGTGGGTACAGCAGGCGGCTTCCGCCGCCACTAAGCAGACCACGGTGGCCAGATCCAGACGCTCCCCATCCCAACCTTGGTTTTCCCCAGAATTGAGGGAACTGAAACTGGGGTGTAAAAAGCTTGAACGAGCGTGGAGATGTGCTTACAGCCCCGAGGCTAAATCCACTCTACGGCTTGCCCAAAAAGATTACTACGCAGCCATTAAGGTTGCTAAGGGGAACTACTATGCTGGGCGCATCGCCAGGGCAGATAACAATGGCAGAGAGATCTTTGCCATTGTTAAAAGCTTTGTGGCACCCATCGCTGAGGCTGTTTCCCATCCACCCTCGATGCAATGGTGCGAGGAGTTGTCCTCCTTTTTTATTACCAAAATAACGATGATCCAGCAAGACCTTTTAGCAGCTCTTTCTGCCGACTGCTCTGCAGCTGACCCTTGTCCCTCCCTATGTCCTAGTTCCGGACAGCAGTTTACGAACTTTGTGCGGATTGTAGAGGACGTTACTCTCCCTCTACTTCAGTCCTTGAAATCTGGTTCTCCAGCCGATCCGTGCCCAGCCCGGGTGCTTTCAGAGGTGGCAGAAATTGTCTGCTCTGAGATCACGCAGATAGTGAACCTCTCACTGGCTACGGGCGAGGTTCCTCTTGTTTGGAAACAGGCCAAGCTTCTGCCGCTTCTGAAGAAACCAGGACTGGACTGGACGGCCCCAGGGTATTATCGACCTATCTCCCTCCTACCGGCACTCACGAAAATCTGTGAGAAGGTGGCATTCCAACAATTAGAGAGCTTTATTGAAACTTCCAATGCCCTCCACCCGGCTCAATCGGGCTTTAGGGCCGCATACAGCACCGAGACGGCCCTGTTGGAGATGAGCGAGTCCATTCGGGACTGTTTAGACGGAGGCGGCAGAGCGGTCCTAATCCTATTGGACCTCTCTGCCGCGTTCGATACCGTCCCCCATGGACTTCTCCTTGGCCGGCTGGCCGACATAGGCATTGGAGGGGTTGTGCTAGACTGGCTGTCCTCCTTCCTTTCTGATAGGACTCAGCAGGTCTGGTTGCCTCCCCATGCCTCTGAGCCCAAACCTCTGCTTACAGGTGTCCCGCAGGGATCCACCCTTAGCCCCTTACTGTTCAACATCTACATCACCCCCCTGGTTTATCTAGCGGAACAGTTCGGGGCTAAGATCATAGGGTATGCAGATGATACCCAACTGCTGTTCACCTGGCCAGATGATAATTTGGACACATCTACAGTCCATCTATGTTTGTCCTCTGTATTTCGCTGGCTAACGAAGGCCCAGTTGAAGTGCAACGAGGACAAATCTGAAGTGCTTTTTTATGGTTCTTTTCCCCCCTCGTTTATGAGCACTCTTTGGCCTCCTGACATTCCCAGCCCGAAAGAGATGGGGAGACCTGCAAAAAATCTTGGCATTTGGTTCGCAGAGGACCTTAAATTCGAACACCACATAAAAAAACTTACTGGTACCTGTTTTGCCACATTAAAAATGCTCCGCAAATTCTTTCCCCTGCTCCCAAGAGATGCCAGGGAATCTGTTGCTCGGGCACTCATACTGGCCAGGTTGGACTATGCAAATGCATTGTTCAGTGGCATCCCCTCTTATCTAGTAAAACGACTGCAAATTATCCAGAACGCGGCTGTCCGTCTACTATTTAACATCCCCAGATGGAAGAGCGTGCGCGCTGAGATGCGCACTCTCCACTGGCTTCCTGTTGCACAGCGCATCTTGTTTAAATCTCTGGTACTGGCGTTTCGTGCTACCCATAATCTGGGTCCCCAGTATTTGAGAAAAAGATTCATCAGTTATGCCCCTGCACGCACCCTAAGATCCTCCACTCTGTTTAAACTGACCCTTCCCCGTTTTAAACGTGCCAGACTTGGCGGCCAGTCGATCTCTGTGGTTGTGGCTCGCGCCTGGAATGCTCTTCCTTTTCACCTGCGCTCCACACCTACAGTAGCTGCCTTCAAAAAAACATCTGAAAACACATCTATTTAATAGTGTAAACTAAGGTTCTTTCCTGTGCTCTGTTGTCTGCTTTTCTCTTTTTTCCCGCGCCAGGATACTCTCCAGTAACGGAGCGCGTTATAAAATGGTTTATACTTATACTTATACTTTATCTCACTTTTTTGTAATCATTCGGTAGCAACGTTTAATGCTTTAAAAGTTAAATCGAAGCCAGGACGATTTCATAATTTCTAGATATCTGATTACTGCATTCGGAAATTTCGGAAAGCAGGGATTTCCAGCAAATTGTGGAGTATAATATACTGGCATAAGACAATCCATGTTTTTGTAACGATGATTCTCGGTCAGTGTAGAACTGATCCTGATGGTTGGTGGAGAATGTAATGTAGGTAAATGCACACACCAAGGCAGGGTGAAAGATGTGTGTGATCCTCGATTGTCTGATGGGGGTAGGGGCAAGTTATGCACTCCCACAAGGGTAATAAACAAGTGCCTTGTTACGTAAATTCAGCTTTAGTGAGAAGACCACCTGGGCTTTATTCCTGGTGGGTCTGGCAGAAAGCAACTTCTTTTCCTCAGAGAAAATAAATGCATATAATCTAAGTTGATTCCTACCAGACTATGTTTCCGGCTTAGGCAATCCAGAGCACACAGTCAGTGGCTTTTTTAGTAGGAAAGTCTCTTGAGCAGTGCTTAAGTTGAGTTGGGGGTGGCCACCTGCATTCATTTTTAGGAACCGGACATTATTTTTCCTCATCAGAAATTGACCACAAATGGGAAAGAAAGAGAAAGATGGAAAAACTGCCACAAAGGGAAAAAGCAGAGGCCTGCAAGAGTGAAATATAGGGACAGCAGTGCCTGGTAGTGGATTAAAGAGGCATGAGGTGAAGTCAAAAGCACGCAGCCTTGTGCACTGATTTTTAATAGCACCACTGGAACAGAGCTTTTGTCGCCAACACATTCTTTTACAAATTTAGCACTGTCTTGTCTTTTCTTTCAACAATATACCCATCAAATCGAACTAGGTCTCACATGGTTCAGCTCTCCATGACGTTTAAGGGGGGCATATGGAACAGACCGCCTCTGGATACATTTATTTATTTATTTGTGGAGTGTTTGGTGGGGACAAGCTGCAAAGAGCTTGGTTTGGTCATTAGCATCAAAAAACGAAGGTATGCGACTACTAGTAGGTGCAGAAGGTCCATTGGTGTATTTTGTATTGCTCCAACATTTTAATGGTATGAAAAGACAGCAAGAGCAATCCTTCATTCCTACGTTCCTGGGCAATGTAATCAGGAGGATGATAGTGGGATTCCTATGAAGTAACTAAAAATAGAGCTTAAGCAAAGGGGCACATTAATTAAAACCACTGGCCATTGTACATCCATAAAGTGTTTTCTCAGTAATAAGAACACACTTATGTATTGGATAATTGTGCATTGACTGACCGTGAAACAGCCTTAAGTGGAAACAATATTCTTTATATTTTGCTAACTGTAGGTAATCCTCCATACATACAGTGAACATCATAGTTATTCAAATGATGGTATAAGCGCCACAACTGCAGTGTGGTGAAGGCCTAATGATCAAGTGTTGAGAAAGTGCAAATGGGGAATATACAATATAATAAAAATACCCATTTTGGCTGCCAAAAATTAGAGTAAAAAATGTCAATGTGCTGTTTTAATACGCATTCATCAAGGAACTACAGCTCTGTGGGTCTTCTGTTTGTCACATAAACAGAGTAGGAGTAG
Source organism: Lissotriton vulgaris (assembly GCF_964263255.1). Taxonomy (NCBI): domain Eukaryota; kingdom Metazoa; phylum Chordata; class Amphibia; order Caudata; family Salamandridae; genus Lissotriton; species Lissotriton vulgaris. The sequence goes on from NC_141698.1 coordinate 735,706,869, forward strand.
GAAAGGATCGACATGTGTCTTTGTGCCAAGTGCCTGCAGTGGGAATGTAAGCATTAATCTGTACACAAAACATTCACAAGAGACTTGTGGTCCTGTTTAGAACCAGATGAACTAAGAGAAAGCATGGATTGGATCATTCATGGAGTTAAAGGGCATTCACCATGTCATCCCTAATATCCATTGATAAACGGCTGTTGGGTACGCCCTTTCAAGTAACTGAGACTCCTACTCGTCCAAGCGAGAAGTGGTAAAAGTTCATTGAATGAATAATGTCTTACTCCATTTTAAAAAGTGAAAAGAGTCCTAATGATCAAGTGGTCGTTTACTATGTCCTACAAGAGAAAAATGATCTAGTCATAATTTGTGGGGCTCTTGTTGGGGACCCTCCACATACTCGAAGTGTTTCCACCCGTTTGCCACTCCCATCCACTTGATTAAATTGAGAAATATACTTAATCCTTTCCTGTTTTGCAAATTACCATCAATTAATTCTTTTTAAAATCTATTTTTAGCGCTTTCACTTATGCACAACAATAATCCAGCATTCTAAATCAACATCACAGTATTCACTTACATCGTAGTCCAACCTCTGTCATCATAGCTGATCAACCCCCTCCCAGTGTTAGATTATTTACATGACCAATCCTTTTTCTTTCTTTGTGGAATTACCAGAGAATGCCTCAACTCTCCCACTATCACTATGTTTCTCCTAGCCTTGTAACTAACTCGCTTCCCATTGTGGTAGGTTCTACCATATCCATTTTGTCATCCCCTGTCGCTGTCTGTGTGTGTTGTGTACTAGTGACTGTGCTCTGCCTCTGTGTCCCTGGGCACTAAGTAGCCTCCTCTGCTTCCAGAGGTACTTCCAGTATCGCCACCCAGGTTTATAAGACTTCCATCACTGTATCATGGTTTCTAGTCTGTCTGATATGTGTCTCCTCTGCCAATGCCCAATGCTGTTCCCCTTCTCCTCAATATTATCGAGGGACCACCGCAAGCTGTTTGAACGTACAGTGTATTTTCCCCCTCTGGGTTTCTTAATTATGTCCAGAAGACAGTGTCTCGGGTGTATTCCTGCTCAAATCAATTTACCACCCATCAATTAATTATTCTATTCAACATGTTGTGGTGCTCACTGGGTTCACGTTGTTCATCCTGTCCCCCCAACAGTGGCATAACAGAAAATGATGGGGCACTCCTGCAGAATGTGATGAGGCCCCTGAGTCTCTTATATCACACTCATATTTATTGGCCATGCACTGAATGGGCCCCTGCAGGTTTGAGGCATGCATTATATCCCTTTGACCCAACATGGATGGGATGAGAATAGTCTCATGATAGGAGAAAAGTGGGTGATTTTGAAGAAGCTCCCTAATAATATAAGTAGCCGCACATTTCTTACTTTCCTTTCAAAATCACAGAACAGAAAATATTTGTAAGTGTTTAAATGGTCCTGCTGCCATTGTGGAACTGCCTAGAAAAATCATTTCCTGATTGCCCTTGGTGTTTCAAGGTTGTATGTGTTTTATAAGCCCTTTCGAAATACTGTAAAAGTTATCTTTTGTCTTGGTCCAAGAGTCTGCCAATGGTTTCTCTGTCTCCATGAGTCGAAGATTACTTGGGTTACATTACTTTAAATATATAAAGTGCTGCTATTGCCACAGACGTGGCCTCTGACAGTTTAGTTAGAACTGAACTGCAGAGTAATATGAGGCGTCACTCATTTATCTTATGTGTAGAGCAATGTTCTTTAAGTGCACTTCTGTTGGTGTCAATTCTTTTTATTTATTTTGCAAACAGAAACGTATATTATATATCGGACATTTTTCATGCAATGTTCCATTTATCACATAACAGCAATCATACAGCAGCAACACAGACTGGATGAATCTGTATAATGCCAACATGAAACCTCTAACTGGTATTTTGATTAAGCATAATACACAAATCAGTGGCGTAGTCTCGGGGGGAGCACTTTTTGAGGGTCGGCGGGTGTTGTGTCGAGTCACGACTACCACCATTCCCGGGCCCGAGAACAAGTAGTCTGTTTGATAACCCCCCACTCCCTTGGGAACAGGTCATCCGGCACCGCCCCTACACTTACATGCACCAGGACGGCAAACTTAGGGGCTGCCCCGGGTGGCAACACTTCTAGCTACGCCACCGCCACAAACATATCAGGTTTGATGGAAAAAAGATCTGCAATAAGTATCAACCCAACAATACCAATCAACAATTCACATTTAGCTATAAGTGATCCAGTTATTGAACCTTGCTGATTCTAGTTTTTACACGATTCTGCTACATGCTGCCACTCACCCTCCTTTATGGCATCTGCCATGCAGAATAGCTGATCCGGATTCACTAATGCCTAGAGAAGGAGATTAAGTCCTATATCTCTGCTACAAGAAGTCGGTGCCCCTCGTTCCACGTTGCTCACCCTCACTTCTGTGTCAATTTGAACAGTGAATCATAGTGTGTGTGTATTGTCCTTTTTTTTTGTTTAAGAAATTTTTTATTAAGCATTAAAAAGTAATACATAAAACATGTCATGAGAAGTTAGAAAAAAAAGTACATATGAATATAATATTAACCGACATCAATTCAGAGTAATTTATATAAGGAAAAGAAGAGGGGAAAGAAATAGAGAAAGGAAAGAAGGAAAGAGAAAGAAAGAAGAAAGATGAAGAGAAGGAAAGAGTAAAAGAGAGAGAGGGGAGAGAGGGAGGGCAAGCAGAGGGATCATGAGGGATTAATAGCACGCGGCAAGGGAGAAGGATTAGAGGAAAGATATGAAGTGAAGGGAAGCCATAACAGATCGGATTTAATTTTCAGAGGAACAGAGTTGGAGGAAGCAATAGAGATTCTGTGTTCATCACAAATGTAATTCCACCATGTGTGGACCGAGAGTTTTGAATTGTCTTTCCAACACGATAAAATAACTTTAAATGCAAGAGCAATAAATAGGTCTAACAATTTAGCAGAAGAGGGTGTAACAATATTAATATCTTCAGATAAAGAGCCTAAAAATATGCGTAAAAAAGATAACGGGGAGGAAAGAGATAACCTTTTCATACATATATTCCAAACATCAGTCCAAAAAGATAAAACAGGGGAACAGTCATAAAGTTGGTGTCGTAGAGTACCTGGAACCTTGGAACAAGACCAACATAAAGGAGAAGAGGTAGGAGAAAATTTATGAATAGTAACCGGGGTAATAACAACTCTATGATATATAAAGAGTAAGGATTGGGTAATGCGTGCAGCAACGGAGACTTTGAAAATCCTGGACCATAAACGATCCTACATTGCAATGTCAAGGGAGACATCGAGGACGGTCTCCCAAGCAGTCTCTACTGTAGATTTGGAGCGAACAGATGTATTGGATAGTAAAAGTGAATATACAAGAGCAGCTTTAGGGAGTTGAGTAGAAAATAAAGGATATAATGGAGTGAAGGAAGAAAAAGATTCGGAAGAAGAAGGTAAAGAAGATAAGTGAGATTGAATAGCAGATGTTATAATAGAATATTCGGAGAGAAATGAGGAGGGTAAATTAAACATGTTTTGCAATACTGGAAAAGAAATAAGAGAGGAATCAAGAAAAAATTGATGCACAAACAGTATATCCTTTTCCTTCCAGTGTTTAAAATAGAACGATTTACCTTTATATCTAAGAAATTTGTTATACCAAACTACAGAGGATAAAAAACATTGCAGAGGGGAGAGATTAGAGGAAAAAACATTTTGTAATAGAGATTGGGAATACTTCAAAATGGGATATTTGGATATAAAGGTACAATTAGACATAAAAGTAATATGCTGAAAGGAGAAATCCTTCAAAAGAGAGCGTTCCAGAAGAACCCACTTAGGGACAGGAGTGTCAAGGAAATCATAGGCCAAGGAGAAGGATTGTTTGATCAAAAAGGCAGAGTGGTATGAGCTAAAATCAGGAAACCGAACACCACCCTCATTCTTAGGTCGGATCATCTTATGTAGACCAATGCGGTTTATTATTCCACAAAAAATTTGTACATACAGAATTAATACGAGAAAAATAGGATTTGGGAATTTTGAAAGGGAGCATCGAAACTGTGTATAAAACATGTGGGGTGATCATCATTTTGAGGGTGTCCAATCTGCCCCACCAGGACAGGGACAAGGGGACCAAATTTGAAGAAGGGATTGAATTTTGCAGGTTAATGAATCAAAGGTCAATTTGAGGGTGTCCCTCAGAGTTGAAGAAAACTAGATACCAAGGTACTATATTTTAGAGGGGCATCATGCAAAATCAGTGTTATTAAACATGTATTGAAAACAAAGTGAGTTAAGGGGTAGGACTTCCGTTTTGGATAAATTAAGCTTACAACCTGATATGGAGGAGTACAACTGAACTTCATTTAAAAAGGGTGGAAGGGAGGATTCGGGATTAGACATGTAAATGAGGACATCATCAGCATACGCCGATAATTTAGTTTCAACAGAGGAAAATTTGATACCAGTAATATCAGGGTTGGAACGAATGCGCTGTAGAAAGGGCTCAAGACATAAAATAAATAATGAAGGGGAAAGGGGACAACCTTGTCTTGTGCCTCTAGTCAAGGAAAAGAATCTGGAAAATTGGTTATTAACAAAAATACTGGCACGGGGGGATGAGTAAAGGAGCTTAACCAAGGATATAAAATTCGGGCCAAAACCAAACCAATGGAGGGTACGGAACATAAATTGCCAGTTAATACGGTCGAAAGCTTTCTCAGCATCCAGAGATAGGGCTGCCAATGGGGCTTTGACATGTTTACTATGAGCAAGGACATTTGAAAAAAGACGAGCATTATCAGCAGCGAGTCTACCCTTAACAAAACCCACCTGGTCTGTGTTGATTAAGCGAGGGATAATGGAATCAAGGCGAGAGGCAAGGATTTTAGCAAAAATTTTACAATCATAATTAATTAAGGATATGGGGCGATAATTTTTGCATTGGGAGTGATCTTTGTCAGGCTTGAGGATAATTACAATGAGAGCATCCAAAAAGGACCCAGAAGCCTTAGCATCTGAAATAAAAGAATTAAATAATTGAAGGAGTTTAGGGGCAAAAAAGGAATGGAAGGAGGAATAAAATTCGACAGGAAGACCATCGGGGCCAGGGGCTTTTGATTTTTTGAGAGAGTGAATGGCCGTGGTAATTTCCTGGAGAGTAATTTCACGTTCCAAGTGAGAAAAGTCAACGGGGAGGGAGGGAGGGGAAGGAAGACCTTCAAAAAATGTTGCTAAGTTTGCATCAGAGGGGTGTGTATCATCTGAGTATAGGGCTTGGTAGTAGTTGTGAAATACTTCAGCAATGTCTTCATCGGAGGTAACCAGTTTATTAAGAGAATCATTAAAGATTGGACCAACAGCTTTGCGTTCTGACTTTATTTTCAAATAATTGGCCAGCATTTTCCCTGCTTTGTTCTGGCCGCCATGAAATTTAGATTTTATTTTAAGAAGGGTGTGGCAGGCATCATTAGTGATAATTTTGTTAAGTTCTGTTTTGGCAAAAATCAAGCCCTGAAGGGCAGAGGAGGATTTAGAAGTGAAATATATGTGTTCAAGGTTTTTAATCTGTTTAAGCTGATCTTCATTCTTTTGCTTATTGAGCTTCTTTTTTGTAGACACATAGGAAATCGTAAAAGCTCGAAAAGAAGCTTTAAAAGCATCCCAGGTGTTAGGAATGGAGGTATCAGCGGGCTTATTAAAGGAAAAGTATTCATTGAAAAATTCAGTACATTTTTTCATGAAAGTGGCATCAGATAAAAGAAAAGAATCAAATTTCCAACGACTAAATTTAGAGGGGCTAAGGGAAAGATCTAGGGTAGTATATACAGGAGCATGGTCTGAGATAAAAATAGAGCCAATAACAGATTTTTGAATGGAGGGAAGAAGAGACTTACTAATCATAATATAATCAATTCTTGAACGTGTGTGATGAACATTAGAAAAAAAAGTATATTCCAATAAATCAGGGTTACACATTTTCCAGGAATCATATAAAGGACGCGAGGCAATGGCAGATTGAAAACTCTTGTGAGATTTGTCAGGCTGAAATTTACTAGAGGACAATCGGTCTGAAAAAGGGTCTAACCATTGGTTAAAATCACCAGCTACTATAAAATCAGGGCAATCTATGGAAGCAATTAGCACTCTGATGTCTTTCCAAAATTTTGGATCTGGGCGAACGGGGCCATATATATTCAATAAAACCATCGTCTTGTTGTGTATAACAACCTTTGCCATTGCCCAACGTCCTTCATTATCATTTTGAGAGGAAATAACTTGAACATTTAAAGCTTTATGGAACAATATAGCAACCCCTCCTTTTTTGTTAACGGCAGGAGAAAACACAACCTGACCCACCCAATGTCTCTTAAGCTTAAGTGATTCAACGTCTGAGCAATGCGTTTCTTGAAGGAAAACAACCTGTGAATGGAATTTGGTTAAGTGTGACAATACCTTCTGACGCTTGACAGGATGACCAAGACCACGCACATTCCAAGAGACAAAATTACACATGTTGGGAGGAGAGGAGGATGGGCGACAAATGGAAGCGACACATGGCAAGGAGAGCACTACAAAAGGGAAGACAAAAAATATCAGTTAATCAGTGGATTCGTAGGACGCTCACAATAACAAAACCAACATGAGTCAGAAAATGAGGAGCCAATAATTGGACAAGTAGAGAAGAAAGTAGAGACCACTTAGGAAAAAGATAGAAAAGAGAAAGAAAGAAGAGAGAAAGGGAAGGAAAGTAGGTAAAGACAGAAAGAAAAAAAGGAAACAGATCAAGGCACGAAGGCTTGATCTGAGGAAAAGAGAGCAACCAAAACATGTAAGGCGAGGGTACACCAGAGAGGGGACACGACCCACGAGCACTCAGGAGACGGACAATAGTAAAAGGGAAAACACAAGGATGTGAGGGAAGAATCAGACGAGAGTAGATAAGGAAGATAAATTAAGAAAGAACAGATAGAATAGAATAATAGTAATAGGAAGAGAGAACAAGGAAATACATAAAAGCATTAGCTAGCAGTGTCCATAGTAGAAGGAGAGACACTTAGCAGATAATCGCGAGGTTTCTGTGGATCATCATAGGATCTGGTGCGGCCATTATGTGTGATCTTGCAGAAGCAGGGATGTAGAATTCCATATTGAATGCTCAGTTGTCGCATCATGGGACGAAGGTTCAGGAATTCTTTACGCCGAGCATTTGTAGCAGATGATAAATCCTGTGAAATGAAAATGTTATGACCAGACCACTGGAGACGACGTTTGGCCCTGGCAGCCTTCAAAACAGCCATTAACTCAGTGAACTCCAAGAATAGCATGATGATGCCACGTGGTTTGGAGGCATTGGAGTTGATGCGGCCAAGACGGTGTGCTCGTTGGATGTTGAGGGTGTGACGATGGTTGGAGTTCCAAAAGTTCCTGGAGAAATTTCCGAATAAAGGAGACCATGTCAACCCCTTCCAAATTTTCCGGAACACCATAAACGCGTAGGTTATTTCGTCTGTTGCGATTTTCCAAATCCTCGGTGTGAAGTTTGAGCTTGTGGATCTCTTGTTCCAATAGTGGAATCTTAGTGGAGAGGTCTTGGACATCGCTCACGCGCTGTTCTAAATTCAAAACTTTATTTTCCATAACCACCCAGCGCTCCTCAATCTGTTGAAGTTTAGCATTAGTGGCAGACATAAAAGGTTGAAGACCACGCACCTCTTCAAGGATGGAGTCCAGTACAGGATTAGTAGAAGAGTTAATTGGGGAGGGCGGGTCATTTTTAGGCCTTTTAGGTTTGGTGCCGGTCTGCAACAACTTCGGCGAGGTAGAGACATTCGCCATGGTTCAGGGTACCAGAAGCAGATACGAAGTAGATATGTACCACCGTGAAAATCAGAGTCCAATAAAATTGTAGAGTTTGAACCGGTTTGAAGATGCACTATGATGATAGGGGCACACAATGTGGCAAATATAAGGCGATGAAAAAAGGAACCGCCAAGCAGCGCACTATACTTCAGTGCGAAGGCAACAAAAAGCCACACAGCACCGTAGGATAGGCATCATCCAAGACCAGAACATAGACAAGGTGGTATATCACAGCGCTAATATAAGGTGTCGGACCAGAGAAAAATACAAAAGCCGGAACACAATGAGGCTTATAGTGGTAAGTGTAGGTAAAGTACTTGCAAAATGCAGGAGGCAGATGATCATGGGAAACCAGTAGAGCAAGTGTCATGAAAAAACGGTGAGGCAATCACCACAAAACTCTTATTTAGAAGTAGAAAACATCGCAGTCAGGAGACTCAAAATGGCGGCCGTTTTACCTCAGAGGAGTTGTTACGCAGTAGACTTAAATAGGTAAAAGCGTACAAAGTAGAAAGAAACTCTGAGTAGTCAGTAAAGAGAGCAGCAACATAATATTATGTCCAAAACTAGCTAATGCTGGAACGAAATGAGGATTGAAGAATCGGCGAAGAGAGACATTCACGCCGGCGGCAAACAAAATGGCGGCCGTCCGCGATGAGATGACAATGAAAAGTTACTGTTGTAAATATTCGGTGAAATGTCGCACGTAGAGGCTGCACAAGCGCTCCATTGTAGACTCTCCACCTTCCGACACTGCTGTATACCAGGAAAGCCGTCCGAAAAACGGCAGAAAGGGTCCTCACGGCATCCGCGGATCAGTCCGTAGCGGAGCTCACGGGAAAGACGTCCTCTGCAGATGGCGCGCAAGCCACGCCCCCTGTGTGTATTGTCCTTGTAAACAGGATTCAGAGGTTCATCAAAAACATGGGCATATCTTCTTATCCAACTATTGGCACAACCTGTAAAAACGGTCTTGGTTGCTAATTTACTATAATTTCTCTGCAACCTTCCCACGTCCTATGCTACAGCTTGTAGTCATGGTCACAGACCCAGTTCCGTACCTTTCCTCCGAACATTTCAGGCCTCTGGTTTATTCCTCCAACAGGATGTTCATTCTTGTTCATGCCACTATCCTAGGGCTCTTCTACACATGCTAAAATGTTTCAAAGGAGTCACCCTTCTGTACCGAAGAAACTGCCCCTTGGCTCTCCAAACAGACTCGTCAAAAGTCTCGTCAAACTAATCATCGTGTGTCGGAAGAAAGGCTGCCTTCCAATGCCTTAATCTGCCCACTTTAGCCACATCTAAAGCCTTTTTCAGCCCGTGTTTAGTATGTTAGGGTAAGTGCTTTTCTGAAATTTTTGCTGTCAGAAACTCATTTTGAATATTGAGTAGTTCAGTAGATGAAGTTGGGCAGAGCTCTGATACATATTTAGAGTTTGATTTTTTTCTAGAGAAATGATTTACTATAATGAACAAGACAAGAATGTGAAAGTGATTTGCCTTTCCATGGGAATCTATTGAAGGGACTGTAGGTCATGTGAGACATGGTACCAACATTTATGGACAGAAATGCCCATGACCCCTGTGGTCAAAGCAGGTATTTAGCAAGGCCAAGATGGATGCTATTGCAGTAATCCAGCCTAGAAAGCATGCTGCCATTACTTAAATTACTGACAATAACAGTATAGTCAATAACTCCTTTCAAGCTTCTCAGATGGAAAAGACCGTCTTTACACCAGTGGAACTTTGGAGTTTCTGAAACTACTCCAAACCTTTCATATTTAGATTTCTAAACTAGGTAACTCAATCTGGACAGATAACCAGATTGAGCTGCCAGACAGATTTGGGTAAACATGCCACTGGCCTCCTCCCACCGTGACTTTGGTTTTCTTGCAGTAACATTGACCAATTCAGTTGTGGGCTTGGGTTTCATCACCATTTCAGTGTCATCAGCGTATATAGGGACTATGAACCCCAACACTTGTAAAATGTCAAGATTGGCATAATATCAATAGTAAAAAATGTCAGAGACAGAGCTGATTCTTATGGTACTTCAAAGAAAATGTGTTCACAGAATGTCTAACATTAAGGCAAGGACACTACCTGGGAATGGCCAGGCAGAAGAGATATTATCCTTTAAAGGATATTGCTGTGCATATCCTACATATTCTAAATGTTCCAAGAGGATGGCAGGGTCCTTGGTGTCCAAAGTAGCTGATGAATCACAGCACCAGTACCCTGGCGTTGTTGCTGATGCTTTTCCATCCAAGGTCATTAATTTCTTTGATATTTCCTCAGTATTTCTAAATAAACATTTCTGAATTTAACACTAAAAACTGAAAATTGGGAAAAATACGGATTATGGGGTTGAGGAAAAGTGTTAATTTAAAGGAATTAAAGTAAAAATGAAATTTTGAGACCCCCCCCCCCCCAACAAAAAGTATCAAAACAATAAAGCAAAAAAAGGGCAAGGGGTTACCCCATTATGAAAAAAGTGTGACTTAAAAAAGAATGGGGGAAGTAAAATTGTCTAAAGGAGAAAAACTCGAAGTGATAAAAAAAGTTATAAAAAGAAGAAATCCCAAGAAGTAAAAACAATGAATTAAAACGGTTTCTTAGTAAACTATTAAAAGTAATGAAGTGTAGTCATTGTGGTGGTCATCACCATTTCACTGCTTTTTGAAGATCTGCAGCCTGCCTGCCCGGTGTCATGAATCTCATAATCCACAAAGGGCTGCGGTTGTTAAATGGTCAACATCACCATCAACGTGGATAAATAAAGGAGATTAGAAATGGGCCCTAGAGATGTCTAACACTGAAACTTAAGGATTTTCTTTCGCCCTGAAGTCCTACATACATAACGTGAAGAGTTCACCGAGGTTTAACCCCTTCCGTGCTCCCGTTGGCCAATGGCTAACGGGAGCACTCCCTCCCTGGTGCTGCTAACGACCGATGCAGCTCCGCCCACCCTTTAGAACACCAGTACCGCGGCTGAATTGCCGCTGCAGTTAAGGCGTTAAGAAGTGCGCAATCAGCATGTTAGTTAAACATGTAATCTGCCCAATCCTTTTTGTGTTGAATGACAAACAGTTGCACTATGGTTCTAAGTGCAGGTCCCACAAACATTTATGGGAAAAGAACATTGAGTCGTTTCAAAGACGAGTAGAGCAATCACTTTCACCTCTTGAAGACAAACAGGTGATTTATAGCATGCTTACTGCTTTTCATCCGACTGTCGTGCGTTGTATCCGAGCTGTGTTTATTAGAACCAAGTGTTTCTGAAGGAGGACAGCTGAGTTTTCTGAACCAAGTACAGTCTGGAAATACTGTTTATGGTCCTGTTTGTGCTCCTTTCTTCACTTGTCCTAATACAGGGAGCAAACCAGTTTTATAGTATTGGGAACTGAAGCTTGGAAAGACATGGACACTCGCCCCAACTTTACTGCATTCAAACCCTGGGTAACTACATGTGCACTTCAGCAATTTATTGTGAGCCAGGAGTTATTTAAGTACTTTGTGGGTTACAGTCCTTCAGTGCTTAATTTGATCCAGTGGGCCCACTGGCACTCCTGTTTAGGGACTGGCATTTATTTTTCTTCATCCGACATTTACTGAGACCGATAGAGGGAAAAAGACAATGGGAAAAGAAAGAGGAAGAGAAAGACTGTGAAAAACAATCACAAAGGTAGAAAGCAGGAACTTGCAAGATTGAAATATAGGGGCAGGGAGTGACTAGTGGTGGCTTACAGAGGCATGAAGTGAATTGAAAACTATGCAGCCTTGGTATTCAGCACACTGACATTTATTTGCATCTGCAGCCGGCTTCTGAGCAGAGCTTCAGGTGCCGGAAAGAATTCTTTTACAAATGAGGAGCTGCATTCCTTCCTTCTGGGCACTATATAAAGTAGGTGGCCTGTGAAAGTGTCTGTTTCAAGACAAGACACCAAATGGATGAAGGTTTATTGTAGGAGAACCGCTCTAACCGACTCCCAACTTAAACTCAGCTGCTTTCACTTTTATAATGACCTCACTATATTTTACAACTATACAGCACTAAAAAGCACTTGAACAAACAAGATTACAACGTCGTTTAGGATACATATCCTCTCTCAATGTCCAATCATCCTGAGTTGTAGTTTTACCCAACCTAAATTCCCAACCCAACCTAAATTCATAATCATTCACCCATGTTGGCTTTACAAGTGTATTGGTATATCTTCCTCAGAATACCTCAAACCAGGATTTATCCATAGTAAAATGCAGCGTAACCCTGTATGTCTCAATCCTCTTGCTCCCTACTACCTTCCAATTCAAAGCTTTGTCTTTAGCCAGTGATATTGGTTCTTTCAAAACTCGATTTAAGCTTTCCACCATCCCATTTGTTTGATCAAGTGCACACTTCCTGTGCTTTATGCCATGTTCAACCAACAATGTTTCCAATCCTTTATAGGACGGGTTGTACACCATTATCTGTAATCAACATCTCAGGAATGCCTTCCCTCCCTCTAAGCTCTTTTGAGAACTTTGCTACATGTTGAGTTTCGATGCCCCTTTTAAAACAATTCTCTAGCCATCTTGAATACATATGTATTACTACTGCAACATACGTTTCTTGACCTTCTTCATGAACAGGCCCAGTATGTCTATCTCACTGTTTCCAAGGACCAGTTAGGTGATCCCTAATCACTATGGGCTGCATCTTGGGCTTCTTCACTTTCACACTCAAAGCACACTGCATACATCCTCTTAACATCCTCTCCACCGGAAGATCAATTTCTGGCCATCATATGAGGAACAGAGTCTCTCTTGTGTTATATATGCCTGTATGACCACTATGCACTAAGATCATCCGTTTTTCTCCAATTTTGCTCAGAGGGATCAAACTTGTGTTCCTGAACATTAAACTATTGTTCGACGATAATTTGGCCTTTATCCATGAAAAGCTCCTACTCATCCAGCACAAATTAAATCCATCACCTCATTCAAAACATTATCCAACTCCAACTCCATGTGCCATTTTTCCTCAGAGATAAACTCATCCCCAATCTTAGACAAATTCCCCCTCATGCCAAAATTCTGTCTCTCCTATTTGACTATTCTCTTCATTAGGGATTAATCTGGACAATGCATCAGCCACCTGGTTCACTACTCCTTGAATGCACTTTACATAAAAATCAAACTCCTGCAAAGCCACTACCCACTTGGTAATCCTGCATGACACCGCATCTATGCTTTTTTAAAAATATCTCACACAGTTGTTTATGATCGGTTCTTATTTAAAAGACTCCACACCATAAAAACCTCTTGAGCTTTCTTACAGCCAAGTACACAACCAGCTCCTCTATTACCAAATTCCTTGTTTATGCTCCTTTCAAGCCTTGTGAGATGAACATGATTGTCCTTTCTGCACCCTGACCACCTTGTTGGAGTACAGCTCCTACACACTTCATACTGGCATCCATCATCAGAATGTACTTCTTCATAGGTTCAAAGTTTTTCAATTTATGTGCCAGACTCAACCTGTTTTTCAACTAAAAAAATGCAGTTTCACATGCAGAATTCCAAACAAAATCCACACCATTCTTAAGCAAATTCCTCATGTTTCCACTAAGTACAGCAAAGTTCTCAATACATTTATGATAATCTTCAGCCAGGCCCTGTCCCTAACCGAATTCAGGAAGGATCTGAAATCCTGGCTCTTCGACTAAACCCCAGTGCCCGACGGATCAGCAGCCCCCACCTTCCTTCCCTCAGCACCTTGAGACCCTCATGGATGAGTTAGCTGCGCTCTATAAACCCCAGATTGATTGATTGATTATAATGACCTCACTACAATCTATTACTATACAACACTAAATAGCACTTAAACAAATACAATTATTACATGGCCCTCATTGAAAGCATGATCCAAAATAAGTTTAGCCTACAGTAGCTAACTGAGACCACTTCTTGATAAGTCCACTGGTACCTGGAGGTTTAAAAAAACAGCTTTAGGATCCGTGATGTATCCAGCTTCTTTAGTATATTAACCAATGTCTGGCTTCACTTAAATTTGAACTAACCATACCCTTCTGCCTAAGGAACACTTGTACTCTTTTGAGTTTTGTATTGCTCCACAAGTGTTTTTGACCCTACTGTGTGAGAATCAGTTGGACACCTTTAGGTTCACACTGCCCTACACGTGCTTTATTGAATGCTGTTTACAAGTTAAACCATGGCATGTCCATAAACATTAACCACGCTTGAGGTGGATGGATTGGAAGCAGAAAAGAGTTTTGCTGAATGTCAGTCATTCTGGGTTAAATAGCATCACCAATGTGGCTGTCTCTGTGTTTTTCCTGATTTAAGTTTTCAGGGCATTCATGTGTGAATGGTAAGAGATATGGAAATATATTTGCATTTTGGAAGTGATCTGAACACTTGATGTATAGAGCCACTGCAAATGTATATCTCACTGTGGATTTTTACAAATGTCATCACGGGCAGTAAGCATTTTTAATTGCCTTCTGACAATGTGGCGAGTGAACATCTATGTTGCTCCAGTCAATTGTAGTGTGGTTGTGCCCTATACAAAATTTTGAGCTTTTCTTGTCAGACCACCTCTCGGAAAAGCCAACTTTCGTGGAGCAGCATGAGTCATATATCATGAATACCTAATTCTGTATTAGGGGGATCTCTGTTATAGTCCTAATCTAGTGAATAGTCCCGCCCATGTGCGTGGACCCCGGAGCAATCAAAAATAATCTTAGTGTCGAAAAAATGCAGAACTGCACAGACATTTAAGAGCGAATTAAAGACTGTTAATGCAGCCTATAAACAGGCTACACTGTCCAGTACTTCGACTAGAAATTCCACCAAAAATCCACAAACAGCAAAGTCTGTCCAGATTTCCCTTGCTTTAGCAGCAAAAACCCTCTGGAATGATAGAGAGGAAGACATGGACAGACAAGCCCCATAGGCTGCCATTATGTGGCTCAAAACAGGATACTGTGCCTTTAAGGGAACTTTCCAGAACTTCACAGTATCCCAGAATGCCCTGCAGGTCCCTTCTACTTTATGTTCTTTTTTCCGGCTCCCGCGAGCATGACCCTGGAGCATTGAGCTCTCCTTTTTCAAGGGTTTTTGGTGATTTTTCACTACTTTTTCAAAGTTAAGTGCTTTATAAGTACTTAGGTGCCTTTCTCCTTGGTGTTGCACTCTGTTCTATATCAAATATGCCTGAATTATTCGATAAATGCCCAGAGTGCTCCAGGAAGAAGGCCAAATCGGATCCCCATGAGGTGTGTATCCTCTGCCTTCCGTCTTCCCATGTCCCAGAGGAGTGTGTGATCTGTCAAGGCTTCACTGGCAGGACCCTGAAGGACAGAAAGAAGATCAGGCTTCAGGGCCTTGAGGAAAGGAGGATGAAGGCACAAGGTGGGTCTGGAGGGGCTTCAGCTGCTCATGCTGAGGCCTCTGGGGGGCTCCCCAGGGGCAGGAATACCAGCAAGCGTCCCCATTCTCCGTCTGGGTCGATTGCTCCGACTTCAGCGTCGAGAGGGAGGACTACAGTGTGTTCCCCGCCTCCCCAGGGCTCTGGGTCGAAGAGACGTCGACACTCGGCGTCGAGGGAACTGCACAGGCCACCATCAAAGTCTCGAGGGATCGACGTCGAAAGGCCCGGCGTTGATGCTCGCTGTCGAGGCGACTTCGCCGTCGAGGCGCAGAGGTTCGCCCTTGAGGCGCAGGAGATCGCCCTTGAGGCGCAGGAGATCGCCCTTGAGGCGCAGGACGCCGTCGAGGCGCAGAGGATCGCCGTCGAGGCACAGACGGTCGCCGTCGAGGCGGACGAGATCACCGTCGAGGCGAAGGCGTTCGACGCCGAGGAGAAGACGCTCAACGTCAGGGGGCCGACGGTCGCCGTCAGGTCGCCGTTCTTCGACGTCGAAGACAGGTGGAGGAAGGCCTGATGCCAGGGGGGTTCCCCATCGTCCCAGGCTGGTGGAGATGGTGGTTCACCAGGCTCGGTGTACTCCGAAGTTTATACTCCGTCACAGAGGCAGGTTACGCCACCGCCTCCATTACCGAGGGGTCTCCCGCCGAGGGACCCTACTCCTCCTCCGTTACCACCACCTCAGCCCGTACCTCGGTTGCCAGACAAGCCGCCTTTGGTTCCTCCGAGATCTACATCACTGCCTAGGTTTCCGTCTCCGCCCAAGGGGACTCCTAAACCGAAGGCTCCGACCAAGCCTAAGTCGCCCGCTCCGGTGGAACTGGTGGATCGACCAAGGCCGAGAAAGTCCCGATCACGCTCCGGACGGAGAGGAAGATCGAGGAGTCGTCATAGATCCTCCACCAGATCGGGGAGTCGCCATAGGAGGCGGCGTTCTGGGTCCCGCACGGACTCCTTCAGGACCCGTTCCTACTCGCCCACCTTATCGGACTCCCCTGGGACCAGGGTGTCTCCGGTGGAGGGCATTGCCACATTCCAGGAGGTTCTCCTGAGGGGGGATGCGAAATTGGGGATCACGGTGACGGCTCCAACACCTACGTCCTCCGTGATATTCGAAACGCTTCACAAGAAGCATTTGTCTCGCCCTCTTCTACCACTAGTGTCTGGATTGGTGGAACCTGCAGAAGATCTGTTACTCACACCAGCGGTGGTGAAGGCCGCTCCCTCCCGACTTCTAAAGAAGTACAGGGCCCCGGATTCGGACCCTGCCTTTCTGAGAGTGGATCCGGTACCGGATTCGGTGATAGTGACGGTGGCCAGGAAACTGCACTCTACCTCCCCGTCATCCACCGTGCCGCCAGATAAAGAAAGTCGATGGATCGACTCGGCTGGAAGGAAGGCTTGTGGGACTGCTTCCACAGCCATGAAGGCGTCCAGCGATACAGCTCTGCTGTGACGTTATGACCGGGCACTGTGGGACTCCCTGCAACAGTTCGTGGAACTGCTACCAAGAGACAAGAGGGAGGTCTTCCAAGAGATCCTCAAGGAAGGGATGCTGGTGTCAAATCAGGTCATCAGCGCAGCGGCGGATGCCTCCCTGTTGGCTGCCCATGGTTACTGCCATGGGATCAATCAGCAGTGACATGCCTGGCTCAGGCTCACGTCACTCCAGCCAGCGGCCCAGCAGTGGGTGGCCAATCTGCCCTTTTCCGGGGAAACATTGTTCGGAAAACACGCAGATGATGAGATGGCCCGCATGAAGGCGGAGGCAGAGACCCTTACGGCTGTGGGCTTGGAGAAGCCCAAAGAGAAGAAGTCCTACCGGCCGTTCCAGAGACGGTTCGGTGCGCAAAGAAGAGGACGGGGACAGTCTTTGGGACATTAGCAGCAACAACAGCAGCAGTTCCGGAGACCCTTCCAGAAACGGCAAAAGGGTAGAGGGGGACAGCAGTCCTCTACCGCGAACAAGGGCCCGGCCGGGTCTCGACCCTGAGCGGTTACTTCCCCTTCATCCGTTACCCGCTCCTGTGGGTGGAAGCGTTAAATTTTTCTGGCAGAGTGGAGAAAAATTACTCAGGACAAGTGGGTGCTGAATATTGTTTGCAATGGATACAGTCTTCGGTTCATCAGCCCGCCTCCAGCGATCCTTCCGGTAAGCTCGCAGTATCAACTGCGCGAGCTCCAGGCGGAGGCCGACATCCTGTTAAGGAAAAGGACAATGAAAGACGTACCTCTGTCTCAAAGAGGAAGAGGTCTGTACTCCCGGTTCTTCCTGGTTCGCAAGAAGGACAAGAACGAGTTCAGGCCCATTCTGGACTTGCGACAGGCAAACAAGTGGATTCGCAGAGAAGTTTCACATGCTGTTGTTGCATCAGATTTATCCTCAGTTGCAACAGGGAGACTGTCTTTGTGCTATAGACCTACAGGATGCGTACTTCCATGTGCCCATTACATGCAAACACAGGAAGTTTCTGCGATTTCAAGTCGGCACCAATCATTATCAATACACAGTACTGCCATTCGGGCTGAAGTCTGCGCCCAGGACATTCTCAAAGTGCATGGCAGTGGTAGCGGCACACCTAAGGAAGAACAAGGTGTTTGTCTACCCGTACCTGGACGATTGGTTGATCAAGGCCTCCTCCTTCTCGGAAGCTCAAGCACACTTCCAGAAGACGTGCGTTCTCTTGAACAAGCTGGGGTTGCACATCAACATGTCCAAGTCTGTCCCGACTCCGGTCCAGTGCATTCAGTACTTGGGAGCCACCATCAATACGCTGTCAGCAAGCGTGTCTCCTTCGGAGGAGCGACGGCTATCGATCCTTCAGAAAGATCAGGCTCTTATGACCGCTCCATCTACAACAGTGAGGACGGTGTCTTCCCTACTGGGGTCGATGGCCTCTTGTATCTTCCTCACTCCGCATGCACGGCTGCACATGAGACCTCTGCAGCAGTGCTTGGGGGACCAGTGGGACCAGAGGAAAGGTTCTTGGGACGACAAGTTACGACTGTCGCTGCATGCTCTTCAGTCTCTGAAGTGGTGGTGTAAGGCGGAGAATCTCCTCAGAGGGGTTCCCTTCCACAAGGACATTCCAGTTCAGACTATCGTGACTGATGCGTCTCTCCACAGCTGGGGGGCGCATTCGGGAGACTTACAGATCCAAGGAACATGGTCCCCGATGGAGTCCACGTACCATTTCAACTTCCTGGAACTCAGAGCTGTTCACTTGGCACTGAAGGCCTTTCATCCGTCCTTTCAGACCAGCTCTCTGCTTGTACAGACGGACAATACGACCACGATGTACAACAAGCAGGGGAGCTCAAGATCACGCACTCTGTCACAGGAGGCGCAGGCGATCTGGCACTGGCATCGGGCCAGAGGACTGACGATAACGGCTACCCATCTGCCAGGTGTGCAGAATGTTCAGGCAGACGCACTGAGCAGGCTGATTCTTGAAAACCACAAATGGGTCATAAACAACTCCAGACATAGATCTGTTCGCCACTGCCGAAAACAGCAAATGCGGAGACTTTGCCTCCAGATATTACCAGCATGGGACGCTGGGGAATGCGCTATGGATCAACTGGTCGAACAGCTTTCTGGACGCTTTTCCACCCATTCCCCTGATTCCAGCGGTGCTCATCAAGATGATCCTGATTGCCCTGGAATGGCCCAAGCAGTGGTGGTTCACGGACCTGCTTCATCGGTCTCTCCTTCCTCACATACGGCTGCCGTGCAAGCCGGACCTTCTCACGAAGTTCGGGGGGCAGATGTTGCACCCCAACCTCTCGTCATTGAGGTTGGCGGCATGGCTCCTGAGATAGTGCAATATGGCCATTTGAATCTGTCTGAAGATTGCATGGACATACTGAAGGAGGCAAAGCGACCTTCCACTCAGACTTCTTATGCTTACAAGTGGAAGAGGTTTTGTATCTGGTGTCAGTCCAAGAACTATGATCCGAAGACGTGCAAGGAAGACGTCATCCTTCCTTACCTTCTACATTTAGCGCGGTCTGGCCTTAATGTTCATTTCATTAAGGTTCATCTCCCTGCATTGACAGCCTACAGGAAATGCCCTTCACAGACTTCCTTCTTCCAGATCCCTGTGATCAGATTTCTTGGAAGGCTTGAAGAAAGTATTCCCTCCTGTCAGGCTTCCTTCGCATTCATGGGAATTGAATGTGGTGCTGTCCAGATTGATGAAGGAGCCTTTTGAACCTATTCATAGGGCTTCGTTGCAGCTCCTGTCCTGGAAGGCGGCGTTCCTCGTGGCCATTACATCGGCCCGCAGGGTGAGTGAAATTCAGGCGTTGTGTTGCCAAGAACCTTGTACTGTATTTCATGCTGCTAAGGTTGTTATGCGTACTCACCCTAAATTTCTTCCCAAGGTTATTTCTGATTTTCATGTCAACCAGACTATAACTTTGCCTACGTTTTTTCAGAATCCTTCATCTCCAGCGGAACGGTCTTTACATTCCCTGGATGTTAGGAGGGTGGTGAAATTTTATCTGGATAAGACCAAAGATATTCGTAGGTCAGACCAATTGTTTATCAATTATGGATCAGTCAGGACTGGTCTTGCGACCTCTAAACAGTCCATCTCTAGGTGGATTGTGTCCTGTATACAGCTGTGTTACCAGAAAGCTAATAAGACCTTAGGAGGTAAACCTAAGACTCATTCCACCAGGGGCAAAGCTGCCATGACGGCTTTGCTCCGTAATGTTCCAATTGCAGAAATCTGCAAGGCGGCCACTTGGAAGTCGGTCCATACCTTTGCCAAGCATTACTGCCTGGACACTGATGCCAGAGCAGACGCTCAGGTTGGGCAGGCTTCGCTGCGAAATCTGTTCGCACAATAGTGGTGTTATTTCTCTTTTCTCCACCGCCGCTTTGGTGTGGGGATGGGCTTGCCATTCTATTCACTAGATTATGACTATACACAGAGATCCCCTACTACAGGAGGAGTAGTTTCTGTCCTGTAACTCCAGTTCTGTAGTAGGGGTATCTCTGTTATAGTCATAAGCGCCCGCCCTCCTCCCCGGTGGAGAGAGATGTTCATGTAAGGAATGCTACAGGTCTGGCGTGTTACGCCTTCAAAAAGAACTGAAAGTAGAAGGGACCTGCAGGGCATTCTGGGATACTGTGAAGTTTTGGAAAGTTCTCTTAAAGGCACAGTATCCTGTTTTGAGCCACATAATGTCAGCCTATGGGGCTTGTCTGTCCATGTCTTCCTCTCTATCATTCCAGAGGGTTTTTGCTGCTAAAGCAAGGGAAATCTGGACAGACTTTGCTGTTTGTGGATTTTTGGTGGAATTTCTAGTTGAAGTACTGGACAGTGTAGCCTGTTTATAGGCTGCATTATCTGTCTTTAATTCTCTCTTAAGTGTCTGTGCAGTTCTGCATTTATTTGACACTTTAAGAGATTATTTTTGATTGCTCCGTGGTCCGCGCACATGGCAGGACTATTCACTCGATTATGACTATAACAGCGATACCCCTACTACAGAACTGGAGCTACAGGACAGAAACTACTCCTTCTCATGATTCAGTAGACTGTGCCTTAGCCCTCTAGGTCTTTCCTGTGTCTGGACGTCCCTGTCTGCTTCTTCATCTTGCCCCCTTCTGCTTTTTGTTTCTTGCCACCTTCCTCCTTGACTCTTATTTGCTTTTGTGAGTCTAGTATTCGCCATATACCCATTCAGACTCTTGTAGACCTCATATCCCAGCAAAATAATGTTATGGTGAAATGGGGCATATGGTTGGGGAGAAACAGAGAGGAAGCCAAGTTAATACAACAAGCATGGGTAAAGACAACACGGCTTGTCTTGGCAAGCAAGTTCCTATATAAAAATGAAGAGGTGAGCCAGCATCACAGTCACTCAAGCCCTGGCACTGAGATGCCGTTGTTTTCAGGCATCTCTTCATGGTAAGACTGCCAATGCAAGCCGTTGACAAGCCTATTGCCTTATGCTATACAATCCTGGAGCCTTCATTATTATGCTATTGCTTGCTGTCTTTGACAGGTCCCTCTGCTTGCAATTTTGCTGCTACTCTGGCATTAAATATAGGTTTATTTATGAAACCAATTTCTATGCAGTCAGGCCTCGGTGCCGATAAACAATAATTGGTTAAATCGCCATGTTCTGCACTTCAGTGCTGTTTGTAAGAACAAAAAATTATAGCTTTCCATGTGCATGCCCAATCATAATGATTATATTTATATATATGGTGTAAACAGAAGTTCATTTTTTATCCATTTTCTTCTTTTAATTTAATTTTGTTTTTGCTGGTGGGGATACCATTGACTGCAATACCCCCGTGGATTGATCAATATCCTTTTGTACCGTGAAAACAAAAGTATTCTCCAATTTTCCTCCTTTCTTAGCACTGTTTGTTTTTCCAGTATGTAAAAGTTAAGACACATTGTTCATGAAAGCCCAAAGAGGTCAAGACAAAAGCCTCCCCCCTGACAAATTTTCTTTTCCCCTCCTGAACCCTTGCACTGTTTCCAAGGGTAAGTGAAATTTGTTGTCAACATTTCCTCAGGTCTTGATTTTGGGAAACAGGATCAGGAAATTCCATCCGCAAATGAAACTGGGTGTTGAGAATTTTTGGTCAATATCGGCAGCTCCAGAACTTTTATAATGGAGCAGAGAATGACGGGCTGATTTACTGTAGTAGGAAAGTAGCTTAATTCTGGCTTTATTGAAAATTGTATTGATTCATGTAATCCACAATATCGCAAGAATCAAAAAATTGTTCCCCTCAAAATGTGGACATGCTTAGATAAAAAAAAAAGCAAAAAGAATCGGTTAAGGCCAATGTGTTTTGTCAGTCTTAGGCTGAACTTTCATTTCATTTTTTTTTTCTAACCACGTGCATTAAGTTTGACCCTTATTAAGTAAAGTCAAGTCAAAATAACCTTTATTCGGATATTACATAATCCATAAAAGTGTACACATAATTACATACGTTTTCATATACAAGGATCATCATTGAGCCAGCAAAAAAAAAAATATATATATATACATAGGACATATATCCAAGAACATATGTCGAACACATACTTTCTAAAAGGCATAGAGCGTACATCTTAGTTTTTAAACTATCTGGATAAAAAGCACAATGTAATAACAGCCAAGAATCAGAGGGTAAATTAATATCTAAGTCTCCATATTTTACTACAATAGTGACACGCAAAGAGTAATACACATATTTACAAATAACAGCATAGGTTTTAAAGTGTCGATGTGCAGAAAATCCAGAGCTCATAAAGTGCCAATGTGCAAAGGTACAAAGAAACCTCCTTCTGGTCTTATTAAAATAACATGGCAATATATACATAGGACATGTCTAGCAGCATTTTGTTAGTCGCCAGTTTTCTAAAGTTCGTAGAACATGCATCCTAGTTATTGGACTATCTTAATAAAGTGCATCGTGTAATAACAGCCATAGATCAAGAAATTAATTATTATCTATATCTCCGTATTGCCACAGTACTGGCAAGAGAAAGGGGGGTTCATATATTTACAGATAGCAACATCGGTTATAGTGTGCAAATGTACAAATGTGCAAAGAAGCATCCTCCCAATCTGTTAGGAAGACATAGTTCATATAAAAGTTAATTCATAGAAATGCGGGATCGTACGGCCTTTTTTAAAAAGGTACACACACAAAATATTAGTCCATCATCTTTAAGCTGTAAAACAGATTTAAATGCCACGTTAAAATCGTTTATGCCTTTGGCTCTAAATAATGGTATCAGGAGGGGCTTACTGTATTTTTGATAATAGGAACAAAAGAACAAGAAATGCAGTAGTGTTTGCTTTGTGGTTGAGATCTGGGGAAGATGGCGGCCGAGTAGGAAGCTCGGTCGGAGAGCTCCCGTTCACCCGTGATTCATCATAGCAAAGGTTGGGGAAACAGCTCCGGCATGGACGCGACTAGACCCGAGATGAATTAGCTAGGAAGCGATGCATAGCGAAGGTTGAATTTCGAACCAAACGAGTGCTAGGAAGACATTCTTATCCAACCTACGGACTGTACCTGGTATGGTGTTCTTTTACGGGGCCGCCTCTCTCTCGCTGTGCAGTGGTGAGAAGGGTGAGGTTTGTTGTTTGCCCTGCGGCGTCTGGGAGGCTGAGGCTCGCTGTCCCACACACGGCGCTTTTGTAGCAGAGAGCGCACTTTTGGTCTTGAATTCCCCGAGTGCTGTCAGCGGAGCATGCGGGCGCTGGGGAGCGGGTGAAGCGGAGAGGAGCTTCGGAGCTCGTGACACAGCGGAGACAGGCAAGTGGATCGTCGCGCTGAGAGCAAAGTCGCACTGCCGCCGTGCCTCCGGAAGACTGAGCTTTCAGTTACGGGGCGCGAGCTGCAGAGCCAGAGCCAGAGAAGAGAAGCGGCTGCTCGAAGGGGTCAGTAGGGTAGGATCTGAATCGGCATCTGACTCAATAACGAGCACAACGAGCATAACAAGGAAAGAACTGGATAACGCGATAGGGGTGAGGAAAGTCTATGGAAGTACGTTTAGAAAAATAAAGGAATACAAAGAGGCAAGACTAGAGGAAACAAGTCCCGAATACAAGGAGATAAATAATCATTTAAGTACCGAAAGTATTGAAAGTATTGAAAGTATTTGGATTTTGAATAAACCGCCTCACAAAGCTTACAAAGCACAGCAAGCTCAACAAACAACCTTACACAATAAAACATACTATAACCTAAACAGTGGTAACAGTATTGACAGTCAACCCAGTCAACCTTGTCAACTTTGTAAATATTTTTTGCTGGGTCAGACATATAAATATTTTCAACCTTGCCAAATTATAAAAACAGAAAAGGAAACCTCCACAAACAATCAGCACATGAGTAAAGTCACTGAATTAACGCAGGAGGTTTCAGAAGAGAAAATACCTCAAGACTCAAAAAACCTTCCAACAAACCAAGTTGAATCTAAATCAGAAATAGAATCAGAGCCTCGGCAACAAGAAACTCAGCCTAACACTGCGAAATCCTTCTATAGTCTACGCAATAGAAAATTTCGGAGTCAGGAGCAGTTCCCAAAGGGCATCACACCGAGAGTG
The DNA here is from genome assembly GCF_964263255.1 of Lissotriton vulgaris. Lineage (NCBI taxonomy): Eukaryota > Metazoa > Chordata > Amphibia > Caudata > Salamandridae > Lissotriton > Lissotriton vulgaris. The sequence goes on from NC_141698.1 coordinate 735,731,278, forward strand.
AGCAGGAAAAAACAAAAGACCATACTCAGAGACTTCCTAAAGAACAACTTAGAGAAGGAGGAAAAATCAAAAGTAAAAGTTACTCCCTCCCTTAGGTCTTACTTTAAAATTCAGCAACAAGAGCTAAACTCGGGTCCTTCTAGCTCCATACAACCACAAAAATCATTAGGAACTTGGGGAAGTGAGAAGGAAGAAATAACCAAATTTACAAATACTCTTTCCCTAAGAAAAGAAAATCAACGAGGAATTCCCCCCCTAGCTGGAAAACCGAGTCCAAGCAAGATAAAGAAAGGGAGAAAACCTCGAACCAAGAAAAAGAACTTGGTGGAAAACAAGAGTTTAGAAGAACTTTGGAAAATTAAGGGAATCAGTACGGAAGAAGGAACAGAAGTCCATAGGGCTGAGGGGGGTGCTGATCCTGCTGTCACAGCACGTTGTTACTGTCAGTAACGATGTTCTCTGTCCTTCCAGAATCCAGCTCCGGGTTTTCACGCTGAGACCCAGGGCGCGCGAAAACGAGAGGACGCGAGGAGGACGCCGGCTGCACCAGACCTCGGTCCCGCGGCAGCTTTTGCAACCGCATTCCGTCTGTGGCCCCCCTGTGGCCCCCCTCATCTGCGCAGAGAACTGCGGGGGTGTCAGGCGCGGGAGAGCAGGCAGCAGTGGCGGCTCGGCAGGAGCTCTATGACCCGCGATCTACAGCCCGCAGCGCACATACCACACTCCACGACGGTGTTTGAGATGGCGGCGGGCAGGCGGCGGAAAACAGCAGAAGCGGTCCGGTGCGGTGTGGCCATCTCTGGAGCACCACGATCCCTCTACCCAGTACAGCACCGCTGCAATATATACAGGACGCGAGCAGAGAGCAGCAGCCTGCATCTGTAGCAGGCCAGGAGTTCAGAGAAGGGCGAGTGGGTGACCGGCAGGGAGAGGTTGTGGCCGGTCGCCTCCATTACCGGCAGCGCATAGGAAGGACTCACCCCTCCCTGGCCCGCCCTGCCCCGGCCCTCCCCCCCCCTTTCAATCAGGGCTTCAGCCCCCCTGCACTTCTTTCACCTCTGTGTCACGACAGGGGTAGGAGCCTCAATTGAGCCACAAGTTAAGCCAAGGCGTGGCATCTGAGGGCAGTGAGATCGAGCAGAGCAGAGCAGAGCTGAGCAACTCCCCTGCTGCTGCTGAAACCTCAACTTGGCAAATCAAATCCTAATTTACCGAGGATACTCTGAAAACAGTTAGTGGCTGTGCGCTCACGGATACTTGGGGACACCTGAGGATAGCAGAGGAGGTGCTGGTGAATGAAGAGAACTGAGAACGGGGAAAAGTTGATCGGAGGACGGCACTCAGGACATAGCAGGCTTCACGGCGTAAGGTGCGTAAGGTGAGGCCACTTGACCAACTGATTAATTGACTAACTGACTTACTGATTGTCATTTTTGTGTGTGCCTCTACAAACCTATAGCCCCCTCCGGTCTTGAGGACGACTTTCTGTTTCTCTTTACTTCCTTCTGTCACTGTTACCTGGTCCACCAGACTCTACTACATCCCGGGAACACCTCCCCCTCTCTTGACCTGTAAGGAGGTGCGCCCAGAGAGGCTCACTGAGAGCGGGAGTTAAACATCAATTTTGAAAAAAACGTGACATTAGGAACATTTTGCGGCCACAGCCAGCCTAGGCAGCCACATTAACCTAAACCGGCCCGCTTGCAATAATGCGGTCCGGAAAGACAAGGCAACAGGAATCAGCAAACCCCGCCAAAAGAGCAAAGAGAGCAAATAAGAAGTCAATAGACAAAGAGAGTCCTGAAATGCAAGTGAGGGCGAAAGATGATGCCCACAACCTAATCTCTCCGCTTCTTACTAGACCTGAACTCTCGTTAAGCGGGATGGCATGTATTACAAGCAGTCCAAGCAGCTCAAGCGGCGGCCTTAACATGCCTAAGCCAACATACCAACCAAAAATTTACACAAAATTTTCATTTCTAAAAGATGCTGGGCCGGTACTGTGCTTAAACAGCAGTAAAGTAACTAACCTCCCGGAGCCGCTCCAACCTCTCAATGTACACCAAACAGAACATCAACATCAATTGGTGCACGAGCACGAGCACGAGCAGCAGCAGCAGCATTGGCAGCAAGGTCAGCAACAGGGGTTAGACAGTAGTAGCCTATCAGCAAGATGCAAAAACTATGTTAGTGGCGGCGCAAGCCCTAAAGAGGGAAAAGATGCATCAACCATAACTAAGGAGGCAAGGACCCAGAGATTCAATGAAGAAAATCAACTAGGGTACGATGACATGAATCAATTGGAGAAACCCCAGCCTACAAATAAAGTAAAAGGCAATGAACGTAGGCTCAATACGTCTGACCTAGCGGTGAGTGGCAGAGTAACAACGACAGAGGGAGGAATCGAAGGCGGGGAGGAAAAAAAGGGGGAAATCACCAATAACAGCACCCCCTATGAGCACATCAAGGATGGTTCATTGATCCAAATGTTTCCACAGCAACTGGGAGGAGAGATGGAGGCTTCTGAAACTAAGAAGCTTAGCCTAGCTTCTCATGGCTCCATACAGCGACTAGACATGCCGCCGCAGGCCAAAAAAGAAGACAAATCTAATCCCAAAGATAACCCTCTCAATTTGGGTTCTCTTGATTCTATACGGCAACCAGTCACGCCGCTGCAGGCCAAAAAAGAAGACAATCCCAACCCCAATTACATCCCTCCCATTATGGGTACTCTTGGACAGGATACATCAGAGATACCTGGGACATGCAAGCATCCGGAGGTACGCACAGCTAATCTGAGCAAAGCTAATATGAGTAAAACAGATAGCACAAACTCTAAAACAATGAGAAAAAACACAGAGGACAAAAAACCTCCAACAGCCCAAGATGAGCAAGTTCAACCAAGACGGGCAAAAACAAACATCCAACTCAGCCTTGTCACAGCCCAACCTGACTGTAATTCAAAACAATCGCTAATGCCTAAGGAAACCGAACCAGAGACATCGTATCTTACACCTGAAGAATGGGAGGAACTAGTCGCGTCCTATTCCAACGTCACCGGAGGCGAGTCAGATGGAAGGAATAACAGCTCTCCAAAACCAAACAATGAAAAGGATAAATCACAGGACAAAGACGACATCTGGTCCACTTTACTGCACACAATGCAAATGTCTGTGAACGCATTGCAGTATCAATCAGACAAGATGGACCTCCAGCTGTCAGTCCTCAACTCACTCTCCATTTTTGTTTCCGGCATAGATGACAAGCTGGCCGACCCCAACAATTTGATCAAGAGGGCACAGTCAGACACAAAACTCGCTCAGGCTAGCTGCACCTGCATAACAATTGTGGACAAGCTAGCAACATTACCATCAGCATTGGATAATCTCCTTGTCGACATAAGGAAAGCAGTGCCAGCCCAACCAACGCTAGGTGTGGTCCACTCCAGTATTAGTGGACAACAAACGACTAAGCTAAGTAAAGTCGAAAGACCCAAAGCACAGGCTAAGCAAACTGCAAGCGCGGCACAGACATCAGAGAACAAGCAGTCTTGCGATGACGAGGGCTCACCCCTATCAGGGCCAAACATCAGTGTATTAATTGAAGGAGCAACAGTAGCCCTGAAGAGCAATTTCACTAAACCTAGTAATCTCCTGGAAAATCAGGCTCCGCTTAAAGGGGCACAATTATCCTCCAAACAGCGGAGAAAACAAAGGAGAAAGGGGAGAAACCAAAAAACCTTGCAGGCATTGCCAGACAGCAAGGAAGGAATCCACAGAACCAGGGATGATCCAAGGGATGTCCAACTAGTCTACTCATGTAGGGAGGAAGAAGATATGGCCCCGGGTCGGGGAGAGAAAAAGAGCCTGACCCAGGAAAAAGGACCAGAAATCATTGTGCGAACAACCGCCAAAGAATTGACTATGGATAGACTGGAGCAGAAACCGGGGAACAATAGCGGGACCCCCTTTGGGGAACCACCGATAATAACAAATGTCTGGGCACTTAATAAGGCAAAATCATACCCTGCCACCCCATTAATCAATGGGTCGAGGGAGCCAGCAGGAGAAAAAATAATCTCACAAAGCAGCATGGTCGGGGAGACAACTAAAACATTAGCGCCGAATATGGAGAAAGCTGCAGTAAGTAACAGCCAGCTACTTGGCTTGATTATACCATCGCCATCATTATTAATGGAGAACTCAACAGCGACAGAGGACACCCTGGACCAACAATCAGGGTACTCGGGCGCTACAACAGCAATCATGTTTCACCCAGAGTATATATCAAAGGGACGGGCTGATACTCTAAACAGGGGTAACATCTTGCGTTTACTGAGGTCTATTAACACGCTAAAAAATATCAAAACCACCGACCTGGAGTCAGTTGAGTTTAAAGACTCACCGGATTGCCCAGGCTTAGAGCTAACGAAAACAGTATGGGCCACACTAGACCTGGCTGAGAGAGTCTTAAAAGAACAGAAACGGTTTAACGAATGGGGCATTAAACTTCAGCCAATAGCAAAACCAAGGTATCCTGACCCACTACTGGTCGAGTCAAAGCGCCAAGAAGAAAAACGTGGCCACGAACAACTGAGCCCGCGATTATTCTCGGTACTGCGAGGGGCTCGTAGTAACAGCATAGAGTATAGGGGTAATGGAGAATATAACGCACCTAGGGCTCACGTGGAGATAAGTAGATCCATGCTGGAGTGGAGCAGGGTAACCAGGACAATAAAAATCAAAAGTGGAATACCATGACCTTTTAAGCATAATATACCACCAAAAAAGACCTTTTTGAAAATCTGTTCCTGGAACATCAATGGACTGGGAGATAAGACCTCGGACCCTGAACTGCTAACTTATCTGCAGAAATTTGATATAATCTCACTCCAGGAAACATGGAGTGTACTACCAACGGCACTGCACGGCTTTAACATGCTCTACCTACCTGCAATCAGAAGCTCCAAATTCGGCCACAACAAGGGAGGATTAGTCACATATACCTCCACAAGCAGCATATACGCAACAGAACTTTTACCATACAATTTAGCGCCACCAAACGAAATGCAAGTATGCCGAATCACCCTGCAGGGGAAGAGAAGCAAGGAATACATAATATTGGTAAACCTCTATCTACACCCACGCGATAAAAATAAAGGGAGTCAACAACTAAAGGAGGAGTTGATGAAAATAATAACAGATGAGGAAACAAATAATTGGATAATCACAGGAGATTTCAACTTAAACATGCTGAGGAGACAAACTGATGACATCAACACAGAGGAGGACCCATTTGCATGGGAGGAGACGCCCCAAGACATTAATACAGACGGAAGACTCACAAACACCTCAAAAAGTCTACTGTCATTCTTAGAGCAACTGGGTGCACGTGCATTAAACGGCAGATTCCCCGGAGATCGCCCGCAAACAGCGACATTTAATAATGCAGCAATGAGGTCAACAATTGACTACACCTTCTGCTCTCGCTGCATGTTCACAAAAGTAAAAAACTACTGCATTGGGAGCGAAGAATGCAGCGACCACTTACCCCAGGAAATCACGGTAGACGAGCCATCACTACACAAACTGCCCCCAGTAAATATAATCTGCTCAGAATACACCAACAACGAGAGAAGAGTAAAATGTAGCACCAACGACCCTGAAGGACTACTAGCTCGAGCAAAACAACTCTGGGAAGAAGGGAAAGCAGTTACCCCCGACATAATCGGAGGCTGGGAGGCATTTACAAACGCCCTACGTAAAAGTTACGGAGATACAAAGATCCGCTCTGGAAACGGGAGAACAACGTCCCAGCAAAATCCACAGTCTGGCTCCAATCCACGGAACAGAGCCAAATTAAAAAAGCTAAAAACTCGGATAAATCTTACACTGCGGAGGCTGAAGAAAGATCCCTCGGCCTTACAAGAGTTGAGGTTGCTAAAAGCCACCCGCAAAAAACTGATTTGGCAAAACAAAAAGGAAACTGAAGAAACCCTGTGGGCCAGACTTCTGTATGATGTCAAGAACAATAATAGTGCACAATTTTGGAAGAAGATAAATGCCCTATCAAATCCGCTAGGTCAGCGCATCAGCTCCAATGCTACAGAAGAAGCATGGATAACCCACCTCGAATCCCATTTTAACAAAGATCAGACCCCCCAAATCGGTGTAAATATCCATGAGCCTAATATGGAACTTCGACCGCTCCATGAAAATCTCAATGCATGTCTTGGACAGAACTCCACAATCACAATCACAAACATCCAAGTTCACAAAAGAATCTTGAAAGGCAGACGAGAAGGAGCTCCTGGCCCCAATGGGATTCCGCCCATATTATTCAAACAAGATCCTGCATATTGGGCTACAGTTCTAAAACCAATATTTGAAAGAATCCTGCAGACGTCAACATTACCATCATCATGGAGAGGCTCAATAATCTCCCCTATATACAAAAAAGGCAACAGGAACGATCCCAAGAGCTATCGGCTGGTAGCTCTTTTGGATAACGAGGCCAAATATTATGCCGGGGTACTTCTTCAAGAATTAACAACATGGGCCACGGAAATTAAAGCAATACCCTACAATCAAACTGGCTTCTGTAGGGACATGGGCACTGCCACTAACATCTCTGCCCTCTCACTAATGATAGACGCAGCACTTACAATTAAACAGCCTCTGTACATCTGCTTTATCGACTACAGTTCAGCATTTGACCACATAAACCGAAATATTCTGTGGCAAAAATTAAAAACATTAGGTATTCCATCATTGCTCCTAAAACAACTAACCCTTCTGCACAGTAACACCTGGATACAAGTAAAGTTGGGGGCAGGTGAAAATCTATCGAAAAAGATGAACACAACCTCAGGACTAAAACAAGGGTGTGTATTAGCCCCCACACTATTCAATCTATTTATGGCTGAGCTCTCAGTTCAACTCAATGGAAGCAACGCGCATGCACCAAAGCTAGGTGGTCACCAGCTATCTAATCTCCTATATGCAGACGATTTAGTACTTATCAGTCGGACACCCATAGGTTTACAACGTCTGCTGGACATTACATCTCAATACTCGGATACTAACAAACTAAGCATCAACCAAGACAAAACAAAAGTCATGTGTATAAATTACCGGAAAACAAAAACAAAACACAACTGGCACTTGGCAAAATGCAAGCTTGAAGTCGTACAAGACTACAAATATCTGGGGGTTATGATCGATAGCAAAGGCAATTACAAAGTACAATTTGAGGCAATAAAAAAGAGGGGGCTTATGACAGCAGTAGCACTAAGAAACCTGAAGAACATAACCGCGGGCCCGAGCTTCCTCCCTCTGACCAAGGTGATACAGGCCAAACTCATATCATATATCACCTATGGAAGCGAAGCCATGAGAGGGAGGGATGCGGAAACATTAAATGGTACCATCGCCAGAGCGCTAAGAATTATATACGGGCTGCCTGGATATACATCTCCAGCGCAAATGAGGCTGGAATTTGGTATACAAAAACAGGAGCTGGACAGGAAAGGAGCCTTTGTTAAAACCTGGTTTAAGATCAAAAAAGGGCAACCAGAAACTTTAAATTTCTATTTGTGGAGAGAAGTAGAAACGCAAGTAACTTGCCCAGCCAGACTGTTCTTGGACACTGCACTGGACCAGTTGGGCTTACGGCAACTCTGGGCAACGCCTGGGACCATGGCAAGCTTCAAGAAAATTGTAAATAACACTGTTAAAAAAGAGTCAATCTTACAGGACAAAGCGGCCTTGACTGAACGTTCGCATGGCTGGCTAACTATACAATCTTATAGCAAAGCGACTCCTCAAGCTTACCTCCTCTCTAACTTCTCCAGAACCATCAAAGAGAAGTTTCTGAAATTTCGGTTAGGTCTGCTGCCGACAGCATACCACCTGCCCCCTTGGCTGCGCCCTCCAAAGCCAGCAGTGTGCCGCCTTTGTGGGGAAGGAGAGGAGGACATAGTCCACATTATAGCCATTTGCCGCGAGCTGATGCAGGAGCGCCGGCAACTACTCAGACCAATTTTCAACAAAAACCAAATACGGTCATGCAGACAAGCGGTGCTTGCAAGCTTCTCTGGCCAAGATACTCAACTAAGCTGCTGTCTGGTAAAGTTTTTAATTACAGCTGACCTACATTTTAAAAAAATGTGCACACAACCATAACACTATGTTAAGCATACAATGTCAAGTTTCTTTCTCCACACCCAAACCTCAAAGGAAACCATTGAAAGGCTAACTATACGACATACTTTGCACAAACCAACGGAAGCCGAGGCAGCACTATGCACTTTAAATCGGCGCATCCCGGTCTGTCATGGTTCTGAAGTCAAGATTTTAATAAGGGGGGTACTTTTATCTCACGGACTGCCACTGATATTCGCCGGCCGAAGTGAAGAAACAAGATTATGGACTACCGAGGCCGGGGGTGTGGATTTTCTTCCAAATCTTAACGCATGTTTTTGTTTAACTATGGCTATCAGCTTTTTTATAAAGAAAATTGAGGTTTTATTGTTTATAATAGTGGGTCAATCATTGTAATGGTTTTAATTAACTGCACAATAAATGTATTACTTACTTACTTACTGCTGTCACAGCAATAGTAAATGAAACTGTAAATATGACGGAAGAGGTTGGAGATAAAGAAGACGACTCAAGGTCTATAGAATATAACAAGAACCCAGCTAAAACTCATACAGACGAACTTCTTGAAAAAATATAGATAGAAATGAAAGAGAAATTCTTCATTTCCGAATCGAAACAAAACAAAATACAGGAGGTCTGCGAGAAATTGGATAGCAAGCTAAACGCCCTAGCAGACAGAGTCACGGCAGTTGAAAATGAAGTTACTGGCTTGGACAAAAGGGTGGAGAGAAATAGAAAGGAAATAAATTCCTTAAGATTGGAGAGTAAAAACATAAATGAAAAACTGGAATCCTTAGAAAATCAAGCCAGGAAAAATAACATAAGGATTTTAAATGTGCCGGAGAATCAAGAGGGTAAAGATGTAAAAGCATTTGTAGTGGCACTCTTGATAGAACATTTCCCATGGGCGAACAAAGAGGTTTTGAACGAGGATATACAGAGGGTGCACAGAGATCCTTATGGAAAGAGCAGGGAAAGGAAAACCCCCAGGAAGATTCTAGTAAACTTCAAAACGTATATGCTGAAGGATAGGATCTTGGGAGAGGCACTGAAAAAAGGAACGTATAGCAAGGATAGTTGGAATTTTAAAATAAGATCTGATATGTCAAAAGCCTCTCAGACCAGACAATGGGAACTGGGAAGTCTGATGTCCGAATTGCAACAACTAGGTGCCACAGTGCAAATGAAATTTCCCCCTCACTACGCATTATGTGGAGAAATAAAATGCGAAATCTAAGAGAGCCTGAAGAGGTGAAAAACTTGATAGAACTAATCGGAGATCAAGTACGATCAGAAGAACCTCTAAGTTAAAATGCTAAAATGTTCACACTAAAAAAAAAAAAAAAAAATGTTACAAAAAATCTTTAAGGAAAAACAGACACAATCCAACCCAATTCAACTCATACGCAAGGACAAGTGTATAATAATATGTAGGAGCTATAATCCAACTAAATTTTTTCATCTTTTAAATGTATATAGATAAGAATCACGGGGGTGGGGACGGGAAGCCAAAAGGGTTACGAAAATAACCGAAGGAGAAGAAGATGGAGGCTTCCCCGGGGAGGGTAACTGTAAAGCACAAATCAGAAAGTATGAAACTACACGAAAAAGGGTGGGGAGCAAAATAGGGAAAAAAAACCAAAAAATTCCTCATCTGCGAAAATTCAGGAAATCAAAACAGGTATATTAAAAAGAAAATCATAACTACTGAACAAAACAAATGGGGAGTGAAAGTAGAGGTGTAAATATTCTATTCTGGAATGTGAATGGGTTAAGGACAAAAAGCAGGAGGAATAAAATCTTAGAATATATCAGAACTGGGAAAAGTGAGATAATAATACTACAAGAAACTCACTTCTTAAAGGAAGAATGGGACCAAATAATTAAGAACCTGTGGTGGGTAGATACCTTAATTTGCACAACACAACAATGCAATATTAAGGGAATAGCGATAATCTTTAAAAAGTCCCTAAAAGCAACTATAATCAGCTCAGAAGTGGATAGCAAAGGAAGATGGGCAATAGCCAATACAAAAATAGGAAATTCTCCCATTACAATTGCAGGATACTATGGTCCTAACTTAGATGATGCTGATCCGCTGCGAAATTTATACTCGCAGCTACTTCTAGCCACTTCTTCCATAATATTGGGGGGTGATTTCAACCTAGTAATGGATCTAAAACTAGATAGATCACCTCCAGGTAGACATACCAACCTAAAAAAAATGAGACAATGAATTGGGACTTATAAAAGCGATCTTAATCTGGTGGATATTTGGAGAGATAAAGGAGAAAAATCATACCCATTTACTTTACACAACAAAAAACTGGGTCACAAATCCAGGATTGACTTCTTTCTGATCAGTAACGAAATATCAAGGAAAGTAAAAAGAGTATCCCACCTACCAGCTCACCTTTCAGATCACTCGGCAGTACAACTAGAACTACAAATTACAGAAAATATAACTGAAAGGAGATTCACAGTTGAAAGAGCCATGCTGGAAGATGAACAAGTTATAAAGGAGCTAGAAATAGAAACAAACATCTTCTTCGAATTAAATGCGTCAGATACCACAGAACAAATAACGTGGGATACTTATAAAGCAGTCATAAGGGGTAAACTCTTGAGTTTAGGGGCTCGCAAAAATAAACAAGTAAAGCGAGAGATTTCAGATCTAGAAACAGAAATCAGTACCTTAGATATCGCTATATCCATAGAACACGAAGAGGTAAAGAAATAAGATCTTCTTAACAAAAAACAAATGCAAAAAGATAAAATTAATCAAATCTTGGAGGAGAGATTACAAAAGAAATGGGATGCCAGCAAACTAGCGAAACATGAGTTTGGCGAAGGCTGCGGAAAATGGCTGGCATGGAAGCTCAAAACAGACCTAGCCAAAAATAAGGTGAAAAGCATCATTCCGGATGATCAAAATGATCCTACCTCCGATGAAAACATCATCAAGCACGAATTCTGGAAATTTTTTAAAGACCTGTATACGGAAGACTTAAATCCCTCAGATCAAAAGATTAACTCCTACCTGGAAGACGCAGCACTCCTAAAATTGACAGAAAACGATAGAGAAACACTGGACAAAGAAGTCCTCGAAGAAGAAGTGGCAGATGTGATTAAAGGTTTGAAGAAAGGAAAAGCAGCAGGGCCGGATGCCATTCCAAACGAACTATACATGAAACTGAAAGACTCCATACTTCCTCACATAACAAAATTAATTAATTTAATTTTAATACAACCGAAAACAATACCTGATTCATGGAATGATGCCATAATCTCAATCATTCTGAAACCCGGAAAGAACCCTCTCAAATGTGAATCATACCGTCCAATATCATTATTGAACGCTGATTACAAAATATTCACCAAAATAATGGCAGCTAGGCTTGGGAAAGTACTATCAAATTTACTGCATCAAGATCAAAAAGGCTTCATTAAAGGTAGACACTTACATGAAGTAACACAAGAGCTCTTAACTGCAATAGACATTGCTATAAGTGAGAAAACTCCTCTAACTATACTTGCTGTTGATGCCGCAAAGGCTTTTGACCGGGTCAATTGGACCTTTCTTGAGAAAGTTATGATCAAGAACAACTTCGGACCCCACTTTACATGTATGGTAAACCAGATTTATAAAGATCCAAGGTCAAAGGTCCTAATAAATGTTTTTTTTCCAGAAAACATAAAAATAACCAGAGGAACAAGACAGGGTTGTCCACTCTCCCCCTTACTCTTCAATTTATATATTGAACCTCTGGCAAACAAGCTAAGAAACAACAACAGAATTACACCTTTCAAGTATGGCAGTTGGGAGAAGAAAATCGCTCTCTATGCTGATGACTTAATGATCTTCACTGATGATTACCCAAAAGCTAAAGCAAGTATCGAGAAAACTCTAACTACATTCGGGAAAATCTCAGGATATTTGGTGAATCAAACTAAGACAGAGATTATGACATGGAATACGGTTTTTCAAAACAATTTCATAAAAAATGAAATCAGATATTTAGGAATCCTAATAAATCATGACATAGAGAAGATTGCAAACAGGAATTTGAATAAAGTTGCCGGGGACGTAAGAAAACTACTTGAGACATGGACCTCTCTACCATTGAGTCTGATTGGGAGATCGAATATAATCAAGATGACCATTTTGCCAAAGTTTACCTTTTTATTCAATACGATTCCAATGGAGTTCGGAAAAGCGGAACTAACTCGAGCACAAAGGGATATAACAAGCTTCATTTGGGCAGCAAAGGGCACGAGGATTGCATGGAAAAAGATCAGGAGGAGCAAAAAGGACGGCGGGTTGGCCAGCCCAGACCTGGTGGAATATTGCAGAGCCTTTCAATTTAAAAATATCAAACCACTATTGAAAAACCATGAACACTACTCAGCCCATTTACAAGCAATCACAAATTCAGAGGATCACACGCTGTTTAAGTATGGACATCCCAAATACTTCAAAAAAATAAAGCTTAAGATACTGAGAGATGCAGCAAAGATGTGGACACAAATTAGAGGCATTCTACATATATCTTACTACAGTAAGTGGGCTCCTATTTGGGAATCCCCCGGAACTCCAGAATGCCTAAAAGACACTCTTGCACTAGCATTGAAAAGAGCCGACATCAAATACTGGGGACAAATACTAGATGGTCCAAATTTAAAAACTTGGTTAGAACTTCAAGTACTGTCGAACAACACATTATCTAAATTTAAATATTATCAAATGTCAAGTTGGTCCAGAACTCTACCCAGTATACATGGTAATGAAAAATTGGAAGATGACATGATTACAACAACGCGACTACCAAAAGAAGTGGCTAAGTGGTATTGGGCGCTGATAACTGCTAACGATGTCAGTGTTAACATGGAAACCCAAATATGGAAAGACACTGCAATAACAGATTTAGATCTAATATGGGAAAAATCTGTAGCTAAATGCTGGTCAACCTTGAAATCCGCGTCTTTGAAGAGGAATCATCTGTATACAATCCATCGGGCATATTGGACTCCAAAAAAACTGTCCAAATTCAAAAATGCTGGAATAAGGAAATGCCCTAAATGTGGGGAAGAAAATCAGACGACATCCATATGTTTAAAAGTTGTTCCCATTTGGAGGATTTTTGGGATCAAGTCGGTAAGACCCTGAGCACTATCCTGTCCAAACAACTTACTGTAAGTAAAACTCTTATTCTTTTTGGGATTTTGGACTCAGGTAATGAAGGGGGTCTTACTAAAGAGCAGGAAAATCTCCTCTTTGTATTAATAGTTCTCGCAAGGAGAGAAATATGTATTAAATGGATAGGAGCCTCTTGCCCAATCCATGCAGAATGGCTAAACTCGGCAATAAGAATCAACAAACTTGATAAGCTAGGAAGTGCAAGAAAAAGATTTAAGTTTTGGGATATTTTTGAATCTTTCTTAAACCCCAAATAAGAATAAACTTAAGTCCTATGATTAAGGCGATTTATCTTCTGGTGACAAGTAAGGTACTTGCCGAGTAGCCAAGCTGGCTAGCTCCCCTCGATCCAAGCCAGAGGCATTGATATGTGATGAGTAAAGGAAACTCCTCAAACAACGAATGGTCTAAACTCCCCAATCAAGAGAGAACAAGGGGCAGTGTCGGAAAAAAGTAATGAGGCAGACACCTGATACTCCATAAGCATAACAGTAATCGCAAGATGAGGACAAAAAAAAAAAAAAAAGTGGTGTTTGCTTTGTAGCATTCTGACATGGGCAAACCAGATTCTCAATATTCCAATGGTAGTCCGAGGGAAAACACAATAGATACAATATAGATCCTGCTCAGGCGAAATAAGAGGCTGCGCTCCCTGCATGTAATTTCTTTGAGGAGGTAGCCAGCTGGTATGGGTGAAGTAGATACAATGTCACCTTCTATTTGGATATAGCGCTTTACAGAGGATTTCATTGATTCTGCGTTGTATCTAGTCTCCCCATAATGCTTGTAGAGGATATTCCTTATTATCTTCACGTTAGTCCCTTCTAGCCCATCTGGATTCTTAAATATGTGTCCAAGATTGACTGCTACCAGGCTTGCCTGGACTTGTGCGAGCCATGGAATTTTAATACCCTGATCGCATTTTAGGCAATCTGCCAGGTTTTCTGTTGTCAGTGAGGCTTCGGGGTTTTTCCAAACCTTAACCAAGAACAGCGCAGGACGTGCCCTAATGTAGTCCTCCAAATAGAACAATTTTAGTTCATTGTGGCATATAAAGGTGGAAGATGAAATTGGTAACCCCAAAAGCCTTCTGCAAAATCTATTCTCCTCTGCCTGGATGTTTTTTAGGTTTGAGTATCCCCAGATTTTGTCCCTGTATGTCATAACGGGGACGCATTGTGTTTTATAGATCTTTAACAGGGGCTGGACCACCTCAAATCTCTTAGGCTTGGGGAGAAAAAGTACAGAGTTTATGGCCTTAATAAATTTAGTCCGACTGTATGACTCTTATTAATACACGCCGTTTAATACAGTTTCTTTACCGGTCTAGTAGCTGTGTGAGTGGTCAGGAGCTCTGTAGCATTATGAAGAAGACTCTTGACTTTTTTTTGCTGATAGAGGGGTGCAGCATGCACAGTAGAGTTCCTGCAGTTTATTCCCTGTTTTTGTTGGGGCACGGGCATCAAGCAAGGTACCACCATTTCTTTTCAGATGTTTAGTTTACCCAATATGTTAAGGGTGCCTTACAGATCAGCAAATCTGCCCTTTGGCAATATTTTTGTTACAGCTCTACAGCTTACACCTTAGGCCTAATTTCCCACTAGTGACAACACATTTAACCCCATGATCCCTTAAAGATAATATTGTGCTTTAGTTTTACACGGAAGGTAAGGGCATAAATCAAGAAAGGAATATTTTCCATCAGTATGATAAAGCCTGTCGTTATGGCTGTTTGCAGCATGAAGCCTTTCAATAAAAGTGTCATTTCCCTAGAACATTAAAGTTCAGTGGTAATATTTGATGCACAGAATATGAAAACTGATTTCATTGCATGACTTCTGTATGGCACAGTAAGATCCTGAAATGTTGAACATGTAACACTTGCACCTTGATGTGTTAATTATTTGTGAGTAGGAAGTGAAAGCATTTGGAGACATTGCATTTCTTATGCTGCGTTTTTTTAGTGTTTGTTATTATTTAAGAAAAAACCTTTTTTGAAATGTGCGTTTTTTCAAATTAATTCCTAGACACGACCAGACCAAAAAGGAGCCAGGAAAGCGACGGCGTGGAGTACATTTTCATCTCCAAGCACTTGTTCGAGACAGACATACAAAATAACAAGTAGGTTGGAGCGACCTCTGCTTCTCTTTTATTGTGCATCATGGAATGTATAGACTCGCAAGCGCTGCCAACTTCTGGTAACTGTTTCCTGCAAGTGATATTTAAACATTTGTATACCGCACGTTCGGCAGCACTAATTTTACAAATGCCAAAGTTACATTTAAAGGCCCTGGGAGAGCAGGAAGCCTGTACAAATATTGATTTTTTCCATCTGAAGTTCACGAATGACTGCCAAATGTGTTCTCGTTCGAGCCCCTGAGGCTTCATAGCTCTGCCTAAGGAGCAGGCATTCATTCCCTCCAAGGCCCTAGAGAAGCAAGTGCCTTGTAGTAAAATGCTGCTGCTATCTGTGCAAATGATCAGGACACTATGCGCACTGACCCATCTGTTTTCACATCGAGAGCCTCCAGAGCAGGTATTGTCTGGAGGGCAGACGGATATACTGAAACCCCGCCTCAAATAGACTGCAGAGGCCGGACTCACACATGTATTGTTGTAGCTGAGCGACACATAGGAGCTCAAAGAGCATCATTCACAAGTACACTTCCTATTAGTGAACTGCAAAACATAACTATCGCCATGTAAATGGAAAGTACACAGGGCTTCAAGTGGGCCGGCTCCTGCCATTGTTGAGCAGCGAGAAGCAGGTACTGAGACGGGTCCCTCTCGGGCTCTCCATTTTTGCCCTCACCCTCAGGTTGTAAAAAAAACTCTACACTCTGCAGCAGTGCAACGCTTCACTGCCTTTGATGCAACTTCAAAGAGACTCGTTTTAGTTCTTTCACAGTCTCACCATTTCAGAACTGAAGCATTTTCAATATTCTATACAACAAAGCCATAGTTGTTGATTATTTATCTTCTGCATCTAACAAGGATTGACAAAGCCAATAGTCCTGGCTTGTTGTAGGTGTAATGTATTATATATCTGGATGCAATGACTGAAACAGAAAAATACCAGTTGGCCGTACCCTATGCTAAGCACTGATTTTCAGCTTAAATATTTTTAAGCCAAGCCGTTAATTTCATGGGCCACGTCCCTTTGAAAGACCTCACAATTTTTTCATCACACTTAAAGCCCTGAAAGTACACCTTCATGGGGGGTGTGTCATGTGAGGAGGCATCTGGAGTCTTTTCCCTTGGTCTCCCGCGCTTTCAAGGGCCCTATGCTCTTGCTAGAAAAATATTTTCTATTGGAAATAAATGGAAATGCAGGCTTATTCATGGGGAGGCAGATAACTGCCTCACCACTAGGTGCAACAATACTATCTTTTATTTTTCGTGGGTGCTGTTTATTTTCTATATAAGAGGTTAATGCCAGAGTGGGGACCTGCAAAGTCTTTTTGACCCATCCCACTAAATCTGCTTAGAGGTCCTAATATTGTATCGTTTGAGCGACAGTATTTTTTTTCTCAAGCAAAAGATGAGCACGCACAAACACGTGGGAATTCATAATCTTTTTGTTAGTTTCCCACCCCCAAAAATAGCCTAAGATCTTCTCTAATTCATGGCAGGCAAAATCTGGTTTCATTGTGGTGAAACCATCTATAAACTAGCTTAAAGTGGGAGAGTGATTTCTCCATGGTGAAAAATATTTTTCACCCTTGGGTAAAAAAATAAAAAAAATTACTCCATGCATAAGCAATGATGCTTTTCACTTACCTCTCCAGAAATGCTCTTGCTACATTTCTATCCGTGTCAATAGGAATGTATGCATGTCTCATAAGTACCAAAAATTCTCCTGGAATTCTATGTGAAAGTCAGAAATGTACTTTAAACAGAGATGTGACTATCATTTATGACACGGCCTTAAGGGAATTGTTCCGTAGATTGGACTTCGATGCTTCAGTCGTTATTTTTTTCTTCTTTTTGTCTTGGGCCTCATATCTCTAAAAGTGCTAGCTGCACCATTGCGTGTAGTACATCCTACTCTGGCTTTTTAGGAGTAGTTCTACTTTAGGATGTGCTTTACTACCACCGGGACACCGCGTCAGAGATAGCCGTGCACTTTATAAATGGCCTTTAATTGATTGATTGATGTCACTCCACTTCCTACACAGTGGATACTCTAATGGCACCCAGATTCTTCCATGATAGGGACTGAATGGAATCCTCAGACCATTTAGCTGTTTGTCACACATAACCAAATCTCAAAGGGTGCCCAGATCGCATGAAATGGACTAGTGCTCACCGCCTTTTCCATTGTATAGATCCGAGTTGCTGATCTGAGCCAGCCATCCACCACAGGGGAATCCACTTGACAGAGCAGAGGGACGCTGGGAGACACCGACGGGTAGAGCGGTAATCCTCTTACCTGAGCTGCAGCCAGGTGGGGTGATGGGTTATCCCCATACCTATTTGTGATGTGGTGGATTAATTAAATTAGACCAACCTGGAACTAACAGGTGATACAATTATTATTTCTTTCTCACGATTTGTGCAGTAGCAAACACACTGGTCCTGATGTAAATGTCACGTATGCTGAAACATGTCGACCCCTATTGCAAACGGATATTATGTTAAATCTGTTGGTATGTAACACATTTTTTAAATTTTGGACGAACTGAGAGAAATTATTAAAATTCATCTTCTACTCAGTCCTATCCAATTTTATATTCTTCACGTTCATTTTGCACTGCTACCCAGTTACCACTCACAATATAATTTTTCTGTACCATCCATTTATACACATATATCTCAATGGTTAAGTTCCAGGCACGACAACATCTGTAGGCTGTGGACATTTTCTCCTGGGTAAGGAGAACCCATATGATGCAAAAGGGCGGTACAGAGTGGCTACTAATGGGAATATGTTTGCCATACCCTTGATTTGTCTATTGGTTTGTCACACACACACACACACTTTTTTGGTTATTTTCACCTCTACTAGTTGTGTCTCGGACGGTTCTCATAGTTGAGTTTCTTCTCTTTTAGACCCCTAGACATTGTTTGTTGTTAGAATCCACTTGTAACCATCTCCTGCATATTTCCCTCCCTGCCAACAGTACCATGTAAAAAAGCAGCCTACACCAATCAGCCTTTGCGTCGTGCTCTGCGCTTTCTCTAAATTCCACTCCAAAAAAGACCAACGATGGGCTTACCTCATTATCAAGCCCTAACACTGTTGATAATACATTACCTGCTGTTTGCAAAGAGCGACCAGTGCAGAGCAGTTCCAGAAAACATGTATATTATTGACTTCTGCATTCCACTCCTTTTACAGCTGCTATTTTCTTTTCTCGTGATCCTTGCCAATTTCAATAAGGTCCTCTAACTCCTATGATGAGTAAACAAATGATTCTTTTTAAGAGCAGCAGATTTAACTGTAGAAAATAATAAGTTTAAGGATACTTGCCATAATTTCTAGCTCTGTATTTGCGCCAACTCTATTGCCAAGAGATATATGGTGACTTAGGGTTTTTATCAAGTGCTTTGGCAAGTTATCTGTATCATGTAAAAACTTCTTTCTTCCTAGGCCCAAGATTCGGCAAGTCAATTTACATTTAAGTTTAACACTGTGTTATGCCCCTCCTGCTGCCGTAAAAATGCAGTGATTTGTAAATACTTAAAGGGTAGAAATTGAACTCTGCGTGTTCCATCCATTGTTCTCAAGTTAATGATTTGCCATTTCTCCATAAATACCCACATCTTATGATACATTTCTTATTAATGGATGCACATAGCCCATCTTTAAAATACACTGTGGACCTGGGGGAATCCTCAGACTGGCGCCCACATACTGAAGTACAGGATTTTCAAAACCTTCCTTTTTTCAAACCATATCCTAACCTGCCACTTGCAAGATTCTCAACCTGATTTTTAAAAATAAAAAGAGAAACGGGGTGGCCCAAAGCTATACAGAAAACATACTTCAGAAATACTCTCTACCATACATTGCTGTATTTTGCCAATTGTACTAGAATCCGGTGCCCCTATTAACATCCTGCAGTTTTTTTTTTAGCTGAAATACACAACTGGGAAGCCGGACATCTGTCAAACCCAGGACTCCCTTAGCCAATTTCCTCCTAAGCTTTTTCCATGCCACGCTGATTCCTCTTGAAGGCTAAATAAAGCTACTTATATCCCCTTGTATCTTTCATAACTCCTTCTTGTCAAAGGATTATCAAATAAGGTGGTTACCGTCAGCAGGACTACCATTTTTACAAAGTTGACATGACCATATACTGACATGGGAAAATGGTTCCTTTTCCTGAAAAGCATTTTGATCTCTTTTACCACCATTTTTCAATTCACGCCTGGGATCATCTCCAGATTTGTATCTACAGATACCCCTAAGTATTTGATCACCTCCTTTCTCTTTACCCCTTCCAAGACATTATTTCCGTTTTATCTTGGTTAACCTAATACCCAGAGTATTCACCAAGGGTATTATGTCCTGCTGCAGATGGGCCAAGGTTTTTCCTACATTTGCAGTATAGATAAGAAGGTCGTCTGCATACAGGGCTAACTACTTCCTAGAGTCCTTTCACTCAAAGGGAACTATCATTCAATTCAGTCCCAGGCTTTGTGCAATGGGCTCTATATAGAAATCACATATCAGGGGAGAGAGAGAGAGGGTGCCCTTGAAGAGGTGTGGCGCAGTATCCAGGGCGACTGACTCCAAAACCCGTGGGCTCACGGTTCGATCTCCGGTGCCGGCAGCAGATCAGCCCAGCACCATGTGACTCTGGGCAATAGCTCACTTAATCTGCCCGTCGGCCCCCAGCGCCTTGACACCTTCGGGTAATTGTTCGTGCTTTTCAAATACTGGACATTTACAATTACATTCTTTATTCTAACCTGCCCTAAATTGTCATTAATCAGAGTTCTTGTAGTTGGGTCTGTGTATAGTAACTTAATGACATTAATAAAAACTGTGCTCAACCCCATATGCTCCAATACCTTCCCCAGGCGTCACCAATAAACCTGGTTGAATGCCTTAGCTACATCGATTAATAGCACTGCTAACAGAGCGGCATAAGTAGAATCCAAGTCTGTAGATCCAGTAGTAGTGTATGTCAATTCATGCAGATAGCAGCCATCGATATGACCTTCTGATTGTCATGGACCCACAATTTTACTTGCTGAGCCAACCTCTTTGCCAGGATGGTTGTAAAAATGTTCTATTCGCAATTGAATAGAGATATTGACCTATATGACTCGCATCTACCTCGTATCGATCTGGGGGTTTATTTGATTTCTGAATTAAAGCAATGACAGCTTCCTCCCATGAGGTTGGAAATTGGGAGGCATGTACCAGAATTTAATGAAACAGCACCTTCAACACTGGGGTTATTTTTTTCCAGCAGTTTAACATAAAGCTCTACAGGAATGCCATTCAGCTCCGGAGATTTCAGTTTCGTGCTCTTTATTATCTTCATAATATCTGCTTCACTAATTTCCTCACGGAGTACCTTTTGTTGCTCCGGACCTAATCTATCTGTATGCTTTTTACCCAATCAAGATTTTAGTTTCGCAACATTCAAGGTAAATTCATTTCTATAAAAATTCTCAAAAAAGGTATAAAAGGCTTTTCCTATTTCCCGAGTAGTATTCAATCATGTATTTACACTACCATCTATAACTTCCTTTATGAGGTTTCTATTCTGCTCGGTTTTCACATTCCAAGCCAGCAGATTCCCACACTTTTTACCATATTCAAAATTAGCAACCTTGCTAGCCATCCATCTTATCTTCATCAGAACCTCCTCATGGTTTTTGAAGGCCTCTAGTGCTAATCGGAGGTCCCGCAGTAAATGTAATCTGCCCTTCTCACCAAATGTGCTGCCTTCAAGTTATTTTGAATATTCATCCTTTCCCTTTCCTTCCTCAGAACATCTTCCCTCCTCTTTTTGATGAAAACAGACACTGCCCCCATTACTTGTCCTCGTAAAAAAGCTTTATAAGCATCACAAATTGTGCGAAGGACCTCAGTTCCTAGATTCAGTCTAAAGAATGTTTTTTAAAAAGGAAATCCCAGTGTCCTCTCTCAATTTTGTAATTACGCCTTCTTCCAAGAGGACCCTTCTGTCTAAGGTCCATCTTGACTCACCTTCGTGTTCAATATTGAATTCCATATATACCATAGCGTGGTCTGATGTAGGTATTGGATGATGTTCAATTAGAGTACTAACTTTATTGTTATCTATTAAAAAGTTGTCTAAATAGGAGTAATGGCCATACTTAACAGAGTAATAAGTATGCACCCCCTCACTCTCCTAGCCTTTAACCTCCATACATCAGTAAGTCCCAATTCTTACCTAAACATGCATTGGGTCTCGCCTTTGGGACCTTTTCAGTGTTTAGGAATAGAGCACATGCATACACAGGAGGAAGGACACTGACAGCGATAGGGGTGGGGGGAGGGAGGGAGAGAGCAGGAGGCAGAGAAAAATAAGGAGAGATAGAGGAAGAAAGATGAGTGGAAAAGAAAGGTCCTGTAAGCACGTGTAAAGAACCATGCAAATTAGTGACATCCCTCCTGAGTTGGCGAGCAAACAAGGACGCTAGTTAATTGTATTCTCCCATCCAAATTAAACTCACCCTTTATGGTTCTTGGTTAGTAGGCCTCACCAGGCCTCAGTCGTGCTTCCCTACACTGAACAGGCTCTGCCAGGTAAACAACTGCAAAGCGCCCATGCCCTGCTGATAAAATATTAACATAAATATTAATCAGCCGTGGTTGCAACCAAGCTACTTCCCCTTTATGCACAGCTCCGGATGAGGCAGGTTTGAAACTGAGCTCTGCCACAACCGGAGCATACCTCATAATCCGGCCAGTAATCCATTGCAGTAAGTGAGTACGAGGCAAGGGAAGCCCCTGGTATATCTGAGAAACCGGCAGACCCGGAGTGAGGTCTGCGAAAGGACCACTCAGCATGAGCAAAACCAAAGCCTGAGAGGCAGAGGGTGGACCCGTCAGTGCCATTGCCGGAGGGGGAATATTAAGTAATTTGCCCAGAATCACAGGATGTTTAACCAATGCTGAGACTTAAACCTGGTTCCAAAGGTAGGAACTCGGCAGCTCAAGTCATTACAACACATCCTTTCCCCTCTTTCATGGTTTGGAATTGGTTCTTTTTTAGGCTGTGCTAACAGGAGAAAAGGGCTTGTGCAAACTACCCCCTGACAGGAGCTCCAGGACTGATTTGTATATGGCCATGTCTGAACTGGGGTGGTGTGGAGTGCAAATTAACTATGGATTTAGGCCCAGATCTCTGTACTGGGGTGAATGTATGACATTGTTCTGCATTCTGTCCAACTGTTATTTTTGCATTTTTTTTGCATTTGTCACCCCAAGTGGGATGGGTATGCTCAGACGTGAGTCCCATGCTCTCCACACCACTGGAGTCAAGCTATCCTGGCTGAAGACGGCTGATAGCCAGAAACCGGTCCTAGGATGCTTGATTCCTGTCCAGGAAAGACATGGCTTGGCAGTTCAGGCTGGACTGTTCCCATGAGGCACAGGGTCAAGGCTGATTTGCATATGGCCATGTCTGAACTGGGGTGGTGTGGAGTGCAAAAAAACGATGGATTTAGGCACAGATCTCTGTACTGGGGTGAATGTATGACATTGTTCTGCATTCTGTCCAACTGTTATTTTTGCATTTTTTTTGCATTTGTCACACCAAGTGGGATGGGTATGCTCAGACGTGAGTCCCATGCTCTCCACACCACTGGAGTCAAGCTATCCTGGCTGAAGACGGCTGATAGCCAGAAACCGGTCCTAGGATGCTTGATTCCTGTCCAGGAAAGACATGGCTTGGCAGTTTGGGCTGGACTGTTCCCATGAGGCACAGGGTCAAGGCTGATTTGCATATGGCCATGTCTGAACTGGGGTGGTGTGGAGTGCAAAAAAACGATGGATTTAGGCCCAGATCTCTGTACTGGGGTGAATGTATGACATTGTTCTGCATTCTGTCCATCAACTATTGTTTGCGCTTGGACATATGACATTATGGCATTTGCTATTTATACCTGGCTGGTGATTACCGACTTCTGTGTTGTTGTTACACTGGCTCTTTAAGGCTACTCCTGTGTGAGATGCTACTGTAAGCCACCCTGAAGGGGGGCGAGCATCACGGCGAATGGTACTCTTTATTGCTGTTACACAGCCTCAAGGGGCAGTTCAATGCCTGTTAAAGCTTGTTGACAGCTTTCTCACTGCGGTGTCCTTGAATCCTTAGCATCAGAGTGGTAATGGAACATTGTATTCGTTAACATACGATATGAAGAGCATTTCTGAAACGTTTCTTTACAGCAGTAGGTCTCCCGGCACTTCATAGCAGTTGTTTAATGCTACACGGTGACACAGTATTCATTTTATAGTCCTCGGGGAGTGAAAGGCAGGGTTCTAACCTGTCACAATAGAGTGCGGGAGTAGGCATGGGATGTATTAACCCTGCAAGACATTATACCCTCGCAATATAACATAGAGCGTCGTCACTTCCTGGGGCTGCGTCTCTAAAGGGGAAGCAGGGGTCTTGCCCAGCTTCCCCACGTGTCCCAGTTCCCCCCGCTTGCAGGTTGGGGTTACCTGAAATGGCTCACTCCAGACTAGCATAGCTCAGCTAAGGACGGGGCTGCTCTCCGTCTCTCACGCCCTGCAATGACCCTTAGAGACACATTCAACCAATGCAGACACCAGCGCAGGAGCCTGCGCGCTCCCGCGGATGGTGACCTCATCGCGGCATCACGTGCTGAGGAATTAACCACATCCCTAGACCTGACCTAGAGGGCCAGTGAAAGAAGTTCTCCATAAAGCACGCCTGCATGCGCGCGCCAGTGCACATCTTTTTACAGGGCGGACAGAAGATGTTCACGCGGGGACTGGCTTTACTGGCGGCGCACAAAAAAGTCCACGGAGTATCTCGCCGCCAGTAAAAAGGCCAGAGACAAACGAGCAAGCCATCCCTCACTGCAGGTAGCGTTATGACCAAAGCGTTTGTAGTTTCTGCATAGCACTCGCAGTCAAGGGGCTGCTTCATTGAACCAATAAAAACATAACGGGATCAAAAACTCGAGATCTGAGTTTGTGAAACTGCACTCATGTCATGTCCCATGCTTCGTTCCCATAATGCAGTATGCATAAGTGCATTTGACGTATGTCATCACTGATAACCTGTTGAATTGCATAATTCAACAGATTATTATCTGCGATGGTCTTCTTAAAGAAAACTTTGCATTCCTTTGGGATTTTTTGCAAAGAAGGCATTATGTGGTTACTACAGACTTTCCAATGGTGAAGTGATGTC
Organism: Lissotriton vulgaris; assembly: GCF_964263255.1. Lineage (NCBI taxonomy): Eukaryota > Metazoa > Chordata > Amphibia > Caudata > Salamandridae > Lissotriton > Lissotriton vulgaris. The sequence goes on from NC_141698.1 coordinate 735,756,009, forward strand.
ATTGTTTGGGTTAGTGCACCGCCTATTTTTCTAGAATTTTCTAGAACCATTCTAGCCTGCAGCGTGTTTTTCCAGCGCTGGTTGGGTAGAGCGATACAAAATGAATAAGCAATTGATCATTAGCCTTTGAGTCTGAAACATACACGCTAAATCAGGGGTCTTTTCCACAAGTCGTCATGAATGTGGCTATCTTGCAGACCATGCACAACATTTCTTGAGGACAGCAGACCTGCCGATTCCGAAAGTGAGCTGGCCCTCATCAAAAATGTGGTGAACCTAGCTCGCATAACCACCAGCATTCGGTGCCGTTGCCATCGCCTGGGCACCGTATCTTGTACCCTGCTGGTCCATGGAATCGCCTGTGTGTCTTCCCAGCATGTGAGTCTAGAGTCACTGCTGGCTTTGGCGGTGGATGAGAATTTTCCAGCGCTCCTGTCTGAGGGCCAGATAGGCGGCCTTGCGCATCCCATCTTGGCGCGTGCTATGCTTTTGGGAAATTGGGGGTATGGGGGGAGGGAGGGGAGAAGAGAGCAGCCGAGCAAAAGGTGCTGATCGTGGCCAGCAGAGTAGCTCGCCAATTAGAGAGCCTGCCTAGATTGCCGGTGGCCCCGCTGCCCGCTGTGGATGGTAGGCGCCGCCACTGGGGCGCGCTCATTTTTTCACAGCGCGGACAGCGATGTAACACGGGGCCGCGGGAGAGGGGCGCGCACCGGGGATTAATGGGCTAGAGGACCCGTTAGCCACGGAGGAGAGCTCCCACTGGGAGGGGTCAGAGGCAGCCGCAGTGAGAAGCGGGGCGCAGCCCGCGCAGCGCCTCTGAGGTAGCCCCACTGGCTGAGCCCACGATCTGTGTCCTAAAGCAGTAGTCTGGAGAGCAATAGGCATGTGTAATCAATGTTACGTGACGCGTAATGCGTTGAGGCGACACATCCTTAATGCTGACATTAAGGGAGTAAAATTCACTTTTAAACCTCTGTAGGACTCTTCTCAGTTGAATACAAAATCAGGCACAAATGTTTTTTAATCCAGTGTCCCTATTAACAAGATGGGTAACGCCTTTTCGCCATTTGCAGTGTGACGGGTTAACTGTAGGGGTAATAACATGTGCAAAATTTGGCTGAGAAACCGCACATTATTTCTCACTGGTTACCCAACAAGCGGCAAGGAAACCTGACACCAGGCAGATGACGCTGCACGCCCTGCTGGCTCCCCAGCATTTACCTTGCCAGGGAGTGGCGCGAGAATTGTTAACATATGGTGCAGCTCGCTCCCGCAAGGAAATCGCCAAATGTACACGCGTTGCAATAGAAAGCAATGCAACGCGTGCACGTTTTTGGGGAGAGAAGCTGATCGGTTGCATGAGGTCCTCCCCTACGCAGCGCATGCAAGACCTAAAAAAAGACAGATATGCATATGTTTTAATGTTCCACACTTGCCTATACCCGTAGGATCTATCCATTCTATTGTCCAACATAATATTAAAGTCCCTCGCCCCATAATAATCAAATGGTGTGAGTTCAGACCTGATGAAATTTCCTTCAGTGAATCTAGATCTATGTTAGGGCCATGGTACCCAACACAAGTAAGAACTGTGGAATGCGCCCTGATCTTTACTATTACTCACTACCCCCCGTCATCAGCTATTGACTCCAAAACGTCTACCCCTGGTGTGTACCTTATCAATACTGCCACCCCCTTTTCACAACATGACAACATTGTGTAAACTACTTGCAAAAGCCATCTCTAATTATTGAAAAGGGCTATACACACAAATTCTGAAAGATGCGTTTCCTACAATAGAATTACCAACGCATTGTAATCCTTTAAATTCTGGATTACTAAATGTTGCTTCCTGTTGATTTTGAGGCCATTCACATTCCATGTTAAAACCGATTGGGATTGAGCCTACCTTAACCTTCCATATTCCATTGCCCAATGTAGTTTTAACTAAATAAATAGTTCTGTACAAAAACAAAAAAATGCTTCAGGACCAATTTTTAAAAATTTTCCCCTGATGCTCCCCACTAACACATTTAGTAAGGAACCCTCCCCACTACCATTTTTGACATTCTCTAAATGTCCTGTTTTGAGCATGTCTGTAGAGACTCAAACCATGTACCCACCACAGTAATATTACACAGTACAGATATTCGGTTCCATTTTTTTTCTTTTTGGGATATCGTGAGCAAGCAGACAAGTGTCTGAGCCAGCAGGACGGTAGCACATTTGCAGAACCAGAGATAATGTATGTAAGCAGTAATGGCAGCAGTAAAGACTTAATTTAATTTCAAAGTTAAAGTGAAGTATGTAGAGGGACATACAGGTTCTGTTAAACTTTTCACGTATAGCTCCCAGCATGTTGCCGGATGCGCCGCATTGGTTTCGTGCAGCCCTGAAGCTCGGGTCGGGTGATGTATACTCTACTGGGGAGAGTGAGCAGAATCTGCACAGTCGATGAGCCCTGCATTGCTTGCGAAGCAGTGGATGAGTACTTCGAGAGTAAGTTGCTAGCCTGGATGTCGGGTTCAGGGACCCTCTCGGTGTGAGAACACAGTGAGGAATGGGCTGCAAACAAGGGTGCTATGGTGAAAGTGCTTTACACTGTATACCTGATAGGACCCCATGGACTGTTTGCAAGTAAACAGGAGGTATTTGCGTATCCTGGAAATGGGACCAGTAGGCTTAATAGGTACAGCTTGAGGTCTGGGAAAGTCCATAAACTGGGGAGGATTTGTGTTGTGGAAGGAGGAAAGCGGTCACTCTGTCAGGGTGGAGCCAGTGTGGAGAGCCGAAGAAGATGAAAAGAAAAAACCTGGGCTCAGGAATAAAGCAAATGTGAAATCTAAATCGCATTAGGAGGGCAGCACTAGTCTGGGAGGTAGAGGCAGGCAGGTGCAAAGGGCAAAGACCACCATTAAGGTAACCCCGTCACTTCGGTCCTTCTCTAATGCAAAAACTGGGCACAGGGTGGAGAAAGCTATCTTGAAGAGTCAGGCAGTAGAAAACTTGTTTGTAAATCCTGCAGTTCAGGAGTGTGTGAGATGTTGAGTTTGGATGTTACATTTAATGATTGACACAAGCCCCTTGCCTCGTTTAGTGTGAAGACATAGAGAGAGGGAATTTCAGAGGGAAGTGTGACGTGTAGAGAGGTGAAATTGTACCCCCTGATAGAGGAAACTGTGCCCCCTAGGGCTATGGAGACTGAGGTTTGTGGGGTCCAATGACGAAGTGAGTATGCAAAAAATGCTCTCAAGTCTTTAGGCAGAAATAAGGATGTACTTTGAAATCTCTGAAATGAATCAGAGGGAAACATAGAGTACATATGCAGGTTTTAAGAAAATACTGGATAGTTTAGCCGTGTATTACTGAGATGATAGAAAAACAGGTCAAGAAACTGAACACAGAGGCAGAAGCAGATAGGGTGGAAATTTAGCTGTTGGAGCAAAAGTGTAGAAAAGCCTTTGATAAGATAGAAAGACTGAAGAACAATGCAAGAAGGAATAACCTATGAATTTTGAAAGTTCAGGAGGGTGCAGAAGGTAATGGCCTTAAGGGTTGTGTCCTGTCTGCTAAAACAGGCCGTGTTATCAGCTGAGAACTTGGTGAGTCTGGATCAGGAAATTCAAAGAGTGCATTGAGGCCATTAAAGATTGTCCCAGGCTGTAAGAGACCGAGCAAGATTCTTGTAAATGTTCTATCATTTGTGGTGAAAGAGCAGTTCCCAAGGACTGCTTTAAAGCAGAGGGTGCTGCGAGCAAGTGTAATTTACTTTTCTCTATGGTCTGATCTATCAGGACAACCATGGATAGGGAATGGTAGATGGCTAAGCCTGTGGATGAGCTGAACGATTTGGGAGCTTGAGCTCAGGAAAAAAATCTTGCTCTGTTTAAAGTTATGTATAATAATGGAATGCACAATTTCAGGGACCCTCTGGACGTGGACTAGTTTATCAGACAACTCAGGGATCCGGTTCTACCTCTGTGGAAAGTAATGACTGCCCATGCTAAGCAGGAGGCCAAGCTATAAACACACTGCAGAAGCAAGAAGCAGGAGGTCTTTAGAGACACTAAACTTCAGTAGGGTTACATCAACGGCCTCGACTACTAGTACAACTAAATTGCCAGTACCTTATTTCAGAAATCGGAAAGAATTGGCAAATTCCCTCGTACGAAGTTCTCAACTTGTGGTACTGTGAAGACACTGATGGGGAAAGCCATTTCTATCTCGGACCCCAAAACAGTAAGCAGGCACCACTAAAGGAATGTCAAGCTGACGAGGACTTCAAGTGCTGATGGGTTGCTCCTATGTAAATCTCTCAATGCTGAATCATACTTATGTCCTGTCCATTGAAAATAAAGTTCTGTAAAACAGGGCAATTCTAAAATGGGGCCTATTATAAATTTCGTGGTCGTTTGTATATTTCTTCAGCAAAGATCTATCTAAGCTATTATTTTCCATTTTTAGCCAACCTTTCTTGTTGTTTATGTGTTAAGTGCCTCTGGCTCAGGTAAGAATAAAGTGGTACACAAATGTAAAAAGCCGCTGCAAATTCTAAATAGTTTTTACACTTAACTTGGTGAAAATCATGTTTCCAGCATTTTTTGCAGTAAGCAGGCTTTGCTTCTCTATAAATGTGTTTAAATAATTCATTGAGATCACAACTATTGTGTTTGTACTTTGAGAATTTTAAAAGCAGGTCCTAGATAAAAAAAAAATCTGTGCTATTCGTCTAAAGTGTCTTTTTCTGGATAACTTAAAAACGGATTTTAAAATGTTAATTTGTTTTCATACGAATAGTTTGCTAAATGTCTCTTGAGCCTGCTCAGTTACTAAACATGTCAACGTTCACATGGGCTGTGTGTTGGAGTTAACAGCTTGAACTAGGAGCAGGTGCTTGTTGCTTTCATGTACTTTATCCTAAGCTTGTGTTTTTTCATTGGTAGGTTTATGGAATATGGTGAATACAAAAATAATTACTACGGCACCAGCATAGACTCCGTACGGTCAGTGCTGCTGAAGAACAAAGTCTGTTTGCTGGATGTACAGGCACATGTAAGTAAGCGGCACCGTTTTCAGATGTTGCATCAGAATAGTTACTTTCCAGAAGAGATTAGTAGCAATGTCAGACATACAACTTTTCAGAATTCTATTTTAGGGGATGCTTTCAAGTCAGTTTACCAACCAATGTGAATAAAAAGTTGGTGAAGGTAGAAAATGTGTATATATATCGTGCACTGCGGTTCATGGATATATCTAGTAGTGGAGATGTGCTGTGTATTGCTGGCTGAACAGATGAGAAGGCAAGGTATTGGATGGAGGAACAACATTTATCCCTTCACACCTCAGTTCCTTCTTTTGAGGTTATCATAAATCAAGTAATAAAAAGGATTTTTCGAAGCTATATTCTTCCCATTCGACACTCTTATTGTTTTTTCAAATAAACAGTATTTTGTTTTATGTTATCATTTAATTTCTTTAAATCAAGGCCCTTTTGATTTTTACAAAGCGTTTAACTCCAGTTTTGGAAAAGGCAGCATATGAACAAGCACAAATATTATCAGAATGGAGCCCTTTATCTTAAAATATCATTATTACCGCGCAAGGATTCAGAAAAGACGACCTATGCTGGAACTGCGCCAACGAAAAGGGGGACCTAGCACACCTCATCTTCTACTGCCCCAAAATCAAAACGTTCTGGGAAAAAATCTTTGTCTTCATAAAAAAGGCGCTGGGATGCACACTAAAACCAGATTTCTCTACCCTCACAACCACCCCATTTATGACCATAGGACTTGCTTCACAGCAGGACAGAGATCTGCTAGACCTCCTACTGACCTCGGCAGTGAAAATGGTCCTGTCCAACTGGAAGGGTACAGCTAAGACGTCATAGAAAGGCTTGTTCAATTGGGTGACGTACCTCAGGGGCGCAGATAGCACCGCACTGCAAAACTTACCCTGGAGGCCAGCCACTAGGGGATGTGGAAAATGCTGGACGAGTATATGGACCCCTATGAAGGGAAACATCATTTACCATGAAGGCATTACCACTAATGACGTTTACCACGTGACACTTACCACGCAAACGTCTTTACAACGAGGGTGCCTTCCACGACCGTCTTTACCACGGGCTGGGGGAGGGGGCGTGGTATTCCTTCAAGTCGTTCTGCATGGGCTTGGGGGGGCTCAGGGGGGGGCTGGGGGGGGGCTCGGAAGGGGGGCTGGGGGGGTCTCCCCCCCAAAAAGAAAAAAACAAAGGAGCGGATTACTCAAATTAAAAAAAAGCACTTCAGTACCACCGAAATAAAAGGAAAGTGCCTCCCCCAAAGACGTGCCGTGTACGTCAAAATAGCAGTCCTTTTTTCGTTTTGGAAGACGTGTTTTGATGCTTGTTTCGATGGTGGATGGAAGTACGGGCTGCTGGTGAAAGACAGGAAGGTGTCAGGTAAGAAAATAATCTTTATCATTTGTGCTTAAAGGACGTTAAAATGCGTGGTATAATCCTTCGTTGCAAATTCCAGCGTGGTAAAGCCACTTGCGAACTAAAATTCGCGTGGTAATGCCATGCGTGGAACTTGTAATCGTGGTAAAATCATATATTCCCCTATGAACCCCCGTGAGATCACTTGAGGGGGACGGCTGTCCACAAAACTAAGCGCTACAAACCCAGACTAGGCCCATTGCTAAAGTACTCTTCTTGTAAACTATCTCCTCCCTTTCTTTTCTATTCTTTTCTTTTTTCTCATCTACTCTTAATCTCCTAGCAAGACATTGTAAAGGGGTGCAGCCAAACATGTATACGAACTACCTGTTACCATGGCAACACCAACCAAGCTTGGCTGGTACCCCGTAATGAAAAACCTAATGTACCTGTCTGTCAAATTTAATAAAATACTTTGAAATCAAAAAGAAATGCCTTGCGACCAAATTTGTTCGCTGATGTTGTTTTTTACAGCACAAATAGAAAGAAGCATTATGCCACTCGTAGTCCTGATTTTAAAATGGGATAATCTGGGCTAGAAATTCCAAAATACAAATCAATTTGCCAGGAATATATTGGATAATCCTGGATGGGCCTAGGAAACTGGAGATATCTACGTTTAGTTGTGGCATATTCAGTTACTTCATTATAAAAAATATTGTAGGCAACACATTGTGTCACAACGGCAAAACCTGCATATTTCACCTCTTAGCTCAGCATTTCAGATGTTGGTTGTTGGGCTTGGTTGTATCCAAGCAATGTTGAGAACTGATGTATGAATGATGTATGAGTTTGTGAGTAGTTCACAATATAGCTCAATGCTCGAAAGGCGGCCCTGAAGCTCACAATATAAATATCAAAATCAGCTGATGAAAAAGCCATTGATGTCTGTTGAGCACAATGATGCTACAATCCCGGAACCCACATCATTGTCAAACATCAAAATGGAATTAAGAGGTCACAATTCCGACGCACCTTGTAGCCAGAGCATCTAATATAATAAGCACAGTAGAAAGGAAAACACTATTAAATGATGGAGACACAGGAAAGGTAGAAAAGATTTGAAGAGAAATGTCTACCATCTTCGGTCTGCGGCCCAAAAAATCTGAAAAGGTCACCAAACATTCATCTACCTGGCAGACTAAGACCCAATAAATACATAGTTTGCAGCATCCGGTCAAGTAAATGCACACTAAGATGGGCCAAAGCACAACAATTGAGTGCCATTTTGTCTGGAAGCAAAACTAAGATATCTTCTATATTCTGTTCTGCTTTTGGTAGCACCAATATGCGAAAAATAACAAATGATTATAATGAAACACTAGGATTGCAGGAAACGTATGGAGACCATGGGCACAGTATATTTCCTGAAGGATAAAATGAAATCATTGATACAGGCAATAGCACTCTACAGCCAAAAGACATTACGGATGAGAAAACCAATATGGAACCTGAAGATAACTGCATAGCAATCGAGACACTTCATCGAAGGAAGCTTCTAGCCGGGGAGAATGCCAACGTCTGTAAACCAAATTTGAGCATTATATGCCTTGCAGTAAAACTTAGCTCAGCAGAGACAATAATAGTAATTGCTTTCTACATGAACTTTTGAGATAAGAATGGCTAAGAAAATTCAAGTACTCTTGCACAAAACCTAAGCTGTTATCTTTTTTTCTGTTTCCTATTTCTCTTCCGAATCTTTTTCCATCCTTTTTTGAATTTGAGTAAATCCTTTTTTACTTTCGTCACCCAACAAAAACCCAGTGATCAAATGATAACAAAGCATGAATGTGAGATTAAACTGACTCTCTTATGAAAGATCTGCCTCCATATCCTACTGGAAGAAACACATGTATGGAGGCAATGCAGTCTAGGGGCTAAGATGTCGATTGTGGGACGTGAGGACCTAGGTTTTAGTCCTCCCTTCAGCACTGAAGTTGTTACATTTTTTGCAACTCACTAACCTCCTCATGCACAAAATTCTAAATATATAAACACTGACTAAAAGTTGTTTGATTTTTTGCAAATCACTAGCCACCTCGTGCACGAAATCTTAAATAATAAAATCTATCACCTATGTAAATATGTGATATTATTCAATTGTATAAATCCATGCTTGAAGTACAGCATCTTGCATAGTCTCCCACCCCCTTTTGATGTACAGCACTCTGATACTACCCAGCTAGGATTATGCTATATGAATTCTTATATTTAATAAAAGTAGAAGACATCTTACAATTCAGTCACCAATGAAATACTATGATCAATAATGCATATGAAACGGAGAAAACGTTTACAACAAAAACATAATATGCGTACATTAATTGGTATGAATTAGACATTATTATTTTTGTGATTCTTTACATTGTTTCATCTTTCAAGCCCGGCTGGATACTCATTTGATTCTTAATAAATTGCTGCAATCTTTCAGCCCAGTTTCCAATAATGGTTCATTACTTTCTTTGTGACTGATTGCAAGAGTTGGAGGGGGGAGACTTAATTTCTTATTCTTATTGATTTAATTTAGAAGTATTAACATAGCATCACCTTAGCAGAAGAAAAGTGGAACAAAATCCATCCCAATGGGCATGACCTCTGCCCCTCAATGGACATAACCAATGAACACATAAAAAAATTATCGTAATGTTTAATGATCTTTTGAGAGCGGCATGGAGAAATATTTAAAGATACTTGATTTCTTTGAATCAGATCAAGTGGCAACAGCCTATATTCTTCTTTAATGTGCCCTGAAGTTGTTTACATTTGCATGCGCCCTACTTCACTGCTGTAAGAAATTGGGTTACTGTTGGTGAGGGGTGAAACCTTGCTCAAGCGGGAACCACAACCATGTTAGGGTGAAGTCACAAGCAACCCTAAATTAACCTGTGCTTTACCCCTGGGTAACTTGGCACAGAGAAGTCGGGCTTAACTCATAGCCAATCTGTAAAGTATTTGTGGAACATTTCAAGCAGTTACCCAGTGAAAACACACCACAAAAGTACCCTCACAATTTTAGAACAATAGAGCAATTTTTAATACATAAAACAAGACCAAAATGTTAAAAATCCAATCAGTAGAACCTGAGATATGCAATTTTAACGATGTCGGTAAAAAAAGCACCAAAAAACATAAAGCGCCAACTTTGGGTATCTGTTCGCACTGGACCAGGACCAAATCACAAGTTCAGGCCGACTGCGTTATAGCGCCCCCCAGTTAGGCCCGCTGAATGAGAGCATCTTAAATCCTGGTTGTGGAGCATTGCGAGGTTTTACACTGAGGATGTGTAGGTCCCGCTGACCTGTGAGGCTACAATGCGAGAATCTACACTGTCGTTGAGGCTGCAGTTGACAAGAGATTTGGGATGCTAGGGCTTGCGTCAGGAAAGCTTTGTACAGTCGACGGTTCTGATGCAAGTGCAAGCTCGATGCAAAGTCCTTGGTCTTCCTGATCAGTCAGAGGTCTGCTGACCTGAAGGTTTGATCTCTGGATTAAGATTCCACCTTCAGCAATGTGACTTACTCCCATTACTGCTCCCTAAAGAATCCAACTGGTTGGTGGATTATAATCAAATACGACTCCAAGTGGTACCCCTTACCACTTCTACTGGCTGTCCTCTCTTGTCCTGAAGAAGACTCACTGTGACTCTGTTGAAATCACGCACTGCCCTGGGCCGAAACGTCGACATATCCTGAAAATCCATACCCTACATTTTCCATCCCACGCATAATAACAGAATGTATAGTAGGGTTATTGGAGATTCATATGTCTAGGGACGGATGTCCATTTGATCTCAACATGTTATATATTGTTTTGTATAGCACTGTACATATTATCTTCACTCACAACACCTTGTTCTTTTAGATCACTTATTCACTCATAAGTCACCTTTTCGCCTTTTTCAATTACGAGTATTTTCTCTCGACAGCCTACAATTTTGTGACAAAAACCATAAAAACAAAAAGAAAAAAAATTGCAATATACTAACTTTGATTGACTTCATCCATGTGTGTTTCCTTTATTTCTGTACATTTATTGATGGAACTGTAAAGAAATTGTTCCCCCGACAGAACCAGTTGTAGTATATTTTTTAGATGCTTAGGTTCTTAGGGGCACTGGGTCACCCCATTATATTTTATGAGTGAACCCTCGCAGCAGAGGCCATGCATCGGTTCTGCTCGGGATTGCGTCATGCACCAGAGGACCGGCCGAGCATCTTTAGGCCTACTCTTTAGGCTACTTCCAAGGGTCTAGGACTGGGGTGGTGCCACTTTGCAGGATATGACTTACAGATGGCAGAGTCGAGGTGCTGGGTTCAAGGTTGTTGGGGCCATCTGTCCCTGAGGCTCTAGTCCGGAGGCCAGCCAACTAGCCGTAGGAGTCTCTTTGGGGCCCTGGTTTCAACAGATGGAGGTCCAATCCTTCTCACCGAGGCAAGAGGGCAGCATGTCAGCTTAGAAGGGCAGCATTCCTTCAAAGCAGCAGTCCAGCAAAGTGGCAGTCCTTTCAGGCAGCACAGAAGTCCTTGTAGGCAGCACAGCAGTTCTTCCTGGCAGAGTATCAACAAGTCCAGAAGTGTACTGAAGGGTTGGTGTCTGAGGTTCAATATTTAATCCTGGGCCTTCCTTTGAAGTGGGAGAAGCTTCTACAGGTTTCCTCTTGAAGTGCACAGGCGTATTGCCTCCCCAGCTCAGCTGCAGACTATCTACAGGGGTATGCAGCCCTTTGTATGGAGGCAGAACACATTAAGTAGTGTAGTAGGATTGTGCTCAGCTTCCCCCACCCACCCAGCCAGTGATGGCCCATCCAGGCACACCTACTCTCTCTATTGTGCGTGACTGTCTAGGAGGAACACACAAAGCCCAACTGTCAGCTACTCCCAGTCGTGTGACCTAGAGGCAGGCTACAGGCACCAAATGACTGTCAGACCGCTGTTCTTCATGTATTTATTGCATATATTGTTTTCCTTTTATAGTATATGATTTTAATGTGGTTTTAACTTTGTCAATATCAATTGTATAGAACATGATCTTTTGAATAAAATATTGATAATACATTCCTTTGAATTCATATGTTGGCTTAGAAATTGATTATTCTATGTATGATTTTATATATTTTTGTCTGTAAATTTAGTAACCTGGTAACATTTGTCTTATATCTCAGTGTATGGCCTTACTATAATTAAGTTAACCAATCTAATTAGAGGATCGAATCCTCATGCTTTCAGAGTAGAAGGAGAAGGGAACTTTGTGTTTGTTTGGGTTCTATACCCATCCCTTTTCCAAGTACTAGGGTACCTCCCAAACCTTTTTGAGTTTAAGGTAGGAAAACGCCAACTTTCTAAAAGTGGCATTTTTAAAATTGTGGTTTAAAACCTGACTTTACCATTATAGTTCCAAAGACACCAAACATGAATTGGTGACCTGTTCCTGTTGGACCTGACCCCTTTTCCATGGTTATCCCAGAATGTTTTGCTCCTCCTGTATTCTTCCTGATCTGATTTTGTTGGTTTTACGACTCTGGGCACTTCACTACAGCTGATCAGTGCTAAAGTGCATGTGCTCTCTCCTGCAAACATGGTAAGATTGCTCTGCACCTGTTTGCCCTATTTAATTGACCTTTAAGTGCTTTTTATGGTGGTATTCTGTATACTCAGGGCCTGTAAATTAAATTCTGCTAGCGGGCATGCAGCGCTGACTGCGCCACCCACTGAAGTAGCCTTTCACACCTGTCTCAGGCATCTGCCACTGCAGGACCTGCTTGCGCAGTTTACTTCCACAATATCGTGCAAGTGTTTGCCATGTCTGAAACTCCCCTTTTACTACATATAAGTCACCACTAAGGTAGGCCCTAGTTAGACTTGTGGGCAGGGTGATGTGTAGGTAAAAGGTAGGTCATGTTCCTATGTTATGTGGCATGTCCTGGTAGGGACAAACAGCCTATTTGGTTTCTCACTGCTATGAAGGTGCTCCTCTCATAGGTTTGCATTGAGAATTCCCTGATATCTGTTTCATTGATAAATTCTGATCTGACAGGGGAAGTACAACCATGTTTGGTATGTTTGGAATGGTGATGATGAACCCTGCTTACCTGTGAAAGCGGATTTGTTATTACTATTTTAGAAATACCACTTTTAGAAGATGGGCATTTCTTTGTGCTTATGACTCTATGCCCTGTCTGGTTGTGTATTCACGGTCTGGTTTTGGAGTGACAGGGGCTGGGCATGCGCATTCACTGTAGACAGTCACAAGGGGGATTGTGGTGTGTCCTGTCTTTCCTGGGTGACTCATATTGGACTGCATAGTCCTGGTCTGCATTCAGAGTGGTGTTAGGAGTCGTCACCTGCACATGAATAGGGCTGTGCGTGCCTTTCACAAAGCTGTCTCCGCCCCCCTGTTGTGTGTCTGGAGCTAGGGCTGGGAATTGAATGGGGGTGTTGTGCCCTTCTAAAGGTTGTTTGAAGTGCCCCCAGAAGAAAGACTTTAGGGGTATAAGTACAGGGGCTGTGACCCCATGATTTTAGACTCTGCGTGGGACTTGTACCAGAAGGCTGCTTGACTGCCAGGAGGAACTGCCATGGGACTGCATTACTCTGTAGTACTGACATGCTGCCCTGAGATAACAACTGCCACTCTGCTCGGAGGACCCCTTGTGCTTGCCTGCCTGTCTGCACCTTGCTGGTGTGCCCCAGTGCTCTTCAGGAAGGGCTGCTTATGCCCCTTGTCCTTGAGCGCAGGAGGAGTACCGACAGCACTCTCATTTCGGCAGCATTTGTGCCATGAGCTGCGTGGCTGAAAAACACCTACTCCTCGTGTCCGGAGGCTCTGCTGCACCGTGAACAGCCCACGAGCAAGATCTTGGAAAAGTCCTACACTCATGTTGAAGGGGCCGGCCTGAGGACCAATCCTTGTGTGAGGAGCTCTCTGGAGTATGGCTCTAAGAGGAAACTGCCTACTCCCATGCAGCCACCTTCACTGCAGCCGATGCCTTAAGTCAGATGCGTCCTTGGGCTGGCCTGGCTCTCACACAGAGCTATATTGCAGCAGTTATACCCCACATTTGTGGGCAGCTGCACTCATTGAAATCCTGTTGTGGAGGACCCAAGGCGGAGGTCCATCAAGCTCTCGGACAAGAAAAAGGAAGCTCACAAAACATTAATTTCCCTTCTTAATTCCCATAACAACTTTTGAGAAGCGATACGGAAAAAGACAGCTGCCAATTTAGCAAAAAGGTGGTACTCAAAGTGTGCTTTTTGTTACTTGGTGTATATTTGTTGAGCCAGTTTCCAGTTGTGTTTAAAGAGGTGCACAGGATGGTCATGAAGGGACTAAAAAGATAGTGAAATCTGGTCTCTCGGTGTCCAGATATGCTCTAAATGGCCACTTTAACCCCTCCCCTGCTGATGACGGAACCGCTCCGTCATCAGCTACGGTTGGGCTGTGCTGATGACGGAGCGGTTCCGTCATGGCCCGGCCGCTGCGCCTGCGCGGCGCTGATTTCGCGCCTGCGCGGCGCTGATTTCGCGCCTGCGCGGCCGTTGTATTGAGCGGGGCGGGTCATGACGGAACCGCTCCGTCACCAGCACAGCTCAACCACGGCTGGTGACGGAGCGGTTCTGTCACCAGCATGCGGCCGCCATGTGGCCGCCCCGCCCCGCCCCGTTAGCGCTGCGGCGGAATAGCCGCCGCAGCGAAAGGGTTAAAGAGGACTAGTCAATACCTATTGACTGGTCACAATCTGAACAATAGTTTATGCCAATTATTACAGGACTCGGGGACATGAAGCCTGCCTCCTAAGAATGAAAAAAAATGATAATCGCGTAGGGTGAGCATGTCATGACCCAAGGGGCATGTTGGGGTTGTCCCAAAGGGGTCTCCTCTTGATTGTCCAGCCCCAACATGGACAATATTTTCTGGCAGCCATTACAGGAGTCAAGTAACATGGTTTTCATTGAAATGTGTGTAGTGAAGGCCTATTTAAGAGAGTGATAAAAAGGAAGACATATAAATGTTGCTAGCAGATTTTAGTCACCATATAAATCATTTGTAAGTAGTGTTATAACAATTGTAGGAATTTGTGGTACGTTCAAAGGTGATTTTACTCTGTGAAAAATGCTAGTCCTCTGCTGATTTTTGATGAAGTATGTTTGAGATAAAACTGTTTTGTCTTACGAATTTCTCTCATAAGTTATGGAAGATGCTCCAAAAGCAAAATTCAGCGCACATTTGCTGTATGTTCACACCATCTTCCTCAGCGATGTGAGAATAAAGTCTTATATTTTGAGTAAAACAAGTACATCCAACAGCAGCAGCCTGTCAGTTGATACCCCAGTGTTCTTCTTCAGCTTCACACAGTGTTTTAATGAACTACTAGAGCGCTAACATTCTGTACATATAACAAAACTGTGGCACACTTGAGAACCATCTTAATGGAATTAAAGCTGTAAAACCGAAATCCATTTCCATGGGAAGGTATTCTGTTTAGGAGTGGCAGTGCATTGATAGTGTGGTGATGCAGAAAGAAATGTTCTGAGTTGGATGTACAGTACTGGTGAGTGGTTATTCATGTTGATTCAATCATTTCCATTCAACGTTGTTAATTTCAGATGACATATTTCCTGTTTTTCATACCCACAGTAGCATTTACAAATGCTACTTTGTACATCTTAGTTCATGATTTGCTAACAAGGGTAGTTTTTTCCTCTTTAAATAGTGTAACACTTTAGGAGAATACACTTTTGGGCGGGTATTCCAGATACTGAAACACATTCCAAGTTCAAGTCAGGAAGATCTTGTAAATAGTTTGCCCTCTAAATTCGTAGCTGCTACAGAGTAGAATGGTGTTTCCTTCTGTTTGCAGACATCTGTTGAAAAATATAATTGCCACAACGTTCAAAGAACAGAATGTAAGCTCTGGGCACAGAAATACCTGCTGGCTGTGGTATACTGTGTGCCTGCCAAGCTGATCAGACTTTCCAGGCCTGGCACAAAACATGGAAATTAACCGGCCCTCCCTTGCCGCTGAAATAACAGTGTGTGACACACAGATACTATAAGTGTTATTAAAAACACCTGATCTTCCTCTGCTCTTAAGGAATATAGACCTGTCCAGTTTGTGTGATGTATTTTATGACTGCATTTAGTTCATAAATTGTTGCATCATTGAAAATGCTTAGGTGAGGATCTGTTACTTAATGTTGAAGAGACGCTGTCCAAAGCAAGCATTAATATTGACTCTTGGGCATACTCTAAGGTTGTTCCATCTTTTTTCATTTAGACAATAAAGCATTTGAGGACGCAGGAGTTCAAGCCATATGTCATATTTATAAAACCTCCTTCGGTGGATCGCTTGAGAGAGACTAGACGCAACGCTAAGGTCATGTCCGCCAGGGATGAGAAGAGTTCCGCCAAGCCGTTTACAGTAAGTATGCATGTACAGAGACTGGCACCTTATAAGGCCAAAAATAAGCAGGGTCTCCTTTTGCGGGAAGTTGCCCAGTTGACATTAAAGCTTTGTCCAAATGTGAACAAACAAGGTGACAGCCCCGTTAGCACTCTTTTCCACGCGGCCAGCTATTACCATAGGAGTTTTAACTACTCACTTCCCACCGATCAGAAGTACTCAATTCAAATAATAAATTCATAGCACAAAGGCTTCAAATACGTTTCCTTACAGTTAAGCGGGAACATAAAACATGATGTGTTTGTAATCCTGTAATCAAGGTTCATTGACTGTTCGAGGGTGGTTTGCATATTTTGTCTCCTGCCATTATCATCGGAGCTATTGTTCCTTGTGGGCGAGTACTGCTCTGGGAAGTTCTTGCTTAAACTAAATTATCTTATTTTATCTTCTCTGATGTAATTTTTTTGGATTCTGCAGATAAAAACTAGTTGCCATATTGCTGGTATATTTCCTAATGATGCAGATTTTGGTGAAACAAAATAGTTGGGCTTTTTTGTGAATTAAAAAGAAATAGCCCTGTGTTTAAGCCTTAAAATTAATCCATTCATTACAACCTCTCCTCAGCAGGTCTTGTGGCAGCAGTTTTTAATATTGTTCACATGAGCTGTGCTGAACTTTCCTTAAAAATCCTTTTCAAGTGGTGTGTTTGTAATGCTGTAGAAAGAGTAAAGGCTTTTTTCACAAATACAAGTATTTAACATTTGGAAAGGTACGGAACGTCTTCTCCAGTCCCTTCTTTAATTGAATGCTCTGCACCCTCTGAAATATAAAAGATTACTTAAGATAATTCTGGAGAAAGATCAACACATAAACTTTGATTCTATTTGTCAGTTTGACTTAATTCAATTTCCTAAAGACACCACTTGCATGCATGCGAAGAGGCAATGATAGTCTGTGAACCATAGGATGTATGGGGTTATAGACTATCGCTGGACTGATATCACTCTGTTATAAAGAGAACGTTAGCAATATTTGTATTCTGATAGACTATTAACTATTCAAACACAACACAGCTTACTTTTCCCTAGATCTGCAATGTTCCCCAGTTATATGTTGTTATAAAAGAAAGAAGTCTTTGTAAGTTTGTAAGGAGGAAGTGAGTATTTTATTCTTTTGGTTACCAAACATCATTAAAAAAAGTTTAGATCTCTGCACCCAGAAGTTGTTCTTTATGGTCGGGGATGACCACCGTTTAATTTGGTCCGCACCTTTTTTGTGCTTTGAAATGTCATTGTTTAAAGTATTTGTTCTCGGTGGATGCTTGGGGCCTTATTATGACTTTGGCAGTCTCGGATCAGGGCGCCCTACCCCGGGACCGCCAAAGCCATTAAAGATCGCCTGCCAGAGTACGTTTCATTTTGGTGGGCAGTTCTTTGGTGGTCCCACTGCAGTGCCTTTGAAAAAGGCATCGCAATGGGAGCATCAAAAGCAGTTCCTGTATGGCATGGACTGTTAAGTCCATACCCTGCCGGAACTAGGGGTGCATGCACACAGGGTGGCACAATATGTGCCCACTACATGCACCCTATGGTGTAGAGGCAACAGGGGGCCATGTAGTGCCCCCTTTGTTTCCCTACTGTCATGAAAAGTGTGGCAGTGAGGAAACTTCTAATATGTTTGGTGGTGTCGTGGTTGCACTGCCAGCATATTAGGGGCCTCAGACCGCTAGGCCATCGTCAGGTACCATGGATCCCTGATGGCAGTGGTCCAGTGGTGGTCAAACAACAGTTCTAGTGCAGCAGGGGGATTGCCAGTCTGGCGGTCTGTGGAACTTCACCATGGGTTCGGCGGTCCATTAGACCACCGAACTCGTAATAAGGACCAAAATGTGTTCACCAATCGGGTATAGAGGAAAGAGTCAGCACAGTCAGCCAAAGATCTATAGCATGCAAATGTCTCTTCTTTTTACATTGTTGCAGGTCAGCATTTCATGTTTGATACTTTACTGCATGCCTCCAAAGGGAGAGCTGTGCCATCATGGCATTGTGGTGACAAGTATGTGAAGCAACACCATCTCCTCAAGTGAATTCTTAATATTTCGCAACCAAGGAATGTTGGTGGCCCTGGAAAGTTTCTAATCTCTTCCAAACTCAGCCCATAGTGTAATAGGTCTACTGAGGACCAGATCCTCCTCCAGTAAAATAATGGCCTGAGCTTTACTTAATGGTTAAGTGAGCGAATGCCAAGATCTAAGTGAAGTGGTCCCAGTCAAGTGCTATGGGAAAGGTTAAGGAGAAGCCAAAGGAAGTGATTTTCCATCAACTCCAGATTATTGATATTAGCATGTCCCCAGAGTTCCCCACTATATAGTGACCTATCCCAAGGCTTGCAAGGTGAACATTTGCAATGTAGGTATTATCGGACGAAAGCTGGATCCCTTCTGGGTTAAGGCCTTCACTACAATGTTCCAGTCTGAGTTTGGACTTCTGAATCGGGGTGACCAGCCAAATTGCTCATTAAGAGTAAGCCCTAGGTAGTCAAAGGTGCGTTTCTCAAACGCTGTGGCTGCATGAGTGGAGATTGAGCAGCACCAGCATTCAGCATTGTGCTTACCATCTCAAGCTGCAGGCAAACTCACTACAACATCCATTTATACATATCAATTTGTTCAGTGGTGTAAATCGAAAGGTCTGAAAGCCATTCATTCATGCATTTCCAGTCTTCTACCCTTTCTCTTGCCCAGCTGAGCATAACAGTGGCTAGTCTTCTTCATGTGACTCCCTCAACGGCCTTCTTTAAGTCATCGCTTTCAGTGCGTTTTCTCAAAGGTTCCATTTTTCTCCCACTCTATTTATTTTTCCTTGGTGTGATTTGAATCTAGTATTGACTATTCTCATGGCATCTCCATTTGAGGAGTTGCACAGTTGCTCTGTTTTACTTCGTACTATAAAAACTGTGTTTTTGGTGACAATGAATTTAGCCTCTAGGGTCGGGGAATTTGCTTTAACCACCTTAAACAGTATTCTACCAACGGGTTCTCCAAAGCCGTATCCATGCCAGATTTTTAGCATATCCCAATTTAGATCAAAGTAATTATCTTAAAAATCTGGCATGGATCTGGCACTCCAGACCCGACTTTGGAGATCCCTGTTCTACCAGGATAAATTGGCTCTTACCTGTCCCAATTTCTTTTTTTTTCAAAAGTGGATTCTGCTTTTTACGTGGGATAATCCATTACTCTTCCATCTTTCTTCCCTCTGCTTTAAATCTTAACATATTGGGGGACTGCTGCAAAGCCAGCTGTTTAATATCCTACTACATGAGCTATACTCAACAGGACAGAGTCGGTGATAGGTCTTTGTGTGCTACGCAGGGTACAAAAAGAGCAAAGAAGTGTCCAGATGCACTATTTCACATTGGGTTATCTTAAAGACTGGTTCACTTTGTTTACTCTCCCTCCACGCTTGCCTCTAGAAGAAGCAGAAAAAGAATTAGAAAGTGACATTGCACCTGCCCTACATTGGCCACCTTATATACTCAAATGTCATCCCTTCCTGGGCAGACGCAGTTGTTGATGAGTCTGTATGGTGTTATATGGCAATGAATCAGAAAATCACCAAAGCCCTACAGTTTGGGGAACAGGTAAAAGAAAAATGATGTGAGTTGAGAGTGTATCTAGACCAGAAGGAAGGCAGAAGAGGATATCCATTGTGGAAGATCAAGGCATCTCATGTCCGGAATCGAAGACTGTAATGTTAAGGCCTTTATAGAAAATGCATTTGAAGCCAAACTGTTTTCGCTTCCTCCTTACAATTTGCAATAGAGGTGGTGGTGTGCTGAGCCGATAGACATGAGTTCAAGGCTTGTCACACTGCCAGAGAACAATTGAGACATAGACCACTCCTTTTGAAGGGCAGAGGCTTAAGCATAAGAGAATCTGAAAATTTGCAAGCATGTAGCAAAGGGAGGTGAGGATTTGGGAAGAAAAAGTAAAGAGCAATATTGACCAATTGGAATATTTTTTCTCCTACAACAAATGCTTTTCACATCTCGGTTTACTAGCCAGGGAATCGAAGTTTTTGATGTCGCCCATTCTAAACGCTGTGTTAGCCCTTCATGCAGTGCCATCTTCATGCTCTTAGCCTGTTTGAACTGCTGTGGTTATGCATTTCATTGTTTTATTATTGATAGAAAATTATGTGTACGGGTAAATAATTCGGTCTTTCAAGGTAGAAATGGGTAAGACATAAATAAAAGTTAAATCATCTCAAGATTTAGGGGCAACAACCTGATTAATTTGAATTTTGTAATGCCTGTCTTCATCTGTTTTCTTTGGTGCAGGAGGAGGATTTTCAAGAGATGGTGAAGTCTGCCCAGCTGATTGAAAGTCAATACAATCATCTCTTCGATCAGGTCATAGTAAATGATGACCTAACAACAGCGTACAATGAGCTGAAAATGACCTTGGACAGGCTTGAAACTGACACTTTCTGGGTCCCAGTGAGCTGGCTCCACTCCTAGCATAGGAGGCAGCTCACATCCTTCACAATCTATTCCTAGTAGGGTGCATGATTAGAGTTAACCTAGGTGCCATTTTTTGGTGGAAGTTTGGTTCTTTTCTTGTTTACCTTGGGAGTCAAAGAGCAGTTGGTCTAATGTAGCCTTCTTTTGAAACAATCATATTTAGGCCACTATGGATAATAAAGAATGTTGGATCAAGCTCTGATTAGGTTTCTCAGAACAGACAATGGGCTAAATGGGAACCTTAATAGATCAGTAATACCAACAAGCTCAAACGTTGTGAATGGATGGCTCCATTGGAAGAGGTGGCCTACCTGACACCTCCTAAGAAGCTAGGATGCTCTGACTGCTACTGTAGTAACTATCAGCAAGTCAAGACCTACAGGATGCTGTGAAAGTGCTCCACACCTGAAACTGAGAGTGCTTCTGCATAGAGGCTTTGTAGGACTCTGGGGAGAGGATGGCGAATGCAGTGTTTCGATGAGCCCATGAGGAATTCTACATAGTGAATGAAGGTGACTCTTCTGTTCAACATGGCGGCAACACAGACCTACGACCAGACAACTCAGAAATTTGTAGTCATCAATCATAAATATTTATTCAGAAAGGTAGCATGCTTTCTTCTGTGTTTTTAGATACAACTGAGCTTGTTTTAAAAATGCAAGCCTTGTTTTAAAACGTGTTACTAGTAAAATGCTCAAAAGGCAAAGCATCGAAGAAACGCATTTAACATGGTCGAAGATGTGCATGCATGCACTGTTACCATTTTTAAGGTCTTTTCCTTGGGCCACGTGGAGATTCTCTAATTTTGTGTTTTATCGAAGTTCCTGGTTCTTATTTTACTTGTATATAGTTCTTCCGTAAATAATCTGTAGCACTTTGATGGACACTCACCTGGCGTGAGAACATGTTGGGAATGACGTAGGGTGTCCACTGTTCCTCTGGGGTTCATGGTATACCAATAAGGTAGCGGTTGCTTGTGTGGATTTTTTTTCATACAAAATGTTAGCATTTTGTGAGAGGCCGATTTTTTGGGGATGAATCAGTGAGCCTAGGACAGTCGAAGTTGTTTCAATTTCCATTCTAATTTCGCAACTGTGATTAATGAATGACACGATAGTGATTTTAAAGGCATTTACCACAGGATGTGTTTATAGCTATTATTAATATATAAATGGAACATTCAACGTCCAGTCGGCCTCTGTGAAGTGCAGCGAAAAACATTCTGTTATTTTAAAAAGACCTTCTTGCAAACTAAACCTAGGGCACACTTTCCTTATCCTCAAGTTAGCTCAAGTTTAACATTACAATGGCCGGGGTAATGGCTGTTAATGGTTTAGCTGTTACTGCAGTGTACGGGTGCCTCAATGACTACATAATTAACATGTTATGAAAATTTACTGGAACTGAACTGGGTTATTACTTTCTGCAATGTGAATGAATATATATATACATATATATATATATATATATATATATATATATATATATATATATATATATATATATATATATAATTATTTTCTGCCATTAAACTGTGCTTTGTGGTAAGGGTTGTCGAAATACACTGCGGTACACCTTCCATAGAACCTCAAGACGTTCAATGCAATGCACTGATGCAAAAAGGTATTGCCTGCGTTTTATCATTAGCTACTGATGGGGGTGAAGTGCAAGTGTTTTTGAGAAGTTTTGTTCTGAATATGTATAACATTTGTAAAATATATTGGTAAGCCTTGCTTGCAATTTATACACTGTGTTGGAATGTGCTCACTGAAGCCCACCACATCCGTGGTCTTCACACAGAAAGCTTAATTGCATGCAGTGGGAATTTAACTTTTGTGATTTAGAAAGAGACAAGTGAAGCTTTATTTATTTGAAAAACGGTTGAAAAGGGACACAGATTTTTTTTGCTTTGAGTTCTTGTCAATGTGTTCATTTAAAAATACTGGACGGTAAATGCACATTGAAAATATGAATGTTTAAAAGATTCACAACATTCCATGTAGATATAATCTATATACTATAGTTAAATTAAAGTTAAGCCACCAGTGCGTTTTTGTGCATCTGAAATGCATATCCTATCACTGTGTATGCTTTAGATAACCGCAATAGTAAGAATCAACATTGCATAACCCTTCTTTGAAAGTACATGTACTGTTAAATGACATGATATATTTAGTTACTTAGGAACTTTCGTTGGTCAATCCATGTGCAGGCCACCCACCCGACACTTACTGTAAATGTTCAGCTGCATCATTGAAATAAATTCTTGATCTTTTGCGATCCGTTTATACAGCGCTTTCAAAAACGTATAGGTCGAAAGAGTCCGTTTTTTTCTAAAGATGTCAATATTTCTGCTTACCTAGGATATCAAAATAGCAGAAAATCATGGTGACATGATTGGGGTAATGCTAAACCTCTTTTTCTCCGTGAAACTGTTAGATGATCATGATGTATACTACATCAACGCCCTTCGTAGCATGCTCGCGTGTACCTTGGTGCTCAGTTTAAAGTGCCTGGGGGAAGCTAAACTCTGCCTCCCGGCTACCCAGGCAGCCCCCTCATATACATTTTGGGCCATCAGTGTGGATCTGCCAGGTAGATGAATTTCGCAGCAGAGTGTTCCTGGTCCTGCACATGGGAGGCATATTGACCCCGAAGTGATTCCAGCATGGTCATGGATGTGTGTCTTAGTAGGTGAGGGGGTGAAGCAGTGTCGCCCCTTGAATTCTCACAGAGTAGAGGGGAACAAGAAGGGCACTGCTTGCTGCCAGCCTCTAGCCTTCTCCTAATAGAGCACCAGTTTCTACTTCCTGATGAAAGAGGTGCTGGGGAAGTACTTGGAAGAAGAGGCGGACACAGCTCTAGCCCTCTGAAATGAGCTTAGCCAGAGGGGGGTAATTGACACTTGCAGTCTCCTTTAGCCGAAATCTGAAGGTGGCATGAAGATAATCTTTCACAAACCATATATGCACTATCTTTGCGTCCTTATGTTGGTATATCCAAGCCACTAAAAGCAATCGCCTATGTCCTACTGATCCTGCCACGGATTGGCATGTATCGCTCTTACTGAGTAGTTAATGGCTTATCCTATTTCATTAGTGAAGAAGCAGCAGCTAAGAGCATTGCTTCTGCAACTGTGTTAAGACAGACAGACCCATTATCCAAGTTAACCAGGAAATAAGGTTTTGTCAATGTGGTAATGAATGGCCGAGCAGTGAAAAAAGTCACACACACAGGGGAAGAAATTGGTCTCTGTGAGGCTGTCATATGTGGTACAATAAGTCTCCAGAGGCTGCTCGTGCGGCCGTTGTCTCCCCATATTCGCAGCTGTGGTTTAAAAGTGACCAGGGAGTCACTATTAAAAACACATAATTATAAGATCAAATATTTTATTTTTTGTTTGTTCTACTATTTTATGGTGTACGGATAATGTTTGCAAATCGTACTTTAAGTTTAAAGATTCTTCAAGATGTGTTGTGTTGTTTCTAGATAATTCTATGTGTTTTTCCTTTTTAATGAGGGTATTTTATTGTATTGTAATTTGCTGTGCATTATAGTAGGACACATGCTATTAATGTTTTGTACTTCTGTATTCAGCGCCAAACTTGAATTCACAGTCACTTCATTGGTTTATGTCATTTTTGAATACAGAAATGTATCTTGTTACACAGAATAAATTATTGACATTACACATTCCGGCGACAGTCGTGACTTTATTACTATACTGCAGTATACAGAAATATAAAAAATACAGAATTGTTAAGGTCATGGACAGAAGTTCAATGAAGCTAAACATTAAGCACATTGCATCTGGAAACGTTATCAAACGAACAGTATTACTCATGCTTTCTATAATTATTAGACTACACATGCTCAACATTTCCAGACTAGTTTTTAAACTCACCTAGTTTTCAAAGGGTTGGTTTGTAAATACTTCATATTCTGGAACCTTTGCAAGTGTGTGAGAAAAGGAGTTATGTCCCAAATTCGCTTTAGTGTATACTAGGAAATAAGTATGTGTGGTGAATTTGTAAGATTGGGGCCAATCTCTTTTTGGTTAATTTAACATGTGAAGTTATTTTGTCTGAGTTACATATTTTAACCTATCACAGTATGCATCGTATCAATTGAGCTCTAGAAATGAGAAAATATAATTAAAATTACATTAGGATAACACTACAAAAAACTGTAGAACGTTGAGCAATTTTGAGGGTCAGTGACTATTTCTGTGTTTTGCCCAGTGGACATTGAACACAATAATATCCTCATAGTGTGAATGCTGTTATGCAAAGAAAGACAATACTTCGCATAGATATATGCCTTAAGTAAAGCTCTTTAGCCAGTGGAGGCTCCTTCGCAATGGCGGAGAAGCGTCACCCCACTGACTGGCTTATAGCCAGCAAATGTAAAATAAAATGTATTTGCATCGTTTTATTTTACATTTGCCTGCTCTTAACTACAGTGTTGGGAGGGGTAGGGTAGAGGCGGGGGGGGGGGGGGGAGGCGTGCCAATGCACTCCACTCCCTATGTGCCCTTGTGGGTGTTTGGCTGGCTTCTCAGGCCAACCAAAACACACATGTGCCCTTAGTTTTTCTCCAGCCCAGTTGAATTGAGAAGCTGGGCTTGAGAAACCCTCTCAGACTCCCTGGTCTGAGCAGGGAGTCTTTCCCGCCCACTCAGACCAATCCGCGCGGGGACTGGACAGGCAGTTTGTCCCAGGTGCTGCTGGGACCAGGCAGGAAGAGGAGGAGAGGCGGCGTGACGAGACTTGATGCTGGAGGCGACCAGCGGCAGAAGGTACGTGCTTTTTGAAAAAAGCTATTGTGTTTCTAATCCCCCCCCATGCAAGGCCTTCTGACCACCCTTTGTTTATGGCCGCTGCGGTCTGTAGAGGTATGTAGAACAAGACTATCTCCTAGAAATATTCGCTTTTGCCACACTACGTTTTCTAGAATGTGCCATCATGACTAACAGTGCTTGAACAATGTAAACATTACATTCTCTCTAAAACAGGAGTACGGAACACATGTTATGTAAATGAGGTTCCAACACAAAAACAAGACGGTATATCATCTAACAAAAAAATATTCAGTACTGTAAACTGCATAATGATGAAACTCATCTACATATCCTGCTTATCCAAGGTCATCATTGAAAGCATCCTCCCATCTTGGGCGTTCTGTTCTTGGAATCCAAAAGTCAATTCCAAGTTAAGTTGCATGTCTTTTTCTCCATCCCTAGCACCCTGTTTAATGTTCGCAATTCCCCGACATTTTAAATGTATTTGGAAGATGTTTTGTATACGGAACACTATCACAAGCTCTTTACAAAATTTAAACCTGCCCTGATAGTACGTTTCTGTTTTCTTAGCTTAAATCACCCTGGAATCTTTACTTTATAGAGCACGTGTTAAGTGTCTTGAAATCGTTTCATGAATGCTCCTGTATTATTACGGCTGGGGCAAAAGTTTCCTATTATCCTGCCATTACACATTCAATTTAAGCTTCTAACATTCCACTTTTATTAGTTGTGATGAATGTGTAAATCTTGGATTTCTTTCTTGCCTATGCTTGTCCCCATGCATCCTTTACATTGTGGCCTCTTTAGCAAGCATAGAGAGGACGGCCTGTGATGTGTTGAGTGTAAGGAGATTGCATGCCAGTGGTTTTTTATTTTTTTTAATCTTTACAGCCTTAGACGTTAAAAGCAGTCACAAAATGAAAATCTGTGGTGTTAAGGTGTTTTTGCTAACCTTGTTAGTCTTGCTATTGTCATCTGTCATCACATGTTCATCCTGAGTCTCCAATGCAGTGATCTTTTCAACCTATTGCTCTCAATCACTTACAAATGAATACCTGAAGAAGACAGTGACGTTATCACAAGTCAATGTCTTCTTCAGGTATTTGTTTGTGCCCCCACAACCCTGAAATTTGCCAGACAACGTAAGGTATAGTCAACATGATGTACTATATACCTTAAGAATAGTGATGTTTCAGAATAATTTAAATAACCTTAAACAATGAATAATCAATTTAAGTTGGTTTCCAGAATAATGTCAAAAAATTATGCAACAAGTTAAACGTTTTCCTCTTCACCCCTTACCTTTAAAGTTCACTAAAAAAACATATTTCCACATTTGCCTAAATGACCAGTTTGCATCATCTCTAAGCATGGGCGAATTTTGCGAATTTGCGATCCGCAAATTTGCGGATTTTTGTTTTTTTGCGTGTTCGCGGGTTTTTTGCGTGTTCGCGGGGTTTTTTGCGTGTTCGCGGGGCTTTTTGCGTCTTCGCGAGCCGCTTGCATAGCGAAGTTACCCATGCAGTCGTTTATGGGAGAGGGAGAGAGAGATAGATAGATGGATAGATAGATGGATAGATAGATGGATAGATAGATGGAAAGATAGATGGATAGATGGAAAGATAGATGGAAAGAGAGAGAAAGAGAGGGAAAGAGAGAGGGAGAGAGAGAACGAAAGAAAGAAAGAGAAGCCGGATCTCTGAAGGGCCAGATTCCTAAGTTGCCCCTACAGAACATACAGATTTTTATTTTTAGCAAAATGCATATGAAAATTGTGCTGTAAAGGTCTCTTTTAGTTTAACCCCTCCTGACAACTCAAAATGGGTGTATTTGCCATCCTCTCCCTTCTTCCTGTTTTTTATATCTGTAAGTGCTTCCTGATGAGTTTCAATTCCTTGGACAGGTGCCTCGTTGCCTACTTGTAACTATTCTTTGACCCTGCTTCAAGGGTCAGAGCAGGGTCAGAGAATAGTTGCAAGTAGGCAACGAGGCGCCAGGAAGCAATTAGCAGCAGGTGTCCAAGTTGAAGTTAATTTGTTTGTAACCCTTTTGTAAAAGGTTACAAAGAAATTAGGTTCAACTTTTGCACCTGCTGCTGTAACCCTTGCTTGGCTGAAAATTCGTCCCCGCTGATTTGCGGATTTTACCTCGATTTCGCGAGATTCGCGGATCGCGAAATCGCGGAAAATCCGCAAATTCGCCCGCGAAACTGATTTTACGCCCACCCTTAATCATCTCACAATTTGATGTAGCCGCCGATTCAGAGTATGTAAGTCCTCTCCAATATAGCAGTTTCCTTACAGTTACCCATCATGGCTGCCATTGTTGGTGCTCGAGTTGCCATGCACTGATTTTGCTGACTTCAAGAGTTAACAATATTTCTAGATATAGATACAGAAGCTATCCAACAGTTTGTTTAAAATTCATCAATCTATTTTTGGTGAGCAGCTTTTCACATCGATATAGCCTCTTATTCCAAGGATGGAGCAAGAAGTCCGCTCCAATAAGGTAACACCTTTATAGCCACCTAATATGGCCGCCATTGTTGATAATATAGTTGCAGCACACTAATTTTGTCACCCTGCATGAGTTTACAAATTCCACAACTCCGCTGCCTTCTCTCTCTTTGCTGGTACGCGAAGTGACATCTTAATGTTCCTGCAAGATATTTCAGCGGAGGTAAGATGAATTCTCTGGTTTCTTTCTATATAAATGCAGACAATCCTTTAGGATTGGATTTACAACTGGTTATTTTTACTTTCCTAGCTGGCTTTAGTTACCATTCAGCTCCAAGCGTTCCTTTAAATTAAATATGCCCTTACCTTATGTACACATTCTGGAAAGTGGGCTATTCTAGGTTGATTGAATGCTCTGATGTATTCAATCTTCCACAATGCATCTTAATTTGTTTACATTTATTCATATCTCCAGCTTATTATGAAGTATTAGCATAAACTGATTAGTACCAGCTAAATGTGTGTATACCCTAAGCATTATCGATTCAATTTTAATGACATTATAATAGTAGATCACTATTGATTAATTTCTAGCCATTTCTTCAAAATCTTTATATGAATACTCGCTGTCCAACACCTTTTTAACATTTCACCATTTGTTTGCAGTGCAACATGCGAGCATCCCACTTAATTACACGGCCATCTATCCCTATATATAGGCATACTTCTATCAATAATTGTTTCTTTTTTGTTATAATTGTTATTATAGTTATTCATTATTGTGGATCATCATGAAACTCCTGTGGATGGTTTCACGCGTTTGCGACATACGAGACCGAAACAGCATTGTGGATAGATTGATATGTACGTGCGAGACTACTGTTGTGCTCCGCCGGGTAACTGCACACACGTAGGCTGGTACATTGGGAACTCTGCAGGATAGATATTGACCTGGGGTAGGCCTTATAATGTTAATGTAGACTAATAGGGAAAGTCAGTTTGATTGACTATTGTCTATAGTGATACTTTATAATACACACAGGGAGAAAACTGCCCTAGAGAGCAGTTTTGCTTCACTTTGCCCTACAGAGACCTGTGACACGCCAAATTAGGGTGTAACCTATGAGGGGAAATCAGTTCTGCAAGTCCCACAATAATATCTGTAAATATGAGTCATCCAGAATTGTCGTAGACTCTCTGTCCTGGTGATTTCTCTGTGCTTCACTGCTGGACCCTGGTACCCCATGGAGAACTGGAAAGAAGCACCCCCTGATGTCCAAAATGGACTAAGGACTCTGCCCAGTTGACACCAGGACCAATGGGTTTCCCCAGAGGCCAGTGAGGCTGGCCCCTTGCAGAAGAACCAGCTCCCGGAGGACTGCACTGCTTTGGCGATAAGGAGGTCTTCTGCAATTGCCCTGGTTGGCTAGAGCTCGCCACCAGGGGTAAAATGAGCCCAAGATCATCAAATGCGGCCTACCGGGCCAGAATTGTAACATTTGGTGGCCTTTGACTTATTCAGTGATGAAGCATGTGGGGCTCCGCCGCAATTTCTAAATCTACCAGGACCTGGGGCTATTGACGGGAACCCATCCCTGAGCTGTTTCTACTAAAAGGGATGCTGGGATCCCATCCTCCGCCCCCCAAAGCAAAGGGAGGATGGGGGAGCATTGTCATTACCTCCCCAATGCTAATGGTATTTCCCCCACACTCCGTGTCTGGGGGGGAACGGGGTGTCCACAGCAGGGATTGTACGCGGTGGTGCGGGCGCAAGGGGGGGGGGAGAGCAAAGAGTGCACACGGATGTGCAGGCCGCACGGGGCAGCGAGGGTTCTGGAATACAGAACCCCTCCAGGATTTTCCTAATGTTACGAAGCACCCCCAAGGCTGTAGCTTTTGTTCTACAGCTGAGAAAGCCGTGCCCTTTAGGGGTTTAGTTTATGGTTACATTTATTGCTCCCTGAATCTGTGTAAAGGAGATGCATGTTCTGAAGTGCCCGGTAGGGCTAATAGCTATAGTTGCATGCTAATATAGTCAACATATGATGTCCTGTAAGGGCTGTTTTTATGATTGCATTTTCATGGTTTAAAAGTCTGCAAGAGCACACAGGCACATGTTTAGTTAATTTTAAATTCAGTATTAAAATACTAATGCTGACAGTGTTTATTGATCGCAGTGCATCTGTTTTTTTAAAAAAAAGGAATAAGTGCATTTGTACCTAATAATTTTGATGATTGCGTTTAAGTACAAAATGATGGTTTTCACATGTACTTTGTTTATCTCTTACAGTAAATATTTGTATGAGCCCTTTAGGGGGGTTAAAGCTGATCGACCTAGCTCTGGGCTTAAACCCCACCTTCCTCAATGAGTTCAATATGTCCAAAAACCTTGTCAACGCTTACATGAAATCTCCACAACAGTGGTCCTCATTCATTCCCATCCAGGAAGCACAGATAGTCAATCTAATCTCCAAAGCCAAGCCCTCCGCACACGCCCTGGACTAGCTACCGCCTCTCCTGACCAAAGACCTAGAGCTAGTCCTACCTCCAATATGGTGCAAGATCATCAATAGCTCTTTGAGCTCTGGATCCGTTCCAGATTGCCTCAAGATAGGGCAAGTCACACCACTACTAAAGAAATCAGGTCTAGACACAGAAGATCCGAACAATTTCAGACCGGTCTTGAACCTTCCATTTTTGGCTAAAATCATGGAAAAATGTGTACTCCCTCAGCTAACCCTTCACCTTGAAAACATCAAACTTCTAGATCCCCACCAATCTGGATTCAGAAAGGGATGCAGCACGGAATCTGCAATCCTCCATGTCATAGACGACCTACTCAAGTCACTCGACTCGGATCAATGCTGCCTTCTCATCCTTCTAGACCTATCGGCTGCATTCAATACAGTCAACCACAATCTACTCCTAAGGGTTCATCAAGAAAGAGCTGGTCTACAAGAGACAGTCGAGACAAAAGAAGGGGGCTTCCCAAGGGTTTTATTGATAATATAGGCAGGCCAAGGGGGAAAAAACAACTGTATAGAAAATGAAAGAAGGTACCCTGCCTAGTGTTTATAAAGGTCCTAGTTAGAGGATCCAAAAATGATAAAAAAAGGGGGGGTGATTAGCCCAAGGGCTGACGCTGCACAGGACAAACACCAGGTCAATCAAAGCAGACTAAACAAGATATATTAGAAAAATACATACTTTTTATTTTTCTTCTTTTTAAATATATTATTAGTGATTTTCAGAAGACAGACATATGCAAATTAGATAGTCACATTGATATATCACAAAATACATAGCAAACTTGCACACTCATTCATACAGGGATTGTCTCTAACTCTAGTTTAAGCATTCAACTACCATGTTGTCCCAGGAATACGGCATTCTGTCCTAACTACATCAGGACCCATATTAATACTATCTACCTGGATGAACCTCCCGATCTAGGCAACTTATTGAATATCTATTGTTGCCTAAGCCAGGACTATATGAATGGATGAATGGTAGTTGAATGCTTAAACTAGAGTTAGAGACAATCCCTGTATGAATGAGTGTGCAAGTTTGTCTGAAGTGTGGTCAGTACTGGGTAGCTCTTAATCTTGAACAAAAACTTTTGCTATGTATTTTGTGATATATCAATGTGACTATCTAATTTGCATATGTCTGTCTTCTGAAAATCACTAATAATATATTTAAAAAGAAGAAAAATAAAAAGTATGTATTTTTCTAATATATCTTGTTTAGTCTGCTTTGATTGACCTGGTGTTTGTCCTGTGCAGCGTCAGCCCTTGGGCTAATCACCCCCCCTTTTTTTTATCATTTTTGGATCCTCTAACTAGGACCTTTATAAACACTAGGCAGGGTACCTTCTTTCATTTTCTATACAGCTACAAGAGACAGTCCTCCAATGGTTCACCTCCTTTCTTCACAACCGATCACGGAGAATAAAAATCAAAAACTTCGAATCCGACCTCCACCCGGTCATCAGAGGCGTTCCTCAAGGGTCTGTACTCTCCCCACAGCTCTTCAACATCTATATCGAACCCCTCACCTCTCTACTCAGAAAATCCAACATCCCCTTTCATCTATATGCGGACGACACGCAACTCTATCTGGAAACAACCTCAATTGAGGACATGCAGAGAATAAACAACACGCTCAAGGAGGTACGAGACTGGCTCTCAACCAATCACTTGAAACTGAACCAAGATAAAACCGAAATACTACTTATTTCCAACAAAGATGATAACCCTTAAATCAAAGAATGGCTCAAAGCCATCGATGCCCTCAATGGCAACCTCTCCCTGGCAGACTCTGTGAAATCTCTAGGGATCACCCTACACCCAAAACTTGACATGAAGAAACACATCTCAAGATCTGCTAAAAGTGCCTTTCTTAACCTAAAATTACTATACAAAATAAAACCCTTCCTCCCACCCAAGGACCTTAAACAAGCCACCCAGGCACTAGTCCTCTCCAGAATAGACTACGGGATTGCGACCTTGACAGGGTCAGCAAAATCTCACCTTGCCCCCTTGAAGATGACACTCAACGCAGCAGCAAGAATGGTCTCCGGAATTAAGAAATTTGAGCACATCTCTCCAGCCCTCAAAGAACTCAGATGGCTCCCAGTGGAGTTGCGAGCCAGCTTTAGAACAGCATGCATTACCCACAAAGCCCTGCACACAGGGAAACCAGAATACCTGGCTGCCAAACTCAATAGGGCAGGCCAGTCCAGAAACCTCAGGAGCTCCAGCCCTCTACTGCTCATCCCTCCCAAATCTCGCAAGCACAGAAATACAGCCAAATCTTTTTCTGGTAACGCTCCCAAAATCTGGAACTCCATTCCTCCCCACATTAGAACAACCTCCCCGTTTTCAAAATTAAAGAGACTACTCAAAGACCTCTTCCTTGACCGTACTCGAAAGATCTGACAGACCCTGGACTGCCCCCAATCTATCACTTCAGCTTTACCTAAATTCCGAGTCTGACAACAGAGTCGCAGCTCAAGATATCTTCTGGATACATACATTCTGTTGACAGTCTGTTTTTTTTGTTGTTTTTTTTAAACCTTTATTATATCATTCACAAAAATAACAGGAGTACATCTACAACCTCAAGGGCCGGACACCGCAGTTAGGAGATACGTATAAGAAGTTCAATAACACAGCTCTTCAGCCGGCAACCCTGAGGTCCGGCAGCGGTACAGGATATATGTAGCATTGAACACAGTGCAGATCGCGTATTATTCATAAGGTTTTCATTTTGCATTTAAACCCCCCCTCCCCCCCCAGTGACAAAGTAAGAAGATGATACAGGATATCCGGAGCCACACATTCGAAGATATAATAAAGGTGGGTAGGTGTAGGAAGGTAGGCGCGGACCAACTTAAGGGACAGTAAAGACGCAAGCACTAGCTAGCTCAAGGAGAGTAAAGAACCAAACAACCGTCTCATCGTAGCCGCCCACCCTCAGACCCCTCCCATTAGTATACTCCAGGATGAAACAGAAAGTATTGCTACCGGACACTGTGAGAAGAAGAAAGGGGCCATAGAACAAAACAAAGGCAAAATAACAACCCCCCACACCCTCCACCCTGCACCCCTGCAATGGCTACGGCCTACCCCACTAGCAGCGTGCCTGTCGCCCATAGGAACCCTAAAAGAGATAAAAAGAAAGAAAAAGGGGGGTCATAGAACAAAACAAAGGCAAAATAACAAACCCCCCACCCTGCACCCCTGCAATGGCTACGGCCTAACCCACTATCAGCGTGCCTGTCGCCCAGAAAGATCCCTAAAAGAGAAGAAAAGCAGAGGAGGAGAGATAAAAGCATACTCCCGGACTCCTTTACCCTCCATCAGGTGAAACCACCCCGAAACGTGGTCAAAATAGAATGCAGCAAAATATAAAATCAGTCCGGGGAAGTATGATACACACCACCCAACCCTTGTACAATACAGGTCTCAATTTCAGCAGCGAGGTAGAGTATTATGCCAAACCCAAAAAGACACAGGTTAACCCTGGCCGGTACGATTATTAACCAAAGCACTTATAATCCAGACCACAACGATAGTGAAAACAGCAGAGCGTTCATAAAAGTTCAAGTCAGTACGAGCGAGTCGAAAAAAGGATAAAATTGCATGGTATCCACAAAGCAAGTGAGAAAAAGCATAGAAGGATAACAAAGCTCTCCGATAACCACAGGTGATCTTGTGGAGGCACTCAAGGTTGTCCATGTCGATGTTCAGTGGGTTATGGCTCAAGCAGGGGAAGCTAACAATGTTCACGGGCGCGGGAACCATCTTGGGGTGATCAGCAGCGCACACGGAATCCGGCTTCCGCACAGGGTCCTCGAAGTTGAGCCCACAATGATCCATGGGTAGTACAGCAGGCCGTAATAATGCCGAAAAATCGCCGTCCGGTCTCCGGCAGATATTGTCCATTGTTGCAGACAGTGTCTGGCATTGGACGATGATCTGTGAGTGGAGCTCCCCAATGGCCGCCATTACGGCGTGCAGCGATGGTGTGCTTTCTGTCCCCTCCATCTCCTCTCACGAAGCGACAGAACAGGATATGAACCCCGGAGGTCGACTACACCGGGGTAGCAGGCACAACCGGAGCAGACAACAACAATGGGCGCCCTCACCTCACGATTTCCACACCTTCGCCACTAGTCAGGGCTCCGGTCCGTCACCCCCGGGAGGCTCACAGTGTCTCCAGGCACCGAACACAGGACCACAGCAACCGGAGAGCCACGCTGCGGTGTAGACAGGATATCAAATCGCCATTGGAAACGAATAAAGTGTGTCTCCGTTCAAGAGACCGGACGAGTCCCAAAGTCCACAGCCGATGTTGTTCAACTCCAGCCTGGGTGGGCTGGAAATCGAGGCCCCGACTTCCACGCTGAGGTAGGCTGAGAATGAAACACGGCGTATCTTCGTCACCCGATATGTTAAAAAGTTCGGGATTGCACCATCAGAGTCAGTAACTCCTCGCGTACACAGGAGTCAGGTGCAAAAACAGGATAAAGTGCAGGATATACGAGTTGCTGGCGGAGGTCGGCGGAGCCGGGAGCTTATGCGGCCATCTTGGTTTCCTGCGTAGCTCCTCCCTCCCCATGACAGTCTCTGTTTGATTGATTTTCAGTCTGTTCACTATTTTATTTGTTGTATATGTTGTGAAGCACACTGATACCCCTTGGTCTAGCTAGCGCTATACAAAACTACTAAAAAAAATAAAAATTATGTAAGGTCATCTATGGTATTTTCCATCTACCTATGTGCATATTTGTGCATTACTGCATAGTGCATGTGTAACAAATGGACTGTTCCTTTTTCTAAAGAAAAAGCACTGCCTGGACAATCATTTATTGACTATTAATATTGCGTGCCAGCAAACAGTAATTACTAGCCCACACCACCCCGAAGTAGGCCCGAGTCAAGCGCTACATGGAGGTGCTTTTGTCCCAATATGGAAAATTGTGAACCTATTGCTTGTGCAGGCTACACAACTAATAACCCAATTTTCTACACCTTTGAATACCTTTATGCTGTGCAATGCGACGTGTAAATACTTTGGCCGCGATATTGGATTAGGATGTGCCTGTTTGATGCAGTGTGTGTCTATTCGTAAGCGACTCTGGCAGAATTTTTTGGGGGGTATATGAATTCTGTTCCTGACTGACTGTAACATAGCTGCAGGCTCCCTCTGTGGAGGGGGGTGGAGGCGGTGAACCTTACCCTTAGTCTGTGCAGTGGAGATCAAGCATTTCAGCCTGACAGCCCACTGTTCAGAAGCGATCAGACCGGTTGACACTCCGCGTGGGTGGGACTGATCTATGAAGTTGTGCATCGGCGCCTCCAGGGGCGCTAAAACAAGGAGACCCTCTGCCTTGCACATCTCGCTTCCCTCTACTCCTCCCGAGTTAAAGGAGCATTGAGATGATGAACTGATGCAGAGCGGTTCGTCTTGGGGGCTGAGTGATTAGTAGTAAACTTTGGCAAGGATTAGTGCTAGTATATAGGTCTAAAAATAGCGCTTAGTATCACAGCTATGCCATTTACTCTGCACCAACTGTTCTCTGAGGAGGAGATGGGGTCGAGGCCTGGTGCTCAGGCCAGTTCAATGGTGACTCAGAAATAGTGTCAGCAGAGTTCGGTGGAGGAATAATGCAGTGCACAAAATGAACCAAGCAGGCTATAAGCTGTGGGGGAAACAAAAGTAGAATAAAACAAGCATCTGTAATGCAATAGGTCTCGCATTTTAGAAACTTTTATTGGTATAGTAAATGACAATGCCTTTTATTAGAGCAGGTTTTTTAAACACATAAATAAAAGGCATTGCCATTTACAATGCCAATGGCTCAAAATCTCGCAACTGCAAGACCTATTGCATTGCAATGTTATATATGTATACTAGCTATATGCTGGACCATCAAAGAAAGTAAAATATAAGGAAGAACAGATTGTGTGATAAATATTTATTTATACTGGATATGAAATATTCAATTACAAACAACATATGTTGCAAGTAATTTCCATAGTTTCCTAAAATGGCTGAGTTACCCAAATCGTCTCTCCTAATCCATGCATACAGAGCTAAACGCTTTCCTGACAGACGTGCATCTGCTACTAACGTGTCCCAAAGTACCTTATTAACTTGTTTCTCCAAATCTGCGCAAGTCCTTCTTTTACACCACACCCCTTATAATATTCTCCCACTACATAAAAAGGCTTACACCCTGTTAAGCAGAGAAAATATCTGAAGGCAGTCTTTTAAATTTTCTTGAAATGCATACGTAGTTGCAACCTAATGTGTTTAAACAGAACAGAATAATCCTCTACAATTACAAATGTAAGTACCTACAAAACAGTAATATTAAGCACTTTAGTCTTGATTCGCTCATGTTACTTTAATGGTCTTCTAATAAATGGAAATACTTCTGCATGGACAAGGCACTGTACTAAGTGCCTAACCATTTTTTTTATACCAGAAAAATCTGATAAATCAATGGGCAGACCTCGGAACCCAAACTGAGAACCCTTTCAGCTAGCCATCTTCATCCATTGTTCTGGCATTCTGCCCTTCACAAGGAACACATCCTCACACAATTTTTTTTAGTTTAGTGCCAAGAAATGCTAGGACAGTTTACTTTTTGAGCGCAAAACAATATTTTTTGCTTTTAGCCAATTTTTTTTCCGTTTTGGCGGGACCCCAGCAGCTCCTCTGACAATAACGTTTTTTTTTTTTTTTAAATCCTCAAGAAAATGAAACAAGCACTGACACTCTGGCCTGCATCAGCTACTAACACCAGCACACATTACTGGTCGGGACTGAGCATGTTTCTCTTCTAACCCCTTGCCTGTTTTATTCTTCCCTCTTTCTTTTCAGATTCATGCAGTACACAGAAACAACCGGATACATAAAAAAATGATTCCTTTGGACTGTTTCCTCATTGAGATCAGTGAGGTCAGAAATAATATCTAATTTTTTATCAAAAAATTAGAAAAGTATCAAGCATCTTCTAAGACTAACATGAAAACGTAAAGAGGAGCACAGAAAAGGTTTATTAAGGGGCAAATAAAAATGCAGAAAATTGTTTATTAAAAATATTTTAACAAAATCTTCCCTGCGGATGTTTTCTGTCATGGAAAGAGACCGACAAATAATACAACCTGAGAAATAGAACAGCTCTTCTGTAATCCTAGACCTTTTTCCTTTAACAAACAGCAAGCACATTTCGGAGCAAAAAGGTTTTTAATGACTGGGTATGAGGGAGCTGCATTGCAAATGTCATTTCTTTTGATCACAATGTGCGTTATGCAAATTCTGTTAATTGTTTATGTGCTATAATAAATGGGAGCCTGCAATCCATGTATAAATGCCCATCTATAATAACTTATTACAGAATTTTGACGCACCTAGTAACCTGTAATGATGGAATAACCAGGAGCACATTAGCAGTAAGGTATTTCAGTTGAACTCTGACATCACAATGACTGCCTCCAGCAGCCAGGGTGGGCGAAAGGCAGGTCATGCAGCTGTTTTTAAGAAAGTAAAACAGGAACTGGATTTTCCTTCTGATATGTTTATTAAACATTAAATGTGATCCATGCTACAGATCATAACAATAAAGATAGAATCCCTCTGTTTCTGCACAATATAAGCCACAGTAGTTTTCTAACCTCATTTTCTGCTTCTGGTGTCCTGTATTTAGGATTATGTGAGAGAGCAGGCTAATCGCCTCTTTATGCACATCTTTTGCCCACTACAATGCTCCACACTCATCTTTACGCTCTAAATGTCCGCAAATGAAACCTATTGAAATAAATATGTTTGCTACATGTGTTGGAATTTTGCCATTTTGAGTTCAAATATATGGAACGACATGTTGGCTACCTGTGTTGGAAAGTTGTTTCATGCGGTATCCAAAACTTTAAAAATAAATAAATGTTCTAGAGCACCAGTGTCTAAGTCTTTCTTATGCTTTTTTCTGAAAAGCCTTAGCAAGCAAATGGTTCCAACATTTCTGTGTTGATGCAGAATGTGTTGCTCTACTAGAAACTTTAAATCTGCCTCCTTGATTGCTGTAATATTTGTCATATATTGAGACATTATTTTAAAGACCTTCTGGAAAAAAAACTATATATATATATATATATATCAGTGCTCCAAAGGTTGCCCTAGCTTTGAGGAGCACGCCACACAGAACAAAGGTGAAACCTTTTAATCACAGGTACGGAAAAGATCACGGCTGCCAGTTCAATCGAACAGCTGCTCCGTCCATGAAACCTAACGCGTTTCGAAGGTCTTGCCTTCTTCCTCAGAGGTACAGTGACGGCAGTTCCGGTCTCCATTCACAGTTCTCAAAATGCAATACCACGGCCAACATAGGCTCCTCCTTTAAGTGGGGCATTATGGGAATGGAAGTCCACGGACATTTCTGGCATGTATTGCTGCACCTTAGCTGTGTCCCAATAATTTTAAAAGCTCGTGGATGAGCCCCAGCAGTCAATGTCCTTTCCTCAATCCTATTGCAGCTTCTGTGTTCCACGAATTCGGCATGGTGGATACCAAGCCGAGTGGGGGGGTGCTCACTCGACGGCGAGGCTGCCGCCAAAATATCAGTGCTCCAAAGGTTGCCCTAGCTTTGAGGAGCACGCCACACAGAACAAAGGTGAAACCTTTTAATCACAGGTACGGAAAAGATCACGGCTGCCAGAGCTTTTAAAATTATTGGGACACAGCTAAGGTGGAAGAGGAAGGTAGTATTCGCCCCTTCCTCCCTGTGTAGCACTATTTCATTGTAGGTCCTGACGAATTGCTCCCAAAGCATGAAACATGTCGACCTTTAGGTAGAACACACACTGCTGGATCTTTGCACCAGCGTGTATTTTCGCCTCACTGTTTTTAGTAAGGTGGTGAACCACACCAATAAAGATCGTCGTGGATTCACTAACCTTTTTTAATCTTCACCTTTTTCGCACACTTCTACACTTCCCCTGAAGCCCTCACACCCACATGCACCGACTGGCAGGAACAAAAGATCTCCGACAAAGAGCCCCTTTATGGTTGCCCGTCAGACATTGCAGCGCCAGTCTGACGAGGAGCAAAACCCATATGATGAAGCAAGACACCTAGCTTGCTGGGTGTGTGAGGGTTTCAGTTCTGAAAGGGGGATTCCCCCCTTGCTGCTTTCTCCGCTTGGTTACTCCGTATAGTACTTCCTTCTGGGGAACAGTGTATTTCTTTTTGTTGCTATACCCCACCACTCCTAAGCAACCTTCTCCAATTTTAGATGTTGCTTGCTCAACATTTCTTCCTGGATGGCTCATAACACCCTTAAGCTCAATTCCGATAAAACGGAGGTGCTATTTTTCTATCAAACTAGCCCTCTCCCCCCCCCCCTTCTCTCTGGTGGCCATCAGAACTGAACCCCCTCCGGAACCAGTGACTTCAGCTAGGAATCTGGGATTCCGGTTCAACAATGAACTTTAATGTAAAAATCATATGATCAGAAAATGTTTCCTCTTTCTCCCTAGGGAATCTCCGAATCTCCCGAAGGACCATTGTCCAAGCACTGGTCACCTCACAGCTGGACTACGCTAATAGTCTATATGCTGGAGCCGCTGTGTACCTGATCAGACGCCTACAGACTATTTAGAATGCGGCAGCTCGGCTGATATATAACATTTCGTATCGCCACTCGATCTCCCCATACCTGAAGAAGCTTCACTGGCTTCCAGTGACTTAACGCATCCAATTCAAATCAACTGTTTTGTTTTTTAGATCAATGCAGGGTACGGGCCCGGCCTACCTTAGAGCTCGGTTTAAGCATGCACAATCAAGCCGCGCAATTAGATCCAACCTTCTGCACCTCCTTGTCACCCCTGCTTCCGCCATGCCAGAATGGGTGGTAGCACCTTTGCAGTGTTCTCCGCCAAAACTTGGAACAGCCTGCCTCTTCCCTTGTGGCTCACCAAATCAAATTCTGTCTTCCGACGTAACCTTAAGACCTGGCTTTTCTCGAGTGCTTAAACCTGCTGAGTGTGCTTGCATCCTTCGCCTCTCCAAGCGCCGGGACACCCTTGTTGGGGGGTAGCTGCGTGCTTTATAAGCTTCTAAAATAAATAAATAAAGAAATAAATTGCAGTTCGTTGATTTCCGTACACTATTACAAATAAGGAAATCTCTATTTTAGAGCACTCAATAGATTGAGGATTCATCTTGTTACTCTAGCAACCCATTTTGTGACAATTACCGATTCTGTAACATTTTGTACATCTTGCCCTAAGTTTTTTTCTGGAGGATACTTCCCTTCTCAGCAATATGAAGAACAACAATCTCTATGCTGGTTGTTTCGCCATCTATTATACTGTTCTGTAAGTATCTCTGTAAGATTGTGAAGGAGAATATTCAGGACTCTGAATTCTGTACTACTGGAACAGATCTGGGGTGGGAGGAGAAACCATTGTGGAGAGAAATCATGTACTGTACTTCCATAAGTCACAGCAGCAATGGGTAGCTGGGTGGATGGGTGAACACACCACTCACGACACTAAATAGTTACTGATATAGCTAAATGCTATTGAGTGATCTCTTCTGGAGACACAGTTCAGTGACCATAGGAGGCGACATTAGACGAATTGACACTGCTTGTTGGTGACCCTGCCTTTTACTGTCTTACAGAGAAAACCTATGATGGCATCTGTTCAAGTCTTGCCAATATGGTGCTATACCTGGATTAAGGAGTTTGGCAGCCTTTGGGAATATAACAAAATGGACTGAAGCTGGTGTATTGCACATGTGTGGTTTCTCTAATAAATCCGAGATCATTTGTAAAGACATCACAAAGTTTTTCCAGTACCCTAAGGAGCAATTTCTAGCACACTAAGCTATCCTGAGAGCAAATACTATTAC
This sequence comes from Lissotriton vulgaris, assembly GCF_964263255.1. Taxonomy (NCBI): domain Eukaryota; kingdom Metazoa; phylum Chordata; class Amphibia; order Caudata; family Salamandridae; genus Lissotriton; species Lissotriton vulgaris. Next base: position 735,797,092 of record NC_141698.1, read on the forward strand.
TTGAGTAGACGACCGGAGCAGGCCTCTAATCCCTTAATTTTTTGCTTCTAATACTCAACACCAGCACATTTATTACATCATTATGCATGTATATACAAACAATGATAGGATCAAACTTGTGTCATATGAGAATGTGGCATAGATATCTGGGAAGGGAGCCTAATGACAGGAAATGAACTCTGGTACCATCAGGGGTACAGCTTCAGGGGGCGTGTTTGGGGTGTTACACCGTCCCCAAAAATCTATTCTGTAGCAAATAGTTGGGTACAAGTGCTTTCAGCCGGGTATAGTGAGATGTCTGTCGGATTTCAGCTAGTATTTTCACATAAACTCTGAACAAGCACATACACTTGCTCTCCTTTTCTATTTTGAAGGTCCTAACACATATTGGTTAGTCTAAAAAATATTGTGTTTTAAATACTCCTATTGCACTGCCCCCTAAGCCCCTCTCATGCCCCGCTGTTCATATAATGTGTTTTCACTAGATACTCCAGCGTGATTGTTGGGAAATCTGGACTTCACATGCTAATTCCAATTCCAAAAATTCTTTATTTCGGCCACATGGGCCATAAAAGATACAATAAAATACAGTACATATATTTAAAACACAATATTAACATATAAATAGTTCTACTGGACCCGCATGAGGTAGGGAATACATGGTAATACCAGTTCAGGGGGACATTTTCTTCCTTATTATCCATGCTGCCATTAGGAATTTTGAGACAGCAAAGACAATATGGCCCAGGGTGTTAGTTTTCATGACCCTGTAGGCCTGTAAATATTTCCTAAAGCCCAGGTTCCGACCCAACGGTGCTATCCAACGCTTCCTGGGGCTCTGGTAAGCATGGCAAACAAACATTATGTGTAGGTCATCTTCATCCTGGGTTTTGCAGCAGGGGCAAAGTTTGTCACCCCCTGTGGACCATTTATGAGTGAATACTTTGGTGGGGAGTGTACCAAACCTCCATTGCAGGAACAATTTCCTCGCCAAAAGAGGAAAAATAAAATCCATAAAAGGTTCAAAAGCATAAGAATTTTTGGACTCCATAAAACGTCCCGTCAGGGTGCCACTGTTATGAGCGTTATCCATGTCGGCAAGATTTTTGTTTTTATACAGCTGGGCGAGAGTTTTGCGCGTAATCCTTTTGCAGCCCTGAGCTGGATCATCCCATAAGTCTGGCAAGTTCAAACTAAACAGTTCCGACTTGATAAAAGCCAACCAGGGAATTTTGCTGCTAGCATTCAGCCTCAATACATGAGTAAGGTCCTGTCTATAGTGATACAGTTCCTCGGTGGTCCATATCCGATGCCAAAACTTCACGGGTTTCGACAGGAGGTCTTCAGCAATGGAGGGGAGGCCCAAGTCTAATCTTAAGGGAAGGAGTGGCGTACCTTGCGGGAGAGCAAGTAAGCGTCTTAAAAAGCTATTTTCCACAACTGCCAGGACCTTCCCAGCTTTGTGACCCCACAGCTCGCTAACATACATGGCTGCTGCCTTCGCTTGGGATCTATATGTTTCCAGGGCCGGGCTTACAGGCTTAAAGGTGGACTTATTAGCCACCTTCAGTAGTGCGCCCGATAGCTGGGATAGTTTCAGCCTGGATCTCGCTATCTGGCAGTCCCATGCTAAGTTTTCTTGTAGTGTTACCCCCAGATATATAAAGGTCGAGACCCTCTCAAGACTAACTTCCCCCAGTTTGGGATTGGGTCTGGTCTTGGTAGGGGGGTTGAAGATCATAAACTTAGTTTTTTCCGTGTTCACCTCCAACCCATGTTCACGGCAAAAAAGGCCAAAACCATTCACAATCCTCTGAATCCCCATGGGGGATTTGGAAAGCAGGAGGGTGTCGTCAGCAAACATAATTGCCGGGACCCTCCTGCCTGCCAAAAGCGGGGCATCATTGTCCTTAACAGTGTCAAGGTGTTGGATGACGCTGTTAATGAAAAGACAGAACAGGGTCGGCGCCAGGACACAGCCCTGTCTGACTCCTCGGCGAACCGGGAATTTGCCCGAGAGCTTACCATCCCTCCCACACCTCACTTGTGCATAGTTGTTCTCATGCAACCTGATGATAATACTAAGGAGGTGGGGGGGTACTCCTAGCTTTTGCAGAACCTCCCATAGTTTGCCTCTAGGGACTAGATCTAAGGCTGACCTCAGATCCACGAAGACCATGTACAGTCTTCCTCCCTCTAACGTTACCGTCTTCCAATATAGGAGAAGAAGGCGGAAGATCTGGTCCATGGTCGACGTGTTCTTTCTGAAGCCAGCCTGGAGGGGGCTCATGATGTCATTGTCCTCCACCCAGTCCAGGAGATGGTTAAGAATGAGGCGCGCAAAAAGCTTTTGGGGTACATCTATTAGGCTAATAGGCCTGTAGTTGGCGGGGAGCAGAGTGGATCCCTTCTTGTGGATCGGAACAATCTCTGCCCCCAGCCACGACCCGGGGATTGCCATACCTCCTAGAATGGCATTGAACAAGATGAGAAGGTATGGGCCCCAGATGTCCGGGTGATGCCTGAACAAATCCCCGGGTAATCTATCTAGACCTGGCGCCTTCCCCAACGATAAGTGCTTCAGGGCTGCCTCCACTTCCCCCAAGGATAGTTCCATGTCAGGGTCCTGTGGGCCTAAGGGCGCTAGCAGGGCTGTATCAGGGCAAGAGTTAGTGTCTTGATAAAGTGCCCCAAAGTGGGCCTCCCAAACCTCGGGGGCAATGTTGGGTTCAGTTGCTGTTTTAAGTTCCCCTGTCCCATTATTTACAAGGGCCCAGAATTTCCGGGAGTCCCTGACTTTTAGGGCATCATGAAGATCCTGCCAGTGGTTCCAGTCCCACTCGGTCCTAGCACTCGCCATCACTGATTTGTAATATTTCCTAAGATCGCGTACCTTGGCCTTATCTGACCCCTCTTTTATTGCAGCAATGAGCTCAGATTTTGCTGCCCTGCAAGAGGAGGTATACCAGGTGGGAACATGGGTCTTTTTCTTTCGAATTGGCACCACCGGGTGAAATACCTCAGCCAAATCCCTCACGAGATCCTGGTGTATGTTACCCAGTTTCTCATTGTATTCTGAGGTTCTTGGTTCATTCAGAAGTACGTCCACCTCTATGAACCTTGGGAGAGCCAACTCGTATAGCTTGTTGATGGCCTCTTCTGAACTCACAAGCTTTCCCCACTTAACCCGGCGCCTGTTAGTTGTCAGGAGCAATTCCCCCATGTCTCCCCCTCCATTTTCTACGGATAAGCCCGCTGGGGGCAGGGGGCACTGGATGTTTAAGCAAAGGGCATTGTGGTCACTATCTGACCTAGGTATTACCCTAAAGTCGAGGACTTTTGGCCAGAGTGTAATATCTAACATGATATAGTCTAGCCGCGACTCATGGCCCCTTCTATTAAAAGTACACACTGAGGGGGTATCGGAAGGGGTACGACCATTACAAGCCCTCAGTGCGTAGCCCAGGGTAAGGGACATGAGTTGTATTGCTAGGGGGGACCAGGCTTTGGGGTGAGGGGAAGACGAGGGTGGGACCCCCCAGTAGTCATCCTCGGCCGTGAGGGCACCCTCCAGTAGGCCTTCCAGAGGTTCAAAGTGACAATTGAAGTCTCCTCCAACCACCACTTTGAAATCTCCCGGGAGTTGACCCAGGAAGGAGGACAGATCATTTAGGGTCGGTGATTCATTTGGCGCGGCAACTGGTCGCGAGTAGACATTAACAATAGCCCATGGTGGTTTACCAGGCCATGTGAGCCGAACACACTGAATGTCCTGCGAGAACGTGTGCACCTGTTCCGCCTGGCACCCAGTGTGACTCGCAATCCAGATCGCTAAACCACCTGACGGCCTCCCCCTCCCACTCCATTTGGCAGGGATTTCAAATATTTCAAACCCTCTTCTAGTTTGGGTGTCCCTCGCCCATGTTTCCTGAAGAAGGAGGATGTCACTGCTACCTACTAGGTAATCCCACTCCGGTGTACCTTCCTTATTTGTAATTCCTGCCACATTCCAGGAAACAATTCTCAACCCTGGTTCTGTCGGTAGAGTACCTTGACCTCCAGTAGGAGGTTGCACAATAACTGTGGATGGGTGAGTGTCTGACAAAGCAGTGTTGCAAACCGCGATGGCGGATGGCCCAGCCAACTCAGCCACCCCAGGTTGCAGGATATGATCAGCCCCGATGTTAGGTGGAGGCTCCTGTTGACCCAGACTATCATCCGTGATAAGTATTCGATCTTTAGCGGTATCCTGCGGACCGTGTTCAGTTACAGGGGTTGTACTCACTCCCACTCGACTTTGCACCTCATCCACCATCTTCCCAGGGCTAAGAAAAGTCTCCCCGGTTTGTGGTCAGTCGACCTGATCTAAACAGGAAAATCTATTATGATGTATGAAATTGGCCTGGGCAGGTGGTAAATAATGCCTTGGTCTGTAGCGTGAGCCATCTACAGCAAAGCCTACTCTAGTCCACCCCTTCTCCCTCCCTACCTCTGTGTTGCTAACATTTGGGTAGAAGTGTGAAAGGGGTACTAATTCGATATTGGACTTGTCAGGCCTTACAAGCCAGTTGCAGATGTAGTTGGCAACGTGAGGGCTTTTGAAACTTATAATGATGCAGTCCCCTGCCCTATTCTTCGGGGTAAGGCCAATCCATGGGATCCTCCTAACCATCAAGACCTCGCCTTTCAGGTTAGGGGGCAGCGGCCTATGAATACTAAGCCAGCTTATCACCTTATTTCGTAAAGAGTCTTGAGGCTCCCTCATATCACCAGTTAGCTCAGGTACTCCCACCATAATTGCCGTGTATGGGACTGCTTCTGGGGGCAGATTGACCACCCTGCGCCTATCAGGGGGGGGAGTGATACCACCAGTGGGGCCATTGGCAGAGTTCACTACTCCCCCTGGTTGTGGCGCAGGAGGTTGCTTAGATCTCATGGGGGTCGGGACAGGGGGCCTAGATGCTGAAGGTGGCAAAGGGGTGCGTCTGTACTCAGCAATGCTGTGTTAGAGCCCTGGGACGGTGCAGAGGACAACGGTCTATTCCCAGATGGGACCCGGGGAGCTGCAGGAGCATTTATAGCATTTGTAGCTGACCCAGTGCTTTTCCTTATGTGACTATCTTCCAAAGCCTTCAGTCTACTCTCTATAGCGTCCAATTTGGCTGAGATGGGAATTAACAAATTCTTCATGATGGCTGTGAGTGAATTGATTATTGTGTCAGTGGTATTAGAGGTTGCCCCACCAAAAATAAATGGACCCGAGTGCAATGGTAAGGCAGCAGGAGCTGGAGAGCCCATGTGATCCGGCCTAGACCCTGACAGAATAAGCTCAGGGGAGGCAGAAATGTCTGTACTATCAACCCGGTTTGGCTCAATTGTATCAACTTTGGCCCTCTTTGCCTTCTTTGGTTTCCTGGACCTTTTCCTTTTTGGAGGCTGTTCCACTCCACTGCCTGCAGGCTCTGTGTGTAGGGCGGCCTGGCCCGCTTCCAGCGAATCTGTTCCCACAATTTCCGGAATGGCAGAATGGACAGAGATCCCAGATCCCCGGGAGGGGTTCCTGTCCCTCTGCGTTAGGGGAGTTCTTAACTGCTGAAGGACCGACTCAATGGTCTGATCAATACTGTCCATTAATGACATATGGGTGACGTCCAGTGGAATGGGTGTGCTAGCATCTGTTGAAAAAGTATCCCCCTGATCCAGAAACACACTTTCCGGACCCATCTCGAGGTGCGCTTCTGTAACTGACTGACATTTGCTATTTTGAATGCTCGCCTTAGGGAAGAATTTTTCCAAAGTACTTAGACCTTGTTGGGCGGACTTAGTCCGTGAAGTTCTAGTCACCATTATGGAGTACGTGTAGAGGGGCTGAAGAGCAGGGGGCGTCAGAGGGGTGGCCGGGTCCGGTCTCAGCCGGCCTCTAACGGCCTAAAACGGCCCGCTCTTTGCCCGGTCTTCGCCCCGGGGATCGCCCCGCGCGTGTCCCGCGATGCGCGTACCCAAGTGCTCCTAAGTATAACAGTGGGGCGTGGCACTGGGAGGGGGCGCGGCGCGGCGGGAAGAGGAACCAGCTGGCAGTGATGTAAGGAATGCTGGTCCTCGCAGTCCCGCTCGCCGCGCCTCTCACCTCCGCTGCGGCCAAGTTCAGGTGGTGAATTCCCCCACTAGCGCGTTGGCTCCCAGCTACTCCTGTAGCGAGCTTGGATTCTCAAGGGACAGGCTTTCTGACTCGAGCGGCACTTCACATGCCAAATTTGGTGTATTCCGTTCAGCAGTTTTTATGAATACACTTCTGACAAAAGTCAATGGGAAATGCATAGGGATTTAGCTGAGTTATGGCCCCTCCCCCACATTTAACAAAAGTAATAAGTGGCATATTACTCTCTGCATTACTTTGTGCATACTATATGTAACAAAAAATGTTCAGCTGTTATTGTACAAACAGAGATTTGCTACGTTGGGAAGCTGTCGTGGGCAATGTTGAGTGAACTGATATTCTGTGGAATGGTGGTGTGCTAAGAAGCTGTTGTGTGTCAAGATGTGGTAAATCGAGGCACTTCCATCAAGAGTTCTAATGAGGAACTATGGTATGGTGAGGAGCTGGCGATCTTGGGACTATATATGTAGTTGTATCTCTCCTGTCTTACTGTGTGCTGCTGAAAGGCACATCATCTGTGGGTCTTTTGTTTTACTACCCTAAGTGCGCTGGGTATGCCCAGACGTGGGTCCCTTGCACACTTTGCCACTGGATTCAAGCTAGCCTGGCTGATGAGGGGTGATGTCCCAAAACGAGTCCCATGATGCTTGTTTCCGGTCCAGGGAGAATCTGGCTAGGCAGTACAGTCTGGATTGGCACAGGGTCAAGGCAGATTTGCATATGGCTGGATCTAAACTGGAGTGGCAAGGTGAGCAAAAGAACTATGGATTTAACCCAGATCTATTGACTGGGGTGAATGTTTGATTTGCTCTGCATTTAGTCCATCATCTGTCTGTCTTTTGCTGACCGGCAAGAGCACTGCCTGATGAGGGCAAGCAATCAATGCCTTCTTTAGCCTCTTCTCACACTGAATGCAGTTGAAAGCTGCAAGGACAGGATGCTTACTTCAGGCATCTTATTTCCCCTGTTTACATTGAGCAATGCTAAAAAAAAAATCCAAGACATTCAACGACACACAGAAAACAAAAAAGAAAGGATGGCCCTTCATATGTGGACTCATCCCACTTCTGCACTCGGTGCATTTACAGAACTCTATAGGTTATGAATGACATTTACGATCAACTACTGGCCGATACATTTAAGGAATGGTACAGCGACCAAGAGTTAAAGGGACTGAGGCCAATGCCACTCAATGTAAAGATTGCATGTGCAGTGACACAAGTAAAGCTCAATATGCTTTCACTCACTCCTCCTTTGCGCTCATCCATCCATGCACTTACTCTATCATCAAGGCACTCAGGTACTCACCCATGTATCCAGTGATCGATCTAGCTAACAATTGACTCACTCTCATTCAGACTCAGATATTTGCACCCACATCCCAAATTATCAATCAATGGAGCAGCATTTTTTTCACTTAAAGCTAGCCCTATTGGCTTTATTTGTGTCAATGTTGTGTCTTTTCCATTCAATCTGAAATCCAGTCTAGTTGCACCTTCGTGCACATTGAATTCGTAGCCCATAAGCAGCCATATGTAGGGCAATGGAATAAGATTTTTTTCAGGTAGCCTCTGCAAGAACAGATGCACATTACTGACCGCATGCAAATTGGAGCTCTCAGGAGAGCTACAAATAGTCTGGATGCCATCATTTGATTCTACTATTTTTACTTCTGAGAGCATTTGTTGGAGAAGTTGACGGACTATTTTCTGCCACAAATCATCTGTAATGTCATCCTGAGGGGAGGATTGAACTGAAAAATTAGCTGAATGTGTACATCTTCTAAAGAGCGGCCCTTAAATGAAGCTAATGCGTCCAGGTATTGGAAGTAAAACATTTGCTCGCTCGTTTGGCAATACAAGATTTTTCCTACAAGTGGGGAGTTTGAGGCAGCATTTGAAGAATGGTATCGTCTGACATACAGCACATATGTCCTTCATTACGAGTATATTAGTATTGGAGCGCTTTCCAAATTAACCAAATTCCCCATTTATATTTTTTGAAATGTTGTTTCTTCCAGCTCCAGGAGGTCCGTCAATTGCGAGGGGATTCTTCCAGGGGCATTTAATATGCCTCTTATCAACCTCTCCTAGGGAAATAATTGTATTGCTTTTCAATGAAGATTGTGTTTTTGACGTGCGTGCAGACAGCTCACTTTGCAAACAATGTCCGTTCACCGTATGTGTTTACTTCTTCCACCCTCGCCGAACCTTATGTCAAATGTCAGCATGTCTTAATCTATAAAACGTATTGGCACTCATATGCTTTGTCACATCAAGAGTGTACCATGTTCCCAAAATATATTTTGGACCTTATTAAACATAGAGCCTCCACAATATGTTGAGCCTACCAGACAGCACAATGTATCTGGTTGCAAAATATCTATTGTGGACTGACCAAGGACTTAAAGAGGCTTATAGACCATTCATTGTTTATCAGTGGTTGGTTTTGTTGTTGATGACTTTCCTTGTCCCCTGCTTGTCCATCTTGTGTTTGTCCCACTCCTGCAGGATTGGCTCTTTGCCATTTCTGGTATTGGCTGGCTTCTATCCTTCCACTGCTAACTTTTACTCAACTACTTTTATTCTTTTTATTTAGGTACTCTTTTTTTGAGTGCATGTGTTTGTGTTACTGTCTCCCTCATATTGCAAGTTATCTTGTGCTTCTCTCTCTGGGCCGTGTGTTGCTGGCCTTTATGTGCTTCTTTTCCCCCCTCCCACTACCCATCGAGGATATGGTACAGCTGTTCGGCCTAACCATGTAATACAGTAGCAAAAGTGGTCTTGGGTCCAGTTAGGCTTGTTTGTTAATTCTTAATCTCAACCCTGGGTAGCTTTGGCTGCAAGCAGCAAGGCTTAAACAAAGGAACAAGTGTAAAGTATTTAACCGTACCAAACTGTGAAATAAGAACGCCACATAAGGCAAAAGAAACTGGAAGCCAATTAATAAAAATAGATTATAGAGAGTCCAAGACTAGCAAAATTATACAAATTTTTAAAGAACTTAAATCTCATATTAACTGCAAACAAGCAGTGGTAACAGTAAAGTTTTGAAAAATTCGAAGGAGCTGATTTAGACTATTCCGACTGCTCTTGGGTGACCAAATCCGACAGGTAGAAGGTGTGCGGGAGGAGTATTTGTGCAGTTACCTAGCCACCAAAGTGTTGACTCTTAATTCTTTAACAAACAGTAGTAGCCGCTAGTAATGGGAAGTGGTGGGTGGGGCGAGGGGGAACAAAAACATTACAATAAAAAATAAAGCACTTACCTGATCTGACGGCTGCGCCTTCCTCCCAATCCTCACATCCTTCCAGGACCAGCTGCACACACACTGCACAGGCTCCCAGCTTCCAATCCCATCGCTGCTCACATGCTGGAAATGCTATTCTGGGATTGGTCTGAGCGCCTCGGTTTGGCGCTCAGACATTGGCTCAGTCAAGCTTTACATACACAGCTAGGTGGAGAAAGTATAAGTGCTCATGACGGTTTGGTCGGCCCAGCAGGACCGGCCAAACCTCATGCGCAGTTAGCAGTGCCCACCACGCCCCCCCCCCCCTCCTCGCTGGTGGTGCTGCGTCACTGTTTCCCTCGGTTCGGCTGGCAGGCAGCCTGGAGTACGCAAAATAAAATAATAATGAAAACGTTTTATTATCATTCTTTTTAGTCCTTGCCTTTGCTGGCTTTTAGCAGGGGGGTGACGCTCCCTCACCGTAACGGAGGAGCCGCCACTGTTAAAAAAGAATGGTTACTCAAATAAACTTATAAATCCACCAATAGGCACAGAAATATTAGCATGTTTTTGATATTTCCAATTTACAGTTGAACCATCTCAATTAAGCCTCTGGAAGTTCGTATTATGCTGATATAACAGCAAAGTGAATTCCATAAACCTATGCTGCTGTTTTGCCTTACTGCATGAGTGTACAATGCTTCAAAGGAAGCTTTTCATCGCTATTGAAATTCAGACCGGCAATGAAGCAGTTATTTTATTTTATCAGCAACATAACTATCTTGAGCGGTGCAGGATTTTTTTTTTTTTACATATACTGACATTCAATTGCTTAGTGTGGATAGTAAGAAGAAAGTCCTAATGGATGGTTCTACCTCATGTTTGCACTCTTATGCAATGCATTGATGCTGACACTGTTGTAATCGAGGTGCTTTATCATCATTTTTATTGTGAAGGATGTTTTTAGCTCTAGTAATTTTTTGTTGGTTTGTGTTAAACTTGGCAGCTTTAAGGTGTTCTTCCCCAAATGCTTTGCCTGCTTGCTTTATGTTTTTGCTGATTCTTTTTGTTGGCCTTAGTACTCTGAGCACTTTACCCCTGCCATCCAGTGCCAAAGTGAATGTGCTTCTCCCTTAAATATGGTTTGATTGATGTACCCACAAGTGGCAAATTTGATTTACACGTAAGACCCTAGTACAGTGCACTACATGTACTCAGAGCATTGATTATATACTACTAATGAGCCTGTAGCCCTGATGTGCCACCCACACGAGTAGCACTTTAAACATGTCTGAGCCTGCCATTGTGAGGTTCCGTGAATTCTGAACCCGTTTTATAAATGTCATGGTTTTGTTACGAATTTGATAGTAGCGAACCGTAACTAGTGAGTTCGGCTAGTACGAGTGATCTCGTTATGGTAGACCGACGGATTCACTATGTATTTGGAGATTTCGTTCTGAACCATGGGTTCCATTTTGTGCATGGCAGCCATTTTGTGGTTGCTCTCACATAGGCCGATGTCTGCGGCCGAACAAGTCTTTAGTACACGTACACTGTAGCTGACTTCTGAATGACCTGAGTGAACTGACCCCTTTGCCTGAAGCTGACCTTGTTAGGCCAGTTCCTTGCCCAGTAGCTGATCAAGATTGAGGATCAAAGCACAGGACATTGTAGAGTTTGATATGCACACACACACCCCTTATCCTGCTTCTTATCTGTTTCTGTTCCTTCTTTTATGGTCTGTTTTTGATATGGGTTGTGGTCCTTTTATTATGGGTTTGTCCGGCTTGTGTAAGAAGGAATGTTGGGCTTTTCTGTATAATTAATGGTGGGCCGGATGCTGAGTTTTGTAACCCTAAGCATATATATGGCCTCTGTTCTCTGTACTCCTCAGACTACCTCATTCAGTTGCTAAGGCTTCTGTGTGACGTAGCCTCACTCATTTGAGTTTAATAAAAATGTTCTCTTTATATTTCAGCTTCTGTGTCAAGTTCTTCTTAGCATTAGTGAGACCCCTGAGAATGAAGATTTCAGTTCTTCAAATGGCGCGGCCAACGTGGGCTTCATCGGAGAAGTGACTATCTGTGGGAGTGATCTTGTCAGAAGACTGAAATCTACAGAGGAGGACAGAACAGGATTCTACTAAGAAGGTACTCTGTGCACAGGGATTCTGGATATTCTTTGTCTCTGCAGCCCAGTATATTTCTGATCTTCCTGATTTTGATCCTCCACATGATGTCACTCCTAACTGAGAACCTTTTTGGCGTGAGTATTCTAAAAAAGACCGTTAGGTCATGTAGAACTTGACAGAATTTGGATAACCTTTTGATTAGTAAGAGTAAGAAGTACAAGTGGGTCACTCCCACGATTTTGTTTGGTTTCTTGGTTTAGATTTGGTTATTGCAATTACCAAAGCCGAGGGGCTCGTATATTTGCTAGTATATCGCTTTTGATAACCCCTTGAAGTTTAAAGCTAGATTAGTGAGCTATAAGATGCCTGGTCTTAGCAAATTTGGGACTGTAGCTTTGGAATTTGTGTTCGCCAACTTTGTATATGTTTGGATTTTGGATATGCAAATTGCAATTTGTGTAGGCAGGTAATGAGCAGATTTTTCTCTATTTGGTTTTGTTGAACGGTGCACGTAAGAAAAGTACCTTAAGCACTACTTTGATTATAATATTTGCATATTCTGCAAATATTTTTGGCATGCCTGTTTTCAAGCTCACATCAAAGAATGTGTTGCTTTTTTTTGAAAGGTACCATAGTGTGATGTGAAGTAAATTAGCCGGCTCTCCTAGAGGGGATATCTAAATAGGTTTAGATTTAAAAACATATTTCTTCCTTGGTGATTTTATATCCCCAGGGAATTAAAATATGACAAAAATACAAACAAGGATCCTTTGTTCTGCGCAATTTTATGAATGAAGATATGCAGAACGATTTTTTGGTGTTCTGCTAGCCAAAGCTAGTGAATTGAGTGTATTTTCGCTTCTTGGACCTACATCAGTCTGTTGGGCTGTTTTTGCAGTCTTTTGGAACACTATTGAGAAGCGTTTCTTGTAAATATGACTTACAACTAGTATTTGCAAATGGTTTGGTTCAAGTACAGTCTGTGGACTGTCCTTTATTTCTGTCCTGAGAATTGATTTGTGGGTTAAATGTGTGTTTAAATGTCTATGTGGTTTTCTCATTAGTGCAACTTCTTTAAGTAAATAGCGATGGCGGTATTCACGAAATGCACGGCGCGCCGTATTGTGTGTCCTGAGTGTTTCACCCTTTTCTGTTTGTCTGAAATGAGCTCAAATGTGTGTTTGTGGTTTTTTTATGTTTTCAGTCTATTAAGCAAAATGTCTAAATGCTTAAAAAAAATAAAGTTAAACATTCACTAGGAATAAAAAGGCCCCCAAAAACGATGGTGTGTTTTGTAGAAAAACAAACTTATAGCTTTTTTTACTTACATACATTGTATTAGAAATTTCCAGGCAAACACTTCAGCTGAAGTAAAGTTTAGCTGAACTCAGATGCATATTGTAGAACATGCATTGATGTGTCTTCGTTTGAAAAAGACCGCCACCGTGCTCATGTTACAATGCTGAGAGACAAGCTAAATAAACAGGAGTATTTACTTAGCCAGGACTTTGTCCTCAGTTAAACACGGGTGAATCTTTGCATTTCAGAATGTTGTTTTCAAAAGGTTCCAAAACTAATTTTCATTATTTTGTATTACAGGAAGGCATTTCAATTAAGGGTTTACTCTCTTTAAGCATTTTTGTAAGCACATTCTTGGGTCTGTTGCTAAATAAAATTGTCCTTTTTAGAAAGAAAAAATGTGGCGCAAAATTGTGTCATGTTTCAAGTTAGGCTTCTGTGCTTAGGCTTATAAATGAATGCGTCTAAAAATGATAGGCAAGAGATGCAGCTTGCTCTTATATGTGGAATTATCAAAAATGATTGGGTTTATTAAAAATAATTATTAATTATGAAAAACAAAATTAAAAAATAAGTGCTACAAAATTCGTTTTTTACTATTCATGAAGCTAAGTGCTCACACTGTGACCTCCTAGCATTATAATTTAATTTAAGTTGTACTGTCCTGCGTAATGAGGACATTACCATATGGAATTTTTACTTAGCGCAGGCATGAAAAACTCATTTTTCTAAGGATTTACATGGGACATGTCTAATGTCCAATCTCTGCAATTTGTAAAGAACATTCTGAGGATGATTAATATGCACCACAACTATAGGATATTTATTTTTAAGTGCCCCTATTATCAAAGTCGAATTTGGTTAAAATAGACCATTTAAAACGGCATTCTTGCCATTTTTAATAGCTTTAAAGTGCTTTAGGCTTCAGTAAATGCATACATTTAGGTACAATACAAATTTGCAGGTTGTCCCCATTTGGGTTTGCTTTTAAATGGCCCAGTGAGATCCATTTAAGGTTGATGAAATGAGTACCATTGCAACAAGCATTTGTTCTAAAAACTGGTATGTGTGATTAGGTTCTGTGAATTATTCACAGTAAATGTTGTTTAATAATCTGGGAATAGAGATAATTTTTTAGCGCCTAAAAGGCGAAATTATTTTTCAAAATAGAGTGAATTATTGCAGGTTAGGAGGAATTAGGAAGGCCTTTTGTCTTTGACAGCCTCAGAGTGAGTAAGAAGCTGGGGGCTAGGAGATCTGCAGAGGCTGGCTCAAGTTGCGCGCTGAGGTGCTATCTTTAGTTTCCCTGTAAACAATGGAAGGAGGTTGTCATGTTGACTTTTGTGACCTTTTAAATTAGGGCCTTGTTTCCGTGAAGTGCAGAATGGCCTTGCTAAAGGGCCTCTAAAAGGTGGGGTTTCTGGTTTCTCCATAAGAACATCAATAAAATTAAAGAACTTAATTCCAAAGGGAAAATATGAAAAAAGGGTTTCTTTGAAAGTCCCAACATCATGCTAAATGCTCTGCAGAACTGATACATTTGGGTCTCTACTCTGGGAAAAAAAATGTCAGCTAGTTGCTTTTATTTGACAGTATTGCATTAAGTCTTAGACAGAAAATAAGACAAAGCCCTTTACTAAAATTTTGAAGGCTACATGCCTAAGTGAGAACGATTTGCCAATTAAGAATTATTTTTCACAGTGGAAATTGTAGGTGCCAAATTAATATGGAGTGTTAGTGAAACAATTCTACTTTTAGAAAGTTAAAATTAAGGTGGCTTAATGTTGCAAGCTGACTGACAAGATGGTAACAGTTAAGTAATGGAAATTTATTTTTGTGTTTGTTAATGTGTATCATGTTTTGTCTTCTGATTAAAAGTTATAATTAATATTTGTTTGTTATGAGAAATGTCTCTCTTTTGTGTGGTGTGTATTTTTTTTTTTGCTTCTGCCCACAGATCATTCATGGATTGTTCTGGGTGATTTTAAGGCTGATTAGACACGTGTGTTTGGTTGGTTGAAACGAGATGTGTTTTTGCGTAACTCCTTTGGAAAGAAGTGTTCATGTGTTTTTTTTTTATGTTTGTGTATTTGGTCCTATCATGAATTGTTCTTGCTGGTTCTGTGTGTCAGAAGCGACACAGTAGGTTATATTTGACAGCAGATATCCACTGACTGGTGATCTACTGTCAAAAGGAGAGTAAGGATTTTAAACCTGACAAGTTAAGCAGGCCCGAATATCGGGTTTTGGGCTTCAGGTTCACAGTGCATAAAGTACATGACATGGTGTTGTGTGTCACCGCTCATTCACATATGCTTTTGTTTTGTCTATGCTTTTTGTGCTTGATATACAGCAAGTATATCTGATGGCTTGACATGTGCATTTTGTGCGTTTTATTTTTATTTTATGCATGTTTTTGTTTTATGTTGTTGCTTTTGATAATATTACAAGTTTACCTGTGTTGTGAAGGGATGTACATGACAATGCATATCGCTGCACAAAAGTTGGCAAGATTTGCTCTGATACTAAATTCCACAGATATGATATTTTCATTTTGTGAACAAGACAGACAACACTTCACCAGTGTATGTCAATTTGGCTATAAATAGTATTCAAGAAAAATAAGAGATATACAGGATCAAAGTGTGTCACCTGCTGTTAGTCACGTTACTGCGTACTTCCCTTAAGGAAAAGGCAGCCCTAGATATATGTATCCTGATTGGACTTAAGGATAAAATTATAGATCTGTGACTCTCTTATATGGTGACCTATTTTCTATATTAAATTAGTCAGTTTTGTTCTGCTTCCTAAGTAGTGTATGGCTTTGTACCATACAGGAAACCAGGTTTCATTTTTCCCTGAAGAAGGAACTGGAACATTAGCACACTTCCAGACTGCAGTAATGTACCAGGAACCCCTATATTATGTATAATTCCCTTTTTGTATGACCAGATTGGTTTTTAAGAATTTTCTTTAGGCCTACTTCGAGGTTTTCCAGTCTGACTGTCAGGGTAGTGATGGACTGGTTAACTGACTCAATACTATAGTAAGACAAGTTTTCCACCTCAATAGGCGGGAGGTATCTACATGTCCCTGATAATCTGTATTATGCGATTTTTCTTTTGAGATGTTCTAGATAAGGAATTTAGGAATACCTAGACGTAATCATGTCGGTATCTACCCTTAGATGTGCAGGAAATGCTCTCACACGGAAACCCAATTGAAGAGTCTAGAGGCACTGTTTTGCCTACTGCCTTTGTCTTTGTATTGCCTTTGAAAATGACAGTGTATTCTAGACCAGAATTGTCCCATGGCGTATGGCCACTCCTTTGAAGATTCCAGGCCACCTGCTTGCAGTCCCCTTGTTATACAATGAACTGTTTAAAGCATCGCACTTGCTCCATCAGACGGCATTGGACATCACAGAACCAGAATTTCTGCGCAAAAGAGCGAAAGAGAAGGATTTCTGTTGTTTTGAGGCTTCCGTTGTCCACCTGTCATGTGCTGGTAACCTCTGACAGTGTGCAGTCCCTTGAACCGCTTGGCCTGAGTTTTGGCTACCCCCTCCCCCCTTTTCCTTTGCTCCAACGGAAGTGCAGTGCACCGGAGGATCCAAGATTGGCAAAAGGCACTACATTCTGGTGCCCATGAAAGAGCAGCCTGAGCGTCCTCTGACACTGAATAATGAGTGTTGGAGCCTAAGAATGGTCCCGGGTCTGCATGAGATGATCTGTGCCCATGACCAATGAAGAGCACAATATCTGTAGTGTCTGCCGCAGAGGAGAGATACTGGTGCACTGCATTGAGACATTTAAGTGAGCTGTGAGTGTTTGCCACTCCAACGAATACTGAGAAGCATTTTTTTCATGGAATGCCTGAATTGAGAGGCCCACTGCGAAAACAATGGAAGCAGATTTGATGGACAATAGAAGCCTGCCAGAGAGGCTTGGAACGGACTCTGAGCATGGTTGTGGTTTCACAAGTGGTTTCCGTGCGATTGCATAAAATGGGTGTTAGGAGACTGATTCTTATTGTTTTGCTGGCATTATTTTAAAGTAGTATTCTGTTTAGTAAAAGCAGAATAAAGTCCATTCTCTGTGGAAGAGTATCCCATTTTCACCTCAGAGCATTGATAAGGATCAACACTGTTTCACCTGAATATATAATAAGTTACTGAAATTCATAGGAGCCCTAAAAATGTTACTAGATAATTTTAGGATTTGCTTTCTGCTTAGGGTTGTGAAAAATGATAATTTTGTTTGTAATAGTGGTCAATACTTTCTCCTGTTGTCTATATGTTCTTAGTAACCTGTTTTCTAGTGTTTATTAAGCATGACGTTGTCTTTTGTGGGTTGGATTGTTTTTGCTACCCAATTGACATCTGTACCCACCTCCCAACCTATGTCTCTTCCTACTACTTCTTTGCATCCTTTCCATACTTCACCTGAACATGAACTGGTTAGAGTTTACTAATAATTCCTTTGTACAGCTTCTGCATCAACACCAGTTAGTAGTGAACACCACTAATTGTTGGGTGTGTGGTCTTATGCCACATACTACAGATAGATGTATTCCCTATTTGGTTCTGCTATTTAGTTACAATGGGTCTGTATGGGCATATCAGACGATGTTTATTTATGCCAACGAAGTCTATCCCCTGCGTTCCATGAAAGATAACTCGAGTAATAGTGCCTTAGTGAAGGGAATAACGGATATGATTAGAGATATTGATACATATGAGACTATTCCTAAGGATGAGGTGTTAGCTTACATCGGATGGAACGTGACTGGATATAGTGTTAGTCTGAGTGAAAAGATACCAGATAATGCTCCTACAGTATACCAAGCCATTTCCAAGCTACATAAGATCTCCGAGCCTATACATGTGGACAAAGGAAATTGGTCATTGACTGGATGGTTTTTGGGACTGTTATCCACTTGGGGATGGAAGATTCGGATGATCATTGAGATGGCTTTAGCGATTCTTTTCTCATGTTGTCTAACTGTCCCAGTCCTTCTACATCTCTTACCTTAATGCAATGATTGGTAGAGGAAACCACGTGGAGGGTACTTCCACACCGTGGATCATTTTTACTACAAAAGAAAATAATTATTTTCAAACCAGTATCCATTGTGGTATACTGAAATAGAGTACTGTGAGGCTTTAATTACCCCAAAACCCAGATGCTTCATAGCTCGAATAAAAAGATTTTTTTATTTTTTTATTTTTTATATATAGTTACCAGACACGCTCCAGAGACAACATAACACTCCACATGGGGAAGATGAATAGTCAGGCCCTTACAGTACTCTATTTCAGTATACCTCAATGGATACTGGTTTGAAAATAATTATTTTCTTTTGTAGTAAAAATGATCCACGGGTGTGGAAGTACCCTCCACGTGGTTTCCTCTACCAATCATTGCATTAAGGTAAGAGATGTAGAAGGACTGGGACAGTTAGACTGTCCTGACGAAGACCGGTGTGACCCATATAATCGAGGGCACGTAGTAACGGTCGAAACATGTTGACCACCGCAGTATAAGGAGTAGTGTTTATGGACCTTGACTTTCTGCCTAAACACTTATACATCCTTCACTTTAATTTTAATCCTGACCTCGGGACCCATGAACGCAGTACCTGCAGGTACCCATGAGCCAGTTTTAACGAGCACTTTCTAACTGCACTTTAAGTCTATCACTTACCCAGTCCGGAAGGACAACACTAATTGTTGTGATCACTGTATGTCACTTATATGTTGTTGGTATACCTGTGTGTTTTGAGTAGTGTGTTTTTGTGTTCCCCTTCCCTATGCTCCGCCCCCTGCGTGGCTACGCGGGGGCGTATTGTAAGCAGACCCGATGATGAAGCATGTCCCACACATTGTGTGTGTGAGGGCAGTATTTTCAATAAAATTTATTTTTCTTTAATCCTGTCCTGGTGTCGCAGTGTTTGTAGTTCCCCACCCCCTTTGGTGTGTGTAATCAAAAGCTAGGACATGTACTTAGGTTGTGCATGTTTTAGTAGAGAAAAACTTCCAAACTCATGAACGCTGAGAGGCCTATCCCTCTCATAGGTTAGCATTTCCTTATTACATTTAATACGCTGTAATTCCTAAATGAGAAATGGCAGAATTGTCATGTTTAGTACCTCTAGAATGTAAATAATAAATCCTCTTTGATGGTAAAGTTGGATTTGTAGTTGCCATTCCAAAAAGGTGGACATTTTCCTTCTCTTAGCCATTTGGTGTATGCTGCCTTCTCTGATCACTGATTGGGCTGGGTGATAGTTCACCTTGTGTATTCCCTCTAGACAGTCCCATATAAAGGAAGACTTGGTATGACTTCACACATCTTCCTGAGAGGAAAGGAGGAAGGAGCTGGGCACAGCCTCACACTTATACCTGAATAGACTGGACCCTGTCCACAAACAAAGGGCTGAATTTCCCCCATGTAGTGAGTCTGGAGCCAGGGCAGTAGGAAAGGACGTCTGTGCACTTCAAAGACCCTTCTTTGAAGTCACCACCACTTCACAGGCACAGCTAGGTAGAAGTGTTGGACCTCTGACCCTACCAACTCAGTACACTTCTGCTGCTACGAGGGCTGGAACTCTGCTGGACTGCTGTATTGGAAGAACAGCTTTTCTGCTGTGCTGCCCTGTTGCTTGCTACCCTCTTCCCCTGCAAACTGGACTCTTGCTTGAATCCAGAGTGGTCTTCACAAGTATGCTGTCTTGCCTCCTGTTTTGAAACTGAGGGATATCAAAGTCTCACCTCCTGCCCCTGTTGCTGGTTCATTGGAAGTGGATTCAGGTGCTTGCTCCAGTGGAGCTGATGCATCCTCTGCTGTGTGAAGCAGAATTGAGGAATCGCTGTTGTGGGAACAAAACCGGTGCAGCACACTCGGAACCAGCGCATCGCCGCCAGAACTGCCACATTGCTGCTGCTGCAGTGAGAACCTATTGATACATCCCCTCAACTACATGGAGAAACTCAGCACATCTCGTTATGGCTTCAGTGCTTCACCTTCAGAACTCGCGCATCGACATTGTTGCATGGAAAAAATTGGCACATCATCTCAACTGCCGGATCAACACAGACTCATCGCTTGGCTACACCCTGCATCGGACTGTTGCGACCAGGATCAAGGTGCTTTGTTCAACTGACCTTGCGTGGCTCAAGTATCCAGTCCAAGCTCTTTCGCAGTTGGTCTGAACTCTTGACTTTGCCCCGGTCCAGCGCAGCCAGATAACCCCCATAGGTGCCTATTGCTTCTAAGAGTTGTTGACACTTTTAATTTTTACAGATTCATATCTCAACTTCTTATTGATGGATTTTTGTTGTTTTGGTCTTGCTTTATTTATAAAATCCTAATCAATGTTTCTAAACTGGTGTGGAGTATTTGTGGTGTTTTCACTGTGCTATTGTTTGAAGCGTTGCACAAATACTTTACACATTGCCTCCTAAATTAAGCAATTAAGGCTGCCTGCCCGCATGTGCAAAGCTACTAGAGGGTGAGCACAGGTTAATTTATGGTGTGTATCTAACTTGCTCTGACTAGGATTGTGGATCCTATTTAGGCAGGGTGCACACCTCTTCCAACCAGAAACCCAGTTTCTCTCAGTATTAAATAGCATTCCTTTCATTATGAAATGCATTTATTTGTGTTGAGCATCACATAACTAATTCTATTTTTAGTTTCTTTTGTGTGTCCCCTCTTTCCGTGCCTGCACTACATTGGTTCTGTTTTAAATTTTAATTGGATAAAAGACCAGGACAGGCTGAAGGTTTCACGCATGACATGGTGCAAATTGGAAACTGTACACATATCCCTATACTGCTGTCCATGTGAAGCTCAAATTGCAGCTTTGTCTGTGTGAAGGAAACTTGCACAATTTCTGCCAGGACCATGCTTGTCTGTCTTGTGTCTGCAAAATGTGTACTGTTCCTTTTTTTTTTTTTTTTTTTTTTTAATAAAGTTTTATTGTTTTATTGCAAGGGAATACAGCAAAGCATAATAATAAGTAAGATAACACAGTATCTTCAGAAAAAAGGAACAAAAAATATAATAATTTTTGACAGAGAAACAAACAAAAATAAATAAATAAATGCGGCAGAGAGTACAGGCAATTAAGTCAGATCCATTCGGCAATCGGTGCCCACATTTTTTCCCCCATAGTTCTTTTTTTAACCCCCTTAAGCTTATAGATAGCAGATTCCATGTTATACATAAATAATAATTTTTCCCGCCACATAGAAAACGTGGGTGGATCCTGGCTGACCCATTCTTTAGTAATACAAGCTCTGACTGCAGCCATACAGAGAAAAAGGAAATAAGAAATTGGTCTGGGCCTAGTAACAGTATGATCTATACCAAGTACGACTAATTCGTTGGTTATCTTTATATTACATTTCAAAATAATGGATAGAAAAGTTTCAATTTGTTGATACAACAATGATAATTTGGAACAAAGAAAAAACATATGTAATTCATCGGCTGCATACAATCCACATCGACTACAAGTCGTGCCTACCGTCGTACTCCATTTAACTACTTTACTTGGAGTATAATAAAGATTATGGATACACATGAAATGTTGGGATTTCATCATCCCAGTTATAAGACACTCTGTAGCCATTTTAATCGACAATAAGACATCAACATCCAATATACCTAGACTGTTAGCCCATTTCATCTGGCATTGGCCTAAATCATCCCCAAATTCCTGCATTAGGGTTAAATATATAGCGCCTATCCGGGTTTTTTTTTTGCATAAGCTCTAGTAGGGGAATTTTAACTGGAGGAATTGAAGGATGATTCTGTAGGAAGCTACGAAGTTGTAAGTATTTAAAAAAATCGTTTCTTCCCACAGAAAAATTAGTCATTAAATCCTGAAATGAAATCATTTGACCATTATAAAATAAATCACCCAGATACTTTATCCCTTTCTGCTGCCACCTATACATAATTAAATCAGAAAAAATTTCCGAAAATAATTCCGTTGATGTAAAAGGAGTATAGAAATTTAGTTTCGTTAGTTTTATGTGTTTTCGAATTTTTTGCCAGACTCCGAAGGCTGATTTCAAAGTCTTATATTTGATTTTTTTATGGTAGCTGGGTTCAACTATTCTCAAAAAGCTACCCTTAACTTCCTCGCCTAAAATCATTTGGTAAATTGATGGGGTCTGGCACTCTACCAGTTCGACTCTATCCCCCAGAATTAAGGGGCCAATGTATTGTAACACAGCAGAAAAGTAATAAAAAAGAAAATAAGGGACATTCCATCCACCACATTCCTTGCTAAGAATCATTTTCCTAGCAGCTTTTCTATGGCGTTTATAGCCCCAAAGAAATCGAAATGCAGTTCTCTCTAAATTTTTAAAAAGAAGTAATTGGAAGTCCAAGGGAATTGTGCGAAATAAGTATAGAACCTTCGGTAAAACCACCATTTTTAAAATGTTAAGTCGGCCGTAAAGAGATAGCCGTAAATGATCAAGACGCTGTAATGAGGTGTTAATTTGGGTTATAATAGGGTTTAGGTTGCGCTCCGGAATCTTTTCTATAGGTAGCGAAATTTTGATTCCTAAATATGTAACTTCTGCAGTGGTAGGAATATTTATAGGTGGGTTCTCTCCTGAGCACAAGACTTGGGTCTTTTCCAGATTCAATTTATAACCAGAGAAAGACCCAAACTGTTTAGCAATCAGATCGATGATAGGTAAGGCTGTTTGTACGTCTGTAGTTGTAATCACAATATCATCGGCATAAGCAAGGACTCGGTAATTGTTATTGGCTAGGTGTATGGGTTTGATATTGACTTCCAGCAAAAAACGATTAATTAACGGGTCAATGTAAAAAGCAAAAAGTAGGGGAGAACAGGGGCATCCCTGACGGGTACCCCTAGTAATTAATAAAGGTGATGAAAGTTGCCCATTAATACGAATATACGCTCTGGGGGTGATATACAAAGTTTTCAAAGCTTTAATGATCCCCTGTCCTAGTATGTACTGTTGCTTCCAATGATACACCTGATTCATGAAAGAAGCATCCTGTAAAAGAGAAGCAGTTCAATTACTTTGGCAGAACATCTGGCAGCGTAACTCAGGCAGGCTGGCTCCTGAGAAAGCATAAAGATGTTAGACCGAGACAAAGGACTAGAACATAAATGGATGGACTACCTGTATTTGTAGGGAGGGGGTGGGCTAGACAGAACATATACTGGAAGTAGCAAATGTGTAAACAAGCATTGGCAAAGCCAATAGGTTTCGCCAATGCAATATCTGTTGGCTTTGCCAATGTTTTTTTAGATATGTTGCACAGCAGCATGGGCTGAAGTGCAACATGTCCTAAAGTAAAGAAAAAAGGTGCCAAGACACTGCCAGCGCTCAGCACTTCATAGCACTATTATTTTCTTTACTTTCAGGGAAGTTGCACAGCAGAGCATGTATGAAAAACATTGACGAAACCAATAGATTTCGAATAGACAAAACCTATTGGCTCTGCCAATGTTTGCTTTTTATTTACAAGAGATTTCACAAGCACTGTGCAGGCGAAGCCAAAAATGGGAACACAGGGAGGGAAGGCGTTTGGGATGGGGGAGACAAAGAAAAAGAGAGTGGGCAGAGGACGAAGAGCTGGGATGTTACATTGTAAAAGAGAGACACACTTTGTGGTTCAAGGGAGAGCAAAGTAAAAGGGGAGTGATGGAGGAATGAGTGGGAAGGAGGTTGAGAGGCTAGTGACACAATGTGAGAGGTGGCAGAGTACATAACGAAGGTGAGTGAACGTTGAATTGCAGCGAGAGCAGAGTGAGAAGAACGATTCTAAGAGGGTAGGAAATGGCATACGTCAGGACAGAACTGAGAATCTGAGGGACGTTCGGACTCGAAAATACATGATGCTCCACACCGCCCCTTTCTGAGCCTTATGAGATTAGTCAAAACACAAGAATGAGAAAAAGCTTCAAAGGCATGGTAGTTGTGAGCCCTAGTATCATATCATATGTACAGTATGAAAAAAGAATCACACAGTGTGAGGTAGAGTGTGTCTGACAACACTGACTGCAATCACTGCCAGTCCTGGAAGCATCCAAAGGGTAGAGTGGTGTAGCTTTACCACCTGGAATGGAGGCAAATTCTGGACAGTGAGTTAAAAAATTCAGAACAAATTCTAAAAACTCTGGGCAAAAATTCAGAACAAAACTTTGGACCAAAAGGTCAATTTTGAGGAAACAGCTGAAGAGGCCAATCAATATTATCTAAGTAAACAGACAGCAACACAAGTGCAAGTCAAAATAGGTTTATGTTCTTTGGTCTGTACTATACATAACACCATTGATCATGCATGTATATGTAACTGGGGTTATTTAACGGTCAAAAATTAGCAACCCTGTTCACGAAGCACATTTTTACTGCCAATATAAGGGATAGTTAACACAGGATTTTGTGCCATTAGCATGACTGTTTGTATCAGAAACAAAACTGCTTTGCTGAACACGGACCACCTGGCAGAAGTGCTATTTTAATCATTAAACCAGTAGGTCTAGTGACTTGAATAATCTACTCAACCTTACTGGAATGCACTTGACCCATAAACTGGTTTAAGATTGTGTTATCCAGGCATGTATTTAATTTTGCAGAGTTGCCTTTTTCTTCATTATCACATGTGATATCACCTTCAAATGTGGGATTTCAGAACGTCTGATATTCAAAAAAACTTTTGTTTGATTTAACAGAGTAAACATTTTGCTGTAAGAATCTAGCCCATAGATAGGGTACCCATGAACCCTTACTTGACTCTTAGTTCACTAATAGCGTTTGTCATCAGGGCAGGGGCAGGAATGTTTCTCAGTTCATGTTTAAAAACTCTAACTTTTAATAAACATATTACTAAAGCATGATGTGGTACTGTGCTGTAATTTACAGACGGCACATTTTCCATTGAAAAGGTCACAACCTTCCAAATGACATGCAGTTTTACTTAAAACTGAATATGCGTGATGAAATATTTTGTTGTTAAGGCATCCGTGGTGAAGACATATGCCTGGTATAGGACGCATTGTAAAGGCATGCGTGGTAATGGCATGCGTAGTTCCATCATACATCCCTTAAAAATAGCTTCCCCTGATAAAATCTGCCTCGTCTAGTGAGTGGGCAAGTAGATTTCTCAAGGCATGTGTAAAAATGTTCCATATTAATCTGGAGAGGTGGGACAGACAGAGGAAGAGAAAAAATTAGGTTTTATGTCCTTACAGTGACAATGGCTTAAAACCTATATTCACTGGAGCGAGGTTGGATGTTTCATAGGAAAGCATTGGGATACTTTATTAAAGTTACTAAAATTATCTCCACCTAGGAACCAGGTAAAAAGTTCATTCTTGGACTTTCAGAAAATGTTTATTACAAATCGAATTAATTTGTAAAGTTGAATCTGTAACACATATTTTACAAAAGGTACTTTGAATAAGTTATCCTAAGCCTTCCTAAAGTCTCTAGAAGGTTTTTGCCTAAACTTCCAGTTGTCAACCCGGAGATGAGCAGCTCCCTGATAGGTGTAAATTTGCTTTCAGAGCTATGACAAAGGGCTTAGATGTGGAAAGGTCTTTTTTTTCTCTGACAGGATGCTTATCTGTGCAGTACCTGGCGAATTAATTACCTTCATAGGACCCTCCCCCATAATAGACAGATGTAGTTCATACTTGGCTATGCCACCTCTATTGTCCACATAGCCAGTCGGGTACCAGTGCCAGATGGAGAGAAGCTGCCTCTAGAACATGTTTTGGGTGACACCATTCAAGGGTTTGCTCATTTGGCTGGCCCCACCTCAAGGGTGGGCACAGGGGCTCTGTACAATAAAGAATATGTTCTGCCATCTTTGATTTAGGTAGAGGGGGCCCTATGGGATTGTTTGCAGTAGGCCACACAGGAACTGCATCAAAAGTGGGTAGGGTTAGTCCTTGGGAACGTTTTCCCTTGGTCAGGGACAGGCCAGGATTCACCCACAGGCTAGTGCTAGGCATAAATGGGAACCCTCTTTGAAAAGCAACTGAATCTGTGGGGCACAGAAGAAGAATGCACTTCCTGTTGTGACAAGTGAGGAGAACCCTTATTGTTGGACCTACTCCACCTGAACAAGGACAAAGAAGTTAAGTCCAATGGTCAGTTGGCTGAGCTTCTCATAAACTACTGGGAAACAAAAATTGCATTAAGCCCACCTTCCTAAAGAAGCCCAGATGACCAGTTTCAATTTGACTTACCCTGGACCCTGCTTTTGGCTTCTATTGGAATGAGTATTGAACCCCAAATGCTGTTCCTGACGCCCTCTACCCCTAGGCTGGTGTCAATGTGCCTATTCCTAAAATCTGGAAATTAAACCTTTTCAAGGATTTGTGCACAGAGAACTGACAAAAGACTGGCAGATCTGGTCAGATCTGTTTCAGCAGGACATTGTGGAGAAGGTATACGGCCTTGTGGAGCCCTGTTCAGCTACAAGTGGTAGCCTTGCCCTGCTGGAGGAATTTGAGCTCCAAAAAAGTTGAAATCTTCACCAGAAAGCATCTAAAATATCTGGCCAGTGAGGGACCTTCCCTGGGTGTGAAATTAAAATTTCTCCTGCTCTGAGCTTTCCCACCAAATGTCAACAGCCTCACGGGGACTTGGTTAAATGGCTATCCGACCTCATGGAACTCATCTCGGCCACATACTGCCTGCTGCTTTGCCCCGTTGAGGATTTTTGACTTTCATTTCAGAGACTAAGTCAGAAGATGTCTGGTTTTTACACACAATGAGAGATCATCCATGCTTGTAGCTGGGTACGGCAAACTAGTAGTATTATAAAAACACAAGCGGCACTGAACATGTTCATTGCAGTGCTTAATTTGTAGAAAAAGAAGTACATGTGCTGAAAATTTAGCCAAGGAGGCCACAGCTCACTTCTTCCTCCGGTGAGCCCCACTTTCAACACTCTCACTGCCTCAGTCTCTCTCTTCTAACCTTGATCTGTTGTCTGTCCCCTACGTCTTCACTCTAAGAGTCTATCTTCTAACCACTTTAATTGTTTTCTATCATCTTTGTCACACCTGGTATGTTACTGTAGTCCCGGCATTTCCGATTTGCCCTCTATTCATGCTACCCCTGCCCTTTTTTCTCTTCCCTTTTATCCATGCTCTGCTCTCTCTCCTCTCAATCTTGGCTCTTTACTATCACTCTTCTAGCAGTGTGTAACGGGGTGGGAGCGGCATCCCCTATTGACTGGTGGAAACCTGATTATACTTCCCCTCCTTCCCTTCAGTCTGACTGGGACACCCGTCCCCTACTCTCGGACGATGGAGATGAATTAAGAGAAGGCGCCTTTAACTGGGATCTCCGCAGTGACGTGGCCATGCCCCCGCATGACGTAGGAGGACCTAGACTGGACAAAGGCCTGGAAGCCCTTTACTGGGGGTGTGTCGGCACCTGGGAGGAAGGAAGCCAGGACAAGGAGGATCGACGCGAGAAAGACGGCGTGCAAGGAGAGGACGAAAGAGAACAAGTGGAAGACGGCAGTGGAGAGCCAGGAGGCCAATGACCCGGTGAACCGCCGTGCCACACTCCCGAGGGAGGAGTGTGGCTTTCCCAGGTACGGCGGCGTTGGGCAGCTTGGGTCGGGAGTAAAGGGGCCCGTGTATAGTAGTGTAAACATTTCACTCGTCTTTCCGTCCCCGCTTACCACATCCCCCCTACCCTCCTTTCCTTCCCCTCTGAACCTCACTCACCCGTAGAGCACTGAGCACAGACAAAAGTTGTACAGCACAGGTGTACCCTCACTCTCACTTGGTCCCCGTGGTGCAACCGGTATCAGACCGATATTTTGACGGTTTCCTCTCTGTTGGTTTTCTCTTTGCGAAGCTGACCAGGCCCAAGCGTCCCTCAGCGTATCCACCGGAAGAAGAACGGCAGTGTCATCCCCAGTCAAAACAGACGCCATTACGGACCGAGCAGAATTTGCACGAGAACGCTTGACCTTTCGAACCAGAAAAACCTTTATCAGGCACGGTGTTTCCTCATTTGTATAGGGCCATTCTTTGCCAAAGGATCCGTATTACAGAAAGGGCTGCACAAGCATCTGCAGCAGTGGCGGCTACTATTTACCGGGGGTGGCGGGGCATGGGTAGAAGGGGGGTTGTAAATTAAAGTAATTTAAAAAAACACTTATATGCCTGCTGGCCGCCTCTCAGTCCACTTTCTGCCGCCACTCGCTCCTCGGAAGCAGGAACCAGGAAGCACCCAGGCTCCTGACTCCCCTAGTCACTCAGAACACTGCTTTGGTCTCAGCGCTGTGGTTTGGCTTTCAGACAGGGAATGGGGGCCTGGGCATGTTCTGCACCCAGGCTCCAATGCAGCCTGGGTGCAGAACATGCGAAGTGCGCATGACTGTTATGGTCAGCCTGAGAGGGCCGGCCAAACTGTTATGCACACTTTAGAGTGGAGCAACCACTCCTCCTGGATCCTGCTCTGGCAGTCCAGCTTGCCCGCACTAGTAAATGGTTATCTAAAATTATAATAACGCTGGTTATCATTTTAGTTTTCATTTTTTTTACTCTGCTTAAAGCCTATGCTGAGGAGCCGCCAGTGATCTGCAGCCTCAGCCTCTTCAAAGTGCTATGGGGGGAGGGGGAGGGGGGGGGGGTGCAAGAAGCAGACACAAGCGCCTGCTGAGCTTCCAGGGCACTAAATGTAATACAGCCCCTGTTGTTCCTTCCAGGTGGAAAGATGACTATGTGGATGGTCCCCTGAGTGAGCTGTCCATGGGGAGATCTGTTAGTGGGTAAGTGACCTCTTGATTCATTCATTATAATCAGAGTGTGTTTATAAAGATGGCAAATCTTTAATCTAAAAACGACGATGGTTTCACAAAATAAAGACACCCCAGGGCTTCTTTTGATGCCTCATTTGATAAAATGAATAACCTTCCTGAAATTAATTTAAAACTACCCGGGTCATATTGCTCGTTTTCCATTATAAGAATAATGCACACTTTCAATATTTGGCAGCAGCAATTCACAATGAAATGGAGATCCAGGCACGAGCTGGTTGACCTTAATAAGAACTTCGACATTCATAAAAAGGATTGCATGCTTTTCCAGACACTGCATCATCCGGAATGGTTATTAAATAGTACGTGTGTGGGTCACTTGTCTTGAACAACCCTGGTTTTGTGTAGGATATTAAACAAATATATTCCCCCACATCCGCTGAAGTTGCTGGACTGTGCAAATGACTTCACTTGGTGTGACTGCAATTCTACTTACTTGGAGTTTATGCGAGCAGCATAGAAAAGTTCCACATTTGTAGTTTTTTAATTTAGAAATTAAGTTGATGCTCCAGAGTTAATGTATTTATTTGAACTTCTGTATTAAGTACTGTTTAATATACAAAGGGCCCGGGTTACCACTTATTCACGCAGTGCAGTACACCAGCCACAAATGCTGCGCTGCGTGAGAAGGAGCAGGAGCGCGCAATATTTACAGAAATACAGCGCACTCCTCCCCTTTCCCTAGCGCCAATGCTGAAATCAGCTTCCGGGCGCCATTTAGACACCTTTGCGCTATAGTTCTAGGGTGTCTCTGTGAGTCTACATAGTTCTAGGGTGTCTCCCTTCCAATACAAAATACTGTACATAGTCTGACTTTAACCCTTTTCCCTCTTTTTATGTGTGCTGTAAAGTGCAGCACGTGTACAAAGTCAGACAAGGAAGGTTGCACTTACTTCAAAAGGGTGCAGTTTTCGGACACCAAACCCGGTCTACTTTATTTGTTAAATAGGGTTTGGCGTCAGAAACCTTGGGTGGTTGCATAGGAACGTCCATCCTCCACCCATAGAACACCCCTTGGTCCAAAGTAAGGCAAATCAGCGCTATGCGCTGCATTGCTATCCTTTCACGTTATTTCCAGCGGTAAACCAGTTTAGCGCTGGAAAGTAAATCGGGAAAAAAGATATTGCACAGATTTCCATTACTTTTGTGATGCAAACATGGTGTAAAATCTTAGTAAATCTTCTCCAAAGACCTTATCCCAACCACTTAGCGTTAACAAATATAAGCTTCAATTTGTATGTGGAGAGGCAGTTGTAAAAACAAAATTTGAGGATTTGATCTTTGCAGGGCAAACAATACCGCAGATGCGAAACAAAATCGGGTCCGATAGTGATGGAGACAATACTATTATGTTTTGGAACACAGACATCCTGGATCTGTTCTTGGGGACTATTCTGTCTTCCGCATGGAGAGGCAGATGATAAGCAGACAATAGTAAATGAACAAAATGTGAGACGGAAAAATGGAAAAGAATCTGCTTTCAACATTGAGGCTTCTGTGCTCGCAAGGAGCAGCTTCTAAATCGGCCTGCACATGCTGTCCACATAAATGACGTCATATGAATATCCAAAAATGAACATGCATGGTGCAATGCTTGTTTTTTTTAAATGCACTTCAATTTTAGCTGAGGAAAAATGTAAGTGAAGATTTCACTGACCATTCTGTGAACTGGAGAGTGGCTTGGGGTGACTCCATGAAAGTAGCATGCTCAGCTCCCTTGCTCTCCTGGGCAAAGGCTGACTGGAAACCTGATACATTTCCCGAAGCCATGGATAAGTTGGCCTCCTTGGCTGACTTGGATGAGAGAATCCTCTGATAAAGTAGTACCATGATCCAGTAGTTAATGTGGCCTAAGGGGAGCATGCTTTTCAAAAGAGATCTTTGCTCAGAAAGCACAGAGAGTCCGAGAGCTATGTTTCTCTACTGGGCATTGTAGACTGCCTACAGAGAATGGCAGTATCGTTATCCATGAGATCCAAATGCAGTACTTCCTGGTTGGCTGATATTCCTTTTTAGCACTTAAGCTGCGGCGGCTATTCCACCGCAGCGCTAAGGGGGCGGGGGGCCGTGCGGCACCCACATGCTGGTGACGGAACCACTCCGTCACCAGCCGCGGTTGAGCTGTGCTCATGATGGAGCGGTTCCGTCATGGCCCCTCCCGCTCAATGGAATGCCCAGCGCAGGCGGGGAATCAGCGCCGCGCAGGCACGTTGGGCGGGCCATGACGGAACCGCTCCGTCATCAGCACAGCGCCACCACGGCTGATGATGGAGCGGTTCCATCATCAGCACGGAAAGGGTAAAGTCTACATTGCATCTGCAACTGGAATTCTGGTTTTGGAGTGCAGGAGCACCACCAAACTCTATCTCTGGCTGCCCACCAGATACGAGTCTTCTTGTTGTCTGGCAGGTGGTCGTTTGGCGGTGCCTTTAAAAATAACACCGCAATGGATACACCAAAGCCCTTTCCTGCACTGCATGGACTGATAAGTCCATTTCATGCAGCAAAGGCGGTGCATTCACCATGTTCCCACCTGCATGCACCCAAGGGTCCAGAGGTAATGAGTTTTCCTCACCAGCGGTGTTCACACCATGAATTTCAGGTGGTGAGGAAAACTTGTAATATGCTTGGCTGTGCCGCCACTGGTGGTCGGACCACTGGAGCGGCTGTCTTTGACCTCCACAGCACCTCCACCACACCTCCACCACTAGTTCAGAGTTCGATGGCCCACCGAACTTGTAATCAGGTCCCTAATTCAATATTTTGTCTTCAGGAGTGTGTGTTTGTTTTAAGGACTACTAGAACAACGTACACATTATTATTTCTTGGAACTGTGTTCCAGTGATGAACTGTATACAGTAGACTAGAAGATTATTGGTTTTGTATGTTGCTAACACTGCTGGGAATTTGAAAAACCATGTCTTGTTTTTGCTAAATTACTTCCTCTATTCCTTGCTTCTTTATTGGTGGTCTGTAAGAACACCTATTTATAATTCTATATGAAAGTATAGCTATGCAATATTGTCATTTCTGAACAGGTCCATTCAACCACCTTAAAACCTTTAGAAAATGATGACTGCCTGTCTGTTTTTAGAGTAATCATTAGATTTTGAGGTTGTTGGAATTTAATGTGTTTTGATTTATTACAGAGCTTTACAAGGAAGCAGTGCAGTGACGGCGCGTCCATTGGGGGCGTTGCCCCACTAATGCCAGGGCACGGCCCCAAATTAGTCTTCTACTTCTCAGACGCTAATTCTACTCAGGACTCCAGTCCTGATTGGAATTCGCGTCTCTGAGTCGGAGAAGTAAAATGAGGGAGGCTGGGGTGGGGGCGGGGCTGCGGCAGCACTCAGGCAGGGAGTTTGACAGGCCAGTAGGCAGCACAGTTGCAGTCCATGCAATAGTGCGCATGTTCATTTTTGGGCTGATCATTTTTATGGTCAGCCCATACATGCGCACTCTAGGCTGCACATTAGGAGACAGAGGGTTTGATGCCTCAGCCCCCGGTCTCCTAATGGGCAGGGAATATCCATGCCCTCACCCAATCCTTGCGGCGCTGCTGGAGCAGCGTCAGTAGAGGGGTTGGCACTGCAGTGACGTCTATACTGTTTCATGTTTGCTCCTGGGTCCCGCGCTCTTCAACAGTCATGTAGAGGCGGCGCGGACCAGTAAGTTTTCATTCTTTCACATTATATTATTTTAATCTTCCACAGCCCCCCCTTCTCCTCCCCCCACCCCGAGTTTATTTGTGTAGGTACCGTAGCTTCAGTCGGTTGAATGTATATTTCTGAAGGCTTCAGAAAAATACATTCAACCTCACTTTGCTCGTGTATAACGTTTTTTTCCAGACACAGAATTTGGCAAATATCTGTTTTCTTTGCAGATTTATATAGCGAGCGCAAACTCGACCCGAACGTATTGAGCGCTTTATATGAACTCAAGTTGCATCACACAGGTTCAAACGTATTCAGTTTTGGGGATGGGGATTTTATGTCATATGCCCAGAATCACAGGCTGTTGAGCAATGCCGGGACTCGAACCTGCTTACTTGGTTCTAAAGTTAGCAGTTCCGGTCCTTCTGACAATGATCTCACTGACTTGTGCCTGTATGTACACTGTGCCGACACAACATTTACCGGCTCATATTTTTTTACAACAGCGCGAGCCTTTGTTTAAAATATGTTAGAAAGGCATGCGGTTCGCTACAGCAGAGCTCCAGAGGTCGGTTGGAACAACCAGCTCCGCACATAAGGTGTCAACAGTGAACAGTTTAGAACAGCGTGGGACGTCAGGGGCCAGGATGGCCGATGGTGGCCGTGGGAGCACACAACCAGCATGCTAACACCACGAGACAGCTGTTGTTCTTCTAACATACCTGCATTGCTGTACTACTTTGCGTTTACTTCATGGATGTCTCGTGCTTCAACACATGAATGTTATTTTTCACTCCTGTCTATCACTCACTCCACTTTATTGGTTGTTCTGTTCTGTGCTAACAAGTGCTATTTAAATTTCTAAAGACATATTTTTGCTAACGTCTCTGTTTGCTTAACGCAGGAGTCATCCCTGTCTTCTCAGACTCTTGGGAGAGGATACAGGAGTGATGGGAAAAAATGACCAGGACAGAGGAAAAGGAGGGGAAAGTTTTGGGTGACTGCGGAACGGACCTGTGAATTGTGTGCACTAGGATTGGCTTGGAAAGGCTGCGTTGCACTGTACTGTCTTTTTTTTCTGGCCTGCCTTACGGTTTTCACCCATTGGCAATCTGCGAGACCAACAAAGGTGTTCTGCCGCGGGATTGGTTCTAGAGAGTGTGAACCCACAACCTGTGTGAGGCAACATTCGGTGTGGTAGCTAAAACCATGGCACTGGAGTATTGCTTTTCACCCGAACCCCTGTGGGAAAGCTCCCTTCTGGGTCTCCCATCCTTCCCACCAAACCTGGGCCCCTAAGATGTGTTGTCTGATTCCAGGTTTGCGAAGTCCAACGTAACTCGCATTACAGGGAATTTTTTCCAGAGTGCCGGGCCTCTGATCTACGGTTCATAATGAACAAGTATTTTATTCTGCACTACAAAATAATGAGATGAAATAGTGGCTCTTTAAAAAGTGTGTTGGTATTACAGCACCTCACCACAAGTTAACACAGCCAGCGATGGCAGCACTGAAACCCACAAAGCCACTACAAACGCTTTTCATTTGTGTTAGTCCTGAGACATAAACGAGAGGCTGCCAGCACCCAGATTCTTTGCTA
Source organism: Lissotriton vulgaris (assembly GCF_964263255.1). NCBI lineage: Eukaryota > Metazoa > Chordata > Amphibia > Caudata > Salamandridae > Lissotriton > Lissotriton vulgaris. The sequence goes on from NC_141698.1 coordinate 735,831,012, forward strand.
GGCAACTGGGTGGAAGCTTCTGAGTTCAGAGAGACTGTCTGTGAGCGATCACCGGTTTCCTTAGCTCTCCACAGTTAAGCTAAGCTGTGACAGGGCAGAGAGTTTGGTCGAGTTGTGCAATTGCTCTGTGTTCCAGGCAGCCTTGACCTGTGTGGCATGCATTTATAGATAGGGCTGCGATGGCTCAGCTGGACAGGAAGAAATTGTGACTCAGACAGCTGTTGTCATGTCTTTCAGATGATTGAAAGGGTGGTGCAGGTCACTCTCAGGAAGGAGCAGTGCTGGTGTTTGCTTGTGCATGTGAAGTGGAGGAAGACTAAGCATACACTGTGCAACTGACACTTTTTAATGCCTCTATTCACCTGGTTAACACCCCCAAAACCCCCATAGGTGTTTCGGGCTCGCTCGCTACACTCACTCACAACATTGCAGTACGGCTATTGTTTTATGCCTCGCCACTTTCAAATGTCACCAGCCGCCACTGCAAGGAGGAACGTGATTCTTATAGCTAATTAACTAAATGCATTCTACCTGTTATTAATTATAATCATAGGTATATCAACAGGGCCAGAAATTAGTAAAAGGCATTGGTGAAAAGTAAAGGTCCTAGCATTATGTTTTATTCCTTTTAGTGATTCTTCTGAATCAGTAAGTGAAAAACAAGCAAGGCAGACATACAGAGGGGCCAATCAGCATCAGTGTTTCTCTTTTTAATCCCATTCCCCTTTTTCGCATTCACAGGACTGAGGCACAGAGTAATAAAGTGGTGCAGCTTTTGCAGAAGGGGGCATTGAATGCGTCTTCTCTTCTTGTCACTCTCACAGGATCCTTCATATCTTGGTTGGGTGGGTGTCTGTAATCTGTTTTGACCTGAGAAGAAGTGAATCAGCTATTTCAAATAACTTCACCTTCACTTCACTCCTTGAATAGAAAACATATCAACACTTCAAGGCAATAATGGTATTCCTCATCTCTCTATAAAATCAACCTAATGCAGCACTGCAAAGCATTGGAGACTGTTGCTGGGGACGTCGCCCTTTTGGAAAGTGGCATAGCAAGGGGGGTTGTTCCAGCGCGGGCACCACGAGTTTTGGGGGTGGCAGCCCCCATCTTATCTGCGGCTGTTGGAAGGGAATCGCCAGCACCCCTGCTTTTGCCGAAGGGGGCATTGAATGCGTCTTCTCTTCTTGTCACTCTCGCAGGATCCTTCATATCATGGTTGGGTGGGTGTCTGTAATCTGTTTTGACCTGAGAAGAAGTGAATCAGCTCTTTAAAATCCCTTCGCTTCACTCCTTCAATAGCAAACATATCAACACTTCAAGGCAATAAGGGTATTCCTCATCGCTCTATAAAATCAACTTAATGCGCACCACAAAGCATTGAAGACAGTGTAGCTGGGGGTGTTCCCCTTTTGGAAAGTGGCGTAGCAAGGGGGGTTGTTCCACCTTGGGCACCACGAGTTTTGGGGGTGGCGGCCCCCCATCTTATCTGTGGCCGTTGCAGGTGTATTACCAGCATCCCCGCTCTTAAATTCGCCGCCACGGGTGGCAAACGCAGGGGCCGCAATGGGTTGCTAAAGGCCTGCTATGCCACTGCTTTTGGAAAGAAGTTGGGAAAAAGACATATTAAGAGCTCTTGGCTGAAGCGGCCTTTAATGCTGCAGCTCCATCTCCCCATCTTACCGATCATCAATGGCAGACTTTATTTATCCTAGGAGTCCCTGTGACAAAGCAGTGTCTGCTGCTTTTCATAAAAAAATTGGTTTGAGAAAGTGGAAACAATAGGCATAGGGCAGTTGCCATATCAAAGTAAATTGTCATGTATTTGTGGAATTGTTGTCAGATGCACATAGAAGACAATAAACAAAATTGAAACTGGTTAAAGGTGACTGCCTTATCTGAAGACCAGTGAGGTGCCTACAATTTTGGCCTGATAACTTGGCAAGATTTTTCTCTTGGCTAGAGCCTTGTGTATTATCAGAAGTGTGGTGATTGATTTCTGTTTTTTTTAATGTCCTTTAGATTATCCTGACTTGGTTACTATTATGCCAAAATTCAGTTTGATTCATCCAGCTTGAGCTGTAGTGATGTAATTTGCAGAATCGTTTTAGTTGCTGGCGATCACTATCTCCATTTTGTCTTATCACTCCCAGGACCACGACCAAGCAGACCCTCCCTCCCAGACTCAAGGGTGCTGGTCAATATTTGACGCTGGGGAATGAGAAGGCTCCCTCGCTGACTCTGCCCCTACAATGGATGAGGATACCACGGAAAGGTAAACAAATTTGAGAGTTGGCTAAGCTGTTCCCTGAAAACCCTCTTCCCCACAGACACTTCAAAGGACCAACCGGCCTGGTGGACGTGCCAAGGGTTCACACCTGAATTTGCAGGACTAAGAAAGGAAGCTGAAAAGATTGAGGACATGGAAAAAAAATACAATGAATCGGGTAAAATAATCTATAAGAAAGCTACAATAAAATATCAATACTCCATAAGACAGGCATGACTCTTGTATTTTACTACTAAGATAGAAAACATCCCTGTCTTGTCCAAGTAATTATTTAGGCTAATGAATAGCCTCATAAAGCTGCCCATGAATGTATCTGCCCCTCCACTATCTGAAGCACGTTACAACATGTTTGTCAATTTCTTCCTCGATAAAGTAAATAAAATCCTCTGTTCCTTGCCAAAAGATTAGAATCCTAGTCTGGGCCTGGCAAACTACTCGGCCGGCCCCCCTGGAGGGCATGGGGTGTTCAGCCGAGCTGTTTGCAAGGGCCGGTTTTGGACGATTTTGTTACAGGGGGCTGTTGTTGCCGGCCCCCGTAACAAAAATGGCCCCCCAGGGACCCAAAACCGGCCCCAAGCCTGGTCCTCCCCCGGGGAAACGCCCAGTGCCCGCTACGGCCAGCCATAGTATGGCCCCACACACTGGATCTCTGGCCAATGTCAAATTAAATGGGTTTCCTGCCTTAAATGCCATAAAATCAGGCTCACCTCTTGACCCTGCACCCCCAGACATTGTCCACCCTGGGTGGAAACACACATAAATGAAACCCTTACTGAAAAAGCCATAGGCTGGCCTATTTCGTGGTGAAAATATAGACCGATCTCCTTACTTCTGGTAGCGAACAAAGCCTTAGAGAATTATGTTAACAAACACCTCTCCTTCTATCTGGAGACACAAGCCATTCACCATCCTACCCAAACAGGCTTGAGACCGGGCAGCAGGACTGAAACTGCCCTGCTAGTAGCCACAAAAGAACTTAGGTCAATCCTGGATCAAGGCGGCTCAGCAGCTATGATAATGCTAGACCTGATGGTGTTCCTCGACACCGTCTCCCATCCTGTCCTGATACAGAGGATGGAGGAAGCAGGAACATCCGGAGCTGCATTAAAATGGCCAATAGCCGTCTTTATAAATAGGAGCTTCCAGGTTTGTGAAGAGTCCCTGTTTTCTGCTAGTCATTCTTTAAAATGTGTGTACCATATGTCTTCTCTCTAAGCCCAACATTTTTTAATCTATATGTTCCCTTAGCAGAGATTGTGTGAGCACACCACCTTGCACTAGTATCCTATGCAGGTGACACACACATCGTCATATCTCTCTGGAAATAGGGAAAACCTCCAACTAATTAAACACCTGTTTAAAACAGGTAATGGACTGGATGCCCACAAGTAGCCTAAAACTGAATGGCGAAAAGACTCCAGTATTAGTCATCAGAGAGAATCCTTCCCGGCGGACAGAAGTTTCTTGGCCTGACTACCTTGGGGAGCATACCCTCCTATTCCAGCAGTTAAAAGCCTTGGCTTCTGGATTGACAATACACTCTCCATGGAAACTCATGCCAGGAAACTTGCTGCTAGCTGCGTTGGAATTTTAAGAACTTTGAGGAAACTGCTACTCTAGCTAACGTTCTCCTCAAGGGAAGTGGTAGTGCAAGGGCTGGTAAATTCCCACCTAGATTATAGAAATTCCCTTTACTTGGGAAGTATGTGATAAAAAGACTGCAAGTTGTCTAGACGCTGCAGCCCGGACCCTTCTAAAAATCTCTAAGCACCAATGAGCCGCACTGGCTTTAGCAGCCCTGCACCTGCTGCCGGTGCAGAAAAGAATCCACATCAAGGCGCTTTGCTTTGCCGATCCGAGCTATGCACAGCAGGGGCCAAAGCATACACAGTGACTACTCAACTCTTACATTCTCAGGAAGTTTCTCTATTCCGGGAATCTAAGATTGCTAATGGTCCACAAGATAAACAAAGCAAGGAGCGGGGGTCGCTCCTTTGCTTATCTAGCTCCCAAACTCTGGAACAACCTCCCTGCTGACCCAAGAATGAACCAGTCCAAATCTAGTTTTCAAAAACACCTAAAAACTCATCCATTTTGGTCACCTTTCACCTTCCTTTAAGCTATCTAGCAGATGTGTTGTCTTTAGCGCTGGGATGCCCGTTTGGGTAGCTATGCACCATACAAATTTGCCAGAAATTCACCGGAATTACACATCTGTGGGGAGAGATGCATGTGAAGATGCCTTTGTCCTAGTTGTCCAAGATAGCTGCTTGTGCATTTAGAATAGCTGTTCTAACCTGAAATCCGGATCAAGATTATCAAGGATATGCAGACTCAGGAGTTTGAGTATTCCGGAGGAGTGCGAGTATCAAGGAATGAAGCATGCAAGACTTTTCAGGTGGAAGACCTTTATGTTCATAAGCAAGCATATCCTGAAAAAGCTTCATTTTCTGCACTGCCATGTCAAGAAATGTTGGTCCTATCGAAAATATTATGGGGAATTAATCACTTTCACTGCTCATTAAAGTGTACATCTTCGTTTCTTGGTAATCGCTTCTGTATGGTGGTCACCATATCTCACCCTCCAATATACTCAGCAATGTTAGCAGCTCCTCAATGATAAACTCCAAAGATTGAAAAATTCATCCGCAATTGCTAGATAACTTGAAAATATGCTGCCTTTTTCCAAGAAAGAGGTGCTTCAGGTGTCCCTCCTTTCAAATATGACAATATTTGCAGCTTTTGTTGGGGATAGTTGAAACTGGAAATAGGGAGTTTTGCAGTGAATTTATTTCACTACTTGTCCAATGCATTTGACTTGAATCTCAGCGTAAGGCTTTGTGGTGTGCTTAGTCTATCAGATTGAATATATTTTCTCTACTACACACATACCATAAATAGGCTTGTTCAATATTTTGGACAAGCCATAAGTTTCTAGTTTAAAACTTTTTTATTGATAAAGACAAAATGCAATAACACAATACAAAGTCCTCTGCAGAGAGCCAGGAAGGTGTGCAAGATAATAGGGCATAAGACAATAAGAAAAGAAAATCCACCTCTCTCCTCCCATAGCAACAGAGGGAAAAACCAAGGATATCGCGGGGAGTCTCACATTGTAGGGGGTATGGGCTGGATCCTGCATCAGCGCGGGGAGACACAATAAACGCAATTATCTGGGACAGGTGAGTTCCCGAAAGTGTGAGCTCAGCAGTGTTATGAAAAGGTGCCACAATTCCACAAAGGAAGCACGTCCCTCTGAAGCAAAGGGGAAATGCGTTCCATGCCCAACACATGCCACAACCTGTGTAACCACCCCTGGAGCGTGGGAATCTTATCTGTGCCCCAATGGAACAGTATGTTCTGCAAGGCCGCACCCAAGGCAATTCCCATCTGCCTACCTCTGCGCGATTTAAGGGGAACTGTAAGTGTATTGGGCAGGCCCAGGAGAACATACGCCGGGAAACGTGGTATTTGTGTATTAAAATGTTTATCAACCTCATTAAGGAGCGGTACCCAGTATGACGCAAGCGCTGGGCATTCCCACAGCAGGTGTGTCAGCGTGCCCTCTGACCCTCAACTGCTCCTGCAACTTTAGGAACGGCCGGGATTACCTTTATGTAAACTGGGGGGAGTGAGATATCAATATGTCACTATCTTGGTAGCAGTTTCTATGCTGGAGATGTTGCGCATCGAATGTCTAGCCTGGTAAAAAATGTCCCCCCCATTCCTTCTGTGATAGTGTTCGCTCCAATTCTGCCTTCCTTCGCCTCTTTCCTGCCGATTTAGCCAACTTCTCCGGAGGCTGCAGAAGGTGGTAAAGCTCCGTGATGAGACGCTTGCTTGACTGTTTGGTATGCAACCACTTCTCATATGGGGTGAGCAGTCTCTCTGCCCCCGGCGTGTTGAGGGCTGCATAACCCAGTGGCTTTTCTGATGATAATGGTATCGCTCAGTTTTAGGCAATGCAAAGTCCGAGCAGAAATCCTCGAAGGTCAAGGAACCTCCTCATCAAAGAAGTGGCCAATCAATCTATGCCCCTCTACGTCCCGGTGTTTGAAGACTACTAGGTCGAGGCCAGGAGTGAAATCAGGAATATTGGTAATGGGCATGAGTGGCGATGGGAAGGTGGTAAGGGTGCAGCGTACATCGGTCGCATCCCAGGCCCTTAGGGTTGCCCACGTGAAGAGGCCTGAGGGGCGGCAGGTTTTATGGATAAAAGGGATCTTCCACAGGGACTGACCCGCCAGTGCTTTTTGGACCCACCTTGAGACCATTCCAACAGAACCCACAGCGGAGGGCCCGATAGTAGCAATCTATATTGGGAACCCCAAGGCAACACTCCCCTGGGGGTCTGTAGCTCAAGTCCCTATTCATCCTGTTTTTTTTTATCTGCCCAGACGAAGGAGAGAAATTCTTTTTGACGTTATATCAAAATGCCAGTGGGAGGCTCCACAGGCAATGTTTGGAAGAGATATAGTATTTTCAGAATCAGGCTCATTTTGAGTGCTGCCACTCAGCCCAGCCAAGAAAGGCCAAATGGTCGCCAGCGATGAAGGTACCGCCAAGTCAGAGACAAGAGATGGTTGTAATTTTGAGTGACTGTATCCTGAATTGAGGTTGCCAGCTTTATACCGAAGTGCGGTATGGACTCCAGGTCCCACTGAATTGGACATATCTGCTTAAGAGCGTCCTTGGTACAAGGCTGTAAAGAGAACCCTAGAGCTTGTGACTTGGACAGGTTGATCCAAAAGCCTGAGGCAGCAGCAAACGTCTGGGCTGGTATTGATGTCGTGGGGCCTCTAGTGTAGCAATGATGTCATCTGCGTATTCAGTTTTGGTATGGAACTCTCCCCAAAACCGAACCCCGGTGATCTGAGGATTCTCCCGCACCCTCTGAGCCAAGGGCTCCATATACAGAACAAATAATGGGGAGAGCGGGCAGACCTGCCTCGTTCCCCGTGCTATCGGAAAAGGCTCTGAGATATATCCGTTTACCCCGACCGTGGCATAGGGGCGGCTATAGCTACTGAACATTGATAGACAGCATTAACAGTGGAGGGCTTTGTCTAGGAGGCGAAGTAGTCTCTGTGTGTTGTTGCCACATTGTCTAGTCGCCACAAACCCCGCTTGATCCGGGTCCACCAGGCCCAGCATCAGCGGTCCCAACCTAGCAGCCAAATTCCTGTAAAGAGCTTTAGATCCATGTTTAACAGGGATATTGGCCGGTAAGCAGGTTTAGGGAAATCAACAACTGAAAGGGAAATCAACAACTGAAACAAGGAGGATCGTGGGCGGGATATCCAAGGAGTCCCCAATTGTGTTAAAGAGTTGGGTTAATATCGGGGATAGAATGGTGCAAAAGGTTTTGTAAAAAATAGCAGTAAACCCATTGGGACCTGGGGATTTAAGGTGTTTGAGTCAGGCTATTGGTGAGATCACCCCCCAATGCGGATTGGGCTGTCTAAAGTGGAGGCCTGGTCAGGGGTCAGCCGGGAATGGATTATTCCCTGGAAATAGTTTAGGGCAGGGGTCTCCAAAATGGTCCTGGAGGGCCGGATCCATGCCAGATTTTTTGGATATCCCCATTGAGATACATGTAGTTATTTTAAAAATCTGGCATGGATCCGGCCATCCAGGACCGGCTTGGAGACCCCTGGTTTAGGGTATCCCACTCCTACAGTTGCTGTGCATTGTACAATTTGGCATAAAAATCCCAAAACATGCAAGAAATGTCCACATCGCGGGTATGCTCAGAGCCATTCACGTCACAAAACCTTTAGACTGTAGCCGCCTGGCGATGAGCATGCAGTTTTTGGGCCAGCAGGCGCCGGCATCTGTCCCCTCCCGTGTAGCAAGAGTGCCTCAGTCATAGAGCAACATAATCTGCCCTACCAAGGTCAAGACTGGCTAGCTGAGAACGCACTGTCTCCAGCTGCCACCACACCCAAGGCACAACAGTCCGCTTGTTTATTCCTTCTAATTCTAGCATTTGTTTGCAGAGCTCTTCTCTTTTTTTCTCTCCGGATCTTATTGTCTGTCAAGGACGTGGTGATTAAGTCGCCTCATGCCACTAACTTAAGTGTTTCCCATAGGGACACTATTGAGATATCCGGAGTGTCATTGAAAGATAAGAAATCCTCCAATGTCTTTGTCAAGCGGTGTACCACCTCGGGCGGTGGAGAAGAGTGTCCTGCCACCGCCAGGAGTTTGGTGATCTGTCTGTGGGGGGCGACTGCCAAAGTCCGGGTCAGTGCTGCGTGGTCCGAGAGCGCACGAGGCTCAATGTCAGAGTCACTTGCCAGCGAGAGCAGGGATTGAGAGCCTATAAAATATTCAATCCTGGTGTAGGTCTTGTGGGCATGGGAGTAGAACATGTAATCCATTATATGGGGATTAAGGGAGCGCCAGATGTCGGACAGAGCCCCTGTTGGTCCCTGCCGTTGGGCTGAATGGTCAAGCTGGTTGTCAAACACCGTATTTAAGTTGCCCCCTATAAATAGCTGCCGGTCTGGGGAGGCTGCTAGGTCTGTAACCGCCTCCTGGCCCTTGTTGGGTGCGTAAATAGCGGTGAGTGTGAACGTGTGTGCGCCTATTGATATAGGGAAGGCCAAGAGTCTCCCCCTAATTTCAGATACTCTTGCTCCCACCACCCCCTTGAAATTATGGGAAATGGGGATGGCTACTCCAGCCTTTTTGGTAGGGAGTGAGGAAAAATATTGCTGTGGAAAAGCCTTAGAACGGAGTCTGTGAGTGTCACTGGATAGGAGATGCGTCTCCTGAAGTAAGCAAATATGTGCGCCTGCATTCTCGAGATATGGCAACATTGCCCTTCTCTTAATTGGATTGTTAAACCCTTTTACGTTCAGGGCTTGAATTTTAATACTTGCTAACTTGTGGACCAAGATCGGTATGTGCCAGGAATGCCTTCTTGTACATAATCTCATGGGATGGAGGAGTGGGGTTGACATAGAGGGAGGCACATTTGCGTGGAGCTGGGAGTGCAAGGGGATGAGGGAGGAGATCCACCAAATGAAAAAGGAAACCCCCAACCAAACAACTATACGAATATAAGAAAATGTCATTTAACAATCAATTGTCCAGAGCTTACAGCTCCTGGAGAGTGAGTTGCAGGGTACCAGTGGCCAGTATCTTTCCCGCCCCCTCCCCCCAAACACAGCCCCATGCTTATGTTTAAAGTGTCTCTGAAGACTGGCATGGGTGCAATCAAATGTTCGCTGGTTCTTTTCCCTGACTGTCAAGGACTACTCCAAAGAAGCTCCTGTTAAGGACACCAGGACAACTTGCCGTTCCTTGGCCATGGTGTCGAAGTTGGGTCGTGATGATGGGCTTGGTGGCTTGATGGTGGTCCATCCATTGCCACTTCGGCATCTGTTGCTTGAATTGCTCTGTTGCGACTTCTCAGCTGTAGGTTCCTCAATATGCATGAGCTTGTAGGCCACCAAGAGAGAGCGTATTTACTTGAGTTCCCCTTTGAAGGTGAAAATCCGCCAAAAGGGGTGCCCCCAGGAGTACGCGATGCCAGCCGCCCGAAGGTGTACGCTTATAGGTCAGAATGCCTTGCGCTTGACTAGGGTAGAGGCCACCAGGTCTTGGTACAATGTGAGTTTCTAGCCTTTGTATTGGAAAGCGGAGTCGACCCTGGCCGCTCGAAGTATGCACTCCTTGAGCTGGTAATCATGCACACATGACAGAATATCTGCAGGGGAACCGGGGCAGCCCTCTGAGGGCCCACTCTGTAAGTGCGATCTAGCTTAATCAGAAAGTCCTGAGTTTCACTCAAGAGTGAGTGGAAAAGGTCCACCACTAGCACTTCAATGTTAGTGTCCTCCACTCCATATGCTATGCCTCGGATGCAAATGTTGTACTACTCAGATGTTCCGCAGATCGCCTTCTCACTCTGCTGTGATCCGCGGCCCCCTCCGATGCATCCGCCAGGCCCCGCTCAGCGCTCCAGTCTGATGGGGCCTTCTGCTGGCAGGGTCGCTTTGTACCCCAAGAGTAAATCCAGGGATGAGCAGTTGACCTTAGGCCCGAGCCCGTGCACCCCGAGCCCCCTCTGCTGCTCTAGTATGTTGAGGCAAGCCCCGGCTTTACAAGGTTCCAGTTGGAGGTATTATTGTATGCGCACCTCCTGCCGGGTGGAAATGTCACTTAGGAGTCACATTGCTCCCAGCCTCTGACGTGTTGCTGGTCCCCTAAAGGATGAGTCTCCCGTTGTATTGGCGCAGGGTGAGTAGTTAATCTTTCCCAGTCCACTTTCAACTCCCTGCCTTGCCTAGAAGTAGCCAATAAATAAGGGTTCAAGTGCGGGCAGCTGACCATGCGGGGAGGGACTGCGGCCTACGCACCTCCGCTGCTCCTCTCTTGACCTTGCGGTCGTGTAGGCCGTCCGGGACGCCTCCGCAACCACCAGTTGGGCGATGAGCCACATCATGGCTTCTAATCTCCTGATTGCTGTTGGCTTTGCCACTTACGCTGCTCTCATCAGTGCCGGTCTCGGCCTCCCCCCATGACAGCTTCCTCTCGATGTGATGGCGTCCAGCGGGAGGCACAGGCTTGTCAGGCCTACCTTATCAGTAAATACAACAAAGAATAACTATGGGTCAGAAAATGTGTCAAAGAAATGAAATGTGTCTAGATGAGTCAATGTGTGCTAGAAGTTGTTAAAAAAGCACACAGCCAGACATCGCACTGTTTGGGAAGGAAATCCATCAGTTACTCTTCCTTTTCAGCCCTTTCATCCTTTGAACCACTTCCCATAGTGGAGAGTCTAGGTTGTTGCCACCTAGGCAGGGAAAGGTTAGTGTTGTACAAAATGGTGCAAACGGAAGTGCTGCATTTGTAACTGAGGAGCAGTGCAAGAGAAAGTTATGAAAATCAAAAGAAAGATAGTGACGTGCTCTAAGATAAAATTGAATAATGAACGCAAGAAAACTTTATTCTGGTGCCGTTCATTTTCAAAGTTAAAACCATTCAGTGCAAAACAGTCAGTGATTAACCCTAATAGTCACTGACCCTAGATGTTGGTCGACATGTTTCTGCGGTAGTTTAAAGATCACTACGTATCTCCCGCTTCTTCAGGACCTATAACATTTGCTACAGCTCAAAAAGTGCGATATAAAAAGGTTTCTGATACAGATATCACCTGCTCAAACCTGGTTGTCCTCTCAATTCTATAGGGTAAGAGGAACGTGCCACTCCTCGCCTGGCCACAGCTCAGGAAGATAGCGCACCGCTCTGCCCCTCGGTACCTCCCCAGACAGCCCAGACGGCTGCTGAGTGTACCGACGGGCACGAGATCAGATTAACCCCTTCTGTTTTTTTATATTTAAAAACAAAATCACTTAAAGATTCATCTGTTCTTGAAACCCCTAAACATTACCAAACCATGACACTCCACTTCCTATCCATCAATTTTGACCATTCAGACAGAAGAAAGATTTATCAAGATTATCTGACATGTCACTATCCTTCACTGTGAACCTACTTTGACCAGTTTCGTTGAGATCAGCATATCAACCACACATTTTCAATGTATTGTGCATATATAGAGAAGTGTGGCTCAATGGTTAGAGCGGCAGACCTTTATGCAGTAGTCTGGCCGGGACCCGGGTTCAATTCCCGCCTCGGCGGGTCTTGGGCTCAATTTCCTCGGACCTGATCATTCTCACCTCGGTGCCTATTCTGATCATGAGCCCCACTCTGCACCTCTGGGCAATAGCTTGCTTAATCTCAACAATGGCCCCAACAACGCTGAGGATGCCTGACTTCACCTTCGGGGTGCCCAGGAGTGGGCTCCTCACAGGGAAAGGCCAGGAAGGGTTCCTCGGCGGTATTCGTACAAGCGCCGAGATGCCTCCGGCTAGTTGTGCGCTATATAAGTGCGTAATTATCAATTATCATTATATTTATTTATTGTAATTTGAAAGACGTATGACTGCAAATACACTTGCAAATTGCACTGACTTCTTGAATTGAGCCCACCCTGTATAAAACCTCAAAGGTCTCGTTCACAAAGTTTCTTTAGGAGTTGTGCCTTATTTATTTCCTAGTTGTGAGTTAGACCTAAATATTCAGGACTGATTTATAAAAAATTTGCTTTGAGTATTTTCCACGAGTAAGAAATGCTCACTTACGGAAGGACACATCTTATACCTGGTGTAAGACTCTCTTACTTAAACTAAAAGTAGTCTGGGGAATCAAAAATAAAGGGAACCTTTGTGTTACCAACTGGATTGATATGTTCTAATGTTGTCCCTAATGGTCCAACTTTTTGTTTAAGTAGAATTAGTTAGGAGGATGTATACCATGTGTTTTTGCTGCTACTCTCCCCTGTTTGTGCTTTAGTAAGACACACCTAATCACAAAAAATGTTTTGTGAATAAGACTTGGATATTCAGGTGTCACTCAAAGCTAATCATGGAGTCAGATACAGCTGCTCATGAGACATGCTTTGTAAATTGAACCCAAAATAAATCATAATTTAATAAGGGAGTGATTTGGAACTAGGGAACAAGATATTCTTCTACAAACAAGATGGAAAACACGGTCTGCCTAACTGACAGTCGACTTGTCCGATCTAGGGCCAGGAGTACCCCCAGCTTTCCATCGACAGTGCCACCTCAGATGGCCCATTAGAGTAGGGGCCATTTGAGTAAACACTTTACACCACCCTCTCTACTTAGAGCATATAGTCTGATAGTTTTCTTTGTATGCCCTTCACCACTTGACAATGAGGGGCAGAAAAAAAACTAATGACCCCCACCCAAGACTCCCAGATTGTTGGGAGTCATTATTGTTTTGTGTTTCAGTAACACACACCCACTTTGGGAGTTTGTTTTTGTAAAACAAAAATTGTTAAAGGTTTGGGGGAGGGCAGTCCAAACCAACTGCATCCATCCACCAAACGATTTGTACCTTGAAGGGTAATGTCATAAGGGCAGTTCTTTTCAATGTACAGAGTTGACTGCTGGGCTGGTGGTCATCTTGTGAGAGAATAGACTACTGTCTGTCAGAGTTGCTGTCCTTAAGTTCTCTGCCAATTTGACAGCCATTCCTCCGTTCGCCAGGGTCTAAATCTGGCCCAAATCCCTATCTCCCAAAACATGGCATTTGCCATATGGTACATTTTGTTTGCACACTTACCTCATACCTGCCAACTTGAAGAACAACGTCAGTGTGAGGAGGGGGCGGGGCCTTGAAGGGACAAGGGCTCATGCTAGGAGGCACTTTTTGAACCACACCCGACCCCAACGCCCCCTCCTCCCACCAAAAAATGGTTGCCGAGGGTGGTGCTGATGTCCTGGGGGGCCCTTAATGGGTGTCGTCAGTACAAAGCCTCTCAAAAACGTGCTGGAAAACCAGTATTTACAGTGGTTTTCAGCTCATTTTCTCTGCAACAGAGTGATATCGGCTTCTCACCGTGAGACTGTTTAAAGGGAGCTGATATAGTGTGTCACACGGTGGCACCGTGTGAGTTGGCAGGTAGGCACTTTGACATTCTCTTGGAATATCTGCTAATGTGGATGCATTAAAATATATGTACCGTTGTTGGAAGGATTAAAATGAGACTTCCTGAAGTGCGACACAGGCCCCCTTTGAGCAGACGTGTTATTTAGTAGCAATAAAATCAACTGATTTGAAGAACATACCCAGTTTGAACTTTTTGGGCATTCATTTCAGAGTTCCAGTGTTTTTTTTCAATAAGAATAATAATTTCCTACATACATAAACATTTTTGTTTGATCCTACGCATTCTCCCTGAAGGGCAATCTGCTGTGAAATAATCCTCCGCTAGTAGTAAATTGATATACCACACCGTAGCTGTGAAGTTTACAATATTAATGTCTGCAGTTCAGCTAACAGTACTTTCTCTCTATTGTCACAGGAGTGATTGAATGCAGGCTCCAAGCTCTCCAGCGAACCAAGGTTAACCTGAAATCTTGCAGGGATTAATGGACTTGATCTCAACTAAAAAGCCTCTTTTGTACTTAAAAATCATATTTTCTACTTGCCAGATGTACAAATAAAGAGGCTAAGTTGCCAAGAAACGTGAGAGGTTTACTTAACGTATAATTTAACTCTGGACGTGTTTTTTCCATTTTATGCTTCACATTGCACATCTGGGCCGGAAGCCTCCTTCTAAAGAGGTGTCATGAGTCTTGTATTTGAGGATTGTTGAAAATTGAGAGTCAGTGTTTAGATATCTATGGCATTTGAGTCAACAAAAATAACCAAAGTGTTATTTGAAAATTAGAGTCTGCAAACATAAATAATCACTATTATTCAGCTGTTCCCAGTTATACATAAAAAAATAAGGTAACCTCTCTATTTAAGAAGCTTAAAAACATGATTACATACAATAGAGAGCCTATTCAGTAATTATTGTGAGTATTGGAAGTAATAGTTTGGTAGTACTACTTTAGGTACTCACAAATGCTATTCATAAATCTCCAATAGATCTCCACGTACTCTGACTGTGCGGAACTTCACTACGAGCGCTGCGATCGCTCCACACCGAGATATACGGTTTTGTGGTAAATATGGGGGAGATGTGGTAGGAAAACGTGAAATATCTACTATTAAATGGATTGGGATAATGGGAATGTATGAAGGGTTTAAAGAGGTAAGTGCCAGAGTAAAGCAATAGCGATTCACAACATTTACACTCTTCTATACTACAGTAATGCTGACAAAATAGTCTCAAACCTAGCCCAGCCAGGACTTGGAGTAAGTCAAATGACACACATAGCCAATCACGGGCACAGCAACACAAAACCCCGTTGAAATCAATGCATGCAGTGGGCAACGCTAATATGATATAGGAAATAGGAAAACAAATGGGAATGATTTTTTAATAGCTTAATTTTTTTTTTAATTTTTTTTTTAAAATAGATAATATTAATTTTATTTTTAAGGTATGTAAAACACTTATTGCAAAAAGGAAGAGAGAGAATTTACAGTCATAGGATCGCCATCTCAAGCAAGTCCAGGAAAGCAGTGGTTGCTTCTAGATACTGCTTCTCGCCTGAAGTGATCTTTAACGTGGTTGAGAATGGGAGTAGGTGCTCTATTCAACTACAGCACGTTCTCTGGCTACATTTCAATATGTCAAAATGATGGTGGCACTCTGCTATTAGGCCACTATCTGGCCAGGGGATCATTCCAGAGGATCAATGGAGATGCCATGGCCATCTCTTAGGCCAGCTAAGCAATGCGTGTTACAAATACGGAGATAGAGCAGAAAACATGTCTAGCAGTTTATCGCTCTGCCACAGTCCGAAGTACTGCTGCCCCAGCTGTGGTAAATTAAGCATTAGATTACGGAACTGTACATCAGAATTTTAGAGTGCACTGAACAATTTCAACAATTTATTATCTGGAACGGCGGGGTTGTAGGAAGCTGTGAATGAGGGATATGTGTGCGCGATGTATACCTAGCTGTTAATGGTGGAGGGAGAAACAGAATGGCATGCGTGGTGATACAAGAGCTAGTTGTGAGAGAGGGCTGTAGAGTTCTTACCGGGCCTTACATTGAGATTGCCTGGAAGGGTCAAGCCAAAGGTCAGGGTGCATGAGGGTGAGAACAACCTTCTCTAGGGGAATGAGAAGTAGAAGGAACTAAGGTCCACTTCCAAGAAGAGCATTTGCCACTTGCATCCTGGAGAACTTCTCCTTCACCTGCTTCATCTCTTCATGTCACTTTATCTTGAGATCCTCTACGGTGTATACCTCCACTTCCAGTGCACTGATATTGTCTGTCAACTGCTGCCACATTATTTCCTTCTCTGCTACACTGAGTGTGAATGAGGCAGACAGAGTAATTCCTTATTATGATTAACTACAAAGGTAACTACAAGGTCTTTCTCCTCCTCAGTGAACTTTCTCTTTCTCTGAGTTGCACGAATGGCAAAAAATGTATTTTCTTGATTTGGAGTGGAACCAGATGCAAGCTTGAAAATAACATTTTAAAACTTAACTCAAAGAATTCAAGACTCAAATTTACACATTACATCAATAAGCATTTGATATATTTTTTGGACGTTCAAATAGAAATTGAAGACATGAAAATTCAAACCAGCGTTTTTAGAAAAAGTACAGTTTGCCACAACTGTCTTCTGACCAAAGTTTTCACTCGCCATCTTTAATTAGGAATTTACATAGATCTCAGTTCATGTGTCTGGAGAAGGTGCACCAGTGGATGTGCGATTCCCGGTTAAAACTGAACGGGGAGAAATCAGAAATACTCCTCCTGGGAAATCCAAACAAAATCCCCACACCCCTTCCCTGGCCACCATGCATGGGAACTCCACCAACCCCCAAATCCGAAGTAAAGAGCCTAGGGATATGGCTGGACCAGGATCTCAGTTTTAAAACTCAAGCTAGGAAAACTGCGGGAACCTGCTTCGGCCTTATAAAGATGGCACGAAAGATTCTCCACCTACTCCCCCTCCAATCCAGGAAGCTCCTGATGCAGGGGCTGGTGAACTCCAGATTAGACTATGGAAATGTCCTGTATCTGGGGGCCCCAGCCTCTGTAGTCCACAGACTCCAATGTGCACAAAATGCGGCTGCAAGAATCCTCACAGGAACCACAGCGAGGAACTCGGCCAAACCAGCCCTTAGAAGCCTGCACTGGTTGCCAGTAAAAGAACGGGTCAATTTCAAGACCCTGTGCATTGCCCATAGAATAATGCACAATGAAGGCCCTCCCATCCTCAGGCCACTTGTGACACAACAACAGTCAAGTAGACAATTAAGATCTAACTCCCTTTCCCTTGCAAACGTCCCCAGAATTAGGAAGGCCAGAACAGGCGGTCGCCTGTTCTCGTACAACGCCCCCAGACTATGGAACGCCCTCCCACTCTCCCTGAGGCAAGAACACAACCACCTCAGGTTCAGGAAACGACTAAAGACACTACTCTTCCCCTGAGCACTCCTCCCATGATTTCTCACCTTACAGGACCGTGGTCACTAGCGCTGGGATGCCCTAGGGTAGCTATGCGCTCTACAAAACCCAATTAATCAAATCAAATGTGCATCACGAAGATAACTTTGGATGAATACAGATGTCAATCGACCACTGAAGAACACAAGAAATTATATGAAGCCAGAGGATATCATAGAGATCTCTTGGATTACTCTGCATCTGAAGTCATGTCCATGAACTGAGAGATATTATTTGAAAACACCATCAAAAACAAATCAGAAACACCAGTCTTTGTGAAAAGGTTTTCCACCGGTTCATCCATCATTAAGTAGATCATCAAAAAAAGATGGGAGTTATTACAATGTGAGCCGAAGTTTTGCAGAGTTTTTGCTAACCCGCCTCTATTTGCATATACCAGAACAAAAAACCTGAAGGAAATACTAACAGCACGAAAAAAGACCTCACACAAAAATGGACTGGGGTGAAAAAAAAATTCCAATTGCTCTCATTGCAATTATGTTATAAAGGGCAAAATACAATAACTCATCCATTAATAGGACAAACAATCAAACTTCAACATTCATCAGATTGTAATACAAGCAATGTGATTTACCCTATCAAATGTCCATGTGGACTTATGTACATTGGCAAAACCGAGAGAAAAATCTAAATTTAAATCACAGAACATACGAGTTTGATAAGGAACAAAAATATCAACTCAAATTTAGCATCCTATTGGTTGAAACAAAAGCATAATTTGGCACAACTTCGGTTTCAAATTCTTGATACTGTGGAAATGATCCCTGGGTTAAAAACCCCCAGAATATTAACCCAATGGGAACCATACTTGATAAAGCAATTTAATACTCTTATACCAAAAGGTCTGAATGATAAAATAAAATTCAGCTTTTTCTTATGATCATTAACATACACAACAGGATATGCAACGTTTATTATCATGATACACCCTAAAGGATGTATTAGAAGTTGTTGGTTCATATGAAAGCTGCTACAGAACAATAGGAACACAGAGAATGTTAATCTCTTCATAACCTACATAAACAGTTTGTTTTAAATGAATGATAGAGTTTGTCATATGACATAATTGAAACCATACATGATGATACATTTTATGGTTACTAAAAGAGCATTTTTGTTGTTGTTAAAAAAGGATAGAGTGGCAGGTTCACAGCACTGAGTTTGTGAACAAAGTTATATGATATCAGTCTGTTATGAACACAAAAGTTAAATTAACTCGTTCTTTACTCAATTGCTTTCAAAGTTTTTCTCTGTCACATTCTTAATTCTTTCATCTGGGTTATCTGTACATTTATTTAGCTGCAACAATGTTTTTCCTTTTCACATTTCAGTTACACTGATATTAAAAAGAGCCTCGGTTTTCTTAATGTGATGTTGGACTCATTTATTCATGAGTCCAACTTAGTCTCCTCACGTATTCCAGTCAAAAATAAAAATCTTTATCGTGAAAGAATGGTGGAATCTATTCAACACAAACAGTTGCGCTTCTCTTTCGCAGAGTCCTATTTCTATGTCTAATGATTTGGGTTTCAAGCAGTGCGTCAGTGCTACACATAATTTTAAATAGGAGAAAGTCTGGAGGCACTTGTATCACTGGTGGAAAGGTAGCTGTGTTTAGACCACGTCGGGATTCTGAGAAACATTTATTAAGAAATTTAGTGGCTCACAACTAACCCTGGGCAGGGTTCACGGAGTTGCTCTACGCGAAACTCCGCGAAGTGGAAAAAAAACTCTGCCGCGCTACGCGTAGCTCCGCAAGTGGCGGAGTGCGATAGAAGAATGCAGTTTGCTGTGATTTTTTGTGCCGGATGCTTTTCCGCACTGTGCAAACATCGTGAATGGCACCATGCACAGTGCAAGCGGGCGCTGCTCTCCTTTTTGCCACTCGATTAGATTTTTACTCAAGCGGCAGCTTTCTCAACTCGAACGGGCAGTTTCTCAAGGCGAGCGGTCGCGAGCATTCACGACCACTCGCAATGAGAACCCTGAACCCCTGCATTGAGAAATGTCGCCGGGAGGTTTATTTTCCACGCTCGTGCTCGCCAACTTGATATTGACACTCGCAAATGAGGAAACATCTCGCTGGGAGGTGGATTTTTCTTGCTCGCGTTGGCCAAGTTGCCATTGACGAATGCAAGCGAGGAAAAAAACTCAGCGAGCTCCGCCAAATGTGGCGTGCAGAAAACTGCGCAATCTCCGCAAACGGAGAGGAGTTCACTGCCCAAGCTTACTCCTAACAATAGCATGCTTTTGTTCGACATACAATCAATTCTGAACGTATGCTTATAATGTTGCAGGACAGAGGTACCAAGCGATGCAGGAGTCCAATGCAAAAAGCTGTTTCCCTGATATACTATGTATTGCACACAAACCAAATGGATTTAAACTATTTGTAAAATGTTAACAACCTTGTTTACTCATGTTGCAGGAAAGTATGATCATTAAGTGAAGAACATCATACATCATGATATGACGTATCTTCTTCCGTTTGGACTTGCAATATTTTTTTTTAGAACATGAGTGTCATAACTTTCTTTAAACGTTTGGATTATGGCACACTCGCGGTCAGTTTTCGCATATTATTTTTTAAGCACTTCGCATAACACGGTGTCGGTACAGTTGGAGTGGTTTGAAACCTAATGAGTTGTTTATAAATTGCACTTATATTTTATCACCGGGAGCATGATTTGATTTACAGTCTGTTTTTACAATTGCACACTTTTTCGGTGATGGGTTTGAGTTTGGCTTTTCGCTTTCAATACATTTGCTTTATATTCTTATTGACCTTGTTGACCACATAAGAGTGTTCTAAATATTGAATATATTTCCCCTGTCTTTCAACTTTGTTTCTTGTTTCTAGTTTCTCCTGAAGAAGGAATCATCAGATTCCGAAATTCACTGGGCATGCAACAGATAGAGGAAATAGTTATGGATTGTAAAATGATTTTGAAAATGCAAAATGGTGGCAGGATTTATGCCAATTTGTATTGTGTTTAGAAATAAGTTTCAAAGAAATTGTTGAATTTGACAATAAAATGTACACATTGGTTATCCTGATTAAGATTGTAAATTAATGTTTTGATAAATTCAATATTAGTGCATGATCTTCCACACAATCATCATTGTCTGGTTCGTTGTAAAAAATTGCAGTGAGACATATTTCGTATGGGACATGAGCCACTTATGTCATCAGCTGAGCTTCGGCTAAGAACAGTGCTTAATTTACATTGATTAATAAACATTGATTGTTGTTGGTCTCTGAGGCGGAAGCCGGGGACATAGGCGCTCGCACTTTTTAAAACATTTGTTTACTTTGTTATCCCTGATTGTATTTGCCCGCACATTTGCACAGTATCCTGACCCACTGCATGACATCCTTCCCCCCCAGCCGATTTAGGCGCTGAGGTGGGAAGCAACACAACGAGGACATAGACGCTCGCAGTTTTTAAAAACGTATTTGCTTATTTTGGACCCCTGATTATATCTACCCGCATATTTGCACATTACCCTGACCCTTTTCAATCTTCCCCTCAGCCGATTAAGGCGCTGAGGTAGGAAGCATCTTAACGAAGCGTAGCCGCCATATTGGAGCGAGGCTGGGGGTGGGGTTCTAGTTGTTTTCCCTCCCACGCCCCCCATTGCATAAAATGTCCCCTCCTTCCCGGCCGCGCAGCGGACGCGCGCAGCGGGCGCGCCGACAGCGCGACCAAGTCGCACCCAAGTCCAGCCCGTCTGCGCCCGTCCGCGACCAGATCGCGGCCGGGGCCATCCACGCTGCTGGATACACAAGCCTGGTAAGATTTGTCTACAACCGTAGGAAATTACTCTCCTTGCGTCCTACGGAATGTGTCCAGCATCAACTCAACCCTCTAGATCTATATAGAGGGAACACCCAATGTATATTCTGTGACTCCTCATTTAACACTCTGGTTGCCCCTATTAAATCTCCTAGGCGGATACTATCGAGAGCTCCTAACCTGTCTATATCCATTAAACTCGCCCTGATTAACTGCCGGTCGTTAGTCAAGCACTCCCTCGACTTCCATCAATCTCTATCAGATAATGACTGGGACCTTTTGTTTCTGACCGAGACATGGCTTACTGAAGATACCAACCCTGCCATCTATCTGGACATCCCAGAGGGTTTTAGCATTATCTGTGCTAACCGTCAAGGTGGTAAAAAGGGGGGCGGGGTGGCCATTATCTATAAAAACAAGTGGGCCATCTCATCCATGACTTTCAACCCTATCGATAGTTTCGAAGGGCTTCCTTTTTGTGTGAAATTTTCGGCTTCTATATCCCTCACAGGTCTCCTTCTATACAGACCCCCTTCCTCTAGCCCCTCTCACCTCCCAGCTCTTCTAGATTACATCACCCAGTCCTGTGCCCGGTACGCTAATTTCTCGGTTCTCGGAGATTGTAATTTACACATTGACGACCTCTCTTGTTTAGCCAGCTCTAATTTTCTATCTTCTCTGGCTGCTTGTAATTTGAGACAGCTAGTCGCTTATCCCACCCACAAGGCAGGCCACACTCTGGACTTAATCTTTTCTAATCTCCCAGATATAACAATAGAAGCCCCCCTTCCAGTTATCTGGTCAGACCATTGTCTAGTTCCTTTTTCCATCCTTTTGACCCGCTTAGACCGTCCTATTTCCATTCCACGAGTACAAGGAAGAAATTGGAGTCAAATCTCCTTGTCCTCCATGGAAGAGCATCTTAAAGACAGCAGCCTCCCCCTGCTATCAATTTGGACTCTCATATCACCAATTTGAACACCTGGATCACTAATGCAATTGATGCATTAGCCCCCCTTAGATCTATAAAGACCTTCAGGGCCTCACCTGCAGCTCCCTGGTACTCTGACGAATTACGTCAACAAAAATCGCTCTGTAAAATACTGGAAAGGCGCTGGAGATCTGGGTATTCTACAGAATGCAAAGTGGCGTACCGTAAGGCCCTTAAAGACTACCGAAAACAAATCATTAAGCACAAAAGAGGTTTCTTAGCGGAGAAAATCAATAAAGCTAGCAATGCCCCACGAGAAATTTTCTCTATCGTTAGATCCTTCACTGACCCTCAGGCCCTGATTCGACAACAACCTACTTCTCAAGAACTCTGTTCCCAGTTGTCTGAATTTATTGAGGACAAGATTGCTCAGATACAGGCCTCATTCCCCATCAGCGAGCATACCAATCACCCTGAGAATTATACTGAAATCACCACGTCTGGTCCTATCCTCGCTGATTTTGATATTATATCGGAAGAGGCCTCCTTACAGGAGCTGCTAAGATGCAAATCTGGATCCCCAGTGGATCCCTGGCCAGTAAAACAATTTAAAGCCTTGGCCCCTCTCCTCAATCCCCACCGTAACACAATATGGAACGCTTCCCTTAGCACAGGCCATTACCCGGAAGAATGGAAACAGGCCTACCTTGTTCCCCTATTAAAAAAAGCCAACTCTGACCCTGGTAATCCAGTTAATTACAGGCCAATATCCCTCCTCCCGGCCCCGGCTAAGATACTTGAATGGCTCGCACATCAGCAAATTGCGAGTTTCATTGAGACCCATGATCTTTTTCACGATTCCCAACATGGTTTTCGTAAAGGATACAGCACGGAGTCAGCCCTCATAGATATGGCGGACTCCGTACGATGGGCCCTAGATAGAGGATCGCGAGCGGTGTTGGTGCTGCTGGATTTATCAGCAGCGTTCGACACCGTCTCTCACCCAATCCTACTGGATCGTCTGAAAACCATTGGAATCCAGGGCAATGTCCTCAACTGGATCGGCTCTTTCTTATCAAACCGCACTCAACTAGTGCACACACACCCTTTTAAGTCCTCCCCTAAGCTATTGAAATGGGGTGTTCCCCAGGGCTCTTCATTAAGCCCCCTACTTTTTAATGTTTATTTTTCCCCGCTAGCTGAGATGATTTCTAAAACCGGCATCAAAACTACATCCTATGCTGATGATATTCAACTACTTTTTACTTTTGATAACCCCTCCACTACCACTTTTGATCCCCTCAAATCCTGTATCCGAGACATTGCTCACTGGATGGATCGCAACTCTTTGCGATTGAATCCTACTAAGACGAAAGTGCTATTTTTTAATCAACCTTCTCCTCTCGACCCTAACATCTGGTGGCCGGTTTATCTGAGCCTAACCCCTATCCCTAAAGACTCAGTTAGGAATCTTGGAGTCCACTGGGACCAACAGCTATCCTTGAGCTGTCAAGTCCAATCAGTCGTAGCTGCCTGTTTTTCCAAGATTAAAATCTTAAGAAAACTGATTAATTACCTTCCAAGTGACCATAGAAAGACAATAGTCCACACGTTGATCATCTCCCATCTGAATTACACTAATGGACTCTACTTAGGACTCTCAGCTGGCCTTTGTCACAAACTTCAAACCACCCAAAATGCCGCTGCTCCACTGATAGGTGGTCTCCCTCGGAGACACCCCATATCTTCCTACCTTCATGACTTGCATTGGCTCCCCATGAGCAAACGTATCGAGATTAAGGCAATGACACTCGCCTACCGCTCCACCCAGGGTAACGGATCTGCTCACCTCAGATCAATTCTTTGTCCATACTGTAATTCCCGCTCTCTACGCTCCAATTCCAAAGGCCTATTGGTCATTCCGAGATTCAAAAAATCTCGCCTGGAGGAAGAACCTTTGAACGCGGTGGAATAGGTTGCCTTTTAAAGACCGAACAAGAATTTCGTTGCGCTCTGAAAACCTTCCTGTTCTGCCGTTAATCGCCCATCTCTGGTCCCTTCTTGAGATCCGCAATCACTTAGCGCCGGGACAACCCGTTGGGGTATCTGCGCACTTTATAAAAGACACAAAATAAAATAAATAATTTGTAAAACAAGAAGTGCCGAAGAAGGGACCTCCCCAAGATGCCACTGCAGCTTGCACCACACATTTCTCTGGCCAGCACTACCCGTGACCGTACCAAAACAACAAATAACCTTCACACTCTTAAAAGTGTTACTATTCAGACTATTCCAAGGTCCCCAATGCAATAAGAATAGTTTGAGAGCTCATTTTTAATGTATCTTGAATTAATAAACATCTGCTGTTGTGCTCATCTTTAAATTTGACAGTCAATGCCACCATGGTGCAGACTGTCATAAGTACCGGTACTGACAATTAAGTGCTGAGCACTGGAAACGACCGACTCAAATTAAGTACTAAACTATTTTAGCTTGATATTAAGCATTGTGCTGCAGTGCAAAGGCTAACCAATAGTGCCTTATGTAAGATTTGTTCTTGAGGTCCACCTTCAAATAAAGATTTTAATATGAGGACTACTGTTGAACGGTAAGACACGAAAAATGTGTCATTTTGAATATCTCACACGTTACATTTGGGAATATCATGCAATATTCCTATGTTTGAACTTGTTTTTATTTGGAATTTATGCAAAGAGATCAAACTATTTTAGTTAATCTTAGTTTGGTGTTTTCACTGTTCACATACTGTTATATATCTTTTACGTAGATAGTAAGGGGTTGGCTGTCTGCATGGTGAAGAACTGTGCCCTACATCAACTTTAGGCAGAACATAGTTTTATGATCTAAAGTTGATTGGCACATGCTTTTACCCCACCTTGTCTTGTGCAGATGCCGCAGGTACACATAAAGTAAATCTGGGGCTAGAGCCCTTTTCTGTTGCAACGCATGATGAACCATCCTCTGAGTAACAAGTCAATCTCAACCTAAAATATGAAACTGATGTAATCCCAAAAAGATCGACTAGTCCTTCTGCGCTAATCGCTTTTTTTCTGTCACACTCTGCTAATGAACTGAGCTAAGATCTTACTCATAGCCAAGTTTTTGGGAATCCCCACCCCACTTAATGCCATGGTATGGGGCCTCTGTTTGTGCAGGGATAGGAATTTTCCTTTGGTATTGTATGACAGTTCAAACTTGCAGAAATTTACAGAGGGGAAAATGTAAAGTAAATTAAGCTAAATTTGAAATTTGCATGGGAATCGTCAATTTCATATGTACTTTCTCATTTTTTCGAAACATATCGGGATTCTTACAGCACCAGGTAAATGTGGCATCCCACTGAGTCTTAGTCTGTTTACAACTCCAAACAGTAGTAATTGAGCCAGGTTCCACAGACTCTTTTACATTTGTTGTATCCAATATTCTATGTAATCTGTGATCCCACGATTTGCCTTTTTTGAAATAGGGTTGTGAAAAAGCATGCAGAGGTTAATTAAGGTGACATGGCAGTGAAGCAGGCTATTTCAGCAATAGTGACCCTGCATGAGCACTGTTCCTGCCTCTGAAAACCCTATGGAGGATATTATATTTGAGACTATAAATTTGGCTTTTACAACAAATACCGTATAAATTGTATTGTACAGTTGAGTGGAAAAATAATTTTGTTTCAGTCACAGCTGCCACTTTAACTTGTTGATAGCTTTACTCTGAGTTCTGCCTTGCTGCAAACTTAAACTCATCACTAAAAATATAGGACTCTGAAAAAAACAGTATGGTATGATTTAGTGCTTACATGTTTCAATGTACTAGAATTGGGAAGATGTATAGAGTCATATGTTGTCACTGCAGGCATTAGCAACTTCTCAATATGTGAACTGTTGTGAGTCGTACACGGGTATATTTCATGGACCGAGCTGGTCCACGGATGTTTGGCAGAGTTGGTAAAGTGGCATTTTGTCATGCTGCCTGTAAATCTCTCCACCCAATGTCTCCCACCCCCACTCTTCCCCTCCATGGCTGAAAGGATCATATATGATTCTTCTAAACTGAATCCCTTGCTGAGGCACCCCAGGCTACTGCCCAGAACATCCTTGCATTAGCACCGGTTCTTTTACTTCTACAAGTCATCCTTGACTGTTTGCAAGTCACCCTACATCTCATCCTGTCAGGCCAGGCTTCAATGTCTCACAAAACATCAGTCAGGCTCTGTTTTGAATTGTATGAAAAGTGAAGTACGGTAACCATTCCTTCTAAGTGTTTAGATTGTGGTTGTTTGCAATTATGTTAATTGTAAGGAATTCTAAGGCCAAATGTATTTATTTAACTTATTTTTGTGGTTTTGGATAGCATTTAGAAGACCTGGAGGGGATAGGAAAGCACTTTTCAAAGACATGTAGGGGAGCGCCGCAACATATATAAACTGTATATTTACAACTAGACTAACTTAAAAACAATGACGACGAAATAAGTTTGTAGTATCCTGCATATTGTATTGTAAGGTGTTTACCCAGCCCTGCTCTGCCAGTGCCTGGCTTTGTCTCATTAGATTGTTAGTCTGATGATGCCTCGGAATGTTGGGACTCAGAGAGGCAGAGCGACAGTTGGCCATGGGCTGAGCAGCTGACAGGTAGCTCCTGGTGGGGCTCTGATATACCATCTTAACTACATGATGTCCTGTACTTTACTACTGGTTATCTTTATGAAATAAACATCCTGAATTACAACCTACCTGAGTGGACATTCTTCACTACAAAGTTTAATTAGGATACACAGTAGCAACATCAATGATAATATACATATGCACATGATCAGGGTAAAGGGCATCATCAGACATGGTATCAGTCATTAAGAGTGTTGAAGGTGGTTGTACCTTTGAAATTGAAGACCTTTTTTTCTATTTGAATTTTCATACGTGACATCGGTTGTTAATGCATGGTTTGGAGGGGGTGACGTTCCATAAGTTTGGTGAATTCACTGAGAAGCAGTGTTTGAGTATTCTTTTTTTCTTGAAGATTGGGGTCTCAAGAACATTGTCTGGGCTCCAAAGGGAATGGGATCCTCATTCAATGTTGATTTTATGGACCAGATATTTTGGCTGGACACCCATTCTGGTGTTACATGGTTGGTTGTTTGGGTTGCCGAGACTCACCTTACAGTCAAATGAAGGGCAGGGTTGTAAAAAAGCCAGATGAAGTGTGGGAGTACCTGGCTATAGTGTGTCATGTCTGAGTCAATCCTAGCTCACTGTAGTGATTGAACCACTTATTTCAAATCATCAACCCTGGTGATGATGGGTTCAACCGATCTGCATTTGAAATTATGCATCTTTGACTAGGGAATTGAATTCAGGTTGGAGGTTCACAATTTTGTCGGTATAAATCAGAGAGACTTGGCACAGTTTGTCCCTAATGATGGTGGGCTCGCCATTCAATGTGTTAAGTGTCAACCCAGTTTGCATTAGAATGGGGAATTGAGGAAGGAAGTTGAGGGGGACCCATGTTTTTCCAGTTTTCAATTTTAGATGCTGGAAAAACATCCAAGACAGGATGTTAGAAGGTATTTTGCCCAAAGAGACAACGTCTTCAGAGAAGAAATCTTCATTTATAGCTGGTGTCATTAACATACAGGAGGTGAGAAATGCTCTAGAGCTTCAGGAGTGCACCTGGTGATTCTAGATCCAGGTTAAAGAGTTGAAGGATCATGTTGAGGAAGAGGAAAGTGGGAGGGAAGGGATATGTGTGAAAGCTTTCTCTGTTTTCACACCACCCAAAACACAGTTCAAGACTCCATAACGTATCCTTTGCTTGTTGTATGGCTGCTTGGAAAAGCTCAATGCTGTCCAACCCAAAAGTCGATGGAGATTGAAAGAAATACCCTTCACTGTGCAAAAAAGTTAAGAGATAGAGACCATATTGTCCAGACAAAGCAATATGCAAAGAAAACAAACATTTGTTAACTTAAGGAATGAAAGTATACAAATTCTTACCCATGCACTGGATTTAGCGGTGGGGGCGATTAAGATTCCAGAAAGAGGTCGGTTCTACTTCCTGGTTGAGCTCCTTTTTGCCTGAAAGGAATCCAGCAGAAAGGTCAGGATGACTGCAGTACTTTGTGAACGGAGGGCCACCTTAATGGATAAATGCAGGTTGATGTGGCAAGTATATGGTGTCACAGCAGAAACTACTACATAAATGTCATTTCAATTACTTCACACATTTCTCATATGATACATTCCTTATAAATCTGTGTTCTCTAGTTTTGTTTTTCAAACATAAGTACAGGTCATAAACCTTTACAAAGTACCTAAAATATTTATAAAATATGATCAAGGGTTTTCAAAATTCCAGGTTCTTTCTGTCTAGTCCAGTTCCCATCCTAATATGACATGGTTCGAAGTGCTTCGGCCTCGCTCTTTTCATGCTTCAACTCTCCATTCCTGCTTTCCCTTTGTATGAGTGGAGGAAGTTCCTAGGAAAGTTGTTATTTACTTCCATCAACTTTACGTACTCTGGTTACCATATAGCCTGGTGTGGGAAACACTTAGGTAGGGTGGCTGGAGATTATTGAGACTTCTTCTCTAGACCAGCTAAATATATTAGCCATATTTAGCAAATGGAAAGGAATTTGAAAAAGGCCTTATGTAGAAACAACACTACTGTGACACAATAGGCCTCAGCATGTGATAGCTGTGCAGTAGAGTTGAAGTGCACTGAAGTCAAGAAGAAGATTCTTATGGGAGTACAAGCCTATGAGGTCTAGTCTCAGGCCTCTGAATGCAGAACAAGACCGCTAATATCTGGAGTCTGCACAACATTTCTTGCTCACATGCCCCCAGTCTCTATTGTCTAGCCTCAAGGATTCCTACCCAAAAGTTGGTTGTTCTTTTGACTCCGATACTCGGAATTATTATTTTTGCTTGAGAGTGCTACTATTCACAATTTATCACAATACTCCTTTTTTTCTGAGTTGATATGAGGTCATTTTGTTTGTGTGTATTTAGTTTTTTGTAGATTCCTTACAACAGCTATGTCTGTGTACCACTCCCCGTGAGGTGACCTTCTGGCTTCTTGCGGGCTTGCCCTAAGGTCTGTAGCCCATACAAGGATCATTGTTCCTGACATCCAGCATAAACTTATATTGCAGATTTCAAACTTTTTATATCCAGCAATATCTCTGAGAGATCAGCATTCAAAATATGTAATAGTAAATGTGCCTGTCCAGTTTCATTTGCATAATATTAATTACTATTCTCGTCTTTGGCATTTTAATGCATGTATTAACACTTTTAGAAATGGAAGCTGCCGCATGTTCCCTTTCCTCCTTTTGCTGTGGTGCCATTTTATGGTAGTCAGCCTACTTTATGCTGAAGATAGGTACCATTAAGGTGAGCATGAGTGAGAACATAGCAACTTCGTTGGTATCAGTACAAATGTTTGATGAGATGAGCTTTTAGGCTTAAAAGTGATATTTTAACTTTAAATATACCAAGCGCACTATTGTAAAGAAATTAAATTTAACTGTCATAGATCTTGCAATGGTCTGTCAAGGACTTGTGACAAGTGAGTAGAATGGAAGTGAATGTTAACAGAGCTGCCCAAGAGTCAGAGGTAAAGAGGGACCCAATGGAGAATCTCTGTACAAGGTAAGAAGGTCAAAGGTCAGAAGGATCAGGCACTCAAGAGGTAATTCAGAATAACTTAACTGAAACCTGTGGCATGCAAGACATTTGTGCAACCATATAATTATAATGCAGATGTAGGGTAAAGCACTCAGGAGCCTAGCATGGTAAGAGTGAAGCTCGGTAAGTTTCCCATCCTCAATTGCTGTTACAGATACTGACTGCAAACTATCCCCATGCAGGGGACATGTAAAGGCATGGTTCATGGGACTGATACCTACAATGATGTTATAATAGTGAGCATGAGGAACACCACCAACCAGAGGCTTAACGAAATGGACCCCCCACTGCAAAGTACATGGAGGGCCCCCCATGCTGAGTCCGTCAGGAACTCTCAGGCCAAGGTACTGTGCTGAGGGGGGCCCTGGAGCTTGACCCCTGCAGCGCTGGGGCTGCGGGGGCATATGTTACGCCACTGCCACCGACTTTGTCAGCTGTGCCCTTGAATCTTGTGTTCACACAGGAATACACAAGATGGTAAAAACAAGAGTGATTGGCTTAATACACAGTCAAGGTAGACTAGGACCTACAGAGGAATAACAGGAGAGATTGAAAGATCTAGTTAACACTTAGCAGAAAGCAGGCAACATATCATACCAGGAAACGGGAAACACAGGTTGCAGATGTAGGAAGGCACTGAACCATTATCTGGAAACTAAGGAACAAGAGAATTAGACTAATACAGACAAAAGGGTAAGTACAGAAGAAAATTAAGCTTAAGGAATCAGGATGCACTGAATGGAGCTAGCTCAATATACAAGCAACACCAAAGAATAATGCTCGCTCTGGAAAGGATACATCACACAATCATGCAGGTTCACAAAACAAGGGAGCACTGCAAGAGCCTGCTTGACCAAGAAACACAAATATACTGCTAAACAGTGCAGGATTAGGAAACAAGGCTACACTACTAAACAGTGCATATCCATGAAAGTAGGATGCAGAGACGAGACAGTTGCTGGTTCAAAAACACAATTACATTCCTAATCAGTGCACGTTCAGGAAACAACGGTTTACAAAAACTCAGGAATCAAGAATCGGGGTTCTCTGAAAACAGAAGGTCAGTCCAACAGGAACATTTCTACAGTGACTAATGTTGGACTGAAACTATCGGAGGCTTTGAAACAGCTTATTAATGATCACATGCAGTGGTGTAGCTTGGTCATTAAGCTTCCGATTTTCTGACAATTACGCTGGGATATCATGTTAATTATTATATGAGAAGCAGGGTTCGATTTGGAATTTTCTTGTTGATTCAATGTATTTGGAGTAGACAAGAAATTTCTCATTCTGGCCATTGATTATTTTTCAAAAGGGCTGTATTTTGCCTTTGTTAAAAAGACGGATTCCAGTTCTGTCATTTCCCTCTTGAATTTAAGGAACCATTAATGAAATTGTGACATATAAAGGGTGGAATTTTGTGTCTGAAGAGGTAGGAAATATATTTAGGAAGAATGATATCAAACAAACTCATACCTTTGTATAGTCCAGTGTCCAATGGACTTGTTGATGGGGTGAATCGTATGTAGGTGTGCAGATGGCTGTAGCTAACAGACTGGATGTTGTAAGTTATTTGCATCCCAAGGTCAGGAGTTATGATATTACTCGTCATAGCAGTACCAATGATTCCCCCTATGTACTTTTTAGAGGGAGGAAACCCAGCTCCAGGTTGAGTCTGGTGCGGGTATTTGACAGAATCGGGCATCCCATTACCTTGATTTAGATAAAGTGCGGGAGCCTGTGAAAATGAAACAAGCTAATTACAAACATGATTATGACAAAAGAATGCATGTGAAACATAAAGAATTGGTTTCTGGCAACTGGGTCCTAATTAAAAAAACAGTTAAAGTCAGTAAAGGTCAATCCAAATTTTCGGTTCCGGTTAAGGTGATGAGAGTTTCTAGGGTGGCAATTTTATTGCAAGACAGAGGGTGCTGGAACAGGAATACTCTGGTCAAATTAAGTAAAGAATAGGCTGACATAATTGGTTAAAGAGTGAAGAGTCACGCTGACACATGGAAGAGTGGGTTTGCAAGAGATGATTGGTATGATGTAGGGGAGTCAACTTGTGTTGCTCCAACCAATACAGACAATACACCAATGGGAACTCCTGGGTGTGCTGATATATGAGATTGCATACGTGGGTTGTCCAACTCAGTGTGCAAAGTGGGAGGTGTGATGTCTGAAGAGGGGATGGAGATGGGCACTTCTTGTTTACCTCTTGTCTCAAGAGCCTGACAAGAAGTGCTCATCGAACCCCACAAAAATCTATTAGCATTTTCAAAGACATAGCATGACCAAACGTATGAACAAAATACAGACCACTGTACTACAACATCCTTCATCCAGTTATAATAATTGTGATGTTACCTCATGTTGACCTTACCACAAAAAAAAAAGAAGAAACAGTTACCATATATAGTTAATCAACCTGGGTCGTGCGTAGATATTCAATAAAATATTTCCAATAGTCCCTTGGCCTGGATCCAGCAGGCAGTTCTTCTTTGTAGCTCTTCAACACACACTGTTTGACTGTAGGGTTTACCCTACTGTCCCAACACAGTGAAGTTCTTCGCTTGGCAAGAAGTAAAGCAATCATACAGAATTTACGCTTAGCAGCCCGTACATTTCGGAGTTGTCCTATTAAACATGTAAGACTAGAGCAAATAATATCAGTACCCATCATTTCACCCAGTATCTGCATAACCTTTTCCCAAAAAACCCGTACTGCTAGACAAATCCACGCAAGATGCAAGAAATCTGCTGGTTCAGCACTGCAACGTTTACATTTCGCATCTGTGCGCAAACCATATCTATAGAGTCTAGCTGGAGTGTAAGAAGTTTGATGTAGGTATTTGAGATGCAAGATTCTCAATTTCCATTAGGTGTCAGCACTTCTGTAAGGGAGCATGTTATCGACCACTCTTCCTCTGTGAGCGGGACATCTAGCACATCATTCCACTTTGCATGTGCTCTATGTGTCTTGTCCGCGATATCCTCCTGCAGTGTAGTGTATAGCCTAGATACCAAATGTTTGTTATTGGGAGTGGTAATTATCATTTGCAACGCCGTTAATTGTGGCAGCTCCGCTTGATATGTGGGATATAATTTCTTAACTGACCCTTGAAGCCTATGGTATGTAAATCGAAACAATAGAGTTTGATTGCTAATATAAGTAAGGTCATGTGGCGTTTTAAATGTGGTGTTATGGTATAGGTCCCCCACAGTATCTAGACCCACCTGCTGCAACACTCCCATGCCCACCTCTTATCGCGTAACCGGTAATTCTGGATGATGATGCAACGGTAGGGCAGGAGCATATAATGGCAGTTTATGCGATAGGCTACCCATCTTGCGTCAGGCAGCATTTGTCGCATCAATAGTATTAATTTCTTTATTGTGTAAAAGTGGCCTGCGATACGTTACTATTGCTGTTAATAGGTTTGGCAATGCATCTACTTCGTCTATGGCCACATGTGTGAGATAGGGAACCTGGTGGTACCAATAATGTGCATATCACATAAATAGTAAAGCAGTAAGTCTGGTACTTTAAAGCCTCCCTTAGAGTAGGGTAATGTCAAAGCTCGCAGTTCTATGCGGTCCTGCTTACCCGCCTAGATTAGACGAGTCACTAATGATGTCAGTCTGCGGAAAACTTCAGTTGGAGGTGTGATGGGTATATTATTAAAAATATATAGAAATTTTGGCAATATAACCATTTTAATAATAGCTAGTCGGTCAGCTAACAATAAGGGCAACTGAATCCAGCGTCCTACTTTTTCTTCGGTCGCACTGATCGCCCTACCATAATTTGTGCAGATTACAACTTCGGGGTCACGGTGGTACCAAACGCCAAGGTATTTCACAGGCTCTGATTGCCTTTCTGAAGGAAATTCCAGATTGTGAGGGTGTGTGGTGTCAGTTAGTGGTATAATCAGGGATTTTGCCCAGTTAATCTGGAGACCAGATTGCCTCCCAAATGTAATATATTCCCACAACAAAGGGGCTAAATTCTGTTCCGGGTCCTGCACGTATAACATCATATCATCTGCATACAAAGAGATATGTAATGGTCGCTGTGGAAATTGTAGAGCAGAAAAATGATGTCCCTGTCTGATTTTAGAAGCCAACGGTTCAAGCACTATTGCGAATAGCAAAGGGGACAGCGGGCACCCTTAAGACCCCCCTTTCTATTGACACGTTATCCGAAATGTAGTTGTTGACTCGTATACGTGCTGTTGGCTTGCTATACAGTATTTGCAACCATTGCAGAAATATAGGGGGAAAACCCATCCTCTGCAGCACCACGTTTAGATACGGTCATTCTATAGAATCAAATGCTTTGGCAGCATCCAACATAACCACGGCCACCCTGGAGTTTGGGATTAAATAATGGGACAGTGAGAAAAGTGTTCTGGTGTTGTGCGCTGTTGATCTTGTAGGGATGAACCCCGACTGATCGGGTAGTATCAAGTTAGTCATGAGGGGCTGAAATCTAGTTGCTAGCATTTTAGCTAATATTTTGATGTCTACATTAATTAGTGATAGTGATCGATATGAATCACAACCTTCTGGGCTTTTAGTTGGATTGCGAAGGGCAATTAGCACAGCTTCCCTCAAGGTGGGAGGGAGCAACATCTTATCATATGCGTCACCATACATTGCTACTAGATGTGGAGCTAATTGGTCTACAAAAACGTTATAAAATTCACATGTAAACCCATCTGGGCCTGCGGCTTTACCATTGGGGAGCGATTTGATGATCTCTGTTACCTCCTCAACAGTAATTGGTAGGGACAAGTACTCTCTCTGTGCATCTGATAACCATGCTATTGTGACGTCTCCTAGGAACTCCATAACTTCGGAGGGTGAGTCAGTAGGCTGTGATTTGTACAACGCTCAATACATTTTCATGAATTCCTGCAGTATCCCCTGCGCGTCATTACGTGTACACCCAGTGTCATCTCTGATAGTTAGGACCGTCTGTGGAGCGCGACCCACACAAATTTTAGAAGCCAACATTTTACCAGGTCTACTCCCTTCTACGAATGACCTTGCAATAACATGCCTTGCTATATATTTAAGTATGTCTTCCACATACGACTGGTATTCCAACATGACAACCTTAATGTCCCCCCGTACTTTAGCATTTTGCGTAAGTTCGTATTCTCGCTCTAATTTTGTCAACTTATCCTCATGTATACTAAGCTGCCTACGGATATCTTTCAAAATTCCCGCATTTGTACTTATGCAAACTCCTCGTATTGTAGCTTTAAAAGCCTCCCACAGCAAGCTAGGGTCGTCAGTGGTGGGTTCGTTTAACAGAAAGTAGTCTGTGATGGCAGTGTTGATGGTGTCCATGTATACGGAGTCTAATAGTGCCTTCGCATTAAATCACCAACTATTTGGGGGAGGTGTGCGTTAAGGTACATTGACAGATAGCAGTATTTGGTTATGATCGGACAATGTCCTGGGTAAGTGCTTTATATGAGCATATTCCTGCACCTTATGTATATGGAGATGTATAAATAATGAATGGTTACAGTACAATCTCTACACCCGTCCGATTGTATTAAAGAACGTGATATATACATGCCCCCCCACCCCCCACGAATTAAGCAGCCTTTTCTCTTAATAGGTGGTTGGCTAAACGTAAGCAGTTGTGTTAGCCTTGACAGACTACACAGACAGAGATGTCAAACGAATAATCAATAGTTAACTGTATTTGTAGACACTGCACCTTTGTCTGAATGTCCTAAATAACTGGATATCCTTTACCAAGTGCAGTGCCCTGACACCTTTCCAACATGGCTGCCACACATATTGTAGGGATACCGGTCTAAGATAGCGAGCACCCATTCCCCATGGCCACAGTGATTCCATGCTACGTTATGCCCATCCAGGTTGTGTGTTTTTCTCACGTTTTTCCACCCATGCAGTTGGCGATAATGGAAACGGGTCGTGGTTGACACGTGCAATTTTTCAACAAAGTGCCTAAAATATATCCTTGTAATTACTAATTAGTAATGGTGACAATATTTGAAAAATGGGGCACAGAACAAACTCCTTTAATGTTTGTAATGTTGGTTTATGTCCGCAAGCGCCATCCGAAATCTGACCAGTCGGAGCCCCTGAAAATCGGCATTTGAATATAAGGATGTACACAGTGATACATGAAATGAGTACTATGCCATTGCATTTTGACCATTTACAAATGGCCACACCAGTCACCCGATCACCTTAACCAATCAGCAACGTTGTAAACCGGCCAATGAGACCGCTCGAAAAAACGGCACTGCTGTATGCAAATAGAACGGTGTAAACACCCGTTCGGCGTTCAAGTGCTGAGAAGACGCCGAACGAGTATTCTCCACTGGTAATGTTTCAAGAATCTAGGTGGTTGGATGCAGGCTTCTCTAGCAAGGCTGACGCTTTAAATGGGACTAACCTTGCTTCTGTTTGATATTTCCTTCTAGTAATTTTACTGAAGGGAGATAGGACTACTCTCACCTGAGGGGGCTGATTTCCTGCTTTTAATTCCTCTCGGCTGGTATGAGAGGCCAAGCCACGTGAAGGGTAATAGCATCCTTTACTTGATACAGCATGAATGTTAGACTGCGCAATTTTTAATTTAGATTACAAAGGTGGACAACAGGTAACCCTATATATGTTTGTCTGTTTATATTACAGCACTTGAAGCACAGTGTCTCGTGCAGTGGCATGCAAATTAAGTTGCCCTTAGGAAATTGCCTGATTTAAACCATGGCAATGAAACATGTCGGCTGTAAGTAGGGTGTGAAGCGATAGGTAGCCTTCACACTCTCCTTTTTTATGTTTTTTGTGTTTACTGTTCTGCAACAAAGAAGGGAACATGAGTTAAGGTTAGTGTCCTGGTTGCACAGTAGCTTGTATGTTAAATGTTTAATGTTTGTAAGTTTTTTGTCACCTATAAGTTGTGTTCACTGCACCACGCACTGTCGTTTTTCTTTGGGTCTGAGACACGTTTCTGTTCAAGCTTGATGGCACCAATGATGATAACAGGGCCATCCTGGTGAGTACCAGCCAGGGGTCCCATTGGTGGTGCGCCCGTGAGGTGCCATCTTGCTATCCACACATTTTTTGTCCTGTCAAAGTGTTTGTGAGTCTTGTGCTGTTCTCAGTGTTTTTGATCAGAGCTAGGTTGCATTTCACTTAAGCAATAGATTGAGACATCTTGAGTATCCCGAGATTAAGGAACTCCCTGGGGTGATTTATTAACAACCAGTGATGTCTATATATCAACAGATAAAAAATTGCGTGAGAACTAGGACTTGTGTTGTTAGGTAAGTGCTTTATAGCCCTGGTCCACAGCACTGTGCCGTTGGTCCCTATCCAGTAATCTATGCGCGACCAGCTGTTGTGCTCTGCTGATGTGCGTGTGGCCTCCATACGTCCCGGATTTTTAATTCTCCATATGTCGTTAAGATGCATTTCCGACATAATATCTTTCAATTTACCCATTGCCTTTCGATGTGGCTCCGTAGTTTAGCCCGATCTGTCTGTGTGTTCATTCAGTACAAAGTTAAAATCACCCCCCCAAAATAGTCATGCCTGTTAGTCCGTGTAATTTCTGCCAGATCGCATGATAAAAATCAGGGTTGTCAGTATTTGGGCCAGATATGTTTATGAGTGCAATCTGCTGTCCTCTAAGTGTAACTGTAACAATAACATACCTCCCCTGTTCATCAACTGTGGTGGCTTCTACAGTGAATTGTGTCCCCTTTTTTATTAAAATAGTAACCCCTCTAGAATATGAAGAGCACGTCGAGTTATGAGTCGTCTCTGCCCATTCACGGCCAATGTGACTAACGGAGGGTGGAGCAATATGTGTTTCCTGTAAAAGGTCAATATCAATATGAAGCCTGTCAAGATATGCAAACATTTGTCTAATTTTCTTGGGGTTGTTAAGCCCTCTGACGTTCCAAGTGGTTAAATTCAGGTGTGTTGGCCTCGACTCGTGGCCATTAAGTTAGATAGAGAGACATTTTGCAGTACACTGTAAGTGTAGTAATTTGCACTACCCCGAGGTTGGATATTTTGTGTGGAAAAGTATTAGCAACAGTATATATCACATAATCAGTCTGGATCTCCGCGATGTGTCTTAAGTACCATAGTCTGCATAACAGTTTCCAACTCCCTCACCACCCACTTCAGCATCCCAAATATTCCAAAGACAGACACTACAGTAAAAATACAACCAAACAATAAACTGCATGGGGAACACCGGTGGGCGGGGGGTCCACTAAGTGCACACAACTCCATCCAACCTAGTGAATGTGGTCAGGACTACATCATTCATGCAGAATAAACATTACCTATCTCAAAGGGGTACTCCTGGCAACAAATCAAACATTATTTGAAGCAACTTATTAAATTTCTCAAAGCATCATTACCCTCCTGTTCACAATTGCAAAGTGGTCAACCAGGACTGATCAGCCCCTAGCCCATATGAGAAATGTCATAGTTCACACACCCAACTACTCTGGGCTCCCAGAATTATAGGTGCGCCTACTCACTTTCCAAAGGGCATCCTACTACCGGCCAGCAAGCTTTGTTGACATCACAGTTCGTTTTGATATTTCTTATGGTAGATCCACTTCTCAAGTACTTTAAAAGAAACAAAATGCCTCCCCGGTGCACATCAAGTTCGTAATGTTCAACCCACCCGCATCCAAGGAGTCAAGGGTACTCTATACATTACCACTACAAGACCATCCTCTCCAGTCTCTTCTAAACAATAATGGTGGGTAGTCACATGAGGCTTGATCCATCCGGTTGCGTGCGTGTGAAGTTCGCACAGTGCAGCAGAAAAAAAAGAATTTTGGTTTTGCAGCAACTCCTTTACCGTTGAATTTTATTCCGAGTCTTGGTTTCGCTCATCTCTTTTCTGCTCTTTACGCTTATTAACAATTTTCTTGACGAAGTCCTGGGCAGCTTTTGGTGTTTGGAGCGTCTTTCCCATGTCACCTTCAAGCGAGCAGGGTAGAGCATTGCATACTCTATATCTAAATCACACAATTTCTTCTTGGCTGGAGCAAAGTCCTAACGCTCCAGTTGTACTGCCATTGTGAAGTCCGGGTAAAATTCCAACTTGTTACCTTGATATGTCACCTGTCGCTTTTCACGAGCCATCTTCAGTACACTATCCCTATCCCGGTAATTAAGGATTCGAGCGACTATTGGTCTCGGAGGTGCGCCCGGAGGTGGGCGCGGGGCCAGCAATTTGTGAGCACGTTCCATTATAAGGACCTCTGAAAAATGTTCTGCACCAAATACTGAGAGAAGCATCTCCTCCACATACGTTTCCATCCGTCCTGTATTGGTGGCTTTGGGAATACCTGCAATCCGTAAATTATTTCGACGAGATCTCGCTTCCAAGTCTTCAGCTTTACTTTTTATGACCTCCAACAATTTCTCCATTCCTGTACATTTAATGGTCGTAGCATGTGCTTCATCCTCCACTGCCGCAATACGGTTCTCGGCTGCATCCAGGGACTCCCCCTGCTAGTCTAGCTTCGCCGACATGTTTTGTACTCGCTGAGTGAGGGTATCCAGCTTCCTGTTGATATCTTGCAGGCTTTTTTGAATCGCCTGAACATTTTCCATTGCGTTACCAGTTGTGGATTCGGTTTCAATTTCAGTGTCAGAATGGGCAGTTGCACCCTCCGTTTGTCTCTGCGATTCAAATGAGAGTTTGGATTGCTGTCTGTCCGGTTTACCCATAGCATTGATAATTGGCCCTCCACAGTATGATAAGGGACGTCTTAGTGCTCCTGAATCCAAAAGTAACGCTGTATGTCATTTGCTCCTCTCACAGAAGTGGTTTCTCAATCCCTAGTTTAGCCTACCACCATGTATTACAGCATTTCAGCTCAACTGGTGGTCGGTTAGCAATGGGAGCAGCACATTCATACAGAGACAGCTGTTATCCAGGACGGCCCACAGATTCACGTTGTTAGGTACAACCAAAACTCCAACCGCAGTCTGCAGACGTCGTTCGTCAGCAGGTCACCAAAGAATCACATTATAACCCACATTGCGTATCTTAGGAATGGCAGTTCAGGTCTTGGAATCTATGTTCTGTGTGTGGTCTGCAATAGTTGGACTAGTCGATGGCATTCACTTCGGTCGGAACTCTGGGTCCTTCAGGTGGTACACAGCCCACTTTAACACTCACATCTGTGTCGACAAATGTAACCCAGGACTGGTCTCCCCCCCTACCCAGTAGGCGGACAACCCAACTATTTGTGCAGGACAACAGGTAGGAGAGACTACCGCTGTGTTGCGCTATTGATTCATATACAGTAGTATACTGCTATTAATGTGTTTTTCTGCCGGCTGCCATTTTGTAACTGGTGGTTCATCGTATCGCAACTCGTTTTATTGTTAGTGCGCCGATCTGTACACATAACAGCCACCGCTGTCCTCGGCCCAGTGTTGTAGCTTGCTGTCTTGCCACAGCCTTCGCCCACTTTCACTAATACCTCCACCAATATTGAAGCTTAATTATAGTTCAGGGTGCCGCCATTTTGCATCGCTCTTTCGCGCCATCTCTCCAGAGGTCACTTGTAATGCTGCCACCAGCACCCCATATAGTGACATCTCACACCCGCACAGTATTGGGCTCAGATATATTTTACTTTCTCTGCTAATTTGACGCTTTCGGCACCAGCTTCTCAAGCACTCACACACTGCATTGTAATAGTGCTGTGTAGTTGTAGTTCAGAGCACCGCCATTTTACATAGGTCTGCCGCACCGCACCGCCGGGGGGCACATAAAAATACTGTTGCTGCCTTCTTACTGCGTAATACCTCCCTCCTGCTCAGTACAGCGCCCAGAGAATATCCACGGCACATGTGTCAGTTTACCGCAGTTTCCGATGCTGCAACACAACTCCCGGTGCTTATCTGCCAACCGGGTCCGGGCTGCCGCCATGTTACGCAACAGCATACTCTCCGGGCCAGTCATCTACAGGCACGATTTCACAACCTCTCTGCACCAGATCGGTTCCTAGGTCTGCTTACTGTAATCACCTCCACTTCCGATGTCCATTGCTGCCTGAATCTTTCAATTTGGCATCCGCAGAACCACTGTTATTACCGATTATTGTGCCTGAACGGCGGAGCTGACTTAGCAGGCAGCCATCCCGCAGTGCGCCATCTAGTGCCCCCCGAGCCCCACATTCTAGAATCCCCACTATAAGGATATAGTAATGACATAGGTAAATTCTACTATTAAAGATGCATTCCCCTTAATACAACACCCATCCTACAAGGAGCAGCAACTACTTTCTAGAATTTTTAAGGCATACAGACCTACATTCCTTAATGAATCCAATATAGACATGCCTTTGGTCAGTGGTTCTGAGCCTATGGCCCGGGCCCCCTGGGGAACTACAAAACCTCTTCAGGGGGTCTGTAACTGCTTATGAATTTGCATAATATTAACATACTAATAGTGTATGTAATTAACAAAGCAAAATGAAATGCTTGCTTCTGCAATTTTGTGTATTGTGCTGAGGTTAAAATCGATGAAATTGCTTAAGCTAGACTCCCCAGCTTCCAGTAATGACTAAATAGGTTACCCAGATTCCAATAATGATTAATTGGGGGTCCCTGTGGGTGTCCACAAAAGTCAAACGGAAAACCACTGCTTTAGGAAGAAATTGTATCATTCCAAGATGTTCAGCCTGGATCCTACAAGCCCCTTTCTAATCAATTGGACATCAAGCACCAGGACCTAACTCATTAGACTAAACTCAAATTTGGCATCATCATGTGGTAGGAAAACACTTTTTTGCTCTGTGAAGCCTAACCATCCTGCCACTGTCAGAATAAGCTTTCTGCCCATGCAACAACATGTATTTTTATTTTCTTTGTTTATTACGCAGCGTAAGAATACCTTGAATAATAGAACCCCCTTTAATTTGCAGTGCTTGGAAACAACTAAAATAAAACACAACAAATTATTATTACTATTATTAGTAGTAGTAGTAGTAGTAGTATTGAAAGGTTCAACATTAGGAAATACAATAGCACAATGAAATGTCTACACAAACGATGATCCTAAATCATGAACTATGTTAAACCTACCAAGCAAGATATGCCTGTATTTTTATGTCCAACCCTGATATATATGGGGTAAATCATTTGATACATTTAGGCCTGAAGAGATCATAGGAAAAGTTTACTGGTCCAGCCAACTCCATGTCACAGGAATTCCAGCAAGAACAATTGCTTTGACTATTCCCTCGCCTGCCCGTGTCATAATCCATGCCCCCAGCAGTGCAAGTGAAAGCAATCAGTCTCTGGCCCATTAACAAAACCCATCTGCCAAAATCTTTAGTCTCAATTTAACTGAACCTTGGGGTAAGTATCAAATATGATATTTATCTGGTTCTGCTTATGAGACTAATAGACAATTAGGGTTTTTTCAAAATATTGTCTTGCATGTTTCCAAAGGTCTGATGCATACCATACAGCAAAAGGTTGCCTAATGCTGGATTGTAGTGAGTTGTAGTCAATATTTATCTTTGCGTTGCTAAAGCATCCAGTTCTAGGCCTCATTTTCCACAATTGAGGTAACAGCGTGATGTGCAAGTGTCATTACCCTACAATTAAAAACTGCTGCATAGATTGTTTTGTAAAAGCTGTCATTTTCATTGTGGACATGCATAGTATTACTAGTCTGTAATAATATATAATGCTGCCCTCTTATAAAAGAAGCCAGCACGTTCTACACTTGGCTGTGCTTCCATGAGAATTTGTCTTATTGTTTCCAGCACACGTTATGATCATGGGAATATCTTTACACGTATCCACTGGTGTAGTGCTACATAAAGGGCACAACGCTCTGTCTTCCAGAAGATGACACTGATCTTCCATGTATGAATGATACCAAGCACATTTGGCATTTTAACACAGCATCGCTCAATTATGAGCCCTTTTTTATTTATGGCTTTTAATGTGTTGTATCTCAGATTCTCTAGCTCAGGGGTCTCCAACCTTTTCTGTAGTGAGAGCTAATTCTGCTCAAGGAAAGTCCTGCTGAGCTATTAGCATATTTTATCACTGTCATATGCTGATGATATATATTAACATTACACTATGACCACCCTAAGCACAATTATCAGTAGTAACCACCAAATAATTCCAGGTGAAGCTATCAGCAGAATGCTAGGAAAACGTTTATCAATATTAAATGCTTGTAATCAAGTAAAATTCAAATCATCACATACAGTGTGCCACAAACGATATTACCACAGCAGTAAGTCTCCCCAACTCAGATTTAAAATGGATAAACATGTTTCATGTGGCAGACCCATAGGCCAACGCTGCAGCTTCCACATGCTTAAACACCCTCAACTTACTCAGCAGGACCTTCAAATGCACCCACCCCCCCAAATCAAGGAAGACCGTCACCCATGCACTCATCACCAGCAGGCTGGACTAAGAAAATGCCCTCTATACCGGAATCAACAAATCTCTACTCCACAAAGTTCAGACTGTCCAGAACGCCGCAGCCAGACATCCTCAACATCCCACGACAAGACCACATTACCCAGCATAAACGACCACTCCACCTGCTCCCCGTCGAAAAAAGAGGGACCTTCAAGCTGCTCACACACACCCATAAAGCCCTCCACAACACCGGACTCTAATACCTCAATCTCCTTCTACATCCCGAAAAGAAACCTCCACTCTGCTGACCAGGCCTTGGCCGAAATCTTCTGCATTCACAGAACCAGACAGTAGGCACACCCCTCTCTTACATCATGGTCAAGACCTGGAATGAACTCCCCCTCAGCATCAGATGAAGCCACACACTGAAAGCATTCAGGAAGAGCTATAAGACCTGGCTTTTCGAATGACCAA
This sequence comes from Lissotriton vulgaris, assembly GCF_964263255.1. Taxonomy (NCBI): domain Eukaryota; kingdom Metazoa; phylum Chordata; class Amphibia; order Caudata; family Salamandridae; genus Lissotriton; species Lissotriton vulgaris. Next base: position 735,874,632 of record NC_141698.1, read on the forward strand.
AGCTGCACAAATCCCTCCCCCCACACACACAAACTCCCCCAGCGCCTGGAGACCCTCACAGGTGAGTAGTGCGCTCTATACATCCCTGATTGATTGATTGATAGGCCACCACAGTGTGTGTTCGAGTGTTATCAACAGGCCCTGCCATTGGTTTGGCTGTCTGTAACTCTTAAGGGTAGTGAAATGAGCAGTGTTGCCTTCTTTAATATACACAGAATCTCTGAGATTGGCTTGGTTTGGCTTTACCTCTGAGAGCTACTTTGAGGGTGCTAGTGAGCTACCAGTAGCTCCCGAGCTACTGGTTGGAGACCCCTGCTCTAGCTACATCAATTTTGTCCTCCTAGCCGATATGTCCATTAATGCAAATTTGTTCATGATATTTGCTACCATTTTGCTAAATATGATCTGTAGTAGGCTAGCATTTAATCAAAGTCAATAATATACTAACTTAGATGTCTTGTTTGAGAGTTGTGTTTTAGAATGTGCTGCAGGAAACACCTATAACTTGTCCAGTCTCTGGCAAGGCTGATCATCCAGCAGCCCACATGAGCCCTTAATTAGGTACAATATGAGTACGGTTATATGGGACCCTTGTCAGTTTTTTCAGCATCACAGGTAGGCATACGTTCAACGCCTGAGGCCTGGAGGAATCTACCATGTCCTACAGAAATCTTTGCCATGCTTCAGGATAGGACCTCCAAGACTTGCAAAAGCCACACCTGTTTCGGCATGTTCAACATCCCCTAATTTCCCACAACCCTTCCAGTTCTGTGAAGTCATCTTAAGAATGAGTACTTTCTGATACAACAGGCTAATGTTCATTAGACAGTGTACATAGGAATGAGGAGGCAGGACAGTCCTTTATTGCCCCTCTTCCAAGTACAAAGTTATGGGTTTATATCTCACTGACCATGACGGATGCTGTAGGGATCATATGTAACAATTTAACCAAAACACCAAATTCCTGTCCCTTTCTTTTAGGGTTGCCAGGAGAAACTCCATTTAATGAAATTCAAAATAGTATGTGTGGCCTAAGGCAGACTCACAAATGGCTCCTTAGCCCCTCTTGCTACAGTGCCATTTGTCACCATCCTTTTAATTAGGCCTTGGCAGTGTCAGTCCTCATAGTGTTTCTCAATTGGAAGATGTTTGGCCCCAGTACAATGCTCAAGTGAAAATCAATCTGGTGAACAAGTTGTGCTGTGGCAGACAATCTCGATACCAACAGTGTCCTGTAACATGGGCAGCATATATTTCCCAAATATAGACCAGAGGGCCTTTTTGGGCTACACTATCTGGGGTTCATGGACACCATGGAGACTACAATTGTGTACCTGACTTGCAGCTGGACAGGTCCCGCCCACCCCACAAATCCCCAGATGGAGTGTTTTGCGGCGTGGGTCCGCAAGTTGACATGTGGAGGTCCCTGCACCCACACTCATTCTACTCTGCAATACATGACCCTTAAATGGTCTGCCACGCTTCCCAGGATGCTACTGCATGGCTGATCTTTGGAATTGAAGTCTAAGGAGAATCCCTGGAAAAAGTAATTCACTCACTCACACTTGATCCTCTAGGTACTATTTGTAATCACTGGTCACAAACTAATTTATACCGTTCACAGACTTTTTATTTAAAACAAACATGTAGATAAAACAAAATTCATTACATATAAAGTTTTGTAATACATATAAAAAAGCAATCACTTTGTGCAATAGATAAAAACAGTGTTAAAAATTGTTCATTAATGTACACAGGTAAAGCAGAGAAAAAGAGAAAATACACATTTTAAAGTGTCAACAAATCCTATCAGAGTTAATCCCAACATTATCTAAGGCAAAACATATATCACCTATAATCAAAAGCAAGACCCCAAAGAACAAAAAGAACACCTATTTCTAATACTGATTTCAAGATTCAAAAGCCCTTACAATATTTCTGATACACATCCCATGTTGCAATATGCCTAATTAGAAGGATTTCCTGGGCTTGAATTCTAAAGAGCAAAAGAAAGCGTTGACGCGTTTCGGTGTATCTGCCCTTGGATATTGGCACACCTTCCTCAGGACAATTCGAAGTCAAAGTCAGTCAGTCAAATTAACTTTATTCGATTTGATTAAAATCATACAAAGTACATAAAAACAGAATTAGTTTACAATTAAAAAAGGATTAAACAGTTTCTATGTGAACAAGTTCATTTGGCATAATATATTCATTAAAAATGTTTAAAAGCGAGTTATGTACAATGGTTTGGCAATTCGAAGTCGTTTGGGGTTAAAATCATGTATCCTTCCTTAAGATTAAGGTTCTGTTTCTCTTAAAATAGATTAAGACCAAATCCACGTTATGCTGGATCTTATGCTTTATCTTTAGATTGTACGTAGTCGTAGAGGGAGTTCCCTTGCCCTTACGTCTCGTCGGGTTGTACAATAACCCTGACAATTTGGTGAATAACCCTCTGGATCCGGAAGTTTCACTGATTCTATGGATGAGGCCCCTACGGATCTGAGGGGTGTCCTCTTCCCCGTGGTGTTCTTTCCTTAGTTAGTTTCCCATTCGCCTCAGGATAACGGTAAATGGGCTTGTCGAGGCTATGCCTGATCTTTGAATTGATCTGGTCACGAGCGGCCACGGGTATGTCCGATCCTACGTTCCTCTCTGATCTTGGAATTGGCCTGCCCACGCTATGACCTTGGCAGGTCACCTCTTTGCAGATGGTCCCCTCCTCTCCTTTGACCACCTTCTCATTGATCACGCTCCCTCCAGAAGACAATACCTGTCATACGAACAGGTGTGATACACGTGCTGAACCCTTTGGTTCACACAAGATGATGAACACCAACCCCACTCCGTAATACAGGCACTATTGTATGAGGGAACGGGTCGACACCTGATAACATGGATACACAAAGCCCTAAGGGAAAATACAAAGATCCCAATGGCGGCACTGAGGAGAAAATGGGAAGACTAGTTTGGACGGGGGCTTCGCGCTGCCGAGTGCGATTATGCATTCGAATTTCCTCAACAGGTGTGTTGAAACACCTGCTTTAAGAGCATATTGTTCACAATTCTACAGAGGGCCTACCTGACACCAGAGCCGCTCAATCACTATTTCTCTAAGATCTCCGAAACCTATGTCAACTCTATTTTGTCAGGTTACTTGGAGGACAATAACAGGCTGGATTCCTCCCAGTGCGGGTTTCGCCTGGGTCTGCGCACAGAGTCTGCCCTCCTAGCTGCGACCGAACAACTAAGAGCAGCACTGGATGATGGACGCACTTCGGCACTAATCCTATTAGATCTTAGTGCCGCATTTGATACGATCTCTCACCAGATTTTGATACAGAGGTTGAAAGCGCCTGGCATAATGGGTCACGCCCTGGATTGGTTTATCTCCTTTCTTTCGAATAGGTCCTTTCTGATGTCGGCCCCTCCCTTCGCCTCCAGACCCCATTCTATCAAACAAGGAGTGCCACAGGGCTCGGCATTGAGTCCAACACTTTTCAACCTGTATGTTCAGCCCCTAGCTGAAGTAGCCAAGAGGAGAGGGTTGACTATAGTGTCATATGCCGATGACACACAACTAGTTGTCGCCCTCTTTGATGACTGTCTGAACGACGTTGCAAAATTCCGGAGTGGTCTAGCTGACATCGCAGGGTGGATGACGGCCAACTGTCTCCAGCTCGATGCCAGCAAGTCTACGGTCCTGCTGGTTGGGAAAGAACGGGAGCTGTGGAGTGAACAGTGGTGGCCCATCACCCTGGGCCCCGCACCCACCCCATAACAGGTGGTGAAGAACCTTGGGGTCTGGGGGGATTCAGCCTTGAGTTTTCAAACCCAGACTAAGAAGGTAGTGGCGACATTCTTTAGCATTCTGCGTGGGCTTAAACCCCTGCTGAGTTTCTTCGACCCTTCCATCCGACAGATGATTGTAAAGGTATCCGTGCTGTTGAGACTGAACTATGCCATCTCGCAATATTTGGGGGCCAACAAGACGGAGAATATGAGACTGCAGAGAGTCCAAAATGTGGCCGCCAGAACTCTTCTAGGCCTGCCTCGCTGCTGCTCCACCTCCACTGCCATTCGTCAGCTTCACTGGCTGCCAGTGGCAAAACGGGCGGAGTTTATTTTTTGAAAACACATTTTATTGATAGATCACATAGAAAGTCTCAGACCCCTGTACCCCAGAGGTATCTGCAGGACACCAGCATACATATACAACAATGCAATCCATCATTACTTTTATAGTCAATGCATCGGGATCAATGTTTATAACTCATCCACCCCCATCCCTTCCCCTGTCCCCCCCCCCCAACTATCCCAAACTCCATCCCACCCGGATCCCCCCCCTTCTGCACGGTTCCCGACATGTCCGGTCATGCACACACACACAGCCCACACTAGAGCGGACTCAAACCTCCAGATCAGGGTCTGGTTCCACTGGTGGCTCCAGCCAAATACCCCTGTAATCGGCCCATCTCTTCCAAATCTTGAAGTGTTTACTGGGGCAGCCCCGAGCCAGAAATATGGGTTTCTCCATCCCCATACAGAAATCTAGGCCCCTTTTCCATGGTATGAGCGATGGGGCCTGGGGGTTCTTCCAGGCCCTCGCAATGTCTCTCTTGGCCACAGTGAGACCTAGTAAAAGAAGGTGTCGCTTATATATGTTGCCTCCCACCCCCTCCAGCACATGCAACAACCCCAACCGCGGCGTGCGCGGGAGCACCCAACCCAGCGCCTCATCCATACCATTCCAGACGTTACTCCAGAATCTACTTAATCGTTCACAACTCCATACAGTATGGAAGAAGATGCCCTTCTCATGTCCACACCTAGTACAGTCTGGGGAACTAATTAGGCCCGCCCTCCAAAGCCTCTTTCTTGTATAGTACACCCTGTGAAGGTATTTGAATTGTATCTATCGAAGGCAGACCGATATGGCCGCTCCTCTAGGAACCCCCAACGCCTCGTTCCAGTCCTCCTCCTCCAGTGGCCCCACCTCAGCCTCCCAGGTTTCCTTAAGTGCCTGCAAGTCTGAGGAGCAGTGTATGATCAGGGACTGGTAGATACGTGAGATTTTCTATGTGTCTATATTTCCCATAAATACTCGGGCCTCCAGCGGGCTAAACTCAGGAAGGGACGTCAAGCCGTCCAGATCCGGGGCCAGGGCATGGCGCAACTGTAAATACCGGAAGAACTGCGTGTGGGGCATGTGGAACTCAGTGCTTAGCTCTTGAAATGACTTAAGCGTTGTTCCCGACATAACATCCCCCAACTGGGAAATACCGATGGCGTCCCAGCCTGTAAATCCCGAGAGGGCCGCCAGGCCTGGTAGGCGGCCATTGCCCCACAGGGGGGTCTCTTCAGTCAGGGTCCGCCACCACCCCATCCGCCGCAAGCATGTCTCCAAACATCAAAGACCACCTGTGTCACTGGCGGCAGGGCCCTGCGCCCCCTCGTCTCATAGAGCCATGTGTGGAGCGTATGAGGTTCCATCAGTAGCCTCTCCAGTGCGTTGGCCGGGTCACCTCTCTTCCCATACCACCATTCATTTAACACTAACAGATGTGACGCCTGGTAGTAGGAAAGAACATCAGAGGTCGCCAGCCCCCCACAATATGTTGAGGGAAAACACGTGCGCAACGCCACCCTAATCGAGCCGCCCACCCAGAGCAATTGCCCCAGGGCGGAGTCCACCTGCTTGAACCAAGAGGGCTGGATTGGATACTGATTATTCTGTAGCTGATTCAGCTGTCTGGGTAGAGCCACCATTTTAAAAATAGCCGATCTACCATAGATGGTCAGCGGCATACGGGACCACACTTAAATATCAGCTTGGGTCCGTTCCCAGACCAGTGCTACATTACGCTCCCATGCGACTGCCGGTATCTCTGTCAGAAATACCCCCAAATATTTAAAGCCCCCTATTGCCCTCTGCAGTTCCGACGCCCAGTCTCCTAGCGACGGACTACTCCCTAGCACCCAGAGCGTAGATTTGCGGGGATTCATGTAGAGGCCCGAGGTTTCGCCAAAGATTTGCAGTATACGTAGCAGGCGAGGCCCCGATCTATTAAGATCCGTTAAAAAGAACACGACGTCATCCGCGTACAACGCGATACGGTCTAATATGTCCCGCTACCACTCGAATCCTCGTAACTGCGCATCGATCCGGACCCAGGCTGCCAGGGGCTCCATGGCCAAGGCAAATAAGTATGGAGAGTGGGGGCAGCCGTTTCTGGTGCCCCTCTGAATGGCAAATCTCGATGACACCGCCCCCGCCACTCTAACAGAGGCCGTCCGCTCGGTATACAGCAACCTCACATATGACACGAAGACCGGCCCTAGTTTCAGGCGTGGCAAGAGCGAGAACAGATATGTCCAGCTGAGTGAATCGAAATGCCCTGTCCATATCAGCCAGGAATAGCGCCGCCTGCGCCCCAGAGGACCGAATCACCGCAACTGCGACGTGGGCTCTCCTGATGATGTGTCGAGTCGCCCGCCGGGGCATGAACCCGGCCTGATCTGGGTGGATAATTACGGAAATATATGGTAGCAATCTTTTGGCCAGCGCTTTGGGCCAAACCTTGGCCTCCACATTTAGTGAAGAAATCGGACGGTACGATGTGTACTGCTCAGAGGGTCGACCTGGTTTGTGAAACACCACCACCTTGGCGTGTCCCCAGTCTTGGGGCAGACTACCCTGCTCCCTAGCCTCCTCTACTACTGCTCTGTAATGGGCTCCCAGATGCAGATGGAATTTCTTAAAGAATTCGCTGGGGAAGCCATTAGGGCCCGGACCTTTCCCAGTGTTCAGTTCCCAAAGAGCAACTCCTAACTCATCCTTTGTCAGAGGCCTGTCTGGGCGTTCGCGGGTTTCATCTGTGATCGCTCGTGGCTGCAAGTCGTCTATGAATTTGGCGACCAGGTCCGCGTCTATGCTTTCATGTGGGAGTATCGGTCCGCATAGTATGCCGCAAAGCCCTCCGCTATCAACTTGGCGTCTGTCATCAAGGAGCCGGAACCATCTAGAATCCTCGGGGGGTCTGAGCATGAAACTGTCCCTGACATAGTCTATGAAGCATCGTCCCTGATTTATTCCCCCATTGATACTCTGCTGCGGGTAGCCAGCCACATCTGCCGCGCCTCGTCCATTAACAATGAGGCATAGGACTGCTGCGCCAGCAGCAACTGCTCTACCTGTCTGTCCTCCCCATCCAGTCCACTACGTCGCTCCAATTCCCTAATGTCCGCCTCGGCCTGAGTCAGGGTCTCCCTACGCCTCCTCTTAGCCGCCGCGCACCATGCAATGTCCACGCCCCGTAGCGTGGGCTTCATAGCCTCCCAAAGTGTCCCCTTGGTCGCCACTGTCCCTACATTTTCAGTTAGATACAGCGCGATAGCCTTTCTCATATGTGCTTGATAGCCCCTAGCTGCAAGTGCCAGACCGAAAGACGCCAGCGAAATGGCTGCCGCCGTTGATCCAGACCTTTGTTAACTGTCGTGGGGGAGTGATCCGACAACCCACGCGGCAAAATATCAGCGGCCTCCACCCTACCCTGGGCCGCCAGGGGAACAAAGATATAATCCAGCCTGGAGAAGGATTTGTGGACCGCTGAGAGGAAGGTGTACTCCCGCCGTGTACCATGCATAAGTCTCCATGTATCAACCCAACCAAGATTCCTAATCATATCATGTAATATGGTGTGCCCTGTCGCCTCCCTACTCCCTCCCGGCCTGTACCTATCATGTGTTTGATCTAACACATCGTTCCAATCTCCACCAACGACAGCCAGTCCATTTGGGACCTCTGCCCACACCGCTAGTATCTTTTCCACTAGGGACCACTGCAGAGGGGGTGGAGCATACACACTTCCAAACACCACCCGTTCCCCCCACCCCCCAGCGTGCCCAGACAAAGATGTATCGGCCCTGTGCATCAAGCCAGTGAGTGGAATGGACATACGGGACTCTTCTGTGTATCAGGATAGCTACTCCTCTGGAACCTCTGATAAATCCAGCATGGAAGACCTGTGCATAGCCAAATCTCTGAAGACATAGGGGCAGATTTATGAAGGACTTGCGCCGCCGGTGCGTCACTTTTTCCCATGTTAAAAATGACGCACCGGCGCGCATGGCCTTCATAAATCTGCCCCATAGTGTTTTAGTCCCCAGGAGGTGCGTTTCTTGCAACAGTACAATATACGCCCCCATCCTCTTGGCCTGTTTCAAAACTGCCCCCACTTGATCTTGTCCAGCACTCCCCTTACATTCCAACTAAGGACATGAAGTGTGCCCCCGGGCTCTACAGCCCCATCATCCGGGCTCAACATCCAGAACCTTTTGCATCCAATGAGTCTTGCTCTTGCCTGCTGTGCGTATTCTCAACCCCCACCGGAACCTTGCCCAGACCGTGCAAACCCCCCCAAAACAACAGTGAACCGTTCCCCGGATCCCTCCCCCCTACCCCATACCTCAAGAAACAATGAAGTACCTGTCGCGGTAAGCAGGGCCTCCACCCCAAACACAGGGCCGACGACCCTCTCCACCAATGGATCCCCATACCGCTATTCAACTGCCCTGAAACCTACACCCACTAACCCACCCAGAAGGACCCCCTCCCCGCCTCTAGAAACCCTCCCCATCCCCAGTTACCCTCCAGGCGTTCTACGGAACCTTCAGTCATGCATTAAAGTCGCACATTCTTCCCCGTATCGACGGTCCCCCAGATATGCCCCAGGACGGGGCCTCAATGAAGCAGAGGGCTGTAACAGTAGGTCTGCTATATGTCTCTAAGTCAATTCACGTGCCCGTCTTCTGCCTCTCGGTCTCCCCCATCGTTGTGTCCGAGGCCGCATCTGACGCCGACCGCTGCTTTGATCTGGATCTCCAATTGCCCTTGCGCCGTCCTGTCTGTGCTTCATCTTGTTGGGAGTCGGTGTCTCTTCGCTGGGATGTGGTGACCTTCACCGGTCTGATTTCATCTGTCCACATAAACACCTCCTCCGGGGAGTCAAAGAAATGTGTGCGGGATTGAAACACCACTCTCAGACGGGCCGGATATAGTAGGGCATACTGTATTTTCAGATCCCGCAGACGTGCCTTGGCTGCTGCAAAAGACTGGCGCTGCTGTTGAACCATGCGGGTATAGTCTGGGAAGATCATGACAGTGTGGTTTTCGTACCGCAATGGTTCTTTCGCCCTGGCCTGCTTAAGGATCACATCCCTGTCGTGGTAATTGAGGAGCTTAGCTATCACAGGCTGCGGTCGCGCTCCCTCCGGCAGTTTTTGCATCAGGGCTCTGTGTGCTCGTTCAATTATAAAGCAGCGAGAAAGAGTGTCCGGCGACATCCACCTTTCCAGCCACCGCGTCAGGAAGCCCTCCATATCTCCCTTCTCACAGCCCTCGGGTAGTCCAACAAAGCGGAGGTTGTTGCGCCTGGCGCGGTCTTCTGCATCCTCCACCCGGTGCGCCAAGCCTTTTTGGACGGATTCCAGATTAGCCACTTTACGTTTAAGGGTCACGTAATACGGGAGACCGCGTTGCGCAGATCCTGGCGCGGCAGAGTAACGTCTGACCCCACCGCCGCGATCTTCGCATCTAACACATCGCGGGACTGAGTGATGGCCACCATCAGTGCCACGTTGTCTGGTCCAACTGCCTGAGATCCACCGGAGGCCCCGGCGCTGCCCCCCGGCCCGGCAAACTTGTCCATCAGACCTTGCTTGGGGCCTCCCCCACTGCCACCTGCTCCACGGGTCATGGCTGCCCAGCTGCGTCAATGTCTAAGTTTACTCAGTAGTGCCTCCGGGCGTCGTTTGCACTCCTCGTTAGGGGGCCCACCGCGGTCCGAGATGACCGCCGGGACGCTGAATGAGGCACCCCCTGCTGTCTCCGCTATCCCAGGCCGCCTCTGCCTGACTTCTACCGCGGCTGCCTGAGTCTCCGGGGCCCCACACCACCTCCTCTAGTCTCTAGTCAGCTGCAGGCTCCTGTCGGGCGAGCCGCCCGTCCGCAGTCACGTCGGCGGGGCCCACGATCCCCCACCCACGTACCTTGTTGCAGGAGTAGTCCCTCCCTTCACTCACCGCTTACTCTGCAGGGGCCCCAAGGTGTTGTAGACTCGGCTGCACAGTTCTTCGCCAGTGTCCGCCAAGGCTAGGCCCCCCAACTGCTTCCCGGGTTTCCTGGTGGGGTGCGTGAAAATCGAGGTCCCCGGCTGCGGCCGCATGTGCAGGCCTCTCACCCGTCTGTCTTTCTCACCAATGGTACGGCAGGGCTCCCAGCTTGCTGCCCTCTCCGTTTCGTGGCGTCACCCGGTAAGATCCAACCTGGGGGCATTCAGCAGGGCTGCCTCCTGCCTGCAATGCTGATTCGTTGCTGTGCTGCCCCGACACACGGGCCGGGTCCCTCAGCTCCGTATCTCTCCAAGGACCGTCGGCGAGGTCCGCTCCCCCCGGCTGGGAGCTGGGGCTTCTCTGGGCTGCTCCGGGACAGTCGCGCCCTCCTGCCGCCGCTCGCCTGCCGACCTCTGTTCGGGCTTCAGCCGCCTCCACTCTGCAGAAGCTGGGGTCGCCAAACTCAAGCACCCCGGCTGCCGTTGACCCCGTAGGCCGCACTGCTTCGGATCGTTGGTGCCCGGCCCCCCCGGGCACACAGCCGGCCGAAAAATCTCTGGCGGCAGCCCGCTGGTCTCCGGTTCCGAACTCGACCCTCGGGGTCACTGCTTATTGGGAGTACAGGATCAATCTGCGGATAGTTGGCTGGCGGGGTCGTAGCTCCACTAAGCTGCGTCTGCCATGATTGCCGTCCAAGCCACGCCCAAAAAAAAACAGGTGGAGTTTAAGTCTCTCTGTATTGCGTCTTGAATTCCCCAGCTCCTTGCATTCTGGCTGACCTGCTCTCCGCCTACACCCCCTCCCGTCACCTTCGTTCAGCAGGTCAACACCTTGCAGCTGTTCCCCAGGTTAGGAGGGCCCGCGCCGGTGGCCGCTCTTTTCGCATCCTAGCAGCTAAGCTGCGGAATGCTCTGCCTGTCTTCATCCAGAGTATGGACAACTACCTGACATACCGGAAGGCCTTGAAAACTCCTCTTTTCTCAGCCCTCTAGGTGTGGTAGTTTCTCAGGCCTTTCTTTCTGCTTGTTTTGATGGACTCTTTGCTGTTAGTTGCCTTCCTTGCTCTTAGCACCGGGACGCCCCTTTGCTAGGGCAGATGCTGCGCTTTATAAATCAGCTTAACCTGACCTACTGCACACCTTGGCTGCCCCCACGGCAGAGTGCCATCTGCAGATCTTCTGCATATACTATGGTCGTGCCCAACCCTTACTGCATATTGGGAATCAATACATAACACACCCCAGGGGGTCACAGACCTCACCATGATTTACACATGGGAAGCCTGCGCACTAGGCATTTTCAAGCGTAGGAACTGTACTGAGGTGAGAGCATGCTTTGCTGGCTTGCTCTCCTACTTGCCAAATGAACTCTCACCCTACAGTGGAAAGCAGTTCAAGCTTTTATGGTGACTGCCTGGCATGGATCTCTGCAGTGCTGGGAGTGGGACAGAGGGGGCAGCCTTGCACTACAAGGAGGCCCGACATCTCCGCAAGCGGACAGTTCTTTAAAATGGGACACTCTTCTAGACCACTTTCTGGAATTCACCCGGAATGATGACCTACCACCGTGACCCCTGACATGCAAGCCCCCACTAGCGATCTCCCATACTGGACTGTATCCTATAGGCTTTCCCAGCGGTGTAGCCCATCCGCATTGCCACCAGGGGCAGCAGAGATCCCACTGTCTCCCGTGTTCACCCTTTGGTACCAGCTACTGCGTAGTTGCTTGCCTACACCAACCTACCCCAATGTCCTCGCATACATTACTTCTGTTTCCACCTCGGTGTCCGGAGAGAGCCATCTCCCTTTCCCAGTTTGAGTACAACCCTGCAGTTAACCAGCCTGAGTCAACATATTGTGCTGGCTCTATGCAGTCTACCCTTGACACCCTCAAGAGGGGCAAGCTGCGCTTAATAAATAACGCTTATCCGGTTGATTGGTATTGATCTACTTAATGGCTGTATTATTTTATCTATTGTCATGCATCTCCATCATATATATATTGCTGTAAATATTATTGCTCAGCTCAGCACATTTGCATATGATACTGTAGTTTTTAACTAAAAACGTTCAATAAAAACTGTTCTAAAAAAACAGAGTCCTGTAAAATGGGTGCAAACGTTGTTAATTTAGTTCAAGAGTCAAAATGCACAATCCATTAGATTCTGAAGACAGGCTGATGCAACTGACTATAAATCAGCCTTAAGTGTTAACGGTGGGATTAACGGGAAAACCTTTAGAGGTTAATCGCACAGGTCAGACTGGATGTGCACTTATTCCACCTTTATAAGGATTGTTTCCATGGGAAGAAAAAAACTGAGAAGGTATCAGTGCTAAAGACACTGTGAGACAATCCTAGCGTGAACTATTTTTGCAAGAGAGACGTAATCTCAGTTAGGATCTTCCCAGGCAATCACTTCTGTAACAGGTACAGTACAATAGAGTTTTACTATTGCAGCATTTTAGGATAGGATTTGCATAATTAAAACAGTCACAGAATCAAGGATTGATATTTCAGTGATAACAACTTGCATTTGCCCAATCCTTCAGTCCTCCAGAAAAATATAAGCAAGGTTTGGAAATGTCTGCAGCCGTGACAAAGGCCCTCCTCACCAGCCGAATAGACTACAGCAAGGCCTTCTATGTAGGAATCGCCACACATCACCTACAGAGACTTCAGACCTTACAGAATGCTGCATCCAGACTTCTCCTTGGCCTTCCCTGATAATTTACATCACAACCCACCTCATGCAACTCCACTGGTTCCTCGTGCAGAAGAAATCCAATTCAAGCTGCTGAACCACGCGCACAAGGCTCTACACAACCTAAGACACTATATTAACCATCACCTGAACTTATGCCAACGGTCAAGAAGACTACACAACACCCACCTTTCACTTGCCCATACTCCCTGCATTTACCGAAGAAGTGGAGGACGCTCCTTCTCCCACATTTGGAGCAAAGACCTGGCACAGCCTCCCGCCCCCACAACTCCAGACCGTCACCTCACTTTCGAAATTCTGAATGACCCTCAAGACCTGGCTGTTCGAATAAGCCTCCAGGACCTGCAAAAGACTTGATACCTATCGGATGATTAGCCACACTTTATAAATCGTGATTGATTCTGCGTGAAGTCTCAGAGAGCTCCAAAAGCTCGAGCATGGCTGTTCCTGTTGTTGTGTTCCTTGCTACTAACCTGCTGGAGACCCAAAAATAAAGGGGTGGAAAGGCAGAGGGGATTGTAGGGTCAGGATTTGCCTGACTTCCTATCCATACATGACATATGTCATCTGCTACAAGGTTGATGTGGCAGTGAGATTAGCTGGACATAAAGCCATCCAGACGTTGATGAGCGTGTGTGGGCTTATAACAAGTGTCCTGGTTAATCTTTGCTGAACACACATCTGATATCCAGAAAATGAGAGGGGTGTATGTGTAAAAAATGATATGGTCAACCAGATTAAATAATTATTGTGACCTTCTATATGCTTGTTATGGGTTACCAGGTCGGTGGTGCCTTCCATCAAGATTAGGCTTTCCTCAAGAGTATGTATGTATTTGAGCTTATATAGCGCACAGCTACCCGCAGTGGGTTTCCCGGCGCTTGCTTAGGGAACCCGTCCTGGTATTCCCCTGTGAGATAACCCCGGCAGGGTATCCACAAGGTGAAAGCCAGGCATCCCGCCGCAAGGGGCCGTTGTGGAGATTAAGCAAGCTATTGCCCAGAGTCGCAGAGTGTGAACCCGTGAGTCGAGAAGGCACCGGAGCGAGAATTATCGAGTTCATGGAATTTTTAGCCCAAGACCCGCCGAGGCGGGGAATTGAACCCTGGTCCAGGGCCGATCTCAGCTTCCGGGTCTGCCGCCTCTAACCCCTGAGCCACACTTCTCCAGTAGTGTAGTAGTGCCATCCCAATGGTTCATGTGCAACACAGACATTCTTTATTTCCCATCATGTTGAATCCCCCAGTTCAGACCCTCTGCTTAGTGAATGACCTTTCCCCAGTTTCATGTGGTGAACTACTAAAAGATTCTGGTGACTCTCCCTACCTAGGGGTTGCCTGAAGACTTGGCAAGAATTTGGCTGAACGCCCCTGCTAGTATGCATTTGGTCTAGCTGGCCTTTTTTCCAGGTCCTGTGCAATTTCAACAAGACTAGAGATCCTGTAAGATCAGGTGGTCATTTTGGGTATGAGTATATGTAAACCACACTCAAAGAATGTACCAAATACTAAGTTTTCCTAGGTTTCTTCGAGAAACCTCGGCACTAGCTCACACTAAGGACTTAGCTTTCTTACCTGTTTCAGGTTCTCAATCCACTTCGACTACAGCAGAGACGGTCCAGTGATGGCTTTTTGTTCTGTACTCCTCGATCCTCTACTGATCCAGTGGTGAGTGTTCCACAAAAATACTTAAGTGGACAGAAAACACCTTCAGGCTTTATAGAGGCTAATTCATTTATATATATATATATATATACCCAGATTTGTTCGGCTGTTCACATAAGTCTCGAAAAAAAAATTAAAAAATATATCTTTCCCAAGGAAGTTTTCAGTCCTCTGAGCCCCTTCCCTTTGGCCGTAGCTTGTTTAAACTTGATGTTTTTCTGGGTATCAAGAATGGGCTTGCCTCTCTGAAGAGCAATAAGTGGTTACATTGAATTATGTTTTTTTTCCCTCCTTTCTCTCTTGCCTTTCTTTTTTTTGTTTTTTCTTACTTCTAATCCTTTCTAAACTAAATCAGGTTCCATATTCTTCTCCCTATGTTTCTTTATATTGCTGTCCTTTAATCATGATGTTATGTTGTACAGGGCTTCTCCCCATGACATTCATTCCTAATTTTAAGGCTTTTCTTAGAAAACTTTATAACACTTCACTCCTTTTATCCAGTTCTTTTCAATTAATTGCCTTGTGCAGTCCATCCTCAGACCACACATAGTGCTTTCCTGACTCCTCTAGGAACCCAGATAACCACCAGTCATAGTTATCTGTTGTGTTCATGCTTTCTCCTGGTCTTCTGTTTCTGCTGATATCCCCAGTATGGTACCTTCCACCTTTTTCCCTTCATTAGGTTGATCCCCGTGCTGAGGCTCCTCATCGGCCTCCTCTTCCTTTGGCTTGATCTTCTTTGCTGCTTTTCTTTTGAATTGCACATTGTTATCCTCTGATGTCTCCTTATACATTTTCTTCCTTCTTGTCCTTTTCTGGTTGATCCTTCCGCTGCTTCAGGGTTTTTGTTTCTCTTTGAAATCAGCGTCAATGGAAGGGACAGTATCTCTGGTTCATGGTACATATTCCCCTGACAATACCCCCTTTGCTAAGATTGCCCAAAAATGCCAAATATTCACAAAGATCTAGAGCATTTCTGCTCTCCCCATACACTGTGTGCTGCCTAGCGCCAATGCAAGCACCCTCGCACCATAGTGTAAGGGTATGGTGGTTTAGTGGCCTAATGCATCCACTCCATGGGCCTGTGTTCGACCTCATGGTCACAGGTTCAATTCCTGGTGGGTCCACTCAGCCTCTCATCCTTTCTGAGGTCGACTAAATGAGTACCATTGAGTTGGGTAACAATAAACATCTATTATTCAGCGCCAAGTTGCATTGTTGGGGTTGAATGTCCGCTTTACAAATACACGTTATGTTATGTTAAGGGTGCCTGCCTCACGGGCATGATTGTTTTTGTCCTGGAAGAGACCCCTTACTGCACAAAAACACTTTGCAGAGGCATATTCCTCTATCCATGTATGCTGCACAATGCAGCACACATGAAAAAACGAAGTACAGAGGAAAAATAAAGATATTTCTCCTTGCTACGCCTCTGTCGGTTAGGCGCACCACTTTGGTGCAAACCCCAGTTTACATGTCCTTGTAAATCTGGGTTAGCGTCAATATACATGGGTGGATGCATGCGAATGCCTGTGCTCCACCCATGTAACACCCGATGCAAAGTAATGCAAGGCAACGCTATGCTTTGTATTTACTAAAACATGCAAAGCCACGCAAAGTGGCTTAGGAAATGCCAAAAATTATTTTGTGTTGGGCTGCATCACAAAAGTGACACAAACCTGTTCCAAAAACATAGTTAATCAGGGCCCTTGTTTCTATAGGATAGAACTTCCTGAATATGAATAGCATAGGAAGATCCACCCCCATGTTCACCACCTATTTCAAGGGCTCAGTGAATATTTTAGTTGTTGAAAAGCACTACAGAACTTTAAAAAAGGTTCTTGTAATTGCCATTTGCTTTTCTTTCTTACATAAGAAGTCAGTCAAGGATCCAGTGATATGTGAAAAATAAGGATGAAATCGACAAGAGTCTTCTATGCATAAAAAGGATGCTTAAGCTTTTTTTTAATCTGAGGAAATGAAAACTGTTGGACTGCTTCTACCTTAGATTTACAAAATACTGTGAAGCAGTGTGTTCTGGGAATTATACACAAACCTGTGCGAAAAAATATACCACGTGAGTTTGCTGACGTGGGACTTGCTCAACCAAGGAGGTGCATAGCGATTAAATGGTTAAGGCATAAACCACCAGATGTGGAACTGAGAAAAAGATATGATCGGATGGTCACTGACTTAAAGAAATTAGAATATAAGATTTTGGAACTGACGATAAAGCAGTTGAAGAATTAGCAAGGTGGGCCGAAATGATACAACTATTGACAATGGGTGAAAGTAGTCAAAACATGTGACGCAACCAGTAAAGGCAAATGTATAACTCTGTCCAGGGACAGTTTCTGATTATACTTGGGAAATGTGATGAAAGATGCCCTTAAATTTCCTGGGGTAAAAAAGAAAGAAAAGGAGTATACAGCAGTGTAGGTTGACAAGAAAGCACTTACTATTGCTGTTTGCACATGCTAAATGGTAAATATAATGTGTATATAAAGAAATAAAACAATACCAGTTGTTCATGTTGCAAAAATGAATACATTCTTGACGAAACATATTTTACCTGGCTGGCTGCTATCATGCTACTCTTTGGGATTAGATGCAATCCTGCTTGTGCAATTACGGAAAATACTTCATTTAGAGGTCCTATTGGAACGGTAAATGACATCAGTGAGACCTAAAGTAGTGAGTTTTTTTCCCAGCCTCCATTTGCTCAATCATCCTGCCTATCCGAGGCATTGGATAAGCCTCTAGTTGCAAAATGAGATTAACTGTTCAAAAATATATGCAAACCTAATGTGAATTCCCTTCAATGCAAGATGGTTTAATAGCGCCCATCTTTAACATGTTCTACCTCCTCTTGAACTGATGTGCTTCAGGCCTCCTTATATAAGTGTTGACTAGCTATCTTTTGAGGTTCAATGGGGATATAGTGATGGATTGAATTGATGCATCCAGGTTCCTCACTGAATATTCGAAGCAAGCCTCTAAGCATAAGTCCAAACTCTTCATTCTGTTTCTGATCTAAGCTGTCACCCACCTTCAAAATAGTGAGACTATCTTTCAATTGGATAGTGAAATGTTGTACCTCTTATACCTAGTCTTCTGACTCTTTCCAATGTTTCAATAAATGTGTATAATATATCTGGTAATTTTTCTTGCCTGGCATTTCAATTTTATGTCACTTCGTTGATCCATTGTATTATTTTATAGGGAGCTTTCTGTCAAGAACCACTCATCTGAAGCCCAGGTGTTCTGCAGGAGCGAAGTGATTCCTACAAACCCTCCAGAGAATAATCAACGGCACACCCTAGAAGGACGTGTGATGGTGAACGATCTTTAGGGGATAGTGGGTTGGGATAGGAAGAGAGAGGGATGACTAAAAAAAATGCAGTGTGTGCTGTGTGAAGGTTTAGCTGGATTAATGCATTTCTGACTCTTCCCAGGGTTAAATCTATATTCTTTCCTTTTGTTCCACTTGGGTCACCTCCTGTTTTATTTCACATAGGTTTGTCATTGTTCACACTTGGAATATCCGTTTGCTTCATAGAGATGAAACAATCTTAATTCCAGATTGATTTGTGCTTTTTGTTATTTCATTCGATGTATCGATCTGCTTTATCCTTGAGTCTTTCCTCATTAGCCTTATTAACATGGGTTTACTATTCATTCTTTAAGGCAAGTGTCCTTTTAATATGAAATCTTTGTGTTAATTAGCTCATTGTTTTATCAAATTTGTTTTGCATCATGATCTTTGACTTTGTTTAATATTTATTTTTGTAGAGGTTTGTGCACTATCCTTTGTAATTGCCGATTGCTTCATTTTACTCAAATCTTTTTCTCTTTTGTGCTATCTTTCAGGGTATAGAGCTACCACTGTGAAGAAGCAGGCCAGGACACACTAAGAACATGCCACTGAAAGTGTGCGTTGATCAGGAAAGAATGAGGAATAGTCATCCACCAGTACTGCGAGCTGCAACTCCATGGGACCCAGGCAGGTAATCAAGGCTTCACCCATAAAGTCTCGAATCCATTCAAATGGCTTCAAGACTGGATAGGTTATTTATGTTACTGCGTACAAGATGGCCACCAAATCCCTGTTTGGACCCTAAATCTAACAAAAGTTCGGGTCTGCACTCTTTTCAATAAAAAAAACATCTCCCAGGAAAGGGTACCTGCTGCAACACACATGGAAACCTTCTAACATAAAATATATGAAGGGGCATGAACACAATATATTGATGCACAGAAATCGGACAGAGTATGAAGGATGTATGACGTTACAACGCATGCTTTTACAGCGCATGCCTTTACAACGCGGTTTTTACAACGCATGCCTTTACAACGCATAGTGCTTTGGGGCGCTGGATAGTGAATAGTTTAATTTACTATTCCAACTCCAGTCCCCGTGGATAGTAGGGAAGGTGTTGGATAGTACATTAAACCTATTCCCTATCCTAGAGCGCCCCCCAGCGCAATGCGTTGTAATGGTTTGCGTTGTAAAGGTTGGGGCGTAATGGTAGTGCGTTGTAAAAGTTTTGTTGTAAAGGTTGTTTACCGGGTATGAAATGTATAAGAGATTGGGGAAAAAGCACATGAGGTAACCGATAAGTGGGGCAGGGGCTGAAGGTGCACGAGAGATTGAAGCTGTGTTGTGTGCAACACTTACCATCTTGCTAGGAATTTGTTTTCAATTGATGGGAGCATGACTAATACTTGATCCCCTGGTGAAAAGATCCTTAGCTTTGTACCCTTATTATAATACTACTTTTGTTTTCTCCGGGTGTCCCGATAGTCTCTTGAACTTGCTTTCCGTACATTTTCCAAATGATTTTTCAACTGGAAAATATATTCCAGTAATAGTGTGGCTACCGAAGTCTGTTCTTCCTAAAGTAGATCAGAAGTGACTCTAACCAGCAGGGGAGAATCCCGCTTTCTCTGTATGGGGAGATTACCAACACCTGTTTGAATCAGGGCTGAGGGGTGAAGTGTAGGGCAAAAAAAGGGTAAGTGTAAGAGAGAGATCGAGAGAGAAGGTGACTGCAGCTGGCGCCTTCAGAAATGGCAGTACTGGTTAACACCCAGGAAGTGCAATCATTGTCCGCGTCATGTAATCTGCTGGTGGATGGAGGACAATTCATTAGTAAGATACCAGAAACAGGTCAACTTAAAATATACAGATTTTATAAACATGGGGTCTTATCACCAAGAATAGTGGGCATTGCGGTAACTAGTCCAACAGCGACCTCGTGACTGTTGGAGAAACAAAGATATAGTTTGTTAGTGCAAGGATGCAAGATGGCTGTGAACTGAGGGAACAAGAGTAACCTGCCAATTGCTGATGCCTGGCAAAGATATTCTGGAGATATGCCTTCGTACACTTGTTCTTTTTCTCTCACCCCAGTAGTCTTCCTGCGCTTAGAGTGTCTTCTTTGTCTGCCTCAGAAGTACCTTAGTCTACGTCCCTTCAGTGCCGCACAACACAAATGACTGGTACTCCAACCTCCATTCTGCCATAGCCTCTATTGCTGCTTCGTGATTGGCCCAATCCACTTTGACTGCTGAACTGAATTGTAGCCTAGTCATATTGATGGTTTCTGACACATGCATGAAAGAATATTCGTGTGAATCCTGAAATAATTAAACAACCCATGAAAGAGTGATTCATTGTTCTCAGTGGAAAAACAGCATGTGGTTATATCATATCCCAGGTCAGACCCTCCTCACCCATCAATTTCCACAATAAAATGATTTATGTTGAAATTGTATTTATCTACCAGGCCGTATGACTGCAGTGATAGGCTGATGTTTGTAATTCGGGTATTCCTAAAGTTTGACACACCTGCTGCACTAGTTTGGAGACACCCTTACCCCCTTCCCCTATACACTTCAATCATCTTGTCTTCTATGCTCTTGCATTTGTTTGTCTAGCATCTGATGTTAATTGGAACTAATGTAATTTTTGTGGAACCACATCTAAAGCGCTCTGATACCTCCGGGTCTAGCCAGCGCTAAATAAAACTCTTGAATAAATAAATAAATAAATAAACTGAAGTATACTGATCCAAAAATATCTCCATAGCACACCTGCCTCTAGCAACGTTCTGAATGATAACATTGTATATAGTGTGGATAGAGATGTTACTTAAGGGCATTATATCAGGATAACTTTAGCATAGTCAGACAGCTGTAGAATGTATGTCCTTGCGTTGATGGCATTAGGGGTCTTGTAATATCAATCTTGACACTCTCCAATAAAGGGCCTAAAATGAAAGAGGGCTTTAGGTACCTTTCCCATGGTTGTGCTTACGGCATATGGCACAGGTGTCACAATAACAATTCACCTCAGCAAATAATTCTGTCCAATAAAATCTGTCAAGAATTGCGTGCTCTGCCCTTTATTTCCCATGATGGTCAACCCAAAATGTAGGTGAGCCAGATACATAATTTGTTTTTATCGAGGTTTAGGTACTTGTAACTGTCTCTGGTTGTAGGTAGGTATTATTTGATAACCCCTTCACCTTACACAAACAAAGGGCTACTTAATTTTTCCAAGTGAGCTTGAGTGTCCCGTCGTTCTCATATTGGAGTATTCACTTTACAGCCATAAGTGTATGGAATACGCCCAGAGAATGTGTAAACATAAACCTTGTACGAACAACAGAAAGGGTGTTTAGATTTGTCACTAAGTTGGGGTCTAACCCCATTAGAGAAATGTTGGCTATATATAAAGGTAAGTGCCTTGCTGCAGCCTTGCATGGGGTTAAGATGATGGAGATTTTGAAAAAAAAGTTGCAATTTGAAGTCAAGAAAATAAATTCTTGAGATGATTACTTCCAATCTCTCAATTGACCTCTGTGTCTATTATGCATAAAATGTTAGGCATTTCCCATATCATAGATATTTTATACTTAAAACCTGTGCATCTCTGGTACTCGGTCTGGACCTTGGCGGAGACTTCTTTCACCAGGGGTATTTTAAAAGATTGTCTAGCCCTTGATTAGCCCATGAAATTCCATGGCGTCGTGATCTAAAAGAGCTCTTAAACAAGCTGGACAAAACATGTATTTTAGAAACTCCAAAGATGATAACCCGATACTTAAAGCACAAGTTAAAAAGGTTTTGCTCATTGGTAATAGAGAACATTAGAGAGTATCTATGCCATCTGTTAAATCATCAGTTCAAGGCTATTTAGTCATCTTCCAGACCAGACTGATGAAACTCAATTTTATCTTCTCAATGGTTTGAAATCATACCACAGATATAGTCTACACATTTTTGTTTAGGATTAGTTCACCATATGGTGTAATTCCCTGAAACTGGGCACTGGAATAAGGAAAGGCTCTCTTGCCCATGTGATAGGACATTAATACAATCAACATTGCACTTTCTATTATATATAGTGGTATGTAGAGTGCTTAGACCTTCCAACCCTGGGACACCTCGTGAGACAGATATGCGCTTTATAAACTGTATTATTATCATTATTGTAAATTCTATGTGAATGCAAGAAAAACATTTTTAAAACACTATTTGTAAATAGGAATATTATTAGCTATAAAAGTTCCTATATATCTTTGTAATTTGGAGGATTTAATAGTATGCATGCAATTGTATGATTTACAAGCACTTCGAGAAAAGAAACGCCTAACTTATTTGGAAAACCTGAATTATGAATGGTTTGATCTTCCATATTTAAAATTTAATGTTGTCATCTTTAAAGTTTTTACTGTATTATTGACAAAGTATGTTTTTAAAAATATTTTGACAGTTATTTTATGGTTTGCTCGTTGTATAAAACGTATAATGATTGATTGATGATGATCAGGGTCCTGGGCTTGCTTCAGGACTTCCGGCACGGGTGGATGTTCCTAGAGGACATCCCTAAAACGTCTACCCCCTCCCATCAGTCTTCCACCTCAGATAAATTCATGGAATTGTGTAGAAGCGTAAGATTATGTTGTTTCTGTTTGCCATTCTCCTTTCTTTTTTAGTCTTCTTTTCACTAATCGAGTCAGGTGCAACCTCCTCTTTTAACAAGTGATCTTCTGCCCTAATGGCTTTGTGAAGACAGTGCAATAAACCTGAATGTTGTCAGTCCCTCTGATCGTCTTGTGGTAACTAATGAACTACTCTCTCCTTGGTGTCCCTCTCTTGCTACTCGTCAATAACATAAATACAGCTGTGTGATATAGCCATGGGGTCTCTAGTTACAGACCGCATACATCAGGTTTCAATTAAGACTTCAATATTCCTCCCATTGGTTACCACTGGGAGTTTAAATCCCCCACTTTTTCTTTGTGTGTGTAATATTGAGTCTGCTATGTAAACAATTTCCACCAGTTTGACCATTTGTCTCTTGGGACATTACCCCACATTTAAAACATTAGGGACCTTGCAGATGAAATTGATGAGAAATAACTGTTTCCCTTTTCCCTTTCTCCTTACCAATGGTTTGACAGCGATTATGTCTCTAAGCTAAGATGTTTGAGACCTCGAACCATTTCCCCCATTGTCTCTTATTGTGCCTTTTTAGAACCCTCACTTAGGATACTGTTTCGCCCATGTTTGAGTTGTGCGAGGTAGGAAATGTAAATGTTTTTCCAAATAAACTTTATCTATACTTTCCTCCTTTGAAATCATTTAGCTTATAAAACAAGGCTTGAAGAATTTTCCTTGTATCCATTTCGCAGCCGAAAACTTCGATCTCTAACTCTGAGTCCAAACATATCCTTTCGAAAATGGTCTTTTTAAAGTCTACTTAAAGAGCCAGTATTTACTTCCTGATATTCTTCTTCTAAATCTCGAGTTATTATAGAAGCAATATTTTGACCAATGCATTAAACAGGCTAAGTTGCATTTTTAGCTGGTTTTTCAAAATTAGTAAAGAGAGCAGATTCTGCTCCTGCAACATATGCTCAATATGACTGATGCACATTAGGGTGCACCAAACATACTATTTATTTTCTTTAAACCCAAATATGTTTCATTTTTCACTATATATATCTTGATGTTTTCCCGGTTGTCGGGATTAAACTATCCCCTATAGAGAACATACACATGAAAAAGGTAATTGATCACATTGAGTTAAGATTGACATTTTCATCCTTTTTCTTTCCCTTCTCTAATCCTTTCTAAAGTAGTACAGGTTCTATTTTCTTCTACCTATTTCTTCCTGCATCCCTCTCCATTAAGCACACATTTATATTGCTTAGGCCCATGACTTTTTCCTAATCACATTTTTTGATGACAAAACTTCAAAACAGTGTGCTTCATGTCCAGTTTCACCTCCATTTGATATCTTATCTCGTCCAATGCAGTTCCTGTCCATAACTCACCTTGCATGGTCAATCCTCGGACAGGGCGAATGGGAAAGCTGGTGTTTTCCTGAGAATCCAGGGAATCACCAATTAGAGTCATCAGTCTGGTTTCTACTGTCTCCCAGTTTTTTGCTTCTTCTGATGGTCTGCGCCTGTCTCCTTCCTCCTGCCTCATCTCCTTCCTGCACTCTCCGGTGGCCTCCTGTCCCTTTCTGGGATCTTCTCTGCTGCTAATCATGGCTCCTGTCCAGTGTTTTCCTCTGAAACGTCTCTTTCTGCACATCACACATTTCCTTCCTGTGACAGGTCCTTATACTTTTTCTACTTAGTTTTCCTTTCCAGGTTTCCACACCCCTTCGTCTGGGTTAGTGTTTCTTACTGAGGTAAGTGCTGGTGATCAGGACAGTGTCTCTTGCGTAAGGTAAGTATTCCCCTGATGAACACCTTGCTCTGCAAAAGAAAAAGAATGTATAAGACCAAGGTCAGTGCACAACTTCCATAGCATGTTAACCATGCAAGAGAAAAGAGGCAAGAACCCCCTTTATTCTGCTTCAGTGGAGCATTGCATAGTTGAATAGAATTCTGCCCGACAGTATTGATTGCACTCCAAAGGTAGAACATCGTGCTTGACAATGTTGTGAAATTGACCACGGTTGCTCCAGACAGGGCAGAATGGTTGGCCAGCGTTAAAAGGCATATTGAAACACCATGGAAGGAACCTGGTTTGAACAAGAGGGAGGTAACTTCAGCACTTTCACTAGTGATTTCCATTTTCTGGGAGGTATGTTCAGGCCTAGAAGCCATGTGACGTAGAAAGTAGTGTGTAGTCAGCATGTCATTTTCAAATCAAAGTACAGATAGTCAGTTTCACAGAGCTATTGCTTAGATATATACTTTAACTGTTACAGCTGAGCATAGAGACCAGAATGACAAGTTGCTTAACATAGCTCTTCTCTTGTGGAGATCCATTGCATTCTGCATATGTCCTTGACTAGCAGAGGTCAGGTTTTGGAGTCCTATGTCTATGTTTTTTCCTTTCTCCCATACCTCTTTTACATGCTTGCACTGTTGGCTCATATATCTATGCAAGTGGGGGCAATGATTGGGGTAGCTGGAGATAGAGTGGAGCAATGCTCCAATGCAAGGGGTTGGTGCATCCTACATAACATGACGTGCAATTATAAAGTGCATATTCACCCTGAAGGTATCTTTGTGATGGATAACAAATATATATTGTTACTTTCAATGGTATTCATTGTATTCATCACAGAAGGATCAAGGACTGAATGGACTCGGGAATCAACCCTGTGACCATGATGGCAAACACAGATCCCTGCAGTGAGTGCATTAGTGCACTGAGCCACTATGCCTGAGTGGATTTTGGCACCTGTTTCCTTGGCTCATTGGAATAGTTCTTGGCTGACATCACTAAAGTTGCCATCAGCATGGATCAGTGAAATCTCCAGTTCCTATGACATCCAGGTACAACCCCATATGATTAATCTAAAGCTGTATTTCTCCTTTCATATTCGGTGTGCAAGGCGGACACATGGTTACTACCCAAGAGGGAAAAGAGCGACTCAGTCTTTTCCAATTTTGTGGCTGACAAATAGGCTATGGAAAAACTGTTTGAAAACACATACTTAAATGAAAAAAATTGTTAAAGAGCTGCTCCGTCTAATGCAGGGAAATAAGGATCTCTTGTCATCCCTGTTTACGTTTAAAACATTGGTGGCTGATTTTAATTTGCATCAGGGTACAAGATCATCACTGGTTTTTTGGAGCCTCCAAGATTAGCTAAAAGATGTTTTAGCTCAGATTGCTCATCTTCTTGATTTGAGTTCAGGCGTAATAAGTTTAGTCATCAAACCTGACTGTAGACTGGGTGATCGGAAAGGGGAGAAGAAAAAGGGTTGCACTAAGCTGGGTGTAGTATGTCCTGAGAAATAGGAATATGAATCCTGGAATTCTGATGTCTCAGAATCAATGGAGATTGGATTGGCGGATATGTGATCCTCTTTCCAAGAAGGAAAAGAGATGTTTGAATCTTTGTAAGTATTGTGAGAAAGGAGGTCATTTCCTGAAGGATTGTCAGGCTAAGCCAAAAACTTGTCTAACGTGGGCTCCAAGACACAGGAATCAAAAATGGAGTCACAGGAAAATGAGATGCCCATCACTAACTGTGACTGAGCTCATGGAGAAAGGTCTCATTCTGACTTACATACATTATCGAAGACCTTGGCTGTGCTACATAAACATCTGAATTTTTACAAAATCCCTTTTATTCACCCCACAGTGCCAGCAAATTGTACAGAGCTCATTGGACTCCAGCGATACCAGACATTTCAGTAATATGGTCTTTGAAATGACACTGACTATGCCAGTTGTCAAGAAAAAAAACTGATTTTATATGGGCTGTACATGGCACAGAACTTTTTTACGGCCCAACACTATGCAAACTGGATTAATTTCTTGGTTGTATGACAATGGACACACAGAAAAGTCAGTTTTGATACAATTGATGCCTGTGTATTTGGAGTAATTATTGGTGTCCCCAAGCTTTATCTTCATAACACAAAAAAAGATCGAAAATGCCACAGAGTAAATCTAGCCTCCATACAATAATATTGTAACTGTTATACTGAGTCTTCAAGATCGATAATCGCGTTTTCCTTTGCTATCGTGGAAGACACTTCAAATGTTCAATTACCCATTATTGTGGCAATCTTGACTTTCTAGCATCCTCGTTAGTTTCACCCGTCATATTGATCTCTAGCGCGGAGCAGACCTACTATGCAGCCGTACGTACAGGAAAAGCAACATTTGAAGACCTAAATTGATGAGCTTCTGACTATATATGACCTTCAGACTCACTCATTGTTTTGTCTTTATTATTTAACTTAATATGGTGGACTCCAGGCTTGCATTGATCACAGGATCTTGAAGTAAGGTTGCTACTAAGAATCTCTGCTCAGTATTTTTTTATCAAGTCCCTAAAGCTACCATTTACACAAATCTAGATCTGGGAAGGGTGCATCATCTGATCTGGCAAGGGTGCATCATCTTGTCAGAGTATGAAAATGAGATGAGTGTACTGCTGCGTTTCGAACGAAATATGGCCTCTTTGAGACCTGTATTATGCCTCTTGGACTTTGTAACTCTCGGGCTGCGTTCCAGGTTTTTCAATAAAAGAGGTCTTTTTGGGCTTTTTGACAAATGTGTGGTCATCCACTTAGATGACACCTTGATTAATTCCCATTCAGAACAGGCTGGTTTACAGCACTTGAGGGAACACCTGTTGTATATACAATTCATACTACTATTTTAGGGTTCCTGGGGTTCATTATCACTTGCAATGGAAACCAAATGGATAAGAAAAAATCGGACTCAGTTTTGACCTGTCCTACTTGTGTGACAGATGTACAAAGGTTTCTTGGCTTTGTCCAATTTTTATGTATTTCATGCACTGCTTTTCTGAGACAGTGGCCTTCCACCACTCACATGCTCCACAAGGGAGTGTCTTCAGCTGGCTCCAGAAGCTGATTAATCCTTCAGTCACCTGAAGCAATGCTTCTTCAGCACCCATACTGAGGCAGTGGGACCCTTCAGTCTAATTTATCGTCGGGCCAGGTGCATCTTAGTTTGCAGCTGGTGGTATGTTAAAACAAAGGACCTTGCAGTTTTCTGGCCTTCCTATACAGGAGATTGCTCTGTGCCGAATAAAGCAATAAAACTACACTTTAGTTAAACTAGAATTAATAGCTATTAGAGCTGCATTTCAGGAACTGAGAGATATTTTAGGATCTGATACACTGTAACAGACTATCCAGAGCAGAAACACATCCGGTTCTTAAACTATGCCCGAGGGTTGACCCCCAGGCAACTCCGACAGATGTTTTTTCTTGTGTCAAAATTGACTTTAAAATTACTTACCATCCTGGAATGAAGAATGCCAGATCACATGCATTATCCGACTTGAAAGTTTTGAAATAAAAGAGGAAGTATCCCCAGCAAGTAGCCTACAGGAGGGAACTGTAGAAGCCACTCAGACATTTCTGGATGCTGTACAAATTTCTACAGCTTCTCTTGATGAGTTGATTAGTTAAAAGACGTAATTCAGAGTATTAACAATGTTCTCATTTTACCAGGGAAGGATTGGTTGTTCCAGCCAAAGAGTCATAACAACAAGTTATTTCTTGCTCTCATGCCGCAACTTTGGCAAAGCATCCTGCACAATTAGGGGCCGATTCCGATTCGGGAAAAAAGCATCCGTCCGAATCGTATCCGGAGCCCTCTCCGTACGAATCGTACAAGTGCGTCCGAATTGCGTAGTATGATCCGTATTTCGTCAATCCGTCCGAATCGTCACGAACCGTACGAATTGCACAGGTGAAACCGTACGACACGGACCCTCACAGTGAACCGTACGTTTCGTAAACATGCTGTATGACCGACGAGTACGATCCGGACTGGGTATGAGGACGCGATTCGTACGATCCACGTCAGGTAAGGGCGATTCGTACGGACAACCACACAATCACATACACACCGTACGGTGCGTACACCCCATGATTGCAGGGGTATGGTGCATACCCCTGCATTCATGGGGTATATGCACCGTACCCCATGATCGCAGGGTGTACGCACTGTACACCCTGCGATCATGGGGTACAGTGCATACACCCTGCGATCATGGGGTACGGTGCGTACACCCTATGATCGCAGGGGTACACACCGTACCCCTGCAGACATGGGGTGTACGTACCGAGCCGGGGGGGCTGTTCCGTACCTGTTTCGAGGCGAACTCTGCTTCTCCAAACGTTTTGGGCTCCTGTAAAAAAAAGCGTTGTACGGTGTGTACCCGACACAAATCGTATTTGCTGGGTCGAGAAAACCTACTTCGAACCGTACGGATGTCACATACAGTGGGTCCAAGGGAGAATTGTGAGGAGATTAGAGTCGTAAGGTCTTTGTACGATTCGTACAGAGTCCTGCTCCTGGTACGAATCGTACTTCATCGTACGCACGGGGACGTTGCAGGGTACGATTCGTATGGGAAAAATTCTCCGTGTGGCTATTCGGAGTGGTTTTCCCGAATCGGAATCGGCCCCTTAGTGTTGGTGGGCCCCCTGGCAAGAATTGGCTCCATTTAAGCTATGACAGAGCCTACTCTCCTTAATAGCACTTTAAGATTTAACTTGGATTTATTGTCAAGGCCACATGTGACAGACCTTGCTGCTGTGGAGATGACATGGATGCCACCAGTCCCCCAAACTGTCACCAGAGCTGGGAATTGATGGAGTACTCTCACCAACCCTGATGGTGAGATGAGGGAAAGGTGAAGGGATTGGAGAAGAATAAGTTGTATGGACTTGTTGGTCTGGTCCCTGTGACCCCTAAATTCACTCAATGCAGAAGTCGTCTCTTAGTGCTTTCTAAGTGAATTGAAAAGCAGATGACTAAATAAAATGAGTGAGGATAGAGTAACAAACACACACACATTAGCCAAATTCACAAACATGTTTGCCATACACTACTTTCTATGTCACAGTATTTGTAGACCTCTGAATATTTACCTTCCGGCAACTGGAAAACCTTTTTGAAAGTGTTAAAATTATACCACTTTTTTGCAAACCAGGTTTCTCTATCTAAATAACATGTCTTTTAACACTTGCCAAATACGCTCTTTTTTCTTAAATAGCCATTATTCCTTTAATAACTTTTTCTTGTATTATTTTCTACCATTCTAGGCCAATCAGCATTGCTGCATGGAATACTCCAAAGCTCCATGTAAGAAGAATTATATTTATTTTTGTCTCTTATCTTATGTTGTTGGTATGCTGCAAAAAGTGTGCAATAGCATTGGTGATGTCCTCTTTTGTTTTTGCAGCTTTTTGAACACTCTTCTCCCAAGCAGGAGAGGATTGAGGGTTTTGGAGCAAAGAGAATCAGCTGAACACCTGTAGTGTCTTGTGAGTTAGAGACGATGGCACCCTTTTGGTTCCTGACAGACTCTGTAGAACAGTAATGTAGATGCGTCGGTGATAAAATTCATGATGTGGAATGTTCAGTTAACGGTTACACACTGAGGAATAAAGACTTGTAATACTAAGCTTCATGTGTGTCATGATCATTTGCATGAATCCTGGTTGGGGAGTATACTACCACTGGCGATAAGATAGGGGATTATGTAAGCCCCACGATCCGAAGAACCGGGAGTGTTCTCCTGGAGAGTTTCCTATGGTTCAATAAACTGTTCATGCATGCCATGTGTGCCTCGGTCGAAGTGAAAATCCATAGTTGGCGTATGTAGAGTCAAAGCGTACCCTCCAGCCAGCGCAATGCCTGTGAAGAAAATGAAGGTCTTACAGAAAGTTTGTTTGTCATTGGCTAGAAATTTGCTGGTAAATTCGAGTTGAGAGGTACTTTGCCACAATGTGACAAAGAGCTGTCATTCATGCAGAATGACAATGCTAACAGCAGCGACAACCAGGTGCAGAGAAGCGCTGAATGCAGTGATAATCGAGTGCAAGAAAGTGCTAAAAGTGGAAACATTTCTAACACAAAGAAACGCTAAGCGCAGTAGAATCCAGGTACAATGCAAAGAGGTGAGAGGGGTGAAGAACCTGTACAAGAAACAAAGCCGCTAGTCACCGCCAAAGAAGAAGTGCCTTACAACCGGAGAGCAGGTTCGATAACCCACATGTCGGCACACAGCTATTGCTTGACAAAGGTGCTGGTCCAGGTGGGCTGCAGACTCTGCCAGAGCGTGCTCTGCTCCAGGTAGCAGAGAGTTCCACAGGTTATGAGGCTGCCACATTCCTAAAGCCACTGCTTCCATTCGATACCACCAAAAAATAATATATTGGCGACAGATTGAAACCTTGGATGATTTCATTGATGTGCTGGAAGTAGCAAATGACAAAAAAGGTAATTAAATATTTAAAAAAAAAATTGTGGGTGGAGTTAAAGAAGTGATAAAGAAAAAAACACAAGGTGATGAAGTGATGTACCATCAAATCAATGAAGCATTAAACACCAAGTTCAATCCAATGACAAATGTCGACTATGAAAGGTAGATTTCACGTCAGGAAAGGAAGAGAGCTGGTGAAACAATGGAAGTGTTTAGAGAAAGACTTCATTCGCTCATAACGCATTGCAAGTTCAATAAGTTCAATGATGAAGAGGCCATGCATCTCAAAGTAATAGATGGTTGTCTCTCCGATTCCTTCAGACGCCTAATGTTGAAAGAGACACTCAGCTTGGAGAGTGTACTCCTGGCTGCCACAACGGAAGAAAGAGCTAACAACCAAGCAGTTAACATCTAAGTCGGAATGACCCAAAATGATTCAGCGCTGAGTGTGAAAAGAAAGTCGAAATACAAGGTAGAAGGGCATAAAGTAATGTCTCTAAAGAAAAAGAAGTTGTGTCTTTGATGTGGGTTTTCCTTTACACGTGAAGATAAATGCCCCACCATTAGACCGATATGCAAAGGATGCAGGAAAGAGAACCATTTTGTAATGGTTTGCAAATTGAGGAAAAGATCAAGTGCATCACATCAAGGAAATAAAAGGATGCCAGAACGTTCCAGATGCAACACTCTACGTACACCCACAAGGCCAAGTGACCTCAGCAGTTGAGGCAAGTAAAAATTGAATGACATTGATTGTAATCAAATTCCACTTCTAAAAGTTTGTCTTCATCATTGTCAATTGACATTTAGGAAGATGAGTGTGTAATGTCAATGTTGACTGGTGGATGACTTGCTCACGTAAGTTTAGCTTCGTCCAAGGAAGAATGCCGGTTGCAGCTAGGTTGGCAAGTGAAAGTGCAAAATTAAATTGGACACAGTCTCAAGATCACACTGAAAGTGAATGGATGCTCCATACCTTATATCATAGACAGTGACGCATCAATAAATATTGTGCCAGCGGAAAAGCACAATGAACTATCTGCAGATCCCTTTTTAACCCAGTTGAAAACTAAAGTGTATACGTGAGCTGCTTTGACGCCACTGCAAAGTCAAGGTTTAGTGATAGCAACTGTGAAGCATAAAAAGATTAAAGTAAAATCACATGTTCATGTCTCACCAGGTACTTCATTAAGTGCATGTTCACTCAGTTTCAGTACTGCTGCTGACATTGGCTGATTTCCGTAAACTATATTATCAATGCTTATCATGAGATGGGGAATCTGTTTCCATCTTTGTTTCATAGGCTAGGAAGACTTAAGAGCATGAAAGTGCAACTTCAGATTAGTAAGGGCATTCATCCTGCTGTTAAACGGCATCATCATATTGCATTTTATTTACAAGAGGCTGTTGAGAAAGATATTGAGACATTATTAAAGAACAGCATTATTGATCAATCCACAGGTCCGATGCCATGGGTATCACCCATAGTGGTAGTGCCAAAGAAGGATATAGAAGGAACCATGCGCATCTGTGTCGATTTGCACCACGCGAAGAAAGAAATTGAAAGAGAACAACATCCATGTGCACACATTGCTGACATGATTACGCAGCTGAATGGAGATAAAGTCTTGTCCTGCCTTTATCTGAATAATGGGTATCACCAGCTCGAAGAAGAATAGAATTGCAGGTACATTACCACCTGTTTGACTCATGTTGATTTATTTAGTTATAAAAGGAGAGTACTAGCAGACCTGGGCCTCCCGCCCTATTTGCTAGCCATTCTTCCCAGGCTCCATGCAAATAATTTTTCCCAGGTGAGGTGTGGTAGGCATGGCGAACTCACAGATCAATTCCCCGTTCAAAAAGGAGTTCGCCAAGGGTGCGAATTGGCGCCAACGCTATTCAGCCTCTATATAAATGGCCTTGTGGAACACTTGAATGGTGTGGAAAATAACGACGCCCCTAAATTGGTTACCGGTAGAGTGCCCGCTCTGATGTTCGCAGACGACACTCTGTTGTTGTCGAGAACATCATCGGGCAATCAGAGAATATTTGATGGCTTTGTGGAGTTTTAAGACCTTCGGGGTTGGAAATCAATTTAGGAAAAACAAAGTTTATGATTTTTAACCCCCCTAAGCACGTACGCCCAAACCCTGTTTTACATGGTACTCCCCTCGAAAGGGTTAAAACATTTGTTTATTTGGGTGTCACTCTAACAGAGAATTTTGGTTGGAACATGCAGATCGCTAAATCCACACTCAAGTTATCCCAGCTAGCGGGGGTCATAAGTAAATACTTTAGGGCGTCTACTTTTAGGCCGGTGTCCCCAGCCCTCGAGATATACTGCCACCAGGCTAGGCCGGCAGCAACCTATGGGGCTGAACTCTGGGGGCACAAGCAGATAACGAATCTTAAAAAGGTGGAGCAGTCTTTTGTCAGAAATTTAGTTGGGTTACCATCCAGTACGCCATTGATCCCTCTTAGATTTGATCTTGGCATGTTGCCAATAGAGGAGATCACTAGTGCTAGACCAACTATGTACTGGAAGAGGTTGTGGTCAGTCCCTGAATTGGTTGCATACAGAGCGGAATTTTCTGAGATCTGGCCTTTCCTCAAAAACCAAAAAGATCCCTTGGCTCCAGCACATTAGTGCTGTTAGTACCCGTTTAGGTTTCCCTGAACTGTGGGAAACTCCTGAGATTTTCTGCCTCGGGATATCTAAGAATGAACTTCTTTCCCAGATACGTATGTTAAATTACCAAACATTAATGAGCTCTGCATCACTGAGTAGGCTGACATCTGAGTTCCTCCTAATTAAACCTGAACCCAAAGTTGAGGAATTTATGGACCTAATTGAGCCTCCAGTTGCTCGAAAGCTATATTTACAGTTAAGGCACAGCACTCTTCCTGTTAGGTCCTTTACATCTAAATGGTCAAATCCTAACAACGAAGTTTGCCCAGCATGTAGCTACAAAACTGAGAACGTAACCCATGTACTGTTTTTCTGCCCTGCCTATTCTGCAATTAGAAAACGCTGGCTGATACCCATCTGCAAGAACTTGGGACTTTTGCACTTTACACAGGCCTGTAGGATACTGACCCATGATACCCATCCTCCAATTGTGTTTGCGGTCTCTCGTTATTTATTTAATATGTGGCGTAGGAGATATACCTTTTTAACTTGATTGCTGTATACACTGTTTTTAACATCTTGTACTGTGATAACTTCTAGTTTAATGCTCTTTTTTAAAAATGTTACGATTATTTATTGTTTTATTGTCTGTGCTGATGTATTTTATATGCTCTTTTTATGGTCGCTTGACCGAAATAAAAGTTATCAAAGCAAAGATATAAAAGGCTAAGTTTCGGAGTGTCATCAGCTGCAGAACCTTTTCAGGATGTCATTTATCACATAAATACAGCCAGTCGTAAATGCTTTCAATTACAATAATAACATACTAGGTTTTGGGGCCACACGAATGGAAACATGATAAAGCTCTTAGACAAGTGAATCGTATACTTGCCGATGCAGGTCTCACTTTAAATGCGCAAAGTGTGAGTCTCATCAAACCAAACTCAAGTTCTTTAGTCATATCTTTTCTGATGAGGGAATGACTCCACATTCAAATAAAATACAAGGCTTGTCATCCACTTCTCCCCAACCAGATAAGACTATGCTGCAATCCTTCCTTGGTATGGCGAGTTGCTATTCAAGGAATATTGACTTTGCCACTGTATGTGCCCTATTGAGAGACTTAACAAAATGTCCCATTTCAATAGTCAAGTGATTGTGAACAAAACTTCAAGAAAATGAAGCATGCAATTAGGAACACCACTGAGATGGCATAGTTTGATGCAAAATTGAAGACAGGGGTTGTTAATGCAAGCCTAGGAGGGTTGGGTGCTATTCTTGCTCAGCACACTGGACATCCCAATGCCCCAAAACACATTATGGATTATGCTAGCCGAAGTCTGTCATCAACCAAATGTTCCTATTCACAACCTGAAAAAAGAAAGCCTCCCTATGGTGTGTGCTTATGAGAATTTTCATGTGTTCCCATATGGAAAGGATGATATGGATATGATATGGACATATCATACTCAATAAACCCTGTAACACAACAAGACCAAGCATTAGCTTTCAGATTCATACCTCCTACAGCTGAGCAGATCCAGAAAGAAATCCACACCACCAACTCAGGTAGTCCAACGGACCCCTGTCCACCCAGAATCATGCAGGCCTGTTCCATAGAACTAAGCCTAGTTCTGGAAAAATTATTTACCAAAATAATTAATACCAACATCTTCCCAGATGACTGGAAAATGATATCCATCAGACCACTGTTAAAGAAACCCAATCTAGACGGCGAAAATCCCAATAACTACAGACCCATAGCCAGGATCCCTTTTGCCGCAAAAATTCTGGAGAAGCTATTAAACAAACAGCTCTCTCAACATCTGATGGACGGAGATTGGCTGGACCATTCACAGTTCGGTTTCCGGGTAGAACATGGGACGGAGACAGCACTGATCACAGCAGTGGAGGAACTCAGGAAAATAATGGACAACGGATCGAAGGCCGCGCTGATACTACTCGACCTATCAGCGGCCTTCGATACGGTCAGCCATGAAATCCTGATTACTTGGTTAAAAACAGCAAACCTACATGACTCAGCCTGCGCCCTTAAAGCCTCCTACCTAGAGAGCAGAACATTTTCAGTTGAATCAGGAGAAGCGAAATCAAAGCTGTTTAGCCTACCATGCGGAGTCCCGCAGGGTTCATCAATGAGCCCCACTCTTTTTAATCTATATGTAGCTCCTCTTGCTCAAATAATAAGGAACAACGGCTTCACCCCTATATCTTACGCCGACAACACCCAAATTGTAGTGTCAATAAGTAAGGAGGTAAAGGACACAGCAGAAAAATTCCAATGCTGCATGACAAAAATCAGCCAATGGATGAAAATGAACTGCTTAAAACTGAACGGCGACAAAAGTGAAGTCATGATACTAGGAGGAGACACAAACATATGGTCCCCTGTATGGTGGCCTACAGATATGGGAAGATGCCCAGAGTCGTCAGAAAAGGTGAAAAACCTAGGGATCATGTTAGACACTAACCTTTCTTTTGACGCTCAAGCAAGCAAATTAGCTTCGTCACTATGGTACATCTTAAAAATGATTAAAAAGATTTTACCATACATACCATATGACTCACGAAAGACAGTAGTGACAGCATTGGCCTTGTCCAGACTGGACTACGGAAATGGCCTATATGCCGGAGCAAGAAAGAAAATCCTTCTTAAGCTTCAACGCCTGCAGAATGCAGCAGCTAGACTGATACTGGAAATACCAAAATACGAAAAAGTAAGCCATAAACTAAAAAGTCTGCATTGGCTCCCAATCGCAAGCAGGATACAATTTAAATCACTATGCTTGGCATACAAAGCAATAAACGGAACCGGATCAAAATTCCTAAAAACACACCTGCAACTATATGAGCCAAACAGACATCTTAGATCCAGTCAAATGAAACTCATAAAGGTACCCAGATTCAGAAGAACCAATTGGGGCGGTAGAAGTTTTCTGGTACAGACGGCAAGAACATGGAATCAACTACCGATAGACATAAAAAACAGTCCATCCCTGAAATCGTTCAGAAAGGAGGTTAAAACATGGCTTTTCGCTAAACATCTCTAACCATACACCTTCAATGAGCTATTGGGATTTCTAAGCGCCAAGACGCCCTCGGGCATTTGCGCGCTATACAAATAGAAAAATCAAATCAAATCAAAGCATTTCACAGTTTTCTCCAACCACCAAGCATTTCTCACAATTTTCAACAATCCTAAAGCTAAAATGCCTCTTTGCATTGCGAGATGAGGGTCGAGCTGCAGGAATATGATTATATAATTGTTCATCATCGAGGAAAATATCAAACCCTGTTGACTACTTCCCACATGCGACAATACAGTGTCATGGCACTACTTCTAAAGCAGCTGATGCTAATGTTAACTTAATTGTGAAATGCAGTACCCCTGCTGCCATATCGGTAGTACAGATCATTGCTGCCATGAATAAATAACAGGGATTTGTTAATACTCAAAGACATTATTATACACCAACCTCTTCATGATGACCTTGAATACCAGAAATTGTAAAATGTGCAGTAGAACTTTCAATTAAACCAGAATGCATCATCCTATGAGGGTCAAGAATTTCATACCAAAGAGTCTGAGATAACAAGTTATTGAACTGGCTCATATTGGACGCAGTGGAGTTGCTGCTTCGAAACAAGCTCAATGGGACTGAGTGTGGTTTCCTCGTCATGATGAGTGAGTTGAAAGAGAGTTAAAGGCCAGTCATTTGTGCAACTGTTTGTCATCCAAGACATCCCTACATCCGTTTAACATGTCCAATCTTCCACAGCATGCATGGGAGACAATAGCAATTCATTTCTTTGGACCTCTTGACAATGGACATCATCTACTAGTAATTGTTGATTAATATTCCCGTTTTCCCCTTGTGGAAGATCTGTCATCAACTACTTATGACAGAGTCATTGAGGGACTAGAACGTATCTTAGTAACCTGGGGTGAAATCTGACAATGGCCCACCTTTCAATAGTTGAGAATTTAAAGGTTTGCTCACTCATTTAAATGTCAAGCATCAGAAATGAACAACTCTCTGGCAACAGGCAAATTATGTGTTTGAGAGATTTATGAGTACCCTCAAGAAGACCATTCAATGCGCTGCACTAGAAAAGCTTGAACTCAAATCAGTTCTTCAGTCTACGCTTCATGCATACAGGTCTACTGACCATTCTACCAAGTGACAGTCCTGCCACCTTAATGTTTGGGAGAGCCATAGGAACCAAATTGCCACAATAAACTTCTCACCGCTTATTCATTTCACAAAAGAAAAATGATGACCTATGTGAACAGACGCCACTGTGCTTGGAGCACTGTTTTCAAAAGAGGTTACCAAGTTATTGTCAGGCAGAAACACAAGTCTGATGCTTCTTTCGATGCTGACCTACTAAGGATTGTGACTAATAGGACAATTAGTGACTGCCTACTGTCCTGAAAAGTCCATTACATGAGGTTCTTCCCATTTTAGGCACCTGCCTCGATCTTCACCAACTCCAGATATCAGAAGTGAGACGTGTCCTCCTGAGAATCTGGAAAGGCCAATTACTGCATAAATGTCTCTGTCACCACTGCCAGCCATGGAAACTTCTGTGGTATCTCTGCAGCCTCACAAGACCAGATCTGGGCAATTAATTTGAGCACGAAAATTATTTATTGAAGAGTTGTGCTGTATATGTGTATTATTGGTACTTTTTATTTAACAAAGGGAGAGATGCATTGTCTTGTAAGATAGAGACAACTGGACCTTTTGACTCCTGACTGACTCTGTAGTACAATGACGTAGGTTCATGGGTGATAGAATTCATGATGTAGAATGTTCAGTTAACGGTTACACGCTTTGGTATAAAGACGTGTAATATGAAACTCTGTGTGTGGCGTAATCATTTGCACATACCCAGGCTGGAGAGGACGCTACAGTCACCCATCTTTGAAGTGAAAAGAGAACAACAAACCAGAAATAGGGAATGAGTGCAGAGGGAATTGTGTATAAACTGCACCACACACAAAATGATTACCTGCTATCACAGGATCTCGTAATCCTGTTGAACCTCACTGAAGCTAAAAACAAGACCTGCAGGATTAGGAATCGAATGCAGACTAGCAAGGGTGTGCAGTCAAATATTGCAAGATCCACTGTGTACAAAGAAGATCACAAGAGGAGTTCACTCCATACCCTTTCCGTTCAACTAGATAATACAATTATCCTGTTAATATTTTGTCAATCAAGAATGTCTTTCACCTAAGCTAAGTATGGGCAAATTTTGCGAATTCGCGATTCGCAAATTTGCGTATTTACGAATTCGCAATCCGCAAAATTCGCGAACT
Source organism: Lissotriton vulgaris (assembly GCF_964263255.1). Taxonomy (NCBI): domain Eukaryota; kingdom Metazoa; phylum Chordata; class Amphibia; order Caudata; family Salamandridae; genus Lissotriton; species Lissotriton vulgaris. The sequence continues at coordinate 735,913,352 of NC_141698.1, forward strand.
TTCGCGAATTTGCAGATTTTTTTTGTGTGTGTGCAAGGGTTTCCGCCAGTTCGCGAGGGTTTTTTACCAGTTTGCAAACGCAAACTTACTTGTCGGGTCGCAACGGTCGCGACCATGTTGTTTCTACGTCTGGTTCATCACAGCACTCTGTTTCACCACTGCCACCCTCTGGTTCACCCATGCCACCCTCTGGTACATCACTGCCACCCTCTGGTTCATCACTGTAGATTATGGGGGGAAAAGCACACCTGCCCTGCCTCAACTGACATGAATTAATTAGGGGCTGATTAATGTGTCACTGAATTTGAACTTCAAGTCTGGCACCTGCTTCCTTATCTGTAATTGCTTTCTGTTGCAGTGTAATTTTTTTAACAGGACCTTTGTGGCATACTTGTAGCTATTCTCTGAGCCTGCTGTGAGGGTCAGAGCAGGGTCATAGAATAGTTGCAAGTAGGCAACTGAACTCTGGAGGGGCCCCTCAGGAAGCACTACAGGGAATGGTTACTAATGATGAGCTTGAACTTTTGCACCTGCTGAGTGCTTTCAGTTGTGCAAAAATCGTTTTTCTACAATTTCGCGGGATTCGCGTGGCCCGAATTTGCGCGAGATCGAATTCGGAAGCCGCGAATTCGTGCAAATATGCGATTTGTTTTTTTTGCGGTGTGTTATTTTGCGTGGTTTTTTGCGTTTTCGCGAGCCGCTTGTAGCGCAACAACGCAAAGTTACCCTAGCGGTCGTACATGGGCGCGGCTATCTTGTTTGCGTGACGTATTTCCGTTTCCGGGTGCTATGTGTAATCTCGCGAAGTGTGCGGCTCGCTATACAAGTTCGCGTGTGATCGCGGGGGAAATCTTGCGCGAACTTACCCACGCGGTCGTGAACGGGCGCGGCCATCTTATTTTTCATTCATTGCTATGGTTCTGGGCATCCTTTCTGTATCCTCTCTCAATCTCTGCCATCCTTTGCTTGTTTGAAGTTTTTTTTAATCTATTTTACTTATCTATCCCCCTATTTTTCTAGCTCTATATTTTTGTGTTTTCTGCTACTTTTGGGTAATTTTAAACTACTTTTTTAAACTCTTTTCTTTGCTTCTTCCCTATTCTATTTCTTATTTCTTATTTACCTTCCTTTCTGCCCAGACCATGGTAAAGGGAGCCAGGAAGCAGCCTGAGAAGGGGAAGGGTCCCGCACCCCGTGCCCGGCTCCCGTGCGGGCATTTGAGGGGGGAGCTAGTGATGCCACGGGAGATCTTTAGCGTGGAGGAGGTGGCCTCACTAGTGTACTATGTACAGCGCCGCCTCCCCAGGACCATCGCGGCAGGCGGCAAGATCGCAAGCGGCTACGGGCTCTGGGAGCACCGGAAGCGGTGGGAGAAGGTGTGCCGGGCCATGTATGAACACTCTCGGGTCCGGCCCACCTACAACCAGGCCACCCACCGTTGGACGGATCTCCTGGACCGGGAACGCGACCTGCTCGACCTGCTTGGCGGCGATATCCCCGGGCTTGGTGAGTAGTAGTAGCTATTTCATCACTACTCTGTTTTCTCCTGCTCTGTGTGTTATTATATTGCAAATTTTTGTTTTTTACCAAGAGAAATAATGCTGCCGATTACATAGTAGGTAAATTATATTTCAAAATCTTCTGTGCATTTCAGGTGCACTGCTCTCCTTTCAGTAGCGTTGCTACTATGCTTATTTGTTTTCGATTTTGTGTTCATTTCATTGGCCTGAGAAATTATGTATGAGTGTAGTTTACAGAACTGCGTAATGCTAGACACTAAGGGGCAGATTTGTAATTACCGGCGCATCCCTGCAAAGTAGCAGGGATGCACCAGTAATTGTGCGCCACACCACCACCACCCATGGTGCGCCGTATTTACAATGCGGCGCACCATGGGCCCAAAACGTCACCGAAGCGTTACGCATCTGTGCCGTAAAGGCGGCGCATTGCTGGAGTTGCATCGCACCAATGGCGCAGCTCCAGCAATGCTCTGGGGTGCCCTATCTCCCCAATGCTGCATAAAGCCGTACGTCTGCTTCAAGCAGGCGCAGGGTTTGAGTGACGCATCATTGTCCTAAAAGTGACTGATTGAAATCTTGTAGATTTCCCTCAGCCACTTTTAGGATGTGTTCCTGCACAGGAACGCCCTCCCTTGCGCCGGAACGCCCCCTGATGGTGCAGGGCTTTACAACGTGGTGCATCTCCTATATGCGTCACGTTGTTAATATACGCCGCATCATGGCGCCTCTTTTGTTCTGCCGCTGCATCACAAAAGTCACGCAACAACGGAGCAAAAGAGCTGCAAGGGGCTTGTAAATCTGCCCCTACAGACTCAAGTCCAGTCCTTCCTTTGTACACCTGGCAATAAGAAGAAATAGTGGTGGTGGATTGATAGTTTGAGTATTTTAATGACTAGGAAACCTTTTAGTGTTGTCACTGATCTGCAGTCACGATGGAGTTTGTCTGTCACTTCGCGTGCTGCTGACTGCTGCCTGCCAGTCCTAGGCGAACCTTTTTAGTAGTTTGTTTAGTGAGGTACATAACTTTCCAAGTCGACGGTCCGCAAATCAAGCAATACTAATATCGTAGTAGACCACATGAGATATGTCAATATATCCCGTGGAATAGTTGTCTATTTGCTATTTCGCCAAAATATTTTGTTATTGTTCTTTTGAAATGTTTGATTTGGTTGACAACAATCCTCCATGTTTTCGGGTCTTTCTTTCTTTCATGTTGTACATCAGCTCCCCCCAGGGGCAAGAGGACAGAGGAGGAGGTGGTATCGGCTGCTGCTGCTGTAGAAGGCCAGGATCGGTCAGGCGAGGGCTCCTTTGCTGGCCCCGGTAAGTTTTCATTTTAATATAGAGTACCTATTTTTTCCTAGCGTTCCTCATTCGATTTTTTCTAAGATGTCTTTGATCTTCTTGTAGACTGTATCTAACTTCTTATCCTGCCTCTACTATGACTCCCTGTGCTATTACTCGATTATTCTTATTAGTCTGTCTGTGTAGCTAAGATTGCACATTTGGCAAAAGGTGTTAAACGAAACTCCCATTCTAGTCAGCAATAGCTCTATGCACTGAGTGCAGTCCTCTGGGATTGTCCATAATGTCTTTTCAAGTCTTCTAAATGTTTATGCTTTGACAATTCCCAACAATAAACTGTGAATGACCGCCAAGAAAGAATAAGATACTACTTTACTTTTGGTTTGGATAGGAGGACAATCCATACTACTACTGTTGCAGGGACAAATCTGCACAAACAGAACTATGGACACTAAATAGTGCATTGTTTATCAATTATAATAGGCGCAGGTAGACTTTCCACACACCTCAGTGATAACAGACTTTGAAGAACCCCCAATATCCTTACTGACTAGATAGTGTGGAGAGTCATTTAGCTCCCGAATTCATCGATGATTGATCCCCAATGATGATTAGCCAACGCAGGACAAGAGTACCGAGCCGGAGTCCAGAAGTGTCAGAGGCACGGACTCATGCTTGCAAATTGCAAAACCTTTTGCTCAGTCACTCTTGACCAAAAACCACAGAGTCTATTTAAGTTTTAAAGCTTTATTAAAAGTAAAAACATTTATTAAAATCAATCTTGTCATAAAACATAAACGGTTGATTAAAAATGGAAAAGTGCTTAGTGATTTATTTCACACATTTATTGTGGGCGAGCCGAGCCCTCACCTGGTTTGAACTTTAATTTTTCTTTTTGGTGCTGAATCGTTGGTCACTCCGTCCTAGTGATGATGATCTGATCTTGCTCTTGTTCTTAGAAGTGAAGCTTCTGTCTGTTATGAGAAAAATGGTGCGTGTTAAAAAGCAAGCATTCATCATTTGTGCCAAAAAGTGCAGCAAGACAACACCCTTCCCTGGAAAAAGGGACATTTTTACTTTAGAGTAGACAGTCACAAATTATTACATTGGTTTCTGTATTCACATTTCTTCATTCCTAGACAAAATACTAGTGAGTGGTGTATGTCTATGACATCTAACATTCTTAAATGTACTTTGTAGGTGGAACATCTGGTACCAGGGCCAGCGCGGAGGTGGAGGAGGACACTTCTGGGGAGGAGGCGGTGCAAGTGCCGGAGGAAACTGCTGTGAGGGTTGCCACGGTAGTGGCGGGCAGTGGTAAGCTCTTATATTCCTTACTTATTGAGATTGCAGATTGCAGAGTGTGCTCTCTGCATGGGTGTAGTATACTATATATGTTGTACAGTTAAGTTACTATACTGTTAAGAAGACTTTCAAATTTAGAACACATTTTTTATCAACCAAGTAGTAACCTCCTCTAAATTTACTTCAACTCAGCGGTGATTTTTTTTCTCCAAAAATCGAAATCAGATCTGAGATGAACTTGATGGATGGGATGAACGAAAAGCGAAAGAAGGGTGTAAGTAAGTGTTGAATGACGAGCAAGTTAAAAGTAATGATGACTGACAAAGAAGAATGATACGTGTTTGATTGGTGCCCGAGGTGGCTGGGAAGGAATATGATGCATGGCTGGGTGAAGGATGAAGCAAGGATGGGTGGAAGGAGAACAGCCTGGGTGGGTGAAACAGAAACTGTATGTGTGCGCAATATATCCTTTGGTTGAAATTCAAATGCAAGTCAAGCACGGATGTATGGCTTGCGGTTTCCCAAATAAAATGAAAAGCTTGTTTTCCCGTGAGAAAACGTAAGGTTTGTCCAGATGAGAGACATGAAGAAGAATGATTGACATATAGTTTGAATGGATGGATGCCTGGATCATGGTACTATCTGACTCTTAGATAGCATATGTGTATCTAGAGAGAGTAGACGGTCACTGGATGAACTAAGTGTTACTTTGAAGAGCATGTAACACCGCACCCGCACGTCCGTCCCAGTGTAGGAAAGGCAAGGAAAAGAAGTTTTAATTTTGTCCGAATACTACCATGAATAGAAGAAGTAGTATTGCAAGTACAGCATATATCCGGCTATTACGATGGCCACTCACTACCTCTGTTAATAAGTTTAGTAGAACTTGGTCATTCATGTGTGGATGTATCACTGTTCACTCAATAAAAAGCAAAGCACCTAAAGTCATCCCATATGTAAGCAAATACATACCATGTGCAGTGATAGATAATCAGATTATTGATCTTCTTCATTTTCCTTTTCTAGTATTCATTGGCACTGTAGGGTGAAAGTTAAATTAATTAAGCAGTAGCCCTTGTAATAAAGTATTCTCAGTGCCACCCGTAATAGAAAAGTAAGAGCATCACCACCTGCATGTACTGGACTGGTACAGTAAAGCAAGTCTGTCTCACTCATCATTGCGGGCGTCTGTTTTTCTCGGGTGCAAGTTGACTGCGCTGGCATTATGCCGGCTTGCAGAAGTTAACGTACCAATTTTGCTAAACAATAGAGAAGAAGAAGAAGAAGACTGGTGTACTGTCATAGTCGACTCTAATGGAGTGAGTCCATAGTGCTCGTAGAATTGATTCCTTAAACTCCCACTAATGTTAGAGCAAGGATGAAGAAGTGGGAGGTTAGATAGATACTGGCCACAATAGTTATGTACTGCGCTTGCAAGTTGCTAGTTCTACTGTGACACAACTTTCTGCTGAATCATTTTGTGTTAATCTTAAAGAGCATTGGTTACAGACTATGTCTTTCTTTCTTCATATAGATGCTCCTTCCAAACCAACATGGAAGGAGCTGGCTAAAATGGCCCGGCAACGGAGGCTGGAGGCGACTGTCGCCGAATATCGGTGGCTGGTGGCCCAGGAGGAGGGGGACACGCAGTCGACCACAACATCGACCGGGACAGCTGCATCCTCCTCCGCACTCCCTGGGTTAGCCAGTCAGCGCAGCAGGTCTCCAGCGGTACGGAGCCGGGGTACCGCAGCCACCCGCCACCGCCGAGCAGCAAACAAATCAGCTGCCCCCCACAGCAGTACTTAAAAAAGGTTGCACTGCCTTTCACTCAGGGTGTCCTACCTCGAGCAGGAGCTGTTGAACACCAAAACCCTGCTCGAGACACTCCGCAAGGAGCATGCCGACCTGGCCCGAAAAGTGAACAGCAGCCAGCAGTAGAAGGAGACTGTCCCTTGCCCCTTTTTTAAAGACTTCTGGGGGTGGGAATTGGGAGTTGGATTTTTTGGACTTTTCACGGACATTCGTTTGGGTTAGGGAGGGGGGTGGGTTGGGTCTTGCGGGAGATAATTATGGGATATAAAATACTTTAAACTTTATCTTAGCATACGTGTTTTTTACTGCTTTTGAGGCTGGTGGGGGTTTAACAGTAAGTTTGTTTTCCTGAAACTTAAGTGGCATCTTGATTCAAGTTGTGTAAGTAATTGCCCAAATGTTTTCAAAACTAAGTGCCTCTCACAGAGTAAGTGAATTCAATAGTCCTAGGACTTTACTAGTACTACCGTCAGTCTCTCGTCTCTCCTAATACTCCATTATACTACCTCCCCCCAAACGCTTATCTTACCTGTAATTTGTGTTTGGAAATAGGGCTAGGCACATGGTTGGCTGCACGGGAAATGGCGATTAAGGCTGGCAATCCTGGGCGGATGAAATGTCATCATTGCGGTGGTACTAGTGGTGTTACACAGTGGCAGTTGCAGCATATGAAAATAAAACCTTGTTTGTCCTTACCGTAGCATTATAACGGTACGATAGAGAATATAGCAGGTGACAGTACACTAGAACAGTGCCACAATGTAGCCTAACAAATGGTAAAGCATTGAAAGTATAACTACTACTTGCGTTGAATTTCTTTGACATTGGCTACTACTACAAGAAATAGTACTGAAGGTGAAGGACACAGCAGCGTAATCATTTGCCACGTCTAGGAGGAGGATGTTCTTGATGATCAATCAAGTTGACGGCGCACATGAAAATCTGCTTTCATTTGCCAATAGTCATGGGTCTGTGTCCTTATCCTCCCCAGCAAGTGTGTGGAATTATTGCTGTCATTTAGTCACACATCAATCAAAACCCACAGCCCGGGGGAAGAGGGTTAGGGTTTGGAAAATGGATGGGAATGGGGGTTTTTGGGAAAGTTTTGTTGAGAGAAGAAAAAAAAAGCACAGCATGAACAAACAATAATTGAAGATAAACAAATCTTTGGGTACAAAGTATCCATAAATCTTTTAAGTGACATAAAAGAAGTGCATGCACTACTGCATGCATGGTTACTGAAAAGTAAGTAGTACTTTCGACAACCGTGAATGACAGAATGCAACAGTACAGGGCTGCAGTAATAATTATGCGTTTACACTTGCCTATCTCTGCACTCAGAGAAACACTTCGTACATTAAATTAGGTTTGAAAAATAGCAGTAAAACCTATACAATGGCTGTAGGGATGAATTTAGTAGCAGAGCTCAAAGAAATGCAGAGTCACACTAATAGAAGTTCACAGCAATAGCATTACTTAAAAGATAATTAGACAAGAACGGATACTGTATCTGTATGTTGTTGTAGTTGTCCTGTTGAATTTGGGAAGTTGCATGCATCCAACCATTCCTCTTATTAGCGGGACTCCTGAATTCCATCTGACGCTCCGTCCATCAATGTTGGTGACCAGAAGACACCCTGTCCACCTGCCTGCCTGGCGGATGCTGAATTGCGGCTCGCTAATGTGAAGCCTGACTTCATCCTTTTTTCCCCATTGCACAGGCTGAAACCCGGCCTGTAATTATTGATGGAAAAACAGGAAGTGATATTAGAATACCACTGACAAATAAATATAAGGTATGTACGCTGTGTAGTGCAAAAAGTCACACTTTGAGTTTCCTAATAGACAGTACAATATTTTTGAAAGTGCGTACTTTGTCTGAGTCTCCTTTTGAAGGATAAAGAAGTATGGGCGAATTAATTTAGCGGATCTTTCCCCTCAAGCTAGGTGTACTGTAAACTGTGTTTTAGAACAAAATTAGACCTCCCCAGCAGTGCTCCCAGACCCTTACTGAACCCAGTCGCAAAAATGTAGAAGACCCCCAATCAGATCTCAAAAAACGTGCAATACTGCTACCTGTCAGAGGCCTAGTAGAAAATGGTGACAAAACTTACTTTGAAAGTAAAGTAGGCCCAAATCCCCCATTACCCACCATGGATTGTATTCAAACCACTTGCAAGCAAGCAAAAGTATCCATACCCAGCATTGCTCTAAGACTCGCAAACCCCCCTACAAACACCAGGAACCCCCACAAACAGCCCCCCGAAAACGGTAGAGTGAGCGAAATCTCAGAAAATGCAAAAACCTTTTCCCCAGGGATTGTCTCCAAAACACTTTCTTTCGGGTATTAGACCTTCCCAGCAATGGCCCCAGAACTGTCAACCCGGGCGAAAACAAGTTTAACACCCCCAACAAGCCAAAAGGCAAAACCCGGGAAAAGCCACACTTAGAAAACTTTGGTCCTACCTGGAATTCAGTCCAAATGCGCTCTGCAGCTAGGCCCCAACTCCCCTTTACTACCATGGATTTCCTGTAAAACAAATGCAATCAACATTAGAATGTGCCAGCAGTGCTCACAGACCCCCAAACCCACCCCCAACAACCTAAAAGCCCCCCAAACAGCACCCCAAAGATAGGCAAGTGATCAAAAGCGCAAAAACTTTTTCTGCTCCGATTTTCTCCAAACCACTTTTAGCCGGTATTACACCTTCCAAGCAAGGCCCCCAGACCCGTGAACCCGGGCAAAAACAAGTTTCACCCCCCCAAAAAGCCGAAAAGCAAAACCGGGAAAAGCCACACTTAGGAAACTTTGGGCCTACCTGGAATGCAGTCCAAATGAGCTCTGCAGCTAGGCCCTAACTCCCCTTTTCCACCACGGATTTTCTGAAAAACGAATGCAATCAACATTAGACTGTGGCAGCAGTGCTCCCAGACCCCAAAACCCACCTCCAAAAATCTGGAAGCCCCCCAAACAGCACCCCAAAGACAGGCAAGTGAGCAAAAACGCCATATACTTTTTCACCTCCGATTTTCTCCAAACCACTTTTATCCGGTATTAGACCTTCACAGCAATGCCCCAGACCCGTCAACTCACCCGCAAAGAAGTAGAACACCCCCACAAGTGCAGAGTCTTTCTTCATTGGGCGTAATCCAGCCATCTGCTTTGTGGGAAATAGGAGTCTGGAGGAGGAGGATAGAGGAGTATGTTCTTGTGAACTTGTGAACCTGAGGAATGCAGACTGCGGCACCTTCAAATCAATAAGCAAATAAGTGAAGACAGTTCTGCTGATGGGCTTGTTTTTGTGATTAGGTGATTAAAGTTTTTTTTATATAGATTTTGCAAAACAAAGAAAGACAGACACACAGGAATAAAAGTGAATAAGGACGAAAAAGAAAGTTAGTGATTCATTGACTCATTTTCAGGGCTCAGTGTCAGGGAAGAAGAGCTCGTCCTCAAACTCTGCGAATTCAGACTGGAGTAGGTCAGTTAACAGAGAAGAACTTCCCTCATCTAAGTTGGTGTCCTCCTTGTCTTCTACCTGTGTGCATTCTCGTATTTTGTAATCTGGTGGTATGAAGTGCTGATTCATCTTGATCATTGTTAACCTCTCCACATTTTTGGGCGAGAGGTGGGTCCTTTTGGAAGTTACAATGCCACCAGCAGCACTGAAAACACGTTCAGAATACACGCTTGCGAGTGGGCAAGACAAGTAATTTATAGCCAGGTTGGTGATCTCTGGCCACACATCTCTTTTCCCATGCCAATACGCCAATGGGTCATGATGAACATAGACCTCTGTTGAGTCATTCAGATAGGCCTGCACCATCGACTCAAGGTTCTCCAGGGTTCCTCCACTTTGCTTACTTTTTTCTGGGACCTTGTGAGAAGCAAACCCAAGCTGAGTTCGCCAATCCTCTTCTTCACACAATATTACTGTTGTGTCTGGTGCAGATGATACGGTTGCTGATGTCGTTAACGCCTGAGAGGGAAAATCACTCACTTCTGCCACAGTCACAGATGCAGAAGTGGATTTTTTAGACTCCGGATGGTGGTGCTGATGCTGATTTCCTGCCTTTTCCTTCAATTTCCTGCCGTTCTCTTTCAATCCGAGTGGCTGACACAGCTAGCCAATGTTTGTACTTTGTAACATCTGCGTCATCAAAAGGAAAGAATACTCTGCCTGCCACTGCCTTTTTGTACCGTGGATCCAGAATAGTAGCAGAAATGTAATGCTGTTCTGTGTGGATCTTTTCAAGATGTTCATCGCGAAGTAGGCGCTGTAATAACTTCTCCCCCAACTCAAATGCTTCTTGCTTTCCATCTTTTTGAAACGTAGAAGACACCGCCTTCAGTTGGCGCTCTAGCATGCGCAACAATGGGATAGCTTTCCCAAATTACAGTCCTCCCTGCTGACTGCACGCATGAAGACCTCAAAAGGACGAAGCATGTCTGTCAGGCTTTTAACTAGCTCCCCTTGCTCCACCTGTATCCTCATGTCGATCATAGGTGTACCCAGTTTAAAGAAATACTGATCGACTAACGCATACTGCTCATACAGATGCTCAAGCTTGTAGAAGGTTGAGTTCCAACGTGTTACCACCTCCTGGATGAGTGCTTTCACTGGCACTTTACGTTCATGTTCCAGGCACCTCAGCTGCTTCTGGGCCTTAAAAGAATGGTTGAAATGTGTGCACATTCTTCGGCAGGTGGTCAGTAACTTGTAGACTGGACTTTCTTCACGCAAGAATTTTTTAAAAACCAGGTTTATACAGTGTGCCAAATACGGCACTCTGAAATAGTTATCCTTATCCATGGCCTTAACTACATTGGCGCCATTATCCGTGGAAACATAACCAATGCTGCGTTTTCTTGGGGACAGCCATTGAAAGACCTTTGTGTTAAACTCATGCAAAATGTATTCTGCTGTATGAGCTTTCTCCATGGCAAACATGGCTACTGTTGCATGTTTCCGAGCAGCTTTATAAACTTTGTGCGTGTCAACACCTGCGTTTAGCTTTGCTTTAACCCCTGAAAAAGAGACCCAGTATGCAGTGATGCACATGTAATCAAGGGCTTGGCAACTGGTCCACATGTCTGTTGTCAGATGTATAGTGTGAACAGCACTCTTCTGCAAAGCTGCCCCAATCACCTCCAGCACATCTTCATGTAGTGCTGGAACCGCAACTCTGGCAAAATAGAACCGGCTAAGAACCTTCCATTTAGGGCAGAGCGTTGCCACCATTTCCAGAAAACCCACCCCTTCCACAAAAGAAAAAGGGAGAAGGTCCAGCGCTAGCATTTTTGCCAGCTTAGTGTTATACAGACGCGCCGTTGGGTGGTTGCGTTCAAATGGCGCATCTGAAAACAACATGCTTCTAATGGTGGGCTGGACCATTATACGGGATGATGATGGCTTCTTCGACCCAGTTACGCTCAGTGATGATGAACTTTTTCGCATTGGTGTCTCACTCTCTCCCACACTCTTAGTGTGGCTCATATATCTTGCAGGGGGTGTGCTGCTGACAGGGGTACTGGGTGTAACTGAAGAAATGTTTGACGCTTCTTCCTCCTCGTCGTCATCAGATGAAACAGCAGTCATCAGTCAGCAGTCTGTCAGCAGCTTTTGACACGGTCGACCATGCCATCTTAGTCGACCGTGTCACTGCTTTGGGGATTAACGGTCGTGCCAAGGATCTTATTTCATCTTTCCTGGCAAACCGTACCCAGACAGTAAAGTTGGGAGATTACTATTCCCCTATCTCTGCACTCCCTTGTGGAGTCCCACAAGGCTCCTCGCTAAGCCCTATGCTTTTTAATATCTATGTAGCGGACTTGGCGAGGATAATAAAGACCTATGGGATACAGCTTACATCGTATGCAGACGATACCCAGCTGGTGCTGGGTATCCACAAGGACGGCCATACTGTAGCAGCCAACTTCCAGAAAGCCATGCTTGAGGTCAGTAGCTGGATGGCCCTGAACTGCCTTCGCCTTAACTCGGATAAGACCGAGATTATGACCTTCGGAAGACTCTCCCCTGAATGGTCTTATGGTTGGTGGCCAGAAAAGCTTGGCCCCCCACCTGTTCCAGTGGAAAAAACCCGAAATTTGGGAGTGATTTTTGACACTAAGTTGGTTTTTGACCTCCATACCAACAAGGTTGTGTCATCTTCTTTTTTCATTCTGAAAAAAAATTAAGAAGTTGTTGCCTTACCTCCCGCCGTCAGCTGGGAAGACTCTGGTCTCCACCCTAGTCTTTTCCAGGATAGACTATGGGAATGCACTCTTCCTTCATACCCAGAAGCGTGTCACAACGAAGCTGCAATCTATTCAGAATGCGGCCGCTAGGATTCTTCTTAACATCCCTCGTCGCAAATCCACCACTCTTGGTATCCGTCAGCTTCACTGGCTGAGAGTCGAGAGCCGCGTCAAGTTTAAGGCCCTCTGCATTGCTTATAAGGCTGTACATGGCATGGGACCTAGGTTCTTGATTGAAGCCTTTCAACTGTATACTCCCAGCAGGCAGTTAAGATCGGCCAACATCAGTCTCCTCCCTGTGCCACGCACAAGATCGGTCACCTGGGGAGACAGGCGCTTTCTTGTGGCCACTCCAAAACTTTGGAACCTCCTGCCACTAGCCATCAAAACCGCCCCGAATCTGAGGAGCTTTCGCAGGCTCTTGAAAACATGGTTGTTCAATCAGTAAGAGGATGGTTTGATGATAGACTCCAGTTGCCCTACAGCGCCGAGACACCTTCGGGTATTTGTTGCGCTATAAAAGTCGCGTAAATAAAATAAATAAATAAATAAATAAACATCAAAGGATACAATGTGTTGACTTGCAATTTGGGCTGCATTGATCTCCCTTAGGTGCGCATGCCATTTGACAGTGTGCTGTCTCTCAAGATGACCTCTCTGGCCTCCGGTACCATAGTTGGTACCAAGCTTACCACGACTAACTCGAACCTTACAAATGGTACAAATGGCTATGTTTTCCCTTGTTGGGCTAACACTAAAGAAGTCCCAAACTGCGGACTTCAAATGTCTGTGGGGGGCGGAGGAGGCGATACTGGGAATGCGAATGCCAGATGAAGTGGAGGATGTGTGTTGCCGAAAGTTACTATGTTGTGCACTTACAGCACCACTAATTGAGGAAATGGAGGTCGAGGTGGATGGAGGTCCCTTCTGGCGAGAAAATATGGAAGCTGTAGGTGGTGGTGTACTAGTTAACTGCATTGGTGGTGGTCCCATTGACACGTCGCCAACATCACGCTCAGCAGCATTTCGGGATAGGGTAAAAATGTCTGTTTGCTGCATGACAGCTGAGGCTTGAGTGGCGTCGTCGGCGTGAGAGTCTTCATCAGCAGGAGTATACGCCACTTCTTGTTCAGCGTCTTCATCCCACTACATAACTATGAGGCTTTCGAGGACCTTGCTTTTACGCTTAGCTACCTTTGTCAGATCATGGTGTGCCTCACTCTGACGGCACCGGTGGTTCCCAATTTTCATCCATATCATCAGAAGGAAGGGGGCTTGAAGAAGATGTAGACACCATCCTTGATCTTTTCCTTGCTGGGGATCTGGAAGACAATGAATGATCAGGAGTAGTGGCTTCCTCAGATGATACCTCGGCTTGAATGTCGATTTCCTGATGTGCCCCTACTTCGGGAGGAACAACTATTGTGGGCACTTGTGCCGCTCCATGCACCTCTGCTTGCGCCTCTCCTTGCAACGCCTCTCCTTCCACATGTACTTGGGCTTGTACTTGCACATGTGGTTGTTGTTGCTGCTGTGGTTGTTAAACACTCGCCAGATGAGTTACAACAACCTGTGTTGATTGAGGGATGCTGCTACTTTCTTGCGATGAGCCAACATCACTGGTCGATGGTGATTGAACAACTATACTGGCTGCCTCTGCAGCACTCAAGGGCTTGGACCTAAGTTGGCGTGGTGGTGGTGGCACTGAGCCCAATGGAGCAGAGGTGCTGCTCCCAGCTTGGTCCCCAGCAGACCCCGCTGCTGCTGCAGGCGTACTTTTTTTTCCCAAATAATTCGGCGATCGGCACACCAGTCTCCTTGGTAAGTGGCGCCACTTGCTTCTTCTGCTCCTTACTGGCAACTTTCTTGCTAGAGGAGCTACGGGCAACTTTTTTTGGGGCCATCTTCTTCAGATGTCAGAACAGCAGGCCGCAGTTGCACAAGTTGCAGAGTTGTCTGTGGCCACACGTGACGTTGTGCTGCACACACCGCAGCAGGACTTCTTCCTGGCACTGATGAGGAACGATGAGGCTGATGATTCGTCTTTTTGCACCTAAAAGCAAACGAAGTCAGAGGAACATCAGTTAAATAAATGTTGCATATGTAGCGCTTCAATTAATAGTTTGCAAGTAAGCATTTTTATTATACCCACCCCCCAAAATGGAAAGACCAATAAAATGCACCACTGACAGAGTACCCCTGGGCATAATGGATGAAAGCATGGCAGACTGGGTGCAGGCCTATGGCACGACAAAGCACACTGCCTGGATTCAGAATGGCCCCTAGACCCCAACCCACATGGCCAGGCCCTGGACCAGGCCTCAAAATGGCCCCCACCCACATGGGCAGGCCCCAACACCACCCCAAAAAGGCGAAAAACACACAAAAATCACCACAATCCAATGGCATCCATGCCCTCCATGATGTTTACATTAAAGAGACCCCACAGAAAGACTCAGTCCATGCAGCACTGAGTACCCCTGGGCAAAAGGCCCCAACAACAGACAACAAATCGAAAAACACACAAAAATCACCACAATCCAATGCCATCCATGCACTCAATCATGTTGAAATTCAAGACACCCCACAGAAAGACTCGGTCCATGCACCACTGAGTACCCCTGGGCATAATAGATGAAAGCATGGCAGACTGGGTGCAGGCCTATGGCACAACAAAGCACACTGCCTGGCTTCAAAATGGCCCCTAGACCCCACCCACATGGCCAGGCCCTGCCTGGACCAGGCCTCAAAATGGCCCCCACCCACATGGACAGGCCCCAACACCACCCGAAAAAGTCGAAAAACACACAGAAATCACCACAAACCAATGCCATCCATGCCCTCCATGATGTTTACATTAAAGAGACCCCACAGAAAGACTCAGTCCATGCACCACTGAGTACCCCTGGGCAAAAGGCCCCAACAACAGCCAAAAAATCGAAAAACACACAAAAATCACCACAATCCAATGCCATCCATGCCCTCCATGATGTTTAGATTAAAGAGACCCCACAGAAAGACTCAGTCCATGTACCACTGAGTACCCCTGGGCAAAAGGCCCCAGCACCACCCCAAAAAGTCGAAAAACACACAAAAATCACCACAATCCAATGCCATCCATGCTCTCCATGATGTTTACATTAAAGAGACCCCACAGAAAGACTCAGTCCATGTACCACTGAGTACCCCTGGGCAAAAGGCCCCAACACCACCCCAAAAAGTCGAAAAACACACAAAAATCACCACAATCCAATGCCATCCATGCCCTAAATGATGTTGAAATTCAACAAAACAGTTGTATCATGCACCCATAACTAACCCTGGTACTACTGGATACTGTGGCTACCCACAATATATTTTATTTAATGTTCTGAAAAAGTTCCAAAATTGTAGTTGCAGCATCTGTAATGCCCCAAACAAACAACATTAACTTACTTGTGAAATTTCTAATCCAAAAGTGATCCAAAAAAAGTCAAAAAGGCCTCAAATCCAAATATCCAGCAGCATCCACAAAAAGTAATCCTTCCAGGTCACGATCCAAATCAAAGTGACCAGGACATGAACAAAGCACTGGGAGGAGCCTGCTGGACAGGAACAGGAAGTTGGAGACTGTGGGGCACTTCCTTCCCCCCCCCCCCTCCAAAATGGACTCCTTGCAAAAAAAAATGTCAACCTGAGGAGTTTTTCTGATAAAAATCATCATATTCAGAAGGTTTATGCTGCCTGCTGGTGGATTTCTTGTGCAGAATTGCAAATTTTGCAATTTCGCGAGCGCAAGATTGTTGCTGCCTGCCGCATCTACGTGTTCGCAATTGTTTACTCCTGCGATGCGTAATCACGAGCCTTTATGACGTACTCGCATTGACAAACTCTCGCTGTGCAAGGTGATGGGCGCGATGACGTAATCGCGGTCGACAAACTCCCGCGGGACCACGCAGCAAGATCCAAAATGGCGCAGCACACGCAAACATGGAGAAAAACAACTCTTCAAACGCTGAATGACGGTAAGTGAACGCCGCGCGCCGCAATATTGTATTTGTCAAGCGCGATCAAGCAAAAAAATCCGCTGCGTGCGAATTTGCAAATTTTCAGAAAATTTGCGAGAATTCGCGGATCGCGAATTTGCCGAAAATCCGCAAATTCCGCGAGCAGAACGATTTTACGCTCATACTTACTTTCACCCCAAACTAAATGTGTTCACCTACTAGAACTTGGGGTGGCCGTAACACCTGCCTGAATTTTTCATTATAAGACCTTTGCAATGAAACAAGGAAGACTGCATGTATGAGTGTAGTTTGAGGCAACAATAACCTGGCTGTCTCTAGGTTAATCATTCTATGTTTTTATAAGCACTCATGAGCAGCCTATTGAATTCAAGTCACAGCCGGCATGACTCAGGGGTGGGGGAGTGTCGCGCGGCGGGAATTTAAAAATAAAAACTTACCTTCCCAGGCCCCACAACGCCTCCGCTCCTGGCCGGGTCCCGCATTTTCCTGTTGCTTTCCTGCTCTCCTGCCTCTGGCAGGAACAGGAAAAAGGCAGCCTCCCTCCCCTCCCCTAAGCAAATCACAACTCTGCAATGGCAGCTTTGTTATTGGTGAGGACTGCGCCCAGCGGGGCGCCTACGGGGAGGCCATTGTCTCTATGTAGGCTGGATGCAGCCTACATAGAGAAAATCCAGAGTGCGCATGACTGGTTTGGGCGTCCCCAGAGGTCCGACTAAACAGTCAGGGCCCACAGCATTGGGCAAGCCACTCCTCCCTGACCCTCCCACCCGCCACCCCCCCCAACCAGGTATACCCTTCTGCTTTCTTGCAGTGCGAGAAGCAGAAACATAAAATGGTATTTAAAATACCATTTTATGTTTCTGCTTCTTGCACTGCGAGAAAGCAGTTGGGCGATGCTCCTCCGCCCTAATGGAGGAGCTACCCCTGTTGAATTCTTGAGCATTAAATGAAAGCAGCAGATGTAATACATAGCATCATACATCGAAAGGTGAAAACACGTAGATGCAGTTTTTACCTATCATAAGTTGCATGCTCCCTAAGAATGATTAAGCTTAAAACTCACATTTTAAAGTAAGCAGTCATCCTGGTAATAAATCAATCAAGCTGTGATGAAATAGTTTCATTAGATGAAGCAATTTGCTATTCCTTTTCTTTTACCACCTCAGGTAAATGTCTACGCTATTGGGCTGACACTGGTGGGGAAGATGGTACAATGGGTGGCTGCACAGCTCAAACAGAAGAGGTATTTTTGGTTACTTAAATGCAGCCATTTAAAATGGCAAGGTTTTACAGGAATCAACTGTTTTGGATTGACTGTGAAGTAAATCACATTATACCTTAAGTGTTGGAAAACCAGTTGATTAAAAGTGCCTTTACTTGGCACCATTTAGGACAAAATACCGTGTAGGAGAGCACCATGTAAAGATTAAGCGATATAGGCCTGTGCGGCCAACATCTATGTCCCAATACATTTCTGTCATCTGTGGTAAATAAAAAAACTAATTATTTACGCTGTCGGAATTTCTATAATTACCCAAGAAATGGTAATGCATAAAATGAGGAGCAGAGTCCGTGGTCTTCGAGTTGAAAGGGTTTTATTCCAGAACTCGAGTTAAGGGAGAGCTCCTTCACCAAGCGGGTTCAGGAGTAGTCTGCTTTACTTGGAACATAACAGCACTTATATACATTATGAGTACAATCAAAAGAAGGAGTTCCCCCGGACTTGATTCAATCATTCATGATGTAATCATACAGAAGACATAGCATGCTTGTTCTCGTTTAAAGAATAACTTGAATTACATTTACACATAGACAAACATATTGCATCGGGGTGATTGTGGTGACAGGTTACAGAGTTACTAGTGTCTGGGGACAGAGAATCGAGGCATTGTTACAGGGCCATTTCTGTCGGAAAGGTAAAGAGGACGAGGCATTGTGCATTCTTTACTTATTACACAAGGGCGGTGATGTCTCACAATGGTATGTGTGTGCAGCTGGGAGGAAGGAGAATGGGCTGTGGTAAACTATTCTTCTTCGTGGCTGTCTCGTGTGCTTGATCAGGTTTTCCCTTGATTGTTGACCCAACCCATGGCTGCCCCCGCAAGCTGAGAGATCATTGACGAGTGAGAGCTGCTCGTTCTGTGACAGAGTTGGAGAGGGGGGGTTTTGGCGAGGCAACCATCTTAACTGACTCTGTTCTGTTTTAAGGGAAAAATATCGAACGGGACGGAGACCCGTGAGACACACGATGGCTGGCCATTATTTCTTTGCATGTGCCAGTACAACAAAGAGAAAAATAGGAAAGAGGGGGTATAACAGGATTTGTGCTTGAAGTAGGGAAATCGGCTTGCCTGGTCGGTGTTAGGGTGGATAGGGTGCATGATGGGACACCAGGCGGAAAAGGGAGTTTTTAGTCAACTTCCACATTTCCTCCTTGTCCCATAGAAACCCTATTACAGAAATTCTTAATCAATTTCTATATTCATTAGGTAGTATACTTGTTCTTGCAACATGATCATTTCATTTTTCTTTCCTCTGTTTCGTGGACGAGGAGTACAGGAAGTGGCACACAGTCCACAAAGGGCGGGGCCACACTGGACACAGAGGCAGCAGGTGAAAATAGTGGCTAAAACGAGGCCCAGGACTGTTAGTGCCTTCCACCCCCAGGTGGACAGGAGGTCCCACAACCAGCCGGTCAGGGACCATGTGCCAGTGTCCATATCCAATTTATCGGATAGTACATGGAGGCGGGAGATAGCAGAATAAACTGATGGGGCGTTGTCTGGAATAAATACACAACAACTGGACCCTATTACCTTACACACACCACCACGGTCGGCTAACAGGACATCTAAAACTATACGGTGCTGCAGTGTCATGAGCCTGTCTACAGCTACCTCAGCTGTAATGTTATTTAAGGCGCCAGTTGTTTCGTCTATGGCGGCCTGAACTACACGGGTTAGTTGCCGGATGTGGCGACTATTTGCCATAGGTCCCCAGAAAGGGAGGAAACCTTTAAAGAAGTCTCCAGCTTCTTGTCCTGCAGTATCTTCTGCATCTATGACCCCCCTTCGCTGTCTTCTAACTTGGGTTAGAGGGTCAATCAGGTAGTAATTGGCAGGGGCTGTGTAAGTTGGAGGTAATAGGAATGCGATGTAGCACTTTCCAGACCAGCCTTGAGGCAACCAGGTGCGCGCATGGGGTCCACAGATGAAATAGGTGTTTGGGGCAGTTACTATGGTCGGAAAATCGGGAGCGGGCAGTGTATATGTCCTATCACACTCGCTGTTCCCCATTACTTCCCCTTTTCCTTTCCCCCTTATGCAAAGCCGGCCGTTTTGCGGTACTACCCAACCTCCTTGATCTGTCCGTCTTTGATCGACAGAAAACATTTCCCTGAAGGAAGCAATGTCATGGAACTGAGAGTAACTGATATTTTCGTGATCTTCGGCTCTCCCCCAGGTTACAGTGAGATCCACCATTTTAGAAACAGCCTTTACTATTTTTGTCTTTACCTCTTTCCAATTACTCTCGTTTTTCAATTTTGTCGGGGGAATGTTTCTGACTGAAGCAGAGAATATCATGGCTAAGGCATAGGCGGAGCCTGAATAACCAAACGGGAGGGAGAAAAAGGGCATTCCCTTATGTACGGAATGTGGCATCAAGCCACAAACCCAACAGTTTGTCTTGTTGACTATGAGTTGGTGTTTATGGAGGGTGGAAATGAAGGTATTATTTATAAATTCCTTTCTTCTGTCCTCGAGGTGTGGGGGAAGATCAACATGGGAATGCATAGTGGTATTCTTTACAAGTGTGGAAGAATGCGGAGGGAAAACTGTACATAAGATCCAACCCAGACAAGCTGCTACACAGCAAACAAGTAACATTATCAGTAGAAAAATCGAGAACCTGCTATGCAGTAATTTTACATAATTAGTCTTTTTCCATTTGCGCATCATGTCATTTCTCCTCATATTGTCTATGAATTTAATATCAAAATGTCTCTGTACACGAGATCAAAACGTCTCCCAGCAGCCGCTTCACCAAGAGCTTGTTCCTGGGCTTAATTAGCCACCGGTGCGCTACGATCAGGTGTAATGTCTTTAGTCTATTTCTGGTGAGATCGCAGCCGCGATCTGTATTCCTGTTGAGGAGTGAGTTTTGGAAGTGGTGAAATTATATCCGGGGCGTTTATAACCGTTGAACAGGGCACAGTGTCTGTTGGTGTTGGTCAAAAAATGTTTGGCAGCGGCTAGCGTGGAGCCATCCCTTGCGTCCTTCTACTTTGACGGCCGTCATCATGGTCAGGAGTACTAATTTTGGAGCTGTCCACCTTTTCTCCAGGGGGCTGGTACGATCGAAGTTCCGGACGAGTATCCAGTCTCCGGGCTTTATGGAGTGTTCCTCAGGCGTGGTGTGGTCTGGAAAAGCTGCTGCAACCTGTGAACGACAAGATTGGAGTGCAGACATCAAGGAAGCCAGGTAATCTGTCAACATGTTAGAATCAATTTCAGTCAGTTTCCTAGGAGAAGGGACACCCCAGATGTTAGGAGGTCTCCCGAATGTTATTTCGAAAGGGGACAGTCCCGTCCGGGAATGTGCCACCATCCGCATGTAAAAGAGAGCGACCGGGAGGGCAGTGACCCAGTCTATCCCTTTTTCTGCACATATTTTGGCTAGTTTCGTTTTCAAGGTTTGGTTGTGTCGCTCTACCAGGCCCGCTGCTTGAGGGTGTCGGACACAATGAAATCTCCAGGAATATCCCAGTAGTAGAGAAACAGCTTCCATTAGTTTGGAAGAGAAAGGCTGTCCATTGTCTGAATAGATGACCCTTGGCAACCCATACCTGGGGAAAAATTCTCTCACTAATTGCTTAGCGGTTGTCTGGGCACCATAGTCTGGGACGGGGTATGCTTCAGTCCATCGTGTCAGTGTACACACTACCACCAGTACATATTTGTACCCTCTACATCTGTCCATCTGGATATAATCCATTTGGAGGACTTCGAAAGGATGGTCAGGAGGCTGGAATCCACCCTATTCTACTGGTACTCCTTTACCAGGGTTAAATTGGCAACATATCATACAAGATTTTACTTTTTGTTTGGCTGCAGCTCTTAGGTGTTTGTTAAACCAGATGTTCCGTAAACTATCCAGCATACCTTTCTCGCCTAGGTGGACGGGGCTATGGACCGTGTCAATCATGAATTGTACCATGGAGTCAGGGAGAAACCACACTGTTCTGTCTTTGGTCATCGAACCCTGATCGGTCTGGACCCCTCCTTGTTCAGTCCATTTCTTTATTTCATCTGTGGTGGCATGTGTCTGTATGTCTTGCACATCTTTCAAGGGGTCCCTCACTATCATAGTGACAGTCTGTGTGGGTAACTGAGAGTCTGATGTATTCACTGGGTTCTGGGCTGTCTGTTTAGCAGTCCGGTCCGTTAAGTCATTTCCTTTAGATATGGTGTCTGTAGCTTTGGTATGTGCTTTGCACTTCAGAATAGCTATGGCTGTAGGCAGGTGTATGGCATCTAGTAGGGCTTGAATCAGGGGACCATGTTGTATTTTGGCCCCATGTGAGGTAAGAAAACCTCTTTCTCGCCACAACACTCCAAAATTATGAACTACACCAAATGCATATTGAGAATCGGTGTAGATGTTCACTTTCAATTGTTTTGCCCATATGCAGGCCTGTGTCAGGGCGATGAGCTCTGCTGCTTGGGCTGACAGGATGTCTATTCTTTGGGTCTCTATGATTTTACAGTCCGTTGTTACTGCATAGGCTGCCACTAACTCTCCAGCGCTTGTCCTCATGCACGATCCATCCACATAAAGTGTTACATCAGGATCTGGGAGTGCAACATCTGTTAGGTCTTGTCTTGGTTTTGTCACTACATCGATCATCTCCACACAGTCATGTTGTGTCCTGTCATCTGAGCTTGAGGGCAAAAGGGTAGCGGGGTTCAGTATGTTGCATCGTCTGATCTCTATGTGTGGCTGAAAAAGCGTTAGTTCTTTTCTTGTTCCTGCTCTTCCCTTATTCTGTTGTGGTGGTACTGTAACATTTGTGAAGGACTATTTGCTTGCCAGGTACTCTCAATCTTTAACACTCTATTTCTGATGGGGGGTAAGGCGTTGTCCACCCATTTGGACACAAAAAGATGAGGACATGCCTCGCTACTATGTGCGAGTCCACTATTTATAAAGAAACACTTCTCCAATCTGGTGTAATAATCACCCGTATCCTCGTCTGGCTTTTGTTTACAGGCAGAAATGGCATCCCAATCTTCCTTTTTCGTTGTCAATAACAGAGGTAAGACCTGTATGAGGAGACTAGGCAATTCTTTTATGCATTCACTCAGACCTTCACCTGGCTTTCTGTCTGTCTCTTCTTTTTCTAGGGCAGTCCACGTAATCTTTTTACCACCCACCTCCCAGTCCTTTTCCTTTAGTTTGTCAAATATGCCTGTGGGAAGAAGTACTTTGAGTAGTATGATTATATCTGGATATGTAAAACTACCCATTTGGAGGATATCCTTCAACTCTCTATGAAATCCTCCAGGATCTTTTTCGTGAGAGGGCACCATCTTTTTCATTTCCAATATTTCTAGCTTGGTAAGGGGAGTATACACATGTATTTGTTGCAGTGTACCATCTGGCTGGGGTATGGGGTGGACTTCTCGTAAGGGGTATTGGCCTATACTGTAAGGTTCATGGTCTGATGAAGCTAAGGTAAGTTGGAGGTAACGGAGGCGCAGGTCCAGAATGGTATTGATCAATTCCGGTCCCCGAGACCTCCATCTATCTGTCACTATTTCCTGTAACAATTTGTATAGCTTGTCTGATCGGTGGGAGTTATTCTCGTATAAGGTAGCCAGGTGTTGGATCATATAAATACCTGCTAGCCGTTGTTCTGCTCGGGGAAGAGCCAGAAACATTTACGCTACTATATCTGGGCCGTATACCCGGTGCTGTGATATCCAATGGGTGGCAGACCGGGCCAATTCTTTTTCTTGTTGGGTAAGGGGAGGCTCATTGTCCATCCATTCATCTAGGGCTCTTTCTGTGGACTGAAAAAGATCTTCAGAAGAAGGATCTAATCTTTTAACTTTCCACGCCACTCGCGGGGTTCGCCACTTGGAGCCAGGACAATGTCGCGCTACACCCAGGAAATTCATTCTACCTAGTGTCGGACCCTCATCTTCCTCTGAGTCATCCTCCTGTGTGACTTTCTCAGAGTGGATGGTGACAATTTTCTTAACCAGTTTTTTAGTTATTTTGTCGATCTGATGTCCCAGATCGTGTGCTCCTCTGTGTACCTGATCACTAAGGTCTATTAACTTAGAGTCTACGCTTCCATTACCCGGGTCTAGTTCCCGTATCAGACAATTTATGATGAACCGTAGGAGCAGTCCTCTGATGGGAACTTTTCGATTTTTCATGACCTGGACCAGAGTATCCGGACCTTCACCTGTTCGTATGAACTCATAAACTCTATCTAAATGCTTTGTTATATCAGGGACCTTCTGGAGTTGACCCAGGGCTTGTCTTAATCTCTCTGATATCGTGTTCGGGGTTGTAAGGACACTCAAGAGGCGGGACATCGTCTTTATCCTCAGCCCCGTTCCCGGACACTCCTAAATCAGAGGTGGAACCGCCGGCTACTAGTTCAGGAGCACGTGTAGACGGGCGTGTTCTAGGCATGTTAACATAAGCGGGGGTGGTTCGGACCGATAGGCAGGGAGAAAATTGTCGGGAGCAGTGGGAATTACTTTCACTGGGGGTTTGGGATGTTCTTCTATAATTTCTTCTGACAAAACAGAATAAATGCCAGTAACAAGGGTGCTTCTCTCTCTATCTACCTGTTCATCTAAAACCTTCTCACCTTCTTCCTGTAATTGCTTTTCTTTAGCCTGTTCCGACATTCTCTTACTTTTCTCGACTTTCCCTAGTTCTTTCTGGGCCCTCCTATGTGCTTCCTTACGCCATAACTCAATGGCTTCTGTCTGTGAGGGCCTCGCCTTTCGTTTCCATAACTCTTCCTCCACTCTCATAATACATTCTATGTCCCAGGTACCTGCGGTGGGCCATCTATGCACCATTTCTAATTTTTCGGTATAGTCTACCCAAAGGTCTAAGAACAATATGGCACCCAATCCATGTTTGATATACATGAAATGTCCAGGCGTATCTCTAGGCGGGACTTTAACTGGTTTCTCTAATAGATTCTTTTTGGTGCCGATCATACGTAATTTGGAAAACAGAGGCATTCTTAAACTCAACAAATTACGGCTCAAAAGAGATTTGGAATATACAAAAACAAAACAAACACTTTATACACTAGAATATAGTGCAACCGTACTGGTCTCACGAATGAGACACGTCTTTACCGTTTTCCAAAAATGGAACCCGTCTTTATACTTTCCCAGTGGTACTCACCAAGAAGCAAAACTTGAAGACCTGGTCATCGGACTCTTGACGCTTGCGCAGGAATATCGGGGCTCCAAAGACCTCGGACTCTGCGCTCTCACTGGTCGGGCTCTGGGTTGGGACGCTCCGCTATCTTCTTCACCGCCTCGTGTGGATGATCAGTCGCAGTCTGTCTCCTCCTCGTCTCGAGGGAGTTAGCGGGAACACCCCGCTGTTGAGCACTTGAAGTCCGTCGAAAGTATGGAAGGGACAAGGACCCGACTTACATCGCCGGCGCGTAGGGAAGAGGGAGAGTCCCTGTTCAGGCGCCAATTAATGTGGTAAATAAAAAAACTAATTATTTACGCTGTCGGAACTTCTATAATTACCCAAGAAATGGTAATGCATAAAATGAGGAGCAGAGTCCGTGGTCTTCGAGTTGAAAGGGTTTTCTTCCAGAACTCGAGTTAAGGGAGAGCTCCTTCACCAAGCGGGTTCAGGAGTAGTCTGCTTTACTTGGAACATAACAGCACTTATATACATTATGAGTACAATCAAAAGAAGGAGTTCCCCCGGACTTGATTCAATCATTCATGATGTAATCATACGGAAGACATAGCATGCTTGTTCTCGTTTAAAGAATAACTTGAATTACATTTACACATAGACAAACATATTGCATCAGGGTGATTGTGGTGACAGGTTACAGAGTTACTAGTGTCTGGGGACAGAGAATCGAGGTATTGTTACAGGGCCATTTCTGTCGGAAAGGTAAAGAGGACGAGGCATTGTGCGTTCTTTACTTCTTACACAAGGGCGGTGATGTCTCACAATGGTATGTGTATGCAGATTGGAGGAAGGAGAATGGGCTGTGGTAAACTATTCTTCTTCGTGGCTGTCTCGTGTGCTTGATCAGGTTTTCCCTTGA
Organism: Lissotriton vulgaris; assembly: GCF_964263255.1. Taxonomy (NCBI): domain Eukaryota; kingdom Metazoa; phylum Chordata; class Amphibia; order Caudata; family Salamandridae; genus Lissotriton; species Lissotriton vulgaris. The sequence continues at coordinate 735,938,903 of NC_141698.1, forward strand.
TTGTTGACCCAACCCATGGCTGCCCCCACAAGCTGAGAGATCATTGATGAGCGAGAGCTGCTCGTTCTATGACAGAGTTGGAGAGGGGGGGTTTTGGCAAGGCAACCATCTTAACTGACTCCGTTCTGTTTTAAGGGAAAAATATCGAACGGGACGGAGACCCGTGAGACACACGATGGCTGGCCATTATTTCTTTGCATGTGCCAGTACAACAAAGAGAAAAATAGGCAAGAGGGGGTATAACAGGATTTGTGCTTGAAGTAGGGAAATCGGCTTGCCTGGTCGGTGTTAGGGTGGATAGGGTGCATGATGGGACACCAGGCGGAAAAGGGAGTTTTTAGTCAACTTCCACACATCATTGATTATATACTACATATTTCAGTGCTTAATTTGAGCTGGTGGTCGGCACCAGCACTTAATTATTAACACTGGTGCTTGTGACAGTCTGCCACAAGGTGATGCTGTCTGAAATGACCACAACAACAGTCAATTATTAATTCAATATATAATAAAGATTACTATCACCTGTCACCCAAGCCATTCTTCTAGATTTGGGGGCTTGGAGTAGTCCAAATTGTCACACTTATAGGAGTCTGATGGTTAGTAGTTGTGTTGTTACTTTCATTGGCAGCATGGCAGAGGCAATGTGTGGTGCAAGCTGCAGTGGCCTCCAGACAAGAGCCCTGGCACCTATTTTGTTTTAAATTAAGCACTGAATATTTACACCATAGCTCAGTTGGTGGAGATTTAAGTGCTAATCTGCACGGAATGTCTCTTGTAACATATCTTCATGGAGCCAGTTACTATGCTTACAAGCACGCCACTGCCCCCTTTACATAAAACGTGTGCCCACAAACCACTAACAAACGCACTGGGGCTGGCATGCGGTTCAAAGCCCACTGTGCAACATGGCTATAACCAAGCTACAAGAAGAGACCAAGCAGCTTGGTTCCACAGTGCCCTCCCCCAGAGGGAGAAGGAATTAAAGAGGCATGTCAGAGAGAGAAGGCTCTCAGCCACTGTACACTAAAAAGAATTAAATCTGGTGCAAGGTCCACCCAACAAATGATATTTCCATAAGTAGACTTTTCAATATTTCCCATTCGTTTTGATTAGTTTTTGTACTTGTGACCTCTTCTACTGTTCCTACACAAATTATCCTTGCCTTATTGCAGTTAACCAACACAGATGTGTTTCCTGCTCCTGGAGACATATTTTCCTACAAAAATTCTACTTCTATGTAGACATTATTTATTTAGTGGTTACTTTAATCTAAACATTGTATGCTGGTCCACACTCATTCGTACCCCTTTCTTTAGCACAAATAAAAACACTGTAATTCTCTAGATGTGTATTCAGTTAAACATTGCAATATTTTAACAAAATATTTATCTCCATGCGCTTTCATTTCAAATACTCAAGCACCTCAGACCAATATACATTTTTTATTTTCTGCAGTATTCCTTGGCATTACACAGTACTTTCCAGACATTCTGTTACAATTTTATTTCTGTAATTTTAGTGGACTGTATATCTTTGAACATCTGTGTAGTTCAGTGTAGTTGCTTCTAAAAGGGAAATGTAGCTTCTTACCTGAGTGACACACCGCTTGAGTGTATGAATGTTGTATTTTGCATACATTTCCTTGCTGCATGCCGGCACGTATCTTCATTCTCAATGTAAAGTGACAACTTGAAAGGTGCTTCCAAAGTATTTTACTGCACAGTTTTAAACGGTAGATTGCCCCATTGCATGTGCTTGCACTATATTTGTATTGATCCTTTTACTAGTGGCGGCTGGCACTGATCGGGGGTGAGAGACGGGGGCTGTAAAAAAATATAATTAAACTTACCTCTTTGCCGCCGCATCTCTTCTTGTTGTCCCTCTTCGGCAACGCTCTGTTCCGGCCGGAAGCAGAAAGCACCAAGGCTACCCTGAGCCAATCACGCTGCAGTGTAGTGTTGTGATTGGTCAGAGTGCAGTGGTTCGGCTCTCAGCCAGGGACTGGGAGCCTGAGCCTATTCACCAAGGCTGTAATGCAGCCTGTGTGTACAACATGGAAAGTGCGCATGACAGTTTGACCGGCCTGAGGCGGCCGGCCAAACTGTCATGCACACTGATAACAATGCATACCACTCCCCGTGGGTGCCTGTTATCCCCCTGTCTCTGCCCCCAAGACTCCGGGACACAAAATAAAATGACAATAAACCACGGTTTATTGTCTTATTCTTCTCTTTACGCCGTTGGAAGGGGTGGTGACGCTCCTCCGCTATGCCTTGTACCAAAATATTCTTGCTCTGCATTGACTCAAATGCTTGTCTCCAACATGAGTTTCAGGACACCACAACTTTTTGAGCAAGTAAAACGAGAAACGTATCGATTTAGCAAAACTACTGCACATTTTCTACATATCAGTCAGGGTCAGCCCTTACAATTTCTACATCAAAAAAACATAAAAGGGCTTAACCCCTCTTAAATTTGGTAAACCTTTCAAGTGCATGGTACTAAAAACTGGAGAGAAAGTGCTTAATGCTTTTTTTTAAATAATTTTAATCTACAATCTGAATCAAAATATGGTGAAATAGCTAATCATTTTGATGATACAGTCCTGGAGGAGTGAACACAATTTAGCACTGTTTTCCTTTGTCCCTGAGGGCATAAAGTACTTCTTTCTATTCTGCCAACTATTCTTTACATTTCATAGGGCCTTATTTAAAATATTTTTTGTAGGTAGGACTGAAGGGACCTGAGAAGTGAAAAGTGTGGGCCTGGTGCATAATGCCTTATCTGTCCCTTCTGCCCTGCTCCCACTGTGAAGGCCTGGAGCTCTTCCCTACTCTCGAATGAGGCTGGTAAGGGATTCTCAAAGAAGAATTTGTCTCAAAGAACAGCTTCCACCTTGTTAACTGTGGCCTTCAACATTGGTGGAAGTATTTATACCCCTCACAATGTCATTCATATTTTTATTTTTAAACAGCCTTTGTTCGGGGTGTTTTAAAGAAGAAACCTTATTGGGTGAAAACAAATGCAAGGATTGAGGCCTGCTGTTACTCTCAAGCTTCGATTCCTGCTTCCCAGCCATTATCAAAAAGGTTGAGATCGGGGGCGTGGCTTAGCGCCCGATGAGGATGGTGGCCTTGGCGTGAGTGCTCCGCTCCCGCTGAGGGGCACAAGCGGTTCGCGACTTCCTCCGAACTCGCTGACGGTGGATTCCTGTGCCGGTAGACTGCGGGCATGATGTGAGATCCTCCTGCGGCTTTGTGGGGCTTTCCTATGTCGTTTTTCGTCGCTGGATTCTCCGGTCGCGGCTCCACCACAGCCGCGGCCGCCATTTTGTGCGTTTGATGTGCCGATGACGTTTTTCTGACAGCGCAGCATTCTCTTCCTGTGATGGCCTTCTATGATGCCTGCAGCTCTACTCCTCATATATGGTGGGCCATGTTTCCTTTGCTATTGACTCTCTCTGCCTGCTAACTGCGGCTGCTTTTCCTCGCTATTTCAGGGATGCTGCCTCCATTCTCCTCAGTTTCCCAGCTTTGGCTGCCATTTTGTGACTACTGATATCTCTCCTCTGAATTCACTACTTTTGGATGCTGTTTCTACCAATCTCCCTCACTACGTAAGAGACTATTTTTGTATCTTCTGGCTCCCTGTTGTTGTCCAGCTATTCTGGAGTTTACGGAGGTTCTACATACATGTTGCTTTGGTGTCCTTCTCCCTGACGGTTGTATTACATGGGCAAGCTCACGCCGAACTGCGTCAACAAATCTTCGCAGCATGCCTTTATTAAAAATTCCAAGGTGTTTTCGGCCTTTGCCCAGATAGAAGCTTCCCAAACATCTTCTGTCCACACAGCACAGTCTACGATGGAGCAGTCTGCGCAGACCGTAGAGAAAGTCACTACCAAAAGGCTGAAAAAGGACCCTCCTTCACCATCTAACCCTGCCTCAGCAATATCCATGGAACTGTTGCTGGAGGAGATAAGAGCACTTCGCCCTTTTATGGAAGAAACCAACGCCAAATTACAGGTTTTGACCGATAATTGGTCACAAATGGATGCGAGAGTCACGTCTGTGGAGCGCAGCGTCTCCTCTCTTCAGGAGTCATCTACCAAGGTCTCACACATACACTCACAGGTTGCATCCCTTCAAAAGCAGGTGGAGGACCTTGAAAATCAAAATAGACGCAACAATTTACGCATTTACGGCCTGGTGGAGGGCTGTGAGGGGAATGACCCCATTGCTTTTTTCAAATCCTTTCTTCCTAAACTCTTGCACATGCCGGAAGGCACTTTGCTTAACATACAACGGGCCCACAGACTTGGCCGGGCTCCCTCTCCTACCTCCACTTCTCTGAAGCCGAAAGGCGTCGTCATGTATTTTCTAGAATACACCGACCTACTAAGGGTTCTTTCAGCAGCCAGAGCCTCTCCTCGTCTAACTTGGTCGGGATCTTCCCTGTTCTTCGCGCAAGATTATGCTAGAACCACGGCTAATCGACGTAAGGCCTTCCTGGATATGAGACCTGCCTTTCGTTCCATCGGTGCCAGATACGGTCTCTTTCACCCGTGTCTCTTTAGGGTTACCTATAATAACAAAATGACAACTTACGAGGATCCAGTACGACTTCAGAGCTTCTTGAACTCCTGCCAAGCTACTGACATGGGCCTTTCTGGTCCCTCCTCCTCTTTCCCTACATGAATTTCTTTTTTTTAGATGGTTGATATTTATCGCTGTTCTGCCTCTTTTATTCGCTCTCCGAGTTTAACAGTTGTACTTTTTGCTCCTATATACTTCTGTACTAATTCTTCTTTTCCTTTATGTACTTTTTCCTTGTTTATTTTCTCTGATCACATGATCTCCTTACTATCCGTTATCTTTAGTGATCTTGTCTTCTAATGTTATCCTTCTTTTTCCACAGATTACATATCGCGTTCCGTATTGTCCCCCCAGGTTGGGCGGTTCGCTGACCCTGGACGCCCTGCCTCCTCTAGTTGGTTCTACCCCCCCCTCCTTCTCGTTTGGTCTTCTTCCTGATTGGGCTCCCTTGCCTCCCCTCCTCGTAAGTACAGTTTCCCTTCTTGTTCACCATGTGTATTCTCTCTCTTGTTCACTATTCCCTGACTTCCCAATTTCTCCCCTGTTTAAAGGTGTCTCTTCTTCTCTATTTGCTTCTACTTTTTCACTTCCACTGTTCTCATGTTTTGCTATATAATCTTGGTTTTTTTTCCTATGCTCTTTTGTCTTTGCATATCTCTCTCTTGCGTTTCTGTTTTTTTCTATTCTGTTTCCTACCATATACCTGTTTTTTCTTACTTCTCTTTTCTTTTTTACACACTATTTTCTTTTCCTTTTCTTCCTCATACTTTTTTCTCTTTTCCTATTCTTTTTCTCCTTCATTTCTGCCATCCATGATCATTCCTTTCTCTTTCGCTTGTCTTTTCTCATGGGCTCTCTCTTTGAATTTGCTCCCTGTTTTTATCTTATTTTATCTTATGTATTATGTCATTGAAAATATTTACATGGAATGTTAAGGGCATTAATTCTCCAATCAAACAACAAAGAATCCTGTCTCACCTAGCTAGATTAAATGTTGATGATGCGTTTTTGCAAGAAACTCATTTATCTGATGCAGAATCTGCTAAACTCAAGAGAGGCTGGGTGGGTGAGGCTTATTACTCCCAGGGAGATGGTAAACAAAATGGAGTAGCTATTTTATGTCGTAAAACCCTATCCCACTCCTTGATTACTCAGGAATCGGATGCTGAAGGCCGATGGATACATGTTAAACCGTCTCTTAAAGGTGTTCCAATTTCTTTTCTCAATGTCTATGCCCCCACTGGTGGTGATCCTGCTTTTTGGCATGTGTTTTCTCACCATATCACTAGATTTGTTGATGATAACTTCATCTTGGCAGGTGATTGTAACCAACCCCTTGATCCCTTCCTTTACAGGAATTCCAAGGCTCCCTACTTCCCAAATAAGTCCCACAAATTCATTACTCAAGCCGTTTCCCAACACAAGCTCATTGATGCCTGTGCAATCCAACTGCAAGAGATTTTACTTTTTATTCTCCATGCCATCATTCCCAGTCTCGGATTGATTATATTTTTGTTACTCACAACATTGCCCAAACTCTTACTAATGCCGAAATTGGTCCAATTCTACTCTCGGATCATGCCCCTATCTTAGTTCATCTTGATATACTCCCTAAGCCTGTTGGACCTAAGAGGTGGCGCTTTAATAATGCCCTTCTCTTGGATCCCAAGTTCACTGCCTCCTTTAATGAATGTTTTGATGAGTTTTTTTTGTTCAATGATACCCCTTCCATCCCCAAGCACACCATTTGGGATGCTTTTAAAGCTAAAGCGAGAGATTTTATAATTGGATATGTGGCAAAGAAACAGAAAATTGCCCGCAAATCTACTGGGGATCTCCTTCAAGATATTAAGAAATTGGAGCACGCCTATGTTACTTCACACTCACAAGACAGTTTAACAGCCCTGGTCAATGCCAAAATGAAATTCAACAAAAAATCTGCAGAGGATGCCTCCTTGTATTTATTGAAATCAAGTGCAAAGTTTTATGGAGGCAGAAATAAAGCCGGGAAAATTTTAGCCAACTATTTGAAAGTCAAACATAACAAATTGAATATTGAATCCATCTATGACACTCACTCTGCTCTTAAACACAAAGACGCAGATATTCTCACTGAATTCTCCATTTTCTACAAAACCCTGTGCTCTTCTGAAACTCAACCCTCCCCCCAGTCTTTGGATCATTTCTTTTCTACCATACACAAACCTGACCATTTCCCTCTTGATCTTTCTCACTTAGAATTGGATATCTCCCAGCGAGAATTACTTACAGCACTCCAAACTCTCAAAAAAGACAAGGCTCCTGGACCAGATGGTCTCACTGTTGAAGTTTTCCTTCATTTCTCAAAGCTGCTCATCCCAAAATTACACTCTCTCATAGATACATTTGTTGCTTTGGGTCCCTCCTCAGGTTCTTTCTCCGACGACCACATCTGCCTTATACCCAAGGAAGGGAAAGATGCTCAATATTGCAAAAACTACAGGCCCATTTCTCTGGTCAATATCGACTACAAAATATTTGCTAAATCACTCGCAGCGCGTCTTGACCTTCTACTCCCATATCTCCTGGGTGAGGAACAATCAGGCTTGGTCAAGGGTCGATTTATCACTGATAACACCAGACTTTTGTTTAATGTCCTATCAAAATCCCATCACCTGCCCCACTCCCTCGCAGCGATTGCCCTAGATGCTGAGAAAGCATTTGATAGGGTTGAGTGGACCTATCTCTTTCATACTCTCAAGTGGTTTGGTTTTGGTCCCAAATTTATCTCTTTGATTTCTTTATTGTATTCCAATCCCCGTGCGGCAGTCTGCGCTAATGGCCTAGTCTCCTCCTTTTTTGACTTAGGGAGAGGCGTACGTCAGGGCTGTCCGTTGTCCCCTTTTCTTTTTAACCTGGCTTTAGAGCCTTTTATATCCAAGCTTCGTCAAAACCCTACATTCATGGCTTTCAAGCCTTAGATTCCCAAGTCAAGCTTGCCGCGTATGCTGACGATATCTTACTCTTTATCTCCAACCCCATTGAATCTATTCCTGCCTTCCTTGCTGAAGTGTGAGATTATTCCCGGATATCTGGCTACAAGCTCAACAATGATAAATGTGAGATTCTGCCCTTGACGAAGTTTATATTCAAGCCTGATTTTAGCCTCCAATTTTACATGGAGTTCTTCACACATTAAATACCTTGGCCTACATGTTACCTCCTCCATTTCAGACACGGTTTCCCTTTGTTTAAATAAATGCATTAAAAAACTATTGGACTTAACGACTAGATGCCATCCCCTTTATTTATCTTGGTGGGGTCATTTCGATACAATCAAAACGATGTTATCTCCTATAGTTCTTTATACTATTTCTAACATCCCTTCCAAATTTTTCAATAAGATCAACTCAATCTTGATATCTTTTCTCTGGAACAACAAAAAACCTAGAATGTCCCTTGCTAGGCTTATACGCCCCAAGTCAGAAGGCGGAGTCAACTTCCCGGATTTCCCAGTTTACCATAAGGTGTTTCTGTTAAGACAGGCTTCCTTTTGGTTGCAAGACCCGGCCTCTCCTTGCCCTCTATGGGCTAAACTTGAACACCTTCTTCTTTCCCCCTTTTCTTTCGTTGAGTATATTTCCTTTTCACATGAACCCTCTTCTATACCCTCTCCCATTTATAAATTCACCACTAAACTACTTTTATCCTCTTCTCCTGCTTCCCCTACGACTGTTGCTGATTTCCTTACCTCCACTATTTGGCATAACTCCTCCCTCTTGATTCGTGACAAACCCTTTAACTGGAAGTCATGGCGACAAAAAGGGTTAATTTGGGTGTCTCAATTATTATCACTCTCTTCTTTCATACCCTTCCCAACTCTTCGCACCACCTATGGTTTGCCTGCTTCTTTTGCCCACAAATATCCCCTACTTAAAGAGACAGTAGTGGCAACTTACACTCGCCTTTTACAAGCACATCCCTCTTCTACTTCCCCTGCCCCCACCTCACTACTTCATTCCTTTCTGCGCACTACTCCCAAAGCCTCCTCTATTTACAAGCACCTTCATACTAAAGACTCCATTAGACCCAAATCTAAGGTGGAGGAATGCTGGGAACATGATTTTGCCACATCTTGGTCCATTCCTTTATGGGACAAGATCTGGAATAAGATTCGCAAATCTTCTAGAGCGGCGACCTTGACACAATCCTTGTTCTTCATTTACAATAGACTTCTTTTTACGCCATTTGACCTTCATAAGCGTTTTCCAGCCACTCCACACATTTGCTGGTCTTGTTCCTCCCCGCAAGCAACTTTATTTCATATGTTGTTCCTATGTAAATCTGTTCATGATTTTTGGTTGCAGGTTTGGGCTCAAATTAATGTAATTTTTCACACTTGCATTCCTTTTTCTTACACTAACATTTTCCTAGGAAGTCTTTCTCCCTGTTGGGAAGATGTTGAACTTAACATTCAGATCATTGATTTACTGTTAGCTGTTGCGTTTCAGCAGATCACAGTCAACTGGAAGAACTTTTCTAACATCTCCTTTAAAGCATTCTGGTATAATGTCTGTCACAATCATAGACTGGATACTACTTTTGTCTTTCCTGCTCACATGGCAGCAAAACGCATGGACCTATGGCTTCCTATTACGCTTTACCTTGATGTATGTGCTAAACGCTGATTCCACCCACAACCTTTACAGCAAGAGGTCTTGAAACCCCCTTAAATGCCCCTCGCATTCCTTTTCTCCTTCATTATCACTTATATGTACTTACCTTTGCATAATCATATTTCTACAATGAATGTTTCTCCTTTATTTAGCTCTAATGCCCATGATTAGATTTCATTATTGTTTATAACTGTATTGTTCCCACTGCTTACTAAAGTTTACCACATTTTATACTCTTTTTGTACTTTGTATTGACACCTTGTTTTTCTCTCCTTTTACCAAATAAAATTCTTTTTGAACTCAAAAAAAGGTTGAGATCCAGCAGCGGCTCGCTGGGAATGGGGGTGGATAAAAAAAAAGAAAGAACGAAACTTATCTAACCCGCCTATTCTCCGTCTTTTTCAGGTATGCTACAGCACCTGAGCACTCAGGCTTTCAGGCTCTCCCAGCTAATCACGACACTACAGGAGCAGTGTCGTGATTGGTCTGAGTGTCCTGTTAGGACACTCAAGCAGTGCCTGGGGAGGCTGGGCATGTTCTCCATGGGGTTGTACAACACAGCCTAATGGAGAACCTGCTAAGTGTGCATGTCAGTTTGGCTGACCCTAGAGGGATGGCCAAACTGTCCTATGCACTTAGTGGAGTGCAAACCACTCCTCCACTGCTCTGTCGTCACAGAGCCCAGCCCGACCCCACTCCCACATAGAAAAAGAAAAGGAGAATAACATCTTGTTATTACCATTTTCTTTGTCTTATTTGCACTGCTGAAATAGCAGTGGGGCCACGCTCCCCCGCCTTAGCGGAGGATCCGCCACTGTTGAGATCAGCTTAAACAGTGCAGTCAGAAGAAGGTATTTGAATACTGGATTTGAAATCCATAACATGTATGATGTAGGTGCTCAGCAGAGCACTGTTGAACCCTTTAAATAAAACGTGGGCCTTCAAACTACTAACAAACGCACTGGTGCTGGCATGCCGTTCAAAGCCAACCATGCAAAATGGCTATAATCTAGTTTCAGGAAGAGTCCATGCAGCTTGGTTCCATAGTGCCTGCCGCCAGAAGGAGGAGGAATAAAAGAGGCATGTCAGAGAGGAAAGGCTCTCAGCCACAGCAAACTAAAAGTACTCAAACCTGGAGCAAGTTCTACCCATCAAAACATTCGCATAAGGAGCCTTTCCAATTCGTTTTGATTACTTTTTGTGCTCGTGACCTCTTCTACTGTTCCTAAACAAATTATCTGTGCCTTATTACAGTTAACCAACACAGATGTGTTCCCTGCTCTAGAAACACATTTTCCTACAAAACTATCCTTCCATATAGCCAATATTTATTTAATGGTTACTTTACTATAAACATTGTATGCTATTCCACACTAATTCGTACCCCCTTCTTTAGCACAAATAAAAACATTATGATTCTTTAGATGAGCATTCAGTTAAACTTTGCTACATTATTTATCTCCATGCGGGTTTTATTTTGAATAATCGAGCGTACCAGACCTATGTACAATGTATGTTTCCTGCAGTATACATTGGCATTACACGGTGCCTTTCAGACATTCTGTTACAATTTCATTTCTGTAATTTTAGTGGACTGAATATCTTTGAACTTCCATGTAGTTGAGGGTATTTGATTCTACCAGGAAAATGTAGCTTCTTACCTGTAACACACAGCATGAATGCATTAACATGTCTTCATCTATCTTCATTCTCAATGAAAAGTGCTAACTTGAAAGGTGCTTCCAAAGTATTTAACTGCACATTTCTAAACGGAGATCGTCCCATTGTATGTGCTTGCACTATTGTTCTATTTATCCTTTTACAAAAATAATCTTGCTCTGCATTGACTCAAATAATTTCTTCAAACATCAGTTGCAGGACACCACAACGGTTTGTGCAAGTAAAACAAGAAGCGTATCTATTTCGCAAAACTATTGCACGTGTTCTACATATCAGTAAGGTCCAACCCGTACAATTTTTATTTCAAAAAAACTAAAAGGGTTTTAACCCTCTAATGCTTTTGAAAATGTTTTTCATTACAATCTGAATCAAAATGTCATCGAGAAATTGCTAATTATTTTGACGATACTGTCCTGGAAGAGTGAACACAATCTAGCACTGTTTTCCTGTGTCCTTGAGGGCGTAAAGTACTATTTTGTATTCTACCAACTATTGGTTATATTTCATAGGGCCTGATTTCAAAGGTTTTTTTGAAGGTAGGGTTGAAGGGCCCTGAAAAATAAAACGTGTGGGCCCTGGTGCATAATGCCTCATCTGCCCCTCCGTCCCCCTCCCCTCCCCACCCTCCAAGAAGGCCTGGATCTCTTCCCATCATCACGAATGAGGGTGGTAAGAGATTTTCAAAGTGGAAGCTTTCTCAAAGACAGCTTCCACCTTGTGAATTGTGGCCGTCCATGTTGGGGAAGTATTCATACAAATTTAGGGATCGAGGTCTGCTGTCCCTCACGAGCCTCAACCCCTGATTCTCAGCCATTTGCAAGGAGTCACAAAACGATTCCTACCTTATAATTAAGAATGACGCAGAGGTGTTTATAAGTATATGAAAAATTTAGATTTTGTGCTGTCATTGATTAGCTGATCAGGTTCAATGCAAAATGAAGGCGGGGTCTCACCAACCAAGTGAGTGTAAAAATGAACACTGCTTTGCAACCCTTCTCTGGTCATTGGTGTTATTATCCTTAATGTAGCAGTGTTTGTCTATAAACTGATCTCCATAGTCCCAGACACAGTGTTGTAACAAAATTACGTAAGCCCCGCCCTGCGGATTATGAAGAGGGGCTCCTGAGTCACTCATATCTTAGAGATATTCATTGGCCTTTGGCTAACTAGAGGGGCCCCCCTTGAAAGATTGGGGGTCCCCTTAAAGTGTTGGGGGCCCTTTAAAGGGCTAGGGTCCCCTCCGTGCCAGAGGGAATGCAGGGCCTTGCGTTACTCTTCTGCCCAGCACTTTCTCAATTAGACCAATCCATTTATAAAATCTCTCTTACCCAAGTATAATTAACTTTGTTTTAATTCTCAAATTTTCCACATTAGGGATTTCTTCTGATTGGTATAAATGCGCTATAATAGACAGGGAGATTAGGGATCCTAGAAAGACTAGACTACGTATTTCCGAGATAACCACAGGAGATGGCACAATTTTTCCCATCAGGGCCAACCTTGCATCAGGATTAATTTTAACATCCAGGAATTGTATTAAGCTGCTGTAAGATTTTATCAACCCGAGATTCATGTGAGGGAGAAAGAGGTGAAGCGTAGCTGTCTGGAGGGTTGGTAGAGGTGGAGTCTGTCATTGAGGTACGTTGGTCCTGAATTGTGGAGGGCTTTGTAGGTGAGGATGAGCAGCTTGAATTTGCAACATTTCTGGATTGATAGCCAATGTGGTTCAGTGAGGGATGGAAGGGATTCTGGGTACATCTAGGATGTGTCTGGCAATGGTGTTTTGGATGGTTTGGAGTTTTTGCATGATTTGGTTAGAGATACCTACATAGAGCGCGCTGTAGTTGAGTCAGCTGGTGACGAAAGCTTGGGTGACCATGCATCTTGTGTGAGTTGGGAGCCATTTGAAGATCTTGCGAAGCATTCTGTGGATTCCTGAGCCCCTGAGTCTGGCAATGAGGGTGCCCTGGGAGATGTTGTTGAATGCCTCTGAGAGGTTGTGCAGGATGAGAGCGGTGGTTTCTCCTCTGTCCATGATAGAGAGGATGTTGTCTCTTGCTGCCAGGAGGCAGTTTCCATGCTGTGGTTGCTTAGGAAACCTTACTGGGTGGAGTCCAGGAGATGGTGGTGTTCAAGTTGGGAGGAGAGCTGCTTGTTTATTTCTTTCTCCAGGACTTTGACCTGGAAGGGTAGAAAGAAGATGGGATGAGCAAGTAGCTGAGTTTTTTCTGGTTGGCTGAGGGTTTCTTCAGTACAGTTGTGACCTCTGCGTGTTTCCAGCTGTCTGGGAATGTTTTGCTGAGGCTGGAGAAGTTGGCAATAGTGGTGAGATTTCCACTGCTCACTGTGCTTCCCAGGTTGTAAATTTGGTGAGGGCAGGGGTCTGAGGGAGACTCTGAATCGATGGTCTGTATGATTCAGGTGATGTCATCTGTGGTGAGAGGGCTTCCGTTCATTTGAAGGTGGGTGCTCCTGGTGGTGGTGGGGCGTTGTGCGATGATGCCCTCTACAGTGAATCGGGGTGCAAAGTTGGTATAGATCTTCAGTATTTCGCTGTGGAAGAAGTCAGAGAGGTTTTCACAGAGGATCTGTGAGTGTATGATGGTATTGGATGCAGCTGTTGAGTTGTTAAATTATTTAACTAAGTTTAAGAGTTCTTTCTCAGAGTTGGCGCAGGGATCAAGGGCCACTTTCCTTGCTTATTTGACCTATGCATTGTACCTTCTGAGGCTGGATTTTGTAGGTGTCTCTGAAGGCATTCCCTCCGCTGGTTTGTCACCTTCTTTTCAGTTGTTTGTAATGGCGCTTGGTGCCTCTTAGGTCTTCTGTGTACAAGCTAAATTGAGCATGAGTTCTTGTGTATCTGATCTTCTTCTTGGGGGGCATGGTGTTAGTGCAGTCTGAAATCCAACTGCTGAAGTTGTGTAGATCATTCTGCATAGGATATACACAATGCAGAGGTGGGGGTAAGTTAGACATGGAAGCTTATATCACAAAGCAACAATGACTGACCTCCTATGCCGCACCTTGTGCCCGTTCCTATATGTTTGGTCGCTGTACAAACAACTCCTGCACCAGTTGTTGATTGATGTCACTGTGCTCCAGATCAGAGAATAATGCAACAAATGGGTGTTCGCAGCTCAAGAAATCCAATAGGCCAACGTAGGTAGAAAAATAACTTCTTTATTTCATGAATTCTTTAAACATTCATTGAGTTAAGACAATCCAGCCAATGCGTTTCATTCCCCTATAGGGAACTTCCTCAGGGCAAACAATATGTCACGTGTAGCGTACACTTAGAAATCCCTCCGAAATTTTGGACTCGATATTATTGCCTGTCGAAATAAAAAAAGTCAATATTTATGTTTTACGCCCAGGCCCAGCAATAGCGTGGCAGAAGCAGGGCACCAGAGTGACCACCGCAATAGGAAACGCAGCACAAGAGACCAATTGGGCCCCAACCGGTAGCACTCATCGCTCCTCAGTGCTTGGACAATCTCAGCAATAATGGGACATAAAATCTGTGGGGACAGCCCCAACTCTAGTGCCCTCACAGTCCAAATCCAATGCCACCCAAGTGGATCAGGAGCAGAGACCACTGGAGCGGGTGACAGCCTATGCGCTTGACACTAAGTTGGACCCCCTACTGCAGGCGGTGGAGAAGCTGGGTGTTTCCCTAGATCAAACACGCACCTCCCTTGAGAGCCATATAAACAAAATGACTGTGGACTTCACCCTCCTACATGCGGATCATTGCAAGCTCGCAGACAAGGTGTGTGACATGGCACAAGAACTGTCGGAGGCCTGTCCTGTAACCAGGGCAGTGATCTGAATTACAAGACCTGCAGACCCAAGTGCAGTTGCTGGAGCCACGAGCAGAGGACGCCAAATGTTGCTCCCGCCGGAACAATTTCTGGGTGGTGGGGCTGCCGGAGCTGGGACATGGGGGGCTGAAGTGGTGGCATATGCCAAGCAATGGTTGCGGAACCTACTACCATCCAGTGTGCTCTCACACTTCTTTACAATCAAATTAGCTCACAGAGTGCCAGCAGGCTGGCCACCACCTGGAACGAGACCAAGACTTTTCCTCCTCCACCTCCTGAACTATAGGGACCACAAAGCAATATTCAGAGATGTGCACAGGCTGGGAGAGGTGCCGGTGGAGAATGCTCCAGTCCTCTTCTTTTCGGACTATGCCATAGGAGTGCAGAGGCAGGGGGGTCCTTGTTGGCGGTCAGACGACAGCTGCTTGATCTGGTAAGCCGATACTCCCTCCTCTTCCCGAGACATATCTGAGTTCTTCTCCGACGGCAAAACCCATTTCTTTGCTGCAACAGGGGAGGTGTGGGCTTTGCTGGAATCTGCTGGGCACCAGATATTGCGGCCCAGAAGCGAGGAACTTGCACAAAGTGGCACCAAGCACAGGGCCAACCACAGAGGAAAGCGTAGCTGCAGTAGAAACCTGCCCCCCCACCACAAGCCATCCCAAATCTGGAGCAGGTGATACAAGAACAGAGGCAGGCTTTACAAGTGGCGACGGCTCCTCTGCTACATGGCCCTCTGGAGGAGAAACAAGGAAAGCTCCAAGGTCCAAGCATCACTCCACAAAAGGCAGATGAACTGTTCTAGCCGATAGTGTTATGAAATCCACGGACTGCACCTCAATATACGGTGCGCATTGCTGAGGCATTGTGGATATCAGGGAAGAGGGTGTGACCAGCTGGGCACTGCTGCTAAAATCCGGACTAACAGATGCCCTCCCCCGTAGTAGAGTTTTGTGAACATGTCTTGGCACTGTGTGCGCATTGATGTGTTTTTCTGGGGCATCACTGCGATAGCCTCACACCCCCTAACAGGTCACAGGCTTTAGAAATCCAGCATGTTTAGTCGATAGTTGCTAAGAGGCGTTTTTACAGTTTGGTCGGACACATGTTTTTTTTTTCTTTCAGATTTATATAGCGCAAACTTGACCCGAAGGTATTGAAGCGCTTTACATGAGCACCAGTTACAATACACAAGGACACATTCATATTGTTTTTGTAGGCATGGAGAAATAAAGTGATTTGCCCAGAATCATAGGATGAAGAGTCGATCCCAAGGTTCGAACCTTGGTTTCCCAGCTTCAAAGTCGGCAGTCTAGCCGTAAGACCACATGTTGTCCCTCTGCTTTCTTCCAGTTAATGATCATGCTATTTTGACCACTTTTAGGTATATTTTTGTCTACAATTCACCAATACACAGACTGACAGGTGCTGCCCTGCCTCTAGAATTGGGTCTAGAAACCTAGTCTCCCCCTATGCACTGCGACACCCATGCAGGGTGCAAAACTAACCCATATGATAGATGTCAACAATTAACATAATTGCCTGGAATGTAAGGGGCATGCATAACGCCATGCGTCGCTTTGCTGCACATTCCTACCTAAAGCGCAGATCGCCTAATCTAGCATAGGCTACAGAGCAGATAGCGCGGGCAGGTGTTTGCCACAGGGTACTCCTCATGCACCAGTGGTTACTCGTCTGGGTCAGGCCATGAGTCCCCTTCGTGTAGATGAGGCGGAGGTGGACCATAATGGCAGATATGTGTTTGTGAGTGAGTGTCTTGACCAGAGACGCCTGCTACTTGGGACTGTATACGCCCCAACACAGAACAGATGACCTTCTGGTGTATGATATCGGGAGTGCTGGCTCGCTGGAGTGCTCTCCTGTGGCTCATAGGTGGGGAGCGCCGGATACCTGAGTTGGGCAAGTTTACTGGTTCACATCAGACCCCCATCACTTTTTCCCACCTTCCTAACCTTCCTTAACGTCCCTCACATCAGCCCAGTGTACCTTACATAAAGACATGGGAGCTATTGACATTCGGTGTAGTAGCTGTTCCTGTTTGCCATATATCACCTCGTAGTCAGGGCCCAAGCAGAGAAGGCCGGGGGTAAAGCCGATGTCTGTAATGGTAAATGTTACTTCGCTGTATATGTGCTCTACTGTCGGAATCTTGAAATTGACTTATGATTGATGTTAATGCATGTTAGGTACCTGTTACTAAACCAGAAAACCAATAAAGAAATTTAAAAAACAACATGCAGGAAAGTTTATTTTGATTTTGAAAAATGTAATGCCACTTTTCGTAATCTTACACAGTGGTCAATCAACCCTAATATACAAATCAAACAATGAATGACAGAAGAGCCCTCAAATTTTGCCATAACTGATATATATATTGGGACCTCCACACCACAAGTAGTCCGGCTGTACTGGTCGCCGCTTTATGTGGACTGTTGTTTTCCAGGGTACTGGATTTGCCGTGAACTCACCTACAGACACTGGGAAGGACGGAGGCGATACGGCAGATTAATCTGCCTGATGGGTAAAGCACTGCGCTTGGGCCCCCGCGGACATAATTCCCATTTGATCTGAAGGTTGGTGTGCTGAGGATTCGGGAGGCTGAATGGTGGCTTAAAGCAGGAAGATTCATTTTGAGCACGCGACTCCGAACTCGCACCCGGGATGCAATAAGAACAATGCATCCTGGGACTTGGAGGCGCCATTGGTGAAAAGCGCGCCAGGAGGAATACAGGTGGCCATCATCACCACCTGGGGCGGAGCAGCTCGAGATGCAGAGGAGGAGGCGGTATATTTAAATCCGTCATAGACAGCCCTCCCCTATGGACACAAACGGCGCTGACGAGGTGGGAGCCGAAATGCATACGCCGAAAAGACATTTGTGTTGTACTCTCCTGTGATGCCAGCAGTAAAGCCTTCCAAATGAATCCTCTTGTGGGTCTCTGCCTTTTTGTAAGAAGAGGAGTATGGATATACATTTGCGCGAGTGACCAGAATCGCGCTTTGGGACCTCCACACCACAAGTAGTCCGGCTGTACTGGTCGCCGCTTTATGTGGACTGTTGTTTTCCAGGGTACTGGATTTGCCGTGAACTTTCCTACAGACACTGGGAAGGATGGAGGCGATACGGCAGATTAATCTGCCTGATGGGTAAAGCACTGCGCTTGGGCCCCCGCGGACATAATTCCCATTTGATCTGAAGGTTGGTGTGCTGAGGATTCGGGAGGCTGAATGGTGGCTTAAAGCAGGAAGATTCATTTTGAGCACGCGACTCCGAACTCGCACCCGAGATGCAATAAGAACAATGCATCCTGGGACTTGGAGGCGCCATTGGTGAAAGGCGCGCCAGGAGGAATACAGGTGGCCATCATCACCACCTTGGGCGGAGCAGCTCGAGATGCAGAGGAGGAGGCGGGATATTTAAATCCGTCATAGACAGCCCTCCCCTATGGACACAAACGGCGCTGACGAGGCGGGAGCCGAAATGCATACGCCGAAAAGACATTTGTGTTGTACTCTCCTGTGATGCCAGCAGTAAAGCCTTCCAAATGAATCCTCTTGTGGGTCTCTGCCTTTTTGTAAGAAGAGGAGTATGGATATACATTTGCGCGAGTGACCAGAATCGCGCTTTGGGACCTCCACACCACAAGTAGTCCGGCTGTACTGGTCGCCGCTTTATGTGGACTGTTGTTTTCCAGGGTACTGGATTTGCCGTGAACTCACCTACAGACACTGGGAAGGACGGAGGCGATATGGCAGATTAATCTGCCTGATGGGTAAAGCACTGCGCTTGGGCCCCCGCGGACATAATTCCCATTTGATCTGAAGGTTGGTGTGCTGAGGATTCGGGAGGCTGAATGGTGGCTTAAAGCAGGAAGATTCATTTTGAGCACGCGACTCCGAACTCGCACCCGGGATGCAATAAGAACAATGCATCCTGGGACTTGGAGGCGCCATTGGTGAAAGGCGCGCCAGGAGGAATACAGGTGGCCATCATCACCACCTGGGGCGGAGCAGCTCGAGATGCAGAGGAGGAGGCGGGATATTTAAATCCGTCATAGACAGCCCTCCCCTATGGACACAAACGGCGCTGACGAGGCGGGAGCCGAAATGCATACGCCGAAAAGACATTTGTGTTGTACTCTCCTGTGATGCCAGCAGTAAAGCCTTCCAAATGAATCCTCTTGTGGGTCTCTGCCTTTTTGTAAGAAGATATGTATGGATATATATATATATATATATATATATATATATATATATATATATATATATATATATATATATATATATATATATATATATATATATATATCCATCCTACTGGCGGTAGCTAGTTGTAGTTGGGACCTAGTTTCCATACAAAATCCACAACATTCTATTTGGAATAACTTTGGCGCCGGTGGACGAATCTTCGTGAATTTCTCTAAGAAAATGGCCTGCTCGGTTCCGCTCCTTCCCTGTTTGGGGGTGATTCGTTAAGTGGGGGCCGAGAAAAAAGGGGGGTCCCAAAACGTGTTTTCCCCATGCAATTTTCCTTAGGGACCTTTAGCCAGGGTTACAGCCCGAACGGCTGAACGGAATTACACAAAATTTGGCAGAGAGGAAGAGTTCTGTTCGCAGATTGTGCTTATTGTTAAATGGTGTAAATCCGTTCAGTAGTTTCTGAGAAAATTGCAAGTAAAATCCTAGCAATATCTAGAGACGGAGTTCAGCACGCGTATGGAAATCCGTTCAATTACGAGCGCGAGCTGCATGTTGATTGGCTGTGAACTGTCTGTCAACACTCGAAACCAGGAAGTGTTGGCGGCCATCTTGTGCCTCGGTAGAACCGAGTCACAAGAAAACAGTAAAACAAAGTTGAGAAGTAAGGGAAGGGGGCATGCTAGAAACATTCTGACCCTCTAGGCTTGCTCAGGTGGTCCGACATGGATGTTTAGGCTCTATTCAAAAAAAAATTTTAAGAAAAATTGCGGCGTACGCGTACGGAAATCTGTACAATTACGAGCATGAGCTGCATGCTGATTCGCTGTCAACTGTCTGTCAGCAGTCCAAACCAGGAAGTGTTGGCAGCCATCTTGTTCGTCGCTAGAACCGAGTCACAAGAAAACAGTAAAACAAAGTTTAGAAATAAGGAAAGGGTGAAGGGTAGAAACCTACTGACCCTATAGGCTTTCTCAGGGTGTCGTACATGGATGTTTAGGCTATATATATATATATATATACATACATTTTTTTTTAAAGAAAAATCGCGGTGTACGCCTACGGAAATCCGTTCAGTAGTTTCTGAGAAAATTGCAAGTAAAATCATAGCGATATCTAGAGACTGAGTTCAGCAAGCGTACGGAAATCCGTACAATTACGAGCACGAGCTGCATGATGATTGGAAGTCCCAAGCTCCGGGGACTTCCACTTCTCAGGACTTTATAATGTTGGGAGGGGGTCATACGGCCTCCTTTCTAGAACCCTTGATGGCCCTGGGGACCATCATTTCCCAGGGCCGGCTCTTGCAGTGTCTCGGGGTGCCTATCTCCGGCACACTGCTGTTTGCTATGGTAGGGCGAGAGCGCCGTGGCTCCCACTTTAGCACAGCAAACCGGTTTACTATTTGAAATAGAGAGCAAGTTAATCTGCTGTCTCTTTCAAGTAGGAAAGCAGATTGCTTTTCGTTAGAAAGAGCAGCATGTAAGCTGTTCTGACAAAGCAATGCCGGCTCTTGAAGGATGCGGGGAGCCGGCTGGTACCGTGGGGGATTGGCGTTCTCTCCACGGTCCCCAAAGTTATTTTTTGAGTCTCGGGGGATGGGTTCCCTTTGCAGCTCCTCAAACATTTGTACATATAACTTCTGCAAAATGTTTTTTTGTGTTGGGGAACAGAGTATTACTCCAGTGACTTTGTCATCCATGAAACAAAGATGAGAGCACACTCCTAGCCCCTCAGCTGGATCGCCCCTTTGCATTCTGCTACATGCAGTTCGTATAACTTTAAGATTTAGGAAAAAGTTTGTAAGTGTTTCACCATGATTGGTGCAAGTAAGTACTTGGTATCTCTAGACACGACTCGTGTTTCAGGATAATATCCTTCATCAGTAGAGATCAGTTTTGGGGTAGCTGTAGAGGCTGCCAAACAACAGTCACAGGCTTCGTTGCCTCTCAGGCGCGCAGGTGCATCACCAATAGCTCGTCAGCTACAGAGGCTCGCGGGAGCCCTTTAATAGGAAACAAAGATGGGAGCACACTCCTATCCCCTCAGCTGGATAACCCCTTTGCATTCTGGTACATGCAGTTCGTATAACTTGAAGATTTAGGAAAAAGTTTGTAAGTGTTTCATCATGATTGGTGCAAGTAAGTACTTGGTATCTCTAGACACGACTCGTGTTTCAGGATAATATCCTTCATCACTAGAGATCAGTTTTGGGGTAGCTGTAGAGGCTGCCAAACAACAGTCACAGGCTTCGTTGCCTCTCGGGTGCGCAGGTGCAAATACCAAGATGCTGAGGGGCGATCCGGTGGTGAGGACAGCAGAGTCGCGCGCATCTTTGTTTCTGATTTAAGGGCTCCTGCGAGCCCCCAAAGCTGACGAGCTTTTTGGAGACGCACTTGCGCGCCTAGCAGGCAACAAAGCCCTTGACGGTTGTACGGCGGCTTTCTCTACCACCCCTGAACTTTCTCTACTGATGCTACTACGCCTGTTTACAGCAGAGCTGGTTCTTTTGTGTGTTGATGCAGTGACGCTGTACGCTGTAAAAAGGCGTAGTAGCTCACTGGGAGGACATTCGATCCATCCAGTGGGAACCCAATGATGAAGCATGTCACCACCAGGTTGGTGAGTGAGGGTTCTTTTTATAATTAACTTTTGTGTTCCTTCACCAGGTTTAGCTATTTTTGGTTCTCTTGTTTTCTCTTTGGTTTTCTCATTGAATTGCCACTTGAGGTGTTTTGTATTTTGTATTTATCACTCTTCCGTTGTTAACAAAAGACATGTAGTTTACTCCTTTCCTTTGTCTCCCTCAACCCTAATTGAGAATGTAATGGGGTGAGTCAAACTAAGGCAGTGTTGTCGTCATTGTTTTAAGTTTGCAAAAACAGTAGGTAGTATAAATACGTAAATAAAGCACTTGACACAATGCAGAGTGACACTGTATTTATTGTATTTAATTTTAGAATATTTTGAAAATAATATACACATGTAGAAAATATTGTTGGTTTAATTGTAAGATATTTCATATGAATCATCACATATGCTGATATTACATTGAAGATAAAATTAAGTGCTTATGTTTTTGTACAAGGACCTACAACATAAGAAATTCAGTATGGAAAATCAACAAAATTTGAAAGACGGTTTCAACATTAGTAACAGTGTCATAGAAGTACTAAACATAATTTTTATAAGTAGGGAGAATGAAGAGGAAGATATAAATGCTGTCGATATCAGCTGTGATTTTCTAAACTAAAATTTAGATGCTGATTTTGTGGAAGCATTAGATGACATCGACTATGATCATATGAATTTGTGTAATCAAGAAATTGAAGTAAATCATCCCAGGCATAGTCAGCAGAGCTTAGAGTAAGGAACTATGTAGGCTTTTCTAAGTTCCTTAACATACATTTTAGTTCTCCATGACAATGGTACCAGTACTCATTACTACAACGCAGACATGCCATGAGATTAATGAGGTGAGATTCCAAAATATTATCTTTCTGCTGTACTTTATGCATACATTTGTTTGCTGAAACATTTTGCAGATGTACACCTGTTTTCAATATATGGTTTTCTGCATAAGAAGTCCAGACAAATCACTCTCAAACAAAAGATGGAACAAATATGGAATACATTGTTGAATTCTTGGATTTTCTGCATATAATATTGATGTCCGGTATTCAGATGCAGGAATCTGCACAGGTCAGTCATCATATCGTCCTCTTTTTCGTGTGGGAAGAAACTGAGGGAAACAATGATCTTCCAAGCTTTTTTCCCATACTGTAATGGGACTTCCATTTGCTTCTTTCATTTGGAATAACTCTATAGTATTCCCCATCACTTCTTTAGAATGAAGTGGATGAATACTGTAATTTTCGTAGATTTCTTCAGTATGGAAACATCCAGTTTTTCAATTTGTCCAGATGGGAAGTCAGTATCTTCTACAGTTATTTATTCATTTCCCACCTACACATTTTTGTAATATTTTTTTTATAGCAGATAGAACGTTGCCTTTTTCACTTTCCTAATGTCCACTAATTCTTGCCTGATTTTCTTACTCCTAGTAGAAACGCCATTGACGAGAATAACTAAATGTTCAGCCTGTACATTTTCGACACCAATTGTCTGTCTTTTAAGTAAATCAAGGTTGTATTGAATGTTTTCTGTAGTGCAAGCGCTCTTGGTATCTAGTTTTGAACTGTACTGAGCAGAGAATTGATTGAAAGCACTTCTCAGGATACATAGTGAAGAGAAACTTACATTGAAAGCTGAATTAAAGTTGTGAACCCCTGCTGTCTGTAATGTAGATTGAAGGTACTAATTGATACGAATATTGATGAATGCTATTTTGTACAGTTAACAGAATCTGAGGACAGAGTACAATTGTCTCTACCTTAAGGAAAGCAAGGGTAGATCCAATGGTGTCATTAATGTAGAAGGAAAGCTGAATTGAAATTTTGAATGAGGGTGTCCGCAGTGTACATTTAATGGCGGACTGTATCATCTGTAATCACGATTGAAATGAAAGATAGATCATGTATGGAATGCATTGTCAAAATATGTATGTTTCAGGGACATAATAGTTCAAATTGGACCTGTGTTGTCTGTAGTGTAGACTGTGATTCAGTGTTCTTTTGGACTTGTAAAATGAGTTTTGTTATTGTACTAAACCTATAACTGATATAAAACAAGTTCATGAAATTCAAGAATAATTGATGACCCTAGCCAAGTAAGGTAGCAGGTGTGAAAAATGTTAACTGCGCTTGGGCGGGGTAGTAGCTACATCAAAAAGGCTCGATAAAGGGCCTCGAGTTTGAATCAGAATATGAAATTGAAGAATAGTTGATAACCACAGCGAAGAAAGGCAGCAAGTAAGTTTGTGTATGTGTGGATGATGTGTTGATTGAGTGGAAGATGAATAAGGTGAAAAATAAGAAATGCTGAAGATGTGCAAGCTACCCATTTCCTTGTAAGGGAAGTGTGTGTTTAGTTTTCCAGTCCATTACACCGACAGGGTGTCAGATTCTGCAGTGGGAGCCTGAGAAATGGGTACCACATATAAGGAGGCAAGCTAGTGCACAAAGTACACACACTGTGCGGTAGAAAGGATGCAAGAAAGGACGCAAGTGTGCAAATTACCCACTGCTATTCATGGGTAGTAGTTACCAAGAAGAGTCAAGAAGAATATTTGATAACCCTAGCGAAGAAAGGCTGCAAATGTGGAAACTTCTACAACAAAAAGGCTTAATAAAGGACCTTGACTTTGAATCAGAATATTAAATTTAAGGATGATTGATAACCCTAGCCAAGAAAGGCAGCAAGTGTGCACATTTCCTACTGCCTTTGGATGGGGTAGTTCTCCCAACAAAAAAACTTGATGAATGTGTAGTGAGTGATGTTGAGGAGAGTGATGCTCCTTTTTAAAAATGTTGATGAGGTTGATAGACTATTTGATGTAACAGAAACGTTCATCGCAATAAATGCATAGAAATTTAAGTTTACCAAAATCAAGATCAATATGTGAATATGGACTGCTTGCCGAAAGATGCTGTTGCAGCAGTTGATGTGGTTGGTGCAGCAGCAAGTGGGTTGTCATGCAATCTCTGTGTTGCAGCTCAAGTGAAGTTGTTGGGGTGCAAGTTTTTACATGTCGAACCATAGTTGGTGTGCCAAAGGAGTATTTTTTGGATGGATCATCACTTGAAAGAGTTGTTTGCTAAATTTTACAGATTAGTTTATTTATTTTATTTATTTTATATGCTTATAAAGTGCCAGACTAGACCCCCGAAGGGGTATCTCCGCGCTATAACTGCAGATGGAAGTGAGAGTAAAAATGTGTCCAGAAAAAAATGACTTTAATAGCTGGGAAACAGGTAGGTTTTTAAGTTTTTTCTAAACATCATGTGGTTGGTGATTGACCTCAGTTCAAACGGCAGTGAGTTCCATAGGGTAGGTCCGGTGTGGGCCAGTGCACGGCCACCTTGTCTAGCTTTCTTAATTCTGGGTATTTTAAGTAATTGCTGGTTACTAGAACGCAAAGAGCGTCCTGGGATGTAGGGCTGAAAGATGTCTATGAAATACTTAGGGCCCATCCCCATTAGGCTCTTGTGTATAATACACAGAATCTTGAACTGAACTCGCTTCTTCACAGGAAGCCAGTGAAGCTGAGACAGTAGGGGACAGGATGGTGTCCTGGGTGGAGCATTCATGACAATCCTTGCGGCAGTGTTTTGAATGACCTGCAGTTTCTTAAGTTGCTCCTCATTGGCTCCGTGGAGCAATCCATTGCAATAGTCAACCCTACTGATAACAAGAGCCTGCACCAGAGTTTTTCTGTGGTGATCCGGGAGATAGGGGAAAACACGTCTTAACATCCCTATAGCCCGGAAACAGGTGCCGGCTACTTGATTGACGTGGTCCTTGAAAGTAAGTTGTTGGTCAAATAATACTCCCAAGTTCTTGACCTTACTTTTGGGGGTGGGAACAGGGCCCAGTTCCTGAGGCCACCAGTCTGATGACCAGCGTGTCATTGCTTGGCCGAACAACATAACTTCGGTTTTCCCGACATTACACTGCAGACAATTTGATGCCATCCAGTCTGCAATGGCTCTCATGCCATCTGCAAATGATCTTTTTATTGCAGGTGTAAGAGTTTTAAAGGGAAAAAGGAGTTGGGTCTCGTCAGCGTACGATACAGGGGTGAACCCGAAAGATCTTGCTAGGTTGGCAAGGGGGGCCACATATATGTTGAAAAGTGTGGGGCTCAGACAAGAGCCCTGTGGCACCCCCTTATTGAGCTCCCTGTAGGTGGATTTATGGGAGCCCAGCCTAACCTCTTGGGAGCGCCCGGACAGGAAACTCTCCAACCATGCCAAAGCCTCTCCCTCTATTCCCACCTCCTTTAGGCGATGGAGAAGCACCTTGTGAGACACCGTATCAAAAGCGGCGGAAAGGTCCAACAGCACCAGAATCATAGAGCAACCATCATCCAGTGCCATTTTGATGTTATTGGTCACTGTTTGAAGTGCTGATTCTGTGCTGTGGTTCGGCCTGAACCCAGATTGAGAATGGTCCAGGCCTTCCGTCGCTTCAAGATGTTGAGAAAGATAGGTGTTCACATGCTTCTCCGTGATCTTGCCCAAGTACGGTAGGAGAGAGATGGGACGTAGGTTGGATAGGTCTGTCCAGGGAGATGATGCCTTCTTTCTTATCGGGTTCACCACTGCCTTTTTCCAATCAGCCGGGACCTGGCCTGTTCTGAGGGAGATGTTTACCATTTCAAGTATATGGGAACCTAATAAAGGGATCAAAGGACCAACCATTTTAGCTGGTACAAGGTCATTGGGGGTTCCTGATTTTATATGGTTACAGAGAGTAAGAAGCTCTGTGTGAGTGATGGAGGGGAAAGACGTCAGAGAGAGTTTGTTGTCTAAGGGGGGGATAATGGTGGGGCAGATTTTAGTTTTATTTTTGCTGGAATTGTTGGCGGCTACTATTTTTTCATAGATAGTGTTGATTTTATCCTCGAAAAACAGCGAGACTTTGTCACACAGATCCTGAGAGAAGTCGTCTGAGCTTTCACAAGCCGTAGGTTTTATAAAGTTTTGCAGAATATTAAAGAGTTCTTTAGGGCTATTGCCTGCTTCTGCTATTTGTTGTGTTAATTGTAGTTTCCTTGCTAACTTTATATTTTTGTAGTATTCTGATTGAGCCTTTAGAAAGATCAGTCGGTTGTTTTCAGTTTTAGTTTTTCTCCAGGCTTTCTCAGTACGTCGACATTTTTGTTTCTCTGCTCTCAATTCTTTTGTGTACCATTTTTCTTGTTTTGACACTGGATGTTGTTTATGTCTTTTTAGGGGAGCAATGGTGTCGATGGCTTTTTTGATAGATTCATTCAGCTTGGCTAAAGCAGTGTCTGCTGTATCAGATTCCAAAAAGTTTGGATCTGTCCATGCCTCTTGAGCCGTATTGGCATTGACTTTGTGCCATTGACGTCTCCAGGAAGGGGGGGAAGGGGCATTCTTTATGGGTCTCGCAGGGGTTGGTAATGTGAATTCCAACAAGAAGTGGTCAGTCCACGATATGCTTGTAGCCAGGGAACAGTTTATTTTGGTAGAATTAGAGAAAATGAGGTCAAGCATGTGTCCTCCTGTATGAGTAGGTCCATAATTTTTTTATTCCAAGCCCAGATTCAATAGATCTGTGATTAGAGCCGTGGATTCGGTCAACATTGGCTGGTCTACATGTATATTAAAGTCACCTAGAAGCAAAAAATCTTCTTTAGATTTTATATGTGGGGCTAAAATTTCTTGAAGGGTGAGTGCGAAATTAGAATCTGCTCCCGGGGGTCGATAGACCAAGGCCCCTTTCCAGGTGAAGTGATTAGTTAGGTGAATTTTAAAAAGCAGAGTTTCTAATTGTGCGTTTGAGTGTTGTTCAATAATAGTACATTGTATATGGTCCCTATATATAATTGCTAATCCGCCTCCGGTTTTAATGTCTCTGTCTAGGTGTTTAATCTTATACCCAGAGGGAATCCCCATTGCAATGGCTGTGATAGTGTGGGGTTTTAACCAGGTTTCCACAAGAAAACATATGTCCGGTTGGATAGAGTGTATTAGGTCCCAGACCTGATGTTGGTGTTTAGGTAAGGAACGTACATTTAGGAGAAAGCTTTTCAAACCCTTAACAGAGGTATGAGGGTCAGGGGGGGAGGTGTTGTTGTTAGATAGGCGTTGACATTGAGGGCAGGAGTAGGCAACCTCAATGCGATGCCACGGTATGACTGTACTACAACATGTGGAAGGTCTAAGGCTGCGTAAAGTAAGGGATGAGTAATAGAGGGATTGGGAATCCTTACCGGTGAAAGTATGTGGAGAGGGACCAGGGTCCATCGCCCCTCGCCACGTCCTGTCGCGGACGGGCGCAGACGGGCTTTTCTTCGGCGCTTCTTAGGCGCGCTCGAAGGCGCCCCCTGCGCGCTACCGCTGAGTTTGAGTTTGAGTATTAACCTTCTTCTGGGGTAGTAGAAATGAGAAAAAGGTTTGATAAAGGGTCTTGAAGTTAAATCAGAATATGAAATTGAGGAATAATTGATAATACCAGCCAAGAAAGGAAGCAAGTGTGCATCTAAAGCAACAAAGTTCTGTAGAGTGTGTGATGATGTGTGGTGCAAGCAGCACGGAATGGTACCAAAATCTTTAAAATCAAGTTTTCTAATAAATATTGGTTGTCCATTCACAGAAGTAAGTTGAAGTATATTTTCAAAAAGTATGATGTAATTTTTTCTAAATAAGTCATCTCATTCAATATGGTGACATGGGATTTGTGGTGCACTGAGTTAGTAATACCTTTGGCGCTGAGCTTGAATGTATCCTGTGATGTGTGGTCGGGGTGAGGTACAGTAATTGAAGTAATGTCTTTTGTTGATTGAATTCTGCATCAATTCCATTTAAAAGGGACAGTATGTCTCACTGTGACATAAAAGTGTTCACTTTTGTTTGTGATGATTTATGGTGTGGTGAGTAAGTAGTATCTTTGGCGGTGAGCTTGTATATTCCCTGTGCAGTGTAGATTGAAGGTAGTTGTTAACAGACATAGACAAATGGTTTTTGTCACTTATTTAAACAAAATGTGAAACACATATAGTAGAATTTTGTCTGCATTAAATAAATGAAGGTTTAATTTCCTAGTGTTCAAAGTTTAAGAAAATGTGAGGATATTGTGCAATTGTCTGTGTTTTAAGTAAATCAAGATTGTATTGAATTTTTTCTGTAGTGCTGGCGCTCTTGGTATCTAGTTGTGAACTCTACCGAGCACAGAATTGATTGAAGGCACTTCTCAGCACACATAGTGAAGAGAAATTTACATGGAAAACTGAATTGAAGTTGTGAACCCTGCTGTCTGTAATGTAAATCGAAGGTACTAATCGATAGAAACATTGATGAATGGTATTTTGTACAGTTAACAGAATCTTAGGACAGAGTAGAATTGTATCTACGTTAAGGAAAACAATGTTGAATGTAATGCTGTCCTTAACCCCTTCGGTGCTCATGACGAGCTCAGCTCGTCATGAGGCACAGTGCTCGTGTCCTCATGACGAGCTGAGCTCGTCATGACCACACCCATTTCTATTAGGGCCCAGCACAGGAGAGGAATATCTCAAGCAGCCAAGGTGTTAATGTAGAAGGAAAGCTGAATTGAAGTTGTGAACCCAACTGTCCGCAGTGTAAATTGAAGGTAGCTGTTGACAGAAAGATCGGTCAAAGCAAGTTGTGAACCAAGCTGTCCGCAGTGTAAATTGAAGGTAGCTGTTGACAGAAAGATCGGTCAAAGCAAGTTGTGAACCCAGCTGTCCGCAGTGTAGATTGAAGGCAGTTGTTGACACAAAGATCGATGAATGCTATTTTGTCACAGTTAAGGGAATCGGAGGACACAGTATAATTGTCTCTGCCTTAAGGAAAGCAAGGCTGATTGCAATGCTGCCCTTAATGTAGAAGGAAAGCTACATTGAAGGTGTGAACGCAGCTGTCCGCAGTGTAGATTGAAGGTAGTTGTTGACAGAAAGATCGGTCAATGCAAGTTGTGAAAGTTAACAGTATCTGAGGACGCAGTATAATTGTGTCTGTCTTAAGGAAAGTAAAGCTTAATACAATGTGTCCTTAATGTAGAAGAAAAGCTGAATTGAAGTTGTGAACTGAGCTGTCCGTAGTGTATATGGAAAGCTCTAGTGAGCAGTTATAGATGAACACTATTCGTGACATTCTTTTACAAAATCGGAACACATAAAATCCATTAGTCTGTACCTTAAATAAAGCGAGGCAGAATTCAATGTTTTCTGTAGTAGTGGAGCTCTTGCTATGAAGTTTAAATGTTTACTGACCGCAGAATATATTGAAGGTTGTTGTAAGGACAGATATTGAAGATAATTTTTGTTCTAAAACTGAGTTGAAGTTGTGAATCCTTCTGTCCGCAGTGTAGATTGAAGGCAGTTGTTGACAAAAAGGTCGATGAATGCCATTTAATCACAGATAATAAAATCTCAGGACACAGTATAATTGTGTGTGCCTTAAGGAAAGCAAGGCTAAATGCAATGCTATCCTTTTTTTAAAATTATTTATTTATTGAATTTTTCCTCAAAATGAAACAGTACAATCAGTCAATAGAACAAAGGCCAGTACATTTCTGCATTCATCATTCATGTGTTTTTGTAACATACACAGTATATAAGACAGAGTCGGTCAAAGTATAATACATACAGTTGGGTAACATTGGAATAGAAGATATAGACATTGTCATTTACAATATTGCATCCATTTCCTTATCCTGCAGGTAAGTGGTGAGGTATCTCCAAAAATCTTTTAGTTGCGATCTGGCCGGTAGTTCCTCTTCATACGTTAGTAATCTATCCCTGCAACTAGTGATGTCGCGCAACCATTGTTTGATACCAGGTGACGGTGTACCGCACCAGCATTTAGATATTTGACGTTTGGCTATGAGGAGCGCAATAGCACAAAATTTACGTTTCTCAGCACGCACATTTGGCAAAAGTCCCAACAGACATGTTTTTATAGAGCATTCAATCTCCGTTCCCACCATATCCGTAAGCATGGTAGTTACTGTCCCCCAGTAATCACTTATTGTCACACAGTTCCAAGCCAGATGGATAAAATCAGCCTCCTGTGTCCCGCACCTACTGCAGCGTGAGTCATCCCGTAACCCGTATTTATTAAGTCTAGCTGGAGTGTGATACGTTTGGTGAATATATTTGAAGTGTAAGATTCGTAAGTTGCCGTTTGGCGTGAGTAGTTTAATTAACGTACAAGTGTTGTTCCACTCTTTTTCAGTTATCGGGTCCGGGAGCACCTCATTCCATCTTGCCATTGCTCTCGTAGTGGTGTATGGGATCTCATTCTGGGCCACAGCATAAAGACGCGATACTAAGTGTGTGGTATTTGAGGAGGTCAGTATTAGCTTGAGTGTATCTAGGCATGCCGGTTCTGCAGGGTAATCGAAGTATAACTCATGAATAGCCCTTTGCAGTCTCTAATATGTGAATCTGAATAACAAGGTAGGCTACTTATATAAGATAGTTCGTCTAATTGACAAAACCGTCCGTCATGATATAGATCTCCAAATGTGTCAATTCCTACCTGCTGTAAGAGATCCATGCCTACCTTCTCCTTAGTGACTGACAACTCAGGGTGATGATGTAGAGGTAGTGCTGGGGCATAAAGCGGGAACTTGTGAGCTAGTTGATCTAATTTTTTTCATGCGTGTATTGTGGTGTCAATTGTGTTTATGTCTTCAGAATGTAGGGGTGGTCTGTTGTGTGTGAGTATTGCCGTTAATGGTATCGGTAGTGCATCCCCTCTTCACTGCCGTGTGGGTTAAGTAAGGTATCTTGTGAAACTAGTAGGCAGCATATTGGGCCTGGGCACACAGATAATATAAAAAGAAGTCTGGGACACAATATCCCCCTTTTTTGTATGGTAATGTCAATGTTCTGAGTTCTATACATGCTTGTTTGCCCGCCTATATCAATTTCAGGACTAAGGATTTGATATTTTTAAAAACTGCACTCTGAGGTGTATTAGGAATATTATTAAACAGGTAAAGGAACTTAGGTAGGATGTTCATTTTCACAATGGCAATCCGGTCCGCCAGAGATAGCGGCAGCTGTATCCATCTATTGATCTTGTTCTCTAGCCTGGCTATGCTCTCCCGTAATTCGTACGTATGGCCTCTTCCGGGTTTCTGCTGTACCACACTCCTAAATATCTTATCGGGTCAGTTTGCCAATCTAAAGGGAATTCCGTGGTATGTGGTTTAGTGGTGTCGGTTAATGGGATAATTGAGGACTTATTCCAATTTATATGCAGCCCCGAGTGTCGTCTGAATTTTATGTACTCCCTTAATAATGGGTCCAGATTTTGTTCAGGATTACAAACATACAGAAGCATGTCGTCCGCATATAGGGAAATGTGTAACGGACGGCCCGGGAAGTGTAAGGCAGAATGATTGTGTGTTTGTCTGATAATGCAAGCCAACGGTTCCAGGGCGAGTGCGAACAGCAGGGACGATAGAGGGCACTCCTGTCTCGTGCCCCTTTCAACACGGAAAGTGTCCGATATAAACCCATTCACACGTACCCTGGCCTCCAGGTTTGTGTACAGCAGTCTTACCCACTGTATGAACATCGGGAGGAACCCCATCCGTTCCAGTATTGTAAGCAGATAAGGCCATTCTATCGAATCGAACGCTTTGGCAGCATCCAGCATGACTGCCGCAGCCTTAGTGTTTGGGGTTAAGTAGTGAGACAGGGCAAACAGCGTTCTGGTGTTGTGAGATGTGGCCCTCGAAGGTATGAAACCTGCTTGATCCGGCAGGACCAGATTAGTCATAAGGGGCTTTAATCGGACCGCCAGGAGTTTTGCCAGTATCTTAGAGTCAACATTAATCAGTGACAGCGGTTTGTAAGACTCGCATACTTCAGGATCCTTATTTGGCTTCAGGAGGGCAATTATCATCGCCTCTTGCAGGGATGGGGGTCGTTCCGTCTGATCGAATGCATTGCCAAACATAGCAACTAAATGGGGGGCTGGAGTATCGGCGTACGTTTTATAGAATTCACAAGTAAACCCGTCAGGGCCCGGTGCCTTCCCATTAGGTAATGTTTGTATAATTTCTGTAACTTCCTCCACCGTTACTGGTAGTGACAAATATTCCCGCTGATTGTCTGATAGCCACGCAATGGCTACATCGTTCAGGTAGCTAAGTATTACCTCTGGGGGTGCTGTCTGTTTGGATTCATACAATTCGGTATAGTTATGTACAAAACTGTGTAGGATACCCTCAGTGTGCGTGATCATTGTGCCGTCTTTGTCTCGTATTTGTAAAATTGCTTGGGGGCCTTTCCCTTCGCAGATCTTGGCAGCTAGGACTTTACCTGGCCTCCTCCCTTTCCCAAATTGTCTGGCAGCCGTTTTTTTGGAGACATAGTCAAGCTCATCCGTTATGTGCGTTTGGTGTTCTGTATATACCTCCCTCAGTTCCGCTAATAAAGCCATGTTTTGAGTTTGCTCATATGCAGTTTCTAGTTCTTTCATTCAATTTTCACATCTAGTGATTTGTCCTCTTATTTCCCTCAGGATACCTACAGTTGTATATCCCCCTTATTGTTGCTTTAAATGCCTCCCATAGAGTGCCTGGGTCGTCGACCGTGTGTATATTAAGCTGGAAATAATCTGTTATGCCTGCGGCTATGGTATCCGCATATATCGGGTCTGTGAGAGCTTTGGCATTAAATCTCCAACTAAAAGGGAGGGGGGATATAATCCAGTATTTGGAGAGTCAACAATATCGGTTTGTGATCTGAGAGGGTTCTGGGTAGTGTTTTCAATATCTCCGCCCATAGTAAGACGTTTTCTGATCCTAACCAATAATCTATACGGGACCAGCTACCATGTGCCATATTGATGTGTGTTGCCCCTGTTACATCTGGGTTTCTGGCCGTCCATAGATCCTTAAGTGGAAGTTCCTCCATAATATCCAACACTTTTGCTCATGCCTTCTTATGTGGTACCATGGAAGCCATTGATCTATCCCGGTAGTCACTTAACGCCACATTAAAATACCCACCCCATATAATGTTGGTGTCAGCGACCCCCTGCATATGATTCCAGAGTTCTTGAAAGAAATCTGGGGAATCTACATTTGGACCGTATATGTTGGCTAGTGTCACTCGTTGTCCCCTCAGCATCCCTGTTAGGATAACATACCGTCCATAGGGATCTAGTACAGTTCAGTTTATTTTAAAATTGACCCCTTTCCTGATTAATGTCATCACCCCTCTGGAGTATAAGAGAATAGTTGGCCGCGTGTGTAGATTCTGCCCATCTCGCCCCAATTTTCTTGTGCTTAGTCGGTGCTATGTGAGTTTCTTGTAATAAAACTATATCTATGCCCCATCTATCAAGACAAGCAAATTTCCGTTGTATTTTCTTTTGGTTCGTGAACCCCTGCACATTCCACGTGAGGAGCTTGAGACTCTTCTTACCTGATGTGCCCTTTGCCTGCAGTGTCAAATGTATGATAACAGTGTTTTTGCAAACCTTTGCTAGCAATGTCTACTACCTTGCCCTTGATTGACTCTTTGCATATTATCCAGAGTACAACATGAATATCAGCAATGCATCTTAAATGCCCTGGGCCATTCATAAGAAAAAAAAACTGCACCCAACGCCACCCACTTCAGCAACCCAATCCTGCAGAAGCCATGTCCCCAAAATAACATCATCAAAGAACATAACTGTTTGGGGATCACCCATGTAGAGGTCCACCGGGGTACACCACACCACCCAACTTAATGGATGGGGGCAGAAACAATGTACTTAACCAGATACTTCACTTTAGACAAAAAAACATTCAAGTGTACAATCTCGATACCGTGCCGTACACATCAAATCATGAGTCCAGAAGAGCAACAACCTGTATAACAATGTGTTCACGTCTCAAACATGACTTCTCAATTCTAGTAAATTAGGTGAGTGCAACTGCAATCAACGTTTGCATGTCTAATACTATAGCATGTGGGATTTGATATATATTGCAATTATGTAAGCAGCTATATGATCACCACTAATATTTTTCAGTTTCACTCGTAGCCTCCTGATGGATTATTTTTGGCGCTTCCTGCCATCACAATCTGTCGACAGAGACAGCCCAACCTTACACAGCTAGCCCGTTTGTCTGTTATTGTCCCCACGCGTAACGGTTCATCCACATCCAATCGGAAAGTCCCAATGCAGTGCCAATGTTCGACGGCTCTGACCTGTGTGGATTATAGCACTACGGTATGTGTACACAACATCCCTGTGTCTCAGGTTTGGCTATCATATTTCCACTATTGTAGTTAACCATCTATTAACCAAATGAACAACATCAGACATGGAATTACAACGTGCACTCCAATCGACTACCCAATATTCTAACCCATGTCCTGTATATTGGGTCATTCCACTACACAGCCGATGGCCTTCGCGGCCGTCTCATTCAGTCAATGTTCCAGCATCTTACCGTCAATCAGAGTCCTGCTGTCTTTCCTTTCTGTTCACTTTCTTGCCTTTAC
Source organism: Lissotriton vulgaris (assembly GCF_964263255.1). Lineage (NCBI taxonomy): Eukaryota > Metazoa > Chordata > Amphibia > Caudata > Salamandridae > Lissotriton > Lissotriton vulgaris. The sequence goes on from NC_141698.1 coordinate 735,974,007, forward strand.
CTGCTACTTTTTTAGTGAAATCCATCTCTGCTTTAGGAGTGGCAAGAATGACCGTTTTTTCTTCCCAGGTCACTTTTAGGCGGCCCGGTAAAGCATGGCGTAGGGTATTTGCAATTCCCTTAATTTAGCTTTTACTGCAGTGAATTCCCATTGTGCTTGCTGTACTGCAATCGTATAGTCCGGATAAAATTCTAGTTTATTCCCTTGATAATGGATCTCTCCTTTTTCTCTTGCCAAATGTAGGATGTTGTCACGATCCCTATAGTTCAAAACACGAGCCACTATGGGCCTCGGTGCGGCTCCCGGTGGAGGTTTTGGTGCAAGGGAGCGATGTGCTCTATCAATTATGAAAATCGGTGACAGCACTTCTTCACCAAAAAGTCCTTTCATAGCTGCTCAATGTACGATTCCATACGGCCTGTGTTTGTTGATTCAGGAAGTCCCGCTATTCGTACGTTATTCCGTCGGGAACGTGCTTCCAACTCCTCCGCCTTTGCTTTGATGACCTCAAGGACTTTTTCCATGCCTGTACATTTGGTTGTTGTTGAATGTGCTTCATCTTTCACTGTAGAGATGCGATTTTCGGCTGTTTCCAATCGCTCCCCTTGTTTATCCATTTTTACAGCCATGGTGTTCATTCGTCTTGTTAGCTGGTCTAGTTTTCCATTTATATCTTGTAGGTTGGTCTGTATTGCTTTGAGGATACTTTCCATACTGCTTCCAGCCGTGGTTTCTGTCTCCGATTCGTACTCTGCTGGCTCAGCCTGACCTTTCGGCGCTTTCCGAGCTTCAAATGTAAGCTTCAGTTGCTGCCTATCTGGTTTACCCATTTTGTGGCGTTGTGTGAGACACTATGATGAACAGTCCAATAGTATTCTCTTTATCGGCGCCGAAGTGGCAAGTGCACACGATCCAGTGTTAGTGACTACTACCCCAGGTCACAGGCGAAGTCTGCTGCATGCTGCCACTGCATTATTGGATGGCCGGACCCTCCCCTCCGCAGCTCATACTCCATAATAATTGCGGCTGGTGATTGTCGGTTGTGTGTGCCAGGACCACCTCGGAGTAGTGCGTACTAGGTGGCTTGTGTATTCAACAGCACCCTCGCTGACTGATTGCGGTGTGTAGTTGCGCTCTCAGGCCTACTCACCTCCCTCCTGTAGCGCCAAATCTACCTCCTGTAATAAATAGTACCAGTGGTCGCGACTTCTCCAGCGCTATTGTTCCGCCAATCCCCACATTCCCTTGACAGTGAGGCGCCATGGTTTCAGATCCCTCTGGGGCCTATTGGCGGAATAGCAGCCTGCCAATGTCCTTATAGATAGTGCTCGTGCCCCGTCAGTGCGCTAATATCTGCAGCAAGGTATCGGTTTGACGCTTGTAGTCCTCGTGTGAAGTAAGGAAGCGTTATTGTGTGGTCTAGAGACGCTAGCTTCGCGCTTTTTAACCTCACCTCACCTCGCCATTTTGTGGCGTTGTGTGAGACACTATGATGAACAGTCCAATAGTATTCTCTTTATCGGCGCCGAAGTGGCAAGTGCACACGATCCAGTGTTAGTGACTACTACCCCAGGTCACAGGCGAAGTCTGCTGCATGCTGCCACTGCATTATTGGATGGCCGGACCCTCCCCTCCGCAGCTCATACTCCATAATATTGCGGCTGGTGATTGTCGGTTGTGTGTGCCAGGACCACCTCTGAGTAGTGCGTACTAGGTGGCTTGTGTATTCAACAGCACCCTCGCTGACTGATTGCGGTGTGTAGTTGCGCTCTCAGGCCTACTCACCTCCCTCCTGTAGCGCCAAATCTACCTCCTGTAATAAATAGTACCAGTGGTCGCGACTTCTCCAGCGCTATTGTTCCGCCAATCCCCACATTCCCTTGACAGTGAGGCGCCATGGTTTCAGATCCCTCTGGGGCCTATTGGCGGAATAGCAGCCTGCCAATGTCCTTATAGATAGTGCTCGTGCCCCGTCAGTGCGCTAATATCTGCAGCAAGGTATCGGTTTGACGCTTGTAGTCCTCGTGTGAAGTAAGGAAGCGTTATTGTGTGGTCTAGAGACGCTAGCTTCGCGCTTTTTAACCTCACCTCACCTCACCTCACCTCAAATTACCGCTGCAGCTCCCAGCACTGCCACTGTCCGCCATCTTACGTTCACCATGCATAGGCCGCCGAGTCAGGCATTCCGGCAGTGTCCTCTGGATTCGCTTCTCCATATCTGCGCTTCTGTCTTAGCTCCTTTAGTCTTCGCTTCAAAGGAGACAGATCGGTCAAGCGTTTGTGGGGTTAGCCTAGTGGGGAAGGATCTTTCGTGCCATACTTGCAAGTACTTAGCAGCCGGTCCGGGATATGGGCGCTGCCATTTTGCGCGTCTCAGCCCGTCAGTACTCGTCAGCAAAGTCGGACGTTTTTAACAAACTTCGCTGCTTACTCGGATGCCAAAGTTCACCTGGTGAGGGGTATTGTCCAAGATTACTACTTTGGAGCTTCTGAGGGGAGCAAGTGTGCCTTACTTTCAACGCGGCCGGTCCGTTTCGTGAAAGCAGCTCCGTCTTCCGACATCTTGCCCCTCTTCCAACTCAGGGTGCTGCGTTGCGTGATTCACCTGTATTTGCTGCTATCGGAGCAGTTTAAGCCCCGTATCTGATTCCTGAATGCTTTCCGTTTCATATTCTGCGCACATAAAACATTTTTCGTTCCGTTTATGTGCTTAAAACACGCCAGGCTTTAGTCTGCCCAGCGGAGCTGTCGGATCAGGCAGCCATCCCGCTGGGCGCCCCCTAGCGCCTCCCCTCTCAACTGTCCAATGCTGTCCTTAATGTAGGAGGAAAGCTGAATTCAAGTTGTGAACCCGGCTGTCTTCAATGTAGATTGAAGGCAGTTGTTGAGACAAAGATCGAAGAATGCTATTTTGTCACTGTTTGCATAACCTGAGGACACAGTATAATTGTCTCTGCCTTAAGGAAAGCAAGCAAGAATACAATGCTGTCCTCAATGTAGAAGGAAAGCTGAATTGAAGTTCTGAACCCAGCTAACCGCAGTGTAGATTGAAGGTAGTTGTTGACAGAAAGATTGGTCAATGCAAGTAGTGAACGCAGCTGTCCGCAGTGTAGAGTGAAGGTAGTTGTTGACAGAAAGATTGGTCAATGCAAGTTGTGAACCCAGCTGTCCGCAGTGTAGAAAGCAAGGCTGAATACAATGCTGTCCTTAATGTAGAAGGAACGTTGAATTCAAGTTGTGAACTCGGCTGTCCACAGTGTAGATCGAAGGTAGTTGTTGACAGAAAGATCGATGAATGATATTTTGTCGCAGTTAACAGAATGTGAGGATACAGTACAATTGTCTCTGCCTTAAGTAAAGCAAGGCTGGATTCAATGCTGTCATTAATGTAGAAGGAAAGCTGAAGTGAAGTTGTGAACCCTGATGTCTGCATTGTATATTGAAGGTGCTACTCAACACAAACATTGATGAATGTTATTTTGTACAGTTAACAGAATCTGAGACATAATACAATTGTCTGTGCCTTAAATAGACTAATATGTGATACTCTGTTTTAAGAGTTTGCAGCATTGTTAAATGCACAAAGGCAAGCATTAAGTTTGATACCATGCTTATGTCATCAATAATGAGAAGTTTCATTTTATTCAAGAGTCTTCACAACAAGCTTCTCCAGATATCTTGTGGTATTGTAATTTGTTGTTATGCTCCATTGGTAGTATAAGTAAATGATGTAATGTAGCATTGGTAACGTTAACATTTGGTTATATTTTTAATATAAGGAAGTTATTACAAATATGCAATATGGAAATGATGCTGAATATGGATTCTACAAGAAATAAGAATTGGAGAAATGACTGAACATGTCAAAGAAGTTTTACAGAGACGATTAGTTTGAAATTTGTTTCCAAAAGAAAATATTGTTGCTAAGCTTGTAGGTACTTTTAAAATAATTGACAACCCCAGTGAAGAAAAGCAGCAAGTGTGAAAATATCCTACTTTATTCGGCCACAGTGTTAGCTACAATAAAAAGGTTTGATAAAGGTCCTTGACTTTGAATTCGAAAATGAAATTGAACAATATTTGATAACCCCTAGCCAAGAAAGGCAGTTAGTGTGCACATTTTCACTGCCTTCGGCCACAGTTGGAGGTACAACAAAAAGCCTCAATAAAGGGCCACGAGTTTGTATCAGAATATGAAATTCACAAACGATTGATAACCCCTAGCAAAAAAGGCAGTTTGTGCGTACATTTTCAATGCCTTCGGCTGGAGTCGTAGGTACAACAAAAAGCCTCAATAAAGGGCCACGAGTTGTATCAGAATATGAAATTCACGAACAATTGATAACCCCAGCCAAGAAAGGCAACAAGTGTGCAATTTTTTACTGCCTTTGGCTGGGGTACTTGTTACAACAAAAAGGCTCGATAAAGGGCCTGTAGTTTGAAAGGCCAAGAAAGGCAGCAAGTAGGTGTGTGTACGTGTAGATGATGTGTTGATTGAGTGTTAGATGAATAATGTAAAAAACTATGAAAGGATGAAAGTGTACAAATTACCCACTGCCATTCATGGGTAGTAGTTAGCAAGAAGGCTCAATAAAGGGCCTGTACTTTGAATTACAATAACAAACAGAAGATTTGATAATCAAAGACTATACTAGCTCTTTTTTAATATTGGTAGACTTTTGTAAAGCTTTTTTTAGACATGAACGGCAGGAAGTGCGCAAATTACCCACTGCCATTCACGAGTAATATTTACCAAGAAGGCCCAATAAAGGGCCTGCACTTTGAATTTGTATTACAAGAAGGATAATTGATAACCCCAGCAAAGAAAGGCAGGAAGAGTTCCAATTTCCTACTGCCTTCCGCCGGGGTAGTTGATAGAATGAAAAGGGCTTGATAAAGGGACTGCAGTTTGAATAGGAATATGAAATTGAACAATAGTTCATAACCCCTTCGAAGAAATGCAGCAAGTGTACAAATTTCCCACTGCCTTCTGCCAGTGCAGTATCTATATGAAAAAGGCTAGATAAAGGGACTTGACTTTGAATCAGAATATGAAATTGAACAATAATTGATAATCCCAGTCAAGAAAGACAGTAAGTGTCCAAATTTGCCACTGCCTTCGACTGGGGTAGTAGCTACAACAAAAAGGCTCAATAAAGAGCCACGAGTTTGAATTAGAATATAAAATGGATAAGGAATTGATAACTACAGTTAAAAAAGGTAGCAAGTTGGTGTGTGGTATTTGTAGATGATGTGTTGATTTAGTGGAAGATAAAAAAAGGTGAAAAATTAGAAAGGTTGCCTACACGCAAACAATCCACTGCGTTGTCAGGGAAGTGGATCTTTGGATTTCCAAGTCATTATACGGATAGGGCATCGAATTTTGCAGTGGGAGCATAAGAAGTGGCTATGACATCGAAGGAAGCAATGTAAGTGCATTAAGTTACCATTGTGGGGGATAGGGCCGAAAAATTACAACACCGGGCGCATTTCAGGGACTCTACTTTGAATTAGAATAATACTTGGCAAAGGCTGCAAGAAAGTTAGTAGGTAGGTGTGTTTTAGGTAGTGGATGAAGAATAAGGTGAAAAGGAAGAAAGGTAGCAGATGTCGAAACAACCACCTGCCTTGTAAAGGAAATGGGTGTTTGGTTTTCCAGTCTATTACAGACTGTGAGTCGGATTCCGCAGTGGGAGCCTGAGAAACGGGTATCTCATCTAAGGAGTTAAGCAAGTGCACAAAGTACACACACTGTGCGGAAGAAAGGACGCAAGAAAGGACACAAGTGTGCAAATTACCCACTGCCATTCTCGAGTAATAGTTACCAAGAAGGCTGAATAAAGGGCCTGTACTTTGAATTTGTATTAGAAGAAGGATAATTGATAACCACAGCCAAGAAAGGCAGCAAGTAGGTATGTGTTCGTGTAGATGATGTGTTGATTGAGTGTTAGATGAATAATGTGAAAAATAAGAAAGGCTTTAAGTGTGCAAATTACCTACTGCCATTCACGGATAGTAGTTACCAAGAAGGCTCAATTAAGGGCCTGCACTTTGAATTTGTATTACAAGAAGGATAATTGATAACCCCAGCTAAGAAAGGCAGGAAGAGTTCAAATTTCCAACTGCCTTCGGCCGGGGTAGTTGATAGAATAAAAAGGGCTTGATAAAGGGACTGCAGTTTGAATAGGAATATGAAATTGAACAATAGTTCATAACCCCTGCGAAGAAATGTAGCAAGTGTACAAATTTCCCACTGCCTTCTGCCAGTGCAGTATCTATATGAAAAAGGCTTGATAAAGTGACTTGACTTTGAATCAGAATATGAAATTGAACAATAATTGATAATCCCAGTCAAGAAAGGCAGTAAGTGTCCAAATTTGCCACTGCCTTCGACTGGGGTAGTAGCTACAACAAAAAAGGCTCAAAAGGGCCACGAGTTTGAATCAGAATATGAAATTGAAAAAATATTGATAACTGCAGCCGAAAAAGGTAGCAAGTTGGTGTGTGGTATTTGTAGATGATGTGTTGATTGACTGGAAGATAAAAGAAGGTGAAAAATTAGAAAGGCTGCCGACGCGCAAACTATCCACTACGTTGTCAGGTAAGTGGATCTTTGGATTTCCAAGTCATTATACGGATAGGGCATCGAACTTTGCAGTGGGAGCATAAGAAGTGGCTACGACATCGAAGGAAGCGTTGTAAGTGCATTAAGTTACCATTGTGGGGGGTAGGGCTGAAAAATTACAACACCGGGCGCATTTCAGGGACTCTACTTTGAATTAGAATAATACTTGGCAAAGGCTGCAAGAAAGTTAGGAGGTAGGTGTGTTTTAGGTAGTGGATGCAGAATAAGGTGAAAAGGAAGAAAGGTTAGCAGATGTGGAAACAACCCACTGCCTTGTAAAGGAAATGGGTGTTTGGTTTTTTAGTCCATTACAGACTGTGAGTCGGATTCCGCAGTGGGAGCCTGAGAAACGGGTATCTCATCTAAGGAGTTAAGCAAGTGCACAAAGTACATACACTGTGCGGTAGAAAGGACGCAAGAAAGGACGCAAGTATGCCAATTACCCACTGCCATTCTCGAGTAATAGTTACCAAGAAGGCTGAATAAAGGGCCTGCACTTTGAATTTGTATTAGAAGAAGGATAATTGATAACCGCAGCCAAGAAAGGTAGCAAGTAGGTGTGCGTACATGTAGATGATGTGTTGATTGAGTGTTAGATGAATAATGTGAAAAATAAGAAAGGCTGCAAGTGTGCAAATTACCTACTGCCATTCAACGGTAGTAGTTACCAAGAAGGCTCAATAAAGCGCCTGTACTTTGAATTACAATAACAAACAGAAGATTTGATATCCATAGACTATACGGGCTCTTTTTTAATATTGTTAGACTTTATTTATGCTTTTGTTTGTACATGAACGGCAGGAAGTGCGCAAATTACCCACTGCCATTCACGGGTAGTAGTTACCAAGAAGGCTCAATAAAGGGCCTGTACTTTGAATTACAATAACAAACAGAAGATTTGATATCCATAGATTAATATTGGTAGACTTTTTTTATGCTGTTGTTTATACATGAACGGCAGGAAGTGCGCAAATTACCCACTGCCATTCACAGGTAGTAGTTACCAAGAAGGCTCAATAAAGCGCCTGTACTTTGAATTACAATAACAAACAGAAGATTTGATATCCATAGACTATACGGGCTCTTTTTTAATATTGTTAGACTTTATTTATGCTTTTGTTTGTACATGAACGGCAGGAAGTGCGCAAATTATCCACTGCCATTCACTGGTAGTAGTTACCAAGAAGGCTCAATAAAGGGCCTGTACTTCAAATTACAATAACAAACAGAAGATTTGATATCCATAGACTATACTGGCTCTTTTTTAATATTGTTAGACTTTTAAGCTTTTGTTTATACATGAACGGCAGGAAGTGCGCAAATTACCCACTGCCATTCACGAGTAATAGTTACCAAGAAGGCTTAATAAAGGGCCTACACTTTGAATTTGTATTACAAGAAGGACAATTGACAACCCCAGCCAAGAAAGGCAGCAAGTGTGCAAATTTCCCACTGCTTTCGGCCGGAGTAGTAGGTACAACAAAAAGGCTTGATAAAGGGTCACGAGTTTGAATCAGAATATCAAATTCAAGAATAATTGATAACCCCAGCCAAGAAAGGCAGTAAGTGTCCAAATTTACCACCGCCTTCGGCCGGGGTAGAAGGTACAACAAAAAGGTTCAATAAAGGGCCACGAGTTTGAATCAGAATATGAAATTCAAGAGTAATTGATAACCCCAGCCAAGAAAGGCAGAAAGTGAGCACATTTTCAACTGCCTTCGGACGGGGTAGTTTTTACAACAAAAAAGCTTAACAAATGTCTAATAACAAATGTTGAGGACAGTGCTGCTCCTGTTTCTTGTTTTTGATGAGGTTGATATAGTGTTTGCATAACACAAAAGTTCATCACAATAAATGCATAGAAATTTAAGTTTACGAAACTCAATATCAATATGCGAGTTTTCACTGATCGCTAAAGATGGTGTTGCAGCTGTTGATGTGCTTGGTGCAGCAGCAAGTGGTTGTCCTGCAATCTCTGTGTTGCACCTCAAGCAAAGATGTTGGGGTGCAAGTAGTTTGTGTTTTGTACTATATTTTATGTTCCAAAGGAGTATTTTTTGGATTGATCACACCTTGAAAGAGTTGTTTGGCAAATTTTACAGGTTACTAATGGTTGGTGTGTTTCAGTTAGTATGTGTTTGGGCTTAGCTTGAATCTTTAACCCCTTGGGCATGGCCGCGATTCTGCGCCTGTGCGGTGTTTTTTTGAAAGTGGGCGGGTTCATGACGGCCCCCAACCGTCATCCGCACACGCCCACCGTGATGCATGACGGCTGGGGGCCGTCATCTGCATCGAAGGGGTTAAGGGATGCATTAGGGATTCCATAATACAGAAATACTTTGTACTTAGTGACATCCAATTCAATTTTATGAAGAACGGTTGAATTCTACATCCACCTCTAGGACTGGTGGGAGGGTAGTATTTCAAAGTGTTTGACAGGTTACACTACATGTTTCTATGTAGCTAAAGAAAAGTTTGCTTGGTTATGTATGGGCATCCTCTCACATAAAACTCAACACTCAGCATTCAGGATTGTAAAGGCTTACCATAGAAGTGACTGATGAGTTTACATATGTCAGTTTACAAAAGAGAAAATAAGTACAATGTTTTACATTAGAGATATAAGGATCTGAAAGACTATGCATGTAAATTCATGAAATCTTTTTTGAAGGTTTGGAATAAAGCAGTGAAAGGTTGTTTAGAAGCAATACTGTCCAGCATAAAAAGTGCATAAGTATGTTTTTAAGTAACATATGATCACATGCAAGATATCTAATTAGATATTTGGACACTCCTGCAGTCTATTCTTGTGTCCAAATTATCTTATAAAGTAATGTAGAGACACACTTTTTTTCACCTGTTACGATTTGCACAATTAGAGTTGGAGCAGACGTCGTCTAACATTCCTACTTAATTTTCTTTATCTGTTGAAATATAAATTTAAATCTTCCTCTTTGAAGGTGAAGAAGCAACACCGCTCCTCTACACATTATTTTTGAATGGTTGTCTAAAAAGTAGTGGTAATTCCACTATCACCAAGGTAGATATCTGGCAATAGAATGAATTATATTTTTATACCACTATTCCATAGTCCTAATCCAAAAGGTGTGTTTAGACTCAACAAAATTAACACATTTTTTACATATACCGGCGGTAAAAGGCAAGTATGATTTACATTCGCTTTTATGCATTGAAGGTGGAGCCATCTGCTGCATTCGAAACATTGGGCCTGTTGAGAAGAAAGTGAAAAGTATGTTGTAATTAATATTGCATTGTTTAAAGGTGAATAGGTTTTTGATTTTTTTTTTATATGTATTTACATGGTAAACATAGTTCCAGGGTCAGAATGGCCTTTTGAGTCTGTGCAAACCCACTAACTTCCATGTTTTATGCGTTTTTAACATCTCTTCTCTAATCTTTTGTCATAGTGAAGAATGTTGGAAATTTCTTCCCGACAATGGCAGACATCAACCTTCTTCCTGATTGGGGAAAAAGGTGTTGGAGGAAAAGTGAATTTGTAAACATTCAGGTTTTCGCATGAGCAAATCTACACATGCAAATTTGCTCATGTTAAAATGTAGTTCACAAATATTTTCTAAGAGTACTATTTCTTGTCCTACTTGTCTACATTTTTCGGAAATCACAAACGCTGTATAGCTGCACTTAATGCTAGGACGTATTCCATGGGTGCACTTTTGAGACTTTCTTGAATAATTGGGCCCCTAATTTGGTCTGGCATTAACCGTGACCTTTTGCGTTTATTATATCTCTCTCTCTCTCTCTCTCTCTGTTCCCTCTACTCTCATCCACTCTGCTCTCTCTCCTGTCTCTCTCTCTCTCTCTCTGTCTTTGTATTGGATGGCTTCACTGTGAGTCACAGCATTATGGTGTTTCACAAGGAGCATATCGGCACACAAAGTAGTTTTGTTCAGTACCAGTAACTACTGCTTGTGCTTTTTAAAACCAAAATTGTATTTTGCTTTTGCCAAAGTTTGTTATAATAGTGAGGGTGCAGCAGCTACATGCCAATAACGTTTTACAAATACGTTGCCAAAACGGGTCACACAATGACAAAAGTAAAAAGTAGTTTAGCAAAATGGTTTTTTTCCTGCGTTCTCTTTTTTATGAGCATTTTATTTTGAAAGCAAAGTATTATCAAACTTGCTTTTAAGATTCTGCAATTATTTGCATCGAATCGCAGAGCATTCTGGGAGCAGTATACATAGCCCATAGTGCTAAACTTTGGAAGTGTGTGTACACTTTTTTTACTACAGAAACTGTCAGTAGTGCAGTCTGAGTTTACAACATTTATTTGGAAGAGTCACTCTAACTAATAATAATGACTGCATCAGTGTTGTACAAGTTTGAAGGTCTTTAACATATGGACACAAACATTAACTCAGCAGCACATTTCTGTTAAGCATACGTAGGTCAGGCATGTTTCAGAGCTGCACGCTTTTGTATACTGGAGCCACTGACAGTTGTGCACTCAGAGGTTACAACATTTACTTGCAGTGCGCGCCCTGAGTAATAAATGCATTCAATAATGAACCATAATTAATAACCAGGTTTTTTAAATGCTAATTTCTGACTATAACATGGCTGAAACCTATGGTTTTTTCAGTGAATGTATATATATATATATATATATATATATCTATATACACACACACATACATACACCCAAGGTTCCCGTTTCCCTCCTCCAAGTGCTATGGCAAAAATGGATACGGGCCACGAAGTTAGGTGCTGATTTATTCTTAAATGATGCAAGTCGCCATGACGCGTTTTCAGCCCCACCTTGGGCCTTGATCACATGACATAGTTTGACATTGTCGTAGGCTTTTTAAAGTGACTAGTGCAAGCGTAACGAATGACACATGGTACTTTTGTACAATAGACTTGAAAGAAAGATTTTAAATAATCATTTCATAAATCTTTTACACTTTATGACACCATCATGGTAATAAAATATGAATCAAAAACCTGAATAGTTCGAATTACATTGTTCTGTCTTTAAAATGCGTACTTTAGCTGGAATCTTTCTCAAGTTCATGTCATTATCAAATACGTACGCTAAAAGAAATTAAATTGTGCAAAATAGTGCCAAAGTGCAAACGTGAGTGTATATTGAAAATCACAGTATTGTGAATCCGATTACACAGCATAATAGCTTTTTATGTTATTAGTATAGACTAATACAGCAACGTATTGATAGTCAGTTAAATCATGGTACTGGAGCCCCAGTTACCTGCTCTGAGTTGTTGAGTCAAATGGTGGTCTCCATTATGTTCTTTTGTTGTTCTTTGTTTTTCATTTATTTTGTTATATATATCTCTTATGTTCTTTCGGTTTAAATACCCGGTGTAACCTAAGTTTGGGTTTGGAGTTCAGTGGGATGTTGATACTCTTGATTAATTTTGGTTCTCGTAGTATCTCTGATATAATCGAATACATTTCCCAATGTATACACATATATCTAAGTATACATTGCAATCCATATCACATGAGCAATATAATATATTCCATAATAGATAGAATTTTCTTAGATATAAATATTTGCATGTATAAATATGTATAAATATAATACTAAAATGTCAAATACTCGATAAATACAATTTAAAACCCATAATCATAATACACTGATTAAAATTGTCTAAATAGTACTAACATTTGTGGACATGATGTTAAACCATTAAAAACAAGTAAAAAGATCCTCAGTTACGTTTAACCCTGATGGTTGTTTGGTATTAAGCCACAATATATATCTAGTTTCTAGCTGGCGCAGTCTGTGTTCTCAATTGCTGCCCCTTCTACTTGGTGGTTTAGAGCCTATAACATGGTACCTGAGATCCTGACTTTTGGATTGATGTTTGATTTTAGAGTGGCGTGCCAGTGAGTATTGTCTTGGTTATTAATTGCTCTCAAGTGCTGCAGAATCCTCTTATGCACTTGTAACTTGCTGTCCCTACATATTGTAGGCTGCAGGGGTAAGTTAAGACATATACTGAAATTCGGTTTTATAGGTAAGTAGCTTTGTTATTTTATGGTTCCTGCCACCGAATGGAGTAGTGTTGTTTTGTTGTCTCCTTGTTGGCACACCTTATAGGGTTTGCATTTGAAGAAATCTGTATGTGTTTGCAACCAGTTGGGTGCCTCAATGATCTCAGGGCTGGTTTTGACTAAATCATCTCGCATTGATCGACCCCTACTGTATGTGATGGACAGTCTCTTGGGTAACTTCGGACCAATCACTGGGTCATTAAGAACCATGGGCCAGTTGTGGGATGTAATAGATTGGAGCTGTTTGTGTTGCTGGCCGTATTGGATGATAATTTTAAATTCATTTTTGGTTTCATTAATCATAGTGTCTGTTCTGAGTGATGTTTCATCATGGCTGATCAGTTTTCCATCAACAATTCATGTCTGTTTTGACTCATGGATTTTAGGATTGCTTTGTCAATTACTTGTCTACAGTATCCCCTATCTAAAAACCGCAGCCTACTTTTGGCTTGAGCTGCCATTAAGTCCCTTTCCTTGCTATGGATAAGCCTCAAACAAAACATTTCCCCATAGGGGATACTAGTCACTAAATATTTGATATGGAAACTGCCTGCATGGAGCGTTGAATTGCCAGCTGTTTCCTTGCGGTATAGTTTAGTTTCTATCTTATTCTCCACTATGTAAACATTGGTATCCAGAAAACTGACTAGCTGTAAAATGTAGATTCAAGTTATTCACATTCATGGCTTGCACAAAATCCTGACCCTCACTGACATTGCCATCCCATACAACAAACAAGTCATCAATAAAAAGTAGCCATAATTTAACCTTAGTTGTCATTGTCACGCGGTGATCTGTCATGAGGACCAGCTCCTTCCACAAGCCCATGTGTAAACACGCATAGCTGGGAGAGAAGCTTGCCCCCATCGCCACACCTCTAGTTTGTTTGTATAACAGGTTATTAAACATAAATATGTGGCTCATCAAACAAAATTCAACCATCTCTGTTATCATCCTATTGTGTTCCACAGTGCTATCAATATATATATATATCCATCCCTTTTCCTGTTAGTAAACTCGAGGTAAAACTTTACCAAGGAATTTGCTCTAACCTGAAGTTTGATGGTACTTTAACTACAAGACCTAATGACCCAATATCTTCCACACCCTTAATTACATCCGTTTATGTCTCAGTCTACTTTTTTAGCTTGCTGGGGAAATAACCTCCTCCTCCTAGGTTATTCACAAATATCATAAAGATCAAATGCATTCTTGATTGGCTAGTCTCTCCCGCACTGTTTTGAATCTGTAGTGGAGCACTTGTTTAAAATATGTATATCATCAAGTTTTCTACAAATTAATTTGATCACCATTCTTATTTACATTTTATATTCTAGTGATAGTATTTTCTTCAATGTTCATATTACTTGATGCAAAATGCACATTTTTGTGATGCTCCTTTTTTAGAGAATAACCTTTGTCAGGCAATTCATGGTGTAAAACAAACAAGGCAAGCACAAGGATATGATGGACGGAGCACTGAAACTTTCAGACACTCACCCCCAGTCACAGATCTGGGTTGTATCCATCATAGTTTTTTAGCTTACTTCGCCAACCCAGTTCAGACCCAGCCATATTCCCATCTGTCATGACCCTGTTCCTCATGGGAACAGTCCAGCTCGAACTGCCAAACCAGGTCTTCCCCTCATCAGGCAGCCTAGCTCGAATCCAGTGGCAAAATGAGCATATGGCTAGGTCTGAACTGGGGTCCCAACTTGCTTGTTTTCGGTCCAGGTAAGACCTGGCTTGGCAGTTCGGACTGGACTGTTCCTCTAAGGAACTGGGTCAAGACTGATTTGCATATAACTGGGTTTGAACTGAGGTTGCGAAATGAGTTAAAGAATGATGATGAATTCAAGCCAGATCTGTGACTGGGGGTGAGTGTCTGCCCAGTGTCAGCATTTCGTCCATCATCTCCTTGTGTTTGCTTTGTTCACCCTAAGTTGGCAGGGTTTGCATAGATGTAGGTTCCATGCTACCTTTGGCACTGGATTCAAGCTAGCCAGGCTGACGAGGTGTTACCCCAAATCCGTTCCCAGGATTCTTGTTTCCGGTCCAGGAAACACCTGGCTTCACTGTTCCCATAAGGAACAGGGAAAAGACTTATTTGCATATGTCTTGGGTCTGAACTGGGGTTGTGAAGTAAGCTAAAGAACGATGATGGATTCAACCCAGATCTGTGACTGGGGGTGAGTCTATGAAAAGTTTCAGCACTCCGTCTATCATCTCAAACAAACAAAACTACATGGACAAAGCAAAAAATGTATCTTCAAACCTACACACTCATTATTAATGGCAAAGGAAATACCTCAATATTGATTGACCTCCTCTTTGTTTTAATAAGAATAAACACTACTCTGTTTTGGTCTATTCTGACCTCAGACCAATCATAAATACTCTGGCTTATTCATCATGGTGCTAACACCCGCTGCCATAATCTCTTGCATGTTTGTAACTCAATAGCTACTTTGACAGCTAGGTTCTTGGTTCACCCAGTCTGTACTGATTTATTTCACCCACCAGTACAGACTTTAATCTTCTAGCCCTGTTATGTCAGGCCAGACAAGTTATTTTCATTTTAACAGCAACCACCTGCCTATTTATAAAATTCATACCGCGGTATCAATCAAGAATTCTCAACAGGAATGTTATGACACTCCATAGGCAGGTCCATTTTCTTTGGAATTTTAAACGTTGAAGTGGGTGGTATCCCAAAAAGTCCAGGTCTATACTGGTTTCCTTATGTTGTGACTTTCATTTGGAGGTTCTGAACCTCATTTTTAAAGAATAATAACAATCATACACAAAGCCAACATGTCTGACTTTAATGTTTTAACACGGCAAACCCTCTTATTGCGCCTGTGATGCCTTGGGCAATAAAACAGACACACACAAAAACAGGCAGGATGCACAAAAACATAGCACTAATAGTCTGCTCACCCTTGTGCGGGCCCATCATTGCACGTTAGTATATTAAGGCCAGACCTATAAGATTTGACAATGCTTATTATCTAAGCAGCAAACATTATGCTTTGCGCTGACCCTAGAGTAAAAGTATAATATTACAGAATCCCTTTACGAATAAGAAAATGTTTATGAAAATGTGACCCATAGAATCTGATGCCTGAGACTTTAGATTTGCTTCTGCTCCATAGAGGTGAAAAGCTTTCTGAAACAGTTCAAGGTGACCTTATTTGCTGAATCCCTTAAATTCAATATGAAAAAATGCAGCGCAGCCTATATTACCTTTTGAGTATGAAAAAAAAGATGTAATAAATATCTGTGTATGTCTGAGACTCAGCAATTCCAGTTGTAGAAGCTTGTATAATGATGTAAGATATTGAGAAAAGCAAAGCTGAAAGGCATCGGGAAACAATGTGCCTAATGAAAAATACAGATTGTGCAAAGTAAAATAACTACCCTTGGTATTGGAAAATTTAAAAAAAATTCAAAAGAAATGCGTGATTAAAAAAAACATACCAAAACATGAGATAGCATCTGCATTGGGCAGCATAGAACAGAAACAGAACCTGTCTTGAACAGATTTTGAATTAAAGCAATATCACTACTTGGAATATGACGTATCATGTCGCAAGGAAAGACAGATACGTGACGGGTCTGTCAGCGTAAAAAAGTGGTGCATTGCTGGAGTTGTGTCGGAAGCTTGACGCAACTCCAGCAATGTTCCTTTCACATGGGGCAAGCCCTGCCTCATGGCCTGCCATGAGGCAGGCGTAAGGTTGTGACTCACTGGCGTCCTAGAAGTGGCGCAGCGCAATCTCCTAGATTTCGCTGTGCCACTCCTACGACCCTTTCTTGCGGGTGAACGCCCACCCTGCATACATTATACCTGATGCAGGTATAATGTAGCGCAGGGGCTTACGAAGTGACACATCTGCCTAGATGAGTCACTTCGTAAATATAGCGCAACATGGTGCATTATTTACACCGCCGCTGCATCACTAAAAGTGATGCAACAGCAGCGCTAAACTGGCGCATAGGAGCTCATAAATAAGCCCTAAAGTCTGTATGTATTTTCCATTTCTATAGCGCAAAGCTAGCCAAAAGATCGCAGAGCACTGTACAGGACCAATGGCAAGATTAAAGTCAACGAGTCATAGGAAGGGAAACCTGGATTGGTGACACGTGCATTGCCATGTGTTCCGTAAAGAGGTGAGTCTTATACTTTTTCCTAAATTGGAACAGCATTGGAGCAGACCTGATGGATATGAGGATGTTGTTGTTTTTTTTAATCTTTTTTACACTTCTTAATCTACAGCTACGGGTGAGCCAGAGACAAAAGGGATGGTGAACTTGTCTGAAAGGTAAGCAGGTTTGCTGGTTATGATGGGTTTGTAAATGATGCAGCTGATTTTGAAGATGGTGCTGGCTGGCAAGGAGAGTGAATAGAATTCCCTCAGCATGGGGATGATGTGATGATATGTTTTTCAGGCCATGAATGAGATGTGCTGCTCCATGTAGGATCGGTTTAAGTGGTGCCAATGTGGAGCCTGGGAGGCCATGCAACAGGGCATTGCTACTATCGAGATGCGAGAGTGAGAGGGCTTGAACACCAGTTCTGGAGCCACTTTCCTGAAGAAATGGTTTGACTTTCTTTAGAAAAGACAGCTGGCAACAAGCTGTCTTTGTATTTTTGGCAATGGGTTCCTTCAGGGAGAGATTGGTGTCCATGGTAAATCCAAAAGATTTGGAATTTAGCGAGAGTTGGTTTTCGAAGCGGTTAAAGATCATGTCATTGAGCTAGATTTGTACACCATCTTGTTTAAGGTTTGGTTACCTTCCTATTGTATTGTAATATTTTCACATCCCCTGTTTCTATTGCAACAGATGCAAACTGATCAGAACTTTTTGGCTGAAAAAATATAGCAGTATTTTTTAATGACAGAGTAACCTACTGCAGTTTTATTGTCGCAACAAAATCGTTTATTAGGAAATTTGATTCCATGACCAATCAAACAGCACAGTAAAAATCACAGTTTGAAGCATGTCAGTTTGTTAGTTTATCCAATTACTAATGTAAGCTTACACTATCATAAAACTCCAGTACAAGCAATAAAAATACAATGATTCCTGCTATAAAGACATGTTTGGATCCCACAGCCGCCCCACTTGATTTCAATTCTTATTATTACAGTCATCCCCTCAATAATGCAGCATACTTGACTAAAGCTATTGCAATTTTTATTACGTTTTCTCATTTCCCTTGCACTCTGCTGCCAATCCTGTCCAATGAATGAAGAAGGGTACTTCACTCAACTTTAACTATTATGAAATGTTTGTTCGATATGTGTGCTCTACTAGATTAGTGCCTGCCCACTACATAAAAGATACATATAGCCTGGTGCAATAAGTCACCAGGACTCTAGTACGCACTACTAAGATACAAATTCTCCTGTATTTCATTTACATCAATATTTCAAATGATAAGAACATCACATTTTTATTTTTTGTTCATTCATTTTTGCTTGCAACATCAGCAATTATTACATCATTATTTCATTATGAGTACAAACAAATGTACATTTCCCAAAGCAAAGTAGAAATAAAAACCCAATGCATTTCGGGGCGGATGCCCCTTCGTCGGGGGTCTGTTTGAGAAGAAAAACAAACAAGGAAATTGTATTACTTTTGGTGCTTGCGGAGGTTTTTGAATATCTAAAGTGTATAAGCTCAATCATTTCTTACCACAAATGTAGGGAAATCATAAGATTCCTTGTTAGCTTGTTATAGTCAATAGGCAGTATTTTATCTAAAGAAAAAATGTTGCACAATTTAGAAAAAGAATGTTGCACGATTTAGAAAAAGAAAATCTATTTAGTTCGAAGCTGAACTATGGAGTTATTGAAGGAAGTTGGGGTTACCTGAATATTTTTGCGCATTGAAATTTCTGTAACAAAAAGGAGGGGACGAGGGCTGTTTAAAATCATTTTAAAGAAAACCAATACATCTAATGTTACACGCTCTGGTTATGAGCTCACCTGTGATTTTCTGAGTTGCGCATACGTGAAAAAGACCTAAATGGGACAAGAATTATAGTCGCCCATGAGTGTGATATTCTGTTTGGTAATATTTGCGAGTAGTCAAAAGTTAAGAAGATAACTTTTTCCTGCGAGCCTTGTAAATTAAACTTCGGTCTCGCTGAGATCTCAATTCACGATACTGCAAATGTAAAGGACAGGTCCGTTATAAAAATTGCCACCCGAACTGAATTCGGTTCGTAACATATGGGGCATTTCTTCGTTTACGCTTACCGTTTAGCTTGAAAATGCTGCCGTTCAAGTAAGCGTCCAGCACCTAGTCTGCCGGCTGGGAACTGAGTAACGGACGAAAGTCCTTTCTCTATTATCACTTCCATGCTACCCGATGCGTAGCAATAGACAGAGGATTCAAGACAACTCCAGCCTAAGGGTGGTCGCCATTACGCAATGTTTGTCCAATTTCTCCATGGACAAAGGTAGTAAGCTTCAAACTACCTCGGTAATAACGCATTTTCTAACTTTCACCACTCTATAATGGCGACTGAATTAGCATGTAAACTCCCCCTTAGTGACCAAGCATTGTCCATGGAGAAATTGGCAATAATAAATAAATAAAGACCATCCGTGGCTTAGGGTAATTTTCGTTTATGAGCGAAACTCCTTTTAAAATATGAATGCTCCATGCGATTTCATAACACGCAATTCCATATGATTTGACAACAGTCATCAGCAAGGGAGATATTGAGTGATTCGTAAACATTGCGTAATGGCGACCACCCTTAAGCTGGAGTTGTCTTGAATCCTCTGTCTATTGCTACGCATCAGGTAGCATGGAAGTGATAATAGAGAAAGGACTTTCGTCTGTTACTCAGTTCCCAGCCAGCAGACTAGGTGCTGGACGCTTACTTGAACGGCAGCATTTTCAAGCTAAACGGTAAGCGTAAACGAAGAAATGCCCCATATGTTACGAACCAAATTCAGTTCGGGTGGCAATTTTTATAACGGACCTGTTCTTTACATTTGCAGTATCGTGAATTGAGATCCCAGCGAGACCGAAGTTTAATTTACAAGGCTCGCAGGTAAAAGTTATCTTCTTAACTTTTGACTACTCGCAAATATTACCAAACAGAATATCACACTCATGGGCGACTATAATTCTTGTCCCATTTAGGTCTTTTTCATGTATGCGCAACTCAGAAAATCACAGGTGAGCTCATAACCAGAGCGTGAACACGTGTAACATTAGATGTATTGGTTTTCTTTAAAATGATTTTAAACAGCCCTCGTCCCCTCCTTTTTGTTACAGAAATTTCAATGCGCAAAAATATTCAGGTAACCCCAACTTCCTTCAATAACTCCATAGTTCAGCTTCGAACTAAATAGATTTTCTTTTTCTAAATCGTGCAACATTCTTTTTCTAAATTGTGCAACATTTTTTCTTTAGATAAAATACTGCCTATTGACTATAACAAGCTAACAAGGAATCTTATGATTTCCCTACATTCGTGGTAAGAAATGATTGAGCTTATACACTTTAGATATTCAAAAACCTCCGCAAGCACCAAAAGTAATACAATTTTCTTGTTTGTTTTTCTTCTCAAACAGACCCCCGACGAAGGGGCCTCAGCCCCGAAATGCATTGGGTTTTTATTTCTACTTTGCTTTGGGAAATGTAAATTTGTTTGTACTCATAATGAAATAATGATGTAATAATTGCTGATGTTGCAAGCAAAAATGAATGAACAAAAAATCCAAATGTGATGTTCTTATCATTTGAAATATTGATGAAAATAAATTAAATGAAATACAGGAGAATTTGAATCTTAGTAGTGCGTACTACAATCCTGTCCAATGGCCACTGCAAGGACAACCACCTAGACACGTTTAGGTCATTTACATAATGAGGTAACAATAGATGGGCAAGGATACACTCCTATCTCCCTTCTGCTGAATGGGAAAACTGTCAATTGCCCTGATGACCCATACATCACTCTAGCAGTAGATTATGCTAAAAGCACCTTTATTGCCTGTAGGAAGTTGAACTGAACTCTGCAAACAAGCAGTTTCTCCCACACAAAGGCCCTGTCTGTGGAGTTGAATTGTATTTCAAGGTCAATGGAAGCTTTGGTCAGTGAACACTTACTATACACAACATTTTTGCCGTTTTTGAACTGAAGGAAGCAAACGCACTAGGTTCCCTATACCCTCTCTAAAGAGATTTGGGCTCATGTCATCAGACCATTATCATCCTCTGTGGTCTCTTGGAGATTGCAATGAGCTTCTGGAAGCAGTGTAGGTGTGTAGTGTGCTGGGTTGGGCCTAGTTCCCTTCTTAAAGACTACAAAAATGTAAGCAAAGACTTTTCATCCAGAAGGTCATGAAAAAGGACAGATGTACTTGATTGGCGACAGAAACTATTCCCCTGTTAAATACTGAGAAGACAATCAAGAAGCCAGACATGTGCTCGCCTTTCTGTTATTTCACCGCAACGTGCCTTAGATTATGTGCATCTTATCTATAGCAAATGAAAACTTTCCTATGTCTACAGAAAGAACTGACAAGCCCACGGATTCGTCTTTTGTGAATGATCATTAAAACATTTTCTGTGAATGGTGAGTCTCTGTGTATGGTTGGGTGAATGGTTGATTTTGAGTTGAGTGACTTGGCCGAATGAACAGATGGATTAGTATGTGCATGGATGAATAAACGAATATTGAATTAATGGATAAGTGAGTGAGTGTTGGGATGCATCAGTGATGAATAGATGGATGAATAAGTCGGAGCTAGGATGCATTAGCTGGTATGTTGAAAAGGGAGAGCATCATTGGATAGATGAACGAGCTAGCTAGTCACCAGCACCTCAGCATTAACTATACATCGATATATACTCCCACACCATTAATTTAATTTTCATTTCATTGCATTGTATTTTTGGCTCACGTATTTCTAGGTGATGTGTAGATCAAAAATGTAAAAAGGTGCATAATAGAAATATCAAGGGTGACAAGAAAATGATTCAGCTATGCTTAGCAGAACTAAAATCGGTTGGGCTATGAGTCATGGTATTGCCAGGGAAGCATACAAGGCGTTTAAAGAATGTAAAGACAGTAGGTTGTATGCCAGGATTTAGATGACAAACATACACTCACTCATAAAATTTGTGACCAAAATATTGTTTAGAAAAATGTTATCTACTGAGGAGATTTTCTGTTGTTAACTCCAATGGTGGACATTTTTGCAAAGACTATTTAGGATTTAATATTGTTGGCAGATTATATGTATGCAACAATATTCTTGTACCGTAGTCGTAGTAAAGTGTAATGTTAATAGCAGTGAATTCCAGATCTCTAGAGAAAGATATGGAAAAATATGGTATTCTAGATGGGGCACACAGTGGAGTAAGGAAGTCCAGTCTGCATTGAGAGGCAGAGAGTAAGGTTTGACCGAGAAGTTATAGGTGGATCTGAGAGATCTCTTGGCTCGATGGCTTTGTTGTTTATCTCACTTCCCTGCTCCTGACTCGAGGTCTTTTCTCCTTTTTTTGTGTTTGTCACTCCAGGAACATTGTGATCCAGCAATGTTCTGAATGGATAATCTGTATCCTTACTCTGCATATATGAGAGCAGTTTTGTTTATTTTCTATTGAGAACTCCACATGACTGCATTTGTTTCTTTTCTCTCACTCCCTATTTTTAGGTAGACCAGATAGCACATATTGTTTGGTATAAAAGACCTATAGTGGGCTCATGAAGAACTGACAAGAGCTTACAGTCCTCTGATTGGTTGATTTTATTGTCACTCTCCTTTGCTTGCTTTGTATTCAATGGCTTCCATTGTTCCATCGTGTCCATCTTGTGTGTGTCTCTCCCTACCTACTTTTAGGGAACTATTTTTTCTTTATGCTTACACGTTCTACGAGATTGGATGTGTTTTCCATCTCTCTCCCTTCAATGCTTCTCCCTGCCCCCCACCTCATTACCTATGTCACCCCTACTCTGCTTCCTAATATGGATTTCTGCTGTGTAAAAGTAACAAATGAAAAATGTCTGCCACATGATAAAATGCATGTACACACCTGTCACAATGCATGTGAGCATATTTTTGCAGAGGCATGCAGCCATCTTGGAATTTCTTTATTGCCAGTGACACATAATGTTGCGTTTTTCAGGCCTGCATTTGCATATGCTCAGCAAATATGCGTGGCAAAGACAGTATCTCAGCATTTTAGAGCTGAGACCTTTTGGCTATACCAATGCCTGCTTGCTAGCTTGGGTTCATACAGGTTACATACCTTCTAACTTTAAGAAACGTTTTATTGTGTAACAGGATAGAGCGGGTCTAATGAGACTGCACAGCCTCATAACCCATACCGTATCTTTAATTTTGGAGACTCACATGGAGAAGATGTGACTCTCTTCTGGGCACTGATTAAGAGTCAAATCTAGCCTCCCACCAAACTCATAAAAAAGAGACAAAAAGCTTCTGAGGCTGCCATTAATGTCATGTGGTTGTTGCAAAGCAAAACCCTCAAGGTGCATTGATGATTCAGATCCTCCTCACATGAGCTGGAAACCCACTATAGTTATGGGTTTCCAGCTCACTTACGGCCTGATTACAAGTCTGGCGGTTCAAGTACCGCCAGACTCGTGGTGGCGTGGCAGTGGCAGTCCAGCCACCGCCACACCGACAGTCTGACTGCTCCATTATGAGTTGGAGGGTCGAACCGCTGTCTAAGCCAGGGAATTGCCGTTCCCTGGAGGTGGCGTGGTGGTCAAAAGCCACATTATGCTTGGCCAGAACTCTGCGGGCCCGCAAAGCATATTGCGAGTTTCCTCTCCACCACTGGTGACATAGAGGTTCCTCCCCCTACATTTTGTCAGAGAGGAAACAAAAAGGGCCCTAGAGGTCCGCCCGTGCTTCCTCTGCATGTGCATGCACACAGGGGAGCATAACATGCCCCCCTGTGCACATGCACAACAGTACCTGCACAGCATGGATTTTTCAGCCCATGTCGTGCAGGAATCTTGTGCGGTGTTCCTATTGCAGTGCCTTTTTCTAAAGCACTGCAGCCTTTGAACGAGGCACTGGCATGGGAATGCCATGCCGCCCATAAACCAGACCACAAATAACTTGTAATCTGGGGATGGGCGGCGGTGAGTCTCTGCGGCACAGTGGTGGAGTACTGCCTGACCTTGCATCTTCCAAACTCATAATCTGGTCCATAGTCTCCCCATGGAGTGATATCTGCTCTACATAGGGTGACTGCATGAAAGGAGCCAACATTGTGTGACACACAGTGGTGCCTTGTGAGTTAGAAAATCTGCAATCAATCTTTTAGGGAAAAGTGTTGAAATGAAGGCAAAAAAAGGCATTCTTCAGAACAGCCAATTTAAAGTAAATAAGAAAAATAGGTGAGTATTGTGTGAATGGGATCCAGAAGACAAAAGTTTCTGATAACCGCAGAACATTTGTTTTTCTAAACAGCAGCCTATCTACAGAGAGGTATAGCATGAGTTGGAATGTTGCTTAATTTGTCATTGATCTCTCTCTCTCTCTCTCTCTCTCTCTCCATCACCATATGCATTATCTAAATGTTTACATGCCTGCCAAGTGACAGAAAATTTGAAAGATGGGCTGTCACAAATGTATTTTTCCTTATGTCTTTCTCTGGGATTTTCAGAGAGCCGATCTGTCTATTCGGAAGCTATACTGGCATTGTACATCCCTTCTCTGAATGAGGCTAGGAGAACTGGTTATACTGCGAACTTGTTATTCTGGAATCTCTACTTTGTCAAGGGCTAAAAGAGGAGGAATATAGCTAAAAGACAAATTTCAGTTGCATAGGTAGAGGACTGCAAAAGTTCACATATTGACAGCCATTGCATAGAAGGCATGTAGTTAAACATGAAAAAATGGAAACGGAGCCATTCACACTTATGCCAGGTCTGCATGTGCAAGTCTAGAGCAGCTATGTGTGTTTGCATCAGGACCTAAGAGTGGCTGCTTCAGCAAGTACTAAAATTGTGTGCATGATCTAGTTATCACCTCTGACCTACACCCTCTACCAGTGTAGTACCAGTAGCGTTCTCCCCAGTCTGGGCACTCATGAATGACTGCACTACACAGGCAGGTTAGTTTTACAACTCTTTATCCATCAGTATGTAAACGCGAACTCAACATTCTAAACCTGTCTTCCATTCCCAACATTCGAACGTTCATGTAATCTGTCTATGGAGTCAATGTGGAGACAAAAGGGTTCAGTCACTTGTAACTCACAAGACACTACACTTCCCCCTTTGTTAAATAAAAAAATAAAATGTTTTTCATTACATAACCACACATACATATATATACATTTCCCAGCTCTTCATTGAGTTGGCATTGGGCTCTTGTCACACAACCGGATTGGGTCATCGGAAACCGGAAGTCAGCAGTCAAAGTGTCAGTGATCTGAGTTGGTGAGGTGGAAGCAACAACAGTCACAAGATCCTCAACGATCTGTTTGAACCCAGTCTCTTTATTGATGTCAATGTTTGGCGAGGGATGAGCCACATGTCTGAAGTGCAAAGAATCTCGCTCAAGGGACTTCCCAGGACACTGGGCAGTCACCTGTGTCCTTTAGTGGTCACAACAGTAAAAGGTTCAGCATCAGAAGGAGAATCAGATTTTCATTTTTTCAATTGTCAAGCAAATGCTTGATCTCCTATCTTAAGAGATAGATCTTTCGGATGTATGTCACTACCACGCGCGCGGTACAACGAAGTACCATTACAACGCGGTTGTAACAACGCAAGTCGTTACAACGACTTGCGTTGGGGGGGCGCAAATTTAAAAAATATAATTTACTATTCCAACACCAGTCCCCGTGGATAGTAGGGAAGGTGTTGGGATAGTAAATTAAAGGATTTATTATCCTTGAGCGCCACCCAGCGCAATTCGTTGTAACAACTTTCGTTGTTATAACTGCGTGGTAATGGTACTTCGTTGTACCGCGCGCGTTGTAAACGTTGTATACCAGATCTTTCTGATGGTGTCTTTTGTCAGGATGTATCTTCGCCATTTTTGGCTTGCCACCAGCATCTGTTGCATGAATATCTCCCTCATTTTTTGATCTTCTGTCGGCCCATTGAGGCAACTTGGTCATCATGGCTCCCGCAACATTGTGGTTGAAGGGCTTTCCCCCGTTGTTTAATGAGGGGTTGATTGATAAGCTCAAAGGTAGGATTCAGAATAACTTTAAGGTCGAGTATCTCTAATGCAGCACGCTGAACAGCTTTATTGAGAGTACTCATGAAACATTTGACAAGGCCACAGAGAAATGATTTTGTGAAGCATCACATTGAGATGGTTAAGAAAGTCTCTGATCGCTCGACTATTGAAAGGTGGGCTGTTATCAGATTTCAAGATCACAGGGACACCCTATGTTACAAAAATCCTAGCTAATCCACGGGTACTCACAAACATTTCCACCGGTGCCTTAAAGTACTGTTTGTGGCATGCCAGAGGGCTGCACCGATGCCAGCACTGCTAGGGTCGGGTGATGAAAGGTGGGCGTAGGGGGATGGGAAACAGATGCATGGTGTGGATAACAAACCAAGCCAAAACGTGACTTCTGTCTGCCACCAACGCTCTATCTCATGCACCAAGAGTTAAAGTCAAAGCATTAACTTCTAATGAAAATTTGAGAGGGAAGGAGATACTCATCTGGTGGCTGAATTGTGAAATGTGAAACCAAAAAACCTGGCATCAGTCCTGGCTTCCCCACTTGAGGAAATTATGTGATCCTAGGCAATTGGTTAATTTCACGTTCCTCCTACTTCTTCATTACCACATATGAGAGCCCCTTACAATATTCGATTCCAGGATGTGTGCTATACAAAACCTTCTCTGTTTTGGTTAATAAGCTAAAATGTTGATCTAATTATAAAGCAACCAAGGCTACACACAAGGTGCACCTGACAAATGATTTGCCTCCTGGTTCACTAATGGCTTTGTTTTCAGAATGGGGGCAGCATGAATGTTTCCAAGATCATGTTTGAAAACTATCACTGCTAATAAATGCCTCTCAATGCAGTGGTATCATCTGATCTATTAAGGTAAAACGCTCATGCATGGTATAGAATGCACTCCACGACGCCAACTCCACCGCCCTGATAGACAACCTCACCAACCTCTGACTCAAACAGCTTGCGGGGCCAGTAGAAATGGGTCACTAGTCGTTCGTAGGTTTTATCTTGGCCCAAGTGTCCCGCCAGGGGCACATCGTGGGCCAGGTTGAGGAGGAGGACGCGGAAACGTAGGGGTACCACCAGCACTCGGGCTGACCCTAGTTCGGCGGTCTTCTGTTCGCTGTAAAGTAGGCCGTTTTCCCAGTAAAGGTAGTGGGAGCCGGACTGGTCTTTGGCGGCCTGGGCTGTGGCCTGTTGCCGAAGTCCCTCAAGGGCAGGGCAGGAGGTCTGCTCCTGGCAGAACTCTTCTCGGGACGGTCCCCCTTCTTGGCGCCACTGGGCCAACTCGGGGATATCTGTTAGGGTGGGGACCGGCTCGACGGTGGGTCCGAGGGGACATTCGTGGGATTTGCTTTCTTCGTTGGAGGGCTGGTCGAGGACCGTAGGGCGATCGCCTCCCTCTGGGGTATCAGGGGCTGCACTGGGGAACTCGGACTCTTCGTTCCCGGGGTTGGTCATTCTGGCGGTCATGGCTCGGGTGCTTACACAGGCCCAGTGGGGCAGACCCAACATCTCTAGATGGGTCCTTCTTTCTACATCTTTCCACTTCGAATTCTCTAGGTCATTCCCCAGGAGGCAGTCTACAGGCATGTCCGTGCGGACCGCTACCCGTAGATCGCTCGAAACTCCCTCCCACTCAAACGGGACCTGTGCTATCCTGCAGGTGCGGCCGGAATTGTCAGCTGCTATCACTCTGCAAGAGGTGTGGGGGATGATCATGGACTCAGGGACTAGCGTGTATCTAACGGACGTGATGCTGGCTCCTGTGTCTCTAAGGGCCCCTATGCTGTGCCCGTTAACCTTAACTGTCTGTCGATACTTTTCTGTGTTGTCGGGCAGGTAATCTCCCCGGACCATCTCGCTATTCCCCAGGGAAGCTAAGACCATGGCGGCGGGCTCCCACTCTCCCTGCTCTTCCATTTCTTCCTCTTCTAGGGCTACCGAGGATATCTGTCTGGTGGAGGGGCCAGTGGGAGTGGATTTCTGGGACATGGGGCATCGGGGATCACCGGCATAGTGCCCAGGCTGCTGACACTTGAAGCACGCTGTGCTGGAGCGGAGCCCCGGGGGACCTATGCTCGGGGCTGCTCTCGTTGAGGAAGGAGAATGGGGGGCCTGGTTTCTGGGGGGGCTACGCTGGGGCCCTGACTGGGATCCTTGCTGTTTACCTCGACCTCCCCCACCCCGCTGGCGGGAAGATCCTTGGTCGTTCCGTGGGGGGTCTCCCCCGGGCCCCTTCTGGACTCGGGTGGCCACCCAGCGATCGGCTTCAACAGCCAGTTTTCGTGGATTGGCGAGCTTGCTGTCCAGGAGATGCTGACTCAGTTCCACAAAGCAATTCGCGGACAGGTGCTCGTTAGCGACTAGGTCGACTAGGCCTTCGAAGGTGGTCACATTGCTGCCCTTGATCCACCCATCTAAGGCCCGGGTGTAATAGTTCACATAGTCCACCCATGTAGTGCCAGGAATCTTCTTGCACTCCCTAAACCGCTGGCGATACATTTCTGGCGTTAGGCCGTAGCGGAATAGGAGAGCGTCTTTCATGTGGGGGTAGGCGTTCATGTGTGCGGTCGGTAGGTCCAGCAGGGTGTCTCTTCCCTCGCTGAGGAAGCGGCTCCACAGGCCGGCCCCCCAGTCCTTCTCGGGGACCCGGTGGGCCTACATGGCGACCTCGTAGGCCTTGAACCACTGCTGGATGTCGTCTCCTTTGTAAAACTCCTTCACGACGTCTTTGGGGATGTGCACCTTCGTTTCTCGGTGGACCACCTGCTCTCCGAGTCCCGGTGGTCCGGTTGCCTCTGCTCTGGCTTTCAACTCTAGTTCTTTGAGGCTGCGCTCGTGCTCGAGTTTCCGGCCTTCATGCTCCCTCTGGAGCTTCTTCTCTTCCAGCTCTCCCTGGAGCGGCAATTGCTCGACGGCCAACTTTTTCTCTGCCAGTTTGAGTTCGCCCTCCAATTTGAGGCGCGCCAGTTCTAGTTCATGGCTTCGGTCACGTTCTCGGTCGGCCATCTCTTCCGACGACCGATCCCTCCCGGTTGCTGGGCTCCGGGTTGGTTGCTGGTTTCTTTCCCCGGCCGGTGTACTGGGTTCGGTCTGTGGTCTCCCTACCTCGTTGTCTTCGGTCGGGGGAAGGGATGCTCCGGACTCTACCCAAGCGGTTAGCGCTTTCTGGAAATCCTCCTTAGTACTTAGTCCGGTACTCGCGATACTTAGTTCTTTGCAGAACTGTTTTAGCTCTCTATGGGTGTAGTCTTCCA
The DNA here is from genome assembly GCF_964263255.1 of Lissotriton vulgaris. NCBI lineage: Eukaryota > Metazoa > Chordata > Amphibia > Caudata > Salamandridae > Lissotriton > Lissotriton vulgaris. Next base: position 736,003,180 of record NC_141698.1, read on the forward strand.
ATAGGTCTTTATCGAATGTCGTCTTCTCACCGGATTCTGTGGACAACATTATTGCTCTTCCTTTCTCGTGCGTTTGCTGCGTGTGGGTTCAGGTAGTGTGTCAGTGGTACGATCTCCAGGCGTAGGTTCGTATCGCGTCGCTGCCACCAATGTTGGAAGGCGGTGACCCCCAGGGGTCAAGATTGCTCTCTTAACCACCCGAGACCCTCCTCTCCCACAATTCCTGCCGAGTCTTATCGAGGGGGAGTCCTCGCCGGGGAGGACTGATCATACACACTGTCGACACACCACACTTACGAACGGACACCACACCGTGAATCTTTATCAAGTATGAACTTTATCAAAGTAAAAGTTAGAAGCAATACACAGCGATCGAGGGATCGTGAAAGTCTCGTAACAAGGGAACGGGGAAGCGGGACAGTCTTAGAGGGCCAGTAGGCACGCCACGCACCCTGCGCACAGTTCTCAATCCTCGAACTGGGGGGTACGTAGGCTGGCGATGGTACTTGCTGTCCAACTCACTTCTGTTCAAGATGGTCGTGAGGGTAGCGTCGATGGTCCAGCCGGACCAGAGGGTTCTTTAAGCCGCGACGAGGTCAGCAGGGCTTGATCAGGAGTACTCCGTAGTACTCGTAGGCAGATGGAGCCGCGACAGCGTCCGCAGGGCTCAGGATGGTAGCAAGAGTCTCTCGTTCACAAGAGTGGGCCGCGACGAGGTCAGCAGGGCTCCGATGGTTCAGGTCGTACTCTTCGAGTGGGAGCCGCGACAGCGTCAGCAGGGCTTGGTGGTTCAGGTCCGTAGCTTCGAGGATGAGTCGCGACGACGTCAGCAGGGCTCGGTGGTTCAGAGTCTGTTCTCCTCAAGGTCAGCCGCGATCAGATCAGCAGGGCTTACTTGTCCAAGATACAACTGCCGGCTAAATGGGAGGCAGGCTGTCTTATCGTCCAGGAGCCCTTTGATGTCCGGACTCTCAGAGGCAGGAGGCCGGAGGTCCGAGGGCCAGGCGTCCGATTGTCTGGGCGGCTGGGTCTTTAATGCTTTTAGGACCATGCGTCCAGGGGATCCCAGATGCTCATCAAGGTCTGGAGCCAGCTCGCTGGGAGGCAAAGGGTGCGATCGAAACCAGCCCCCAACGATGGTTCAGAGGTGTGAGGGAGGCCAGTTCCTCGGGAGGGGGCCGGAGGTGTGATGGAAGCCTTGGTTTCGGGTACTTGGTGAGTCGTTCACCCCCCGGGCGGGTCTGGGCGCACCGGACACGCACGCCTCGCTGCAGCCAGGAGCGGCCAGAGGCTGCCGAAAGGGAAGAAGGTGGCCGGCTGGCCGGGGTGGCCAACATGGAGTCTGATGGTCACGTGCACGGGTGCAGGCACGCGGTCTGGAGGTCGTCTCAGGTCCGGTGTAGGAGTCTTATGTATAGTTCTGGGTGGACGGGAATCAGTTCCGTCCGTCGTTCGGGGGTTGTGGGGATCAGTGAGGGCCAAGCCACGAGGCCGGGTCCAACAATTGCTATACTTAAAAGCTATCACAAAAGGCTGCATGATACATCAAATGACCTCTTGTAAAAGCTCATCAGCAGATGACACACCAAAGTTCGGTAGCTTGTAACGAAATAGACTAATGTGTGTAGAAACGGCCATAATGCATCTATAATCTTCTATTTCCAACTGGTTAGGGTGTTTGTTTAAGTTGAGATGAGAGAAGACCTTTACACCATTCAATTGGTCTATCATGTCAGCGATGTGCGGAACAAGATGTCGCTCTCTATCAATAGCCTTATTGTCTTGAATCATGTCAACGCATGTGCGCATAGCGCCTTCACTGTTCCTTTTAGGCACTGCCACTATTGGGGAGACCAAAGGCTTTGGTCAAGAGGAGCGCTCAATGATGTTATATTCCATATAGGTACCCTGATATAGGCCCAGGTAACTCTGTAACCCTTCACCTATATTCTTCCCTACATTATACTTATAGCGGTTTACAGGGACTGACCTTTTACCTAGATACGACACTGCATTCAGAACGCTGGTTTTTCCTAGTTTGAAATCTCATACATTATGCATGAGAATTCTTGGAAGCGCAGCAGGACTAACATCTCCTGTATTAAGTCTATGTACACAGGTCATTCCCAACGCCATCCTAAGGCCGACACAGTAATACAGCGAGGTAAGACCCCTGGGGAGAACTAAGGGTATATATACATCACATCTTGCTAAGATAGACAGAGGAGACTAGGCCCTCTCGGCCGCCACACTGACCAGAGAGGCTGAGGTTCCTGCATGCAGATACTCCAGCTCGCAGTGGTCTAACATCCCTTGCAGAGTGTCAACCCGAGACCAGAACAGGGTCCCACAGTCTCTCACTTCAGGTAATGGGGTTGACTTTATCCTAGAGGGATTCTTGGCTAAACACCTACACACATGCTAGGTACACTTAGGTACATCTACTTAGGGAGGCATCACAGGAGTACGCATCTTTTTATTATCATGTATATACTTGTATGTATTTGTGATTACCACAAGATGGTAGAGCTTTACCATCCGTTTACTTTCATAGTGCTTCTAATCCTATATCTCTGCTACTGTCTAACGGTTGTTGCAACTCATCTATTTTACACCAGAATAACAAAAGTTCAATAAATACCTATTGAAAATGCCCAGCATGTTTATTCTGTGTATCTCTCTAAGACAGACTAAGTAAGCATGAGTGGCTGAGCTAAAAGTGGTATATTGTTTCCACAGTCCTAAGGGATCAGGGTTGTCATGTTCGATGGTTGCCAAGAACTATTCGCTCCTTGGTAAGAGGAGATTCTAGTGGCACTGTGAGCTAGCTGGTACAAAAGGCCAACATGACTTGGTGGTGGTGTTCAGAATCAGTCTGACACCAATCCTACAGAGTATGATGTCCAAACACGCAGATCCTGTATAGGTTTTATAGGAACTACACGACAATTATCTTTTGCTTGTGTGTGACGGGGAAGGGAGGTCCGTAGGAATGAGACAGACATCACCGCTTTGTAGACCCGGTCTCATTCCTTCCCCATCTATTTCTCCACAGTGTCCCCCACCTATTCCAGCTCCATGCATTACACCGGCACCAGACTCGGAGCCCTGTTACTTTAACTGGGCGGAGTTGGCGGGAGTTCCAGCCCCATTCACCGACGTCACTGGAGAAGACGACTTGAAAGCCTGGACGCCCATTGGACGAGTGTGCGAGCCACCAGCGCGGAGTGAAGCTGAAGCGGAGGAGGAGACGAAGTTTGTGGAGTCGAGAGATACAGAGCAAGAACTCCAGCGGAGCCAGAGTACCACGATCCTGAGCGAGAGACGAGTGGAGCCAGGAGGCCAACGTACACACGTACCGCCCAGCCGCTCTTCAGGAGAAGAGTGGCTCACACAGGTACGAGCGCGAATAGCAGGCTGGGCGGGGAGAAGAGTGTGAAACAATCCCCTCACCATATTCCCTCTCCGGAGCACAAAGCTCACCCTCCTGTACACCGCCTTCACTGTGTGCTTCTGTACATATCGCACCGTGTGCCTCCCTCACTCCCTTCCCTTCTTTAAGTTAGGAAAGAGTGCATTTCCTGACTGTACCTTTCTTTTTTTTCTTTTGGGGCATGGCCTTGTGAGGAGCCAACCTCGAGAGACGACGTCGGCCCCCAAAAAGCTGCCCGCTGCCAGACGACGAACCAGAATCCTCCCTGCCTTATTACCGCCCTAGTTCGAGAAGACGGAAACTTTTGTTAAGTTTAAATAAAACACCTGAACACAAAGAAACTGTGCCCTTGCCTTCATCTATCCCGCTCACATTGTGTAACAAATCAAGTTCTTTATCAACAACTTCTTGCAAGTGAAAAGCAACTCTTCTATGCCTTTGAGAAACAGGACAAACTTCTTCATTTATATGTAACTGTACTTTCATAGACTTGAGCTTACCGAACCCATGAAATAGCAAAGGGAACTGGCTTACTATTTCATTATGCGTTTTCATGTTGTAGTTCACTGAGATCAGACCCATATCAGCATTGGTGTTAAAACTGAGCAGGCAGCCACTTGAAGCGGTACTTTGGAGAACATGAATGGGCGCATGTACCTTTGTTTTCTTATGCTTCATTTCAGCCAGAAATGAACTTTGACTTTTCAGTGGCATCGAAGCAGCCCACGTATAGACTTAAGTTTTCGATGGCGTAATATGTGGTAACAGAAGCAGCTCAGAATATTTCTCCTTGGACATTGTTTATCGAGGTGCCACTTTCAATGATGAAAGGTATCGAACATCCATGTATTTTTAATGTGATCTTAGGACATTATTTGAATGTCTTTGGTGCTTTTTCAAGTTGACTCATCTTTATCTGGTGTTTTTCATCATGAGACCAGCTCTACAAGGGTACGTCTTTCTGACGTAAATATTGACATTGCACAACTATCATCGTCGCTAACACTGGAAACTGAGTCTGAGGAACTCTTTGACGATGATTTAGATGCCAATTTAGATGACACTCAACCTAGTTTGGTATTGATTTGTCTCAGTTGGTATTGCCGCTTGCCCTGATGGGCGTGAGTCAAAGGCCGCTTGTGGAAAGTGCGGGCGGACATTTTGTTTTTGCTCTGTGATGCAGATTTATTTAGACCTGCACACCATCACAAAATGGCTCGCTTTACCACAGCCATTGTAAATCTGTCTGCATCTGGAGCACACCTTCTTTTTCTTCTGCTCAGTGTCTCTCAGCCTTTTATCTTTGCTAACTTTTCATGTTTGTGACTGATTCACTCTGGACACCTCCAGCCTCAATATCCACAGCTTGTCGATCAGCTCGCTTCTCAGTGCTAGCAGCTACAAGGACTCTATTCTAGCTAAGAGTCTCTTTTAACATAGTCTTTGAAATTAATCTGACAGACATCCATCAATGACTCTGAGACATCTATATTCCTCATGATTAAACTCATTGAATTTACAGTGTTTGATGAGCTTATGCAGTCTCTCCACAAATTCATCAATGGTTTCACCCACTTTCTGTCATTCCTGGCTCAACACATACCTTTCATAGTCTATATTCAGCATTGAGTTGAAGTTGCGATTTAAGGCTGCTTTGATTTGAAAATACGTAATTTAATCAACTCTTAGTATTTTCTTTATGACGTCTTTTACAACATCACCAGCAGGTTTTTTTGAGGTACTTCATAATCTTTTTGTAATCACTTTCTTTGACTGCATAAATGAAATCTTCAAATGCCTCTAATGATGCAGTCCATTGATTACCAATATTTTGTTTCTTGGCAGGATTAATGTGGTGGGCGGTTTTAGGAAAGCATCAGCATTGTAACCATTTATGAAATTGGCTGAACCTGAGTGAGGAGTCTTTACTGATGTTGTTGGCTGTCCACCAGAACTTTCTTCATCACTGCTGTCCCGGAGGCCCAGTTCTGTGCTGGCCTCTGGGTCATCTTTGACTGCCAATTGAACCTTGGCCTCACTTATGGTCTCCATTGGAGTCCTTTACTTTTATGGAGATCTGTGGAGTTGTTCTGAGCCATCAGCCAGCACCTTTGGTGGCTCGCTGCTTCATACATGGACAGCTCCGTTAGCACAACCCCTAATGCTTCTTCTGGGGCTGTGACTGCTGGCACTTAGGTCATTCAACTCCCACAAAAGGTTTCTGGTGAGTAACCAGTCTCTATTTCATTTAAAACACCTGTTCGATCTGTGCCTTGTAGCGCCTCCTATCATCTCTTTAGTTTGCTGTTGGCTGTATCTTTGCTTTTGTATCTTCAAGCATGGTCGCATCTGCTTTTAGCGTTCTCACCATCTATACTTTATTGTATTTAATTGGTAGCAGGCAGTACCTTTAGTTGTGGTCTTCTCATTTAGTTTTCAGCCATCAACATATAGACTTTTCAACAAAGCCTCAGTTATCTTCAAATGCTTAATGCAGGCTGAGGTCCTACTATAACTCTACATACGCCAGTATTCATTCTGCACTTCAACTGCGGCCAACGTAGCATGCATGAACAGTTTGCTGTACCACGGCAAACTATCTGGGAGAGCACTGTCAGTCTTCGGATTCCTTAACCCCCTACTTGTCGCTAGTGTAGCGTTCTCCCCAGCCTGGGCATTCATAAAAGGCTGCACCACATGTAGAGGGTAGCTTTACATGTCTTTATTCACAGCATGTAAACACAAATTCAACATTCTAAACTGGTCTTCCCTTCCCAACATTCGAATGTTAACATAATCAGTCTACGGAGTCCATCCTTAGCCTAAAGGGTTCCATCACTTCTACCTCACGAGACAATACACCACCCAATGAAAAAGAGAGCACACCTCTCAGGAAGACTCAAATAACGGTTTGACCCAGAGATGTTTTAAGGCATTTGCAGAGTGGGCAATTGCCCAGGCCTCCGCCTCCCAAAGGGCACCTGCAAAAGTGAACTTACTATTCAACTTCTGTTTACTTCTGTGTGTGATCCTTTCTCCTCTCAACCTACCTCTATCTATCTATATGCAATTTCATCCTATGGATTTGAGCCCCCAGCTAAGCATATTTCAACTGTTTGTGAAGGATCGTCCATTTTGAGAGTCTGTTTGGCATCAATTGGACTTGGTTTATAAGAAAATCGGTATTAAAAATCAAGAGTTTTTCAGAACCAGGGACCCCAAAATATGTCTTGCCTCATACATTCTTAAGACAACACTGGTTTAACCAATGAAATGACCAAAACCGATAAAGAGCCAAAACTCCACAGGACATGACCATTAATTCCAACTCCCAACGGCTATTGTTTGCATTGATCTACAATGTGAGTGACACTTGCAGTATCCAATGGCTAAAGGGTTCACACCCATTTCGCCTCTCTTTCTGCTTGTGAATTGGTAAACGTAAGCTTTAGCAGGCAGCTAAAGCCGTATTTTCCTATTCCTAAAATCATAGCCTACAGTATTCTGAATTTGAATGGCAAAGACTTAACGTTATAAATAAAGTTTTGAAGTTTTCCACTTTATCACCAAGTTTGTGGTGATAGTGTGAACACAAATGATAAGTCTGATTGTTTGTACCGAGTTTATTCTTTTCACATTGTTTGCGTTGTATTGGCAGTAGTTACCACATTGTCTGGTTAACATTTTTTTTTAATAAAAAAAATTGGAGTGCCCCTCTATGATTTTTTGAATAGTAAAGCGATAGGCGAGTATTGCCGCTTTCTGATGTATGAAAAGTAAAGCGAATACCGGCAGAGCCAAGTCTGTTTTTATTCAGTCTCAGATTTGCGACTTGCAAGGCTCTGCCTCAAATCTGATAAATACTCGTGAATCTATGTCTTAAAGAACTATGCCCTGCAACTGATTGCAGCTGACAAGAGCACTCGCCCTTGCCAACTGCATATCTTGATTTTCAATTACCGCCTATCAAAATAAAACTTTCCGTGGTCTGCTTTATGATATGCTGCACTGCAAAAGCCACCTGGATCTATTTTTTTTCTCTGTTCTATTCTCAAAGCCTTTTTACATGTTTTTGTGAAGTGGAAGGCAGGCTCTTGCGACACAGACATATCAAAAGGCTTGTACAGCTGGTAGCTTTTTGATGTTTTTATTTCACAATCCTTTTGGCCTGAAAGTAGATACGAGGAAACACAATAAGCAGAATGCCTGTTAGACTAAATATGGGTGATCTCACTTCGAGCTTGCCTATTATGTCCCTGTGAGTGTGCCTCTGAACTGCTGTGGAACTTTTCAGATGCTGAGCCTAAGCAGAGCACCCAAGGACACACCAGAATTAAACAAGATTGCAAATGCTCAGAATCCTTCACACAAGTGCACTTTTTCGAAACGTTCAGGAGCTCGGCATGAGAAAATCCACATGTCTCTTAAGACACAGTCTAAGATGAAGTGTATGTAATAAAGACACAAAGAGTACATTATCTTCTCAAATTGATGACCCTGCTGCTTTGTCGGGCTCTTCTCAAAACTGAGGCCAAGGGTAGTTTCCACTTCATAACTCTGAAGTTCCTAGCACTAGGGTCATTTGCAGGCTCCAATCGGTTTATGTTTATTATATTTATATTTTTTGATGTTTTCTGAATTGTAGCCAAAAATGTCATAACCCCGTAACAGTGACACCAGCTGAGGTTAACTTACATGTGAGCCCATTTCTCCTACCTGGCCCGTTAGAAATGTGCAGTTCCAGTCTCTTAGTAAGGAATGGAATAGTAGAAATCAGATAGCACTTTGGTCTTCAGGAAATTTGCAGATCTGGGTGAATGTCACTTTTTCTAAACGTTTTACTAAGAATGTGCAATATAAGGTTGTTCTCCCCATTACATTACTTCCAAAGCCATATTAGAAAAACTTTATTAGACACAAAAGGCTAGTAGTTGTTGAAATGCAGGGCATTGAACCATTTGCTGTCCTTCCTAGTAAACAATATTATCGGACTCCCATTAAAGAAATGCTTCCATCTAGAAGGAAGCCCAAGTTTAGTCTATGTCGGAAGAGTTTAGTTGTGTGTGTGGAAGTGGCAGTCATATGGTGTGGGTGTGAAAATATAGCTGGGGTTATGCGTCGAAGGGGCAGAGGAAAGTGAGATTCCTGCTTTTGTGGATGTGCACGCCATCCTTACATTGATTTGCTCCAGGTTCAGATAAATAAGATTCTGAGTTTTCTGTCTTCAAATCTTTCTCGTAACAACAAGTGGTACAGGACGCTTATTTATAGGTCATCTTTGGAAGAGCCAAATCTTCATTGCCGTCCTGAATTTCAGGTTGTATTGTCTTTGCTGAGAGACAATACAACCTGCAATTCAACCTTTGCAAACATATCAAAGATAAAAATAATAATTACATTCGCCAATTAAAAAAAGATATATATGTTGATTCTGGGGGCCCAATAATTAAAAAAAATTTACATGGTGAGAGGGGGTGCGGCATTAAAATGTTTGAAAACCACTGGACTAAAGCAATTGTGAAGTAAAGATTCTGCAGCCTACAGTTTATTTGAAGTATCTAAAAAAATGGCTTAATGCTTTCCCAAACAAATAAAACTCATGAAATGAGTACATTTTAGAAGTACGCGGATACATTAAATATATTGGAAGTATGGGAATATCTAAAAGTGCACCCAGGATTTGACCTATTTAATCATCACACCACAAAGTACCTCTCAAAGAACCAGTCTATCATAATGTAATAGAAGAGAAGCAACATATAATAAGCCAAGCTCTCAGGCAAAGATATATCACATAAGGTCTTCTGTTTTCAACTGATTTGAACTCAGCGACTGTTGACATCCAGCACATATAAAGCTATAATAATTTCCTTCAACCTTCTTAAAACATTTGGCTGGAAGAAAACAATATATAGAGCTAAACAAAAAGAAAAGGAGGATGGTTATGTTTGTGAGGGCAATGCGTCTCAATATGGATAAAAACAATGTTGCCTAACTGTTAAAAAGCCTACCCTAGGAATGATCAAAGGAGTGGTATTATAAACCATGATCCATTTCAGATTTGTTGTGGTGCCACTTAAATCCCCTTAAATTAGTAAACGTCTAAATAATGTTACATGTTGCAGTGATAGTCTACTGGTTAGCTGTGGTGCATTGAATTGAATGCAGGGGACAGGTTTAGTATTAAAAGTGTGGCAATGCTATTCCTGTTCACAGTGGTTTACTGGAATTTCAGAAAGAAATGTATGTTTATTTGATAAGATACATGAAACCCGGTTTGTTGGGTTGAAAGTAGGTTGTCTTCGGGAAATTTGCAGATCTGAGTGAATGACACTTTTTCTATATGGTTTACTAAGAAGGTGCATTTTAAATTGTTCATAGCTGTATGTGCCTGCTAGATCTAGATTCTTCTTGATAAGTGGTCTTCTGTAGGATAATGTGCAGGTTCCGCAAATGTGACCTAAAGCATGCAAAATAAATTTGGTTACAGAACTACTAAGTAAATACATTCATCGTATTTCAAAAACCTTTGTGGATAATCAATCTTCTTTTTATTAATGATTCTACTTGTATGATTTCCAAGATCTATGTCCTGGTGTTTAACAAAGAAGAAGTTTTAGTTAAATTGCACACTAAAGCCATGCACAATATCATACTAAAGAAGGATACAATTAAATCAATCAGGAATATACTTCTGTTTTAACATCTTCACAAGAACGCTAATGAGGGGAAACACATATATATAATGATATGGCTCCCTTTTGCAAAAATAAGGTGAGAAATTGGGTTGTTGTGTGTAGGGGAGGTGGGTGAACCCTGTTCAAGCAAAAGCTACAATTCTCGTCAGGGTGAACAATAGAATTCACCAAATTAACTCTTACTTAACCCTCTGGTAGCTTGGCACAAAAGTGGTCAGCCTTAACTTAGAAGCAATGTGTAACGTATTTATGCAGCACACAAACAGCAATAAAGTGAAACACAAAAAAATAAAAATCCCACACCAATGTAGAAAAATATAGTACATTTTAATAAATTGACACGAAAACAGCAAAAATCCAAATAGAAGAACTGAAGGTATGAATTTTTAAAGTTTAAAGTAAGAAATAGTGCATAAAAGATCAAAGAGCCAACAGCAAGAGACCGGGTCAAAGTCAAAAAATATGTCTGACTGCGATGGAGTGTGGTCGGATACAAAGAGTGGATTAGGACCGCTTGCGGTTTATCTTCAGACTTAGAAGAAAATTTGAAGAAGATATTATGAGAAGGAAACATTCAGCGGGGAAACGACTGCAGTCGGTGCCTAAGGCAAAAGCGTCATTGTCGGGGAGCCCCTGGATGAAGTCACTGTGATGATTTGTATGTTTGGACTTAGTAATTTTTTTGGAAGTCGAAAATCTCCAGCGGGACAAAGCTACTCCTTTGCTGAAGGGCAGCTACTCATAATTTGATACTGTGAAAAAGAACGTAGTGGGAGCTGCTGCGAAGTCAGGCCGACTTTCGATGCTCCCCGGGCAGATATACAAGTAGGTTGGTCCCAACCTTCTCTCTGTTCTCAGAGCAGTTTTGAGCCAACAATTCAGAGCCAATTTTGTGATTTTTGCTATCTGTCACTCATTTAGCACCAACACCAAGAGTCCCGGATTGGAGTAGCACCACTTGGTAGGTTAGGAGTCACTCAGGCTGGGTCCAGGTGCAGGTTCAAGGTTCAAGAGGGGAGCCTTCACAATCTCTGAGTCTCTGAACAGGAGGTCAGCAAACTAGCTCTTGCAGTCACTCTGGTAGTCCTGGATGCAGGTGATGAAACAGGGCTTAAACAGAAGGGCAAGCCGGTGAGGGTTGAAGGCAGACTCAATGCAGCAAAGCAGTCCTTCTAGGTGCCGATCAGCAGTTTTGTGGGGTACACAGCAGAACACAGCAACAGTCAGTACTCTCCGAGAGTCTTTCTGCAGGTCCAGAAAGTGAACTGAAGAGTGGGTCTGGCAGCAGTGGCTGCTCCTCCACTATGGCAGAGGAGCATCACCCCACTGCTGTCAAGCAGTGTGAGAAGTAGAAACATGAAATTATAATACCTATCAGTTATCATTTTATGTTTGTGCTGCTTTGAGGGGGGGCGGGGCTGCTCTGCCTGGCTGATGAGGGCTGATGGCCTGAAACCGGTCCCAGGGTGCTTGTTTCCGGTCCAGGGAGGACCTGGCTTGGCAGTTCGGGCTGGACTGTTCCCATGAGGCACAGGGTCAAGACTGATTTGCATAAGGCTAAGTTCAAACTGGGGTGGCATTGTGAGTAGAGGAACAATGGATTCAACCCAGATCTCTTTACTGGGGGTGAAAGATTGATTTGTTCTGCATTCCGTCCATCATTTGTGTGACTTCTGCTCTCGGAGCAGGGCATGGGAGAAGTGGTTTGACCACTCCTAAGTGCCCAATGACTGTTTGGTCAACCCTCTTGGGCCACCCAAACCAGTCATGCGCCCTTTCCCCCAATCTCAAGGAGAACATGTCCAAACCTCCATTACCTGGTTGAGCGTCGAACCAGAGTGCTCAAAACTAATTGCAACGCTGCACTGCAGCTTTCGTGATTGGTCAGGGGTGCCTGGGTACCTACCAATCACAATACTGCATTGTAGCACTGGGATTGGTCTGTGGGGCCTGGCTGTGCTTCCTGTTCCTTAAGGAGAGCAGGAGCAGAGACGCAGGACCCCGTGCCTGCCCGCCACCCACGAGCCATGCCGGCCGCCACTGTCTGAGAGTCTCCTTTTTATCCTTGGTGCCTACTTTGAAAGAGGAGACATTTCTAGAGAATTTCCTTTGAAGTGCTTGAAGATTCCTAGCTTCCTTGCCCTGGATCCAAGTTGGCTGCATGAACAATGCAGGTGTGATAATTCGTTTGAGGGCAGAGCACACCCTATTCAGTTGCAAGTAGGGCTATGCCCAACTCCACCCCCCAATTTCCCAGTTGATGGCCCATTCAAGAACACTTAATCCCTCTATTGTGAGGCTGTCAGGAAGGAATAAATAAAGTCCAACTGCCATATGCACCCAATCATGTGACCCAGGAAAAGTGCAGCTACCAAATAGTTTATGGCAGGAAAATGCCAGCTTTCTAAAAGTGACTATACAAAATAGTAACTTAAAATACAACTTTACAAATAAAGATGATTTTTAATTACAATTTCTCAGACACCAAATATGAAATTGCCACCTGTTCCCAATGGAAAGCTAGCACTTATTGAATGTAATAGGGCACCCCAATGTTATCCTATCAGACAGGTAGGCACCACAGTGGTGAAAAACACATTTAGGAATTTTTCACTACCAGGATAGGTTAGACTTAAAAGTACATGTCCAACCTTTTATTTACAAGGCACCCTGACCTATGGGCCACCTAGGGCTTACTTTAGGGATGAATTATGGCGCTGCTTCACTTAATAATATTTAGCTTGCATGCGTTACAAAGCAGACATCGTTACAAAGAATAGCCTTTACCAATCATGCCTTTACATTGAATTACGTTGTAAAGGTATGTAAAGGAAAGGTATATATGTGGCAGCATGTACAGCATGTATGCTTAAAGCGCATGACACAGGAAATCTTACCTTGGCATGGAATTCCAGTCCCACTTCCACCTCTCTTGTGTGGAACCACTCGGTGTTGTTTGAGAAAACCCTTCCGCTTCCTCTTTACAATGTGCGACGTAAAGCTGGAAAGGAGATGAAATCATGGAGAGGTAAGGGGGATTGGGCCTGGGGTGGGGGCTAAGGATTTACAGTTTAGAGCTGGAGAAGAATAGTTTTTAGAAGGGCTGAGGTTGTCGAGCAGGGGTCAAAATTTAGGGCTTAGGACATGGGGAGGGGTAGCTTTTAGAACGTCTTGGGGCATCATGCAGGGGTCCACATTTAGGGCTTAAGGAGGGAGGGGTCGTTTTTAGAAGAGCTGGGGGCATCCGAAAGGGGTCAACTTTTAAGGTTTAGAGCAGGGTGAGTTTTTAGAAGGGCTGGGGGCTTTGTGCAGGGGTCCACATTTAGGACTTGGGGCAGGGGCGGGGTCGTTTTTAGATGGGCTTGGTCCGTTTTTAGGACAGAGGGCAGGGATAACCGTTACTACAAATATGCCTATAACATTCACGCTTTTTCAATGAAAATCGTTGTAAAGGCATGCTTGGTACAGGCAGGTTTGTGGTAAAGGTTACGCGTGGTAAAAGCATTCACATTGTAACAAATGCATAGTAAAGGCATGCGTTGCAATGGAATGCGTTATAACGTCATACAATCGGTAGTTTAAGGATTAGCAAGGGGGTTATATTGCCAAGTTGAACTGGCAGTTTAAAACTGCATTAAGGCTGCAAAGGCAGACCTGTGACATGTTTGTTTAAAGGGGCTGATTAAGTGGATGACACAAAAAGAGTTGCAGGCCCGCTAGTAGAATTTAATTTACAGGCCCTGGGCACATGGTATACCACTCTACAAGGGACTGATAAGTAAATTAAATATGCCAATTACGTGGAAACCAATTTTACCATGTTTAAAGGAGAGATCACAAACACTTTAGCACTGGTTGGCAATGGTAAAGTGCACAGAGTCCTAGAGCCAACGTAAAAACACATTTTAGCAAAAAGTGGAGGGTAAAGGCAAAAAGTTTGGTGGTGATCCTGGGGAGAGGGCCAGGTCCAACAAACATCAAATGCTGGTCTAGTTTTATGGGCAACATTTTTTCATCATGCAGGGCTTCAAAGAACTGCTAGAATTTTTCTCCTGGATCAAATTGGGCAATAGTAAATCGGAAATTTACAGCCGACATGAATTTGCAATAGGTGGATTGTCTAGATGCAAGGAGTAAGGTAGCTGAAGGAAGATTATAGGTACAATTATTCATGAAATGCAAAGATCACAATACTTTATTTCAGGATGAAAATTAGGCTATCCTGTTCTAATTTTCTATTAGTAATTAATTCCGGTAGGGATTTTTCAGTTGTTATCAGTCTTTGCTCCTTTTTGTGCCACATAAATCATTTAGCTATTGTTTTTCCTATGTGTTAAAGAATGTTGTTTTAAATTTCTTCCTTCCCTTGTTCATTCCTATTATCAACTCTCTCTTCCTTCTTTCCTACTCATAACTCTTCTTCTCTGTACCTTCTCCTTGAATGTGGTATTTCATGCAATATTCCATTATTTTTCTCACTTCCATCCCTGTTTAATTTTTATGCAATTAAACGCCTCTTTTCCTGTGTGCAGTCACACACCATGACAAGGTTGTGTGTGGATGAGGATTGTATGCACCTCATTGAGAATTGATATGAGCAGATAAAAGGTTAATGGCAGGCATTACAGTTTCCTGCTGGTCTGTTGTCCAGGCAAAGGGCAAATAGCAAATATTAATTGATTTAACATGTTCTCCATAGGATTTTAGATGCATTCTGGTGGGTGCTTGTCCACCATTGTTGTAAGCCAGTTTCACACTGTGCTGTTTTTTGTCTTGCATTATTACTGTCTGACCTGGACCTATTCCTTTGCTACTATAGTGGAGAAGACAACTAAGGAATTAATAGCCATGCTGTTAGTTATGGGCTTTTGGGGACTACAGACTATGCTGCTCTATAAAGAAGCAGCTGTAGTAGTAAAGAAACTTCATGAACTAGAAGAAACTTTGAGTCAATTGCCTGCACAGTTAACACCATGATTACAGTTTATTTTACATTTTTGTCTAGTGGAAATAGGATTTTGTGTTTAATGGAATACCAGCATGTAGGTGTAGAGCCAAGAATCCACCCCTAGGGACAAGTCAACCCCATTACCTGTTGGGAGAGAATGAAGGACGCCGTCTTGGTCACAAACTGGGCACCCCCACAAGATGTCAAGCCGCTGCGTGGTGAAGTCTCAGCATGCAAGGACCCTCGATGTCAGCTGAGGTGCCTCCTCTCTTAATACATCGGAATGCTCATCTTTCATAATAGAAAGTAGCCTTGCAATGTGGATATACATTAGTGATGTTATGGATAGGTAGATAGACTTGTCGCCCTGTGGGTAATGATGGAGATGACATTTGTACATAGTACGAGGAGAAACCATGTACATCATGTGATGTTTTGTGAATCTAGATGTGTAAATAAGTTTTAGTTTCAGAGAAACGAATCCAACATTGTTGCGCTTGCAAATAAATGCAAAAGGTCACTGCTGAAAAATAGGACAATGTAAGAAATAAGCTGCTTCACTCATGGGCCTAACCCGGGAACAGTGGTGTGAAGAAAGTTTAACTGCCACCCTGCAATGTACACTGAGGGGCCCCTGCTCCAGATTGTATCCGGAGCGATCAGACCGAGTACTGTGCTGAGGGGGCCCCCTGCAGCTGGGGCCACCTACACCGCAGGGGATGTGGGGGCCTGTGTTACACCCCTGCCCGGGAATATAACAGAAGGGACACCTTCTTGCACATAAACAATCACTCCCCTGGTTATTTTTGGATCCAGCACTAGGGAAAACACAGGGGTGCGCCATATTGTTGTAATTCATATCCTTGTACATACGCACATCATTTGTTCCATACCTCAGGGAAAGATTAGACAACTAGGCTGGGATAATTATGGCACAGAAGTCCAATTGTCTGTAATATAAACTGAGGCATCTGTTCAACTGCTACAGTAAAGTCTCATGTGACAGTTGTGAATATAAAAGTAGGAAGATGATTAATTGCCTTATATTAAAGGTAGTTTACATACTCTTTTGCCCCTGCAGTAAGGGATGTTTGGAAGGAACAAAACAGGAGACGAAGATCAATCAACATGAACACAGGTCAAAAATCAAAACCAAGAAAATGAATGCCCCATTGGTGAGAAACTTTGTGAAAACTTACCATACTGAGATGGACCTGAGGTGGTTTATTTAAGAAAACCTTAGGATAGGATTGGACTGAGAAGTGGCAATATGGGTAGCATACGAGAAAAAGGAGAATAATTTTTTATGGACAAATTTCAGACATACACAAGTCAGAATGAAAGAAAGGAGAGGGGTCACATTTTTACTTAATAATGAACCTTTTATTGTATGCTACTTTTTTGTTGAATGAGCTTAAGTAACTTTGTTTGTCTATGACTCTTTATTGTAGATGACTTGTATTCTGTTAATGTATATACTGATTTGGAATAAATCTATATCTATATATATATATCTCTATATATCTCTCTCTCTCTATATATATATATATATATATATATATATATATATATATATATATATATATATATATATATATATATATATACACACACAAATATATACACACAAATATATCCAGTTACCGCTCCGGTGACATATCCACCATAAAGAGAAACACCGACTCTGTAGTAACTTTCTCCCACTGCTGGAAACAGTGACTTTTTTTATTTGTTTAGCCAAGAGCGCAAATACATCGGAAAGGATGACGCGTTTCGGCCAACTACGTGGCCTTGTTCACATACTTGCATTGCTCAAAAAATTGTTTTAAATACACATGTGCAAGAAATCACGTGACATTCAAACTACCAATCCCACTGAAAGTAAATAAATACTGGAGAGTGAAAAACTACAAATTCTACTGTTTTCAATAAACAACATCACCTAAAATTTGTATGGCATCAAACATTTTTCGTTGGTACATTTTTGTAATTTTGAACTAAATGTGTTTGCAGCATATTAGTAACTGTTCAAATACAGATATTCAGTTTCCATTTGGTCAAGTTTGGTTTCTCTAATTGGCTAATGGAGTTTGTCTCTTATAACGGCTATTCAAAATTATTTGAAATAGAAAAACTAATTCAAAACCAATCTCAAAACCAAAGATAATATGTGTAAATATAAATTGCTGGTTTGCAGAATATAGTTGGACCAAAGCTAGTACATTATTGATGGTTAATTTTATTTAAGCACAAATGCATATTCTTGCCCAACTATGCCCTTTAATTATGGGCTTAGTACAGTTAGGATATGAATACCATCACTAGTATCAAAGGCATCGACCCAGATTACACTTGCTGCTCACATTATATAATGGTTTGGTTTAAACTTGCTTGGTGCCTAGTACTATGTACAAAAATCCCTACAGTATAAAAAAAGTGCTGGCAATATTTTTAGTGCAAAGTGTTACTAAGATTGTGTATAAAGTACACATTGTGTTTCAATCGAGAAAGAAGAAACGGCTTTTGATAAATACCTAAACATTGTATTGTAATATTTAAAAGAAAATAAATCATGGTTGGTAAAGCAAAGAGACTATCATATAAGAATAGAGATTGCAAACAGTTAAAAACACGATTAGTAATGGACATAATCGTCAAAGAAATTTTCACACAGTATTGACGGATCATAGACTTAATGTATCTATATTGACTAGCCACTGATTGACTCTCTAGGCCACTCTAAAGGTAATAATGTATATCTTTACACATATTTAATCCCTTAGGGGCCTTGGTGTCTAATTCGATTATATACTTGGTCTCCAGTTGTCTGAGATTCTTCGCGCGATTGCCTCCTCGTTTATTAAGGGGGACGCTGTCAATGTCGTAGTACTTAAGCACATTGAGATTGCTTGCATGTTCTTCATTTACGTGCCAGGCCACAGGATATGTGGGATCCGAATTTACAGTCGCTCGCAGGTGCTGTAATATTGGTTGATTGACTGGCAACTTTAGCGTAATCCGCATGTACACTGAAGGTCATACACCGCATAATCAGTGCGGCAGGTATAATATCCTTTCAAACTGATCGGGGCATCTGAGAAACCAGTAGTATATGTTTTGAAATTCATGCCAAATTTACATGCTCAGCATGAGCTGCATTTGTGAAAGCCTTTGCTAGCTGTTAACCACCCCTTCTGGAGATCTAGTTCTGGACTCGTTCTTACTAAGTCATTTCGCATCGAGCAAGCTTTTCTGTAAGTGAAATTTGTTTTAATGGGGAGTATTTGTGACAGTGTTGTATCTGTTAGTACAATTGGCCATTGAGTGTTAATTATGCTTTTTATAGCGTTGACCTGTGGTATAGGGTTCACCAGGCCTACATATTCCGCAAAACCCGCTGCACCATAAAACAGACGTCGGCACGGAAACTGGAAAATGCAAAAGACAAGTTTATTAAGACCCCATGGGGTGGTGGTACATTCCTACAGCACCCTTCGGCAATGCAAGAAGTATCACACCGAACATCGGGGTGCGACCTCTTTTATACAGCTTTACAGTAATAAAAAGAGTAGGCGGAACACATTTGCTCAGTTTAGGTACATATAAGGTCATTTTTGTAACACAGCCAACTCATGGGAGGAGTTACAACACCACTGATCAGTTTGAAAGGACATTCCTAAGTGATGACTGTCCACTAGTACAGAGAGTTTAACTACGCATGTGCAAGCTTGACCATTACTAAAAATAGCCTGTTACTGGGCAAGTTAGGTGGTCAGTGGTACAAAGAAAGGAAAAAAGGGCTTGCTGACCACGAGGCAGCACGTTCATCTAAAATGGACGCCAGTGTTGTCAAAATGGCCTCCGAACACTATAGTCAAGATAAGGGGAAAGTTCGTGTAGCAAAGCTTAACGCTAACCCGATCACCGTCAAATTACGACAGACGACCCTTTTAGCGTTTAGCTGAAGCTACCTCATAGTGGACATAGTC
The DNA here is from genome assembly GCF_964263255.1 of Lissotriton vulgaris. Lineage (NCBI taxonomy): Eukaryota > Metazoa > Chordata > Amphibia > Caudata > Salamandridae > Lissotriton > Lissotriton vulgaris. The sequence continues at coordinate 736,022,248 of NC_141698.1, forward strand.
AGGGTATTCATCATCAATATTAATGGACATAATGTTTGCTACTTCTCTATGAATCATTTGTTCATTCTTAACAATAGCTCGTTTGGATGGGATACAAGCAGAAAGGCACATGGAACATAACATAGGGCCGCACTGAATACAGAGACATAGAAAGAACAGTATCCCAGTTATTACACATAGGATTGTCAGCAGCTTCCAACCCCAAGTACTAAGCAATGTCCAAAACCAACCTGAAAGTGTCCAAGTACCATTATCAGGATGTATCTCAGCAGCTATCTTATGTAATTTAGAAATTGCATCATATACAGAGGGTGAATTATCTGGTAGGTACACGTAGCAACTACTTCCGATAATGCAGCATGCACCCCCACGATCAGCTAACACTACATCTAGAACCATTCGGTTCTGAAGCGTTACAATTCTGGTAATTTGAAGTTCCTCAGTTAAATTCCCTAAAGCGAAAACTGTCTCATTAGCAACAGCTTCTACAACACGTGTCAGTCGTCTTATTTTTCTGCTATTTAAAGCAGCCCCAACAAATGAGAAAAGACCTAAATTAAAATCGACATACTGCTGCAGAGTGTCAGGATCCCTCCTCCTAGTAAGTTTGATGCAGATTCAATATGTTTAAAAACAAGAAAATGGAGCGCCAGCCGAGACTTCACGTGGTCCCGTCTGTGGAATGCGCGGAATGCTAGGTTAGCAGTCTAGCCTTTCCAGCGCGTGATTGGGAGTCCAGGTGCAGCACGCGTTCCTTCGGAACTGCGCACTTCACTGAGGAATCCGGTCACAGAGGTCGCGTCTGAGAGAGTCTTAGGAAAAAGGTCAAAGAAAGAAACGTTTCCAGTCAGCGTAGTGTTTATTTAAACTTCGCAGCCTTGACCTTGGAGTGTCACGAAGATAAGAGGTTGCAGAGCGTTCAAGGCAGAGTTCGTTTCAAAGAAGAAACCTGAGCTATTAAAACTGTGTGTCAGCGAAGAACCATTACCAGAGCTGAGAATTCCTGTCAATAATCCACAGAAGGAGAGAGAGAGAACGAGAGACTCATTTGGAGTTGCGGAGAAATACAGAGCTAAGTGGGAGGTTTCCTGTTATCTGTTCAAATTCAAGTGACTGTGTAAATATTGTTTAGCAACTTAACCAATGCAAGAAAAGGTCCATGAACTATTTAAATGAGTTTAAGACCGGCTCACCAATTGTTGAATTTCGTCTGCTGAACCAGTGCAAGGCAGAAGACTTCAAGTATATCTAGAAAGAGATAGGGACAGTGTTAGAGAGGTTCTCAGTACTGTTAAAAGAATTCACAAGGAGAAGAAAAGAAAAGCTTACCTGGAGAGTTGAATGAGGTTAATTCATCTATTCAGGAGGAAGCACCCTGTATTAAAGAAGAATATATTAAGAAAATATATAAGGATAACTTTTAGACAACACTGGTAGGTGGAGAAAACAAGTAGTATAAATTTAGTATAAGAACAGAGCAGAGAGCTGAGAGCAATAACACATTTATTATTTTACAGAAGTAAAGAGGTAGACCTGTCATCTGAAAATACAGAATAGGCAGATCATTCTAAACTACACTTCAGAATAGAAGAGCAGCAGGTCGTTACAGATTCCTGGGTAGGTGTTCCTAGAACGAGTAATAGGGAAGTCCGAGTAGTTCACAGGTACAGTGATTTATTATCTTGTATGTGTTTAGTATTCCTAGGGTTCTTTGAGAAGCTGATTGGCAAGCTGATTGAAGATTCCTACGGAACACCAGAGGATCAGGACAAGTCTCTTCTCTGTTTTATTTCTTTCGTTATGTTATCCAATTTTCCCCTTCCCTCTATCTAATCAGTTAGAGTCATGATATACTTCTGATTGGTTGGGAGTGGGAGTCGGAAAGCAAGCATCTTCTGTTCCTGTGCAAGTCTTCGAGAGAGTAGAGTTGGTAAGCAAGTGGACTCTGACAGAGTGAAGTGCCCACGTTGTAAACTTGCACCCGAACAGAATGGTTGAGGGAATTAATTTGCAGACATTGGGGGCGGTGTTAGATACAATACAAAAGGAGTTGGTAGCGGTAAAAGAAGAAAACCAAAGACTAAGACAAGAGGTGATAAACTCTAGGAAAGAAACCGCAGAGTTAGCGCAGCAAGTTGGGTCCATCACTTTTAACCCTTTCCATGCTCATGACGAGCTCAGCTCGTCATGATGCACGGTTGAGCTGTGCTGATGACGAGCTGAGCTCGTCATGAAATGATGGAAATGACGAAAAGTCAGCATAGGAGGGGAAAACACCTAGCAGCCAAGGTGTTAAGAAATAGGGAGACTCCCATAACATCTACAGGGGAAACTAGTAAATTAACCACACAGGTAATACATTCTTTGTCTCCGGTCATACCCCTAGCTGCACTAGAGAGGTTTAATGGGGATCCCCAGAAGGCACAGGTGTTCATCACACAATGTTCCTTGCACTTTGTGTCGCCCTTCTATCTTCCCTGACGCACAATCTAAAGTGGCATTCATCTTATCATATTTGAGTGGAGATGCGGCCGCATGGTCAATGCCCTTGGTATCTAGAGACGACCCTCTTCTACAGAATTATGATGAGTTTAAAAAAGAATTTTTGCGAATATTCGACCGAAGAAGAATTTTACAGGCAGTGGACAATGAGTTGTTGGATCTGAAACAGGGCAATAGAGACTTAGTGGCGTATTTGGCCCAATTTAACAAGTTAATTATGGAGACTGATTGGCCCGAAAGTAAAAGAACTGCAATATTATATCGTGGCCTATGAGATGAATTATAAGATGGACTGGCACAAATACCAAATCGACCTACTGAGATATCTGCCCTAATAGATCTAGTATTAGAATTGGATTTTCGTCAAGGGGAACAGAAGGGTGAAAGAAAACGTGAGTTTCGAAGCACTGTACCCCGTTTTGATAGAGCAAGGTTTGAACCAGGAAAAGGTGCAGAAGGATGCAACAGCTCAGACCCAATGCAAATCGGAATGATAAGGGGACCGCTTACTAAGGAAGAAAAAGAGAAAAGACGAGCCAGCAATTTATGCATGTATTGTGGTTCAAGCGGACATTTTGTGAGAAATTGTCCAAAGAAACCCAAAGGATCTTATAAGCCGAAGGAAAACTAGCTGCACCACCTGTAGAAGGAGTTGTACAGGTGGATGCGAGTCAAGAATCAACTCCACAAGAGCACCAATTGGCAAACACCCTACAGTCGTCTTCCCCACATCTCATATTATCAGTGACCATCAAGTTTCGTCAAGAAGTGCGAGAAGGCATAACAGTTATGGTAGACTCAGGGGCAACAGGGAACTTTTGTGATCTGAAATTCGCAAGCAAGATTGGATTAAGAGCCATAGCTAAAAACAAGAGTGAATCAGTCAGAGCCATCGATGGGACGAATTTATCTTCTGGGCCTATAGTAAGTCACACGGAATTGGTGCAGTTAATTCGAGAGGATGGCCATCGAGAAGACATTCATTTTAATTTGATCGACGCACCTCAGTTTCAGTTGATTCTTGGGCTTCCTTGGCTCACTGAGCACAATCCAACTATAGATTGGGCTGCCAGAACCATAGAAATGACTTCAGATTACTGTAGGAACAATTGTTTTGGAAACCAAACGGAAAACCATCAGGAAAATCCGGCTCAAGCCTTATGTTCAGCCGACGCAACGGTGTGCGTGATCAATACCCAGTCGATACCCCCGGAATATCAAGATTTTAAAGATGTGTTTGATGAGCAGGAAGCAGAACAGTTACCACCGCATCGTGTCTATGATTGTAAAATAGACCTTGAACCAGGGGCGAATATGCCGTGCAGTCGGGTTTATGCTCTGACCGAAAAGGAGCATGATCATTTAAAAGAGTACCTCAACAAGTATTTAGCAAATGGATTCATTCGTCCTTCTCAATCCCCAGTCTCCTCGCCTCTATTCTTTGTGCCGAAGAAGGAAGAAGGCGAGTTGAGGACTTGCATTGACTATCGTGCAATCAACCGAATAACCAAGAAGAATAGATATCCACTTCCTCTCATTTCCGTCTTGTTAGACCAGGTGAAAGGGGCACGGATATTCACGAAGTTGGATCTAAGAGGGGCATACCATCTCATCCGAGTAAGAGCTGGGGATGAATGGAAAACGGCGTTTAGAACCCGTTTTGGATTGTTCGAGTATCAGGTGATGCCCTATGGGCTGTGCAATGCCCCTGCTGCCTTTCAGCATTTCATAAACGATGTTCTCAGTGAATACATAGATCAATGTGCAATAGTTTATATTGACGATATTTTGATTTACTCTGTTGATGTACAAGAACATCGGAATCAAGTACAAAATATTCTGCAGAAGCTGAGAGAAAACAAGTTATTTGTCAAGCTGGAAAAATGTGCTTTTAACGTCACAGAAGTTGAGTTCCTGGGCTTTGTGATCTCGCAGTCAGGTATTCACATGGACAAGTGGAAAATTCAGGCAGTGCTGGAATGGAAGTCTCCGACCAGTGTAAAAGAAGTGCAAGCATTCATCGGTTTTGTAAACTTCTTTCGTAGGTTCTTTAGTGAGTTCTCTCGGCGAATCCTTCCTCTCACTAGACTGCTGAGGAAGGGAGTACGATTTGAATGGTCCAAGGAAGCAGAATCAGCATTCAAAGCCTTAAAGGATGAATTTACTTCAGCTCCGATCCTTCTTCATGCAGACCCATCTGAGCCCTTCTATGTAGAAACGGATGCTTCGGATTTGGCTGTGGGAGGTGTACTTTCTCAAAGGAACAAGGAAACTGGTCAGCTACACCCCGTGGCCTACCGTTCACGGAAATTGACCCCAGCAGAGATCAACTATACAATAACCGAAAAGGAACTATTAGCAATAAAAGACGCATTCAAGGAATGGAGGCATTACTTAATGGGAGCCCACCATGTAGTCACAGTTTACACTGACCATCGTAATTTGAAATTTTTAAAATCAGCTAGGACCTTAACGCCTCGGCAACTTCGTTGGTCATTGTACTTCGTCGATTACGACTTCGTCATTACCTACAGATCGGGAGCTCAAAACGGAAAGGCGGACGCCTTGTCCCGAATGGGTACAGGAGAGGAAAAAGAGGAAATTAAGACACAAGCAATCATTCCCAATTCTAAAATCATCGGCGCTGTAGATTCCTTGAGTGTAAAAGAACAAATCATCCAAGTAATGTCGCCTGAGAAAATGCTGGAGTGGGTGCAACAAGGAGATGGAAGAGAAATCATTGACGGTTTACCCTATTAGACTGAAGCCTTGTACTTACCCACTTCCACACTACAGAAACAAGCTATGAATGAATGCCATGATCATCTGTTGGTAGGCCACAAGGGAGAACTGAAGACTGTTGACTTAGTTAAAAGGAAGTATTGGTGGCCACACATGAACAAGGACATTGAGCTATATGTAAAGACATGTGAGATTTGTGCGCAGGGAAAATCAGAACGGCAAGCACCTAAGGGATTACTACAACCCTTGCCCAATCCTCCTTCTCCCTAGCACACAGTTACCTTAGATTTGATAACTGATCTTCCCACTTGTCAAGGGTTTAATACCATCTTAGTGGTAGTGGATGCATACACCAAAATGGCGCATTTTGTAGCCTTGAAAGGAACTCCAACCGCTAGGCAGTTAGCAGCTCATTTTAGTGCTCAGGTTTTGAGATTACATGGAATTCCTGAGGTCATGATATCGGACCGAGGAACTCAATTTGTGTCTCATTTTTGGAAGGCCTTTATGAAGAGACTTGGGGTTGAGACACGTTTTTCCACCAGATTTCACCCAGAGACTGATGGACAAACTGAACGAGTGAACCAGGAAGTAGAGCAGTATTTGAGGTTATTCACGTTGAAACAGGGTGGGGAATGGTTGGACTATTTATGGACTGCAGAATTTGCCTATAATAACGCAAAGAATGTGTCCACGGGTTATTCACCATTCTATTTGAATTATGGCAAACACCCGAATTCCACAGTGCAAAATGTTCACATCTCAGTCCCGGCAGTTCAGGATTTAGTAACTCACTTACAGCAGGTACATGAAGAGGCCTCTAAGAATTTAGAGCAGGCTAAAAGCAAGTATAAGAAGTAAGCTGATAAAAAGAGAAGAGATACCCCAGATTTGGAAGTAGGTGATGAGGTTTGGTTAAATACTAAGAATCTTCTAATAAAGGGCAGTCGAAAGTTTTAGCCTAGATTCATAGGACCATATCCTATTGCAGAACAGATCAATCCAGTAACCTTTAAACTGACTTTGCCCACGAAACTAAAAATTCACCCAGTTTTCCATGTCTCCTTACTAAAGAAATCAGTTGAAGGGTTGCGGAAGGAAGGAGTTCCACCTCCAATTCAGTTGGAAACTGGATTAGAATTTGAGGTCAAGGAAATTGTGGATTCAAAACTTGTAAGAGGAAGACTGTACTATCTAGTGGACTGGAAAGGCTATGGGCCAGAGGACAGGTCTTGGGAGTTGGAGTCAGATGTTCATGCTCTCGGTTGGTGCGTCTCTTTCACCAAAGAAATCCTACCAAGCCTAGATGGGCTTGGTGGGGGGTACTGTCAGGATCCCTCCTCCTAGTAAGTTTGATGCAGATTCAATATGTTTAAAAACAAGAAAATGGAGCGCCAGCCGAGACTTCACGTGGTCCCGTCTGTGGAATGCGTGGAATGCAAGGTTAGCAGTCTAGCCTTTCCAGCGCGTGATTGGGAGTCCAGGTGCAGCGCGCGTTCCTTCGGAACTGCGCACTTCACTGAGGAATCCGGTCACAGAGGTCGCGTCTGAGAGAGTCTTAGGAAAAAGGTCAAAGAAAGAAACGTTTCCAGTCAGCGTAGTGTTTATTTAAACTTCGCAGCCTTGACCTTGGAGTGTCACGAAGATAAGAGGTTGCAGAGCGTTCAAGGCAGAGTTCGTTTCAAAGAAGAAACCTGAGCTATTAAAACTGCGTGTCAGCGAAGAACCATTACCAGAGCTGAGAATTCCTGTCAGTAATCCACAGAAGGAGAGAGAGAGAACGAGAGACTCATTTGGAGTTGCGGAGAAATACAGAGCTAAGTGGGAGGTTTCCTGTTATCTGTTCAAATTCAAGTGACTGTGTAAATATTGTTTAGCAACTTAACCAATGCAAGAAAAGGTCCATGAACTATTTAAATGAGTTTAAGACCGGCTCACCAATTGTTGAATTTCGTCTGCTGAACCAGTGCAAGGCAGAAGACTTCAAGTATATCTAGAAAGAGATAGGGACAGTGTTAGAGAGGTTCTCAGTACTGTTAAAAGAATTCACAAGGAGAAGAAAAGAAAAGCTTACCTGGAGAGTTGAATGAGGTTAATTCATCTATTCAGGAGGAAGCACCCTGTATTAAAGAAGAATATATTAAGAAAATATATAAGGATAACGTTTAGACAACACTGGTAGGTGGAGAAAACAAGTAGTATAAATTTAGTATAAGAACAGAGCATAGAGCAGAGAGCAATAACACATTTATTATTTTACAGAAGTAAAGAGGTAGACCTGTCATCTGAAAATACAGAATAGGCAGATCATTCTAAACTACACTTCAGAATAGAAGAGCAGCAGGTCGTTACAGATTCCTGGGTAGGTGTTCCTAGAACGAGTAATAGGGAAGTCAGAGTAGTTCACAGGTACAGTGATTTATTATCTTGTATGTGTTTAGTATTCCTAGGGTTCTTTGAGAAGCTGATTGGCAAGCTGATTGAAGATTCCTACGGAACACCAGAGGATCAGGACCAGTCTCTTCTCTGTTTTATTTCTTTCGTTATTTTATCCAATTTTCCCCTTCCCTCTATCTAATCAGTTAGAGTCATGATATACTTCTGATTCTGATTGGTTGGGAGTGGGAGTCGGAAAGCAAGCATCTTCTGTTCCTCTGCAAGTCTTCGAGAGAGTAGAGTTGGTAAGCAAGTGGACTCTGACACAGAGAAGTATCGGTCTGGTCTACATCATCGAGAGCTAATGTTCTTTTTACTCTATTCAATATAAAATCGTGATATAAAACGAAATCATTATGGTACATAGGTGGGGCAATAAACACAGGGGGTAATACAAAGGATATATAACATGTTCCTAGCCATCCTATAGGGAGACGGTGATAACCTTTATTTCCACAGATAAAGTAAGTGTTTCGTGAAGCCACAAAAGTAATACCATTTGGAGTGTCAAAGGTGAGAGTAGTGTTACATTCACTTCTTCCTACTAGGATTGTACCTTTATTTCGGACACACAAATCAGCTTTCGTATCAATAACTGTGATTATATGCAGACTGGAAATATTCACATTTCTTTGGTTGGTATAAATTCAAGGCGAAGATACATTATCTGGTCGATATTCTTCCTATTCAAATTTAGTTCCTTCAGCTTGTGGATAACCATCTCGGTCATTAAAACAGACCTTATTAAGTCAGAAAAGTAGTCCACCTTTTGTCGGCCATCGCAAAGTGAATAGAAGTGTGTACCAAGCATTACAAGAACCATTGTGAGAGAATGGGAGTGGGATAAGCGGAGTGCCTCCTTTCTTTTGATGTCCAGGCAACATCCCACATACCCAACAATTCGAAGTGTTCGTCATATTATGAGTGTGATGCAAAATCTGGATGAAACTATTATTCAGATAAGTCTGTCTGTGTCGTTCTTCATGGTAAGGCAAAGTAAAATGAAAATGTTCAGATGGAATTGGGGTAGTTGACAATAAATGTTCTCTTGCCGGCACCAGGAGTTCTACTACCCAAGCTATTACTGCTATCACCACAATTGTCATAACAAAGAGTACTGCACCAAGAATTCTCTTATTTCGCATTGTAGAAGATGCCATAGTTCAATGTTCAAAATGTCTAAAAAAAAAAAAATATGAGTGCTGAGCTCCGAGGTAGCCGTTGGTTTCTTCTCCGAGATTCAAGACGGGTGTCGCTACACTTGGCAGAACTGATCCCCCCCCCCCCTTGATATTCCCGGCTTCCGTTTCACAAACCTGGAGCGGTAACTCAACCAGTCTCGCACAAAACAACTGCTTCTCTTGGTCGTAGATTGTATCTCTCTCTACCAGAGACGGTGTGGTCCGGGAAGGCCCCCTCCGATTCAGTAGACGTGACAGCTGGGCTCTTCTCCTCGTCCAAGATGTCTCGATAATCAGACAACACAGTTGGGTTCACCAGATCCGGAGAGACACGGCGGCAATGAGTGGAATGCACCCACCGTTTCTTGTTTGTAACTCGCACAGCCGTACGAGTCGCTAGTAACACTTGCTCGGGTCCACGCCACCTCGGCTCCAAGCTGCTTGTTCTCTCAAAGGACCGGACCATTACGTAATCGCCAGGACGAAGATTGTGAGCCTCTCCAATGGAATTGTCGGGGAGCGCTTCTCGAATCTGTTGATGAATGGAAAGTAAATCATTTGTTAATCGTGCCAAATAATCGTTCATCATTATGCAAGGCACATCATGTAACAATCGAGGCTTAGGAACTCCCCATATATTCATAGGCCTTCCAAACACCACTTCATTAGGTGTGAGGCCAGTTCAGGAATGGGGTACTGATCTAATAGATAGCAATGCCAGAGGCAAAGCATACGGCCATTTCAAAGACGTGGATGCCACAATCTTTGCTAACTTCAATTTTAAAGTAGCGTTGTACCTTTCCACAAGACCTGCTGACTGCGGATGAAATACAGCATGAAACTTTTGCTGAATTCCCAATCCCTTCATGACGTATTCCACAATGTTCCCAACAAAATGAGGACCATTATCGCTCTACAAAAATTTACAAACACCATAGCGTGGGAAGTACTCTTTGAGCAAAACCTTAGCTGTTGTCAGCGCTGTATTATCCTCCGTGGGGAAGGCCTCAATCCATTTACTGAAAGCACACACCACCACTAAGACATACTTGAGATTATTGCAATGCTCAAGCTGGATGTAATCCATTTGTAGTACTTCAAATGGTGCAGTAGGTGGAACAAGCCCTCCTTTCGGAGTATACGTCCCTTTAGCAGGATTGTGCTGCAAGCATATCAGACAGGTCTGCACTACTCTTTTGGCCGTATTGGCAATCTCAGGATGCTCCCAGACTCGCGTAAGCAATTTAGTAATTGCAAGAGCTCCAACATGTGCCAATCCATGTGTCATTTGAACCATTGCTTGCAAGTAAGCTGCAGGCAATTTCCATCTCTCCATGTCCTTGCTCCTCCAGCAACCCTCATCATCCAACACTCCCTCCTTTTCCCAGGTTGCGAGTTCTGTCTCAGACGCTGATTTCTGGATGTCTAATATCTCCTCTCTAGCATCATGCCATCGCTCAGCCTGCAATTTCCCTACATACATTGGCGAGGCATTTTGCAACATGGCAGTTTCCCTCGCTATGCAATCTGCAAAGGCGTTTCCTTGCCCTACTTTGTCTGTCACTTTCTTATGTGCACTGCATTTAATTATCGCCACTTTCTTTGGACATAGTAGTGCATTCAGAAGATCAAGCACTAGTTCTCCGTGCATGATGTGCACTCCGTGTGAAGTCAAAAACCCTCGCTCTCTCCAGAGTAGGCCAAAATCATGCGCTACTCCAGCTGTCAGTGTAGATGTTCACACATAAGCCAGCACTTAATTTGCATGCTCTTGTTAAGGCTATCAGTTCCGCTGCTTGGGCCGACTTCTGTGGTATGCGTGCTGCTTCTACCACTGTCTTAAGTGTCGTGATCGCATATGCTGCGGAAGTTGTACCATCTGGCAGCCTCAAACACGATCCATCAACCCACAGTTCCCCATCCACATCTGGAAGTGGCGTATCCTGTAAGTCGACACGACCCTTTGTTTGTTCTTCAGTCAGGAAAACACAATCATGGTGCTCTTCCTCCTGGCCCTCAGCAACTGGATACGGCAATAAAGTAGCAGGGTTCAGAGTAGCACATCTCTTTAATGTGATATGCAGCGCCAACAGTGTGAGCTCATATCCTGTTAAGCGTGCACTCATGAGGTACTGAGTTTTTGTTTGGTTTAACTGAGCGTCTACCGCATGGGGAACTAACACCAACAATTTGTGTGACAAAACTATTCCCTCACTCTGTCGTATGGCCACTGCTGTTGCTGCAACTGCTCGAAAACACCCAGGTAATCCTCGTGCTACGGGGTCGAGTATTGCTGAGAAGTACACTGTATTATCATTGAGATTAGGAATTTTTTTTTTCCTAATCTCAATTATAATACACTGTATTATAATTGAGATTAGGAATTTTTTTTTTTTTTTTTAAATAGTCATATAGATGTTCTTTTTTTACTCATGTATTAACCATGTTTTTCAGATACTATTGTGGCTCCTGAAGAAGGTGTTTCCAACAACGCTGAAACACGCGTCGAATAATATTGTCTGCCACTATTATAAGTTTTTCCATATGTACTCTTCATATAGTACATGATTATTGTTGATTTTTGTTGTCTGTATAACTGATTCATATTATGCCTTTTTATCAACTGTTTTTAATGTAAACATTTATATACGTATTAAATGAAATATAGTTTTTTAATTACCTGGTTGTGTGTCCTTTATGCGATTCCTCCCTCTTTATGTGTTAGTATTATGCCATATTGTTTACACTGTTTATTTCCCTGTACCACGAATTGATTTTCTTAACAGGGGGTCCTTGTTATTTACATTAATATATATATATTCAAAACATCGATCTTTTTATTATTTGTCTTTAGAATTGTTTTATTTTACGAATTCTTTTCCACATATATTTTGAGTTTGAATTATGTTCCACAAGTATCTGCTCTATTTTCGTTATTCCCTTTATATATTCACTTTATAAACAGGTATGGTCTTGTCTTGCTTTTAATTTGAGAAGGGAAGTCTGAGATCCATGATTGACTGTTGGAACAGTGGAATGTTCCAGAATCATGAGGCAATCATTTGTTGGTTATTGTACTCATTGGGGGATTTGGTCATCTTTGGGTGGAAATCAATTGCTTCATAAAAATGCAGTTATATTTTTGGGATTCTCTTAGACAAGTAACATTTGAGGTCTGTGGTTTACTATTGGAACATTAGAAGGATCGAGAACCTGTTAGGCTGCAATACGAGCCTGGGATATATTTTCCTAGCCTTCCCTTAGGTGTAATGCCATTGTTTTTTTTCTCCATATTAGCCATCATGCTTGTTGTCAGGTTTTGGTCCAGCGGTGTTTGCAGTCTCTTGCCTAGTTCCCAACTGCTGTGTGATGTGGTCCCTTCTCTAGTAAAGCTCACATTTCTGGGCTGCCGTATAGTGGATTCCTTGATGTTCAGTGGTTGGGGAGCTAGTCAATGTTTTTGTCTTTGTTTGTTTGTCTCTCTTCCCTTTCTTCTCCAGGCCAGATCCTAATTCAACATGGCAGATATTAGAATCCTGGTTAAAAGATCACTAACTTCTATTTAAACTATAGACAGGCAATAGCCTCTTGTGTCAAAACATTGTTTTTGTTTCCTCAGAACCACAATGTGCTGTTTTATACTCTTCGCTCTCTCCACTCCATTTTGCCATCCTGCGCTGCCTGACAAAATTTACATGCTCTCTGAGGATTTTTGCTTTTTGTTTGAGTTTCTTTTTCCTTTGACTACTGAGACCACTTCCAGTTGGCTCCTTTGGATAGTACTGAACCCAGTTATCTTCAATATGGATAAGTGTCAGTCTTGAAGGAGCAGCAAGCCAGACTCAAAAAAGGTACCACCAACTCATCAAGCCAGATGTGCAACCCTTCACAGTACCAATAGGTAGTATTTTTGTCGCTTTTATTGGTGATCCTCAATTTTGAGGCTTCTGATGGCATATATATGGATGAACAAAGAAAGGCGTTCCTTTAGATTCACTCGTAAATACTGCAAGGCCATGTTTGAATTCCGGCTTTGTCAAAAATTTGGTAAATAATTGTTTGGACGGTATTAGTTAATACATGAGATGATTTGCATTTATAAGGGGGTCGGGATTTCCCATGAGGTACATTTATATAAGTAGTTTTGTTGATTTAAAAGAAGGTTTGTGAAATGATAAACATTTTTGTACTTATTTATTACTGAGATTTTTTAACTCAGCGAGACTTATGCCAATGTGGGATGTTGCTACTAATATAAGGAATTAAGGGCAGCAGTACAAATGGAACCTGAACTTCCTTTAAATCACAATCGTAGTTGTTATTAGTCATTCAATAGATTTAGATACAGAGCCTATAGCTCGATGCATATAGCTCCTAATTCTTAATATTGATGTAAACAGGACATATATAAGTAGTTTTAGGATTAAAAGATGTAAACTTTTAAACAGACATTAATGAAGGTTATAAATAAAGCAATTGAGACATAGTGTTTATTTGTGAATACACCCCAGTTTTGGGAAAAAAAATTTTTTTTATTCAGGACAAGAGATGTTTTATAGTACTTAGGTATAGTTTTATATTGGATTTTATTCATTAACAGGCTAGCATATGTGAAATAATTTTTGGGGTAAGGAGCATCTACTGCAATATCTATCCAATTGACAGCATTGCACTTTCAAGTGAGGTGCTATGATTCTGATTGGATATTTTATAGTGAATACTATTTTCTTAATGATACTATCCGTTCTTATGATGAATTCGTTTTTTATTTTGCAGTTAGACCCTTAAATTGTGGTAGATATTTATTTTCCACATTTATATCGTGGAGTACTGCTGACATTGTTCAGTGTAATTGATACTATGCAGCATGAAGGTGCCGAGATTTGAGAATCAAAAATATATGTTAATATCTCTTACAATAACGATGTTTGGGATTTTGTCACTGGGGGATTACATTAATCCAAGCCTTTTTGCAAATCAACAATGAATGAAAGGGAATTTTCTTATGTGATGAGTATGTAAATGCAATACCACATATTTTTATAACGTGTTTTTCATATAAAATCTACTTAATCATTGTCAAACTTGTGTTTATTTTCTGTGATTCATGTGATGTGGCTCGTTGTAGAACTAGCTGTGGTGTATCCATGCAATATCATTTGCCTAATGTACTTGTCATTTTGTTGTATTTTTCAATGTGACTTTTAGCTTTTGTAAATTTTGCTTGGAAATATCATTGGAGTTTTGCCATGCCAATCTATGAAAAGTACTAGTCTTGAGCAATGTGATTGTTATAGATCAGGACCAAAATACTGTCTAGGAATTTTCTCAAGATCACTACACATTGCAAAGTACCAACTGGATGAATATGATATTATGCATTGATGCATCTGTATTTCAGCTCTTATAAGGATATGGACAATTTTGTCATACAGAGGGGACAATTCTGAAACTTGATCTTACTCTTGCTTCATTTATTATTGACAGCAGGGAACATGTCTAAATATGGTGAGCTATTGATAATCATCGTGGTTAATGTCACAGCAACAACGGATAGTATATGTTCTTGAAGGTTTGTGTTGGGCAGGGGCTGATGGTGAATCTGCACCACCCATGAGCAGATATTTGAATCTACACTAATAGTGTTATTTGATGGTGGTCAGGGTGAGGGTGAAGTGAATATCAGGTTGTAATCTTCTTAGACATAGCCTCCCTCATTGGGATGGTGTCTTATTGCTAGGATTTGAATCCAGTAGTTTTGTCTAAGCTACAAAGTGGTCAGGTATGGAGATATAGAATGTTTAACACCGTAGAATTATTGGTGTGATACACCCAGTGTTGTAGAATCCAGTAAAAATCCTCATCCTCTTGTATGATTTTATCATGTTGAAGATCTGTCTGGAAATAATTTTTTGTATTCTTGACAAGACTATAGATACTACAGAACACTGGAGATGGGGTTTGATCCATGAATTGCTGGACTTCCCCAGTTAATAATGCAGCACATGGAATTCGTCTTTCATCTTATGTATCTCTTCATTGAGCCAAGGGATCTTTTGTTGATTTTTTTGGGTGCATGGATGTCCGGAAAGGCAATGGCTTGTCAAACATTGTGAATGAACTGTAGAGTTGGTTCACTTCTATAATTTGTTTAGTGCATAAGGTGGCTGACAGTCAAGGCCAACACCATGGCCCTTACATTACCATGCCTTGACCCATTCTCTCACTCTTTCAGGTGTACTGATTCCAACAATACAATGACTGCTTAGGTTATGCTATCCATGGTAAAGGTACCATTTGTCTACTTAATGACATATCTAAGGTATTTCTAACTGTTTGGATTTGCACTATCATTACTTACCTGTTCCAGGTTCTACTACCGAGACCATTAAACATCCTTGGTCAGAAGTCCCACTCCATTATATTGCTTCCTGCCATACATATGTCTATCTATATCATTACCTCTCACCTAGCTCATCTTCATCTCCTAGTCTATTACTTTATACCTGACCATAATTAACTACGCCATCTACTCTATCCCTAGACCTCAACAGGTTATGTACATTTACCTCTATGAATACCTCTGTTCCTCACGTTCCTCCCATCGTACATAATGGATATTCCCGGTATTCACACAAGTGTCTATTTTATAAATATATATGCATAAGTGTAAAACCTAATTGCTGTTTTTTCAATTTTCCACAAAATAAATGTTTTATCACTGATGCACGTACATTTCTTATTTTCAACTTATGTGGTATCATGCAGCTGTGCAACGCCAATATGCAAGCAACCTATACCATTGATCTAGTTGCAACAATGGTAAATATACCTGCACTTTACTTTTTTTTCGAAGATCATAGGTTATTCTTCTAATATAAACAAACTAAATATTAAAGCTTTGAAAAAGCACCAGGCTTTTGGGCCACAAGGGGCAAAATGTGTTGGCCACTCAGGATAAATAGATGAGCAAAAAGGAAAAGAAATTGTGGTAAAGAAAAAAACAAAAAATAACAACAAAAGAGTGTAGCTTGGTTGAAAAATACACAAGTGATGAAGCACAAGAGAGAAACAACGCCAATTAGGTTTGTTTAGAAAGCCCTCACTCACCGACCTGGTCGGGGACATGCTTCATCATCGGGCCCCACTGGGTGTGACCGAATGTCACCCCAGTGTGCTTCAACGCCAGATTTTACTGCGGAGCGGGTAATGTGAAGTTGTGAGGGCTAAGTGATAGGTTACGTGAAAAGAGGGTCGTGGTGAGTTTAAAAAAGCCTTGATTGTATCAAAAATGTATTTAATAACTGATCAATAAAGACATATTAAAAAATGTGTTGGTAAACACGGCCAACTAAATTGAATGGTCTGTTACCAATATCATTACGTGATCGTCAGGACCTATAGTGAGTAAACCCCAGCGGTATAGACACGCTAAGGCCCACCCTACCAAGGGACGTGAAAGTAAAAATTTGTCTGTGCAAGTGCAATAAGAAGGGGGCCACACCGAACAAAAAACCGGGCGGCACACACCTTGCTAGTCTCTGGATTAGAGACTTCAAAAATTAAATGCACCTATGGAAGCAAGTGGTACAGACAAACATAGAGAGACAAACAGACAAACAGTTAGTTCTTGTTCTTGAGTATTTCATTTTAAATACTGTGACTTGTGCTCATGTGAACCGGCAAGTGCACAACACTAAACTAGTTGTAAAGTTAAGTGACACCGCCAATCGGAGTGTATTGAGTTGTAATACAAGATAGCAGTTCAGTGTACTGCCGATCTATCATGTAGTGTCAGTGCCAAAGGGCAACAACAATTGTAGCCCCCCAGTGCACGTGTATGATTCCATGCGCTAAGAGGGAAATACGTGACACTATGGGAATTGGAAGCTTAGGTGGTAAGCCTGTAAGGAACGCAAGCGCGTTCACTCTGTGTAACTACCGGATCAATGGGCCAAGGGCCAGTGAACACTATCCCCAAAATTACGGAATACCAATGCGATGGTTCTCACTTGGAAGGTGAGAAATTGTCCCCACATAGACCGCGGGAGGGGGGTGATGGCGTATTTGGCACATCCTGCAAAGAAACAAACAAAGGGACGAACTGTTAAAAGAAGCCTTAAAAATACTTAGCTTGTGCTGGTTATGCGGCCAAGGGAACACTCACGCCCACGACGCCAGGCACCCGTGTGTAAACCTGTTCGATCCCTCTGAACCGAGTCTCGACGATCGAGACCTGGTGGAAAAGGGACCGTATAAGTAGCGGGAGCTGAAACACCAGCGTTCGCATTTCCGGGTTTGGGCGTGGCTTGGATGCGCATGCGTGGAGTATACCAATGGGAGTGGTCCGCCGATGTCAATACACCCGCGTCACTGTTTAGAAACTAGAGCACTGCGACGCTCTTTACGATGCCAAAACCAGAAAATGTAGCTGGAATTGATTGTGATAGAACGGACACCGCAAGGGAGTCACATTAAGTAATGATCCTCGACATTGTCTACTGGAGATTTGTGTTAGAGGATGCCTATTCCTAAGCTATCCATATTAAGTTATCCGAATGGAAGATCTGATTAGCTATCGGAATATAATATCAGTAGGCGTATTCAATTGATCAGAAAATGACAAGAGATATTTCACTTCAGGATTGAACCCCATGGTATGTCATCATTCAGACCGTTTAGGTGGGTGCCGAGGCGATACACCCATCTCTGCTCCTTCTCAAAGAGTCTTTCAGCAATGTTAGGGCCCTCCGTGAGCTGTTCGATGATTGTCCATCTCAAATCATTGGTGGTATGGTTCGCTTGTAAGAAGTGATCGCTCATCTTGGTTGTGGCTTTCTGACACCTGATGTTGCTCCTGTGTTCACACACCCTTTGTTTGACCTTCCTTGTTGTCATACCCACGTATCGGTACAAACAGGGGCATGTGATCAGGTAGATAACATTAGCCGAGTTACAATTAGTGTGTGATTTTTGCCACCATGTTTTGCCTGGTTCCAAAGACAAAGATTTTGTAGCCGTCGTCAGGTGACAAACAGAACAGTTGGAGCATGGATAATGTCCAGTGACCCTGGGTAGGTTCCACGCATCAGTGATGCTACATATTGGCATTGAAATTGGTTCTTTGGGCCTGGTGTGCACCAAGAGTCTTTCAAACTATGACCTTTTCTGAACGAAAAGAGTGGTTTTTCCCAGTTCTTCTTAGTACTGGTGATTATTTTCCAGTTTTTATTAATGAATGTTTTCATCAGATTGGACAAAGTGCTGTAGGTGGTGACATATGTGAGGGGAGGTTCCTCCGGGGTTCTAACCGAAGGTTCCAATAGAGCTTCCCTGGGTTGATTGTGTGCACGTTTAAATCCTTTGTTTAGGATGTGGTTTGGGTAACCTCTTTGTTGTAGTTTGGCAGTTAGGTCAGTTGATTGCTGTCTGAAGTCATCAGTACTGCTGCAATTACGCCGGATCCTCAGATATTGGCCGTAAGGCAGATTTTCCCTCAGCGGGCACGGGTGGAAACAAGTAAATTGGAGCAGGTTGTTTTTTGCAGTGGCTAAGTAATGAGTTTTGGTGGTTAGAATCGTACCGGTATTTGTTATCACTATGTCAAGGAATACCACTTCGGTGGTGCTTACTGTGTGGGTGAATCTCAGGTATCTGTCGATGGTATTGACCCATCCTAGAAATTCCATCAGGCGTTCCATGCTCCCTTGCCAGATGAGGAGCACATCATCGATGTAGCGCTTCCAGAAGAAGATGTTGCTGTCAAAGGGATTGGTGATGGGTAGAATATACTTGGCCTCAAAATCAGACACGTACAACCCCGCCACACTAGGGGCGAAAGTGCTGCCCATCGAAGTACCAGAGCATTGTAGAAACAGTTGTCCCTTGTATGCAAAAAAGTTCTCTTTGAGCGCAATAGTGGCGCAGTCTATTATGAATTCTCTGGGAGTGGTGTATTCCCAGGTAACTGAATTCAGAGCCGAACTCAATACTTTGATGGTCTCATCTTGAGGAATACTAGTATATAGGCTCTCTATGTCTAGAATAGCCAATATCACTGAGTTTGCTTCAAAGGACATTGTTTGTAGTTGGTGAAGCAGGCTCTTGGTGTCCTGTAGATATGTGGGTGTCTTCTGAACGATGGGTTTCAAAAAATGATCACAAAAAGTGGACAGGGGTTCTAATAGAGACCCAAGACACTATCGGCCGGCCCGGAGGTGGCAGCCTGTTTTTGTGGGTTTTAGGAAGAGTGTAAAAGTAAGGGACAATACATTTGCTGGTAGAAAGAAAGTCCGCTTCATTTTTAGACAGGTGCCCATTTTGTTCAGCTTCCTTGACCATGATGGTGATTAGGTTTTGTAGATCAGCAGAAGGATCCTGAGTAAGGGGAGTGTAATTGTTGGTGTCATTCAGTAGATTTTCACATACTTTTTCGTAATCAGTGGCGTTCTGGATGACAATACCTCCACCCTTGTCGGCGGGTTTGATTGTAATCTTGGTGGTGTTCTGAAGGGTTTCAAGTGCTTTATATTCTTCAGTGCTGAAGTTCCCGTATGTCGAAGGGTCTTGGCAAGTCTCCAAGTCTTGAAACACTGCTTGTTCAAAGGCTGTGATAGCCGCCGGTACTGTATGAGGGGGCGGTGTGAATGTAGATTTAAGTCTGAGACCAGTATCGCCTTTCCGTAGGTCTGCGTTGGGATCTTCCTTACCTTCGAAAAAGGCCTTTAATTTAAATTTTCTGAAGAAGTCAGTCAATTCACAGTGCAATCTGAATTTGTCTGGGCGGGCTGTCGGTACAAAGCCCAGTCCTTTCTCAAGGACCTGTTGTTCAATACTTGTCAGTTGCAGGTCTGACAGGTTAGTGATAAGACTTGCTGGTTGCTTGGCCCGGGTTGTGGTGTTTTGCTCCGGGTGTGGTTGCCGACCGGGTTGTCTGTCTGCCAGGACACTTGGTTTGGTGTTATTCTGCTCTTGCCTCTGCCTCTTCGGCCCCTCTCTAAAAAAGGCTGTTGGTACTGATTCTGAAAGTGTGGTTGGTGCCACACAGGGTTCCATCCCATCATGGGGAAGTGTGGATGGGGAAAGGGAAAAGGTGGGTGCCGCTCGAGGCTAAGGATCACCGGCAGCAAGTAGCTTCCTATCACCTTTCCAAGGAGGTAGCAGTGGGGCCATTACCTTACCTTGTGTGGAGAAGTGGACAGAGTTATCATCACCGGCGCAGCGGGACTGCGAGTCCCAGGTTCCCCAGCGGCTGCTGAGACGCCGCACCTGGAGACTCTTCCCGGCTGGCCGCGCCTCCCTCTCCTGTGCAGTTAAAACCACGCCTCGCGGCCCCCGCTCCGCGGGAGCCGCTCGAGGCTAAGGATCACCGGCAGAAAGTAGCTTCCTATCACCTTTTCCAAAGAGGCAGCAGTGGGGCCATTACCTTACCTTGTGTGGAGAAGTGGACAGAGTTACCATCACCGGCGCAGCGGGACTGCGAGTCCCAGGTTCCCCAGCGGCTGCTGAGACGCCGCACCTGGAGACTCTTCCCGGCTGGCCACACCTCCTACTCCTAACCACTACATCCTTTAGCCACAGACGCGCATCGCGGGACGCGCGCGGGCGGACGCCGGGCGAAGACCGGGCAAAGAGCGGGCCGTTTTAGGCCGTTAGAGGCCGGCAGAGACCGGACCGGGCCATCCCTCTGACGCCGTGCTCCTTCCAAGCACATTTTACCTCCTTAAGTTTGCGCCCCCTGCGTACTCCAATTCAGCATGGCTACTAGGGTATCCAGGAGCAAGGCTGCTCAACAGTGCTCTAGCACTTTGGAAAAATTCTTCCCCAAGGCCAGTGCTCTGGCCAATAAAGGACAAACAGTGCTAGACAACCACCCTGAGATGGGTACAGACAACTTGTTACTGGACTCCCCGGATTCTTCAATTGATGCTAGCACACCACTACTTCTTGATGCCACCCACCTGTCGCTCATGGATAGCATTGACCAGACTATCGAGTCAGTCCTACAACAACTAAGGACCCCGTCAAATCTCCAGAGGGATAGAGAGTCATTACGCCTCTCTGGGGTTGTAGATCCCTCTCCTAATGTGGATTGCACGGAAACTGAGTCGCAGGATGTGGGCCAGGCTGTAGTCCCAACAGAACCCGCAAGCAGCAGAGGGGACCTACCATCGAAAAGAAAGAGGTCAAGGAAGCTAAAAGGGGCAAAGAGGGCCAAAGTTGATTCAACCAAGCAAAACCTGGATGCCAGTACAGACATTTCGGCCTCGCCTGAGGTCATTTCCCCGGAAAACAGGTCGGAACACTCTGGCCCCCCACCAGCTGCAGCCCTACCAGTGTGTACAGGGCCATTCATATTTGGTGGGGCCCCCCCCTAACACCACAGACTTGCTTATCAGCTCACTTACGGAC
The DNA here is from genome assembly GCF_964263255.1 of Lissotriton vulgaris. Classification (NCBI taxonomy): domain Eukaryota; kingdom Metazoa; phylum Chordata; class Amphibia; order Caudata; family Salamandridae; genus Lissotriton; species Lissotriton vulgaris. The sequence continues at coordinate 736,043,520 of NC_141698.1, forward strand.
ATTTTTAGGAACTTATTGAACCCTTTGTCTGTAAAACTGGACTCTATAGAGGCTAGACTGATGGCTTTAGAAAATACTCATAAGAGAAACAGTCTTGGTTCGGGGGTGGGTTCAAATGCACAGAGGGTCCCTCGGGAGATTGCTGGGATTAGACCTCCGACCTCTGCAAAGACTACCCAGGCCCCAAACGTGGCACCAGTCCCGCCAGGGGATCTGCACAGCAACAATAGTGTTTCTGCCCCCCAAATGCTCCCATCGTCATCCCAAACGACAAGGCCCCCCGTTCCTGCTCCTAGAAGGTCTAAGCAACCCGCACCCTCCCAACAAACGAGAGAGGAGAGTTCTGCCAACGGCCATACCGGCCGCCCCATTAGCCCTAACGCTAGGCGCAGGGTGGTCAATCTGCCCCCCGAGGCAGTGGCATACACGGCGATTATGGTGGGAGTGCCTGAGCTTACTGGTGGTGCAAGGGAGCCGCAGGACTCGCTACGCAATAAGGTAATTAGTTGGCTTAACATCAACAGGCCCCTTCCTCCTAACTTAAAAGGAGATGTTTTGATGGTCAAAAGGGTCCCATGGATTGGATTTACTCCTAAGAATAGAGTGGGGGACTGTATCATTGTCAGCTTTAAAAGCCCACAGGTTGCCCCATATATTTGTAATTGGCTTGTAAGGTCTGATAAGACCACCATTGAATTAGTGTCTCTCTCACACTTCTATCCAAATGTTTGTAATCCAGCGGTGGGGAGGGAACAGGGCTGGACTAGAGTGGGCTTTGCAGTAGATGGCTCACGATACAGGCCCAAGCACAGTGTATTTCCCGCTCATGGTAATTTTATCCACCAGAATAGATTTTCCTGCCTTGATCAGGTGGATTGACCACAAAAGGGTGATATTCAACAGTCTCCAGAAAAATCTGTTTTCGGGGTGCCAGGCAGGGGGGAAGTGAGAGTTGTTCCTGTAACTGATAATAGGGCGCAGGACCTCGCCAAAGAGGGAAGGGCTACCCTTGGAAGCATCACGGGTCAAGCACAGTCACCACCCAATACCCCGATTGGTTTTAATTCGCAACCAGCGGAGGTGGCTGTAACGCCTACCACTCTGGCTATCACAACTGGCCCGCGAGATCCTGACCCCCCGTCAGTTACCGCACCATCCCCCCCTGGTGGGCCAGGACCACCACCACAAGGTCCAGGGCTGAGAATTCTCTCCTGGAATGTGGCGGGGATCACAAACAAGGCAGGCACACCAGACTGGGATCTCCTGATAAATGGTAGTGACATCTTCCTTTTTCAGGAGACATGGGCGAGGGAACCCCAGACTAGAAGGGGGTTCGAAATTTTCGAAATCCCAGCAAAGTGGAACGGGAGGGGGAGGCCCTCGGGAGGCTTGGCGATCTGGGTAGCGAGTCACATTGGGTGTCAGGCGGAAAAGATGGACACACTTTCGCAGGACATCCAGTGTGTGCTGCTTAGATGGCCTGGTAGAACATCATGGGCCATTGTCAACGTTTACTCGCGCCCAGTCGCCGCGCCCAATGAATCCCCCACTCTAGATGAATTGTCATCCTTCCTAGGTCAATTGTCAGGCGACCACAAGATAGTGATGGGAGGGGACTTCAATTGCCACTACGAACCTCTAGAAGGACTAAAGGAGGGTGCTCTCACCGCTGAGGACGACTATTGGGGAGTCCCACCCTCGTCTTCACCTCACCCCAAAGCCTGGTCCCCGTTGGCAGTACAGCTTATGTCCCTTACCTTGAACTTCGCAATGAGGGCTTGCAATGGGCGCACCCCATCCGATACCCCCTCATTGTGCACTTTCAATAGAAAGGACCATGAGTCAAGGCTGGATTATATATTAATAGATATCACCATGTGGCCCAAAATTCACGACTTCAGGGTGCTACCAAGGACAGATAGTGACCACAATGCCCTTCAACTGGAAATCCAGCATCCAGTTCCCCTAGAAGGGTCGCCCACTACTGCTTGCGGAGACGACCAGGGGGACATGCTTCTCTCCACAAACAGGCGCCGTGTTAAATGGGGAAAGCTGCTTAACACAGAAGATGCTATAAACAAGTTATATGGCCTAGCACTCCCCAGGTTCAAGGAAGTGGATGCTCTCATAAATCAACCGAGACCCCCTGATCATAATGAGAGACTAGCTAACATTCACCAGGAACTAGTGAGGGACCTTGCAGAGGTTTTCCATCCGATGGTACAGTCACGAAGGAAAAAGACTCGTACCCTGACTTGGTACACCTCTTCCTGTAGGAAAATCAAGTCCGAGTTAATTGCTACCATCAAAGAGGGCTCTGATAAGGCTAAGGTTGCAGATCTCAGGAGGGAGTATAAAGCAGCAATGGCCAACGCAAGGGCAGAGTGGGATTGGAACCATTGGCATGACCTGTCTGAAGCCCTAAAAGCTAAAGACTCTAGGAAATTTTGGGCCCTGGTAAATAACGGGACGGGGGAACTCAAATCCGCAGTAGAACCTAACATCGCCCCCTCTGTCTGGGAGGCCCATTTTGGGGCACTTTACCAAGATACTATCCTTTGGCCCGATGGAGTGGCAGTTGAGCCCCCCTGTTCCCCGGATATGGCCCTGGAATTTTCCCTAGGTGAGGTGGTGACTGCAATGGAGCGCCTAGTGCTGGGAAAGGCGCCGGGGTTGGATAAGTTACCGGGGGATCTCTTTAGACACCACACTGACATTTGGGGCCCGTACCTCCTTATTCTTTTTAACGCCATCTTAGGAGGTATGGCGGTCCCCTGCTCTTGGCTGGGGGCGGAGATTGTGCCGATATACAAGAAAGGGTCTCCTCTGCTCCGGCCAATTATAGGCCGATTAGCCTTATAGATGTTCCCCAAAACCTTTTTGCGCGGCTCATCCTGAACCATCTGCTAGACTGGGTGGAGGCTAATGATATCATGAGCCCCCTGCAGGCTGGCTTTAGAAAAAACACGTCGACCATGGATCAGATTTTCTGCCTCGTCCTCCTTTATTGGAAGACGGTGAGGTTAGAGGGGGGAAGGCTGTACATGGTCTTCGTGGATCTGAGGTCAGCCTTTGACCTAGTCCCGCGCAGGAAACTCTGGGAGGTTATGGAAAAGTTAGGAGTACCCCCCCAGTTACTCAGTATCATAACCAGGCTGCACGAGAACAATTATGCGCAGGTCAGGTGCGGGAGGGATGGCAACCTTTCGTCCAGGTTCCCTGTCCGTCGAGGGGTGAGGCAGGGTTGTGTCCTGGCACCGACCCTGTTCTGTCTCTTCATCAATAACGTTATATCACATCTAGAAAACGTTAAGGACAATGACGCCCCATATTTGGCAGGCAGGAGGGTTCCGGCAATCATGTTTGCCGATGATACCCTCCTGCTTTCCAAATCCCCCATGGGGATCCAGAGGATTCTGGATGGATTTGGTCTCTTCTGTAGACAACATGGTCTGGAGGTGAATACGGAGAAGACCAAATTCATGCTTTTCAATCCACCAAACAAAGCCAGGCCCAATCCCACCCTGGGTACCGCCAGCCTTGGGAGGGTTGCTACCTTCATATATCTGGGGGTAACACTACAGGAAAATCTATCATGGGACCGTCAGATAGCAAGATCAAGGGTTAAATTGTCCCAGCTGTCGGGCGCAATTCTGAAGGTGGCCAATACTTCCACCTTTAAGCCCATAAGCCCGGCCCTTGAAACCTATAGGACTCAAGCCAAGGCAGCGGCCATGTATGGGAGTGAGCTATGGGGGTACAAAGCAGGCCAAGATTTGGCGAGAGTGGAAAACAGCTTTCTTAGACGCCTATTAGCTCTTCCACGAGGCACACCACTCCTGCCATTGAGATTAGACATGGGTCTTCCCCCTATTGCTGAGGAGCTTGTGTCAAAGTCAGTGAAGTTCTGGCACAGGCTTTGGTCCACAAACGAATTACACCACTATAGGCAGGACCTTATCCATGTCATGAGCCTGAACCGCAATAGTAAAATCCCCTGGCTTTCTTTCGTAAAAAATGAATTGCTCACTATGAACCTATTTGAGTTATGGGAGGATCCCGTGCAAGGCTGCCAAAGGATCTCACGTAAATCCTTGACCCAAATCTATAAAGACAGGAGCCTTTCACTTCTGATGAATGCTCAAAATAGCTGCACCCTTACCGCGCGATTCCTGGAATCCAAAAATTCTTATGTATTTGAATCTTTTATGGATTTTATTTTCCCTATCCTGGCGAGGAAATTGTTTGTACAATGGAGGTTAGGCACACTCCCCACCAAAAACTTTACCCACAAATGGACCAAGGGGGGTGATAAAATGTGTCCATGCTGTAACATCCATGAGGAAGATGACCTCCACATCATGTTTGTGTGCCCTGCCTATCACAGACCCAGAAAATATTGGATAGCGCCGCTCTGTAGAAACCTGGGGTTCAGAAAGTACTCACAGGCATTTAGAGTAATGAAAACTAGCACTTTGGGTCACATTGTGTTCGCCATATCCAAATTTCTAATGGCAGTATGGCTAATCAGAAAGAAAAAAGCCCCCTAAACCATGGATACTGTTATGACACTTCCTATTCCTCGCTGGACGAGAAGGGAATTTTATACAATGTATTCTCTCAAAAATGTATTTTAAATGTATGTATTGTGTTTTGTACTGTATCTTTTATGGTCTATATGGCCGAAATAAAGAATTTTTGGATTGGATTGGATTGGATTGGAAAAGGTGGGGGTCCGCAAACAGACGGCGGAGCCATTGTCCAGTTAGGTGGATGGTTTTGGTATCCTTGGTTTCCTCGATTGCCTCTGTTCCCTCGTCTCCGTCCTTGTTTATTAGAACCAGTGCTGGACCCACTGCTGTTAGAGGAATTATCGTCTGAAAGGTCAGAGTCCTTGTTACTTTTGGCTGGGATCACGAAGTTAGGATCAGCATAAGGGTACATTTTGTTAAATTCAAACTTTTTTAAGTCCTTCTGGAATTTAGTGATTTTGGACTGCATCAGGTTTTCTTTGTACTCATTAAGTTCCCGGTTGATCTCATCAAGCTTCTTCTTGTATCCGGTCACTGTTGTTCTGAATTGAGATTCGGTTTCGAAGATCATAGGTTATTCTTCTAATATAAACAAACTAAATATTAAAGCTTTGAAAAAGCACCAGGCTTTTGGGCCACAAGGGGCAAAATGTGTTGGCCACTCAGGATAAATAGATGAGCAAAAAGGAAAAGAAATTGTGGTAAAGAAAAAAAACATACAAGAGCCTATGAATTAATGAATACTCTACTGTCAACTGATGTTGGAGAAGGAATTGATGAAGGAAGAATCCATTTCTACCAACAGTTGAAGACGCTGTTTATCTTCTGATCTAGAAGCCAAGACTCCTACCTCCTGCCCAACAATTGTACACTAGAGAGACTACCCACATCTGACCCATTACTTCTAGTAATGTTTCCATGGCTTCATATATTTCAGACTACATGTTATCTTTTGTGTATTTGCAGAGCGCACTATCACATGCAAGGGTATCCTGGTGTTGAACTGGTGTAACAGCCTCAACTCAAAGGGTGGAAAAGGGTTACTTGAGAGCCAAGCCTTCAGTTTCTTCGAAACTTAAGAAGAAAGGAAGAGGCTCTGATGTGTTGTGGGAGGTTGTTCCACATTTTGGGAGTAACATATGAAGAGGCTTGACTTCCAGGTTTATTTATGTGCCTGCATGGGATGCAGGTGAATAGTTCAGCAAATCGGAGGTGCCTATAGTGTTGATGGAAGGAGTTGAGACTGTTCAGGTAGACCATCTGCTCTGAACTATGTATCTATGACAAGGACAACCCTATATGCCCACGGAACACAGGTAAATATATCTATCAATCTGCTCAAACTGTCACATGGGACTCATTCAAAACTAGAGAGCTCATGCGTAGGTATGGGGGCTCTCTAATTTAATCAATCCCATTCAAATCCTACTTGATTGTGTAGGGACATTGCTATGGAAAATACTGTGCTGGACAAAGTAAGAATTTCCGTCATACATGTATTGCATTCATACACATGGAGAAGTGTGGCTCAATGATTAGAGCGGCAGACCCTGATGCAGAGGTCTAGCCTCGGCGGGTCTTGGGCTCAAAATTCCACGGACCTGATAATTCTCGCCTCGGTGCCTATTCCAATCATGGAGTCCCACTCTGCAACTCTGGGCAATAGCTTGCTTAATCTCCACAACGGCCCCACAACACTAAGGATGCCTGGCCTCCACCTTGGGGGTGCCCAGGAGTGGACGCCTCACAGGGAAAGCCAGGATGGGTTCCACAGCGGTATTCGTACAAGTGCCTTGAGACCCTTGCGGGTGAGTAGTGAGCTATACAAGTATCAATTTACATTTACACATAAAAACAAGGGGTTTAAATGTGAATATATAGTGCAGACAACGCAGTGCTCCCATAATGATTTTGTTTACCACATTTAATACCCAAAGACACTGTACAATCCCCAATGGTTGTGTAGTTTTCTAAGCTCAAGTAAACATAGGGAGTTCCTCTGAATTTGCAATCCCTTCTTGTTATTTGTAGATGTCAACCAATTGGGGGGTGGGAGTTATCGACGTTTTGATCAAAAATTATTTGAGGGGTCTCCTGAGGCCGTCATTTTCCAACTACCCCACCTGTATAAGGCGGGAACAGAGAGTGGAAGACCCTAAGTACCACCACTAACCACAATTTGGTTTAAAAAAAAAGCAGGGTGGTAAGCTCCACCTCTACAATTATTCACCACCTTTGTTTAGGTAGGGTACCTTCAACAATCTACCGGCTGACTTTTTACATTTCTGTGATAGGCTTTATACACAAAAGGGAGATTAAAGATGTGGACATGTCGTGGATCTGGAAAGCCGCTGTGGAATACATTCCTTCTTTTCACTTCCATTAGTTAGTTTGTATATTTTACTTTGGTAGGATTTATTTGTTTTTCTGAGTTTTATATAGCGCAAACTTGACCCAAAGGCAGTGCTTTAAATGAGCTGGTACTCAAGGGTACTGAGTACCGGCACATCTTAAATTTATAACACTTTTTACCTGCACCTTCTACTGCCGAGGAGAGTACTGATACTCATGAAAAGGTAGGCTCATTGTCTGTGCTGGTGAGCAGGAGTGGAACATGTCTCTGCCAGCCAAGGCACCACTTCTGTAGCCCTGATCTGAGCACCAGCTGAGGTATTTATCGGGGCTCATTTGAATAATGTCTGGTGCGAACCATCATGCTGTACTTGACAGAACAGGGTCCATTCAGGCCCTGTGTTGTCATCCACATTCACACTATCCTCTGCATTTGCACAAACATAGGAATCATGGCAGTGCCCTGGCAGTGGCAATCAAAAAAGCCATGGTAAAGAGTATAACATGGCTTTTAACATACAGGAGTCTTTGTGTGTCTGCTTATGCTTGTGTGTTTGCCTGCATTTGTATGCCTGCTTTTTGTTACAAAAAAGCGAGAGAGAGAACCAAGACACTCTCAGGAGGTTTTGTTAAAGAAAATGCGTGGCCCTTTGTGTGTACATGTCTGATGGGCGACAAAGGTTCATAAATAATGTAGTAAGGAGGGTTGGTGGGTGAGTGAGTGGATGGATGAGTGAGCAAGGGTGGATGTATAGATGGATGGATGAATGGATGGATGAATAGATGGATGGATGAATGGATGAGTGAATGGATGGGTGGATGAGTGAATGGATGGATGGTTGAAAGAGGGTGGATGATTGGATAAAAGGGCGGATGATGGGTAGATAGGTGAAAGATTGGATGGATGAATGAAAGGGAGGGAGGATGGATTAAAGGGTGGATGATAGATGAGTGAAAGGAGGGACTGAGTGAAAGGGTGGATGGAATGAAAGGGCTGATGAATAGATGAGCGAAAGGATTGATGTATGAGTGAAAGGATGAATGGATAGGTTTAAAGATGTATGTCTGGATGGATGGATAGGTTTGGATATGAAGGGTGGACAGACGGAATGGTGAAAAACTGAATGATGGATGAAAAACTGAATAGACGACAGAATGTAAAGGGTAAATGGTGGTAATCAGCAGGTAAATGGTAGGATGAAAGGGTGAAAGGATAGATCAATTGAAGAGACAAGAGATATCTTTTGGGGAGAGTCATGATGATATGGTTCATTTGCTTGGTGCCATAAGAGCTTTGGTCGAAGTGGGGGTATTTTCAGTTTCTTCTTACTCACGTGCTCAAAAATATATACTATTGTGCCAAACAGCAGCAATTAACACTATGGCATTAGGAAAGTGCAACTATTGCAAAAAAAGTAATTGTTAACATATTATCGCATTTCTCTTTCATTTTCTGTAATGAGTTAACCTGCTTTGTTTACATAAACACATTTATCATGTCACTATCACTACACCTCTAGCTCATTTAATGAGTACCTGTACTTATTTTTTCCCATTTAAATCACTGCCTAAAGGTTTTGGGTATCAGAGTGCTTTACATGAGCACAAGTTGCTTACACAAAGACACATTCATTTTTGTTAGGCAAGGGGAGATTAAGTGATTTGCTCAGAATCACAAGATGTTGAGCGTCATTGCTGAGACTCAGACCCGGTTCCCCAGATTTGAGATGCACCGCCCTTGCCATTAGACTACATCCTCTCCCTTCCTTTATGCCCAGTTTTACCACCAAATGCAGAGTCCCTCCTTTCTCCCTCGTTTAGTTTCTGGCGTACTGAATGAGTGTCTTTCTCTACTAGATCCTATGCAGACATGCAGGATGAATTAAGCAAACATTCTCCTTTCCCAAGATATAATACTATCTAACGTCTCAGCAACAATAGTACAATGTTTGGCTGAGAGGGCACTCTTGTTGCAGTAGTCATGCCAAAATGAGGGTCTGTACACCCTATTTACAGATGGGTAGATCGTAAGTATGTACTAATATAAAGAAGGTACCCCAAATAATTGCTTTTAGGTTTGGGAGTAGGGGGAAAAGACCCACAGAAAACCTAGAAAGTCTCCCACACAACCTGTATTTCTTCTTTTATGGCCTTTAGGCCTCCGCGGGCTGACCAATACTATAATAATAAAGATCTACAAAAAAGTGAATTTCTTATTTTAGCCATGATTTGTCAAACAGTTTCTCTTTTCATATTATATAATACCAATTCACATAGAAAGAGACATATCATTAACTACAAATACTTCAAGAACAATTAATCCCACACAATAAATAACAATCATATACAATTAAAATCAGATTAACAAAGATATACATGTAAGAACATTTTGTCTGTACATGCAATATACCCCCTATGCGTTCAACCACACCAAGCCATTCTCACCTCACACATGCAAACATACCATCATACATATTCACCCAGCTAATCACATACACTACTAATAATGACGGTGTGAATACATCAAAGAAAACTTTCTGTTGTGGTGTTGTAAAGTGGGGGATAATACCTCCAGGTGTAGTGTAGTTCCTATTTTCCCAATAGGCCCTGCGCATTGGAATAACATAAACAGTAGTATCGACGTAGAAGTGCAGATCTTCCAGGCCTCCACTGACTATGCTAAACTTAATTGGGTTTGTTACCAACTAGCTCAGAGGTCACTGGAAACTTTCTTGACTGAAATAGGAAGTGATCAGCTTCCCTGGCACAGCCAAGAAGGGATTCAGTTTTCCAACAACCGTGCAACATGACAACTTTGCTCCTCAGATCAAGAGTCAATCTCTAGGGTCGTGTGAAACAATAGACAGTTATTTTACTCAGTCAGTGGTTGTGCAGTTTACTTTCACAATATGTAGAGAATAGAGAGACGGGCGTTGTCAATAAAGGGTAACATTTATTGAACAGTCTTTCTTCTCGTACAAGAGAAATGAATTGCCACAATTGCAAGACTTGTTATGATAAAAAGTACGTACAGTAAGATAAGTATTGCGAAATAATACTGTAAAAGCATTGATATGGTTTCTTAGCCATACAATGGTTTAAAATGAATAAAACATATATACATTAGGCTAAAATACTCAACTGGTGCTTCTAACTACGCCTACCCCAGTGTACCTGACCTAAGCCTAATACTTGGGAGGGGAGTAAGTAAGTAGCTTTAGTTTAAGTTGGTTTTGCCAAGGTTTGCTTCAAGAATTCTCTCTAAGGGTTTAGTCAACACCATACCTCTGGAATAGAATGATGGAGGTCTGGTATCTCCCTCAGGACTCGATATCCCAGTCACCCGCAAGGGTAGACTAGAAACGCCGGAGCTGGATTTCTCTGCAGGAGAAAGACAGCGTCTCTTCTCAGCGCGTCAAGGAGGAGGAGGAGGAGGGGCAGCGTCCGCGGGCAGCTTGCATCTGCTGGGCTCTTCGCAGGGGATGGCTGTTCAGCTCCTAAGTTCACCACACCATCGTTCGCTTGTTAGCAGCGATAGCAGTAGCGATAGCAGCTATGGTATCATCAGCATGACAGCTTCTTCAGCAGCAGCGAGATAGCTGGCAGCATCAGCTTCAGCGAAACCAATAGCAACACAGCAATGGCATTGATAGCTTCAGCACAGCGTTTGCTTAAGGCAACGTTGGTAATATTTATACCTGAAAGGTGCCTTGTTTGACGTAAGTTTTTGGACATAAGACGTCAATAAAGATGTCACTAGGAAGTGATCGTTTATCAGTGCTGTTTGGAGTTCTATTACTAATCAAAATACAGCAAGCAGGGATTTGCAGGTTCCTGAGTTTTTATCTTGTTGAAGAACTCAGAGTGTTAATCTAGGAATCTCAGATAGTAGCTTCTGCTATGTCATTGCACTAATTGGTTGCAAAGGAAGTGGCAGAGAAAGCTATTCTGGAATGTGGCTCTGCTCGTGTGAGGCCAGAGACGAGTTTCTGAATATTGCACTAGATCGGTTATGCCAATATAGGGAATAAATGGATTTATAGCCGAATAGGGGCATAAGGTCACAGTATCGATCAGGGTCCTAGATTAGAACGCTACACCCACTCCACGAATTCATGTCCATCAAATTACTAAAACTAGAGCAATAAGACGCATGTGTAACATTGCCCACCCCAAAATACATATATGCATTTGAAATAGGCGTATTTGTAATACGTGAAAATTTAGGTACTGTAAGTTTTTGAAGCATAGAAATCATTCAAAAATTATAGCATATGAAATCAATGAACGATTATGCAAAAAGAATTACACATGAAATATCTCTGAAACAGAAGAAGGGCAAGATAATTTCATCACATATAAATGCATTGCGATAAAATGTGCTAGAGGCTGGTGTAAAGTTATTATGTCTCTAGATGTGTTTAGAAATAGAAGTTGAAGCTTCTGTTCTCTATGAATAGTTTTACTTTAAGCAAAGAATTTTTTCGCGCCAGAAAAAGGGTGAATATTAAAAAAGTGTTCAATTCAAAAGAATTATTGCTTGAACGGGGAAAATAGAGTTCCAACGCTTTTAGCAGTTTTTGTTGTTCAAAACTGAAGGCCGAATTCAGAGTTCATGGGAACGCTGTGTGTCGGAATGCTTCTCTAAAGTTATTGTTTCTGTTCGGGTGAGAACATCATATCAGACAGGCTCTCAAAGAATTGGTCTACAAAATCAGGTGACAGTTCGACAAAATTCGATAGTGCTGTAACTTGGCAGGTGTGAGAATGATTGCTGTCATCAAAGTCGGGATCAGCAATGCTCACAGAAGGTCGTACCTGGGTGATGTTGCTTTTGTCACTCGCTCCACTGTTACCACCTAGTCGTAGCACAGGAGTCTCAACGAATGCCGTCATCAGGATTGGTAGCCGCTGGGGACATCACAATGCGTGAGCCGTTATCGGACTGAGCAAAGTATCGATATCCATTGGTACTGCTGATGGAAGTGAAAGACAGATGTCCAACACGCACTCATCTCCGCATAGCATACATCGAAGTACAGGTAAGATGCAGGATTGCCATATCGGTCTGAATGAAAGGAACCAGGTCATGTTTAGATCTCTCAGCCTGGCCAATCCAAGGACTCTAGTTATTCTGTCCCGGTAGCGAACTGCTAGGATTGTTTCTTCCATCCCCATAGGAGTTATGTCTGAGCTGTGGCTTGCCATAACGAAGCAGGAGGGTCAAAAATAAAATCCCTGCTACAAGTCCCAAAAATAGGGGTATGCCGCCAAAAACGGAGTGGACAAAATTTGGAACGATTCCCAGAATTGCTTGAAATGGTGTTAGCAGTCCCGTAAAAATCGTCTTAAATATGCCTGGGATGCCTGTGGCACTAGACATGTTAAGGAGTTGGCTCAACATTTCTACGAAATGCACGGGGCAATTTGTTGATAAAAGGTCATGAACCTCCGTAGCTGTCCTTGCAACTAGGAGATCATACGTCTCTTTTGATGACGTTATGGGCACTGTTGTCTGCAAAAGCACAGACTTCATTTTGCTTAAAGTATCAATTCGTATAGAAGAGAAATGCAGACGAGGCCAGATGGGAGTCTCTATGTCTCCAGGCCCGCTCGGGAACAATGCTTGCATACAGCATTTGACCATGGAAGTTACGCTTACGAGATAACTTTTCCCTGGAACAAGGCCACAACATCTGTGATCCGTTCTTAGAATGTAACTCCCATTCGAAAGTTGCATAAAGAAGGGCTCTATCTGCGTTGCAGGTGTGACAAGCTGGTGGCATGAAAGGTTGTTAGAATTACCTTCACAGGCTCCGTGTAAATTAATACCCTGACACAAAAGTATACCGCTTAGTGAACGTTTACAGTTTTCACCACTAAGAAATACATTTTTGTCGCTGTCACTATAGCATGAATGTGTGTATGGTAATTTCCATTCTGATTTTACATATCCTTTACCCAATCGTTCATACTGGCCAGTAGGTATGTATTCAAGGCGCTTTTTAAATCGGAAAGTTGTTATCGGAATTATGATAATTCTGTGTATTATCCATTCAATGACAGGACTTTCTGACATTGTCAATGGTAATCTCTCAAGTTTTTCGATGCTCAGGATTGTATAGTCTGCTCCTTTCTGTGCCAAACTGATTTGTTTATCAGTAAGGTTAAAAATGGAAAATAATGACGTTGTGTTGATTAAACGCCAAGGCACATAGCCTGAACGAAGATTTTGCAGCGTCCAGCCCAATTGTACAATAGAACGTATTTGAGATTGGCCATGCTGTAACATTAGCAAGTCCTGTCTATTATGTCAAAGGCAGAAGATACAATATTGTCCAACGAATATATTCTGGAGGACAGAGTCATTAACCCATTGTCCACTATAAAAAGTGATTTTCTCGTATTTTTTCGGCTGTTTCAATTTGTGTGACTTTCCAAGCCTCGTTGTACGCAGCATAGATGCTGGCCGCTATGAAACGCTTTTGACGCTGTTTGCGTGGTCCAAGAATGAAATCGCGCACATCAGCACCATCTTTTAGTAAAGACAAGTGTTGCTTAATTTCAGCCAGTGTGGATGTTCCTAGCCATTCGAGGCAGAGTTTCCCTACACTGTATGTTGTTACTATCCCTGGATGTTGTCTCTGGGAGTATCTAGGGTCTTGTCTGGTCATTTTTAACCCCTGTGTTTTGTTCAGGAATCTATCTTGACAGCTGTTTGTGTCAGTAGGCCAGATTAACCACTTTTTCCAATCAGGATGTGTTCTGTTAAAATGAAAAAATGTTGTTACGTCTATCTCAGTATCTGTTGTTGCATTATCAGGTATTGGCTTCGGAATAGACGGTTTGTTAAGTTCTTTGATCTTAGCTAGGCCAAGACAAGATGTTTGGTGAATTGTGTCATTTAAAAACATCATTTGTTCTGGTATCATGCAGGTTCTGAATAGTGCTTCAAGGCCTTGTACCTGCCAATCTTTTGTACCCCAAATGGTTTTTGTTTCAATGGGATTTTTCCAATAATCAAAACCAAATGTCATATTTTTTCATAAAATGCTTCTGAATATATTAATTTAGTGTTTGTCAGCATTGTTTTCATTCCTGTTTTATCTAACAGTTTGTAATAAAACGTTTCTGCATCACTGGTGTTAAACCCTGAGAAGTACTTGAATTTCTCAAAGAATGTTTTAGAACTGCGTTTAGGTGGTGTAGCACAATGTTCCCATTGATTATACTTAAAAACATTTCTAGGCTGTGAAGATTTATGCAAATAATGATCCCCATAATGTGTAAAACAGAATAACTGTTCATAACTAGTCGAACCTTGTAAATAATCATGTTCTGTGAATCTAGCTGACATTACTAAATCAGACATCATGTCATTAATACTGTTAAAGTCCCAATCATCAGAGAATGTACTAGGTTTTACAAAGTCACTTAAGGAAACCTTCAGTTGATGAGGATACTTCAGGATCTCGACCGGACCATAGATCTCATAGTTAGTTTTCTCCCATACTACCCCACCGGGTATTGGAATTGCTGTGACATTTACTGTTTGCAGTTCTCTTTTCTTCACGTGGGATGATCTGTGTGGTTTGAGGACTAGGTTGATGTTCTGACTTGCTGTGTCCATTGTACTATATTTTCCCTCAATGAATTTTCCCAAACAAAGTACCATGATGAGCCAAGGCAGGAGGAAAAATACACCTATACCGAACCAGAACTCTAACCAAGGGGAAATAAGGTAGATTTCCTTCAGTTGATGAAAGAGTTCCGTTGTAGTTTCTTTAGAAGACTTTTTAGTTTCTGGCATCACTTCGGGGTTACTTTGATCCTCGGAAAAGTTGTCGAAGTCGATGAAATAACCAGAGGCAGTTCTGTCAATTCTTGGGATTGTTCTTTCAATCTGTCTCTCGGTAGCATTTTCTGATGCCACATTATTGTAGACTGGTGTTTCTTGACGAACTGTTCAAATCTGTGTCTCAAGAGGCACGAGTTCCATGGCATTATTGCATAGTCCTTCTCTGTGCACTGCAGGCTGATCGAATGTGATTAGTCTTTCAGTTTGAACCTCTTGGATTGTTGCAAGTTTGGGTATTCTGTTGTTTCTCGGGAGTCCACTGGGCCTACTGTTGATTATAGGCCACATGCTTGTGGTTTTACCAGGTCGATAGACACAACTCTGTTCTCCTTTTTACCAGCAAGGGGCGGTAGTACAACTGATATTGTTCCGGTGACAGCCAAGACAGGTACTGCTTTTCTGTAAGAAGGCCCAAATTCCTTCTTCACCGCGATTTTTTATTTGACTAGATCCCCAATATTTGGAATCCAGACAGGCCTTGCTGGGGCTGTTGCTTGTGGTGCCTCGTCAGTGGTATCTGGCTGTTGCTTTAACTTTATGTTGCTTAAGGATTTTCTTGTTTCATTCAGTTCCTGTAAAACAGCCAAACGATCTTTGATGTCAAAGTCTGTTTTCTTATCTTGTACCACTGATACCTGACTATCTAAGTCCTGAATTCTCATTCTAATTCCGAACAATAGTTCGTATGGGCTGAAACCTTTTAGAGAATTTCTTGGCAAATTGTTAAGACTGGTCTGGACACTTATTAAATGTTTGACCCACCCAGCTCCTGAACCTAATACCTTCGCTGTTATAGATCGCTTTATGTCTCGTTTTTTTCTTTCTACCACACTATTCCCTTCGGGGTGCGACGGACAAGAATACCGCAACCCAATTCCCATGCTGGCCATGGCCTCCTTATAAGCTCGAGAGCTAAAAGCAGGACCCTGGTCAGAATGGAACGTGGTAATTGCGTATGTGCCGATATAGACTCTCAGATCTTTTATAACCGTTCTAGCATCAGCCGAGCGCTGGAGGCCACATTTTTTAAGTGTGTTTAGCCTTAATAATTAATAGGACGCAGGATGGGGTGTAGACAGCGTTACGCTGTTTCTGATTGGTAGCCGGTAGCATGGTTCACTACTGCGATCCCTGTTGCAGTTTTCACAGTTGTTTGCATATATTTGGTGTTGTACACTCATTCCCGGCCACCAGTATACTGATTGTAATTCAGTCAGGGATTCCTTGATCTTTCTGTGCCTAGGACCCAAACCCATATGTGCGTCTGCTATTAAAAATATTCTCCTGTTCGTGTTTGGAATTACCCTATCCCCCACTCCAGGGATTCGAGCAAAAGGAACGGAGTTTGCATCGATTACGTATGCATAATTGAGTGGATAGTTCACGAGTAGTGCTGCACAGTCGCCTTTTATGGTCGTTTTTACTGCCAGCATGGTTTCCCCGTCTATGTATTTTTCTGTCCGCTTTTTTGTGGCTACGGAAGCCGGTTTAGTTGCTTCCGCTGTGGCTGTATTAGCCAATGAATTCCCTGCAACGTGAACGCCATCACGTTGAAGACTCTGTGCGTGTATCACGTGAGTTTTTTGTAGTTCTTTCTGTAAAAGAGCTACCTGTTTCCAGAGCAATTTATGCTTTATTGTGGCACCTGTGTCATCTTTGTAATCGTTTTCAATCCAGCTCTGCAGTTTATTATTGTAAGAGTTGACGCATAAATGAGAATCGCACACGATAAGTGTCGGGAATTCACGTTCTGCATTTTCAAGCGCCATCTTTAAAGATCTGATTTCAGCTCTCTGAGCCGAACAGTTTCTTACTGATTCAGTTTTTGTTACTTTCGGTCTGAATTTACCACACAGCCAACGACCTTTAACAATCGCACAGGCTGCATCGTAGGATTTGCTCTCTACGTTGAAATGCTGTACAAATCTATCTGTATAGATTATACAGGTGTACTGTGGGAGAGGCAGAAGTTCGATTGGCAGAGGATATTCTTCTTCATATTCTAAATCATTCAGTTCTTCGAATTGCGGGGCGAAATAGTATTTCACATCTTCCGCTCCTAGAGAATCTACACACTGTATCCATTTCGGATCCAGTGACACTGTTGGCAGGTTTACTGGGCTGAATAGCGCCTCGAAGGCGGATTCCGCTGTGAGGATATTAATCCCTTTACCATGTGCTAATTCTCGTTCATTTGCTAATGCAATTTGCACTGCTTTCACAGTTCTTTCTGTGTGACTGAATGTTTCTTCTACTTGTGTGTACAAGTGAGATTTAATTGAAATTGGTACCTTTTCTCCCTCATTAGAGGTCAGGTACGTGAATCCGCATCCTCCTGGGATGACTCGGATTACAAGATCGCGTGTGTTGTCACGTGTATCTAATTTTGTTTTAGCTAACATGTCTGTTTGCAGTGATCTCAAAATTTCTGTGTGTTTTTGAGTCCAATTGATTTGTTTAAAATCAGGTTTAATTAGTTCGTAGAGAGGTTTAACCCTCTCTGCGTAATTTAGAATGTAAGTTCTTCCGAAATTCAGAAAACCTAGTATGGATTGTAAATTCTTCAGCGTTTTTGGAGCTTGGAGTACAGCGCACTTCTCTAAGAAGTTGTCCGCTAGGCTTTTTCCTTCACTTGATAATTCGTATCCTAAGAATAGTACTGTCAGATGGGCAATTCGAGACTTTTTAAAGTTGAATTTGTAACCCTCTGCTGCGAACCCAAGTATAATGGTGTTCACTCTTTTCAAGTGAGTATCCAAGTCGTTGTCTGTGAGATAGATATCATCTACGTAAGATAATGCCTCATCATCATATATTTGTAGTAACTTTGTTACCCTAGCTGAGAATAGTCCTGGGGTGTTCTTGAACCCCTGTGGGAGTCGACAGAATTTTTTCTGTGACCCAAATGCTGAGAAAGCGGTCAAGTATCTGCTTTCTGGTGCAATATTTTGACAAAAGAAACCATTAGATATGTCTAATGTCGTTTTGTATTTTTTCCTAACTATGTTATTCATTAGGGCTGCACTATGCGAGTTTTGTACTGCAAAAGTTTTGCAACATGCATTAAGGTGTCTGTAGTCCAAAACTAGACGATATGAATTGTCCGGCTTGGAGACAGGAAACAAAGGATTCTTCATTTGAGAGGTGCATGTTTCAATCACCCCCTGGTATTCAAGTTGATCTAAGATCTCCCTGACTTGTTTTTTAGCTTCTTGCTTAATGGGATACTGCCGTTGGGCAGTTGGTTCACTTTTTAACTGGATTTTGTGAGGAGGTGAGTCCTCATCCCATCCTACATGATTTTTATATAATGCCGGTGCCTGGGCTACCGCCCATTTCCTTGCATAAGTATATTTTTTGTGAATCGGAATGTGATTCGAGAAGGCAGGCATAATCATTTCTTCGCCACGAGGGCACTCCCTGACAAACTCTGGGGGCCAATCTTTTTCAGCTAACAGAATATCATAGCCTTTAGAGAGCTTATCCCAAAATAGACCCTTTATTTTCCTAGTCTTATCACCCTCTATACGCAGTGTTATTTCGTATATCTTATGGGGCTCGCTAAGTCTGGTGTCGGCAGTTTCAACCTGAATGTATTCATTTGTGTCCACTGTCTCCAGATGACTCATCAAGATCTTGCGGGCTATAGTGATTTCTGCTGCACTGTCTAACATTGTCTGTGCCCACTCCCCGTTTTTCAACTGTGTCCTCAGTATTCTCGGCATGGTTGATTACTCTAATATTGGCTACCTTCTTTTTTGGAAATTGAGATTTTTTACTCTGAGCAGGTTCCTTGTCTTTGGACTTGGTGTGCTCTCCTGGGTCTGACCGTCCTCTTCTTTCCGATTTCTGCGAAAAAGATCGAGAGGGACGTGTATCAATACTTTGATATCTATCAGGTTTTTTCAAATTATCCCTATTTCTAAGGTTATATCTTTTCTCAGAGGGCTCCCTCTGGGGAGACTGGTGTTCTCGAGTCGGAGTTCTTTCCCTCCGCCGAGGAGACCTTCCTCTGGACTGGAAAACTTTTTCCTTGGGAGTGGATTGTTTATTTCCATCCCAGCTCTTTTTAGGAGTGTTTGAATTATTTTTAATAAATATTTTTTCAGGATTTTCGAGCAGTTGGGGCTTTACTGGTTTCCCACCCAAGCTGTCTCTACCTAATTCTTCATAGCACTTTTCTATGATTCTGGCAAGCTCAACCTGCTGATCTGTTATATCTGTTTCCTTCGACTTCTGGTGGATCGCCACAGATGCTGCTTCTCCTTTTATGTTGGCTAATAATATAGCCGAGACCTGCTTGAAGTCTTTCAGTAATTTCATACCAAGAGTTAAAGCGGGCTCTGGACCGTATTCATTTTGAATCTGTTTTAGCACATCCGGTGTTACCGCCATAGACTGAACACCATGTGTTTTTGTGTAAATGGAAGCAAAGACTGTACCCCAAGTGTCGCAGTCCTCCACATGTGGTGCGATTCCCATAGGAAGGCAGATGGTCAAGATTCTGTGTTTCTCAATAGGGGTAGTATCCGGAAATACTGCCTCTAGTTAAGTGATTTTCTGAGCTAACCAGAAAGGAATTTGTTCCCGTTTTACGGGTGTTTTACCAAGACATGACTGTATGTTCTGTGGTGTAATTTTATTAGTGTTACCCTGATGAGGGGTCAGCTGTGGTACATGAACAGCTGGTTGGACTGTTGCAGTCCGCATTACATATTGGACTAATTGCCTATGTATTTTAATTAATGTTTTTAGCTGTACTAACAGCTCTTCCTTTGACATTTTTGCAATGTCCGGATGTGGTGTGTAGCTGGCGATGAACCGGCCACGTTGCTCCTGGTCTACCTAGTGGACCGAGCCTGGTAATATGATCATTATGTTTTAGGGCGCCATTAAACCAGAGCAGGTGCTCTTGGAATTTTAGTGGGATTTCAGTCTCCTCGAAAGGAGCCTACTCTTCCGGTGGTTTCTCTATTTTGTAATAGTGAAACTCTTTTGTTCTAGCGTTTGCCGCTGGAAAGTTTATCCATGAATAGAATACCTCTGTCTGCCAATATCCGTGTGCCTCTATCACGAAAATTACTGTACCACCTTGTGGTGTCAGTCCGTTTTCTATAAGTTTTAAAGTTATAAATTTTCTTAAATGTGCCGGGATGATTATTGCACCCGGTACCGTGTCATCGGGACCCTGCTGAGTCGCATCTGCTGCGGCCCCAGTGGTTCCGTTTTCTAAGTCTGACATTTTATAAATGCAGGCTTTGCAGAGTAGGTCTCCAAGGAGACAAAGATTAGGTGCACAATATTTTGGAACACTGTATCCTTCAACGTTGAATAAACCAGAGCTTTACATAGGAATCTCTTCCTACTGAATACTGTGCAAAGGGGTTTTTAGAAATTAGGACTCCGGGGGCGCGCTGCCTAGGTTAGAACGTTACAGTGTGTACAAGGAACATAAAGTCTCGTTGTGTAGTGCGTGAAGAGCAGACGGCAAACACCCTTAACCGTCCAAACAAGTCAAAAGACAAGGCAAATTAACAAAACTAGGCTCTCGCAACTACATGTGTGTTATCAAAACAAGGTACAATGACCAAAAGGCAAAAGATGCGCAGAAGCAGGTTCTTTGGTGTAAATCTTCTTGTCACAGCAAGATGTTTATTTTCTCCAGACTTGAGAATAGTAACAATCGCCGACACGTGTTTCGTCGTGTACGGTTGAGTCAACACGACTCCTCAGGGCTTCAACTCCAAATCCAATGTAAGGTCGGAGTAAGTCTGGGTCTCTTAAGCTCAGTTCTGGCACTAGGTATTCTGTATGACTATATTATAGTCGATACTGTTGAGAGAGTGATCGGTGGGAATGTAAGGGTTAGTCTCTCGTCTGTTTGGTGATCGTTTCCCACTGGTAGTGATGATTTATGAGTATGGCGCTGGGTCTCGCTTTGGTACACGAGAGACGACCGCCGGGAACCAACAGAGGAGGGATTGCCTACAGCGGCATACCGCCGTAGAGGTGACGCACCCGTTTCCTCATTTTGGCACATCAATAGAATCCCCTCCCGGCTTTCCGCTTCACACCAAAGCGAGACCCAGCGCCTATTCTCAAGTCTGGAGAAAATAAACATCTTGCTGTGACAAGAAGATTTACACCAAAGAACCTGCTTCTGCGCATCTTTTGCCTTTTGGTCATTGTACCTTGTTTTGATAACACACATGTAGTTGCGAGAGCCTAGTTTTGTTAATCTCTTCCTACTGAGTTCGGGCGGATTTTAACCTTTCACCCACTCCAGACGTCTATTGGAGTATTTACGGGAGAAAGGGGTCTGTGTGAAATATGCACGACTGAGTTACTCTAACGTCTTGCGTTAGTTTATCGCCTTACCAAACGTTTGGGCGCCATGTAGCGTAGTTCCTATTTTCCCAATAGGCCCTGCGCATTGGAATAACATAAACAGTAGTATCGACGTAGAAGTGCGGATCTTCCAGGCCTCCACTGACTATGCTAAACTTAATTGGGTTTGTTACCAACTAGCTCAGAGGTCACTGGAAACTTTCTTGACTGAAATAGGAAGTGATCAGCTTCCCTGGCACAGCCAAGAAGGGATTCAGTTTTCCAACAACCGTGCAACATGACAACTTTGCTCCTCAGATCAAGAGTCAATCTCTAGGGTCGTGTGAAACAATAGACAGTTATTTTACTCAGTCAGTGGTTGTGCAGTTTACTTTCACAATATGTAGAGAATAGAGAGACGGGCGTTGTCAATAAAGGGTAACATTTATTGAACAGTCTTTCTTCTCGTACAAGAGAAATGAATTGCCACAATTGCAAGACTTGTTATGATAAAAAGTACGTACAGTAAGATAAGTATTGCAAAATAATACTGTAAAAGCATTGATATGGTTTCTTAGCCATACAATGGTTTAAAATGAATAAAACATATATACATTCATATATACATTAGGCTAAAATACTCAACTGGTGCTTCTAACTATGCCTACCCCAGTGTACCTGACCTAAGCCTAATACTTGGGAGGGGAGTAAGTAAGTAGCTTTAGTTTAAGTTGGTTTTGCCAAGGTTTGCTTCAAGAATTCTCTCTAAGGGTTTAGTCAACACCATACCTCTGGAATAGAATGATGGAGGTCTGGTATCTCCCTCAGGACTCGATATCCCAGTCACCCGCTAGGGTAGACTAGAAACGCCGGAGCTGGATTTCTCTGCAGGAGAAAGACAGCGTCTCTTCTCAGCGCGTCGAGGAGGAGGAGGAGGAGGGGCAGCGTCCGCGGGCAGCTTGCATCTGCTGGGCTCTTCGCAGGGGACGGCTGTTCAGCTCCTAAGTTCACCACACCATTGTTCGCTTGTTAGCAGCGATAGCAGTAGCGATAGCAGCTATGGTATCATCAGCATGACAGCTTCTTCAGCAGCAGCGAGATAGCTGGCAGCATCAGCTTCAGCGAAACCAATAGCAACACAGCGATGGCATTGATAGCTTCAGCACAGCGTTTGCTTAAGGCAACGTTGGTAATATTTATACCTGAAAGGTGCCTTGTTTGACGTAAGTTTTTGGACATAAGACGTCAATAAAGATGTCACTAGGAAGTGATCGTTTATCAGTGCTCATTAGAGTTCTATTACTAATCAAAACACAGCAAGCGGGGATTTCCAGGTTGCTGAGTTTTTATCTTGTTGAAGAACTCGGAGTGTTAATCTAGGAATCTCAGATAGTAGCTTCTGCTATGTCATTGCACTAATTGGTTGCAAAGGAAGTGGCAGAGAAAGCTATTCTGGAATGTGGCTCTGTTCGTGTGAGGCCAGAGACGAGTTTCTGAATATTGCACTAGAACGGTTATGCCAATATAGGGAATAAATGGATTTATAGCCGAATAGGGGCATAAGGTCACAGTATCGATCAGGGTCCTAGATTAGAACGCTACACAGGTAAACATACGTTTCAGTGGAAATTTTTAATTGTTGTCCACCTTCATCAGGACCACCCCTTTTCACAAATGTTTCAGTGAGTGGGAGGGGGTATCGTATATGTTGTGTCTATTTGTCATGGCTGGCTGTATGGATTTTATTAGGCCCATTCGCCTCTTGAACTACTTTGATAATGCTGCACATAGGTTTCTGAAATTCCAGTGATAGCGCCACATCCAGATAAGGCAAACTAGAAAATTTGCACCGATGTATGTATCAGTAGGGCAGATAATAAGTCAGATAACCAATTACTGCAGCTCCATAGAGTTGTTCCTAAAATTACTTTCATGCCATCTAGGCCATGTTCTCACTGAGAACCAGAAACTGTACAATGGCGTGCATTGTATACGGAGTAAGAGATCCTATGCAGACATGCGGGATGAATTAAGCCAACATTCTCCTTTCCCAAGATACAATAATATCTAACATCTTGGCAACAAAAGCACAATGTTTGGCTCAGAGGCAACTCTGTTGCAGTGGCGATGGTGTTCCCTCTCTGCCAAACTGAAGGTTTGTCCACCTGATTTACAGATGGGTAGATCTTAAGTATGTCAGGGACTACTCCGTCTCTCTGGCTGACAGACTCCTCGATGATCTGGCAGAGTAAGGGTTCCAGAGGTTTGGCTATTCGACCACCCACCTGGTTTAGAGTGGGCATTTTTTACTGCTATGAAAAACATGGTGCTGAGAGACTAAAGACGTTTAAATTTATCTCCACCCCATGGGAAAAAATTGCAGTTGTGTGGATGTTACTGTTTTTTATTTTTTCAAAAACAAAAGCATGTGAAAAGTTTGTAAGACGGTACCGTCATTTTGATGTTACAGTTTGTTAAACTTTTAATGCATTCACAGGAGCCACTGTGACAGCGGTAAGAGATGTCCTCTGGGCCCACAGATAACTCTAAATTCAGAGTACAATTACTCTATCAGGGTGATGGAGTATTTTACTCCATCACACTGATGGAGTAGTTACTGTAGTCCAAAGTCTAAATCAGTCCTTTATTAACTAAAAGTGGCTATGGTTGTTCTTATTCCGAATAGTGAGGGTCTAACGAGTCACCTAACTAGAGAGAACATTAGAAAGTGGAATCACTATAGATGGCTTCCTCTTAAATATGGCGCCTCTGCCTTCTGCCCTCATGCTGGTGCAACGTTGTTTTAGACATTGAAATTATCATATGCCTTCCATGATCCTGGTAAGTTTGCCACATTTGTAGTTTCTAGGAAATTCTGGTGCCCCTTTTCTGATGGCAGCATGGGTAGCTGTGTAGTGAGCTCAAGTCAGTGTGTTGTTCTGCACGTAAAGCAAGGGAGTGTTGTAGTGTCTTGCCATGTCTTTTTATGCATGAACTGATGGGCTTGCTGTAGGGTATTGAGTGTGGATGATGAAAATATTGATGCATGGAATGTTGGGATGTATGTACTGGGACTAGGATGGTAATTTGTTACAGATGATGGGAAGATGGAAGCCTGATAAAAGGTATACATTTCTGACTGAAAATAAGAGCTTAACAAGGAACAGCAAGTCTTGGCTAAGATATTCAGTCTGGCATTGCCAACCTTTTTGCTTTGCCAATGGTTGTTTTGCCTTGGTTTTTATAAAACATTGTTCTCGTAGTTGCTGGGTCCTGATCAAAAGTTAAAAAAAAAAACACTGGAAAAAAAATTGTTTTTGGTCTCAAAAAGTATAAATTGCCATAGTCGTCCCTATAACTTGTCCTTGTGAAAGAGCAGTACGTCATAATCTATGGTGACGTTACCCAGTGGCTGAAGTGGACTGACCCACTGCCTGATGCTGAATTCTGTTGTATATGGAAGAAAAATATGAATGACACAACATCAGACCAATGGATGAAGAGAACTCACTGAAAGCACCTAGACGTAAGGGTATTAGACCATGGCATTTTGGTCAACCGTGTCAGGGATGCAGGTATCCGGGGATCGGCTCTTAGCTGGATTCGTTCATTCCTTGAAGATCACTCCCAGTCGGGCCGCACTGCCCAGTTTATGGCACCAAAGATGAGGACCACATGTGGTGTCCCGCAGGGTTCCTCACTATCCCCTCATTTGTTTAACCTCTATCTCCTCCCATTGATCCAGTCCTTGAAAGAGAGCAAGGTGTGTACCTTCAACTATGCAGACCACCTTCAACTAATGTTCACCATTAGCACCTCTCCTGAATTGGTGCTTGATTTTCAGACTACTATGCTGCACATCCGCAAATTGGATGAACAGCAATAATTTCAAACCTAACCCGGATAAGACTGAACTGGTCCCCACGGGGGCGCCCATAATTCTTGGAGCCCACACTTCTGGCCAACAGAACTGGGGCCCTCCCCTACCCCATCCCCTTCTGCCAAAAGTCTTGGGGTAACAATTAATTTTGACCTCACAATGAAGACTCAAATTGGTTCAGTCATTTCAACTTGCTTCTTCCAGTAAGGAAGATAAGAAAGATCAGCAGACTTCTCATTCAGGAAGCACTGATACAGGTTACCCTAACCATGGTCATGTCTCATATAGACTATGCAAATTCTCTATACTTTGGGATCCCACTATATTTCACTAAACTACAGCAACTGGTGCAGAACCAACCGGATAGACTGATCTTTCAGCAACCTAAGTGGCAACATGTCACCCTTCTCATAAGGAAGCTGCACTGGCTCCCCATCCCACAGCAATGCGCCTTTAAAGTAGACTGCCTCATCTTTAAATACCTGAATGGGAGGTGTCCCAAATTCATTGACAGCCTTATTCAAAGGTACACGTCCTCACGTAACCTGCAGTCAGCTCACATGCACCTCCTGACAATACCCTCCTTCAAATTGAAGTTTCAGGGTGGCTGCAGGTTTGCAGTACTGGCATCCAGATACTGGAACTCCTTTCCCTCTGAAATTATATCCTGCACCAACCTACTGAGCTTCAGGAAACTCCTCAAGACTTGGCTGTTTAGACACCATACAGGTAATTCACATGGCTCCTGCATCTCGTCGAGCAGCGCCATGAAGCAAATCAGTGTACGTGCGCTTTATAAGAATTTTTTAACATAACATAACATTATACATAATTTTTTTCTAAAATGAAATGGTCAGGCCAGACCTCTTAGCAACGTGGCTTCAGGTTCATATTGGTAAATATCTGCCTTCCAATTACAACAAGATACCTGTTGCTACACTGCTGTAGGTAGCGTACCTTAATGAATTGAATGTGGATATGGGAACTACTGGATGCAATTTTTCTGCCAGCATCAGAATTGGCCTAAACATTCAACATATTGCCTCTTTTGCACCTTCTACACCATAGGCAGTTTCCACAAAGTTAACAGATTTTGCACTAAGTTGTTTGTTTTGATATAGCCTGATGCAGTCACTGTTCACACACAGGCGAAACGTGTGTGGGCATGATACAAGTACTCAGAACTGAAGCCGTTGTGACAGTAATTAACGTTACAGGCCAAGCATATAGGGGCAGATTTACAAGCCCCCTGCGCCACCACTACGTCACTTTACGTGACGTACTGGTGGCGCAGGGGGCAACTCCATATTTACCAGGAGAGGAAAAGCCACCCTGCGTGACTTTTCCTCTCCTTATAAATATGGCCCCTTCACACGCAGCACTGTGCATGGAAGGGGCGTTCCATGGGTGTTGCTGTGGGTGTTCCCACACAGCACCCATGGAACAAGTACATCTCCAGATTTACGAGAAATCATAAATCTGGAGATGCGTGTGAATGCTACGCCACCCTAGAGGTTGCGTAGCGAGGCGCAACGAGGAGAAATGTTTTCATGTCACCTTGTTTTTTCCTCTATCAATGCGTGCTGCATTCTACAGCACGCTTTGAAAGAGGAAAAAGCCTGTTGTGATTGTTTTTGTGGAGGATGGTGCCCCTTCCTGCACAAAAACAATCTCCCCACGACGCAGGCATCCTTGCACCATGGTGCAAGTACCTGCGCATGGCTGCAGTTTGTGCGACATAGTCTTGTAAATATGTCGCATCTCTGTGCTTTCCAAACTAACGCAGCACGGCACAGCAAAATGACTTGCTGCACCGTGCTTCGTTACATTGTTGTAAATGTGCCCCATAATTTGCACGGCAAGAAACAGTAAGATTTGGACAGCATCATTTCTCTAAATGATTGTTAGAAAAAAAGTTAAGGGACCCTTCCTGGCTGAGTTCATTAAATATTATACCTGCTTTTCAGGTTGGCCATTCACGTTTTGTTTAGTAAACCACTTTTACAGCATTTTGCTTCAGTAAGTACAGGTACCTTGAATTCTGTGTTATGGTTAGGACATGAATAGACACATCTGAGCAGCACACAGAATGAAATATTGTACTGAGTGAACCGGATAAACTGCTAAGATAATATAGGAGCATTTGAATGTAGGGATGATGGATAATATAAGCGTGGAACACAAGGGATGCATGCAATCAGGTTTTCTGATTGGGGATTACTGTAGGTACTGGATTTTAATGAAATATCCCGAAATCAGACTGAAGGATGTATAAAGTTCTATATCCCAGCTGGGCCTAATTTTCTGCAAGTTTAAAATAGAGGTTATGTAACATTATAAATGCCTGACTTATTGTATCATATTACACATTTTGAACTTCATTATTTATCATTCTAAAATCCAGTTTGCCACGATTGTCTACGTACCCAGTACTTGCCTGCATACATGTATATTTGTGCAGGGCCTGATTAAATGAAGATCAAGTATTACCATTTGAAAAAACACTCAATCAAAATAAATATATAGCACTGTAAAACTATACATTCCATTAGTTTCTGCATTCATAGGTCGGCTTCTTATATTATGCCTTCTTACGAATGTTGACATGTTTAGCAATGCCCAATGGTTAAAAGAAGAGGGTGCAATATTGCAACCGTGCTAGGATCTTTAGTGCACAGGCTCTCGTGGTAAAATGTCACTTTTATCAGCTCCATTGTTCCTCGTTGATCCTTACTTGAAGTTTGGTAACAGCTCTCTCGTCCAAATACCGTTGAGATGTTCCTGTCTGATTGGGCTAGAGCTGGCTAAAGGTTGACACAAAGGAGACACACGACGACACAAAGGAGAGGTTGTAAAGAAGGCGGAGCTGATATTATTGACGGCCATCTTGGGTAGGCCATCAGAGTCTATGTCCTGCTTTGACTATAGGCTTTCAGCCATCAATATGTTTGATTAATATCTTGTAATTTACCATATAGAGTGGAAGAGCAGTATTGATGTTTGTTATGGCTGTTTTTCAAAACTGACCAAAGAGAGGAGTTCACAGAGGCACGTGTGTTTTAATAAGACTAACCTTCTCTCACCTCATTGCCTGTTTTATAAAAACAATCAAATAAAAGCACTGAATCCAAGCACATAGAAGTTCATACTAAGTCTACCTGTACCCCAAAAAATTGTAACAGGAAGAATAAAATATAATATAAAAAAATAAGTTGGGTTTAAAAAGTTATCAAAAATAATATAGGGCAGCAAGAAACAAACACTATTCATGAGAATAATACAGTCTAAGGATATTCATAGAATTTGGGGCGCCGGGTGGAAATTAATAACCTGGCTGCTGCAGTTCTCTCTTAAGCATTTTGCTGGTGTTTGAATGTGTTACTCCAGCAGAGGTAGTGTCTTCTAATTATTTAGGCCAGTTGCAGAAAAGGTACTTGCAGGTGCTGCAGACGTTCCATGACTTTCACAGTCGCACACTAGCTAATTAGAATACAACAAACAGGTCAGTAGCATCCACTGCTCCTGGAAATTCTCAGTGTTCATGGATTTCCAGATCTTCAGGAGCAGTGACGGCCACCACATACAAAAAGTGGTGAGGCGGGAGGATGGGAGCGCGTGTTTAAAAAAAGAAAAAAGATTTAACTGAAGCTGCCAGTCGCCTCCTGCGTTAAGCCTCAGTGGTCTTCTTCCTTGTCCCAGCAGGCACTGGGGCAGCATCAGAATCCCTGTACAATCCTTGCGCTGTTCTCATGCTTTGAGAGCAACGTGGGGATTGGGTTGAGCTGGCTGCTTTGATGCTCCAGTCAGAACAGGGAGTCTGTGCTGTTTCTCCAATCTGGGTGTTCAATACAGCACGTTTGGGGAAACCTAAGTGTACATGTGTGTTTGGCCGACCTGAGACGGCCAGCCAAACACACATGCACACTTAGAAGTGCACATAGCACTCCTCCTTCCCTCCCATGCAGGGCATCTGCTGGCTGAAAAACAAAATGATGCTAGAACATCGTTTTATTTTCACCTTACTACGATAGCCTGCTAACCGCCACACACGCTCACTAGTGGTGTTCAAACTTAACAAAGTACCACACTTGACGTTCACAGAGCGTGGCCCTTTTTTTACAATCTAAGCTCACTCTTCATTCACGGTGAGTATCAGAAATGGGAACTACTTCATGCCGCTTGAGTTAATTAATCTCTACGGAACATAAGGGTCTGATCGAAACAATAGTCTTGTTGTATTATGCGACAATTGATCAATAAGATAAACGCACCTGTACTTCACTCCTAGCTGCATGTACCAGCCGCTAATTGCATTCAATTTAACGTATTCCTTTGGTCACACTACCACACGCATGCATCACCCATAGCAAGGTGCATATCTAACCTCCTGCCGCGTTTTTTCTGTGTAAAGAGTTTTACAATATTATGACGCAATTACTCACTGCAATGATTCTTATGACACCATGGTGTGTACTTTTACATTTCCCTCAAGATCCGTCAGAGCATAGAAGACTATAGTTATCAATAGTTATTTATCAGCATCACATTTGACAGAATGAGATCACAAGAGATCAGTATATGTCTTTGTCTTCACAGTCTTTTTACCAATTCTAGTTACAGGTACAGGTATAACCTGCTAATGTGCTAATAGGTGTACTTAAGAAGGGTAAGTGCATTACTTGCCAACGCACGTCACGAAACAGTAACATGCATCACTTTGTCCTGAAGAAAGCCCATCGACCCAACAGGGCACTAAAGGGCTGAAACATGTTGACCACTCACGTTTTTTAAGTAAGTGCTAAAGAACAGTAGCTCTTCGGTTCACGCACCACCTGTCTTTTTTAGCTTTAACCCATCCTCAACACAAGACAGTCAAGGTTGCTAGATGGAGGTAATTTTAAACGCACTTCACTCTCACCCTCACTCTTTCTCATCACTACTGTGAATACCAGTTAGTCTCCCTCCAGGTGAAGGAAAGCATAACTAAGACCCAATGATGATACTTTTCATGTAACTATCCTTGCGGAAAACCAAGATATATTGCACATACAGCTTGAACATGAATAAGGTTTTTTTAAGACCGTTAGAACCCAAGACCCTGACTATAAACAGGACGAGTGATTCATTCTCTTTTGATTACTTACTTGTGTCCCATCCATCTACTTTACTAATTGCTGAGGCCGTTAATATCTGAGATATTTTGTAATATTGCAAGCCAAACAAATGCATGAACTGATGTTCACTAGTGGTGGGGAATGTTGCCCACACTTTTCATAGAATATGACCTAGGTTAAAGCAAAACCAAAATATATGGAGAGGATTTTAGTCTGGTTGTGTGCATCTCTAGCAAAGTGAATCTCCAGGCAATTGTCTGTAGTGTTGAGTGTATGTAGAGGCCAATACCAGTCCTGGAGGATTTAAAAATAGGTGGATTTCAATTAAGCTGCACTTAAGCTGGAGCTATGTTACTCATACTCCCAACAATGCAGAACACATTTATTTTATTTATTTGCTGTATAAGGCCATCGATCATCTCTGGCATAGTAACTCAACTAGGATCTCAGACTGCGCAACTTCAGTTACAAGAGTCAGTTAAATGGGAAAGTAGTCAATCTTCGATTGGGTCCCATGGATGCAAGAAATAAAGGTTTGTTTCTTCTCCATGTGGGGTTGTAGTCTCCAAACATTGTTAAATTATAATCTTGTATTACATTTTTCAACATCGTCCTATAGTTGGCACTGGATGAGTTAATTGGGCCTGTTCTGTAGGATGGGATCTATGGCTAGGTTGCCCGATGTTCCCATAACAGAGCAACGAGACCTACTCCCTATAATTACATTATACAAGAAGCATGTCCTGGAGGAGTTGGGAGTATAGGCTGATCAATGTATTAATGTCTTTTTGAAGGTCAGAATAACAATGATGTATCTCCCTTCTGGGTCAGCCCGGGTTTTTGAGATCCTATAGTGTAGCAATAATCTCAGGACGGTGGAAACATTACATTTCTTGGAGCAGTAAAAGGTCCTTGCCGATGATTCATCTACTTCTGTCCTGCAACTCTAGATCACCTTTCCCACCCAATCGTGTTGCATTTTTATTTAAAAAAAAAAACCAGGAACGGTTAATGTCCTGCAGGAGGGCAATGTCTGCACATCTGCATAAGGTTTTATCACGACTAGAGCCTTTAGCAGGGAGATGACCACGCCAGGGTGACACCAACTTAGATCTAAAGAAACTGAATACCCAACATTTATATTAAACTTGCCAGAGATTTGTGTTGGCTGAGGTAGGACGGAGGATGATGAGATGTGGTGCCTCTTAGAAATAATAATAAGTGAGAGTGGAGAGACTGAGTGGGTGTCTATCACTCTGCTTTGGCTGTGTATAGGCATAGACTCAGATTAGGAGGTTGAACCCCCAAAGCTCCAGGAGAGAGGACCTGCCGGTAGCGGGTCATTGTATTAGGACTATAGTAGGACATCTAAGAAACGAGAAACTAGGACTAGGTGGTGAGGGGAAAGGTGATGAGGGTGGATGCTGGAGAGAAAAGATGCATGTACAACATCAGTGGTTAGATTTACTTTGCTTAAGGTATAGAGAGATGTTAATGGTAATTCAGCAAGATGTATAATTTCTGTGACAAGTTTGTGGATGTAGAGGGTGAAAGATCTAGCCCGAGAGAAGGGTTTGATTAGTGAATGTCTTTTATTTGGCAGATGAGTAAGGGCTGAGAAATCCAGCAGCAACCCATCACAAAAGACACTGCTTGCATCTGACTCTCTACGTATGGGTAAGATGTCTTGTTTATTCTGTTTTAGTAGGGGTTCTAGATCTTTCCCTGTCCATGCCCATAATTTCTACTATGAAAAAATGACAAAAAGTGGGGGAGGGCCCATTTATTGTCAGCAAGGCTAGACCTCTTTAAACTATGAAAATACCAACAAAAAGCCAATACTGACACAACTTAATATTTAACTTTTCACATAATCACTAAATTCACTTGATCACAAGTTTTTCTTTCCCTCTGGTATTTGTAAAAATAACTGTATGAACTTGGCTTCATTTATGTTAAGCTTTAATGTCAGCCATAACACATATGTTGGTTTTTGTATGCATTTTTGAAGTATGTCCTAGTTATGTAAGTTATTGTTTTGTATATCTGTTTGGAAAGGTGTGATATGTTCATGTCTACTACATTGTCTCAATGTGTGTGACAGATATTGGTTGTATTGCACAACTATAACTGATGGGTATGAAAAAATAAAAATAAATAACGTGATTGTGCAAATTTAGAACAAACAAAAACAAGTGCCAGTACTGAACACTATTTGCCTCTTACTAAATTACTGGTACCAATGCAAGTCTGTCACAGGTTCCATGCAACATTAATTTCACCAAAACTTTCTATTTCAAATTCTTTAGCTTATTTTGAAATAAATATTTACACATACAGATGAATGATCCATGAAACAAATACAACAAATACAAAAAAAACATTACTTTACAGTTGCGCTACTACTCGAAAGATGGTGCTTACCTTATTCAAAAGCTAGAGACTGCTCAGTTTGTAGATCAATCCTAAATGTGTCTGAAAGTCAAAAATCAAAAGGAACTCATAAGGCAAATGAATAAGCCTACAACCCGTCAGTCCTACGTCAAAGAATGCAGTCCAAAAGATGGATGGAAGGAAAGCTTACATCGTGGTGTAGTTCATTATCCTTGCGGCTTCGGCTTCAATCATGAAATAAAGATTCTGATGAGATCCATCAATCTATGGGGCAAGCAGGTAGAATCTAATATACCCAGACCGTTTTCAATCATCCATTTATTGACAGCTCAAATTGTGAATAGCACTAGACATACCAGTACGATCTCACAATGTGACATCCAGTTGTTTGGAGGGCATCTTAACAAATTCCCCAATTAATGCCAAGAATCTGAAACAGTAAAGAAGGCTGTGGTTAGAGGAATGCCCACTGTCAACTCCTCTCATGTATTTAGCATGATAGATCCGGCCACTTCAAAACCCGATTGCGTGATTACTCAGGACTGCTTGCCTGCGCCTACATAAAAGCGTCATACTAGCTACTACCCAGAACTAATAGCCAGTGAAACTTGGTTCTTAACCAGATTGTGGACTCGACAACAGGCACGCGCAATAACTACAAACAGGACCACCCGTCTAGGTACAAGGTTGGTTCTAAATTTTCTATAACAAGCCCGGTGGCCACTCCTTTACACCGCCGTCAGCCGA
Organism: Lissotriton vulgaris; assembly: GCF_964263255.1. Classification (NCBI taxonomy): domain Eukaryota; kingdom Metazoa; phylum Chordata; class Amphibia; order Caudata; family Salamandridae; genus Lissotriton; species Lissotriton vulgaris. Next base: position 736,076,724 of record NC_141698.1, read on the forward strand.
TTATACAAATAACACCACTGCCCCCAACAGTGCAAACGCCCAACATGCACTTATCCACCACTAACGTCGCACAAGTGAGGGAGTCCACATCAAAAGTCACAGTTCGGTATAGGAAATCATTATCCAAACTCTTCTGCACTGCCACGTCCCGCAAAGGATTGTGGGTAACTTTGCATTATGGGAAAGGCAGTTTTTTATCCCCTCACCGTTCAGTATAGAAAAACATTATCCGAATTCTTCCGCATTGCCACGTCCCGCAAAGGATTGTGGGTAACTTTGAATCATGGGAAAGGCAGTTTTTTATCCCCTTACTCAAAACTTTATTGAACTAACTTCGGTTAGTATAAAATACACATGCCTGTAGACCACGGTCTTGCCATACTCAGGACTATGCGTTAAAAACACAAATATTCTACAGCGTCGAAACTTGAAAAGAAGGCTGGAATCTGCAACAAATCAGGATTTTTTAGTAAAATAAGGATTTATTTTAAACCGCAGTGTGGTGTGCCACAGGGGATTGTAGGACTGGTAGGTGTCCAATTTCTCACTCTGCGAGGAGAACCCTGTCATTCAAAATGGTTTGAAATGCGTTGTTCATCTCTTTACTCAATCTGGTAGCAGAGCGCGTTGTTGTTTGGCTGCGTGCGTAGTGTTCCCCTTTGGGTTTTGCCTTTCTAAAAAACTGTAAATGAATGAGGCTTAACCTTCTGGTGAACTTGATAAGTCTGTGTAGTGGGTTATGTGTCAGGAATGAATGTTGAATGGATGAAAGAGCAAATTGAGTGGGTGTGGTGTCTATTGAGTAGTAGCGCAACTGTGAAGTAATGGTTTTTTGTGTTCATTGTATTCGTTTCATGGATTATTCATCTGTATGTGTAAATATTTATTGCAAAAAAAGCTAAATAATTTAAAATAAAAAGTTTTGGTGAAATTGATGTTGCATGGAACCTGTGACAGACTTGCATTGGTACCAGTAATTTAGTAAGAGGCAAATAGTGTTCAGTACTGGCACTTGTTTTTGTTTATTCTATATTGACTCAGCCTTACTGAGTAGAGTGAAGGCTCTTCGTTGTTCCTTGATCATGATGCGAATTTAGAGCCATGATCAGCAAACAAAGTTATCAATTAAGTTGTGTCAGTATTGGCTTTTTGGTGGTATTTTCATAATTTCTACTAAGTGGATCAGCCCTGTTCTGTCTGAACATTTGTGTGATGCTCTATTATCTTTCATGTGGTGATGTTTAGTAGTATGCTTGGTGAGGCAGGTTCACACTGACAGTATCAATAATCAAGTGAGAATTTCATGTCTGTAGATTTCAGGCTGTCCAGAAAATTTCCAAGGTCTCCAGGTTCTGTGAGCATTTGCCTTCTATGGTAATCTACATTGTTGAAGGCCATACTAAATTTCCAAATTTTGTTCTCAGAGCGACAAATTCATATGAAAGTTTACAGATCTGTGTACCATGAGGTGAGCCCGCACAAATGGACCATTTGCCCAAGATGCTTTCATTATTTGTCATTCTTCTTGGTGCCTTAGGAAGTAGGCAATGATGGGTCTCAGATGAGTATCATTGATGGCATGACTGATCTGGATAAAACTATAGTTTCAGGAAGAATTCTATGCCGGTGAGCTAATGCTTTAATCTTTCCAGGAAGCCCTCCATATTATTCTTCTCTAATTTTCAGTCACTCTATAAAATTGTACATTGTCATGCCATGCTCTATCTTTCAAGTCTGTATCTTTCTTTAGTACGTGCCATATAATCTGCCACCAGTGACGGGCAGTATTCATGCAGTATTCGCGATCCTCAATATATTTGTCAATAATGGCTGCTATGTTCTGAAATGTGGCAATACTGATTTTTGTTGATTTGATTTCTGATGTCAGGTTTGCTATTTTGCCATCAGTAGACACCCGTATACACACTTTGGGACTGTGCGGAGGTTGGAAGTAATCCCCTCCTGTGGGAATTAGACTACCTCCCATACGGATTGCTTATGAATTGTGTTTTTAGCAACTGATTTATGAATCTATAGGTAGGAAGGAATCCTGAATTAGTGATGATCATTTTGTTTATGCTTTTTCCTAAATTAATTCTTTAGAAAAGATGAAGAATCTTTCTGAAAGTTTAGTTTGGAGTTGGTTCATAAGTACTAAAAATATAAAAAGAAATACGTCTAGGGACTGAGTACCCATATGCAGGGACTCATTTATGGTTTTACCTACAGAAAACTCCTATGATTGATTCCCACACCTCAGTCTTTTTTTCATTCTCAAATGTTATTGCCCAGATGTGGTGGGATGATCAGGGCAAACCCCTATTGTCTGTGGATACTTATAGAAAGTTGGCATTTTTTTTGTCCTCAACATCTGGTGCCTGCAGCCTTTATCCTAGGTCCCATGACTAGGTGTTGCTGCCAGTGGGTATATGTGCATTGCTCCCAAACAGTGAGACAAAGGGGGGATAGGTGTTGGCAGGATGGGCATTCTCTGACTTGATAGGGAGTGGAGCTGTCACCTACCACACTTGCACCTCACAAAGACTGTGCACATAAACAAAGGGTTTAACTTTGGCCTTTTGTGCCCCCAGACATGCTGGGGCTGAGCCAAGCAGACAATAAATTCCAAGCACCTTTGGGGGTGGAAACCTCTAGAAGCTTTTCCTACTTCAAAGCTGGCACCATGTATATTGGACCCTTAGACCCAACTCTTCAGTACGCCTCTGGATTTGTGGATACCACTGAAGACTGCTGTGATGCCCTGCTGCCAGACGGACTGCTACTCTGCTGCGCTGCTACTCTGCTACCTACTTGCTGAGATGGAAGACTGGACCTGCATCCTTCATCTTAGGCTGAAGGTCCTCCAAGAGTCAGCTGAGTGTCCTCCTGTTCTATGTTACAGGGACAAAACAAGCCTTAGAGTCCTCCTGGCTTCTGCCCAACTGACCTGCTACCTGAACCTGCAACTGGACCTGCCGAGCCCTGATGGCCGCTGCTGGAGTGAGTTCCTGATCCCCAGAAAGTGCCCCTCAGGCCCTGAACCCTTGATGTGCCATCAGTTGAGCCCCCCTTCAATGAAAGGATAAATCCTGAAGGTTTTGGCTCTTAACGACTGGGAGAAAGCCTGATTCCACCAGGATCTTGCCACCCACACCACCAGTCAACATGAAGGTCCAGGGTACTTGACTTTTCACTACAGAGCGTTAGCCAGTGGCGCCTGGCCTGAACTTTGCGCTAGAGCATTGATCGCTCATGGTGACACCCAACGCGAATCTCCAACAACGACCATCTGTGAAGCCTAACAGGATCTTCGCAATACAACAAAGACCATCCGCAACACTCTCTCTGCTCCTCCTGGCCCTCTCCACCATAAACTGAAATCTTCACGCTGGATCTTTGGATGTAACTTTTTCAGCAGGACTAACATGGTCCCTGTATCCATCCTGTGCTTCATCGCAGTTGCAGTGAACTTGTGACTTTCACTCGGTTTCACACAACCAGATACCAGCAAGTGGCACTTTGTGCTTTTAGGTGCTATACTTGAAAATCTTCAAAGTTGGTAATCTCTGGATTTTTGTTGTTTTGGTCTCAAATAATTTATTTATTTCTACTCATCTTCTTGCCTCACCCTCCATGCAGTCAGCCATGCACTGCTTCTGGTGGAGCATCAAGGTACCCATCAGGAAAGAAGTGGTTATGCATTATTTATCACCTTGAGCCGTTTGTGGAGGTGGCTGAACCATAATTAAGACTGGAGAGAGGGTAGCTATTTTCGAGGCCTCTCCTAGGGCTGATGCCAGAGTGGACATCTCCTGCATCTTATGCTTTGGGTACTCCTTGGCTGGGAGAGTTGACAAACTATTTCTGCTTTGACCGATATCAGTGTCTGCGCCTCATTCTCTATGTTAGCTTCAGGACTGTTGTCCTTCATAACCCCATTCTGTCCTAGTCCATTCTTCTAGTGCTTTTACCACTGTAGTTACATCTTCCTGGCTGCTACACAGCCACTTCCTCCATCTCTTTTAGCATCAAATTCTCTTCCCCTCCTTTCTTTTCTTCAGCATGACCTCATCTGCATGCTGCAGATATCAACTCCTCCAAATTAACTAACGTTCCATCTCATAACTCATATGGTTGTAAATGTAAATGTAAATTGATACTTGTATAGCGCACTACTCACCCGCAAGGGTCTCAAGGCGCTTGTACGAATACCGCTGTGGAACCCATCCTGGCTTTCCCTGTGAGGCGTCCACTCCTGGGCACCCCCAAGGTGGAGGCCAGGCATCCTTAGCGTTGTGGGGGCCGTTGTGGAGATTAAGCAAGCTATTGCCCAGAGTTGCAGAGTGGGACTCCATAATTGGAATAGGTACCGAGGCGAGAATTATCAGGTCCGTGGAATTTTGAGCCCAAGACCCGCCGAGGCGGGGAATTGAACCCTGGTCCCGGGCTAGACCTCTGCATCAGGTTGCCAAACCTATTGCTGTGAAAGATGTGCTAGGTCACCTGACAGCTCTTACTGCCAGGTTATCTGACAGCCGAATCTTGAAAATATCGGATTTATTCCAGATTTGAAATTTCTGCATATTTTCTGCATTTTCTCTAGCCTCTACACTGCACCCAGCCATCCGAACGTGATTGGGGTTCATGTGCCACTCTATCCAATTCACAAACCGTACAGCGCAATGAAGTAAACTTCAATGACTGCTGCACACTGGCTAGGAAAGATGTGAGCAATGGAAAATGATGCATCGCGCCTGGATTGCCTGCAGCATTAAGAAAGAGGAGAGAGGGCATTTATCAGGTATTTGTATCTGCAGTGGGTCAATTTCAGTTCCAGGGTTATCCTGATTTATCATTGAACTGGTGAGCGAATACCATTCTCTAGTCCGAAAATACTCATTCCCTTCCAATCGATTATGTACTTAACATTTGTTCTAGAAATGTTCGATGTTATGGTGTTATTAATATCATGGAGGAAATAGAAAAGGTATGTATTTTTTTATTGGTCAGCCCTAAAGTCTAATTACTCTACAGTCGAAATTTGTTTACCTCACTCGGCTAAAACACGAAGAACTTGGTAATCATTAGATGAACCGATCAAGACATGATACAGCCTCGAAAGTCCTGAAAATAAAACACAAACTCGTGTTTACGTCGATCGTAGACTGAATATGAAAGCCAGAGCTCAACCACTGAGTCTGCGTGGGGTCAGCTGGGCAGATTGCTCATACGATTTCCATTGCTTTGTTTGTGTGTTCCTTGCCATTTGGTGCAAGATCCCGTGGGTGGCAAGTGCATCCTCCTACAGTACCACCCATTGGTGCTGATGGAATCCATCAGTCTGGTTCAGTTGCATCCTTCTTGGCAAGGTCATCTGATTGTTTACTAAACATTTGCACCATGCATTGTTCTCCAAAAAACATATATTGCACAAATGAGATTATTCTGAGATTGTTAAACATCTAATCACTCCATCGGTATGGAAACAAGATAAAGGCAATAAATGTTTAGGGTCTGATTCACTAAGCTCTTTTACAGTTGCACCTCTTTTGCTGAGTAAAATCACTGGTATTTTTGCGACTGCAAAATGCTTTTTTTTAGTAAACCCTTTACCTATGCCTTTTCAATTTACTATAGTGGTTTTGTGACACATTTAGAAGTGGGTGTGCAAAGGGCATTCACTCCTAATTCTGGTTTGCAATGGCATGTATCATTGGTTTGTGACCGCACCTGCAGTACTAAACTGTTGATCCGATACTGACTAACAAGTTGGTTTGGTACCTGATTTGCAAAGGGGACATTGACCCCGAGCTAGAACTTCCCCTTTGAGAGTCATGTTGTGTGGCCTCATGGGGGGTGGGGGTGAGCAGACAAAGGTCCAGGGGACAACTGCATTTTCTGACAATGTTTTTCAAAATGGGGAAAAAAAGAAAAACTTTTCCTTTAAGGGACAATGGACGATTACAAAAAAAAAATCAATATGGGAATGCAAATGAAAGGACACCATCTCTGTGTTCCTACCCAACTGAAGGAAGTCATACATAGCGAAATGCCTATTTAAAGTTCATAAGGAAGTAGCGTCTTGGTCCCAGAGGTGAACCAGGAAGAATTCAGTGCTGTTGGGGCCTGCACTCCTTGTTATGACTGCATATACCACATGAAATCCACCCACACTTGAAGAGGAAATCTTTTTTTTCGAGTTTCCATTAGTATGTAGTTGACCACGTCTTAAATACACAGAGGTGACACTCACCTTAAGGTGATACATTAAGCTGTATGACTTGCAATTGAATTGGTCACCAACATGTCATGCAATGCTTTGATGTGTTTTTAGATGGTTTACTATATACATTAATATGGAGTGCTGTACAGGATCAAATGAAAGCATACAGTCAACATTTGATAGGGGTGGGTGCTGGTTATTACATTGCTACTACATTGTGAGGTGTTACCTGCAGTTTGACAATAATCCAGAGGACCACAGGGGCTTCAAGTCTGTTGGGACCTGGTGCAAGCATACACTTTCCTGACACTTGAATAATTATTGCCTGGACTACCATGTATCAGATTCACTTCCCTCTTCTTAAATCATTTTGATAGATGATGCCCTAGAATACTAGGGCGTTCTCGATAGTGTACTCCTGCTACTGGTGACTTAATATACTGGTGAGATACTTTCATGTCTGTACTGCCATTCATATTCTGTCTGTCTTTTGCATTTGTTGTTCTGTTGCATATATTTCTAGAGCGCACGTTAACCAAGTGGTTTCATGGTGCTAAGGTAACAAAAACATAGCACGTGGCTGATCGTTACTCTTATGCTAGCCTGAATTGGCAAGTCTTTAGGAGTTTTTCTGACATAGTATAACAGGGGGTGGACCTGATTACAGGTTAAAGAGCGTTCCTGATGTGGGGGGGAGCTACCGAAAATCTGGAACCATCTAGTCTTCTTTTTTTAAAAGTAAGAATGGTGATAAGATGTGAATGCATAGATCCCAGATTGTGATTGCGGGTGTATTTTTGTATGGGAGCTTAGATAAAGACAGAACTACCAGTTTGAAGTGATTTGAAAATAAGGCACACTGCCCTACAGGTAGAGCGCTGATCTATGGGCAGCCAGTGCAGTTTCCTCAGCAGGGGGGGGAGGGGCGGGATAATATAATAGTTGTGGGTGTTGATACAATAGCCTAGCTGCCTGATTTTGGACCACTTGAAGTCTGTGATTCAAACACTTAGGAAGGCCTAAGTAGAGGGAGTTAGCATAATCTGACATTGAGATGACCAATGCAATGACAGCCTGAGTGAGAGCCTTGAAGGAAAGGAGTTTACTGATGTTTCTGATTTTAAAGAGCTGTAAAACACAGGAAGAGATTACAGGCCCTAATTGAGGTTTCCAGGACAGATGAACATTAATCATTACTCCGAGGCTCTTAACTGATTTCTTGGGCAGAGGAGGAGAGCCTATTGTGAAAGGCCAAAATTTGGACCTCCATGGGTCCTGTTTATTTCTGGTGATGACAATCTATGTCTTATCAGAATTAAGTTTAAGTTAATTGTCATTCATCCAATCACAGATAAATAACATCAGGTTTTGAAAACAAGTTTCGCATTCCAGGGAGTTGTCTATGATGAAGATCAATTGCAAATCATCCACATAATTGTTAAGATTTACCTTTTTTTGGTTCAAGGAATGCACCAGCTGATGAATATATAGATTAAAGAGGTAGGGGGACCAGGAGGATCCCCCGAGGAACACCACAAGTCAACCTCACCTTAGGGGAGCAGAAGGCAGAGAGCTTAAACGCCTGGGACCCGTCCTTCAGGAATCACATAATCCAGTCCGCGCAGTCCACGAGCATATAGTGTTTGACTGTATTAAAAGCTGTCAAGAGATCAAGAAGCACAAATGCCTGGGTGGTATCCCTGTTAGCTGTCTCATGTAGGTCATCCACCACTGAGAGAATGACTGTCTCAGTAAAGTGGTCTGGATGAAAGCCCGGTTGATGGGGATCAAGAAAATTATGTGCCTCCACGAAAGAGCATATGCATCCTGCTACATGAGCCTCGAGTACCTTTGCCAGATAAGGAAGCAAAGATATTGGGCCATAGTTTTTGAAGATAGATGGAACATCTGCAACTTTCTTCAGTAGAGGAACCACTATCACCTCTTTAAAAGAGCTGGGAACCCAGCCACAGCTCAAGGAATAGTTGAGAAGGGATAGGACTAAATCAGGGAAGCGAGAGAAAATTGTTTTTAGAATCTGTGGGGGGAGGCAGGGATTGTTTTGAGAGACTTATTTTACTTTGGTCAATAGGTCCTCAAGATGTGCCTTGCTGATGGTGGGTAGAACATTGTGTCTGAGTTGTAGTCTGTGATAGATGTGGGCGTAAGAAAAGGATTAGAAGGAATGTTGGCTTTAATGTTAGTAATCTTATGATTAAAAAATGAGTTCAGGGCCTCGCATAAATCCTGAGTGAGAGTGATTGTGGGAGTCACTCTGCCAGGAGTAAACCATTGGTCACAACGTTGAACTTTTCCTTAAATTTGTGAGTGGATTTAGTCATTTTGTCTGGAAAAAGGCCTAATTAGCTTGTATGCTGAGCCTTTTGTACTGTATATGAAGTGACAGCTAGGCTGCTTTTTTAATCTGCATTTGCAGAGCAGTTTTCCCACCAATTGTGTTCAGCACGATGCAGTAGAAGTTGTACTGACTTTAAGTCATTTGAGAACCATTTTGATGTGTTGTGACGCCAAGGTGGTCGGTCTCTCCAAAGAGGAGCATGAATATCGTATGCTTCTGTCAACCATTTTAGGATTCCATCCTGAAGTGTGTCAGACCTGCCATTTGTGTCAGGCAAGGATTTTGCCATGGAGCTACAAAAGGAATTAATATTAGCATGGGCCCACTTTCTAGATAAACTGCCAGAGCCAAATTGAGGCTTGGACAGGGTCACATCAATGGTTAGAAAGGTCATTAGGGATTGGTCTGACCATGTGTATGGCAGTCCAGGCCTGATCCAAAATGTGGCCCTTATTATGTGTCGGTGAGGACACATGTTCAGTAAAGTTTAAGCTGCAAAGCAGGGCAGTGAAATCTAGAAATAATTGGCTGCTGGTGTCCTCATTTGCCTAATACACTCAATTACTAGCGGGGAGATCTGTTCCGCTAGCGACTGAGAGAAATGGGCCATATAACCCGGGGGCCTATATACTAAATTGAAATATTAAGGGTGAGGTTGAAGAGTCAAGTTTGATTATGAGGCTACCTGTCACTGGAATGTCTATTAGTGCAAGGCTAGAGAACTGAAAGTGCTCCATGTTAATAGCTGCTACAACACTTAATTTTGCTAGGGGGAGCCATGAGGAAAAAGGATACAATAGCTTTACTGGAGGCTCGGCAAGAATATCAGGAGTTGACTCAGCTGTTAACCAAGTCTCAGTTAGGAATAAAATGTCTGGGCTATCAGAGTCCAACAGGTCGAAATGTTTGAGTTGATGTTTGGCCATGTACCTGGTATTCACGTAAAAGATCCAAAGCTGATTGGGGAGAGGCTGGCTCCCTGTGGGATCAGTAAAGGAGGGTATGACTGGTTCTTGCTATGGCTTTAGCTGATTTGCTTCAATCAAACTTATTGGATTAAGGGAATAAACCATTTGAGGAGTTCACATTCCATGCTTGTTGAAACACAAGAGCCTTCTATTAAATTGCTTTTTCATTTGTTAAAGTGCTTAATGCTACATCATTCTATTCAGCAAAACAAAAAACAACAGCTTCCTGCCTGCATGTGTTTTTGATATGCTGAGGGGGTTTTGTGATATTTATAATATAGATAAATGGAATTGAATATTTTCAGCTCGCTCTTAATTTAATAGAAAGGGTAACTGCCCTTCATGTTCAACTTTCTGCTAGATGTTTTATTAATGGCAGTTCTTTTCTGTTTTTTAATTGGTTTAGGGGAACAAGTAAGGGTGGAGTTGACATTTATACTCCCTTCAATTTTTACTAGTCAAAGAACCTTTACTTTGCCTACTTTGGGATTCAAACGAAAAGAATGCTACTTGTTTTGAGAAACTTGTTTTCAAAACCTCTGCGGTAGTTCTTTTGTTTACAAGTGAACCTGATAGCTTTGTTTTGAATATTCTAAATATAATGAATACCTATGCTAAAGTGTCTGGTTATACACTTAGGAATAATAAAAGCTTTTTTGCCTTTAAATGCTCATTAACATTTTTGGCATTTTATTTCACAATTCTATCAAGAATACTATCAGGATTGATTGTGGCAATATATGATTTAAAATGAAAGATAATATTGATAAATGGTCATCATTACATTTAAACTAGTGGGAAAAACAGAATCTATAAACATGGCCTTTATTTCCCACAAACTTTATATATTATCTATGCTCCCCCTGAAGTTTCCATTACCATTTGCACAAATCTAGATAGTATGGTATCTATCTTTGCATGAAATAACAAATAACAGTAACGCAAATGGAGGTATGATCTTTCCAGATTTATGCTGTTATCATACATAATTTTAATTATACAAGTCTTTATAAAGTTTCAGGGAATATATCATATGTCTTTTCCTAGATCCAATTTGAGCAGAATAGGAATAAACCTTCTTTTTCCAAACATATTAAATATTTCTAATTCTTGTGTGCATATTAAATTCTCATCAATACTCAAAGTATGTAAATTTACACTTCTTGAATTACCTGGTAAATGCCCAGACAGAAAAGGGGAAAGTGGAATTGAAGTAAAAACTGCAAAAGAAAGAAAATTCACATAGCAGACATAGAAAAGAGGTGAAAGTTATGAGACAAACAAGAAGAGATGGATACCATAGGGACTGAGGATTATACAAGTCGTCTTAGCTTCTGCAAGGAAAGGGAAGCACTGAGACATTATTGTGCTTTTAGGAAAAGTTAATTACAAATTTCCACTCATATTTGCCTGTGTCCATTACAAGGGACATCACAGTGGAATGAACTACGGAAAAGTTCCCATGAAAGAAAAGTACAACAACTATGAATTCAGACTGTTACATCTGGAAAAAAGAAAAAAATACCATGTTGCGTAAGAACTCTTTCTTTATAAATTCAATGAATGTTGAATACCACGATTTTCTCTGCACTGTAGAAAAATAATTTTTTGAATTTTTTTTCTGCATCCATCTGCTGTTTTATTGAACCAAACCAGACCCACATAACCTGGGCCCCCCCCCAAACTGGAAGTGAAAAGCCTTAGGGTCATATTGGACAAAGATCTTACTGTGACCTCCCAGGCAAAGAAAGTTGCAGCCACATGTTTCGGCCTCCTCAGACAGCTGAGGAAGACGCTGAAGTGACTCCTTATGGAAACAAGTAGAATAGAGGTCCAGGGCCTCATATAATGTCGCTTAGACTATGGCAATTCTCTCCTTAATGGCAGCCATCCTTAACTAATGCACATGAAAAGCACTGGTGTTGATGATTAAGTGCCGGTGTTGAGCATTGGAAACCACTGGCTCAAATTAAGCGGTGGTTGCCAGGGGTCACAGTTGCGACCCCTGGTTTCCCCCATGTGACTTCCGGTACTGTCCTCGCGACTCCTGAAGTCCAGCTGCAAATGGCAGCAGGAGGAACAGAGTCAGCTGGACATTTTCACCTGAAAATAAAAGCAGCTTTGGGATTTCTAGACTGCTGTAGCTGGGTACAAGTAATAGATGCAATTTACTTCAGTTTGTCCCATCAGCTTAGGCTTTGCTTAAAGTGTTGTCTAGCATCACACCTTCAAGGCCTCTCACACCCAACACTCCACCAGGCAGTAACATACTTCACCTACAGGCTCCGGGAGTACCGGGCAGCATTGAGAAGGAGCTTCCTGAGTTGCTATCATAAACTTTGGCAGAAAGTTAGATGTTGATCCATAAAGAGTGTTTTTTGTGACTTTAAGTAAATCTGTTCAGAATGTTGTGAGTAATTAAGGCTCAAAACCTTTATATATATCATGCCGCAGAAACTTGTGGACCCAACAGATCTCATGCTGAGATCTGATTCACTGCCAACACATCAACCAAGATGTGGAAGCAGCCATTTTAGGTCTCCGGACTCAGTAGTGAGTCCTACAAAAAATGATATCAAATGACATAAGGGAGCAGTGTAGAAATACACTGACTCCCAAGACCTGGTGGGTGGGGGGTCCCTCAGACAAAATTATATATTTTTTTGTCACAAATCTGTTGCGGATCCATCATAAAAAGTAAGGGAATAGGGAAATGCAGGTCCCCATCCTGTACCTCAATCGGCCCCATGGCCAAATTCCATTATTTAGGGGAGGGGCTTGATATCCTCTCCTTGATCGTTAATAGACCCCATTCCTCGGGATGACCTTAAAGTGAAGGAGAGTGAGGTGTGCTGCTCACTTCCACAAGCCTGTAAAGGCCCCTGGGACCCCATTCCCCAGGGCTTGCTTAAGTACTGTGTTCTGGGGAGTCCACCCCTGGGACATAGTAGTTTCCATGCCCGCAACAGCTTGGGAAGGGAAACATATATCTACTCCAACCTGGAGGGAGCATTTTTAAAGCTCTTGCCGGGTGGGTGCAGAAATGTTTTCCCTGCTTGCAGGGAAGGCATGTCTGCATTAACTCGGCAGGGGGTTCAAAAATTCTCACATTGGGAAGGAGCAGACTTTTGTTTCTCCACCCACATCCTTGCAGGCAGGGAAACTCACATTGCTCCTGCCCAGCGAGGCCAAACAAAAACAGCAGCTCACTGTTGGCTCCCAAAGGACTGGTGATGGTTGTATTCTGGGGCAGTAATGGCCCTGGGGCTCCCCTGGACCTACTGTTTGGTCGGTAATGGTAATGGTAATGGTAAAAGTACTTATAGAGCGCTGACATTCATCCTGAGAGGATATCATGGCGCTAAAATTAACAGTGTACGTGTAACAGGTGGTTGTTAACGGTAATATTGTGGTTTATTGGGTCTTAGGGAACAGTGTTGTTTTAAGTTTTTTCCTAAAGGCAAGATGGTCGTCTGTGAGTCTCAAATCTGTCGGTAAATTGTTCCACAGATTAGCTGCTAAGTGTGAGAAGGTACGGCCTCCCATCCTAGCCTTCCTTATTCTAGTGGTTGTTGCTCTTGCTGTGTATTGGGAGCGAAGATTTCTAAGTGGAACATAGAAGTTGATTCTGTTTTTTAGGATGGTTGGACCTGTTTTGTGCAATGCTTTGTGGGTGAGGCATAGTATTTTAAATGTGGCTCTTTCTCTCATTGGCAACCAGTGTAATGCTCTCAGACAGCTTGTAGCAGAGTCGTATTTTCTTTTATTACAAACGGCTTTTGCTGCCGCATTCTGAACAAGCTGTAATTTAGAGAATAGGTAATCTGCCATGCCAACGAAAAGGGAATTCCCATAGTCAAGTCTACTGATTAATAGTGACTGAACTAGGATCTTTCTACATTCCAGAGGAATCCATGGGAACACTCTTCGAAACATTTTCAGTAATGCAAAGCTTTTACCACAGATAGTTATCACGTGGTTGTTCATTGACAATTTATTGTCGATGTAGATTCCCAAGTTCCTTGCTATCTGGGTAGGTTTGGGGGGGGCACCAAGAATGTTGGGCCACCATGTGTCATCCCAAAGTTGTTGGGATCCACCAAACAGTAAAATCTCCGATTTATCGGCATTTAATTTCAGGCAGTGATTATGCATCCATCTGGATAGTTCAGAAAGACAGTTTAGTAGTCTGTTTTTGGGATCTTCTTCCCCATCTAAGGCAATCATTAGTTGTGTATCATCGGCGTAAGAGCAGATGTTAACGCCCCACTTTTTGCCGATCTTGGCCAGTGATGATACATAAACATTAAATAATGTTGGACTTAATGATGCCCCCTGTGGTACACCATACTTGATCTTACTGGGTGTGGAGTTGTAGCTGCCTAATCGGACAGATTGTGATCTGTCTGTTAAAAAAGACTCCAGCCAGGTCAGGGCTTTTCCCTGCAATCCTTTTGCGGCTAACATTTGCATCATGAGGTTGTGAGATACGGTGTCAAAAGCCGCTGATAAATCTAACAATATCAGGGCCACCGTTTTACCTTCATCAACCTGGCTTCTGATGTCGTCCAGTACTGCCAATAAAGTTGTGTCTGTACTGTTGTTTGACCTGAAGCCCGTCTGCGAGACGTCGAGCAGGTCATTGATTTCCAGATAGTTTGCTAACTGTTTGTTCACTAATTTTTCCAGTACCTTTGAAAGGTATGGCAACTGCGAGATGGGCCGATAGTTGGCGGGGTTGTTTATGTCCGAACCAGCTTTTTTAAGTAAGGGAGTCACTACTGCTGTCTTCCAGATAACTGGAAATTCCGCTTGGTCTAATGACTGATTTAATGCTTGCGTCACTATTGGACCAATTGAGGGGATTAGTTGTCGAAAGATGTAATGTGGGCATGGGTCCAATGGTGAGCCCGATTTAATTTCTGACATGGTTTTAATTACTTCTTCCTCTGAAAAAGTCCAGGCGTCCAGGTCGGTGCCCTGGGTGGACGCCTGGACTCCCACACACAAGCACCACAGGCCCAGGGGATAGTGTTCCCAGGCCGGCGCAGGGAGGGGGGCTGGTGATGTGAACCACCCCTTTAAAATATGTTTTGGCCAAGGGGGATGGGCCTCCCAGGGCCACTGTTGGCTTAGGAGGGTGCTGCAGGCCCCCCTCCCCTGAAAGGCCTCTGGTGATGGAGTCCCAGTAGCCTCTTGTAGCTCCAAGAGTGGGACTGTGCACCCCTTCCCTTTAGAAAACAACAAAGGGACGAGTTGATGGGTCCCTAGGGCCGGAAGTGCTTTGGGGAGGGGCGCTGCGCCAATGGGTTTTGCCAACTCCATGCTCCACATGGCCAAAGGATATGCAGGTGAGAGTTGACAGTCCACGTGGGTTGAATGCAGGCAGGGTGCTGGCCTTAGTACTAAACTATTACTTTACATTAGAAAAGCACCTATCAATCAATCAATCAATCACGGCATTTATAAAGCGCGCTACTCACCCGGGAGGGTCTCAAGGCGCTGGGGGAGAGGGGTATGTTACTGCTCGAACAGCCAGGTCTTGAGCTGCTTCCTGAAGGAGAGATGGTCTTGGGTTCGCCGAAGGTGGGTGGGGAGGGAGTTCCAAGTCTTGGCTGCCAGGTAGGAGAAGGATCTTCCTCCGGCGGTGGCTCTGCGGATGCGTGGTATGGTGGCGAGTGCGTGGCTGGTCGATCGTAGCTGGCGGGTGGTTGTGTAGAAGGTCATGCGGTCGTTGAGGTACTTGGAGCCCAGGTCGTGGAGAGCCTTGTGTGCGTGGGTGAGGAGTCTGAATGTGATTCTCTTGCTGACGGGGAGCCAGTGCAGGTCTCTCAGGTGTCCGGTGATGTGGCTATGTCGAGGGATGTCCAGGATGAGTCGTGCGGAGGCGATCTGGATGCGTTGGAGTCTTTTTTAGAGTTTGGCTGTGGTTCCGGCGTAGAGGGTGTTCCCATAGTCCAGTCGGCTGGTGACGAGTGCCTGGGTGACGGTCTTCCTTGTTTCAGTGGGGATCCATCTGAAGATCTTGCGGAACATGCGCAGAGTGTTGAAGCACAAGGATGATACGGCGTTTACTTGTCTGGTCATTGACAGGGAGGAGTCCAGGATGAAGCCCAGGTTGCGTGCGTGGTCCGTTGGTTTGGGAGCGGTGCCCAGGGCCGGGGGCCACCAGGAGTCGTCCCAGGTGGAGGGTGATATTCCCAGGATGAGGACTTCCGTCTTGTCTGAGTTCAGTTTAAGGCGGCTGTTCCTCATCCAGTCGGCGACGTCTTTCATCCCTTCGTGTAGGTTGGCACTGGCGGTGGTGGGGTCATTGGTGAGGATGAGCTGGGTGTCGTCGGCGTAGGAGATGATGTTGAGGTTGTGTTGGCGTGCGATGGCTGCGAGGGGGCTCATGTAGATGTTGAAGAGGGTTGGACTGAGTGAAGATCCTTGTGGTACACCGCAGATTACTTCGGTGGCCTCGGATCTGAACGGAGGGAGGCGGACTCTCTGGGTTCTCCCGGTGCGGAACGAGATGATCCACTCCAGCGCTTTCTCTCGGATTCCGATGTTGCTGAGGCGCTTCACTAGGGTGCGGTGGCAGACAGTGTCGAATGCCGCAGAGAGGTCCAGGAGGATGAGGGCCGCTGTTTCCCCGTTGTCGATCAGTGTTCTGATGTCGTCGGTGGTGCGATTAGGGCGGTCTCGGTGCTGTGGTTGGCCCGAAAACCGGACTGCGAGGGGTCGAGGGATCCGTTTGTCTCGAGGAAGGCGGCAAGCTGTTTGTTGACGATCTTCTCGATGACTTTGGCCGGAAAAGGAAGGAGGGAGATGGGACGGTAGTTTTTGAGGTCGGTGGGGTCCGCCGTTGGTTTCTTCAGGAGGGCGGTCAGCTCGGCGTGCTTCCAGCTCTCCGGGAAGGTGGCGGTGTGGGAGGAGGAGTTGATGGTGTCTCAGAGATGGGGTGCGATGATGGCGTCGGCTTTGTTGAAGACCTGGTGTGGGCACGGGTCGGTTGGTGATCCGGAGTGGATGGAGTTCATCATGCGGGTGATGTCTTCGGTGTTGGCGGGTGTTGGTTCGGTGGTAGGGTGCGTGGTCTGTGCGCCGAAGCTGTTGTGTATGGCGGCGATCTTGCGTTGGAAGAACGAGGCGAGTGAGTTGCAGAGGTCTTTCGACGGAGTGATGTCGTTGTTTCCGGCGCTGGGGTTGGAGAACTCTTTGACGATGCTGAAGAGTTCCTTGCTGTCGTGGGCGTTGTTGTCCAGTCGTTCCTTGAGTGCCGTTTTCTTGGTGGCGTGGATCAGCTGATGGAAATTCACTGGAAAGAAATTCACTGGAAAAAAACTAATGTTGAGTTAACGATTCAGTGACAACGTACCGTTTTAAATGTAAGCACACTTGATGGGCTTGGATTGTAGTGTAGTTCCTATATTCCCAATAGGCTCTGCGCATTGGAATAATATATTCAGCAGTGTAGACGTAGGACTGAGGTCGACTAGGTCTCTACTGACTATATTAGACTTAAGGTTTGCCAGCTAGCTCAGAGGTCACTAGAAACTTTCTCGAATAAACGAGGAGTTTAACCTCCCTGGATAGACAAGAAGGGATTAGCTTCTGACAACCATATAACATGACAACTTTGCTCCCTCAGAATAAGAGTGTATCTCTAGAGTCGTGTGAAAACAATAGACAGCTATTTCATTCAGTCAATCGTACGTACTTAATTTCACCAGAGTGCAGAGACAAGAGAGACGGGCGTTTTCAATAAAAGGTGTAATTTATTGAGCAGTCTTCTTTCTCCTGCAAGAGAAATGAATTGCAATAATTGCAATACTTAATGTAAAGTAAAGTGCGTACAGCAAAAGGAGTATTATAAAATAATACTGTAAAAGCATTGATATGGTTTCTTAGCCATAAGATACTTTAAAATGGATAAAATATATACATACATATATACATTGACTAATCGTACTCAACTGGTGCTTCTAACTACGCCTACCCCGGTGTACCTGACCTAAGCCTAATACGTGGCAAGGAGTAAGTAAGTAGCAGTTTAAGTTAAGTTGGTTTTGCCAAGAATCTGACTAAAGAATTCTCTTTAAGGATTTAGTCAGCTCCGTACCTGGGTAATAGAATGCAGGAGGTCTGGTATCTCTCTTTCAGGACTCGATATCCCAGCAGCCCCCGAAGGCGGCTGAGAACACCGGAGCTGGATTTCTCGGCAGGAGAAAAGACAGCGTCTCTCTCAGTGCGTCAAAATGGAGGGGCAGCGTCCGTGGGCTCTCGCATCAGCTGGGCTCTCGGGCAAGTAGATAGCTGCTCCGCTCCAAAACCACCACCGTGTGTTTGCTTAAGGCAACGTTGGTATATTTATACCTAAAAGGTGCCGAGTTTGACGTAAGGTTTGGACATAAGACATCAATAAAGATGTCACTAAGAACTGACTGTTCCTTTAGTGTTCGCAGGAGTTCAATGACAAATCAAAACAAAAGCAAATGGGGATTTCCCAGGTTGCTGGAGGTTTGGTGTGTCGAAAAGCTCGTTGTGCTCTCTAGGAATCTAAGGAAGTAGCTTTGCCGTGCTTTGGACTGCAAGGGGTATTTACTAAATATGGATCTGATTCTTATGCCATTATAGGGATATTATTGATTATAGCCGTACAAGGGCATAAAATAGCAATATTGATTTAGGTTCCTAGATAAAAACACAATACCCACTCCACGATCTAATGTCCATCATTACTAAAACTAAGCAATAGTAAACATTTAAAGGTGCATGTGTATTCCAACCCACCCCAAAATACATTTTTTGCATTCGAAATGGTGTATGCGAAATACACGAAAATGATTATTGGTACTGTACGCTTTTCAAGCAGTGTAATCATTCAGTTAAACATGCTTATATATATTAGCTGAACGATTTGAGAAAATTACACATGAAATGGATCTTAATACAGAAAAGAAGGTCGAGACCATTCCATCACATATAAATACAGTTGCTGTAAATGTGCTAGAGGCTGAGGTAATATATTGTCTCTAGAGCTACTAAAAAATAGAAGCTCTGTTCTTTAAGAATAGTTCTACTTTAAGCAGAGTACATATGCCAGAAAAAGGTAAATATTTTGGAAGTTTGAAAAAAATAATTTTGCTTTCAGGGGAGAAAATAGTTCCAAATGTTTTCAGTAGCTTTTGTTTATCAAAGCTTAAGGCCGAATTCAGAGTTCAGGGGAACGCTGTGTGATCGTTGCTTAAAAAGTTATTCTTTCTGTTCAGGGGAGAACATCATTTCAGACAGACTTGCAAAAAATTGGTCTACGACATCAGGTGAAAGTTCGACCAAGTTTGAAAGTGCCGCAACAGTGCAGCCGTGAGAATGATTGCTATCATCGATGTCATGATCAGCAATGCTCACAGAAGGTTGTACCTGGGTGATGCTGCTCTCATCTCATACTTCACTGCCACCCAATCGTAGTGGTGAAGTCTCAACGAATACCGTCATCAGAATGGGTAGCCGCTGGGGACAACAGGATGCATGAGCCGTTACAGGACTTAGCAAAGTATCTGTATCCAATAGTACTGCTGATGGTAGTGTAAGACATACGTCCAACACGCATTCTTCTCCGCATAGCATACATCGAAGCACAGGTAGGATGCAATTTTGCCAGATTGGTCTGAATGAAAGAAACCAGGTCATATTCAGATCTCTTAGCCGGGCTAATCCAAGGACTTTAGTTATGCGGTCCTGATAGCGTATAGCTAGGATCGTTTCTTCCATCGTTGCTGGAGTCTTGTCTGCGACTTGGCTTGCCATATCGGAGCAGAAGGGTAAAAAATAAAATTCCTGCCACGAGTCCCAAAAGTAGTGGTAGGCCGCCAAAGACAGAATGGACAAAATTTGGAAAAATGCCCAGAACTGTTTCAAAGGGTGTTAACATTCCCGAAAAAATTGTCTTAAATATATGTGGGATACCACTGGCATCAGACATATTTAGGATTTGGCTTAGCATTTCTACGAAATGCACGGGGCAATTTGTTGATAAAAGGGTATGTATCTCTGCCATTGTCCTTGCAACCAGAAGATCATACGTTTCTTTTGATGACGTTAAAGGCAGAGTTGTCTGTAAAAGAACAGACTTCATTCTGCTTAAAGTATCAATTCGAATAGAAGAGATATTCAAAGAAGGCCAAATCGTCGCCTCCGTATCTGGAGAGCTGTTTGGATACAATACTTGCATACAGCAAGTGACAATGGAACTAACGCTTACGAGATAGGCTTTCCCTGGCACCATGCCACAACAGCTGTGGTCCATTATTAGAATATAGCTCCCGTTAGAAAGCTGTCTAAAGAATGGCTCTATTTGTGTTGCAGGTGTGCCGTGCTGGAGACATGAAAGGTTATTTGAAGTCCCCTCACAGGCCCCATGCAAATTTATACCTTCGCACAGAAGTATACCGCTTAGTGATTGTTTACAATTGTTACCACTAAGAAATACATTCTGTTTATTTTCACTATAACGTGTGTGTGTAAGGCAATTTCCATGATGAATTAATGTACCCTTTACCCAACCTTTCATACTGGCCCGCTGGTATATATTCTTACAAAAGGGGGTGGGGATGGACGGAGCATCTGAATCAATCAAACACTCACACCCAGTCAAAAGATCTGGGTTTAATCCATCACCATTCTTTAGCCCACTCTGCCACCCCAGTTCAGACATGGCTATATGCAAATCAGTCTGACCCTGTGCCTCATGGGAACAGTCCAGCCCGAACTGCCAAGCCATGTCTTCCCTGGACTGGAAACAAGCTTCCGAGGACCGGTTTCTGGCATTCCAGCCGTCTTCACCCTGGCTTGCTTGAATTCAGTGGCAAAGTGAACAAGGGACTCATGTCTGAGCATAGCCTGCCACACTAATGGCGGCCAAAAGCGGTACAAAAGGGGGTGGTGATGGACGGAGCATCTGAATCAATCAAACACTCACACCCAGTCAAAAGATCTGGTTTTAATCCGTCACCGTTCTTTAGCCCACTCTGCCACCCCAGTTCAGACATGGCTATATGCAAATCAGTCTGACCCTGTGCCTCATGGGAACAGTCCAGCCCGAACTGCCAAGCAATGTCTTCCCTGGACCCGAAACAAGCTTCCGAGGACCGGTTTCTGGCATTCCAGCCGTCTTCCGGCCGGCTTGCTTGAAATCAGTGGCAAAGTGAGCAAGGGACTCACGTCTGAGCATACCCTGCCACACTAATGGCGGCCAAAAGCGGTACAAAAGGGGGTGGTGATGGACGGAGAATCTGAATCAATCAAACACTCACACCCAGTCAAAAGATCTGGGTTTAATCCATCACCGTTCTTTAGCCCACTCTGCCACCCCAGTTCAGACATGGCTATATGCAAATCAGTCTGACCCTGTGCCTCATGGGAACAGTCCAGCCCGAACTGCCAAGCCATGTCTTCCCTGGACCGGAAACAAGCTTCCGAGGACCGGTTTCTGGCATTCCAGCCATCTTCAGCCCGGCTTGCTTGAATCCAGTGGCAAAGTGAGCAAGGGACTCACGTCTGAGCATACCCTGCCACACTAATGGCGGCCAAATGCGGTACAAAAGGGGGTGGTGATGGACGGAGCATCTGAATCAATCAAACACTCACACCCAGTCAAAAGATCTGGGTTTAATCCATCACCGTTCTTTAGCCCACTCTGCCACCCCAGTTCAGACATGGCTATATGCTAATCAGTCTGACCCTGTGCCTCATGGGAACAGTCCAGCCCGAACTGCCAAGCCATGTCTTCCCTGGACCGGAAAGAAGCTTCCGAGGACCGGTTTCTGGCATTCCAGCCGTCTTCAGCCCGGCTTGCTTGAATCCAGTGGCAAAGTGAGCAAGGGACTCACGTCTGAGCATACCCTGCCACACTAATGGCGGCCAAAAGTAGTACAATAGGGGGTGGTGATGGACGGAGCTGGACTGTTCCCATGAGGCACAGGGTCAGACTGATTTGCATATAGCCATGTCTGAACTGGGGTGGCAGAGTGGGCCAAAGAACGGTGATGGATTAAACCCAGATCTTTTGACTGGGTGTGAGTGTTTGATTGATTCAGATGCGCCGTCTATCACCACCCCCTTTAGTACCGGTATATACTCTTGGCAGTATTTAAATTGGAAAGTTGTTATCGGAATTGTAATTATTCTGTGTATTATCCATTCAATGACAGGCCTTTCTGACATTGTCAATGGTAATCTCTCAAGTTTTTCAATGCTCACAATCGTATAGTCTGCTCCTTTTTGTGCTAAACTGATTTGTTTATCAGTAAGGTTAAAGATAGAGAATAATGACGTTGTGTTTATCAAACGCCATGGCACGTAGCCTGAACGCAGATTTTGCAATGTCCAGCCGAGCTGTACAATAGAACGTAATTGGGACTGACCGTGTTGTAACATTAGTAAGTCCTGATCTATTATATCGATAGCAGATGATACAATACTGTCCAGTGAATATATTCTGGAGGACAGAGTCATTAACCCATTGTCCACAACAGAAAGTGATTTTTCCAAATTAATACGATGAATTTCTCGTATTTTCTCTGCTGTCTCATTTTGAGTTATTTTCCAAGCTTCGTTGTATGCAGCGTATATACCGGCCGCTATGAAACATTTTTGACACTGTTTGTGTGGTCCCATTATGAAATCATGCAAGTCAGCACCGTCTTTAAGTAAAGTCAAGTGTTGCTTAATTTCAGCCAGTGTGGATGTCTGTAGCCATTCAAGGCATAGATTCCATACACTGTATGTTGTTACTATCCCTGGATGTTGTCGCTGGGAGTATCTAGGGTCTGGTCTGGTCATTTTGAACCCCTATATTTTGTTCAGGAATCTATCTTGACAGTTATTTGTGTCTGTTGGCCAGATCAACCACTTTTTCCAATCAGGATGTATTCTATTTTGGTGTAAAATATGGGATACGTCTATTTCAACATCTGTAGTAGCATTACTATCAGGTATTGGCTTTGGAATAGACGGTTTGTTTAACTCTGTAATCTTAGCTAGGCCAAGACAAGTAGTCTGTTGAATGGTGTCATTCAAGAATATCATTCGTTCTGGGATCATGCAGGCTCTAAATAATGCTTCTAAACCTTGGACCTGCCAATTTTTTGTACCCCAGATGGTTTTCGTTTCAATGCTGTTTTTCCAGAATTCAAACCCAAATGTAATCATTTTTTCATAAAATGTTTCAGAATAAATCAATTTAGTATTTGTCAACATTGTTTTTATCCCTGTCTTATTTAACAGTTTAAAATAAAACGTTTCTGCATCACTTGTGTTAAACCCTGAGAAGTATGGGAATTTCTCATAAAATGTTTTCGAACTGCTTGTAGGTGGAGTTGCACAATGTTCCCATTGATTATACTTAAAAACATTTCTAGGTTGAGCAGATTTATGTAAATAGTGATGTGCAAAGTGATTGTAACAGTACATTTGTTCATAATTCGACGAACCCTGTAAGTAATCATGTTCTGTAAATTTTGCTGACATTACTAAATCTGACATCATACTATTTATGCTTTCAAAGTCCCAATCATCAGAGAATGTACTTGGTTTTACAAAGTCACTTAATGAAACCTTGAACTGATGTGGATATTTCAAGAGTTCAACCGGGCCATAGATTTCGTAATCCGTTTTGTCCCAAGCTACCCCACCGGGTATTGGAATGGCTGTGACATTCACTGATGATAGTTCTCTTTTCTCGATGTGAGATGACTTGTGTGGCTTTAGGACCAAGTTGATGTTCTGACTTGCTGTGTCCATTGTACTGTATTTTCCCTCAATGAATTTTCCCAAACAAAGTACCATGATGAGCCAAAGCAGGAGGAAAAGTACACCTAACACAATCCAAAATTCAATCCATGGAGCAATCAGATAGGTTTCTTTGAGTTGATGAAAGAGTATAGTTAATTTGTCTTTGAAAGTTTTTGTTGTTGGCGTTTCTTCAGGTTCGCTTGTATCTTCAGAAAAGTTCTCAAAATTGATGAAGTAGCCAGATGCAGTTCTGTCAATTGATGGAATTGCTTCCGAATTTTCCTTTGCTTTTTCATTTTTTCTTTCATTAGCATAGTCTGAGGCTACATCGTTGTAGAAAGGTGTTTCTTGACAACTGTTGGGTTTCAAGAGGCACAAGTTCCATGGCATTGTTGCAAAGTCCTTTTTTTATTCACTGCAGGTTTATCAAATGTGATTAGTCTCTCAGTTTGAACCTCTTGGATTGTAGCAAATTTTGGTATTCTGCTATTTCTTGGGAGTCCACTGGGCCTACTACTTATTATTGGCCACATGATTGTGGTTTTACCAGGTCGATGGATACAACTCGGTTCTCCTTTTTACCAGCAAGGGGCAGTAGTACAACTGATCTTGTTCCGCTGACAGCTAAGACAAGTACTGCTTTTCTGTAAGAAGTCCCAAATTCCTTCTTCACCGCGATCTTCTCTATGACCGGATCCCCAATCTTTGGAATCCAGACAGGCCTTGCTGGGACAGGTGGTTTATCTTCAGTGGCTGTTGGCTGCTGTTTTAACTTTATGTTGCTCAGGGCTTTTCTTGTTTCATTTAAGTCCTGTAAAACAGCCAATCGATCTTTGATATCAAAGCATTTTCTTTCTACCACTGAAGTCTGACTATCTAAGTCCTGAATATGCATTCTAGTACCGAACAATAATTCGTACGGACTGAAACCTTTTAGAGAATTTCTTGGCAGATTATTAAGACTACGTTGGACACTTGTTAAATGTTGGACCCACCCATCACCCGAACCTAATACCCTCGCCGTTATAGATTGCTTTATGTCCCGGTTTTTTCTTTCCACAATCCCATTTCCCTCAGGATGGAAGGGACAAGAGTACCGCAATGCAATGCCCATGCTGGCCATGGCCTCCTTATAAGCTCGAGAGCTAAAAGCAGGACCCTGGTCAGAATGCAGCATGCCAATTGCGTATGTGCCGATAAAGACTCGCAAATCTTTTATAACAGGTCTGGCGCCAGGCGAGCGCTGGTATCTGTATTTTTAAGTGAATCTAGTCTTAGAAAGAAATTAATGGGACGCTGGATTTTACTTATAGATAGCCTTATGCTAACTACAAGAAGGGCCATGGCAATACTCCGGTCGGTTCGCTACTGCGATCTCTGTTGCAGTTTGGACAGCTCTTTGCAAATTTGTAATGTTGCAGGCTCATCCCCGGCCACCAGTATTCTGTTTGTAATTCTTTCAGAGATTCCTTGATCTCTTGGTGCCTTAGACCCAATCCCATGTGTGCGTCCGCTATTAAGAAGATTCTCCTGTTCGTGTTTGGAATTACTCTATCCCCCACTCCAAGGATTCGAGCCAAAGGAACGGAGTTTGCATCAATTATGTATGTATAATTGAGTGGATAGTTCACGGGTAGTGCTGCACAGTCGCCTTTTGAAGACGTTTTTACCGTCAGCATGGTTTCCCCGTCTATGTATTTTTCTGAACGATTTTTTGTGGCTACGGAAGCCGGGTGAGTTGCTTCCGCTGTGGCTGTATTAGCCAATGAATTCCCTGCAACGTGAACGCCATCTCGTTGATGACTCAGTGTATGTATCATGTGAGTCTTTCGTAGTTCTTTCTGCAAAATAACTACCTGTTCCCAAAGCTTTTTATGCTTTATTGTGGCACCTGTGTCATCTTTGTAATCGTTTTGAACACAGTTCTGCAAGTCATTATTGTAAGATTTGACGCAGAAATGTGAATCGCACACTATTAGTGTCGGGAATTCATGATCGGCATTTTCAAGCGCCATCTTTAAAGATCTGATTTCAGCTCGCTGAGCCGAACAGTTTCTCAGTGATTCAGTTTTTGTTATTTTTGGTCTGAATTTACTACAGCGCCAACGACCTTTAACAATCGCTCACGCTGCATTGTAGGATTTATTATCCACATTGTAATGTTGTGCAAATCTGTCCATATATATTACACAAGAGTACTGTTGGAGAGGCAGAATTTCGATTGGCAGAGGATATTCTTCTTCATATTTTAGATCTTTCCGTTTTTTCATGTTCGGGTCAAAATAGTATTTCACATCTTCTGCAGCAAGAGAATTTTCCCACTGTATCCATTTTGGATCTAATGCCACAGTTTTAAGATTAACTGGGCTTAATAACGCCTCAAGGGCTGATTCTTCTGTATTAACAGTTATTCTTTTGCCTTGGGCTTGGGCTCTTTCTTTTGCTACAGCAGTTTGAACCGCATTTACAATATTTTCTGTAAGACTGAATGTTTTTTCAGCTTGTTTGTACAAATGTGATTTGTAAGCTATTGGCACCGTTTCTCCCTCATTAGAGGTCAGGTACGTGAATCCGCATCTTCCTGGGATGACTCGGATTCCAAGGTTGCGTGTGTTGTCGCGAGTTTGTAATTTTGTTTTAGCTAACATGTCTGTTTGCAATGATCTCAAGATTTCTGTGTGTTTCCGAGTCCAATTGATTGGCTTAAAATCAGGTTTTATTAATTCATAGAGAGGTTTAACCCTCTCTGCATAATTTAGAATGTAAGTTCTTCCGAAAATCAGGAAACCTAGTATTGATTGTAAGTTCTTCAGCGTTTTTGGTGCTTGGAGTTCAGCGCACTTCTCCAAGAAGTTGTCTGCTAGGCTTTTGCCTTCACTTGATATTTCATATCCTAAAAACAGGACAGTTAGGTGGGCAATTCATGACTTTTTAAAGTTGAATTTGTAACCCTCTGCTGCGAACCCAAGTATTAAGGTGAGTATCCAGGTCATCATCTGTGAGATAGATGTCATCGACATAAGATAATGCCTCATCATCATATATTTGTAGTAACTCTGTTACCCTTGCTGAGAATAATCCTGGGCTATTCTTGAATCCCTATGGGAGTCGACAGAAATTTTTCTGTGACCCCATTATTGAGAAAGCGGTTACATACCTGCTTTCAGGTGCGATGTTTTGACAAAAGAATCCATTAGAGGTGTCTAATGTTGTTTTGTATTTTTTGTGAACTATGTTATTCATTAGTGCTGCACTGTGTGAGTTTTGTACTGCAAATGTCTTGAAACATGAGTTACGGTGTCTGTAGTCCAAGACTAGACGATATGAATCGTCTGGCTTGGAGACAGGAAACAAAGGATTGTTCATTTGAGAGGTGCATGTTTCGATCACCCCTTGGTATTCAAGTTGATTTAAGATCTCCCTGACTTGTTTTTTAGCTTCTTGCTTAATTGGGTACTGCCTTTGTGCAGTAGGTTGACATTTTAACTGGATTTTGTGAGGAGGGGAGTCCTCATCCCATCCTACATGATTTTTATATAATGCAGGAGCTTGAGCTACTGCCCATTTTCTTGCATATGTGTATTTTCTATGAATTTATAATATGATTTGGGTATTGCACCGTTACAACGCAACTTTTACAACGCACTACCATTACATCGCAACTTTTACAACGCAGGATCCATTACAATGCATGCCTTTACAACGCATGTCATTACATAGCAGATGCTATTACAACGCATGCCATTACAACGTAAGTATAGGTAAGTATATAATTTTTTAAAAATTTTATTTAATATTATTTAATTAATTTGATTAATATTAAATGTACATAAATATATTTATTTTTAGGTTTTAGGGCTGGGTTTGGTTTTTGGGGTACAGGGGTATTTTTAGGTTTTAGGGCTAGGTTTGGTTTTTGGGGTACAGGGGCATTTTTAGGTTTTAGGGCTGGGTTTGGTTTTTGGGGTACAGGGGTATTTTTAGGTTTTAGGGCTGGGTTTGGTTTTTGGGGTACACGGGTATTTTTAGGTTTTAGGGCTGGGTTTGGTTTTTGGGGTACAGGGGTATTTTTAGGTTTTAGGGCTGGGTTTGGTTTTTGGGGTACAGGGGTATTTTTAGGTTTTAGGGCTGGGTTTGGTTTTTGGGGTACAGGGGTATTTTTAGGTTTTAGGGCTAGGTTTGGTTTTTGGGGTACAGGGGTATTTCTAGGTTTTAGGGCTGGGTTTGGTTTTTGGGGTACAGGGGTATTTTTAGGTTTTAGGGCTGTGTTTGGTTTTTGGGGTACAGGGGTATTTTTAGGTTTTAGGGCTGGGTTTGGTTTTTGGGGTACAGGGGTATTTTTAGGTTTTAGGGCTGGGTTTGGTTTTTGGGGTACAGGGGTATTTACGATTTTAAATAAATTAATTAAATTACATTAATTAAATTAAATTAAGTTAAATTAATTATTAATTTATATTTATTTAAATTAAATTAATTATATTCAATTAAATTATATTATTTACAATTTTTAATTTATTTAAATTACATTAATTAAATTAAATGAAATACATTAAATTATTTACAATTTTAATATTAATTAAATTTCATTACCTAAATTAAATTAAATGAATTACTTTTTTTAAATTATTTAAATTACATTAATTAAATTAAATTAATTAAATTAACTTAATTACATTTTTTTTAAAAAGATATACTTACCTATACTTACGTTGTAATGGCATGCGTTGTAATAGTATCTGCTATGTAATGACATGCGTTGTAAAGGCATGCATTGTAATGGATCCTGCGTTGTAAAAATTGCGATGTAACGGTCTGCGTTGTAAAATAACGCGTTGTAACATCATAGATCCATGATTTGATTTGAGAAGGCAGGCATAATCATTTCTTCGCCATGAGTGCACTCCCTGACAAACTCTGGTGGCCAGTCTTTCTCAGCTAATAGGATGTCATAGCCTTTTGAAAGGTTATCCCAAAACAGACCCCTTACTTTCCTAGTCTTATCTCCCTCTATACGCAATGTTATTTCGTATATTTTATGAGGTTTGCTAACTCTGGTATCTGCAGTTTCCACCTGAATGTATTCATTCGTGTCCACTGTCTCCAGATGATTCATCAGGATCTTGCGAGCTATTGTCACTTCTGCTGCGCTGTCTAGCATTGTCTGGGCCCACTCTCCGTTTTTCAGCTGTGTCCTCAGTATCCTCGGCATGTTTGATTATTTTAATACTGGCTACCTTCTTTCTTGGAAATTGTAATTTTTTACTTTGAGCAGGTTCCTTGTCTTTGGACTTGACGTGCTCTTCCCTGTGTTCTGACCGTCCTCTTCTTTCCGATTTCTGCGAGGAAGTCTGAAAAGATCGAGAGGGACGTGTATCGATATCTTGATATCTATCAGGCTTTTTCAAATTATCCCTATTTCTAAGGTTGTATCTTTTCTCAGAGGGCTCCCTCTGGGGAGACGTATGTCCTTGGTCCGGAGATCTTTCTCTCCGCCGAGGAGACCTTCCTCTGGACTGGAATCTTTTTTCTTTGGGAGTGGATTGTTTATTTCCATCCCAGCTCTTTTTTGGAGTGTTTAGATTATTTTTAAGAAATATCTTTTAAGGATTTTCAGTTAGTTGGGGTTTTACCGGTTTCCCACCCTAACTATCTCTACCTAGTACTTCATAGGATTTTTCGATGATTCTGGCAAGTTCAATTGGTTGTGCTGATATATCTGTTTCTCTCAATTTCTGGATGTGGTGTGTAGCTGGCTAGGACCGGCCACGTTGCTCCTGGTCTACCTAGTGGACTGAGCATGGTGATGTGATCATTATGTTTTAGGGCGCCTTTAAACCAGAGCAGGTGCTCTTGGTAATTTAGTGGGATTTCAACGTCCTCGAAAGGAGTGTCTTCATCCGGAGGTTCCTCTATTTTGTAATAGTGGAATTCGTGTGTTACAGCGTTTGCTGCTGGAAAGTTTATCCATGAATAGAATACCTCTGTCTGCCGATATTCATGGGCCTCTACCACGAATATGACTGTACCACCTCGTGATGTCAGTCCGTTTTCTATAAGTTTAAGAGTTATAGTTTTTCTTATGTTGACCGGAATGAGTATAGCATTTGGGTCGGTCTGTAGGAGACTCGTGTCATCCTCTAGGAGTCGAGCTGCTATTCTAGCTGCCTCCCTCTCTTCTTCACTTTCCCCCATTTTACTGGCAGAAAAGTTTTTGTTGCAGATCAAGTTTCAAGGAAACAAAGATTAGGTGCACAATATTTTGGAACACTGTATCCTTCAACGTTGACTAAACCAAAAACTATACATAGGAATCTCTTCCTACTAAGTTCCGGCGGATTTTAACCTCTTACCCACTCCAGACGTCTTTTGGAGTATTTACGGGAAAAAGGGTCTGTGTGAAAAAGCACGACTGAGTTACTCTAACGTCTTGCGTTAGATTTATCGCCTTACCAAATGTTTCGCGCCATGTAGTGTAGTTCCTATATTCCCAATAGGCTCTGCGCATTGGAATGATATATTCAGCAGTGTAGACGTAGGACTGAGGTCGACTAGGTCTCTACTGACTATATTAGTCTTAAGGTTTGCCAGCTAGCTCAGAGGTCACTAGAAACTTTCTCGAATAAACGAGGAGGAGTTTAACCCCCCTGGATAGACAAGAAGGGATTAGCTTCTGACAACCATATGACATGACAACTTTGCTCCCTCAGAATAAGAGTGTAACTCTAGAGTCGTGTGAAAACAATAGACAGCTATTTCACTCAGTCAATCGTGCGTACTTAGTTTCACCAGAGTGCAGAGACAAGAGAGACGGGCGTTTTCAATAAAAGGTGTACTTTATTGAGCAGTCTTCTTTCTCATGCAAGAGAAATGAATTGCCATAATTGCAATACTTAATGTAAAGTAAAGTGCGTACAATAAAAGGAGTATTATAAAATAATACTGTAAAAACATTGATATGGTTTCTTAGCCATAAGATACTTTAAAATGGATAAAATATATACATACATATATACATTGACTAATCGTACTCAACTGGTGCTTCTAACTACGCCTACCCCGGTGTACCTGACCTAAGCCTAATACGTGGGAAGGAGTAAGTAAGTAGCAGTTTAAGTTAAGTTGGTTTTGCCAAGAATCTGACTAAAGAATTCTCTTTAAGGATTTAGTCAGCTCCGTACCTGGGTAATAGAATGCAGGAGGTCTGGTATCTCTCTTTCAGGACTCGATATCCCAGCAGCCCGCGAAGGCGGCTGAGAACACCGGAGCTGGATTTCTCAGAAGGAGAAAAGACAGCGTCTCTCTCAGTGCGACAAAAGGGAGGGGCAGCGTCTGTGGGCTCTCACATCAGCTGGGCTCTCGGGCAAGTAGATAGCTGCTCCGCTCGAAAACCACCACCGTGTGTTTGCTTAAGGCAACGTTGGTATATTTATACCTGAAAGGTGCCGAGTTTGATGTAAGGTTTGGACATAAGACGTCAATAAAGATGTCACTAAGAACTGACTGTTCCTTTAGTGTTCGCAGGAGTTCAATGACAAATCAAAACAAAAGCAAATGGGGATTTCCCAGGTTGCTGGAGGTTTGGTGTGTCGAAAGAACTCGTTGTGCTCTCTAGGAATCTAAGGAAGTAGCTTTGCCGTGCTTTGGACTGCAAGGGCTATTTACTAAATATGGATCTGATTCTTATGCCATTATAGGGATATTATTGATTATAGCCGTACAAGGGCATAAAATAGCAATATTGATTTAGGTTCCTAGATAAAAACACAATAGGATAACCTTTTTAAAAAACGGGGATAATATTTCTTTAACAAAAATGTCTTGTCTGAGGGCGGGAACATGGCGCCCGCATGCTGAGCGGTAGCACACGTCTTCCCAGATAGTCCACCTCTCCCTCACTCTAATGCGGCAAGATTTTACGGATATGGCTAAATACTAAGATATCAACTGTGTTGTGGCTTACCCTCAGGTTTTTTGTAGTTTGGCCGTTTCTTTTCTTTCCTCTCCTGCAATACCGCCTGTAGGACCTGCGGTAAATGTGCACCGGCAACACCACATGGTTTTCACCTCCCTCTCTACTGCCGCGCTGGGCCAGAGCAGCCGTGGAGCTGAGACGCGGCCGCAGAGCGGCGTCCCGCGGTCTCCTCCAGGGGAATACCGGCAGCGTCAGCACCAGAAGCAACCCCGGAATTTGTGCTTTTTTCTCGCCAGCAGCAGCGGTGGTGTCAGTAGGGTCGGCCGGCCCTGGGAAGTGTGTGTCCACCGGAGGAGCAGAAGCAAGTCAAAGCAGTAAGAGTGTGGTTCCCCCCACGCAGGAGGTGGGTGTTTTTGAGGCTATGCAGGTTATAGAGGCTAATGGGGCTGTCCCCCCCCCCCCCATCTCAGACCACGCCATTGGTAAGAAGGGGGGCAGGAAAAAGCTAAACGGGCTAAGGGCATACAGGGCACTCAAGCTTTATAGGAAGACGCTACAGGGGAAGGCTCGGAAGCAAATACTGTTGGCATAGATATTACACCAGGTGGCTCTATTTGTGACTTTCATCGGCAGAAGGTGGCTGTTTCACCACAAGGTCGCCAAGTGAAGGCGAGGGGTGTCAGGGAGGCCAGAAATAAAGGTCCTCAGAAAGTGCCAAAAACCACGCTGAAAAACAGCTCAGTGCGCATTACTCCTTCTTTGCGCTCCTTTTTTAGAGTCCAGCTCCAGATACTGAACATTCAAAATCAAAAACAAGTGACTACCAACTACCCTACTGACCCTACGGTTCGATATAACCCCTTTTCTGTCTTAAATACCACTCCTGCACCACCTAAAGTACCCTTTGGAATACCTCGTGCTCTATCTAATACTTTGGTTAAACAGATGGAGCAAACAGAAGTCTCAGTAACATCTCTGGGGTCAGTCAATAACTTAACCAGCGTGGTGGTGCCTCCTTTAGTAATTTCAGAAACCTTGGGGCCTCCTCCTCTCTCTCTGATCCCTTTGTCTCCCTTGTCCTCTCTATCAGAAGCTCACGGCTTAAGCGGGGCAGAGAGTCAAGCTGCGGCCTCGATAGAGGGTCCCCTTGCCTCTCTGAAAGCAGACATAGAACAAGGCTTCACGATCTCTGCAGATAATCAATCCGAGATAAGGGCGGCTTGTGAGGTGCTGGAGAATAAAGTTGATCTACTAAACAAAAGAACTGACTCCTTGGAAGGCTCAGTAGAGGAGCTTAAGGCAAACTTGGGCTCTGCTGAAGTGAAAATTCAAGCCCTGCATAGAGATGGAGATGCCATGCGGGAGAGAGTGGAGACACTTGAGAACTATTCACGGAGAAATAACCTCAGCCTGTTGAAAGTTCCGGAGGGCAAGGAAGGTAGCGACATCAAGACCTTTGTAGTTGCGTTACTAAAAGTCTCGCTGAACTTGGAGTAGCTGGTTGATTTTTTGGAAAAAGTCATCCGAAGGGTGCACAGAGACCCTTTTCGACTAAATCCCGGCAGGTCCAGACCCAGGAAAATCTTAGTGAATTTTCTCACTTATACAGTAAAGGAAAAGATCTTAAACCTGGCCTTGAACGTTAAATCACTAAAGGGTCCAGATTTCCCATTTGAAGTGCGTTCAGATCTATCCAAAGTTACTCTGGATCGGCAGTGGGAACTAGGCCAAAGAATGGAGAAATTCAGATCCCCGGGTGCTACTGTCCAAATGAGATTCCCTGCCTTTTTGAAAATCATGTACAATAATAAAATGTACAACATTAGATCCCACACGAGGCTGACGATTTATTGGAATCTTTAAGTGAAGTCTCAAGGGGGAGAGAATGAAGTCTGACTAGAATAGGGGTTGTAAGGGGGAGCTAGTTTTTGTAGTACAATATGAGGTTAAAATAATATATGCCAGAAACCGGTCCTCAGAAGCTTGTTTCCGGTCCAGGGAAGGCATGGCATGGCAGTTCGAGCTGGACTGTTCCCATGAGGCACAGGGTCAGACTGATTTGCATATAGCCATGTCTGAACTGGGGTGGCAGAGTGGGATAAAGAACGGTGATGGATTAAACCCAAATCTTTTGACTGGGTGTGAGTGTTTGATTGATTCAGATGCTCCGTCCATCACCAACCCCTTTTGTACCGAGAGTCTTTAACAACAGCCTATTGGAGGCAGATGATCCCCCAAATTCATGGAATGAGGCGACGGTGGTGCTGATTCTTAAACCAGGGAAAGATCTGACTGACTGTGGGTCCTATCGCCCAATCTCACTCCTCAACACAGATTATAAAATCTTCGCTGCTTTTATGTCAAACAGGTTGGGGGTTTGGATGACACCATCATTCACCCAGATCAAAAGGGTTTTGTTAAAGGGCGTCAATTAGCGGACCTCACGTATGATCCGGTAGGGGCCATTGACATCGTATCCACCTTCTCTCTTCCCTTGGACATCTTAACCCTCGATGCCACAAAAGCCTTCGATAGGGTTAAGTGGGCATATCTGTCTGCTGTAATGAAAAAATTTAAACTTGAAGATAGATTTTGTCGAGCGATTGAACTCCTATATAGGGACCCGACAGCTCAACTGCTAGTGAATGGCTCACTGACTGAGATGTTTAAGATCACAAGGGGCACAAGACAGGGCTGCCCGCTTTCCCCCTCCTTTTCAACCTCTACATCAAACATTTTGCTCAGGTTTTAAGAGAAGATTTTAACATCTCTTCTTTTAAATTTGGAGGGTGGTAAAGACGGGTGGCTCTATATGCTGATGACATCCTCATATTGACATCTGATCATGATCAAGCTTTTCCAACAAATATCAAGAGGGCGGAGGAGTTCGGCAAGGTCTCAGGTTATGAAATAAATGCCAATAAGACTGAAATATGGTCTGGAACATTAGTTATTCAAAATTTAATGTTGGTTCCACCTTGCGCTATTTGGGGATCAGAATAACACGGGAAGTAGGGAGAATCCCTGAATATAATCTAGATCGGGTGTTTAAAGAGTGCCAAAAGCAGATAAAGTCTTGGGCTCACCTCCACCTATCCATCTTGGGGAGGATCAACATAGTAAAGATGTCCATCTTCCCCAAACTCACATTCCTCTTCAATTCCATCCCTTTGGCGTTTGATATCAAGCAAATGGAGAAATGCCAACGGGAACTAAACTCCTTTATCTGGAAATACAAGGCCTCCAGATTGGCTTGGAAAAAGCTTGGGCGTAGGAGGGAAAAGGGGGGGTTGGCATTACCAGATTTGCAATATTATGCATCGGCTTTCCAGCTCTCGCATTCGAGAATGCTGTTAAAATGACCCACTACCACACCGGGAGGAGAAATGTTTCGGGCCATGTTAAAGGGAGCTGACCTGCCGGCGGAAGGTTTTCTGTTTAAATTTGGAGACCAAAAATTATTTTAAAAAATCAAATTAAAAATCCTCCAATCGTTAGCCAGAAGTTGGGCAACAATAAGAAGGAAAGTGGGTCTCAGTTACTTTTCAAAGCTTTGCACCACTGTGGGAATCGCCAGGCACACCACCCTGCCTCCAGGATAATCTGATTACCCCGGTGAGGGATTTGGGCATTTCAAAGTGGGGAGATCTGCTAGCTGGGGGTTTGCTACTGTCCTGGGAAGATCTACGGGGGAAAGTAGGCCC
This sequence comes from Lissotriton vulgaris, assembly GCF_964263255.1. Taxonomy (NCBI): domain Eukaryota; kingdom Metazoa; phylum Chordata; class Amphibia; order Caudata; family Salamandridae; genus Lissotriton; species Lissotriton vulgaris. The sequence continues at coordinate 736,111,669 of NC_141698.1, forward strand.
TGGGTTTATTTAGGTTTAAGTACATTCAGATGAATAGCTGGGCCCAGGCTCAGTCTAGACAGGGCACCCCTCTGGGGCAGGTCAGTAATCTGGAAGATCTGTTAGTGACGAGGCCCCGGGGTAGCAAGGAGGTCTCACTCTGGTATTGGGCAATTGAGGGTAGATGGCCTTTTCAAACTTGCTGATGAGCTATGGGGAGACCAGTTAGACATCCAATGTCCACAGGTTTGGATGGACTCATTTACTCTGTTGCATAAAATTGTGAAACCTGCTTGGTTGAAGCGAAACCATCTCTTCACAGCACATCAGGCGTACCTCTCTCCCCTAAAGTTATCGAAATTCCAGCCAGGGAAAGTATGCAATAAATGTATCCTTCCAGAAGCATCTGATGTGCACATGTTTAAGGACTGCCACTCTATCCAGTCTTTTAGGGATGAAGTGAAGAAGTCTTTGGATTCTATCTTAAAGGTTTCACTGTCTATCAGTCTCCCCCTAATTATCTTCTGCCTAGATGTCAACATCTCGGGCCATGCCAGATCCTTCCTTTTCTATGCAATCCTCATGGCCTGAAGACAAATTTGTAAGTTCTGGGTAGCCTCTGCCGCTCCAACGCACTCAGGATGGCTGACCTCGCTGAATGAAATATCTAGGGTGGACTTGGCTAGGCCCTGCAGTAAGTAAAAGCTCGCATTTTGAGATCTATTGGTACAGTGGAAATAGGATGCCCAGGGTTTTTTGTTTTTGTTTTTTTTATGCCTTTACTGCTCCATGGATCATTGTAACGGGTTTTCCAGGTTAACCAACATGATCCGGTATGTTGGAAAATACCTTGGTGGAGTAAACCAGTCTACCCTCCAACTATGGATGCTCCTTCCGCCATCCAACCATTCGTGTCTTGGTCCGAACCATACAAAGACCCCTGAACTTGTTCAGAAAAGATAAACGAGGTGGTCGGTGTTTTATCTATAAGAGGGTTAAGGCAAATGAGGACAAAAAAAATGTCTTGTCAGAGCACCTGTTTGTTTGAAAAAACTTTCAAGGATCACATTTGAAATAAATTGTGAATTCTAGTTATATGTAATGCACTGTTAAAGCTCGACTGCTTTATTACTGATTATGCACTACGGTTTTTTTGAAGCTCAATTCTTCAGTTAGAGTTTATTTTAAATCATATTCAGGTAATCTATTACATAGTTTTGTTTATGCTTGTTAAATTTGAACATTACAACATTTTGAATAAAAAAAGAAAATGCTGCAAGCGCCGAATGAAGGCAACTGTTTTTGCGACTATAAGTTGCATATTGGATAATTAAAACAAAATTCAAAATACATCCTTAAATGGCATCATCTATCAAGACATGTTATTTTAAAACTACCTACTTTTTAAACATTTATTTTTGTATAAAACACCATAAAGTTAAAAACATGGCCAAGTATATTGGGTAGTCTGGAAACTGTGTGTGTGTTGGTGTTGTATGTGGTCTGTCGAACACATTAATTAACAGTATAAACAAATCATTTTTCTCAAACTTATGCAATGCAGTCTCTCCTTTTATTAAAAGTGAGACATTTTAAGGGTCATTTTGTTCTGGTCACAGCGTGAAAAATCAGGAATAAATGATTTTGCACTGTTTTTGATATGTTAAACCTATAGCCAGGCGCAAACTGAAATTGTGACCTGGGCTTTATATGCTACTTCGGGCCTAAATTATGTTGGAGCCGCTGGTTCCTGACGAAGTGCTGCATTTCTGTGGTGAAACCCTAGCTAAAAGCCACAGGAAATGCACACTGCTTGCAGATGACCAGAAGCAATATTTGTTTTGTACTACGAATGACTATGTCTCTGTGGCTGCTGTTTTCCCATGTCTGGAACGAACCATTGAAATTAAAACATGTACATTTCAAAACATGAGGTCATCATTACTAATGGAAGGTCCAAGCAAACCCATGAGAGATGTATAATTCATTGCAACATCCTACAAATTTGAATCGTCTATGTTTAGAAGTGATGACAGGGAGTTTTGACGTTAGTACACAAGTTTTTAGAAACGGACTGTAATGCACAGACATGTATTAAAGCTCTGATTGCATTTTAAGTGTTTTACTTGTGGCATGCGAAGATTCATTATAACATGGTTTGCTAATTTATGAACCAAGTTATATATATGTATATGGAAGTTCTGAATATTAATGGAGTCATATATATTTCCCCAAAAATATTAATCATATAGTGCAAGATAATTATAATCGAATGATTTGTTGAGGTGGTTGTAGTTGCTTGTTGGTCACATAAAAGAGCTTGACTTTTCCAGCTTTCAGAGAGGAGAGTTTTAATTTTGATGTATGATTGCCATGCACCAGAGAAGGGCTGGTTTCATTTCTTCATCTCAGTTACCATTTGAACAAAAAGCAGAACTAACCTGATGGATTTATTACCTTTTTGGATTTAACTCTGGTACAGACTCAACTTTTATTGACATTGTAAAATGGAAGATGTTGCCCAGAACAGTTATTTCCCTTTTAGAAAAATGCAGACCTTTTTCCAGATTTGACATGCACAACAAGCCAAGTGACTCCTATCCCAAAACAGCTCTAAATAGACTCAAACTGACTTCACTTGGCAGAGGTTGCTGATAGGCAGCTTTCATCTTGCCTGTTTAAACAGAAGAGCCTGTCATTTTGTGGTGTTGGAGGCCAGCTTGAGTCATGAGGGTTGTCATTTGAAAGAACACATTGAGCTCAGGGGATGACATCAGAACCCAGAGAGATTTACATGGCACTCTAAAGATGTTTCTGCAGACAGTGGCACAGTGAGCTCGAGGGATGTGCACTCGATAATCCACTGCAGGCTGCCAGCTACTTTTGCAAGAGCAATAGCTACACCCTGTGCTGAACTAGATTAACCATTTGTTGTGTGAATTAGAAGACTACATACAAAAGATAGACAGGGAAGAAAGGTTATATTTCGCTCAATTCTTTACTTTTAAATGTTTTCTTAACTTACAGTCGATCAAACTAACTCCTAAGCATTCTAACTTTTTAACACAGTTTGATGACCATATTCAATTCTGATTTATTTGACTAAACAATTGATACATACCATGAGAGCCAGGTTCACCAAGTTATTTCTTTGTAGAGCATAGGTCTTATCAGCATATCCATTGAGATGAGATGACCTGGCCCAGTTTTAATAATGGTTTGGGTTGCATGCCCCTAAGTGAGATTTACCATACAAGGCAGAGACACCTTGCGTGACTCTGCGTGGTGTAGTAAATTTGGAGTAAAGCAAAGCCCTGGGAAGGCGTTCCATGGGTGGAGCATCAGTGTTCCCACACATCCACCCATGGTTTTTAGCGCATTCCCCGATTTACTAAAAATCATAAACTTAGGAATACGCCAAAATGCTACGCCTTCCCTGGGGAGGAGTAACACGGTGAAATATGAATATTTAATCTATTTTTTTCGGAAGCGCACATAGAAAGAGAATTGTTTTTGTGCAGGAAGGTGTTTCTTACTGTACAAAAACAATCCTGATTGCGTTGGCATTTGGCAGCCACTCGTGCGCCCGCACAGAAAAAGCAGGAATACGACTCATTCCTGCCCTCATTACATTGCTGCATTGTGCTGCATCAAATGTTGGTAAATCTACCCCTAAGTGTGTCCCAGGGGACACCTTGACTCATGTGCCTGATGATCAATGGGAAAGACACAGGAATTAATAGCCCCACTTCCCCAACCCCAGAACTTTGATTAAGGCACTCATCATTCATTTCATGGTCTCTTCTAAAAATACCTTTAGCTCTCTCACCGGCCACACGTAATCTAAATATATTATAGATAAATATTATTTACATAGAGTGGCTTTGTGTCAGTCATCTCCCTCCAGCAAACTGTTCATCTCTCATTCAAATGTAGCATTCCTGCACCACAGCCTACAGCATTGGGCAAGGGTTCAGCTCACCTTTGCTGGTTCTTGCCGTGGAGAAGTGTGGCTCACTGGTTAGAGGAGGCAGACCTGGAAGCAGAGGTCAGCCCAGGACCAGGGTTCAATTCCCGGCTCGGCGGGGTCTTGAGTCCTAAAATGTCCATGGACTCGACAATTCTCAATGTCTACTCGATTCACGGGTTCACACTCTGCGACTCTGGGCAATAGCTTGCTTAATCTCCACAACTGCCCCTCGCGGCGGGATGCCTGCTTTCACCTTGCGGATACCCTGCCGGGGTTATCTCACAGGGGAATACCAGGACGGGTTCCCTAAGCAAGCGCTTAGAAACCGCTCGGTGATTTGCGCTATATAAATTCCTGTACATTTACATTTACATGGGCCAATTTTACATGCAAAGGTTCGCCTGAAAACAAGTGCACTTGAATGCCAGTGCTAACCTTTGTGAAGGCTTTTTCCTTTGCATTTTTATCCTTCTCTAGTCATGCCCGTGGATTTAAACTATGCTTTCAGTTTACAGTGTTGCAAATACAATATTATATTTTCTTTGTGCTGCTAAGAACATTTTTGTGTGATGTCTAGGAAAACTATACCTGTACTAAGTACCTGCCTGATAGGAAGCAATTGTTAACTTGTTTTATTTTGTGTTTTATTGCAGGTATATGACTGCCATGTTTAGCAGCCACGTGTTTTTATTTTTTCTTCTTTTTATTTTTGTGGCATATGCTTGCAATACATTTTTTTTTAAAGCGACCATCGCACCAGCTTGAAACAGGTCAGATCTATTGTGTTTGTGAGCACTTCTTTATAGGACCGACCAACTAGTGAAGGACACCCAAGGAGGCCAAGCTGGACACCCTTGACCACAAAAGCACAGAGCAAATCCTAAGAAAAACAGGTGGGGGAATAAATGTGCAAAAATGCCACTTCGTCATAGGAAGGGATGTCACTACCTTATCACACCTTTCTATGCAGTCATAAATTAAGTAATTATAATTGAGATGACAACACTGTAAAACAAAGGCGGGGTAAACTTGCTTGGTCCATTTAAAAAGGCACTTTTTTGGCAAGTAAATCAGATTTTCGGCATTAAATGTTGAAATGCACAAATGCTAAGGGTTTGACGAGTGAGAGATGGCTAGCAGTGGCAGCATAATGTATGTCTCTATTCACTTTCTTCTCCCTGTATGCTATACTAGACAAATTTGTTCACATTTTGTCATCCTGAGGTTAGGTGCCTGCCCAGTAAGCAATGTGAAAGGCCCAGCCCTAACTCTTGGTTCTGATCGGAAATTATTACAGTAGGTCTCTACACCAATACACCCCTTATAAACTGACACCTATGTCACATGCTCATCTATATTTCCAATGCTTGAATGCATTAGTTTAAGAGCCTAATTTGATGTTGAATAGTAATCGAAAATCATTTGATCTCAGAAGGAAGTCTGAAATCCGGAGAATTCACCATTGAAACTTTCTCCACCACACTGTCCCTCGGGTTGAGGACATTCCAATGTCTGGGGCTTCCTACAAATGTAACCCTTCCTTCAGAGAGAGCAGGGTTTTCTACTACCACCCAACATTAAATCAGACCCTAAGTATGGAAACAGAAACATCTGTCTTTCACTACTGCGGTTCTTACTGTGCCGAAGGATCACACACAAATGGGAGTAAATCACTGCCTGTGAAGGCCAGGCCAAGAACCCTAATCTGTAATGGCCTTGCAGAAAGATATTATTGCATTTTACAAATCACAGACTTACCACAAACCGCTGAGTTCAGCTCCAGCCTTTAATTGTAAACTACATAATGCACAACATACACTGCAGGGTATGTAACTGGATCAAAATGTTAGCAGAGAGCAAACATAACAGTTGGATGGAGGCTGCACACTGGATATATGAGTTTTCATTTTAATACAAACAATGCCACACTTCTGACAACTTTATAAACAAATATGTAAAATAAGGGCTGTGTTATCGTTGGCCCAGTGCAAGGTTTGCGCTGATGATGAGATCCATCATGGACTTTGCGGGCAGTGTGTAGGAAGTTCGGTCTAGCTAAATTCTTCCTCAGGTGCAGGCCAAAGGTAAAGGTGGAGTCACTTGAAACAAAATTTAGAAAGATGTGCTGCTTTGTAGCTATTTAGTGTTAACCCGAAACTTCAACCAGGGTGCTTACCAGTTCGGTCTTAACTGTTCCCATGAGGCACAGGGTCAAGACTGATTTGCATATAGCTGGGTCTGAACTGGGGCGGTGAAGTGAGCTAAAGAACAACAATGGTTTCAACCCAGATCTGTGACTGGGGGTGAGTGTCTGAAAGATTCAGGTCTCTGTCCATCATCTCCTTGTGTTTGCTATGCTTTTTAGTAGGCCTTTGATTCTGTCAAGGGAACCACATTGGCTTCCCCGCTAGACCGCAATCATCTTCAAGATCAGCAGCATCACCTACATGGCTGGAGGATACAACACCAAACATACCGGGACAAAATGCTAACCCCCTCTGGCAGACAGAGCCACACTGGGGCCAGGACTTCCCCACAACAGAAATAAAGAGGAATACGAATGTGATATTCCTCCTATGCCTCCTAGAACCCCCTCTCTCACCCTCCTTTCTTGGAAGGTTTGTTTACCTTCTCATGAAGATTGTCAGATTGTCAGTTGGTGAGCCAGCTGGAAGATGGTTGGCTACACGTGTTTAAGTGTCCGATAAATATGTTTTTATACTTAACAAATCACAGTGATTACAATACTACAGATGAGTTGTCTATGGAGAGGGCACACCAGTGTAACCACTCTTCACAGCAATCATGCGACAAATGATCATAACCTCTGATTTCCAAATCTTCCTCTCAGCTGTGGTCATGGCTGGTAGATACAAGGTATCTCCAAGGTACAGAGTCTGCAGTAGATCCCAGAATCCTAGCCCCCAGAGGCTTTTCCATTTCTTAGGGATCTCTGCCCTATTAAACTCGTGAGGTGGAGTGCTCTCTTGATCTGAGGTATGCTCAGCAGGTGGTCCTGTGTGAGATCTCTCCGCTCTCCTCTCAGAGCTGCTTCATCTTCTGGAGGACAAGTCTTCCAGTGTCCCCTTGGTCACCTCCTTCAGCAGGCGGTTCTGCCTTGCCATGCAGGCCTATTGTCTGCAGCGCTGGTTTCTCAAATGTTCTCTCCTTCGCTCTGAGACTGCATCTTAATATTAGCCGGCATTCTGGGATTGATCAAGTTATTGCTGAGTGACATTCCTTTTATCTATCTCGTCCTCCAGCTATAGCGCCAAACTACTGGACATAATAAACCCACTTCTACACCAATGTATCTAAAATTCTCCATCACATTAACTGATGTTTTATACTGTGTTCATTTGGAATGCTATTCAGTTACGTAATGACACTAATATTAGGTTGTGACAGAATTGTTGTTGCCTGCTATTGTTATTATAATTATGTTTTTCTGCTATTTTATTTATTTAGTTATTTTAGCCTTTTGTTATACTCATCTTTTTATCACTGGTAGGAACCACCCCTATTTTTTTTATAATACAATTTTCCTGATGTTTTTGTAAACAAAACAGAAAAAAATATATAGACTGTTCTTAATGCATCTCATGACAGTACATTAGAACAATAACAGTTGAGCCATATGTGTAGCCGGACCCCATCGACCCGTACGAAGCCAGAGAACAAAGTATGCCCCCCACTTCCCACGCATCTTCTTGTGTTTCTATAGACACCCTGTCGCTTGGAACACCAGCAGCTCCATCAAGGAGCACCAATTACCCCTTTTTGCCACTCTGCCAGAGTGGGGGCCTGGGGCGACTTCTTTGTCGGTGATCTCCCTTTTAGCAACAAGGGTGGCAACCCCTACCAGGGTATTTTCCGCCTGAGGCTCTCCCATGTCCTCCGGATTACCCAAGAGGCTGATCCCCTAAGTTAGTTCCAGCTCATGATCCAGGATGCGTGAGAGACTCTACCCCTCCGAGATTCAGTATACGGGGGCAGGACCAAACCACATGAAAGAAGTCAGTGTGTGGGGCAGGACAGTGAAAGCAAGTGGGTTGTAGAAGTGCACCTGTACACCACAACTGTTGAGGTGTGAGGTAGGAGGTATGTAAATATTACATTTGAATGAGGTGTAGTCTGGTGGAGACTGTGATCTCAAGGGGTGCTGCACATGCATGCCACCAGTATGCATCTTCCAAGGGACCCAACCATCCCTCCTATTTCGGCTTAAGGGAAGGAACGTCATACCGTGCATGAATAACCAGTGTGTGGTACATTTGGGAAATCACTCTCCTCCCAAGGTGACCCATGTGTATCTTGGCATTGAGTGGGCTAAATTCAGGAGGGACGGTGGGATATTGCAGGTGACAGGCCAGGGTATGCCACAGCTGTAAGTAAATGTGGAGTAGGAAGCTCTTTAGAGAGAATTGTATTTGCCGCTCTCGAAAGGAGCGAAGGTACCCACCCTGCCACACATTTTTGAGAGTGAAGACACCAATTATGTCCCACCCCTTGAAGCCCTCAAGGTGTGCAGTGTGATGTAGCCCACAGGGGAATGATTTGCGTGAATGTCTTGTCCCAGTTTGTAAGGTGCAGGACTGTCCACCACATGCTGTATACCCCAACAGTCGGGCAGGGAAGGGTTTGGGGTACTGGGTTGCCATAAAGCAGTCCCATGACAGTGTCCAGTCTCAAGCGAGCAAGCTCCAACCGATATTCCGGGTTGTCCCATTACCCAGTCAGTATTGCTGTCAAACTTGTGTTGTGTCTTAGACCGCAGAAATTCTGCACATTGGAAGTCTACCAAGCACCATACCTTGAGGTGCCACACTGGGCGCTGTAGATGGTTCGGGTGCCCAAACCAGAGAAAGATAAGAGAGTAGTCTGAGATGCACTGTGGGAGGATCTCAGCCCCAGTGAACAGGAGCGTGTCTGTGGCCGGCAGGAGCAACAAATAGATATGCAAAAAGGTCCCATGGGTTGCCGAGGTGTAAGTGGCAATGTGTGCCAGATAATGCTGATAATATGAACTTTTTACCAAATGATTGTATGAATCCTGCTGGAATCGGATAATTCCCAAACCAGTAGATGTAAGGAAGTTAAATTCTGATTCCCTATGATTATTATGATTAAAATAAGTAAAGGTCAAAAACTTAAATTGTCTAACTAAGGGGACAATTTAGATACAAAATAAAATGAATATGTTTGATAATGGTCATATATTCCATGAGGGATGTATGTTAAAAGAATTGAAATATCTGTTTATTCACAGAAACTCCACCTGACGATTAGCAGGAGTCCTATGGACGGGTAAAACCGTGAGTTATTCTGAGGAGAGTAATAATATTTGATCTTCTCTTTTGCTATTTCCTAACGGTGTGGGCAGGCCTTAGCGTGTCTGGACCCCCGTAGGATTTGTTTCTTTTTTATAATCTGGTCTTGAAGAAAGCTGAGCTGACTATAGCACTACCAGCAGAAACATATTGACCAATTCACTTTTTAAGGCCCTGGATAAAAATTAAAAAGTCCAGTGACCTCACAGTTTTTAATGTGAACAACTGGCCCCTAATAAAGTTCTTTGAGGCACAGTTGTGATCTTTTATAACACACCTTTTGCACTGATCACTTCCTTCACACACACCAGCTCCGCTGCACTTGCAGGCGTGGTAGCACACAGGTGGGGATAGTCGGCCCTCCCTGTGACCGAACCCCATGATGAAGCATGTCACCTCTAGGGTGAGTGAGGGTTCTTTTAGAAAATAAATAATTTTTCATTCCCTCCCATATCATTTATGACCACTCACGTGTAGGTAGATTTCACCTTTTGTTTAATTTGATATAGGATTTCACCTGTGTCTGACTGGCGCTCTTTTGTTGATAATAGAATGTGTGCCAGATGTCACACAGCACTAGGAAGACCAACCATGAGGCTAGCTGGTGGGCTTGGGAGAGTCTGTGTGTATTAGGCAAACAGGAAACGTCCTGAACTGGGTATGGCTGGGCATTAAAGTCACCCCCACAATCATAGAACCTGATGGAAGAATGAGGGGTACCTTCTGAAGACTGGAGAGGACCTGGGGCTTGGGGCGGGACATACACTCTGAGCAGGGTATACCGGCTGCCCTAAAGAAGGCCTTCCATCGCAATGTAACAGCCCAGAGTGTGGATGACTAAGGAAGTCACCACCAACGGGAAGTCCCTACAGAGGTGTATCAACGCCCCCCAGGATCTCTCTGGTGAAGCCCGCTTGGTCGACCCTATCATATCAAAACACCTCAGAGAGGGGCAATGGTAGCCGAGTAGATGGGTCTCCTGCAGTATCAGGATATCTCGTTTGCAAGCTTGAGTGTATTGAAGGACTGTGGTATGCTTAATGCGGTCCAGAATGCCATTCACATTCCACAACAGGACTTTAAAGTGTGACATTGGATTGCAGGTCATACATAGTGTGGGGTGAGTGTCCCCTCTCCTAGGGACATTCTGTTGTCAGGGGAGAGCAATGTCTTTCTCCCTTGTGTTGTCTAGTGTAATATGCGCAAGCAGAGACAGACTAGAACTGAAAAAGATAAGAAAACAAACAACACAATGTAAAACAACCCCACCCCGAATTCTCCCAACCCCATTTTTCTCCCCTGAAGCATCTGTCGCCTACAAAACTTCTGAAAACCAGTGCATAATGAAGCAGAACTGGCATAGAATCCAGCACAAAAGATTTCTGCACCTAAAAGCGCCAAGGGCAGCACTTCCACCAGGGCTCGGTCCAGAATCCGTACTTGGGGGAAACTCTCAGTAATCAAGTGAAAGGGAGCATAAGGCGTTGACCTTAGCTCACATTGTCCATCTCAGGGCATTGCTCCCCGCTGCAAGTGTAATTGCTGCCCCCCAAAGGCCACCTTGGGGGTCTCTGAGCCATTGGCCTGTACCTTCGCGACCATGCATACCGGTGCACCCCGTATCATGCCAAGGATCAGTTTTACCCGTATGTTCCTGGTGAGGTGGGGGCCAGCCATGAAGGGTCACATGCTCGGTTTGCCCACTCCAATGCATCCTCTGGGGAGTGAACAAGGAGGTCCTGTAATCATCAATGACTTTTAGCTTCCAGGGGAAGATGGGCATCTATTCAATATCTATGGCTCTGAGTTTCTGTTTCACGTCCTTGTAGGATTTTCTCCTTTGCTGGACCACCCAGATATAGACAGGTGTCAAGGGTCAGGGTACCTGCCAAATGGGCTTCACACAGGATTGCATTCCAGTCTCTGTCGTTGATGACCTGGGCTATGAAAGGTTTGGGAAGGGGCTCCCAAGAGGGACACAGTGCTAGAGAGCAATGTGCCCTTTCGATCACAAACTGGTGACAATTTACCTCCAGACATTCAAGACGAGTGCCAAACCTTCATAAAGTTCTCAGGTTGCGGGCCCCTAATGCCCTCTGGGAAACCTATGAACCACAGGTTATTTAGACACAATCATTTTTCAACACCCTCAGCTCAGGCATCTGAGTGGAAGTTGTAGTTGTTAATTTGGCATCAGAGTGCTTAAGTGTGGCCACCTCGTCTTTTAGGTTGGAGACCCTTCCCTCAGGTTTGGAAACCTTGCAGACCGTATTCCGCAAGTCTTGTTGCAACAGTGCCACGTCCACTACAAACAACCTCACCAATTTTGGCCTCCACTGTATCTTTAGAGACCTGTATGGCTTATAAGATGGTGACTGCAGAGGAGTGTATCAAGGCACTGGACTGAAAATGTGCCCATCTTTGCTTGCACAAGCAGGCGGGTCACCGGCAGGAGAGAGATATCATGGGGGCTGCAACGACCCACTGTGCAGCCCGCAATTGTCAAATATTTAACCCTGCTCAATGTCCCACACAGCCATCTTAATTGGGAAGTAGAAGAGGGGGGCAGGGAGTTGGAGGTGCCAAACCACCTTGCTCTTTTCCCACCTCCATGAAGCGATGTGGCCATGTGGAGGCTTTTGGTGGGCGCCTGTCTTAGCAGGCTGCCGTCTTGGCTACATCACCCTTGGCCAGCACAGCCAGGATCTGGGCTGTTCAAGGGTCCTGGGGGAAGAGAGGGAGAGAGGCTCCCTATCGCTGACTGGATCCGCAGTCCCGCATCCACCGACCCGCTTCACGGAGGTCGTGCAGGTGTGCGGTGAGTCTCCGTGGCCACTCATCTCAGCAGGCCATGACAATCTGACTCCCCAATCACTGCTTGGACCTAGACAGCTCACATACTCTGTGACTGGCCAGCAGCATCCCAAGGTGTGATAAAGGGCTCAGTCAGCAACAGGATGGCTCAGGATGCTTAAGGAGATCCTGGAGTGAATCTAGGATGCAACCCCCATCTTAGCATGTGCAGCTACACCACTGCCCATATTTTTTTTAAAGAAATTGGAAAACCTATTCTCCCATGGAAACAATGGGTAACCTGTTTGAATCATATTTGTTTGCCACTGGTGGGAAAAGTTTTTACCATTAAGAAAATAACATATAGTGCTGCATAACTTGAGAGTGGAAGGGATGAAGGTGTATGAGAGCCTTCCTGAACCTGCTAAAGACGAGTTTGGAAGTGGACCTTGAGATGTGTTTCAAGCTGTATACTAAAAACTTAAATATCATTTTGTGGTGTAGATCAATGTGGTCCTTGAAAGCCACACAGTTTTTGGCAGACTGCAAGGGAAAGACTAGAAAGTTTTTTTACATTATTTTGCTGTTCTCAGAGGTTTGTTTACTACTTTTGATTTATGGGTATTACGTCAATCCTTAATCAGCACCAGTTATTTAGCGGAACAAACAACTTGCGTATCCAATAGAAACTTTCTGCCATGAATCCTTATTTAAAGGAAGCTATAGCTGTACTGGAAGGCATTGAGTGTACTATGAAATGTACTACAGAAATAAAGCTTATCTCATACCAGCAAATGTGTATGGACAGATTAGAGTTTACTAAAGATCCACAATCGGTAAAGTGTATGTCACTGAGAAAAACGGCATAGATTTGCTTGGTTGGGCTCATCAAAAACAATTGGGGATAAAAATGACTGTAGTGAATTTGCACCCATTTTCGTAGTTGGAAAGATTTTGGAACTAAATAAGATAGGTTTGCGTCTGTGAATATTGTATAAAGTTAAAAAAGAGTGAACCTCCAATTGTGCATAAAGCTAGACAGTGTACTACTCAAGGCCAAAATTAGTAAATTGTTGGACTAGGTGGCGATTTAAAAGATTGAAAGCTCTAAATGGTTTTTTCAAACTGTAGTGTGTGGTCAAAATGTTTCAGCGTATGTGAAATGATCTATCAGGCATTCGTCAGGACAAGTGAATTAAAAAGGATGAATATATAATGTCAAACCCCGGTGGTTCCATTCCAACACGAAGGAATCTTAGAACAGTGTTTTTCATTTATTCACACCGGCAACCCAAGGCTAGGGTGGGCCTTAGCGCGCTCACACCACCGGGGTTTGACATGTTGACCACACACTAGGATAATCTTGGACTTGTAATTTGGTACCTTACCCTACACTTCTAGTTTTTAGCCTTGTCCAATTGGCAAAACGAATAAAGTCCTTTTTTTTACTCAATTGTGACATTTTAATATTCACTTGATTGTTTCACTTCACACTCACACAAAAAACAGCTCCGCAGTAACCTGGCATTGTAGCACACCAGGGTGGTATTCGGCCCATCCTGGTGGGGCCCGATGATGAAGCATGTCACCAACTAGGATGGTGAGTGAGGGCTTTAAAAACAACTTTAAAAGGTTTCTTTTGCAGTCAATGCAGACTATGAGCTTGACTACTTGCTCACTCTCTTTTCTGTAGCCATTTTCTATTTTTGTGCTCCTTTGTTGTTATTTTAGAGCAATTTCACTTATCCTAAGGTAACACAGAGGGTTAACACGCCTCCTGCAAAGAATGTGTATCATGCCGATCACAGAACTGTATTTTATATGGAGAGCTCAATAGGTTGCTGCTTTTGTCACAGAGATCGTTTTTACACTTGTAGTTCATACGTTATAATGCTAATATAGCAAAGTGAGCTATGAACAGTCATCAAATAGCTTCATACAAACTGCATGGCATAGTTTAGAACATTATCTTTTCTTCCCAGTCTTTCATTAATCCCAAAAGGATTGTTTTGGGTAGAAATGCATACTTATGAGTAAAGCCAACCCCAACCACTGTGGTTTTAAATCCCGAGTTTGTGTTTCTTTAGACCACTCTTAAAATATACTGTCTAAATGTATGGATTACATGCAGTCCCCACACCTTTGTAATCCTCATTGTCCTATGTAACATTTCTAATAGACTGATTTACATGCGGATGATTCATTCTCTCTCTATAATTTGTGTGTGTTGTAAAGTGCTCTAATACCCTACACTGTTATGAGTAGAGCTGTAAAACCTATTAAAATACATGTGTAAGAGGAGCTATGGATAGATAAGGAGGACCGTTGGAGGGTGTTAGTGAGGGAATCTGTGAAAAACTTTGGGGGACCAAAATACATAGTCTCACCGGGGGCCACCAGTGCTAAAGCCCTGCAGCCATCACAGAAGTCATGACACATTTTTCGAGAGAAATGTTGAATAAGCACCTCCAAACTACTCAACACTGTCCCAGAGTTAATTGTCCAAAAGAACTTATAAATAAAAGGATAATAGTGCTTGAAAGGATGAACAGATTCATGCTAGGAAAGCTCTTTAGGACATTATTTGGGCCTACTACGCACCCCTGAACACTGTTAAAGAGTAGTCCTGTTACTCAGACGAAAGCATGCAGGAACCACGTTTTCCTCAGAGTGGTTAAACATTTAGCAAGGCAAACAAGTGAACAGAAGACATATTAATGAGCGTGTGCTGGCTCACCAAAGCAAGCATACTGAACGTTACAACGGTTAGAAGCGGTTGAAGAGAGTGATGGTTATAATTCCATGTGAGTGATTTGGTAAAGCAAAGAAACCTGGTTCATTACCCAGGAAGGTGTCCAAGTGTTTAGGGCCCTGTCAGATTTATGAGTTGAGGAAGAATGTTTTGTACCTAGAAAACAGGCAAGTTTGGGAAATGGACAGAGTTTGCCTCCACAACTATCCCTTGGGAAGTGCTGTTTGGAAGAAAGTTAAATCAGTTTGTTCTTCTGTTTCGAGAGGAGAGGATTTAAAAAGTCACTAAAGATAAATACAACTCATTTAATTAGTCTTCGCTGAACGAATTCAGTAATTATAATAAGTATATTATCTATTATTAAATACATATTCCATCAATCTTCGGTCAGACATTTGAAACAAAGCAGAATAGGAAGTACAAAAGAACAGACATAAATATTAGCTTTATTCTCTGTTGTGGCATAGGATAGAACAAAAGTCTTACCCCAAGCATAGATGCTACTATGTGAGGTGGATGCCATGTCACTATTGATCATCGCCTGTCATTCTTTTGGATTGGTCAGTCTTAGACTTATCATCCTGCTTTTGCATGATGGAAATCTAAATCTTTTTCGAAATATAGCCTTTCAAGTAAGGTGTTGTTCTACCCATACCTCAATAAGAAACTTCGATCTAAGTCAGTCGTTCTTAAGGACATTGCACAGCCACTACAGTAATTACGGTAAGTGTGTACTGTTTGGTGCATCAGTCTTTGAGTGGCCATCAGGCCTTTCTATGGGCTCTACATGCACATCTTCAGGGATTGTTGGAGAAGATGACAGGAATCGAGTACTATTGAGGCTATTGTTGGGTAGTCTGATTCATTAATCAGACACGAAAAACAAAAAAACAATTTTTGGGGCATGTGTTTTTTGGATTTATTAGACACCATATCGCTTATAACGTTACATGCGTATATGTGACTGCCTCGAGATCTGAAACCCGAATCACAAGGATATCCCACGTAGGTCCGAGGTGGTCAGATCCGTGCTAGAATTTTGAGCTATCCACCTAATGTAAATTTACATGCACTGAATCTAAATGGTGATAATTTGATATTGTTAAAATCAAGAAACACTAAAAAAAGAAATATATCATGAAACAGGACTAAAGATGGCTAAGGATTAAGAGGTAAATCCAACGGAGCAATCCTAAACTCTTACTCCTGGTCATATTAAAACACAATGTAAACAACATTTCAGATTAATTTGTCATTAGAGAACTATTCTAAATGTGTTTTTAACTATTTTTTCGGGCAGTAAAGAAAAATTCATGAAATAGAAAAATACATTCCAGAAAGCTATCCGAAGTCTGTCGTCCATACCTTAGTTATAAGGGCGGGAATCTAAAGACCAGCAAGGGAATTAACACTATTAGATATCACGGGTTGGAAACGAAAAATCTGGCATATGCAGATGATATTACAGTGGTCACCTCTAACCCTCAGGATGCCCTAGCTGCAATCGAGTCAGAAGCCCAAGCCTTTGGCCTGGTATCTGGGTATGCACTAAATAGATTTAACATTTGTGACAAAAGAGGACAGAGAGGGAAAGTGGATTCGTTCTCCCTATACAGTTATATTTAAACAAATGAAATCCACAGAAGGTATGAGGGTGGTCACTACAATGGTGGGGAGCACACAGTGTTGATTTAATACCCCTCACACACCAAAAGGACCCTTGGTGTCATGCTTCATCATTGGGGTCTTTGCACCCCTCTACGGGATGCGGCGTGCTACTAACCTACGACTACGCGGGAACCCTTTTTTGGCTATGTGTGGTGCATGTGGGGTGATTGCAGTGTTACTGAGTGGTGGGGTCTTAAGTGAATTGGGTGAGGTTTAAAAAGCACCTGGTACGTGGGAAAAGACAAAAAACTTTGAGAGAGCGCAAACTGAACAAAATGTATGAGAGCACCAAAGTTACCAGTAGTACGCACAAATCATAAGAGAAATGCTATGAGTGCTGAAAATATATTCACCTATACGTCGAAATATGTAGTTAATCTAGAGATTTCATATAGAAGTGGAACTAATGCAGAAATGTGTGAAAATGTATACCTTTATTAGACGTGAATAATCATGATCCATGTTATGTAGCTGCTAATAGAAGAATGTCATGCTGCAAGGCATAGAAAGGAACGGGCCTTATGGCTAGGCCAGAAGGGTAGAAACGTATACTCCTTTGCATTGACATGGATTGCACTAATGTTACAATGATTTGTTTATTCGTTAGATTTATACTCCATAGATGTGTTTCTTATTTCTTTAACAATAAGATGCTAACATGTTATTTTAGTTTAACCTTTGCTAGAATTGTTGTAGGCCTGAAGTGATAAAAAGGGTTTCTGATTTGCACATACT
Organism: Lissotriton vulgaris; assembly: GCF_964263255.1. Classification (NCBI taxonomy): domain Eukaryota; kingdom Metazoa; phylum Chordata; class Amphibia; order Caudata; family Salamandridae; genus Lissotriton; species Lissotriton vulgaris. The sequence goes on from NC_141698.1 coordinate 736,128,896, forward strand.
GGTACAGGCCGACTTGTGTCAGGAAATAAGTTGCAAACTTCTGTTAGAAGTCTATGGGAACTGGGATTCAGCTATGGATGTCTGTCTGCAAATGTGAGGGGGATCCAATTAATAATTGGATGAATAGAGTTCTGTTCAAGAGACTGGTGCAGACATGGAGGAGGGTTCAGGAATGTTTTAGGGGGTATCGGCGGGCCGGAGAAGAGTCTGAGAAGCAAGGTCAACGCTAACGCACGAGGCCCAGAGGAAGATCATCATGGAAAAAGCCAGAATCGACACCACGTGAGGGGCGTCTCACGAGGGGCGTCTCAAATGTTATTGTGTTTTGTATTAGGGTCAGCACCCCGGGGTGGAGTTAGAGCAGATGCCTGAGGACCCTTCAGAGAGCGGATGGGTAGGCAGAGAGGGGTCATGACTGGCGATCATAGGTTTTCACCTAGAGACTAAGTGTGGGTGATCTTCTTAGGAAGTCATTCACAGCTGACACCTTTTGATAGGTTGGGATTCTGTTAAGTAGGGATACCATCCAGAGCCTAACCTGAAACCTTTCCCTCCTGCTGTAAATGACAGAGAGATCACAATATGTGTCTATGCTTGCAGCCCTTTTGATTTTAGAATTAGTCCTAGTCGTGTTCTTTGCACGCCTGAGGGCTTTTAGAGAGCACATGTATGTAGTGGTGCCTGTATATCTTTTGAATCTCATTTTGAGATGCCTGTACTTGCAGTTAACTTTGACTCTGTAATAAATCTTTAAAAGCTAGAAGTAGTTTGTGGTCTTTCAGAGTCGAGCCCATTATTGATCAACTAACCTGGTATTGGATGCACTTTCTTTCCTCAACGACAGGCAATAAAGGTTCAGTCGACCAGAACGGGGTTTAGATCTAGAGTGATAAGATAGAGATCTACAATCTCGCCCTTGCAACTTTAATGCTTCCCCGTGCTAGTACTGTTAAAAGGGGTGATAGGCGAGGTAATTTGTAAATTAATATACGTTACCTCTAGTGTGTGTCAACATGTTTAGGAGCAGAGCTCCTTCTTCAGGACGGGGTAAACAAATCCCCACCTTACTCACATTAGTTCAAAAATCTGATAATCTACAAAAAAGTGAAATTTACTAAAGTTAGAGGCAAATATGTGCCTAAGTATCTTCGTTTGTAGAATTCTGCAATTGAGAACTTGCTGCCAAAGTTAGGTTTGCATCATGAGCCTCCGCACGTTGGGGATCTGTAGTGCTTAATAGCACCTGTTACGAGAGATGTTCTCCGTCAAACTTCTTACAACGTGGCTCCGAGGTAAGTAGCCTCGGAGCCGCGCTGTGGGAAGTCGGACGGAGAAAATTGCAGAATTCTACAAACGAAGATACTTAGGCACATATTAGCCTCAAACTTTTGTAAATTTCACTTTTCTGTAGAAACATGTTGACACACACTAGAGGTAACGTATATTAATTTATAAATTACCTCGCCTATCACCCCTTTTAACAGTACCAGCACGGGGAAGCATTAAAGTTTTTTGTCTTTTCCCATGTGCCAGGTGCTTTTCAAACCTCACCCTATTCACTTAAGACCCCACCACTCACTAACACTGCAATCACCCCACATGCACCACACATAGCGAAAAAAGTGCTCCCGCGTAGTCGTAGGTTAGTAGCACGCCGCATCCCGTAGAGGGGTGCGAAGAACCCAATGATGAAGCATGACACCAAAGGTCCTTTTGGTGTGTGAGGGGTATTAAAACAACACTGTGTGCTCCCCACAATTGTAGTGACCACCCTCATACCTTCTGTGGATTTCATTTGTTTAAATATTTCTAAATAAATTTAAAACACAGAGAGTTATAAACAGGGGGCCGATTTGGATGACACACGGGTGACAGTATCAGCTATTTACTTAGGCATTGATATTACACGTGATCTGGGGAAGTTAGTAGAGAGAAACATCGAACCAGTAATTCGGAAGGCTAAAAAAGATTTTGATAGAATGCACAGTCTTCATATGTCATTGGCCGGATGCTGTTATGTGGTCAAAATGGTCTTCCTACCTAAAGTACTCTACCTCTTCAGGGCTATACCGCTAGAATTTGAGAGGCAATGGTTTTCTGCGCTCGAACATATGGTGAACAGGTTTATATGGGCACAGGGGGAACCAAGGAGTGCTTTGAGATATATTTCACTGCCAAAGGAAAGAGGAGGTTGGGCAGCCCCCGATTTTAAAATGTATTATTGGGTGGCAGCCTTTCAATACATGAGCGGGCTAATCGGTGGGAATGTTACCGATCCATGGATTAAGACAGGGTCACAAGAGATATATAAGTTATTGTTAGGAGAGGATGCTGTGAATTGCTTTATGAAATTCACTGAGCCCAGCTATTTTAAAAAGGCAAGATTTAAGACTCTGATGGCTGCGTTTAAGATTTGGGCAGCGTTTAGAAAAAAGACAGGTTTAGGGAGAATCCATTTTTATTCCCAGCTGTTTAGAAACCCCACTTTTCCGGGAATTTTTTCTCACACAATAATGTTAGGATGGGAGGGGTTCGAGATCCGGAAAATAGGGGATTAATTCAGGCCAGAAGGAATTCGCCCTTTTAGCAAAATTCAATATAAATATGGTATCGATAAGAGATTTTTTTAAAGTATCTCCAAATACATAGCTTTCTCGAGGGAAAAAAGGGTGGGCTGAACAGTTTTAGAGAAATCTATATATTGATGTTGTAAGAGAAGGGGAAGATTGTACTATTAAGAGGATTTATGCTGAACTTTCGCTACTTAAGCAGGATGATTTGGATAAGCATGGGAAGAAATGTGCAGATAAACTCGGCATTGATCAAGATAGTTTTCGTGGTTCCTTAGAACTGGTCCAGACTGCCCTTTGTTCTGCGGGGCTTCAAGCTCAGCATTTTAAAACAATTTGTTCTCTATACTACACGCCAGCAAGGATTGGTCAGTGGGGTGGGGGGCAGGAGGGAATTAGATATCCTCACTGCAATAGCTTGGATGCTGATTTAACTCATATGTTTTAGTCTTGTCCTCGGTTGCAAACCTTGACGAGTACAATTATTTATTTTTTGACCAAACACTGAACCTTAACATTTCTCTTACTCCAGCTCTAATACTTTTGTGGATAAATACTAAGGAAGCGCTAGATCCATTTTATGGTTTCCTTTTTTAGCTGTGGCGGTACTACGCATCTACATTGCATTAGCCTGGCTGGATCAAGCTGCCCCAATGTTCCAGTAGTGGCTTGCTAGGTTGCTGGCTAAGTTTAATCTTGAGAAAGGTTTCTACGAGAGAAAGGGCAAGAGAGGGAGAATGCTCTACAGATGTATTTGGGGACCCATATATAGATGGAAGGAATATATGATCAGTAGCAGACCCTGAAGTAGCTTAAAGAGGCAGCTTTTTACTTTCTCCTTTCCGAATGTGAGTTGGTGACATGAATTATGATGGTAACAGTAGTTAAAATAATGAATAATTTTTTCAGGTAATATTTTTTTATGTTGGTTCTTCTCTTTTACAAGTGTTTTAAGTATTTAGAAGGCTTGTTGGAAATTTTTAGATATGAAGAGTGATGAACTATTTCTCAAATAATATCTGTTTGTATTATAAAATGTGCTGTGATTTAAAAAAAAAATAAGCAAAGCATCATTAAATTAAGCATAGCATCATTTAGTCACAAAAGGAATTGCTCTTCTTACGTTTGGCCATAATGTGATTGTTATATAAATTATTTTAAAAGTATGACTGCGTCAAGTCAAGGCGTTGGTGTTTATTATGAATAAGGCTGCTTTTAACTTTAAATGCTGAAAACCAATTGGTCTATACATGTCACCACAACTCCAAGAAGGCAATAAGGTACATATTACACCTTAACTGTTATGTATTATATATTTGACTTTTTTGTGGTACCAAGCTTATATCTACATCTATACTAATATAATAAAGAGAGAGCCCAAACCTTTGAGGCGGGTAATCTCAGGAACCACAGCACCAATCACAACACCCGATACAGAGTTGGAAAGGGCAGTTGCAGCAGAAGGACATAGGCTATGCAGACGCCCACCATAAACATTTAAAAGGTAAAAGAACCGTGCCAGCAAAGTAGTCCCTTGTGGGCGTGTCTGCGTTGTGCTGTGGGCGTGTGCTGGGGTCGTGACAAACGCTGGGGGCGTGTGGTACGTTCCGCACTTCATGTCATGTCTCATATCGTGTGCTGTGGGCGTGTGCTGGAGGTGTGGGCGTGTGCGGGGCGCGGGATTACGGAAAAAAAAAGCGAGCGTTGTGCCCAATATTTCATTGTTTTTCTTCCCAGGTTCTGTACATTCCTGCTCCGGGTGTGCTTGCCCCGCGCTCCCAGTGACGTGCACCTGCTTTACTGTATGGAGGTCAGGCATGGCGCTATTCCCAAGGTCCGGAAGGAGCGCAAACAGGGGCCATTGTGCAGGAAATGTAATCTCGCTTTAACTTCCCATGACGCCTGAAGCGCACACTGGAGATTTTCCACTTCTGTTGCGCACAGGCCTCGCGCCACTCACATCCAGACACAAGGCCCGCCTCCACGGAAATAGCAAGAAAGGGACTATCCCTCCCCCGGGAATATGTGATGATATTCCGCAAACCAACATCCCGCATACCATCACTCCGCAATTTTTATAACGCTGGACTATTACTCCGCAAAGACATAATTTCTAAAACTTTTGCAACGCATATGACTTTATCACTCTTGCCAATATAACCCAAATGCATGTGTGGTAAAGTCATATACATTGTAAAAGTACAATATTAAAACATCAAATATATGTTTGTATATATGTGTATCCATACTACTATTATAAAGGAAGAACTTTGCACCTTTGAGGCAGGTTAACTCAGGAACCACAGCGCCAATCCACTCACCCGATACATCATTGTAATCGTCAGGGTGTGCAGATGGACATAGGCTATATAAAGTATAAAAATAGGCGTTATTTAAAAAATTAACATAAAAAAAAAGTAGTCCCTTCGAAGTAGCGCTGGCCGCGACCTGCGTGCTGACGTCAGGAGTGCGGGGAGGAGCGGCGTCCAGGAACGCGAGTGACCTGCAGTTGAGTTTCCAGAAGCTGCAGGCCCGGCTCGCTGGTTAACCACTCGTACGTGCCCCTGCCAGCATGTCCAAATTTTTGCCAGCTGCTGCCTAAAAGCCACCTCATGCTTTCATTAACCCGGTAGTCCGCCTGAGCCCCGAGCGCGTCCAACAACAGTGAAACAAAGAGAGAGACAGGGAGAGAGTGAGGGAGGGGAGACGAGCAAGATCGACAGGGCTACTCTCAGCGTCCGACTCAATCTCTCAGGCAAGCTGGCGTCAGGTATCAGAGCGGCCGAGCTTTGATTGGAGAAATCTCTGCATTAGGATTATTAAAGGAGAATATGTGCGCGAATTTGATGACACACGGTCCGGAGCCTGGGTCTAAATTTAGAAGTTAAATAAAGTAAAAGCTAAAAAAAAGGTCTCCCGTTCCTCGCTCTCTGCCCACATCCGCCTTTTAAGGCGCACGTTTCCCGCCCCATCCAAAGGTGCCAGAAAGATAATCCCTCTGTGGCTCTGCTGGGATGTACAGGGAGGGTCAAGGACAAGGGAGGGTCAAGGACATGCCAGCTGGACACCGCTGTGAATTATTTGGGAGCATTTGCATTTAGATGCTAATAATAAATCTGCAGAATGCTTTTTACCCGTAAAAGGGATGCGTCACTGGAAGCATGCAATTGTTTTCACTCACACAAACAGACAACATTAATCTCCAGACACCCACAGTAGTGTGCGCACTTTTATCAGAAGCATGCTACAGTGCAGGTAGTTGCAATCTGCAAAGCAGTGTGGAGATTCAAGGTGGCCTCGCTCTCTGGGAATCTTGGTCACTGAGCACTCCCCTTCTTACACCCCTTTGCCTTTCATGAATTATAGGAATGCCCACTGGAGTTATGTGACTGTGGGGCTGCAGGGCTTTTCGCATAATTGTATATTTGCCGCATTTGCCACATAATCCATCCATCATCTGCCTCATAATCTGCAGAGTTTAACAAAAAAAGTTTCTAGCTCAGTTGAAAAGTTAGAAAAAACACAGCGACATGTTGCCGCGCGGTGGAAAGACCTTCGCAAAGATTGACTGGTCACCTTTCTATAACTTATTGCTACATTTGGGTGTTAAACTGGTAAACTCGGGAACCACAGCCCCAATCCACACAACCGATACATCATTGTAATCGTCAGGGTGTGCAGATGGACATAGGCTATATAAAGTATAAAAATATACGTTATTTAAAAAATTAACATTAAAAAAAAATTGTCCCTTCGAAGTAGCGCCGGCCGCGACCTGCTTGCTAACGTCAGGAGCGCGGGGAGGAACGGCGTCCAGGAACGTGAGGAGGAGCGGCGGACATGACGCGGGGGAGGAGCGGTAACAAACGGCGGAATGGCGGTGAGGACCGGCGGACAGGCGGGAGGAGCGGTAAGCGGCGAGGACCGGTGGAGCGGTGAAATGAGGAGCGTTGGGGAGGAGCGGCGGCTGAGGTAAGGCTCCGGGCAGGCGGCGTCGGGGCAGGCGGGTGTCGGGGCAGGCGGGTGTCGGGGCAGGCAGGGGACGGGGTGGGCGGGGGCCCGGGCTGCTTGACAATGTCGGGGCGGGCGGGGGGCCAGGCTGCTGCACAATGTGCGGTGAAATGAGGAGCGCGCAGGAGGAGCGGCGGCTGAGGTAAGGCTCCGGGCAGGTGGGGGTTGGGGCAGGCGGGGGACAGGGCGGGCGGGGCCCGGGCTGCTTGACAATGTCGGGGCGGACGGGGGGCTGGGCTGCTGCACAATGTCGGGGCGGCGGGGGGTCGGGGAAGCCTGATTGCTCCCGGACAAGGTCGGGACAGGCTGCTAGTTTATATATATCTATATATATACATTTTTCTATTTAATTAAAACATGTATTCTTAAATTGCATTATTTATATTATTTTTAATATTTATTTTATTTTATTACCCTTTACACCCTAAAAACTAATCCCATCCTGCTCCCTTTAAATACCCTTGCACCCCATAATCATAACCCACCCTTACTCCTTAAAATACCCCAACACCCTTAAACACTAACCCATCTTAACCCTTTAAATATACCCTGTGCCCCAAAACCCAAACCTATCCCTAAACCCTAAAATTACCCCTGTACCCCAAAGCCCAAACCTAGCCCATAACCCTATAAATACCCCTGTACCTCCAAACCCAAACCTACCCCTGAACCCTAAAAATACCCCTGTACCCTAAAAATACCCCTGTACCCCAAAACCCAAACCTACCCCTGAACCCTAAAAATACCCCTGTACCCCAAAACCCAAACCTAACCCCAAACCCTTAAAATACCCCTGTACCCCAAAACCCAAACCTAGCCCTGAACCCTAAAAATAACCCTGTACCTCAAAACTCAAACCTACCCCTGAACCCTAAAATACCCATGTACCCCAAAATCCAAACCTAGCCCTGAACCCTTAATACCCCTGTACCCCAAAACCCAAACCTACCCCTGAACCCTAAAATACCCCTGTACCCCAAAACCCAAACCTAGCCCTGAACCCTAAAAATAACCCTGTACTCCAAAACCCAAACCTACCCCTGAACCCTAAAATACCCCTGTACCCCAAAACCCAAAACTATATCTGAACCCTTAAAATACCCAAACACCCCAAAACATATACCTCAGTACCCCAAAGCATAAACCCCTATACCAGAGGTCTTCAATCTGTGGGGCGCGACCCCCAGGGGGGTCGTGGAGTCCTGGGAAGGGGGTCGCAGATTCTGTTGGAGCGTGCAGCAGTTCCTGGCGTCAGGCTGATTGAGGCCGGGTTATCACGGTGGAGGCCTAATTCACGCCTCATTAACAAGTAAAGGTCTTCTGAAGACCTGTGAAGTACTCGGGTGTGCCTTTCTGTGTGTCCCGAAGCTGTTTCAGCCGGGCTCACTTACACGTGCTGGGGAGTGGGGGGGGGGGGTGTCTGGGGGAGGAGGCTGTAGCCCTTTGAGTTCAATCAATGGACTTAGCTGTGGGGTTTATTTTTATTTTTAACGTTTTATATAGCGCTAGCTTAACCCGTAGGTATCAGAGCGCTTTACAAACACACATAGCAAACAGCAGAAGGACATTACAGTCATTGGTTCAAGTCCCACATACCTGGCGCCTGTGCAGGAGAAATGTGCCTGAAACTGTTCTTCACCGTGAGGTGTTTATACAGCCTGTCTGCCCCCCCCCCCCCCCCCCCCCAAGCAGGGAAGCACAGAGATGCCCTCCCATGAGAGAGGAAGAAGGAAGAAGACACAGAGAGATACTGACCCCACCCCCATGAGAGAGGCACAGAAAAGGTGGGTGGATGAAGGATGAATGTATGTGTGGATGGAAGGATGAAGGGTGGGTGGATGGATGGATGGAAGGAAGGATGAAGGATGGATGGGTGGATGTAAGGATGAATAGATGGATGTGTGAAAAGGTGGGTGGATGAATGATGAGTGGATGGATGTAAAGATGAAAGGGTAGATGGATGGATGAAGGATGAATGGATGGATGTGTGAAAAGGTGGGTGGATGGATGGATGAAAGGGTGGGTGGGTGAATGATGAGTGGATGGATGTAAAGATGAAAGGGTGGATGGATGGATGAAGGATGGATGGATGTGTGAAAAGGTGGGTGGATGGATGGATGAAAGGGTGGATGGATGAAGGATGTATGTATGGATGGATGTGTGAAAAGGTGGGGGATGAATGATGGGTGGATGGATGGATGGATGGATGAACGGGTAGGTGGATGGATGGATGAAAGGGTGGATGGATGAAGGATGTATGTATGGATGGAAGGACAAAAAGGTAGATGGATGAAGGATGAATGTATGGGTGGATACAAGGTTGCATGGATGAATGATGGATGCATGGATGGATGTGTGAAAAGGTGGGGGGATGATGGATGAAAGGGTGGGTGGATGAAGGATGGATGTATGGATGAAAGGGTGGATGGATGTATGGATGGAATAATGAAAGGGTGGATGGATGAAGGATGGATAGGTGAAATGGTGGATGTATGGATGGAAGGATGAAAGGGTGGATGGATGAAGGATGGATGTATGGATGGATGGGTAAAAGTTTGCATGGATGAATGATGGATGGATGGATGTGTGAAAGTGTGGGTGGATGAATGATGGATGGATGGATGTGATGAGGTCTAACAGGCGCATTTATGGTTGTCGATAGTTGTTGATGATGAGGAGTACCAGTTTCTAGAATCTTTTGTCGTAAGGGGGTCCTTACGCCTAAAAAGGTTTTACAAGGGGGTCTCGGCATCAAAAAGTTTGAAGACCTCTGCCCTATACCCATACTTACCTTATCCAAAACTTTAAAAAAACATGCTTTTACCATTCATGCATTTACAACTAATTTCATTGAAAATGTATGCGTGGTGAAAGCATATAAAATGTAATGCCATGCGTTATAATGGCATTGCGGAGTCATGGTACTTTCGTAATGAAAGTATGCGGAGTGATGGTATGCGGAAAGAAAGTTAAGGAATAATGGGAGTTTACCCCCCCCGCCCCACCCCCCCACCTCGTAAGTACATTGGTGGCACAGCGGCCCACATCTCCAGCAACATACTCATATTTTTTCATCACCCAATTAGAAAAATGCACAGGTCTCTCTCATTGATGGCCAGCATCGACATACACTTTTAGACACCCCTCCCGCCACAAGTTCTAGAATTACAAACTTTAGAGCTGGGGAGCTACGTCCGAATCTCGGCATCAGCTCAACATCCTGTGATTACAGGCAAATCGCTTTGTCTCCCCGTGCCTACCACAAATGAATGTGTTCTTCTGTAATGTAAAATGTGCTCATGCCATGTTGTGGAGTTCGCGCTATATAATATTGCAAGGAAAAATAAAGTAGGGAAACTCGAGCTCACACACTACTGAACATGCACTCTTAAGTGCATCAGCAGTGCACTGTGAATCGGAGCGTTTCACAGGCCTGTCACGGATAAGAAATGCTATCAAAACGAAATCCTACAAATCAATATACTACTGGCCCGCAGCAATTCATACCCGGACAACGTCGGGAAGGGCTGCTAGTATATATATATAAAGATACAATGTTATTTTTCCTAATTGGTCTCGGATTTCTTCTTGAGTGTGTGTATTATTTATTAGCATCAGAATGATCTGCTTTTATCTCTGCACACCTATTGGGGATCTACTGGACTCTGTGCACATTGCACTTCATTTTAGTACGCCATATAAATAGCCAGCATCCCACACCAATTTTGTCATTCATGTGCTGAACTTGTTTTTGGTATTGGCAAGGGACAGTGTCAGTTGGGTTTCGTCGGTGTAGGTGAGGATGTTTTTGTTGTGAGCTTGTATGATGTCAGCCAGCTGGATCATGTGGATGTTGAAGAGTGTTGGGCTGAGTGAGGAGCCTGTGGGACTCTACAAATAAGATCCCATGCTTCGGAGGAGTATGGAGCATGTAGGCGGTTTGAGTTCTTCCAGTGACGAAGGAGTGGATCGATTACAGGACGTGCCCCTGGATGCCTGCTTCATGGAGTCATTGGATTAAAATGCAGGGGGAGACTGTACCAAAGGCTGCTGTTAGGTCTAGAAGGATGAGAGATGCAGTTTTCCCCCTGTCGACGATTACCCGGATGGCATCTGAAGCAGCTGTATGGGAGATTTCCGTGCTGTAGTTGGGTCTAAATCTTGATTGTGTGGAACCAGGAAGCTGTTATTTGGCAAGGTGGTCCAAGAGATGCTTGTTGATAGCTTTTACCAAACTTTGGCTGGGTAGGGAGGGAGGATAATGGGTGTGTAATTGGTGAGTTTGGTCATGTTGATTGAGGGTTTCTTTAGGAGGGAATTGATGACTGCTTGTTTCCATCGTTCCAGAAAGGTGGCTGTACTGTTGGAGGATAGGGGGAAGGGATCGCTGATAGATATTGCTCCTTTGTGAAAGGCATGGAGGGGTAGGGGTCTGCCGGGGCCCAGGAGTAAAGAGTCATTGAGATAGATGCAGTTTCCTTTGTGCTCATGCTGTCCCATGTGGTGATTGTGCTGACTTCCTTGATCAAAGGGAGACTTTTCTAGAGGGTCACAGGGTTCTGTTCGGGGGTGGGGGAAGTTGATGCAGATGGTGACGATCTTGCTGCAAAAGAAGTTTGGGAGATTGTTGCAGAAATCTTCTGACGATTTGGTTTTTCTAGTGACAGATGTTGGTGTGGTGAAGTCCTTGATGATAGCAAAAATGTCTTTGCTGCTGTTGGAGCTTATATTTATTCATTTGACTAGGACCTCACTCTTGGTTTCTTGTATGACCTGGTGGTACCTCCTCTAGGTGGCTTTGAAAGTGTCTTTTTCTACTTCCCCTTTTCTGGCCCTCCATTTCTGTTCCAGTTGGTAACAGTGTTGCTTGGTCATTCTGAAGTCTTTAGTGTACCAGCTGACTTGTATTCTGTTTTTTTTTAGTGCTTCATTTAATGAGGTCATTGTGTTGGCCCAGTTGGTGAGCCACTTGCTGAAGTTCTCTATGTTGTGTGCCAGGAAGCCTGTGGGTTCTAGTTTGCTCATGTGTAGGGTGGTCATCCTGTCTGCCTTGATTATGTTGTTCCAGTGTCAGCATGTTGGGCCCATTGTGGGGACTCTTGTGATGGATGTTGATTGTAAAACTGACTATGGTGTGGTCTGCCCAGGTAATGAGTGTTAGTTTGTTGATTTTAATATTGTTGAAAGGTATGAAGATGGGGCTTAAGATGTGTCCGGTGGTATGGGTGCACTCCATGACCGTTTGGGTTTTCCCAGGTTTCTGAGGTTGTGAAGGAGGGGCAGCTAAGTTTGGGTTTGTTTGATCTTTAAGATGGAAATGATGATCTCCGAGAAGGATGAAAGTGATGGGGATGAGGACTAGTGGGGGCGATGAAATCTGTGACGTTGGTTCTGAAGCTGAGTTGAGGGCCTGGAGGATGGTCGACTAGGGTTCCACCATAGTGAAATTTACTGTGATCTGTAATTTAAAGTTGAGTGCTCAAGTAGCTTGTTCAGGCTTCAGGGAAGGTGGTGCAAATAAAAGTGTTATTGTAGATGATGGCAATTCCCCCTCCGGCCTTGTTTAGGTGGTCTTGCCTAGCGACCTGTATCCATCAGGAATGGCGGTGTCGATGTCTAGCATTGAAGCTGAAGTCAGCCATGTTTCCACGAGGAAGAGGAGTTCCATGCGGTATCTTCCAACATGTCCCAGATCTCCGTGGCATGCTTCCTGAGTGAGCAGGTGTTGAGGAGCATACATGTTATAAGTGTGTGAGGCATTCAGGTGTGTTTGTTTGTAGGTGCTTGATTGTGTGTGGGGGTGGGTGTGAAAAGTATGTCCTTGGATGGTGTTGCAGGAGTGGTGGTGCAGGTGAAGAGGCAGAGGGAGCAGGTGAAGCCTTCTTCCATGTTGGGTGGTGTGGCATTACAACAGGGGGGGTGAAACATTTGGGATTCAAGGCATGCGGGAGAGCAGTGGGGGTAGTAATGGGTTGGGGGGAACCAGGATAACAGGTGCAGGTCAAGCACAGCTGTCTGTGCTTGACCTGCACCAGTAACCCTGCCTTTTTGCACCTTTGGCACACCATTAAGTAGGTCCTGCAAGGGGCCTAAGCACAGGGTGTGGCAGGCAGGACTAAGAGGTAAAAGAGAGAGGCACGAAGGGGTAGGTAAGGAGCGAGGAGAGGAGGGAGGGTGGGGCAAAGAGGGCAGAAAAGTGGTGCAGCAAAAATGGAAAGAGGGCAAAGGTCAGAAATAGAGCGTGAAGAAAAAGCACAAAGTGGCTAAAAGAGCGAGAGAAACTCCACTGAAATGTCACAGAAACAGTGGGAAAAGTGGGAAAAATTAGGGAACAGGCACAATGAGTGAGTAAAAAGGGCCAAAGAGCCAGTAAACATGAGGGAAAAGGCACGAAGTGCTAGTAAAAAATGTCACAGTTTGTACAAAAGGGCCAAGAAGTCGCAGTAAGAGTGACAGAAAAGATACAAAGAGTGGGAGAGATGGTACAATGAGCAAGTAAAAATTTACAAAAGTTGCAGGAAGAGTGAAAGAAAAGTCATAGAGAAAGAGAGAACAAGGTGCGAGGGCGAGAGCAAGCGGGAGAGTGGTGGGAGTCTATAGGCTCAGCTCATGGGAGCCGGGCCGCAAGGGCCTTGACCTGATGGAGGACTGGTTACAGGTAAGTACAGGAGGGGCTGGGCCTATGCACTGTGAGACCACACCCCTCTGCTGGGCCTTACAGCAATGGTTAAGTGCTGCGAGGCGGGGCATTTTTCCATTACCACCACAGTTTGTGCTTGCAGAGATGAGTTGCAGAGACATTGAAAGATGTGTTTTGAGAGTTTGGGAGACTATAAGTCACATAACCCATTTTTGTTGTTTCATTCTAAACACCCCATCCTCAAAAATGTGCAGTCTTAAAAGATAACTAATCATGAGATTTAATTTATCGAGTGTGATTACTATTCATACTGCATTTGCGCTCTGATCTATTTACCACCCTGGAGTAAGCCTTAACTGTTCGCTTTTAAGAGACAGGTTTAGAAAATGAACAACTCTGGTATTCAAAGAGAAGGAAATAATCATACATTTTGAAACATCACTGGTGAATATCAGTATCTACAATGCATACTGCCCTGTAACTTCCCACTCACAGTACTTGGCCCAATTGGTATGTTTTAGCCACAGAAACAAGATATTTAATATCTTATCTCAGTTTTACCGCGTGTTATAAATACGTTGAAAATAACCACTATATTCTAAAACTTGACAGGGCCTGAAATACTGTGCCATTTTCCTGTGAAGAATTGAACATCGAAAGGGTTTGGCTAAAGCGCAGTAAGGCTGCGCCACTTTAAGTGTAAACAAAACAAGATGCCAATACTGCCGAATGAGTACGCCTATTTTCTATATTCAACGATATTAAACTGTTGATATATACCAAGGACAAACAAATGTCAGATTGAATCAGTTTTATTTATTTTTAATTTTTCGGGAAGGTGTATTTTTGTTGTATTATGATAAAATTGTGAATATTTAATTACAAACAGGGAGAGGAACTGGAAAGAAATATTTTCTACACAGAGTAAAAGGACACACAAAAGATGTGGGTGTAACAAGTGAATGATATCAAAACATCAAAGCTCAAAACATACAGACTCATCACTCATTTACTCCTCAGTGAGCACGACATTCAGCCAACAATCATACTGAAAACCTTACACACTGTGTCAGACTCGCAAGTGGAATGAGAATTTAGAAAAAGAAAAAGAAAAGAAGGACAAGAGCCTTTTTTAATACCCTCACCTAGAGTCAGAGAGTCTATTATTAATTTTAAGGGTGGGGTATTAATGCAGTTCTTTTAACGAAATTTTGACAATATGTTTCAATACAGGCCATCAAAATTTTTTACAGTCAACAGAAAGTTACGAGTAATATACTCGTGTGATTAGCCTGGACAACAAGAAAGGGTCGACGCGTTTCGATGCCCCTCAATGCCGGGGAATCTCCTCAGGACCTTGAAGGATTGAATCCTGCAGAAGAAATGACAACAATCCTTACTATCACAAACCTCCTTAAGACAACCTTCAACTTCAGAATGAACCAGCACTAGTATTTAAAGTTACCTTAACCTCTTCGAGGTGAGAACGGGGGGTATTTAAATCCAATGTTCCGTATGTTCTAAATGGCAGGGTCTTACTCAATGCAGCACTAGCAGGCTGTTGAAACCAAGGAAGTTCTATTGTAATTTCGATTTCCGCAAGACGCACTTAATGTACAGCATACAGTCAAAGGTGCACTTGTTTATTTAGGTTTTACCTTAACGCCTGGTCTGGGTCACGTAATCTTGACTAAGGGTACTCGTTTTATGGCAGCTGTAACATCGTTCCCGGAATCTGCGTGTAAGCAAAAAACGGGCAGCCTCATGAAATTTCCTTTGTTTTCCTCAACATCGTCTCTAATTCGCCGTTAAAAAGCAGTTCTACATGCGCTTGTGCTTACCTAAGTTTAACCGGGTCTCCTCTCCTCTACGCGGCGTCTTCCTGATCAGCCGTCGCATATTGAGATGCGTCACAGTCAGCTCTTTTCAATGAGACGTAGTCAATGTCCGCGTGGTGCTGGGAGATGTAGTTTTTAGTTCCATGGGTTATACGGGCGGATGTTATCGGTGCAAAAAGAACATGTATTCTACTTATGGAGGTGGTCGAGGGCAATCGATGTCGATGCTGGCACGATTAAGGCAGTGTCTCGTGGGTTAGAGGCTAGAGGGAAGGATCTATGATTGAATGAAACAGATGCCTTTCTGTACAATTCAGTGTGGCAAATAAGAACCATTCCGCTCTTGACAACTTTATAGATGGTATAATTCAGACATTTCGTTCAGTCCTATTTCTTTCCAGTTCCTCTCCCTGTTTGTAATTAAATATTCACAATTTTATCATAATACAACAAAAATACACCTTCCGAAAAATAAAAAATAAAAAACTGATTCAATCTGACATTTGTTTGTCCTTGGTATATATCAACAGTTTAATATCGTTGAATATAGAAAATAGGCGTACTCATTCGGCAGTATTGGCATCTTGTTTTGTTTACACTTAATTTTCCTGTGAAGGGCAGCTCCTTGGCCTTCCCCTTAGAATAACTGCCACCCAGTTATTGTCGAGTGGACTAGTTGGAAACATCAAACCAGAAGATAGTTTTTAATCCTGGCTTCCCCTTCGGCCAAATTGTTTACTCTTGGGGAATCGCTTTTATTTTTACTTATTCCTCTACTGCCTTTCTGGCAAGCCAGGACGTAGTAAGATTCAACGTAAAAGCTACCGGTAATCTTTTGGTAACAAATGGACTGGTTTTACCCTGCGAGAGGGAGAAGTGTTTCCTTTCATGGTACATTCACCTCCAGGGCCAACTTTAGTGCTGGTGGCGCCTGGCGCGACAATCTTGTTTGGCGCCCCCATTGCAGCCTCCTCGGACTCCCCAACTATCACACGGCAAAAGTGCCCTTCGTCTCTCCATAGCTCTTCTCTCACATACATTTCGTTAGTTTTAAAGCGCTGGTAAAGGCTAACAGTACTAATCTCCTCAGCTATCCACACAAAATACAGACCTGTTCTTTACAGAAGGCATATTAACCCACTATAATACTTTATGGCGAGTTATAACTGCCACTAGACAAAACTCTCTCTCTCTCGCTCTCTCTAAGGAGCATTAATCACAAAAGCTAACTTGACATAATTATTGCTGCCAGAAAGCTGTACGCACAACGAACCCCACAGCAGGTGTTTTAAATTGAAAATTATTGCTAAATACAGCGCCCCCCTGAGGACACTGCCTCCCTCTAGGTCAGTGGCAGCAGCCAGTGTGGCTGCAGCAGTTGCACCCCCCTTAAGCTGGCCCTGTTTACCTCAATAAAATACAGATGTAAACGTATAGACTGTACAACAAGGAGCAGTGTGATGCAGTCTTTGGTCTACCAATTTAACAAACTGTTTAATCCTGAGCAAAAAAAAACTCTCTCTCTGCCTCCATTCACTGATCTTTTAATTTGTCTCACTTTGAAATGGGCTTAATGGAAAAAATAGACACCAAGGGCATACGCCCGAGATTGGCCACAAGCATGATTTATGGTTGCCATTCACACATTCAAGGCTGATTACATATCAGTAACTGAACGTGCTCCAGAGGCTGCATTGGGCAGGATTCCGCATGTGCCTCAGAACCTTCCTCCAAGCCACCAACAAGCCCATCTTTAAAGCTTATAAAGGCTTCAAGAGTGAGAGTTGCTTGTTGTTTGAGAGTATTAAAAGTGGTGAGTCAATGGGCACCTCGCTTTGGTCTCTACGAAGGTGAACAAGAATACCCGCCCCTATTCCTGGTGCACTACACATGCCTGCGTGCCCCGGAGAAGGGCCCATTGGCACAAGGTCTCGTGTTAGTGGAGTGCATGCAAGACCTTATGCAGCTCCCCACATGGTTGAATGACCGAACCACGCAACCATTACCACACATGCCGTTCAAAGATTTCTTAACCACACAAGTCTTCACCAAGCATAGGCCTTTACCACGCATGCCTTTTAAACAAAATATGTGTTGTTAAGACATGTAAGGGATATGCATGGTTAAAACGTACCTATAAATCCCGACCCTGACCCACTCTCCTTAGCCCTAAAACGCCCCATGGGAAAAAATGGACTCTGACCCCAGCCCTCTACCTAACCCCCTGCCCCCTCCTCTCCCCCCCCGGATCCTATCATATCTGAGTGCAAGAGAGAGTGTATGTTCTCCCCCAAGGACCAGTGAACAGCTGTGTAATCAGGGTAGAGTAATGGAGTAGAGTCCCAAGATCACACAGCATGTCTACGGACTCAGCTGGCCATTGGGTTTGAAATAGCGTCAACTCTCAATGCACCAACTCATGGGCAACTCCACCACCAAAGGAAAGAGGCAGCTAGTTCCTCCAGCAGGCTATGCTGCCTTCTGGTTTCTTAAACGTCCAATCAAGTAAACCGGATGACACATTCCACCCTGAGTGTGCCACCTGTCAACCTCACAAACACTGTGCCGCCTCTCCCCACTTCCACCCTCCCTTCTGAAAACCAACCTACTTCCCCCAACACAAAAAGCTTTCCAAACCCCCCAGGCCTAAAAACAACCCTGCCACCCCCCTAAGCCCTAAAAACTGCCACCAAAGCCCTAAAAACAAGTGCACCAAAAGCCCTAAAAACTGCCCATACCCCCAGCCCTAAAAACTACCCCCACCC
Source organism: Lissotriton vulgaris (assembly GCF_964263255.1). Lineage (NCBI taxonomy): Eukaryota > Metazoa > Chordata > Amphibia > Caudata > Salamandridae > Lissotriton > Lissotriton vulgaris. The sequence continues at coordinate 736,146,720 of NC_141698.1, forward strand.
ACCCCAAAACCTGGCCCCACTTACCTCTCTGCATCCTCCCCCGATCCTTCCTGCTCCTGGGCCTACCCATTCCAGCAGCTGGACCGTGCACTACCTTAACCATGCATATACCTGGTTAAGGCACATGCATGGTTAAGGCAAGCGTGGTGGCACTTGCGTTGTTCGGACACGCATGGCTGAGGCACCGGTGTTCCCCCCCCCCCCACCTCCCACATTAGCCTTGCCTAGCGCTGGCCCTGGTTGTGGCTAGGCACTGAATTGCAAAGAACAGTTCTTCCAGTGCTTACTTAATGATATCAAAAAGTGCAGAACCTTATAGTTTTCTTTAGGAGCCATTGCCGTCTCAGGTCAATGCCGGTGCTTATGAATGCCGGATCAACCAAATTTCATAGCTGTTAATCGTTGCGGACAGTGGAGAAGTTGTTAAATTTCAAATCCAACACCTTCTGCCCCTTCCGCAAGTCGTTGTTCCGACTTGTGGAGTAGTGGTCTGCGTGGTTACAACGCGGTCTTTGTAACAACCACGTTGTAATTCCCTGTGGGGAAATGTTTTCGTGGTAAACAATGTTTACCATTTTCAGCATCCTCTGCCCTCATTGTCAGAACCTTCACTTGGTCATCCACCGCTTTCAGCCTTTCTGTAGCCATGTTTACGATTGAATTCAGGTCTTCGATATCCGTTTCTGTCGTGGTCACTCTCCCAGTCCACTGCTGGCGGTCGGCTCTTAGAAAGCCCATTTCCTCTCTGATAGTATCTACTTTATTACATGCAGCCAGTCTCGAGGCTGTTATGGCCTGTAGAATATCTTGGAGCATTAGCCCTGCTGGTGCCTTTTCTTGCAATGCATTGAAGGGGGCCGGTGCCGAGTTGTCTGCCAAGTCTTTCAGGCTTTGAACGAGGGGATATACCTCCCTCTATCTGCTAATTTTCCCTTTCTGTTCTCCTAGTGTATCGGAGTGGTGCCCCATAGATCTCAGACTGGGTGGATTACTCTCCTTTAGTACCCGAGGAATCCCATTAGAGGGAGTCGTGCTCGTCCACTTAAGGTCCTCTCCCCCAGTATTTATCACCTCTCCCAATGTAGTTCACGTCATCTCATAGTACTCATCACCTTCCCAGCTTTTTCAAGCGCATTATCCAGGAGGGGTGTTCCCTGCTTATCAGCCCTCTTCTCCTTCTAATCAGGTAGGTGTGTGGGGCCACCAGTTATCCGAGGCCTTTCTATAGTGCTATCACGTCTGTCTGTACTTTAGGCCCTATGTGGGATCAGTTGTCCCCCACTCCCCTCTATCTCAGAGGTGGTGTCGCTCTCTGAAGCTGTGCTAAATTATAGATGGGCACCAGTTTTGTGATTGGGATCCGTGCCACACTTCAATTTGTAAGAAGGGTACCAGCCCGTAGCATTGTGTGGGTCGGCCCTGGGCCCTCCCAGGAACCATTTGATGGGCCTGTGATGGCCCCTTCAATCCCATTACCACCGTTAATTCCAGCAGCTCCTTCCTTTTTGAATGCTCAGCCTTCTTGTTTTGTGCTGTGGGGTCTTTATTCACACTGTTTCACCCTCTTGCTGTGGCCAGCTCCAATGCTGTTCATCAGGTAAGGCTGTACTCATTCGGGCCCTCTCCTCTATTTGCGGGGATGCCGGACTCCCTGTAGCCCCCCGTCTGCTCGTCTCCACCTCTGTACCACTTCTTGGGGGATCCGACTGCCTGGGTGTTCACTTGCCTCGTTCTTCAGTTTGGGGGTCTTCCCTAGCTGCTGGACCTCTCAGTGGCTTGTCTCCGCTGTTGCCACGAACAGGGGCCTGTGATGTCTCAGCCGTCTGCCACGTCTGCCGGCTATTCCCTAACTACTTTCCAACTTCAGGATCACTCCTTCGGCTGGTGTCTCATGGATCCACTGCTAACGCTGCAGTCTTTTAGGAGGAGGCCAGTGTACACAGGTGCCCTCTTTCGTCAGCATGATTTTCTCCAGGGGTCGTCACTCTGGGGTCGGTGCCATTTTGGGTTTGGGACTCACGTCTCTCGCGTCAGCAATTTTTAGGCTTATCTGCCTGCCGCTGTGTAAAGTGTTGGGCTTTTCAGGCTCCCAGTATTATGGGGGTCGCGGAGGGGTAGATGCCCCCTCCCCCACTGGTGTTGCTACTGCAGGGTGGCACTGAAAGCGGATCGCTCAGTGGGAGCCTCTTGAGGAAGGCTCCTACTCCATTGGCTGCTGGCCATGCCCCCGCAACTTCTTAGCCTCTTTTCTGAATTTTTAGGTTTCACCTGTGTCAAATCTACTATATTTAATATATCTTAAAAGGGAGCTCTTATCAGTTCCTATTGCCCAATTCCCATTTGTGTGAAACATTTTTTTGTTAACTTCCCCTGGTTGCGCACATTTACGTTTTTTCCACTTCAGCTGTTTACACTGTTCAAGCCCCATTCACTGTCAAGATAAGATCTCTTCCCATGGAAAAGGCAGACAGCTTCTAATAGTATTCTGGAATGCTTGCTTTTTAGATCTCGCCTATGCAGCGCGCATGCGTTGCATAGGAGAGAGACCTAATGCCATCGGCACTTCTTTGGGGGCAAAAACGTGCACAAGCTGCATTGCTTGGAATGGCAACGGGTGCACGTCTGGCGATTTTCTTGCCGGAGCGCGCAGCCCCATATGGTTGCAAGCTCCCGCAAGGAATCGCGCAGGCCCCCTCCTGCTGTGAGAGGCGCGCGCTTGCTGTCAACGTTATCTATTGCTGTCCGTGATTGCGTGTCTGTTCTGCCTTTCCAGGACTCCACGTCGTGCAGGAGCGCATGCACAGGCAGTCACACTTTCTGCCCTCTGGTTTGGGGCTTCAGGTAACGCTGGTTAGACCTGCCATGGGGAGCACTCGGGCTGCGGGCCTTGCTCCAGTTTTAGAGACATGCTGTGTGTGCATCAGTCGAAAAGGTCTCTGCTGTGCGTGAGACCCCTACTCCGCAGTGTGCCTGTCGCTCTAAGCCTCTTTTCTTTAATTATTCCTTTTTCTAGAGATCCCCTTTCTCTGAGGTTATTGCAGGAAAAGACCACTTTTATTTAGAAATAGTTGTCTTCTTGAGCTACCTTGTTGTAATTCAGAGAGCGCTTGTCCATTTCTAACTTGCTGACTTGTATCTCTTCACTACTCAGTTTTAGGGAACTCCTTTTTTTTCTTTTTCATTAAACAATCCATGTAAGTGTATGTGATTTTTAGCTCCTCTTCCCCCACACCGCCTGCTGCGCTCCATATCGCTCTCTTCTGTGTGTGCTTATGCGCTCTCAATGTTGCTCTGTCCTTTGCATGCCTCTCCCCCACAAAATACTCCTATTGCTCTATGTTGCTCTTACCTTTGTATGCTTCCCCCTACAAACCTCCCCATGCTATGTGTTGCTCTTACTGTTGTGTACTTGTCCCCACGAAAATCACAGGGATTGCCTGTTGTGCTTTACCATGTGTGTTTTCCTGGTCCCAGCTCTGTGTTCCTCTCTCCCGTGTGATTCTTCCACCCATAAAACACTCCCCAAGCTCTCTGTTGCACTGTTCCTTGTGTGCTTTCCCCCTAAATCCCATGCCCCTGTACTTCATGTTGCTCTCTACCATGTGCGCATCCCCCAACCCATGGTCCATGTTGCTCTCTCTGTGTTCTTCTCTCCTGCAAACCCCTCCTGTGCTCTCCCTTCTGTATTCCCGCATTCTATGTTGTGGTCTTCCTTCTGCGCTTCTCCCCGTTACGTTAAGCCCCCATGTGACATGATGCTCTCTCCCTGGTTTGCTTCCCCCCTGCAACCTCACGACCTCTCTGCGATCAGTGTTGCTCTCTCTATTGTGTTTTGTCCACCTTGAAAACACCACCTTGGTCCGTGTTGATCTCTTGTGCGCTTTTCCCGACACCCCCCACACACATTTACTAATCCAAATTTTCAATAGGTGAGTCTAAGTGGCTTTACCAGTGCTTGTTTTCATTGTGTACTGACTTGGTTTTTGAAGTACTTATCGGCTTTGTTCTGTTTTTTGGATGTGCTGGATAAGTTTCTCCCTCGCTGAGGGAGTTCTACAGTGGTTGAGGATGTATTGTTCACAGACCACTATGGCAGAGAAACGCTCGGGTAGCCAGCAGCTCTCCAACTCGTCTGGAGCCCTTTGCAACCACAGAACCACTGGGACCCCTGAGGGTTCTTTAAAGCACCCTGGCACAGCAATTAAGTTGTTAACGTGCAACACAAATCCTATTTGGTGTCAATTGGCATCTTGGGGAATAGGCCAGGGAAGTTCTTTTTCATCTCTGATGCATTTAGTTCCTCTGATAAAAAGACTTACATCCATTTGGGACCTTGAAAGTCCTTTCTCGGTCTCTTTCATAAAACATTAAAACCAGAGACCTTATATGAATCAACTCTATCGGTAGTATGCCGTGTGTGTGGCCTGTGTTCCTCGAGCTGTGTGGCATAGGTTTCCTAGGAGATGGGTTGAGTCTTAGAGCACTTGGACTTGAACATGACGTGTCTTAGCACAGAGCGAGTAAAGAATCTATGGACGTAATTTCTCTACATTATCATCTTACACCTTAAAACTGTAAACCATCTTTCGTCAAAAAAGGTGGTGCTGCAAACCTACCCATCCTTTGTCCCAAATAATTCGTCATAATTCCACTTGAAAAGCAATATTTTCCCTGGTTCAATTCCTTCATCCACTTTGATTTAATTACAAACATTTCAAAAAGTAATTTCCGGTCCGGCCACCCCAAAAATTCGGGGACAACCAAAAACAAGCATTGGAATAGCCAATAGGTCTCGCCTTTGGGACCTTATAAGTGTTTATCCATGCAACAGTTGATGTTGTTGCACCAAGGATATTGTGCTGGATAAATAAACACTTATAAAGACCCAAAGGCAAGACCTATTGGCTATGCCAATGCTTGTTATTACTTAGTTGTGTAAAGCATCTGCTTTAACCTTAGAATGTTTGTGGCATTTCCTATTCATGCCTCAATACCTTTCTTTGAATTTTGTAGGCATTATCACTTTGATTTTTTTCAACTTAATGTATTTGGTCTTTATAATCAAAAATGTTAAATGTTGTAATAAACATAGCATGTTAAAAATAAAGTTAATATACAAGAGCTATGCTATATTTTACTACTTAACAGGCAGCCACAAGTGCAGGTGCTTCGAATCCAACAGGGTCATGATTTGAATGGTACAGAAGGTGCAGTAGCACTGGGCTCAAAAGTTGTCATTCTTCCTCTAAACACACAAAATTGCTATATTGGACTACAAAATGGGCAGTCAAATTGCACATACATTTAAAAGTACAGAAGGTGCAGTGGTACCAGGGCCAAAATCTCTAGGTAACCCACTAAACCCAGATTGATGCAAAATGTTACTAGTAAACAAGACAATCACATGCAGTTATTTAGCAGGCAATAGGGTTGTGATTTGAATGGTACAGCAAGAGCAGTAGCACCAGGACCAAAAGCTCTAGGCACTCCACTAAACACCTAATATTGCTATATGTTACCACTTAACAAGAAGCCACAAGAGCAGTTACCTTGCAGACAACAGGGTCATGATTTGAATGGTGCAGCAGGTGCAGTGACACTGGGCGCTAACGTTGTCAGAACTCCTCCAAACACCTAATATTGCTATATTTTACTACCATACAAACGGACACAATTGCAGTTATCTTGCAATACAAATGGGCTTGATTTGAATGGTGCAGTAGGTGCAGTGGTACAGGGGCCAAAAGCTCTAGGGACCCTACTAAATGCAGAACATTGCTAAATGTTACTACTAAACAGGCAGACACAAGTTCAGTTATCTAGCAAGCACTAGGGCCATGATTTCAATGGAGCTGCAGGTGCTGTGGCCAAAAGGTGCCAGAACTCCTTCAAGCACCAAATATTGCTATATTTAAATACTTTTTCTTTTGTATAGCGCAAACTAGACCAGAGACATCGGGTATCAGAGCCCTTTACATGAGCTCCAGTTTCGTTACAGAAGGACACATTCATTTTTGTTAAACACAGGGAAATTAAGTGATTTGCCCAGAATCACATGATGTTGAATGTCGTTGCCAAGACTTGAACCCAGTTCCCCAGCTTCATGGTTGATCGCCCTAGCCGTCCGGCTACATCCTCTCAGTACCATGTATAGTTACCTTGCAGGCACTATGGTCATGATTTTAAAGGTGCAGCAGGTGCAGTGACCCAAGGGACCCAAAGCTCTAGAAACCCCTCTAAACATCAAATATTACAATATTATACTAGTAAACAGGCAATCACAAGTGCAGTTACCTTACAGGCTATAGGGTCATGACTTGAATGGTGCAGCAGATGCAGTGGCATCAGAGCCAAAAGTTGTCAGAACTCCTCTAAACACATATTATTGCTCTTAGATAAAATTAATTCTAATATTTACCTCTCATTTCTTATTTCAAAATGTTGCCATTACTTACCACCACTATATCTCTATTAACAGCACAATATATTGCCTTTTTGTATATAAACAGGCCATAACACTTTAACAGACTTTCTGCAACTTATATTGTGCAACTACTCACCAAGCTAAAACTTACGACAACAAAAAGCTCATTATTAATCACATAGGTGAAACCTAATGCATTTACCAATGCTCGTTCTCTCTTCTCTCTTCTTTAATTGTGCATCTCAGGAGTTGCTCCTCCTACCGCGTGAATACTCTTGTCTCACTAGTAAATAGAGAGCCAGCCAATGCGATCACAAATAATAACGCTATATCAAAATTCAACTCTCCCTCCTGATGGGCAGTCCACAGTGTTACGCAGGAATGTGATGTCATTCACACATGTGCAGACAGAAGAGGGCTAAAAGGTCTGCAGCACACTAAGATTGGGATTGCCTTTTGGATATCAATGAGTATAATTCATTGGCACAGTAATTTATTACATTCTGAGAAGAGGCCCAAGTTCATATCGCTTGTTGTATTTACAGTCTGTTTGAACAGAATGATTCATTTACACTGGAAAGGAAAGTGAGCGACAAAGGATTATTGCTCGGCATTTGGAGAGTACATTTTCAAACCTAAAGACGCCTCTTTGCACTATATGCACTATATGCACTCATTTTACGTACCAGTGAAGGCTGAAATGCTGAATGGGCCCTGCGGGACTCTAACCCGTGAGCGTGGGGTCAAACACTCACCCTTGGAACGAATGCCCTAATACACTGAGCCGGAGAGCCAGTGCCTTAATGCAGGAGTTAACTGATTTCTAATATATTGGGGGGGGGGGGAGGGGGAGGAAGCATTGAATAATTGCACAAATCAGAGATTATGTTACTTATTTTATTTCACGACTGTAAACTAGCTTAGCGTGATTTGCAATTACTTGGGGTCTCTTATATTTCCAGTTGCTATCGAATATGCACATTTGAATATGAGGTCAGGACACAATGGGAGTATTATTTGTGCATTTCCTGCCTGGTGAGAATGGATGTTTGATTTACAGAATACTGAACAGTACCTCCTACACAAGAAGGAAATGTATCTTCCGTTGGTAAAATAATCAAATTGTGTAGCTGAAAAATAACTGGTTACGGGGGAATGGAAACTGGCAAGCCTCAAGAAGTCTAGAAAAATAAGTAAAATAATTAATGTAAAAATCTTAAATTAACTGTTATTGCATTCCCTTAAAAGAAGGATTCTTGATATCTACCACAGAGCAAAACAGTTGATACGTGACAAAATATATATTTTTAGGCACATGGTGAAACCGATATAAGTGTGTTGCATAGAAATTGGTTACCATTTCTGCAGTCAAAGAGAATGTCTTAGAAAACTACATATGACAATAACAAGTTAATTGTGGGGGCGTGGCCCGCAGCCAAAGAAGATGGCCGCACACTAGTTGCGCTGCTGTAGCAGAGTCACGACTAACATCCACCATCCGTCATTATCCGTTTACCTGAAGGGCATCCACTGTCTGCTGACACTGCGGAGTGGTGGTGGACGGCTTCCCCGACCTGTGGCTGCTCCGCTTAAGTTGTTCTCTCGGGCGCTGAACAGAGGCCCGGGCTACGAGACTATCTGCTGTAAAATGGCGGCAGTTGCTGCCGAGTCCCGTAACTGTAACCTGGCGAGACTGCTGCGGCCGGGACAGTGCGGCACTTAGAGGCCCCGTGGGGCCAGAACTGGGTCTGTCGCTATCCTGTGAGGCGGAGGTCCCCAGAGGCGACGGCTGAGAACCCGCGGCCACGGGCGGACGCTGTGAGGCCCGCTGTGCTTCCAGGGGCCCGCGATTGTGTGTGCTATTCCTAGGAGTGCCGCGGCAGGGTCCGCGTGGGACGCGGTGCGGCGGCTCCCGGCGGTGCCTGGAGGCGCTGGCTGAAATCCTGCACAGCGGCCGATAACGATCGGGTGGGGCAGCCCTGGTGGACGGAGCTCAGAGGGCCTGGTTGCTTGTGAGCAGGCTGCGGCTGAGGCAAGGCAGGGAGACCCAGACCATGTGTAGGAATGCAGTGCCCCCACCGGGAGGCAGACCATTGCCAGTACAGTGGAGCTGACTGTCCTGAGGAGGTGAGGAGGCTGTACGGGAGTAACCCGGGCTGACAGTGGGTGAGTCGGCTGCGGTGAGAAGGCGGACTAAGTGCCCATGGGCATTGGTGCCTGGTGCTGGGAGCGACTGGATTGGGGGGGTTGCCCCCACTGGAGTAGTAACTTGGACCCTGGTCCTCCAGCAATCCGCAGTGTGACGGCGTGGGTGGCATCGGATTGCAGGATCTGAGCTACATAGTGGCCGGGATCTTGGGACTGACAGGGGGGGTGTAAGAAGGGGTGCGCCTGCTGTCGGTGTACCCTGGAGTTATGGGCCGCAACAGAACACAAGCACAGGGCCAGACCAACTATATTGACAAATTCACTTTCAACATGGGACGGGAGGACAAACTGCCAGGAGGTAGCCAGCAGAGTGAGGGGACAACCGGTGGGCCCGACCCGTCACTCAAGGACATAATGCTCACCATCATGGAGATGCGTGGCGCCATAAAGGATATGCAAGGCACCATGGAGCCCAAGCTAGGTTCCGTGACGGAGGAAGTCAACCTGCTCCGAGCTGACCTGGGAAAGATGCCCGACAAGGTTGCGGAAGCTGAAAGCGGCATCAGTGGCTTGCAATCCAAGACCAAGAGGTTGGAGGAGCAGGTGGCCGAACTTACCAAAAACCAGGCTGATATGGCCGCCCGCCTGGAGGATCAGGAAGGCCGGGCACGCCGAAATAACGCCCGCATTGTGGGAGTGCCAGAGGCCATGGAGGGGCCGTCCACAGACTGGTTTGTGGAGGAGCTCATTGTCAACCACCTAAAGCCGAAGTGCCTATCAAACTTTTTCTCAGTGGAGAGAGCCCACTGGGCATTGGGGGGGAGGTCCAAGCCAGGGGCCCCGCCACGCACCATCATAGCCCGCATCCTGAATTACAGGGACCGGGATGCCATCCTTCAGGCATCATAGGTATCCAGGGATCTGCACCTGGACAACGCCACAATTCGTTTTTTCCGGACTTTACACTCAACGTACAGTGCCAGGGGAGGTCGTTTGAAGGTGTCAAAAGAGCCCTCAGGGATCAAGGCATGAAGTACATGATGTTAAATCCAGCGCGCCTCAAGATCCTGGACAGCGAGAAGGCGTACTTCTTTGATTCCCCGGCTGAGGTGAGCGACTGGATGGAGGGATGGCGGACCGTGGGTCGTCAGAATGGTACGCCATGCCCGACCATGGGCCGGGCCAGTCAGGGGTCCCAGAACGGCGGCGGTCAACCACGACAGCCCCAGCAGATCGACAGACATCCCTCAAGTGACTGTGGTGGTAAAAAGGACTAAGGGCATTGCGGGTGAGGGAGGTGGGGGGGCGGTATGCCTCCTGGCTCCTTGTTTTCTGGAGGTGGTCAGATGGGAGGCTCTGGGGTAGCGGACTCTTCTGCTAATGCTAGTTTGGGACTCCAATGAGGCTCGTGACTGACCACTGAGGGTCGCGGACACAGTTTCGTAATGTTGGGGAAGGGGTGGGTGTGGGTGGGGAGTGTCTGGGCAGAGAGATCCATTCTTGGGGTGTGCACTCCGCCACTTACGTATGCTTTCTTCTGCAACTGCAGGCTTATGTTCCCTCTTATTGTTGGTATGGGGTTGATGGGGCAACAGGCCCTCTGGGCATTTAGAGGTGGGTGGTTGGGGGCCCACTTGGCAGGGAGGGGGGTACAAGTTGGGGGGAGGGGTAGGGTTATTTGGGGCAGTTGAAGTTTGGCTCATGGTGACTCTTCTGTAAATGTTTGTTCAGCATCTTGTTATGGCAGGCACTGGTGGGGAGGGGATTAATGGCAGTCCAAGCGGTGGTACCTCAATGGGTGACCAGACGTCTATCAGAATTTTGTCCTGGAACATCAATGGGTTGGGAAACAAAATAAAGCAGACCCTAGTCCTGCAATATTTGAAACGTCACGCTCCGGACATAGTGCTCTTACAAGAGACTCACCTTAGAGGCAATATCTGCAGGGCTCTGGGTCGCTTCGGTTTTAAGATGGTGGCTGATGTCTGCTCCAGGGGGGTGGGTATCCTTGTGCGAAAAGCCCTTCTGATGGTAGTCACGTCACGTGGGCGGAAGACTCGGGTTGTATGGTAGCAGTGGCGGTCAGATGGGATGGGTGCACGCTGGTGTTCAGTTCCTTTTACATCTCACCAGGATTGCATGCGCAGACCTATTTCAAGCTGGGGTCTCATTTGGCTGACCTCCCCCGAGGTACATTGATACTGGGAGGCGACACTAATGCGGTTATGAATGCGGACCTTGACCGTTCCGGGAGAGGCAGGGAAGCAGGGGGAAAGCGGGTTTACATGGTTTTACCACAGCATTGGGCCTCAGCGATATGTGGCGCATACACCATCCCTCACAAAGGCACTACACTTTCTATTCCGCATGGCATGGGTCCTTCTCCAGAATAGACCATCTCTTGAAACGGGGAGACCAACTGGGCGACTTCATGGACTCCTCTATTATGGCCCGGGGAATCTCAGATCACTCGACAGTGGGGGTCACTTTTAGAGGAGCGGTAACGACCTGGGCGGCCTTTCCTAGGATTGATGCTTGGCGCCTCAAAGCCGATGCTATAGCGGGCAAGCTACGTGAGGGATCCCAACTGTACTTTGCCGAGAAACAGGGTTCGGTCGATTCCCAATTATTCCTGTGGGAGGCTTTTAAAGCAGTCTTGAGGGGGCAGGCCCAGGCGGTAATTGGTGCCCAGAAAAAGGAAGAGGAACTTCAAGTGGCTCAGTTAGAGCGGGAAATTGAGGCGCTTGAACGAGACACAGGGTGTATGACGCCGGGGATAAGAGTATGAAGCTCTTGGTCTGGCTCGAGCGCAGGGACCGGGAGCGATCCTGGGTGACGGAGCGAGTCTGGATCCATGGTATCTTCCGGGGCGGCTATTGCAGAGGCCTTTGTGTCCTATTACGAAGGGGTCAATTACCCCGGTATGCACCAGATCGGAATCGGACTGCGAGGAGTTCCTACGGGACTTACCAACGCTATCTCAGGAGCAGGCCGATAGCTTAGAAGCTGACCTCACGGCGCTGGAACTGGGAGAGGCCCTCAATGCACTCCAAGCGGGGAAGGCGCAGGGGCTCAATGGTCTCCCAGTTGAAATATACGAGAGGCAAGCTAGTGTTGTGATTGAACCCCTCAGACGAATGTTCCTTGAGGTGAGGGATGCGGGGAGGCTCCCGCCGGACCAGCGCGAGGCCACAATCGTGGTTATAAACAAGGCAGTGAAGCCAGCGGACGAATGCTCGTCTTATCGCCCGATTTTGCTCCTTAATGTGGAGGCCAAGGTGTTGGCTAAAGCCTTGGTGACTAGAGTGATCTCGGTTCTGCCGTACCTGATCCATGGGGATCAGTCAGGATTCATGCCCCACAGGAGTACTAGGCACAATCTACGTCGGCTCTATGGAGTCTTATATATGACGGAGGACATTGGCGACACCCAAACGGCACTAATTGCGCTGGACGCCTCTATGGTCTTCAACAGCATCAAATGGCAGAATTTATTTATGGTCCTGCAGTTGTTGGGATTTGGTCCTGTCTTCTGCAGTTGGGTGCGGCTACTATACGAACAACCGGTAGCCAGAGTGAGGGTTAACAGGGCGAAGTCTCAGACGTTTCCCATGCGGCGGGGTACCAGGCAGGGTTGTCCTCTCTCTCCGCTCCTCTTTGCCTGGGCCCTGGAGCCGTTGGCGCCCTGGATCCGGAGAGAGAGGTCGTTGGCTTGGCTTGGCTCTGACTGATGAGTGGGTGGAGCGTATATCCCTCTACTCCGATGACATCGTCCTCTACATTGCCAGGCCTTACCACTCAATGGCTCAGGCGCTCCATCTATTTGAGCTCTTTGGTAGCTACTCCGGCTACACAATTAACTGGGCCAAATCCCTGATTTAACCATTATTGGGCCCTCCCCCGCGAGTTCCGATGTGGTGTCCCGCTTCGATTCTCACTGAAGGATTTAAATATTTGGGGGTGTACGTCACTAGGGACCGGACGGAGTTCTTCGCGAAGAATCTTGAGGCGCACCTGACACGGTTAGCATCGGACATAGCCCACTGGAGGTCCGTGCCTCTTTCCCTGATGGGACGTGCCGCACTATTTAAAATGTTGGCACTACCGCGCCTCCTCTATATCCTGCAGAACACACCATATCCGGTCCCTGGGGGGGGGGGTATTCAAGCGTATATCCCAGGGCTTGAGAACGCTGCTCTAGGATGGAGGGAACCCTAGAATATCACTACGGAAGCTCACACGAGGGGTGTATGATGGGGGCTGGCCCTCCCAGACGTGCAGTTGTACTACTGGGCATCCCAGTTGCAGGTCATTAACGACTGGACGTTTGGGGCACGGTCAGAACCGGACTATAGGGTTGATAGATACGCCCTGCCTGAGGGCAACTGCAAACCTCTGCTGTATTCACGGAGGCAACGCAGGGATCTGCCATCGCACACCACAGGGGTGGTGCCCCAGTGCTGGAGGCAGGCCAATAAATGCTTGGGGTGGGCCGACACTCTCACGGGAAGGACACAGCTGTGGTCTGGGCATCAACTGGTGGAAGTAAAACGACTTACTGGCTTTAAAGGTTGGAAACTGATTGAGATTGAATATCTGGGAGACGTATGGAAGGGGGACGCCCCTAGATCCTATGACTATCTCCAGAACGAATATCAAATGTGTGACTCCCAGCATTGTCATTATCTGCGCCTTGTGCCTGCCCTGTGCGCACATATACGTGCAGACACCTCAATCCTGGAATACTCGCCCATGGAGGACAGGCTCCTGCTACATCCTATCTTGGAGAAACCCACGGTGACTATCTACCGCAAACTCATTAACAATATGCCGGACCCCCTGGTGTCTTTGAGAGTGAAATGGGAGGAAGATATTGGTGTCCTGGAAGATAACGACTGGCAGGCCCCGCGAAGTGGCCATACGGATCAGGTTCCGCCTGGTTCAATTGAAAATCCTGCATCGGGTGTATTGCCCGCACACTCACCTGTTTGCTTGGGGCAGGAGTCTGTCCCCCTTGTGCTCGAGGGGGTGTCGAGAGGAGGGTTCCTTTTTCCACATTCTTTGGGAATGCCCCTATATTGTGCTGTTCTGGTCCAGGGTGGCGCAGACTATGGCAACAGTAGTAGGCACCCCGGTCCCCGTGGAGCCTAGATGGCTCCTGTTGATGGTGGAGGGACCGACGGACTGGTCACAGTACAATGAAATCTGGTTGGCCTTGGCGGAGGTAGTGGCCAAAAGGAATATTGCTAGTGCTTCGGGGGCACAGGCACCCCCACAATGGGAACAGTGGCAGTGCGACTTGGATTGGTGTCAGAGGGCGGAGGAGACAGTCTAAAAGGCGAGGGGTCGCATTAAGAAATGGAAGAAGGTCTGGGGTCCCTGGCGTAGATACAGAGCCTTGCAGGGGGGGAATAGGATTGTCGATGTTTGTTGTTATATGGTAGTGTACTGTATGCTTTTGTATGCAAATGTATTCTTATCCTTGCACACGCTATTTTGGTACTGCTGTGTATCTTTGGAGTCACTGAGCAAAGTTAATAAAAAAGATAAAAAATTACAAGTTAATTGTAAATTTATAATTATGCACATATCGCTCTGTGACTTTGAACAACAGGTGCGCCACTGTGCGACTATATATATATATATATTGTTAGACCTGACATCATTGGCTTGAGTCTCTCCTCCATTTTTTCTGTTTGCCTCCACTGTTTTTCGATGTTTTGCTGGATAATGCTTTGGGCGCCGTGCCACTGCTGATCAGTGTCACAGCGCAAGTGCTCCCGATGTTAAATTGATGTATCGATTGTATCCATGTTTGGCTTATTTTGTTTACTGTCAGTCCCTAGTCTAGTGCACCAGGAGTGTCGGGGCTTGTAAATCCAAATGCCGCTCGTGGGCTTGCAGCACGTGTTGTGCCACCCACAAGAGCGGCCTCGTAAAAGAATGTCTACGGGTCGGTCATTGCGAGACCCACGTGCAGTCTAGGACTGTCACGCGGGCTGCGCAAGTATACCTACTTGCCAGTCCCTCAAACCTTCCCTTAACTTCACGTTAGTCACCCCTATGTTAGGCCCACGGGCAGGGTGCGTTGTAAGTATAAGGTAGGACACGCCTGACCAAGTTGGCATGTCCTGATAGTGAACGACAGCCATCTTCGTTCTTCACTATTGCGAGGTAGCCTTCTCTCCATTAGTTAGAATGGGCCGCCCGGATTGTTAATGCTACGATCCTAGTTGGCTCGGGGAGCATGGTGCAATGTCGAGTTTGGTATCCCTGAACTCGGGGTTTAATTGCGCATCCGTTGGTGTGGATGGTTTTTGGACTCTGAGTTTGAAAATAGCACTTTTAGAAAGTGTCTATTTTCTTGTCTAACCATTTCTGGTTTCTGCTGGTCTTGCGTGTGTATGATAGGAGCTGGGTGGCTCCAGAGGTCTGGATGAGTCAGTGTGGGATGAGTGGGACATTTGCGTTCAGAGTAGGGGGAGAGTAGTTGCTGATAGCCTGCCCTGCCTGATACAATGCTGGCTCCACCTCCTGCCAAGTGACGGATAGCTCTGTGCCTGCGATGGACGATCCTAGCCCCACCTCCTGCCAGGAGGCCGATAGCTCTGCTCCAGTCCGTGACAATGCTGGCTCCACCTCCTGCTGGGCGTCTGAGGACCCAGCCCCGCTCAGTGAATAAGCCAGGTGCTTCTGCCTGGCTCCACCCACAACAGACCCAGGATGTTGGGAATTCCCCTGCATGGACAAAGGGATCAAAGCCAAAAAGGGGTATAAGAGAAGGACCCCTGAACCAAGAATTTAGATCACTTCTGACAAGGAACCCTGTAACCAAGGACAAGAGGCCTGCTGATCTGAGGACTTGCCTACCCCTTCTGCCAGTGTGCTGTTTGCTGGGGGGAATCCTGCAGTGCTTCTTTATTTTTGCCAAGGAACCAGGAGAGAGGAACTGTGTGTGTACTCTCACGCTTGCTAAGAAAATCTCCAAGGACTGGAAGAGTGCCAGTCTCCTGATGAAGTCACAGGGCTAAAGGACTTCATCTGCTTAAAGTGCTATTTGCTGGAACCTGTGAATCCAGCACCTCTGAAAGAACCAGCAATCTCGACGCCGACGGACGTCGCCGAATCCAGCTCGACACCGTGAGTGACGGCTCAAGTGTCCCGCTTCCTCGACGCCGGCCGCCGGGCCCGATCGACGCCAGCAGCAACGCCAGTGAGTAGTGAATTCGGCTCCAGCTCCAAGGGACCTCGTGTCTGCACCGCTGCTGATCGCATCGCCCTCGTGCCCTCTCGACGCCGTGAGCGCTGCTCACACTTGCAACAGAATCATCGAAATCGACGACTGCTGAGGCCTGATCGACACCGAAGACGCAACGCCGGATTGCTCGACGCCGCTGATCATCGTGTGCTTCATTTTCCAAGGTACTGTGTTGTTGGGGGTCCGCGTGACTCCGGGCTCGACGTAGCGCTCCTCGCGGTCGACGCCGAACCTTTGGATTAACTTTGCCTCGACTTCGTGTAGCTCCCGTGTGGGTTACCTTGTTGCTAAGAACTGTGTTTCCAAGAAGAAGAATCGCTTTGATACGAAAAGACTTTGTCCTAAAGAAGCATCCGCATTTGAACCTTTATTTTCCCTTCCAAAAGTATTTATTAAGATTGTGTATATTTTTGTCGTTATTTGGTCTTGTGCTAAGCCTTATATAAAAATCCTTATTTTTATAATACTACTGTGTCGTGTCCATTTGTAGTTTATTCACTTTATTACTGTATGTGGTCATAAATGCTTAACGCACAGCCTCTGAGATAAGCCTGTTCTGCTCTGCCAAGCTACCAAGGGGGTGAGCAGGGGTTATCAAAGGGTGTGATCCCCTTGCCCTGACTAGAAAAGGTGTGTCCCTATTTGTCAGAAGTGTATACCTCTGCCAACTAGAGACAGCCGGTTCTAACATTGTTGGGTCAGCGGTGAGGATTTGAACTTTGCATTTATGACCCAAGTGCAGTGATTAGTGTGCGCTACATAGTGAAAGCAGACCATAGCGCAGCCATAATCTACTTGGAAGGATTCCATTTTTGGTTCTCCGCTTTTCTGAAAGCTTGATTTTTTGAATACTGCCAGTTTTGACCATGAGTGACACCGGAGTCACTACCCCTGTTATTGTTGTGGAGGAATTCGACAGAACGAAAATAAACAACTACGGCTTGAAGGAACTGAAGTCCTTTTGCAAGCAGTTGAAAGTGCCTACCAAAGGCATCTCACGAAAAGAGGAATATCTCAAAGCATTGCAGGCCTGGTTGGAGGCCAGAGATCCCTCTGATGTGGTGGTGGTACGGCCAGGGGAAGGGGATGAGGAGGCGCCAGGGAATGGGCCTGAGTCCTCTCCCGGAAGCAGTGTTTCCTCCAAAGGTCTTTCCCCTGAAGAACGAGAAGAAAGGGCGAAGGAGCGTGCATACAACATGGAAATGGCAAGGCTGAAGATAAATGGGCAGTTGGAGTTAGAAAATGCAAGAGGTAGAAGAGAAGCTGATTTGGAGACCAAAAGGTTAGATTTTGAAAGAGAGAAGTTAGCTTTGGAGCGTGATACCAAGTTGAGGGAATTGGATATCCAAGCTAAGAAGTTAGAATTGAATCCCTCTGGTGGCAGCATCCCATCTGGGCCTGCAGACAGTAGGTTTTACTTTCCCAAAGATGTGATAAAAGATTATCATAGAAAAGAAGATATTGGCCAGTGGTTTAAAGCGTATGAGTTAGCATTGTTGGCCCACCAGGTCCCTGAGAAGAATTGGGGAGCGGGGTTGTGGGGTCGCTTTGTGAATGAGGGGAGAGATACCCTGTTAGACATGCCTGTTGAGGATAGGATGTCGTATGCTCATATGAAAGATGCTTTAATGTTGCGGTATGGCCTAACCCCCGAGAAGTACAGACAAACTTTTAGAGAATGTAAGAAGTTGCCTGGTACGACGTGGGTTGAATATGTGTCTTATTTTTGCAGAGCCATGGATGGTTGGGTAAAGGGCAGCAAAGTGGAAAGTTATGAAGCTCTTTATGATTTGTTTGCTTGGGAGCATTTGTCTAATAACTGTCTTCCAGAGCTGCGCCAGCACCTTATTGATAGCAAGATATCTAACCCTAGAAAACTTGCTGAGGAAGCGGACCGCTGGGTCAGTACCAGGGTCCACAAGGGTCCAGTGGGAGACTCAGCCAAAGGTGGGCAGGGTCCCCAGCAGAAGAGTGGGGGGGACAAGGGTAAACAGAAGGAGTCTCAGAAAGGGCCCCAAAGTAATCCCCAAGGGAACCAAGGGAAAGGTTCCCAGCCTCCCCCTGAGAAGAAGCCAGGGGCCCCAACGGGTAAACCTGTTCATAGGGGCCCCCTAACCTGCTACGTTTGTGGGCAGGTGGGACACCGGTATTATGACCCCCAGTGTCCCATGAAGAATTCGAATGCACTGCGGCGTGCACCCCCCCGTCAGTTGGCGAGTGTAGCCCTGGGAGGGGAGGAAATGGTTGTCCCTGGTGGGAGGGGTCCTGCAGAAATGTCCCTGGTCTCGCTAGGAGACATGCAAATGGTCCCTCCACCCCCTCTGCCTAGTAACACTAGTAAATATAGGCAGTGGGTGACCATTAATGGCCATAGAGTGGAAGCTCTCAGAGACACCGGAGCGAGTGTGACAGCTGTCAAGTGTCACTTAGTGTCCAGAGAGCAGGTGGTTCCCCACGCATTCTACCCTGTGATAGCTGCTGACAACTCCCAGAAAGAGTGTGAGGTAGCTCAGGTTTCCTTTGAATGGGGGGAGTTTCAGGTACTCTTCAGGTCGCTGTGAGGCCCACCATGCCTGTCGATTGTCTCCTGGGCAATGATTTAGAAGACTCCCCTTGGGCTAAGGTGGAGAGGGAGACGCACTTGAAAATGTTGGGTTTGCCAGAGTGGGCGTGTGCAACCACTCGATCGATGACAGCGAGTAAGAGTGTCGATGGGGTCCCGGAGCGTGAAAGTACGGCCCAGGACCCAGCGGTGAAGAGAAGAGGCAGGAGGCGCGGGAAACCGGCCCCCGTAGTTCCCGTGGTCCAGGAGGAGGTAGACCCTGAGGGGGATGCCCTGAAGCCCACAGGGGAACAAATTGCCGAACTGGGAGACCTGCCCGAGCTGACCCATTGGCAGCAGGATGGTGGTCCCTCCAGGGAGGAATTCTGTGCCGAACAGAAGGTGTGCCCTTCTCTTGTGGGTATGAGGCAGCAGGCCTCAGCCCAATCCTCAGGTGATCAGTCAGGGTCACATTTTGTGTACGGGGAGAACGACCTCCTGTATAGCAAGCCTAAGGCTGCTGAGCCTGGGTCAGCCCGTGTGCTGGTGGTACCCCAGCGCTTCAGAGCCTTCCAACTGGGTTTGGCTCATGACGTTCCGTTAGCTGGACATCTGGGGCAGGACAAGACCTATGACAGGCTTGTCACCCATTTTTATTGGCCTCAGATGCGAAGGGATGTAGACATCCATTGTAAGACTTGTCACACATGCCAGGCAAGTGGGAAAAGCGGAAGGAAGCAGAAGGCTCCCCTCCAAACTTTTCCAGTGGTCAGCACCCCCTTTGACCGGGTGGGTATTGACATTGTTGGGCCCCTGGACCCCAAGACAGCCCTGGGCAACAGGTTCATCCTGGTCTTGGTGGACCATGCCACACGGTACCCGGAAGCCATCCCTCTCCGAACAGTGACGGCCCCCATGGTGGGACGGGCACTGATGGGTGTTTTCTCCCGGATCCGGTTCCCCAGAGAGGTGGTGTCAGACCGGGGCACCAACTTCATTTCTAACTATATGAAGTCTCTGTGGAAGGAGTGTGGGGTAACCTACAAGCTCACCACTCCTTACCACCCTCAAGGAAACTGGCTGGTTGAGAGATTCAACCGGACCCTTAAAGGCATGATCATGGGTCTTGAAGAACCAATGAGGCGGAAATGGGACGTCCTCTTGCCATGCCTGTTGTTCGCTTACCGAGAGGTGCCGCAAAAGTCTCCAGGGTTCAGCCCCTTTGAGCTTTTGTATGGTCACCCGGTAAGAGGGCCTTTGAGTCTGGTCAAGGAAGGCTGGGAGCAATCTCCCAGGAAACCTCCCCAGGATGTACACAGCTACATGCTGGCCTTTCGGAACCAGACTCGGCGCTTCAGAGAACTTGCTCAGGCAAATCTGGAGGCCAGCCAGGAGGAAGATGAAGCGTTGCTACGACCGGAATGCCACTCTGGTAGAGCTTCAGCCTGGTCAAGAAGTATTGGTCATGTCCCCTGTGGAACCTTGTGCGCTCAAGGACAGGTGGACTGAACCGTTTAAGGTTGTGGAGAAGAAGAGCGATGTCACCTACTTGGTGGACTTGAAATCTCCCAGGAACCCCTTGCGGGTCCTGCATGTCAACCGTTTGAAGCCCCACTTAGAAAGGTCCGAAGTGGGCATGCTCCTAGCTACAGACGCTGGAATGGAGGAGGAGAGCGAGCCTCTTCCTGACCTCCTGTGTGCTAAAGAGCAGGACGGGTCAGTGGATGGTGTGGTCCTCTCTGACACACTGACCCTTGAGCAGAAACAGGATTGTCGCCACCTGTTGGGACAATTCCCGGATCTGTTTTCCTTGGTTCCGGGTGTCACCCATTGGTGTGTCCATGACGTTGACACCGGAGACAGCCCTCCTGTGAAGCACAAGGCTTACAGGGTGACTGACAAGGTTCGAGCATACATTAAGGAGGAGGTCTCCAAAATGTTTGCGTTAGGGGTGATTGAGTCATCTAGCAGTCCTTGGGCCAGCCCAGTGGTCTTGGTCCCGAAGGCTGCAGAGCCTGGTGCTTCACCAGAACTTCGGTTCTGTGTGGATTACCGAGGACTCAATTCAGTCACGAAGACTGACGCGCATCCCATCCCCAGAGCTGATGAGCTCATCGATCGGTTGGGGGCTGCCCGGTACCTTAGTACGTTTGATTTAACGTCTGGGTACTGGCAGATCGCCTTGACTGATGGGGCGAAGGAGAGGTCCGCATTCTCCACACCAGATGGGCTATACCAGTTTCGGGTGATGCCCTTTGGGATGAAGAATGCCCCTGCCACCTTCCAGAGGTTGGTCAACCAGGTCTTGGCTGGACTGGAGGATTTCAGTGCCGCCTACCTGGACGACATCGCAGTGTTCAGCGCCAGCTGGGAGGAACACTTACGGCACCTCCAGGAAGTGTTGTTGGCCCTGCGCAGAGCAGGCCTCACAATCAAAGCCAGCAAGTGCCAGATTGGGCAGGGTTCTGTGGTGTACTTGGGGCACCAAGTAGGGAGCGGCAAGGTTGCCCCCCTGCAACCCAAGATTGATACCATCCTGGCTTGGGCGCCGCCCAAAACCCAAACTCAGGTGAGAGCCTTCTTAGGACTCATGGGTTATTACAGGAGGTTTGTCAAGGATTACGGTAACATTGTGCACCCCTTGACTTCGCTGACTTCCAGGAAGCAGCAACGAAACGTGATCTGGACTGATGCCTGTCAAACGGCCTTCGACACCCTGAAAACTGCAATGTGCACAGCACCTATACTCCAGGCACCCGACTTTTCGAAAGAATTTATTGTCCAGACGGACGCTTCAGAGCATGGCGTGGGGGCTGTTCTAGCTCAGGTGAATGAAGAGGGCCGACACTTGCCTGTAGCCTTCATCAGTCGGCGGTTACTTCCCAGGGAAACGAGGTGGAGTGCGATAGAGAGAGAAGCATTTGCTGTGGTCTGGGCGCTGAAGAAGCTAAGACCCTACCTGTTTGGGACTCATTCCGGGTTCAGACAGACCACAGGCCCCTCAGATGGTTGATGCAGATGAGGGGTGAGAATCCGAAACTGTTGAGGTGGTCCATTCCCCTACAGGGGATGGACTTTACGGTGGAACACCGCCCTGGTACAGATCACGCCAATGCTGATGGTCTGTCCAGATTTTTCCACCTTAGTGATGAGGACTCCCTAGGTCAAGGGTAGTTCTCCCCACATTTCAGCTGGAGGGGACACGTGTTAGACCTGACATCATTGGCTTGAGTCTCTCCTCCATTTTTTCTGTTTGCCTCCACTGTTTTTCGATGTTTTGCTGGATAATGCTTTGGGCGCCGTGCCACTGCTGATCAGTGCCACAGCGCAAGTGCTCCCGATGTTAAATTGATGTATCGATTGTATCCATGTTTGGCTTATTTGGTTTACTGTCAGTCCCTAGTCTAGTGCACCAGGAGTGCCGGGGCTTGTAAATCCAAATGCCGCTCGTGGGCTTGCAGCACGTGTTGTGCCACCCACAAGAGCGGCCTCGTAAAAGAATGTCTACGGGTCGGTCATTGCGAGACCCACGTGCAGTCTAGGAATGTCACGCGGGCTGCGCAAGTATACCTACTTGCCAGTCCCTCAAACCTTCCCTTAACTTCACGTTAGTCACACCTATGGTAGGCCCACGGGCAGGGTGCGTTGTAAGTAAAAGGTAGGACATGCCTGACCAAGTTGGCATGTCCTGATAGTGAACGACAGCCATCTTCGTTCTTCACTATTGCGAGGTAGCCTGCTCTCCATTAGTTAGAATGGGCCGCCCGGATTGTTAATGCTACGATCCTAGTTGGCTCGGAGAGCATGGTGCAATGTCGAGTTTGGTATCCCTGAACTCAGGGTTTAATTACGCATCCGTTGGTGTGGATGGTTTTTGGACTCTGGGTTTGAAAATAGCACTTTTAGAAAGTGTCTATTTTCTTGTCTAAACAAAAAAAGGGGGGAGAAGGAGGTTAGACCAAACCAGGTCGGCCTCCAGTCAGTATATGCAATACAGGAACCCTATGTCAAGGGTCCAGAAACCTGGTAGGTATTGTGCGGTTACTGCTTACTAAGTCAGTGTGTACCAAATTATGTAAGAAAGAAAAATTTCTTTCTAGAGTCCCCTCACTCACCGGGGTTGCCCCACGGTGACATGCTTCATCATTGGGGCCATCCCAGTTCTCTACGAAAAGGGGCGTGCTGCGACAAGGCGACTACGCTGGAGCACTGGTTTTGTGAGATGACTATGTGTGGTGCAAGTGTGGTGATGGTGGAGTGGGTGTGGAATTAAAAATACCGTGCTAGTGGGCCTCAACAAATTATTTTGCTCCTAGTGTGGTATAAAAAATTAAAAAGGGGTAACACTGTGTTCTAACTTTTACTGAGCTAGATCAGTGTTATGGTCAACATGTTTCAAGCTCCCCCAAGCTTTTCTTCAGGACCATACAGGGTCCAGCCCTGTATTGCCACTCCTGTATTCAAATGAAAAAGGTGTTTTTAAAATAAATACTAATTATTTATACTCAACGCTGTTATTAATAAAACATGAGTGTTGTTCTACATACGGTTTGTATTTACTCTGGATTCTGTGAAAAGAGAATGACAGTTGTTAAATGATGGACACCCCCTTTCGGAAAAGGGGGAACAACTCGCATGCATCTCACTCCATCTAGGGCGTGAGTGTGCCCTGGGCACCATACTGGTGCGTGCTGCTTTTCAAACCGGTGTGGAAAAATAAAGCACTGTGAATCAAGTGGTTTAGTGGTTTCACACACAAGACATATAGACTTAATGTGACTATTGACAAGACACACAACACATACACACAAAATAACATGGCAAATGGTTATATTTACATAAAAGAGTGTTTGATTACACCCCATGGTCTTAGGCAAGGGCAGGAACGCCTCGTGGAAACATTGCTGAAAAAGGAGTATTAAGGTTAAAGTTAGAAGGCTCCGTTTCTATGTTTCCCTTTAAAAATTACCGGTATCCTTGCAAAATAGCGTTGCAATACACTTACTTCCTATCGGCAAACCCGCTCGGTACTACCTGATGCTTCCTCACCCGACCGCATACTGAAGTGGAACAGGGCTCGCGGTGTATTTAGAGGGCGCGAGCTTCCGGGTTGCCGGGAAGTCTCTGTACACTAGAGCGCTTGTCATGTGCGGCCATCTTGGTGGTATGTTATCGCGCTCGGCGCGAGTGATGAAGGGTTTTACGTTTTTCTCTGGATTTGTACCGCGATAGAAGATACCAAATAATTTAAAGTGATGCTGGATATGGGGGCATTTTGATAAATCAATTTAGAACACAGGTATTTTACACACTGATAGATGATGTTTTACAAGATAAGGTTAGCCATATTTTTATGAAAAAACGGGTATTCGACATTAGGTAGATTGGTTTGTTATCTTTGAGCGCTAGAGGCTATTTTTGTTAGGAAGGCAGTGGAGGGTGTTCTGTTGTTATGGAAAGACCTGTTCATGATTAAGGGCAGTCTTTCAATTGATTCAGTTAGGTTTCCACTATCACAGGTCATTTCATAATTACAAGTGGCTTAAGGGCGAAAGGCCCCCCATGGGATTTCATCATTCAGTCCCTGGGTGTCCGTATGTAGACGGAACACCCATCTTTGTTCTTTCTCATGGAGGATTCGTTCCAGGTTGTCTTTGTTTTTGACTGCTTCTATGACCACCCAGGTTAGATCATTTGGTGTATGGTTCTGTTCAATGAAGTGGGTGGTCATTCTCGTTGTGGCTCGTTTGCACCTAATGTTACTTCTGTGCTCTACTATGCGGGTACTGACCTTTCTAGTGGTCATTCCCACATAGTGTAGGTTGCATGTGCAGGTTATCAAGTACACAACTCCACTGGTATTGCAATTGGAGAATCCCTTTAGCTCCCATTTCGTAGTGTTGTTGAAGGTTATGGTTTTGGTTGGGGAAGTCAAATGACAGACACTGAAGGACTGGGTTATTTAATACCCAGCGGTGCCAGGGGACAACACCTGAAACCTTCGTGGGTAACCTGCTCCGGCGTACGAATCACAGAGACACGGGACACTTCCTTCGGCGCCAAAGATTCAAGGTTTATTTGCTGCAGGGAAACACAGAAGTCACAGGAAGTACAACGAGTGTAGTTCAGGGAGACTGCTTCAAATTGGTTCTGTGGATCGCTCCTTTTATACAAAATTCTCCCATACGTTTGCATAGCACACAAAAGTTTATGACCCGGTTCCCACAATTATCCCCCAGAGGGGTCGCTTTGGTCACTTTGATACACACAAGGTCCGGAACATAAGTGCGGAAACATTTGGCGGTTCCCAACTGTAAAAACCCATCTTCCCACCATTAGTACATTCCAATCAGCAGTAAAACAGATCGAAGTAGGAACGAAGATAGGTGCAGAGGAAGATGGAAACAGTGGGGAGATTGAAAAGGGTGTAAAAGGGGAGGTATCGGGAAACACGAGCTACAGGCATCAAAGGGACGTGCCTAATGAGATGCACGGCTGAGACAATAAACCGGCACGGCGAGATGGGCCTCGAGCGGGGCCATCTGCCTTACAGTATCATCCCCCTCGTCATAAAGACACTTACAAAGGACATGTGTCTTCCGCAAATATCTTGGGAGTCCCAGGGTCGCGAAGCGGATAACGTCCGTTCGCAGGCTACTTGAGGGCAAGAGACAAAATGGATGCCGTATCTAAGATGGAACCCGTGGGTACAGATAGAAATACCCACGTAACAGACAAACGGTTTAAGTTAGCACAGCGAAACTGCGCACATTTACTAAACTCGTCATTTGCGGTTCGTAGATACCGGACTCGACCATATTCGTGCGAGTCGAAAACACCACTTACAATTGTCACGGAACCTCAGACGCTCCTTTTGCCCTCATGTAGGCAAGCACTAGTCGGAATCATACTCGATATTCATCAGACCATCTAGATGTTGCTGTAGCATAGCTCTGTCCAACCGAGTTCCATTTGTAACAGGCGGCTGTCTCATACACGTTGTAGCGCAGAGGCCACATAAGGCAGGACCGCACTGCACACAAAGGCAACACGTGAACAGGAACGCCACGACAACTCCGATAATCATCAGAATCTTCCAACCCCAGGTCGACATCAGGCCCCAAAACCACCCAAGTAGCGTCCAATCCCCTACATCCACGTGTATGGATTCAGAGATTTTATGCAACTTCGAAATGGCTTGATAAACAGTCGGAGCATTATCAGGAATGAAAATACAGCAGCTCGAATGGATCACCTTACATACCCTACCTCGATCTGCTAAGATCACGTCTAAAACCATACGGTTTTGTAACGTCATAAGTCTATCCGCCTGAAGTTCTGTGGTGATATTACCAAGGGCACTGGCAGTAATATTAGCTGTCGATTCTACCACTCGAGTCAACTGTCTCAGGTTCCTACTATTAACCATAGGTCCCCAAAACGGGAGGAAACCCTTGAAAAAGTCTCCTGCCTCTTGACCGGCAGTATCCTCTTCGCTAATCACGCCTCTCACAACTCTAGTCTTGTGATAATCTGCATCTACAGTGAACGTCGGAGGCAACAAATTTGCGATAAAACATGAGCCCATGAAGTCAGAGGGCAACCATGCATACGCACGATCATGACAGACAAAGTAGGTACCCTTGGCAGCCAGAAACACAGGGGACGAGATCATCGGTAGCATGTAATTTTCGGTGCAAGCACTCTCTCCAAGTCGGGCTTTCGGTCTTCGGCCACGACCCATCAGACAAAAATTACCAATGTGGGGTACGACCCATATCGGAGGCGAGCTTTTAAGCTGTTTATCACTCGTGAGCGCACTATACTCAACCTTACTCAGGACCCTATAGGCTTGTACCTCTTCCACTGGAATGAGCGATGGCTCATAGATATCTCTAGCTAAGTCCTCTATCGCTATAGACAAAGGCTTGTGATACGAGCCAGGGACAAAGTAGGGAGAACGTGGCTCTCGATTGGGGTAGGAATCTAGTGCGCTTCGAAACATTGTTTGAAATGCTCGAGCGGACCCTTGGGAACTATACGGTAACACCAGATATGGAATTCCCTTATCCGTAGTATGTGGCATCAACCCACACACCCAACAATTAGTAGTGTTAACCACTAACTGGTGCTGGTGAAGGAGCTGAATAAAAGAATTGTTGCGGAATTCTGCACGTCTAGCCTGCTCGTGTTCGGGTAGGATATGAAAAGAATGGGGAGATGCAACAGTGGTAAGTTTAGGATCAGGAGTAGGAGTAGGTATGGCAGAGGGTAAGAAGCAAGACATCATGTAATACACCCCACCCGCCAGTAGTGCAGAAACAGTCAAAAGCAATGCAAATATTTGGAACAAAAAACATTTGGTACGACTAAGTTGTTGTAGCTTGAACCTTTGCACCTGAGCTTCTTCCAAGTCCATCAGCTTTGAAAACGCCATCCCGTATGACCGTCCGCAACGTTTCTTGACGCACTTCGTTCTGTGTAGCAGTAGTCAATCCCTAGGAGTTCCTAGGAACCGACGGTCTTTAACCTAGTGTCAAGACCTACTAACCAGAAGGAAGTACACGCGCGGCCCTACGGCCTTTATTCACAATTATGTATATGCGAAAATGTCTCTTCAGCTGTGGAAGCAAAAAGTATGAGGAACGAAACTCAATGGATATATACAAAAATAATTACAATAATACGAATGTTCAAACTGATCATGGAAAACGGGATAATGCAGTTGTCAAGGGACAGAACAGGATCTTTTATTAGTCTTTAGTGCTGGATCGCAAAAAGTATCGGGTTTTCCCAGGACGTGTCTGCTCGTCAAACAAAGGATCCGTTGAAGAGACAGCGTCCTGCCGATCAGTTGAATGTTCTGGTCTTGAGTCTTTTGGTGAAAAATGTTCAACAGTGTCTTTCTGCTGCACTGAGGATTCTCCGACAGGTTGTGCGTCGCTGAAAGGTACAAAAGCCGGCAATCCTTCGGTTTCAGTTGATGCAATGCCTCTCCTCACCCACGAGTCTGCCGGCAACGGAATAGGGACTTTCTTTGTATGGGTGGCGTGCACCCAGTTTTTCCGACCCTCTAGACGAACAGCAGTTCTCGTGGCAAGGAGGACCTGGAAGGGTCCAGTGAATCTGGGCTCCAAATTTTTCTTGCGCGAAAAATTCCGCGTCACCACCCAGTCTCCGGGCTGGAGCTGGTGGCCTGGACTCTCCGTCTGTGTCGGCAATGCTTCGTAAACCTGTTGGTGAATTAACCTCAGTTTAGCAGTCAAGTCATGAAGATAGTCGATCAACATTGGGTACTCAAGATCACAGAACACACCTGGCCTAGGGACCCCCCAAACATTTGCAGGACGACCGAACACTATTTCATAGGGGCTAAGCCCTACTCGGGAGTGTACAGTTGCCCTTGTTGAGAGTAATGCTAAGGGTAAAGCGTCAGGCCACGAGAGACCAGTCGTAGCCTGAATCTTCGCTAGCTTCAGTTTAAGGGTGCCGTTATACCCTTCAACCAAACCAGCTGACTGGGGGTGATTGGCGCTATGGAATTTTTGATTAATTCCAAGGCCCTTACACACACTCTTCATCACACTCCCCACAAACTCACTTCCGTTATCCGACCACACAACTCTAGGCATTCCGTACCGAGGAAAGTATTCCTTCAGTAGGATTTTCGCAGTGGACAAAGCAGTATTGTCTTTGAGAGGATAGGCCTCGATCCATCGGGAGAATGCGCAAACCACAACTAAGACCTATTTCAGGTTATTGCATCGCTCCATATGGATGAAGTCCAATTGGATCACCTCAAAGGGGCATGAAGGGGGAGCAAAACTACCAGGAGGAGTTGGGGTTCCCTTACCAGGATTGTACAATATACACACCATACAGTTCTTAACCAAACGTTCAGCACATTTCGTAATACCATCATTCTTCCACACAGGAGACAGCAACTTACAAATACCTTTCACGCTAATATGTGCTAACCCATGTGCCATTGTCACAACAGCCAGCACATACGCATCAGGCAACATCCATCTTTTCTGGTCCGACAAATCAATCCAACAACCATTCGCATCCAACTTTCCCGTACTTTCTTTCCACTTCGTCTTTTCAGTCTCGGTGGCCTCATTCTGAATTACTTTCACACTCTCAATAGTGTCTTCACACATACTCGACTCTGCAGGCCACCTAACCGAACTCGTCACATACATTCGAGTGCTAAGGTTCCGGGCAGTCTCCTTAGCAGTCTCATCCGCAAACGCATTACCACGACCAACATCATCCGTCACCTTACGATGTGCACTACATTTAACAATCGCTACCTTCTTAGGCAACGTAAGTGCATCCAAAAGATCATTCACAAGCTGGCCATGCTGAATCTTCGTACCATGCGATGTCAGAAAACCTCTCTCTCTCCACAATCGTCCAAAGCTATGGGCGACGCCAAAAGCATATTGGCTGTCGGTAAACACATTCACACGTTTCCCTTTCGCTAACACACACGCTCTAGTGAGAGCGATCAGCTCTGCAGCTTGGGCAGAGTTCTGATTTAATCTTGCAGTCTCAACAACAGTATTCAACGTTACAATAGCATACGCAGTAGTCACATCACCATTCGGTAATTTAAAACATGAACCATCCACATACAGCGTTCCATCTGGGTCTTCCAAAGGAGTGTTTTTAAGGTCCACTCGACCTTTGGTTTCCTCTTCTGTCCTCAAATAACAGTCGTGTTCTGTTATGTCATCTGACTCTGAACTAATTGGTAACAAAGTTGCCGGGTTCAGGATATTGCATCGTTTTATCTGAATATGACTCGCCAACAATGTCAACTCGTACTCTGACAACCTCGCACTCGTCAAGTGCTGAGTTTTCGTACGATTTAAAAGAGTGTCGACTGCATGCGGAACCATCACCGTAAGCATATTATCCATGACCAGTCCTGCTGATTGTCGGATGGACACCGCAGCTGCCGCTGTTGCTCTCAAACAACTCGGCAATGCTCTAGCTACCGGGTCCAAGGTCGAGGAAAAATATGCACATGGACGTTGCTTACCACCAAAAGGTTGCGTTAAGACACTCAAAGCACAACCTTCCCTCTCGTGAACATATAGTGTAAACGGCTTGCTATAGTCAGGAGTACCTAACACAGGAGCCGAACACAATGAGTCACGTAATTCAGAAAAACTTTTCTGACATTCTTCCGTCCATGGTAAAGGAGTTGAAACATCCTTGCACGTAAGAGCCACCAATGGTTTCACTAGCAATGAAAAATTTGGAATCCATTGCCTGCAGTACGACGTGATACCTAGAAAGGCACGCACATCTCTTTGGGTTGTTGGCACAGTCATTCGCGCAATTGCTGCGATTCTCTCTGGGGTCAACCGCCTTCCCTCCTTTGACAATAAGTGACCTAGATAGGTTACTTCTTGACAACAATATTGGAGTTTAGAAGGTGACACCTTGTGATTTAACTCGCAGAGATGTTGCAGCAGTGACACCGTAGCAATTTTGCAAATGTCCTGAGTATCCGCAGCTACCAATAAATCTTCGACGTATTGTATTAAGGCCGCGCCAGCCGGCAACCTAAACGCATCCAGTTGACCCTTCAAGGCTTGACTGTAAATCGATGGACTTTCACAGTAGCCCTGAGGAGCGCGTTTAAACCGGAAGCTGCGTCCACCAAGAGAGAAACCGAAAAGGTCTCTACTCTCTTCTGCAATCGGGATGCTGAAGAACGCATTCTTCAAATCAATCACCGAAAACCATGATGCAGAAGCTGGAATCAGAGTCAGTAGCGCCGTGATGTCAGGCACAACGGGGAACTGAGGAATCACAATTTTATTCACCTCCCGTAAATCGATAACAAAACGATAAACAGGTGGCTTCGAAGGATCAGTACGTTTAAGAATTGGCAGCACAGGGCTGTTGCACACGTTTCCCCGCGTCTCCTCAATAACGTCTTTCTCGATCAGATCATAGATGATCGCTAACAGTGCTCGTTCACCATCAAGAGAGATACGATACTGGGGAATACGTGGCAATCGCACATTAGATTTCAACTGAACAACATAGGGTGAGATGTCAAGCAGGCCCACATCGTTGGGACCTGTTGCCCACAAAGACGCGGGAAGAGAACTCAATTCCGGTGGAAGCTTATCGAGAGACAAGTACATAGGAGAGACAACCCTCTCTCCCAACGTAAGCTTTACACCCGCAGGAGAACAATACAAAGTTGCATACAAACGTTTAAGCAAATCCAGGCCCAAAAGATTTTCACCACAACCCGTGGCCAAAATCAACGGAGCATCTAGTTCACGAGGCCCAATTGTAAGGGGCAAAGGGCGCGAAACTGGATTGCTAACTGGGGCGCCAGAAAATCCAACGGAAACATTTGTTAAGCCAGACAAAGGTGCACCAGGGAGTTTCGAATGCATAATAGAACTTTTCGCTGCACCAGTGTCCAACAGAAAAGGCTCAACGACGCCCGATGTAGCAACTGCGACGTAAGGCCCTCTCCGATCAACCGGAACTGATACCACTCCCTCTCCTTGTCTTTGGCTGTCCTAGTAATTACTGTTGTCAGTTCCCTGATCGATGTAATAATCGTCTACATTGTACTGCGCAGATCGTCCTTGCGATGATCCACGTTGATCAAAACAGTTATTAGAATTTGATGAGTTATCTGAACGATCATTCTGAGCACCACGACCCCTACCGCGTGATGTCTGCTGTGAACCACCACGACCTCCTCTAGATGAATTACCGCTATTACGATCGTTTAGAACAGGACAATTGAATTTTATATGTCCCTCTTGTCTACAATATGCACATTGATTGTACCCTAACGATGATCTTTGCGAAGAGGAGTCATTACGCAAATGCGACCTGTTAGATTGCGGCTGCGATCGATTACGTTGCTGCGAATCATTCTGATTCGAACGCGGAGGGTACGCTTGCTGCAACAACACTTTAGTTTTAAGCTCTTTCGTCTTTTTATCAGCACGGTCGTTCTCTTCTTTCTCTCTATTCTCATAGTATTGTGCTGTGGCCAATATCTGAGCTGAGGTAGAAACGGCCCACGCACTTTCTGAATTCTTCAATTTATTGCTCAAATCGGGCAACAAGTTTGAAACAAATTTGTCCACGAACAACCGCTGACCACCCTCAGTACCCATATCCTGACCACTATGGTCAATGAATGCCTCCTCAAACCTCGTAAAGAAGTCGGAGACACTCTCGTCCTTCTTCTGTCTACACGCTGACAATTTGTCCCAGTTCACCCTCATAGCTGGCATAAGAGTTTTCATTAGCGTGATTATTCTTTGAGGAAGAGCAGCAATCAACTGCTCGGGTTTAGCACCACCAGTTTGTCGACCATCCGCCGCTACAATGGCAGCCCAATCACCACCTAATTCATTCGGATGATTTTCCTGACGAATCTTAGCCCATACCGGTTGCGGTACGACATTGCCAAACAGCATGTCAATATCGGCAAGATTCATTACCGTAGCATCTACGAGCTGCGATAATTCTTTGTAATACCCTGTAGGATTTTTGCGAGGGTCAGGCAACGATTGCTTCACCTGTAACACTTCTGAGCGTTTCCATGGGAGATGTATCCATACTCTCTGAAAGAACGGCAAGATCGGGGGGTTTGCCGCAGGATTCCCTGGCATCCATACTGGTGGAACCTCTCGCAAGGGAAACTGACCAGACTCATCTGGCTGTCTTTCAACATCCTCAACAAACAAGGCTTGAGGTATAGGAGTGGGACGAAAAGATAGCAACCGCTCAACAGCACGTCGAACATTGGTATCCACTATCAGTCCAGTCGAGAACTGAAGCTGTAGATCAGACAAAGCGGTCAGCACCTCGTCAGGTGCATCAGCTGATATCTGATCGCGAAGGACCTGACACATTTCCTCGAACACAAATCTTTGGGTTGGTATATTGAATTGACAAAACGTATCGAGTACAACACGCGGTGGATTCCTAAGAGGATGTGTCATCCAACCCATCGCCATATTATATAGCGAAGCGCGTTCCCTGTTACCAGGAAGCTGACTACGTCTCTGAGGACCATCTGAACCAGCGGACCCAAGAACAGGTCCGAGCGAATGAAAGAAGCTAGCCGCAAAAGGAGAAGTACGACTACGAGTAGAGGGAGAAGTATAAGTCACAGGACTAACAAGCGAAGGAGTAGAAACAGAAGCAACAACAGGTGTTAACAGCGGGAGCAGTAGCGGGAGCAGGAGTATGTGGAAGTGGAGGAGCAGTAGGGATAGCAACAGACAAAGGAGCAGGAACAGTCGGAAGAACAGGTGCAGGTTGAGGAACAGGCGGAGGAAGAATAGGTGGAAGAATAGGTACAGGAGGAACCACAGGAGCTGCGGCACCCTGTACATATGGAGGTGGCGACTTCATAAGATAGTATAGTGAAGTTGGGTAGATGCACTGCTGGTTATGATGAAGTTGTTCAAGTTAACTGTGCTTTGTTCAAGTTTGGTGGTGCTCAATTAGGAGGCGTCGAGTGCCCCACGACGTCAGGAAAATTACAAGATTAGTGAGACCAGATGGAATCTGGTGTCATCCCTGATTGGCACACACTTTGGTTGTGTTCTCAGAAAAACACTTTCATTCAATGTTCGCTTTGATCATCATTTATTTAAGATTATTCATGATTTGCATTGCATTTTGTATAATTTCGTTTCAAAGTTCATCAAATTGTTTTAAATTTCAAACATCAGGCAAATATCAAGGCGTGTCCAATGCATTTCGGGCACTAACATAATGTGCCCTTCATCAGGGAAATGACACTAAAAATAAAAGTAAAACAAAATGGACTCAACAGAGTATTTGAGCAACCCCCAATATTTGCCTATACTAGAGCCAAGAATTTAGGGGAAATTTTGCAAAGTCAACCTAAGGACATCACCACACATCATGGTACTAAACCTTGTTTAAATTGCGGCAACTGCAACAATATAATCAAAGGACATACTATCAATCACCCAACACAAGGTTATGCAATAAAACTACATGTTAATGCCACCTGTGATTCCACCAACCTAATATACGGGATCAAATGCCCGTGTGGGAAGATGTATGTTGGGAAAACCGAGAGACGCATAAAAGTACGCTTGACCGAACATAAGTCAAACATTAGACTAAAGAACATGAAATCAGCTCTTTCGGCTCATTTTGTTGAATCTCAACACAATGTTTCTCAAGTCAAGTTCATTGTACTAGAGACTGTTCCAAAATATGAGGGTGTAAATAACAATAAGCAACTGTTAAGAAGAGAGAATTATTGGATTCAGAAATTATCTACCCAGAAACCCGCTGGGTTAAACGAAAGGATAGAATTTTCCTGTTACCTGTAAAGACATAGCTCTGTAAATCGTCTGATTTGTTACTGTGCATGTTCCCAACATCTTGACACTGTTTTAACCCATATAATTTCCACCACACCACTAACCATCACCGTTAGCTCAATCCACTATTCGTTTAACCCATCATTCACTGCTTCTTCTTATTTTGAGATCGAATCCCCGTTCTTGACCAGTTCTAATTTTTCCACCTTGGATTTCCCATTATTATGTGCATATTTTTTTAATTCCAGTCCGTTACGGATTTTCCACCACACATTAGGATTAACAATAACCTGAGTATGATTTCCGCTCCCACATTCGTATAACCCGCCACTGGGTCACAAACGATAGTCTTTTTTTATTCTCTATCACACGTGACAGAGCGAACCATTCTAAAATAATGAAAGCCGGAAGCTAACTGCTTTTACCGGCACATCGGAGACAGGCAGACTGGGAGAAAAGCCACGCTTTAACATTTTGCAGGTTAGTCCACAAGCCCGTAGCGTCACTACACATTGCGCACGCACTTGTTCCCTCGTAAATTCGACAAATGTCTAAAACAAACCCCTGTATCTCCACAGATTAACTGCCAGACCGTCACAACAGGCATGTGAGTAAGAGTCGATTCGTTTTTCCCACACACCCCATCACAAACCCCAACCTTTTCTCTACAGTACCATTAGTTGTTTGTAAAGTGCATGATGTACACGTTAAGCAAATACATGTTTTTTATTTTGCATGTTTTACTTTGTAAACTGCAATGCAATGTAATGACAATGACTTAGGACCAGAATTATTGACATTTTGTTTTACTTTTATTTTTAGTGTCATTTCCCTGATGAAGGGCACATTATGTTAGTGCCCGAAATGCATTGGACACGCCTTGATATTTGCCTGATGTTTGAAATTTAAAACAATTTGATGAACTTTGAAACGAAATTATACAAAATGCAATGCAAATCATGAATAATCTTAAATAAATGATGATCAAAGCGAACATTGAATGAAAGTGTTTTTCTGAGAACACAACCAAAGTGTGTGCCAATCAGGGATGACACCAGATTCCATCTGGTCTCACTAATCTTGGGACTTCATAAGATAGGACATTAAAGGATCCTCAACTGCTTCTTCCTTCTTTTCGGACTCCGTAGGCAAAGCGGGATAGCATTTATCTATAGTCATGCGCTGTAGCCTATCAAACACTTCCTTTTCTTTAACCTCCTTATCACGCTGAAATTGCTCTGCTTTCTTTACGATGGCAGCAACACCATCTCTCTGATTTCGTTTAGTCTGTCTGATTTCCTTCTGTCGGGCTTCTTTACGCCACAACCGAAAGGCATCAAACATGGCCGGCCTTGACTTTTTCTTGAACAATTTAGCCTCTAGATTATCTAAGATCGGGGTCTCAAAGCTACCGTGAGGTGGCCAACTAAGGACACCGTCCTTCTTAGTATAACAAATCCAATAATCATTAAAAGTGATCGGGCCTAGCCCATGTTTACTGTACAGTTCATAAGTCGGAGTTCCAACCGGAGGTATCGGACACGAGTCCTCCAGTCGGGAATCCGCAACACAACGTCTGAAACAACTAAACAAAGTACTGCGACCAGGCATCTTGCACACTAGCCGAGTTTCACAAACGTCAAGGGTTACGGGATTTACCAAGTCCCTGCAAAGAGCAAAAACCCTCGGTTTTTGGCGACTGCAGACGTCAAAGATCACAACAAAGTACCAAGAACCACAAATGCAATGGAACCATGCAACCACTAAGCAACCACAACCAAGAACTCTGGGAGCGACCCACAAATACTTAACTCAAAGATCGATGGCGTCACCAGGAAGGCCCGTCAATTGTCTCGCTCTACCAAGGTCTACGCCTGGCGCCAAAACAGGTCTACAGTCAGGGCAGCAGTCCGTCGCAGCCGTCAGGAGGCGGGAATCTTCGCGGGAAAAGTCTTCGGGCCACTTGTTTAGACAACAGGATCGATGAAGCGGAGTGCACCTTCCCTCGGAGATTTCACACGAAGTTCCTCACGATCGTCGGGCTTGGACCGGTACCACTGATGCAGCCCCACGTGGGCGCCAACTGAAGGACTGGGTTATTTAATACCCAGCGGTGCCAGGGGACAACACCTGAAACCTTCGTGGGTAACCTGCTCCGGCGTACGAATCACAGAGACACGGGACACTTCCTTCGGCGCCAAAGATTCAATGTTTATTTGCTGCAGGGAAACACAGAAGTCACAGGAAGTACAACAAGTGTAGTTCAGGGAGACTGCTTCAAATTGGTTCTGTGGATCGCTCCTTTTATACAAAATTCTCCCATACGTTTGCATAGCACACAAAAGTTTATGACCCGGTTCCCACAATTATCCCCCAGAGGGGTCGCTTTGGTCACTTTGATACACACAAGGTCCGGAACATAAGTGCGGAAACATTTGGCGGTTCCCAACTGTAAAAACCCATCTTCCCACCATTAGTACATTCCAATCAGCAGTAAAACAGATCGAAGTAGGAACGAAGATAGGTGCAGAGGAAGATGGAAACAGTGGGGAGATTGAAAAGGGTGTAAAAGGGGAGGTATCGGGAAACACGAGCTACAGGCATCAAAGGGACGTGCCTAATGAGATGCACGGCTGAGACAATAAACCGGCACGGCGAGATGGGCCTCGAGCGGGGCCATCTGCCTTACAGTATCATCCCCCTCGTCATAAAGACACTTACAAAGGACATGTGTCTTCCGCAAATATCTTGGGAGTCCCAGGGTCGCGAAGCGGATAACGTCCGTTCGCAGGCTACTTGAGGGCAAGAGACAAAATGGATGCCGTATCTAAGATGGAACCCGTGGGTACAGATAGAAATACCCACGTAACAGACAAACGGTTTAAGTTAGCACAGCGAAACTGCGCACATTTACTAAACTCGTCATTTGCGGTTCGTAGATACCGGACTCGACCATATTCGTGCGAGTCGAAAACACCACTTACAATTGTCACGGAACCTCAACACTACAGTTGTTACATGGGAAATGACCATCAGGTAGTGGTTGGGATCTTACTGTTTGGGTTATTGGTGTGGGGCGGGTATGGACCAAATAATCTTTTAAGTTTTTCCCCCGCCTGTGGCTAAACATTGGGGTTGGTATGCTCAAACCACCACTGTTGAGTATTGGCCAATGTTTTTTAATTATTTTGGACACGCTGTCAGAAACTTGATTGAATGTAGTGATACAGATCGGTTTGTTGTTCTCGGGTTGTGTTCTTTCCTTGGGTTCCAATAGTGCTTCT
This sequence comes from Lissotriton vulgaris, assembly GCF_964263255.1. Classification (NCBI taxonomy): domain Eukaryota; kingdom Metazoa; phylum Chordata; class Amphibia; order Caudata; family Salamandridae; genus Lissotriton; species Lissotriton vulgaris. The sequence continues at coordinate 736,183,747 of NC_141698.1, forward strand.
CTATTATTGTTTGCCGCCCGTTTCTTAGCCTCTTTGATCAGTTTGTTTGGGTACTTTCTGTTTCTTAGCTTGTTGCTCAGGTCCTCCGCTTGGGTTAAGTAGTCAGATTTTGTGCTACAATTCCTGCGCAAACGGAGGAATTGCCCAAATGGGAGGTTTTGTTTGAGATGGCGAGGGTGGAAACTGTCAAAAGTCAAGAGGCAATTTCTTGCTGTCTCTTTGAAATGGGTTGTTGTTATCAATCTGCCTGATTCAGCATGAATGTTTAGGTCCAGGAAAACTAGATCAGTCTTGCTCAATGAGCAGGTGAATTTCAGGAAGGGATCCTGTGTGTTGAGCCAAGTCAGAAAGGTCCGTGCTTCTTCTTCTGTGCCTTGCCATATCAACAAAATATCGTCGATATAGCGTTTCCAATGTAGGATTTGGTGTCTGTGGGGATTCCTCTCATTTAGTATTTTGTTTTTCTCCAGGTGATGGACGTACAATCCGGCTATGCTCGGCGCAAATGTACTGCCCATACTGGTCCTGTGTTGTTGCTTGTATAATGTTGTTTCAAAACGGAAGAAGTTTTCACACAGTGCTAATTGACAGCATTCTAGTACTACATGGCGAGGGGTGTGGAATTCCCACTCGCTCTCGTACAGTACCTCCTCCAGAATCTGTAAGGTCTCTCTGTGTGGTAAGCTGGTATATAGACTTTCGACATCCAGACTTATCAGAAGACTGGATGTCGCGTCAAAGGTTAGATCCTGTAACAGGCACAGTACGTCCTTAGTATCCCTCAGATAGGTGTCTGTTTTTTGCACTAAGGGTCTGAGAAAGGCATCAGCGAATTGTGAAAGAGGCTCTAAGATAGAGCCTATCCCCGAGACTATAGGCCTCCCTGGTGGGTTGTCTAGTCTCTTGTGTATTTTGGGGATGGTGTAAAAGTATGGTATTATTGGCTTTTTATTTGTTAGGAACTCAATTTCTTTTTTACTCAGCCAATCGTTGGCTTGACATTCTTCTGTTAGGTATGCAATTGAGATTCTCAATCGTTCTGTTGGATCTTCGTCCAGTATGGCGTAGTTTCTTGTGTCCCCTAGTAAACGGAGGCATTCATTTCTGTAATCCGTGGTATCCTGTAATACAATAGCCCCGCCTTTGTCGGCTGGTTTGATTGTAATGAGGTTGTTTTTGGATAGTTCCTGCAGTGCTGATTGTTCAGCTTTACTAGTATTATGGAATACTCTGATGGTGTGTGGGTCTAACTCCTGTACCTCTTTCATGACCGCTTTTTCAAAAGTTAATACTTCCACAGGTAGACTGTGTGTTGGAGGGACAAAGTTTGATTTCTTATGTAGTCCTGTGTCACTCCTTGTTTGTTCTGTGGGATCTTTGTCTTTGAAGAACACTTGCAATTTGACTTTTCTCAGGAATTCCTTTAGTTCACAACATAGTTTGAACTTATCTGTGGTTGGGGTAGGTACAAAACCTAAGCACTTGTTAAGCACTTGGATCTGTGTGGCTGTAAGGCTTAATGATGACAGATTTACTACTAAATCTAGTTGGTGCTCGTGGTTGGTTCCGGGGGGCCTTTTCTCCGTGTGTGGCGTGTTGTTGTCTCCACTGGTTCTGCCCATTGTACTCCCTGGCTGGGTTTGTTTTTTGCTCTTTGTGCCTGACGGCCTCTCCCTAAAAAAGGTTTCCTTTGACTGCCTTGGTTTCCTTGGTCATTACCCCAATTCTGATAGCTGGGTTGATTGTACATTGGTGGGCCATAGAAAAAAGGCGGTGGAGGAGGGCAGTAATTGTACGGGTCTTGGTACATTGGCCACATTGGTGCTTGGTTGCTTCTGTAGCCTCTTGTATTGCCTCTTCCTCTTCTGGGTCTTCTGTTGGGGGTGGTGTTATAATTGCTTGATCCCCCAGAGCTATTTGATCCTGTGTCAGAGCCATCACTGTCAGTGTTATATCCAGGGTTCCTGTTGTTGGTTCTGTAATCGTCCCTGATATAAGGATATGTACCAACCACGAGCACCAACTAGATTTAGTAGTAAATCTGTCATCATTAAGCCTTACAGCCACACAGATCCAAGTGCTTAACAAGGGCTTAGGTTTTGTACCTACCCCAACCACAGATAAGTTCAAACTATGTTGTGAACTAAAGGAATTCCTGAGAAAAGTCAAATTGCAAGTGTTCTTCAAAGACAAAGATCCCACAGAACAAACAAGGAGTGACACAGGACTACATAAGAAATCAAACTTTGTCCCTCCAACACACAGTCTACCTGTGGAAGTATTAACTTTTGAAAAAGCGGTCATGAGAGAGGTACAGGAGTTAGACCCACGCACCATCAGAGTATTCCATAATACTAGTAAAGCTGAACAATCAGCACTGCAGGAACTATCCAAAAACAACCTCATTACAATCAAACCAGCCGACAAAGGCGGGGCTATTGATTACAGGATACCACGGATTACAGAAATGAATGCCTCCGTTTACTAGGGGACACAAGAAACTACGCCATACTGGACGAAGATCCAACAGAACGATTGAGAATCTCAATTGCATACCTAACAGAAGAATGTCAAGCCAACGATTGGCTGAGTAAAAAAGAAATTGAGTTCCTAACAAATAAAAAGCCAATAATACCATACTTTTACACCATCCCCAAAATACACAAGAGACTAGACAACCCACCAGGGAGGCCTATAGTCTCGGGGATAGGCTCTATCTTAGAGCCTCTTTCACAATTCGCTGATGCCTTTCTCAGACCCTTAGTGCAAAAAACAGACACCTATCTGAGGGATACTAAGGACGTACTGTGCCTGTTAAGGGATCTAACCTTTGACGCGACATCCAGTCTTCTGATAAGTCTGGATGTCGAAAGTCTATATACCAGCTTACCACACAGAGAGACCTTACAGATTCTGGAGGAGGTACTGTACGAGAGCGAGTGGGAATTCCACACCCCTCGCCATGTAGTACTAGAATGCTGTCAATTAGCACTGTGTGAAAACTTCTTCCGTTTTGAAACAACATTATACAAGCAACAACACGGGACCAGTATGGGCAGTACATTTGCGCCGAGCATAGCCGGATTGTACGTCCATCACCTGGAGAAAAACAGAATACTAAATGAGAGGAATCCCCACAGACACCAAATCCTACATTGGAAACGCTGTATCGACAATATTTTGTTGATATGGCAAGGCACAGAAGAAGAAGCACGGACCTTTCTGACTTGGCTCAACACACAGGATCCCTTCCTGAAATTCACCTGCTCAATGAGCAAGACTGATCTAGTTTTCCTGGACCTAAACATTCATGCTGAATCAGGCAGATTGATAACAACAACCCATTTCAAAGAGACAGCAAGAAATTGCCTCTTGACTTTTGACAGTTTCCACCCTCGCCATCTCAAACAAAACCTCCCATTTGGGCAATTCCTCCGTTTGCGCAGGAATTGTAGCACAAAATCTGACTACTTAACCCAAGCGGAGGACCTGAGCAACAAGCTAAGAAACAGAAAGTACCCAAACAAACTGATCAAAGAGGCTAAGAAACGGGCGGCAAACAATAATAGAGAAGCACTATTGGAACCCAAGGAAAGAACACAACCCGAGAACAACAAACCGATCTGTATCACTACATTCAATCAAGTTTCTGACAGCGTGTCCAAAATAATTAAAAAACATTGGCCAATACTCAACAGTGGTGGTTTGAGCATACCAACCCCAATGTTTAGCCACAGGCGGGGGAAAAACTTAAAAGATTATTTGGTCCATACCCGTCCCACACCAATAACCCAAACAGTAAGATCCCAACCACTACCTGATGGTCATTTCCCATGTAACAACTGTAGTGTCTGTCATTTGACTTCCCCAACCAAAACCATAACCTTCAACAACACTACGAAATGGGAGCTAAAGGGATTCTCCAATTGCAATACCAGTGGAGTTGTGTACTTGATAACCTGCACATGCAACCTACACTATGTGGGAATGACCACTAGAAAGGTCAGTACCCGCATAGTAGAGCACAGAAGTAACATTAGGTGCAAACGAGCCACAACGAGAATGACCACCCACTTCATTGAACAGAACCATACACCAAATGATCTAACCTGGGTGGTCATAGAAGCAGTCAAAAACAAAGACAACCTGGAATGAATCCTCCATGAGAAAGAACAAAGATGGGTGTTCCGTCTACATACGGACACCCAGGGAGTGAATGATGAAATCCCATGGGGGGCCTTTCGCCCTTAAGCCACTTGTAATTATGAAATGACCTGTGATAGTGGAAACCAAACTGAATCAATTGAAAGACTGCCCTTAATCATGAACAGGTCTTTCCATAACAACAGAACACCCTCCACTGCCTTCCTAACAAAAATAGCCTCTAGCGCTCAAAGATAACAAACCAATCTACCTAATGTCGAATACCCGTTTTTTCATAAAAATATGGCTAACCTTATCTTGTAAAACATCATCTATCCGTGTGTAAAATACCTGTGTTCTAAATTGATTTATCAAAATGCCCCCATATCCAGCATCACTTTAAATTATTTGGTATCTTTTATCGCGGTACAAATCCAGAGAAAAACTTAAAACCCTTCATCACTCGCGCCGAGCGCGATAACATACCACCAAGATGGCCGCACATGACAAGCGCTCTAGTGTACAGAGACTTCCCGGCAACCCGGAAGCTCGCGCCCTCTAAATACACCGCGAGCCCTGTTCCACTTCAGTATGCGGTCGGGTGAGGAAGCATCAGGTAGTACCGAGCGGGTTTGCCGATAGGAAGTAAGTGTATTGCAACGCTATTTTGCAAGGATACCGGTAATTTTTAAAGGGAAACATAGAAACGGAGCCTTCTAACTTTAACCTTAATACTCCTTTTTCAGCAATGTTTCCACGAGGCGTTCCTGCCCTTGCCTAAGACCATGGGGTGTAATCAAACACTCTTTTATGTAAATATAACCATCTGCCATGTTATTTTGTGTGTATGTGTTGTGTGTCTTGTCAATAGTCACATTAAGTCTATATGTCTTGTGTGTGAAACCACTAAACCACTTGATTCACAGTGCTTTATTTTTCCACACCGGTTTGAAAAGCAGCACGCACCAGTATGGTGCCCAGGGCACACTCACGCCCTAGATGGAGTGAGATGCATGTGAGTTGTTCCCCCTTTTTCCGAAAGGGGGTGTCCATCATTTAACAACTGTCATTCTCTTTTCACAGAATCCAGAGTAAATACAAACCGTATGTAGAACAACACGCATGTTTTATTAATAACAGCGTTGAGTATAAATAATTAGTATTTATTTTAAAAACACTTTTTTCATTTGAATACAGGAGTGGCAATACAGGGCTGGACCCTGTATGGTCCTGAAGAAAAGCTTGGGGGAGCTTGAAACATGTTGACCATAACACTGATCTAGCTCAGTAAAAGTTAGAACACAGTGTTACCCCTTTTTAATTTTTTATACCACACTAGGAGCAAAATAAATTGTTGAGGCCCACTAGCACGGTATTTTTAATTCCACACCCACTCCACCATCACCACACTTGCACCACACATAGTCATCTCACAAAACCAGTGCTCCAGCGTAGTCGCCTTGTCGCAGCACGCCCCTTTTCGTAGAGAACTGGGATGGCCCCAATGATGAAGCATGTCACCGTGGGGCAACCCCGGTGAGTGAGGGGACTCTAGAAAGAAATTTTTCTTTCTTACATAATTTGGTACACACTGACTTAGTAAGCAGTAACCGCACAATACCTACCAGGTCTCTGGACCCTTGACATAGGGTTCCTGTATTGCATATTTTCTTGTCTAACCATTTCCGGTTTCTGCTGGTCTTGCGTGTGTATGACAGGAGCTGGGTGGCTCCAGAGGTCTGGATGAGTCAGTGTGGGATGAGTGGGACATTTGCGTTGAGAGTAGGGGGAGAGTAGTTGCTGATAGCCTGCCCTGCCTGATGCAATGCTGGCTCCACCTCCTGCCAAGCGACGGATAGCTCTGTGCCTGCCATGGACGATCCTAGCCCCACCTCCTGCCAGGAGGCCGATAGCTCTGCTCCAGCCCATGACAATGCTAGCTCCACCTCCTGCTGGGCGTCTGAGGACCCAGCCCCGCTCAGTGAATAAGCCAGGTGCTTCTGCCTGGCTCCACCCACAACAGACCCAGGATGTTGGGAATTCCCCTGCATGGACAAAGGGATCAAAGCCAAAAAGGGGTATAAGAGAAGGACCCCTGAACCAAGAATTTAGATCACTTCTGACAAGGAACCCTGTAACCAAGGACAAGAGGCCTGCTGATCTGAGGACTTGCCTACCCCTTCTGCCAGTGTGCTGTTTGCTGGGGGAATCCTGCAGTGCTTCTTTATTTTTGCCAAGGAACCAGGAGAGAGGAACTGTGTGTGTACTCTCACGCTTGCTAAGAAAATCTCCAAGGACTGGAAGAGTGCCAGTCTCCTGCTGAAGTCACAGGGCTAAAGGACTTCATCTGCTTAAAGTGCTATTTGCTGGAACCTGTGAATCCAGCACCTCTGAAAGAACCAGCAATCTCGACGCCGACGGACGTCGCCGAATCCAGCTCGACACCGTGAGTGACGGCTCAAGTGTTCCGCTTCCTCGACGCCGGACGCCGGGCCCGATCGACGCCAGCAGCAACGCCAGTGAGTAGTGAGTTCGGCTCCAGCTCCAAGGGACCTCGTGTCTGCACCGCTGCTGATCGCATCGCCCTCGTGCCCTCTTGACGCCGTGAGCGCTGCTCACACTTGCAACAGAATCATCGACATCGACGACTGCTGAGGCCTGATCGACACCGAAGACGCGACGCCGGATTGCTCGACGCCGCTGATCATCGTGTGCTTCATTTTCCAAGGTACTGTGTTGTTGGGGGTCCGCGTGACTCCGGGCTCGACGTAGCGCTCCTCGCGGTTGACGCTGAACCTTTGGATTAACTTTGCCTCAACGTCGTGTAGCTCCCGTGTGGGTTACCTTGTTGCTAAGAACTGTGTTTCCAAGAAGAAGAATCGCTTTGATACGAAAAGACTTTGTCCTAAAGAAGCATCCGCATTTGAACCTTTATTTTCCCTTCCAAAAGTATTTATTAAGATTGTGTATATTTTTGTCGTTATTTGGTCTTGTGCTAAGCCTTATATAAAAATCCTTATTTTTATAATACTACTGTGTCGTGTCCATTTGTAGTGTATTCACTTTATTACTGTATGTGGTCATAAATGCTTAACGCACAGCCTCTGAGATAAGCCTGTTCTGCTCTGCCAAGCTACCAAGGGGGTGAGCAGGGGTTATCAAAGGGTGTGATCCCCTTGCCCTGACTAGAAAAGGTGTGTCCCTATTTGTCAGAAGTGTATACCTCTGCCAACTAGAGACAGCCGGTGTCCACGCAACTTAAATACATTACTTTGTAAAGTGCGCGCCAAACAGCTCATGGTTAAACATAGAAACAGGACTTGGATGGTAAACAATAGTGTGTCCAAGGTAAAATATGTCGCCATTTTGGAACGGAGTAGACTGTTGCAATACCCAGATGATATTATACACACAATATATATCAAGCCCATTCAAAGATACAAGTTTTTCAGTTAATCAAGGTTCGATGTTGATGTTGATTTAGTGGACTCGTTCATCTAAAATTTGTTGATTAAACTGAATATCAACAATTTGCAATTGGTAATGATAGGATAATGTAGTGACCTTAATACATGATTGCCGATGTTATAACTGAATATATAGCAGCGATACCTGGTACAAATACCTCATAACTCTTATATATAAAGTGCAAAGTGCTTCAAGTAATTTAGCAGCAAAGTCAGGTACAAGTACCTTATGACTTTTTATATAAAGTGCAAAGTGCCTTAGATCATTATTGTAAACATTCGACTCATGTAAATAGAATAATATACATCAATAACAAAGTGCGAAGTGCATATGTAAACATATTACTCAATAATCTTTCAGTAAATGACATAAGATGAAAAAATCATCATTCATCCGGCAAGTGTATTATATGGCGTTTCATTATATAGATATGTCCACATCTATTATCTAATTCATTCAAATACAATGTCACAAAATGCAGAACGTAGTCCACTTATGAATCTTCAAAAACGATCACATGTACATCCATGCTGTTTGGGAGTTATATTTATATGAATCATCCAGCAATGAAGATGGTGGAAAAGAATATATACAATGAGGCTATTAGAAAAGAATTGTGAGGGAAGCCAGATATCTCCCCTTAAAGGAATCTTATATTAAAGTGATAGTGCTGTATTGAAAATTAAATCAAATTGCAACAATGCCAAGAAATATGACAAGTGATAAAAAATATTATTATCATGCTGCGTTAAGTGTGGTCCAGTATATAATGACAATAATACATAAAGATAAGTGAATAACAGGAATGGTATTATTGAGGGCACCCCAAGCCTGGGGAACCTACAGAAAATTGCGGAGATCTTCCCCCATGTTGAGTCCTCCCGGTGTTTTACTGTTAAGTTTAATGATGTATTTGGACTCTAGCTGCCTTAGTCTTTTGTCTATGTCGCCCCCTCTTTTTGATTGTGTAATTGCATCTATCACAAAATAGGACAGATGGGATAAATCCTTGTTATGGAAGGTTGCGAAATGTCGCGCTACTGGATAAGCTTGGTCTGAGTTGACAATAGCTCTAATGTGCTGAAGAATGCGAACGTGGGCTTGATGTTTAGTACTACCCACGTACGCCATATTACAACTACATTTCAACACATATACCGTATATTCGGTGCAACATGTAAAATGGGCCCTGAAAGTAATTGGAGTTTTCTCAAATGTGGTATTATAAGTGGTGGTGTTAACCCCAAACTTACAGGCCCTACATGAACTGCATTTGAAAAATCCCTTACGTGACCGTCCTGACGCCTGCTGAAGGCGGTCGCTCCCTTGGCCCCCAGCTCCTGCTTGGTATCGTTATCTGCACTCTTGCACAATTTGTAATCGCATTACTGCTGCCTCCTACACAGCATAGCACTGTAGTGCGAGTGCCTTTATAAAACATCTAAGACTTTTGTAGCGCTTTTGGGGTAATTTAAGACGGCGCTTTAAGTCACGCTTTCATAGCCGCTAGGTTGACTGTGCATTGTCTGCTTTAGACTAGATTAATGCCACGCTAGCAAGACACATTGGAGCAGCCATTATTGATTGTCTGTGCCCCAGCCTACCTCCGGTTTTGTTTTATTTCGCTGCCGCCATTTTACTTATTGTTGTGGTGCCTCAGAGCCCGTCCCCCACAGCCCGCCCCGCCTCCCAGCTGACCCTCCCTCCCACGGACTGCATAGCCCGCTCCCACACCCGTAAGCGCTGTGACCGTCCTGACGCTTGCTGAAGGCGGTCGCTCCCTTCGCCCCCAGCTCCTGCTTGGTATCGTTATCTGCGCTCTTGCACAATTTGTAATCGCATTACTGCTGCCTCCTACACAGCACAGCTGGTTTAATTTCCAGATTTTCATTTGCCATTAATGTTTCCAATGCTTTACGTTAATCTATCGTCAAATTTTCTTTTTTTTCTTGTGTTGGTGTTACTCAGTCGGTCTAATTCCTCATTTACCAGATCATAAAAGATGTCGATTTTGTGACCTGGATGCAGTATGGGACAGAACTTTGACTGTTTTTTAAAATTTGTTCTTGGATGACCACTTGTTGCCTGTCCTATTTCAGTTAGAATTTGAGTATCCGGGATACTTTCTTCATTTATTTCATGCACCATTCCATGAGCAGTTCTTAATGCTGGTATGTCTTGAATACTTAATCCTTGATTTTCATTTATATTCATATTACTACTGATAGTATTTGATTCCACAGTTTGTCTACCCTGTTTTTTAAAGAATTTTGCCATGTTCATCTTTCTTACATACTTATACAGGTCTATTTTAGTTTCTACCAGGTCCCAGTGTTTTTCTGGACAGAATGTCAATCCTTTATTTAAAAGAGTCTCTTCCGCTCTACTTAGTACGTGGTTTGACAGGTTAATGATCAAATAAGGTTCATTTTCTTCAGGACTACTTAAACATTCGTTACTCCCTCATGAGGACGCGGAAGAGGAAGTGGATCTCAAACATCAGGAGAACCAAGCGCAAAACCAGACGAAGCCAAAGGAAAAAACAAGGGATACAACCTGAGAAACAGAGTAACGAGGGTAGACAAACTGTGGAATCAAATACTATACAAGTGTATTTCCCTATCCATACGAGTTTCCACGAAAATCCCAGATGATGATGTTCCGCCATTTGGGTGAGCTGATGGGATTCATTTCCTGTACACAGTGACACTTTGGTCATTTCAGACACATAGTCCTCTTACTCTACAGACCACTGACAGTCAGTTTATGTGAACAATGGCCAGCTGGAAACAACAGTCCACAGAAAAGCAACTGCCACGAACAGCATCCTGCATGGACAGAGTTTTCACCCTGAAGCGCTGAAAAATAATATACCTTACGGTGAATTCATCAGGATGAAAAGGAATTGTTCTAATCAAGGAGAAATGAATATCAAATTCAAAGAAACTGCAGCCATATTCAGCAAAAGAGGGTACAAACAACGTGACATTCAACGAGGTGAAAAGAGAGCAAGAGAAAAAAGTTGAAATGAAACATTGATCCCAAAAAGAGAATTACAAAAAGAATCAACCACAAGGGAACCAATCAGAATGATACTTACATATACCAAAGAGAGTTGTGAGATTTTGGATTTGTTTTAGGGTATGTATTAGTTTTTGTATTAACTAATTATATGGTTGTATCATATACTGAGCTGATTGATTGTAAAAATGTCTATCTTTCCAGCCTTGAGAAAGTCTGAGTACAGATTAGTATAGACGAAACACCTGTTGGCTGCATTGTTTGCTGGGAATTTCTTTGAAACCCTTAAAAAAAATTCTACGGATGTGTTTTACTCGCTTTAGGACTATATGGATGGATTAATTTAGACTGTGATGGAGAAATGTCCACTATATCTGTTTTAGATTCATTTAAATTAAGAAGGGTGTGCTTTAATAGCTTTCTCTTGGAGATATATATATATATCTTGCTCATGGGTCTGCCACACAAATGGGGAAGCACTCAAACAGCTGAGAAGGTTTGACCAACTAAGGTGGGGGCCACAAGGAAGGTTCGCCTATCTCATTGTGGAGCAACCGAGGTAGATGAGAGCAGAAGCACACGCGGGGGCTCATCCAGAGCTTGGGCTCATATCGAGTGTTCAGCAGTTAAGAAAGTGCATCCATTCAGGAATTGATAAACTCCAACTCCCACAATGCTGAGGGGCGTGGCATGGCTTACTTAGCTAGCGTGTGGGAGTGTGCACGCATTCTTCGCATTAAGCCTCTGAGGAAGGAACATTTTGAAACGAGTAAGGCGAGACGAAGGAACTGCTGTTATTAAACCTACGCGTGGGCTCTGTTCATACCAAGAATAAAAGGTTATGAGGCAAACCTTCTCGGCTGTTCAAGTGCTTCCCCATTTGTGTGGCAGACCCATGAGCAAGATGTTAGAGCGGAAGCCCAGCCGCGGGTAGAGCAACACCCTGTAAGGTGGGGGCCACGAGGAAGGATCACCTACCTCATTGTGGAGCAACCGAGGTGGATGAGAGCAGAGGCACACGTGGGGGCTCATCCAGAGCTTGGGCTCATATCGAGTGTTATGCAGTTAAGAAAGTGCATCCATTCAGGAATTGATAAGACTCCAACTCCCACAATGCTGAGGAGTGTGGCATGGCTTACTTAGCTAGCGTGTGGGAGTGTGGACGCATTCTTCGCATTAAGCCTCTGACGAAGGAACATTTTGAAACGCGTAAGGCGAGACGAAGGAACTGCTGTTATTAAACCTACTTGTGGGCTCTGTTCATACCAAGAATAAAAGGTTATGGGTCAAACCTTCTCGGCTGTTCGAGTGCTTCCCCATTTGTGTGGCAGACCAATGAGCAAGATATATATATATATATATATATATGTATATATATATATATATATATATATATATATATATATATATATATATATATATATATATATATATATATATATATATATATATATATATATATATATATATAAAAAAAAACCTACTGGCGGTCGCCAGTAGTTATATATAGTTAGGACCTAGTTTCCATAGGAAATCTGCAACATTCTATTTGGAATAACTTTGGCGTCGATTGAGAAATCTGCGTGCAATTTTCCAACATTTTGGCCAGCTCAGTTCTGCTCCTTCCCTGAAAGTTTTGGGGGGATTCGTCAAGCGGGGGCTGAGAAAAAAGGGGGTCCCAAAACAGCTAAAGCCCGAACCGCTGAACGGAATTTCACCAAACTTGGCAAAATTGTAGGGACTGGTACGCAGAAGTGCCTTTTGTTTAAATGGTGTAAATCCCTCCAGAAGTTCCTGAGAAATCAAAAGAGAAAAAATATATATATCTATAGCAGCTTACTGTAAGCTTACTGTAAGCTTACTGTACTCTGTACCATTCCGAGCACAAGCTGCATGCTGATTATCTGCCAATGTCTGTCAACACTCCAAACCAGAAAGTGTTGGCAGCCATCTTGTGCCTCGGTAGACTGAGGCACAGGAAAGCAGAAAAACAAAGGTGCAAAGCACGCAAAGGGAGCAGGTTAGAAGCACCCTGACCCCCTAGGCCTGCTCAGGGGGTCCCACAAGGACCCCCCAGGCCCAAAAAAATGTTTTTGTTTTAAATCGCGGGGTATGCGTACATGATAGCACCTCATTAAAAAGCATTGCAGTTAATAGAAGGGTTTAAGACTTTAGTTACATTATAAATCATTTGTTGATGGTACCATACTCATTTTAGGAATTGTGTGTTCTAAGGTGATTTTACCATGTGAAAAAGCCCTCTGCTGGGATATCATGAATCATGTTTGAAAGAAAACTATTATCTAATGCTTTTCCCACTGTGGTTTGGAAGGGGATCTGTAAGCTAAACTGAAAGCATATTTTCTGTAAATTCACATTATCTTTCTCAGTCATGTGAGAATGAAGTCTGACCTTCTCAGTAAAACATGTACACCCAACAAGGACAGAGACTGTCAGGTGATTCCTTTGTGTTCTACTGCAGCCTCCTAGAGTGTTCTAAAGAACAACTAGAGCTCTAACAGTCCTACTTATTACAAAGGTAAGGCACACCTGAAGCCATCTTGATTGGAATAAAGTGGTAACTCTTAAAACATTTAATTTAAAAAGGAACAAAATGAGGAGGTATATTTTGCCATAGAAAGTATGATTAGTGCCGTAGAAAGAAAAATTAGGGCAAATTTTGAGTGACTTCTCAAATCCTCTTCTATTTCATTAAAAAAGTCTGACATGCAGTCTACCAAGATGGCCAACAGAGACAAAGAGCCCAAATGTAGCCCAAATATCACCCAGATGTAGCCCAAGTATAGCCCAATGACAGAATGTCCCAGAGTGTTCTAAAGAACAACTAGAGCGCTAACAGTCTTACTTATGACAAAAGTATGGCACACGAGAAGCCATCTTGATTGGAATGAAGTGGTAAGTCTGAAAACATTTAATTTAAAAGGGAAGAAAAATGAGGGGGTTCATTTTGCCATAGAAAGTATGATTAGTACTTCAGAAAGAAAAATTAGGGCACATTTTGAGTGACTTCTCAAATCCTCTTCTATTTCATTAAAAAAATTCTGACATGCAGACTGAAACATGCACTTTGAATACCAGCAGCAGACTTCTCTGGTGAGCAGTAGCTTTACTACAGTGATCTAATGAGCAACTAGAGTACTAACATTCCGAATTTATGGCAAATGTGTGACACATCTGAATGCCTTCTTGATGGAACCAAAGTAAACAAGCAATGAAAATGCAATAGATCTCGCCCTCGTTTAAGTTAAAGCCAATCTGTTTGTAATGAGGTGGCTTTTTAGCTTTGCTTTTATTAGTGTTTTTCATACTTTCATGTAAATAACATGCATATGTATGCATATATGTATATGTATGCATGAATTTATATTTGTATTTATATAGATATGCAGATTATATACGTTTATATATGTATGTATATATATATATATATATATACACATACATATATATAAATGCATATGCATATATATAAATGTGTATATGTGTGCGTGTAGATAGAGGTAGAGGTAGAGAGGTAGAGACTAGTAGAGAGAGGAAGAGAGGTAGAGAGTAGAGAGTGAGTAATAGAGAGTTGAGAGTGAGTAGTAGAGAGTAGTAGAGAACAGTAGAGAGAGTAGCAGAGAGTGAGTAGTGGAGAGTAGTAGAGTGAGTAGTAGAGAGTGAGTAGTAGAGAGTAGTAGAGTGAGTAGTAGAGAGCAGTAGAGAGTGAGTTGCAGAGAGTAGTAAAGAGTGAGTAGTAGAGAGTAGCAGAGAGTGAGTAGTAGAGATTGAGTAGTAGAGAGTAGTAGAGAGTGAGTAGTAGAGAGTGAGTAACCAAGGGAGAGAATAGTACAGAGTAGTAGAGAGTGAGTAGTAGAGAGAGAGTAGTAGAGAGTGAGTAGTAGAGAGTAGTAGAGAGAGAGTAGTAGAGAGTGAGTAGTAGAGAGTGAATAGTAGAGAGTAGTAGAGAGTGAGTAGTAGAGAGAGAGTAGTACAGAGTGAGTAGTAGAGAGTAGAGAGTAGTAGAGAGTGCATAGTAGAGAGTAGTAGATAGTGAGTAGTAGGGAGTGAGTAGTAGAGAGAGAGAGAGTAGTAGAGAGTACTAGAGTAGTAGAGAATGAGTAGTAGAGAGTGAGTATTAGAGAGTAGTGGAGTAGTAGAGAGTGAGTAGTAGAGAGTAGTGGAGAATATTCCAAAGTTTGGCACAGCACCACTTGCACAACAAGTCCAATCAAATCATATCACTTAGAGTCCTTATTGAAGCGCTGAATCTTGGTGTATATTCAAATGCTTTTATTTTCCTTAAGTTTATGTACCACAGCCAGCCGACGCGTTTCGTTCTGTACAACATAACTTCTTCAGGGAGTTCTTATTTCCTTCAAGTTATGTCGGTATCCTGTTGCCATATAACTAGATATTTATTCCAAATGTTAGACGAGACGTGAGTACATTCTTATTCAAAGTGACTAGGTATCAATTTTACCCACACAATTCGGGCAGACTTGAGTAATTTATAGCGTCCTCAAAGTCAGTCTTTCAAAAATTCCAAAGTATAGGACATGATAATTCAAATCCAAATGTTTCTCAAGAAAAGTCATTTTCAATCGTTCGGAATATCGGCGTTTGGGCAGATATGACCCACGGATACGTTTATGACTTTTCTTGCGAAACATTTGGATTTGGATTATCATGTCCTATACTTCGGAATTTTTGAAAGACTGACTTTGAGGATGCTATAAATTACTCAAGTCCATGGATGCTGATGGGAACGCCCCCAGCAACACCCATTGCACACCCCTTTAACGCAGGACACTGCGTTAAAAGGACTGATATTTATCAGGCAGGATTACGCCACAAAAAGTGGCTTAGTCCTGCCTGATAAATATCACTCAGTCTTCTGCGCCACCGGAACGTCACAAAAAGTGTATCATTCATGGCATGGTCAGTGACATCACTGATGGCATCACTGATGACATCTCAAATGACATCACTGATGACATCACTGATGACATCATCCATGTGACAATCAAGTACACCCCATCACACACAAGTATAATCTTTCATCACTCACTGTAAAATAGAAAGTGCCATATTTGAAACCATTGACACACCAATAGAAATTTCTAAACACCCACTCAGTTATTCATAGAACTATACACACATCTAATCACTTACCTATAGATTCAGTGTTATATGCAGTGAATAATCAACAGAACACTATCAAATATACTTATAAGCACACATTGTATTCATTTATGAAGACATCCTTCTGACTTATGCAAACAATTGATTATACTTACATTTACTCACCTACACACTTATACAAACACCACTTCATCTATTTATATAGATAGTAACTGAAGCTTAGTGAGTTATAAAATCACTATTACAAGTATACAGTTATCCATATAGTGACTCATACAATCACTAAGTCTTAGGCACACTTAATTAGATATAACTGTCACATACACTGCCTTTTTTTTCAAGTTTAATGGAGATGTACCATTGAGAGAAATATTTCATCACCACTACACCCATAAACATATACACTCACTGAAACAACTGTTATAACATGCAGTCTTAACCTCATATACCTTCTGGATGAACTATTTACACATTTTTTGGCAATCACACCCCCCCACCAAATCACATAGACATTAATTTACCCATATAAATACTCAGTTAGGAAACTAATAACAAATATAGTCTTTAACATAGCAATTAAGACAAAGCAATAAAGACTTTCACTCAGTTTAGTAACTACACATTAAATATAGTGAGACTCTACAAATTAGTCAAGGAAACAATCAATGACACTGTTATTAAATCCACCATCCACACATTTATATTTATATATCCACTCATTCTTCAATGCAAAGTAGTGTATTTATAATACATATTTAAATATCAAAGCAAACCACATTCACTAGATGATGTCATCAGTGATGTCATCAGTGATGTCACTGACCATGTCATGAATGATGAAATATGTGACATCAGCAGCAGTGGATTGCGGGCGCGCAAGTTATAGTGAGTACAACTAACTATAACGGGGGAAGTTCAATGGTTTTGTATGAGTAAAATGTCCAGCTAACTATAGTATATATATATTTATTTATACGTGCGCGGACCTTCGCGTGCGCTAGTTGCATGCTGATTGGCTGCCAATGTCTGTCAACACTCCAAAACAGAAATTGTTGGCAGCCATCTTGTGCCTCGGTAGACTGAGGCAGAAGAAAGCAGAAAAACAAACGTGTAGAACTCAAAAAGGGGGCAGGGTAGAAGCACCCTGACCCCCTAGGCCTGCTCAGGGGGTCCCACTAGGACCCCCCAAGGCAAAAAAAATAATTATAATTTTGAAAAATCGCAGGGGGCGCGTACCGTGCGTGCACGGGTCCACGTACGTATGCGGACTGTGCGCGTACCTTTTCGAGAAAGCTGCATGCTTATTGGCTGTCAACACTCCAAACCAGGAAGTGTTGGCAGCCATCTTGTGCTCATTAGACTGAGGTACAAGAAAGCAGAAAAACAAACATATAGAACACAAAAAGGGGGCAGGGTAGAAACACCCTGACCCCCTAGGCCTGTTAAGGTGGTCCCACAAAGACAATTTTTTTTAAACCCGGTATTTTATTAAAAATTACCCCCCATGGGGGCCAAATCACGGGGGCATAGTGATAAAGAAGTGAGGGGGGGGTGCCCAATCAATCCACACTGCCCCGGGGACTGCCGCCCTCCGGGGCAAAGCAACACAGCCCCCTTGGGCATACTGGAGGCCCCTGGTGGGCTATTTGGCCCCCAGGGAACCCCAGTGTGCAAGAGGAATTAGTTCCCCCTCTTTAAACATGCACGGGGGCTGCATTGCAGAGAGGTGTAAAAAGGGGCGTTGCTTTATTACACCTCTCTGCAATGCAGTCCCCTGGCGCCTACTGGAGATTCCTGGTGGGCTTTCAGGTCTTATATAGTTAGGAATTAGCATTAAAAAAACTTTGAAATTCACTGAAAAAAAACATAGGTTTCATGCCTTATATAGATAGGAATTAGCATTTAAAAAACCTTGCAAATTCACTGAAAAAACCATAGGTTTCTGGCCTTATATAGTAAGGAATTAGCATTTAAAAAACCTTTGAAATTCACTGAAAAAAAACATAGGTTTCAGGCCTTATATAGTTAGGAATTAGCATTTAAAATACCTTTAAAATTCACTCAAAAAAACTATAAGTTTTAGGGGTGTTATAGTTAGCTGGACATTTCACTCATACAAAACCATTGAAATTGCTCCTATATAGTTAGTTGTACTAACTATATTTCGCGCACCCGCAATCCACTGCTGATGATGTCACATATTACATCATTCATGACATGGTCAGTGACATCACTGATGACATCTCAAATGACATCACTGATGACATCATCCACGTGACAATCACATACACCTTTTCATACACTAGTAAAATCTTTCATCACTCTTTGTAAAATACAGAGTATCATATTTGAATCCATTGTCACAGCAATACAAGTATCTAAAAACCCACTCAGTGATTCATAGATGTATACACACATCTAATCACTTACCTGTAGATTCGCTATACATGCTGTCAATGAACAATAGAACACTATCAAAAATACTTATACACCTATATCGACATTACACACCAGCACACATCCTATTCACATATGAAGTCATCCTACTCACTTATGCAAACAATAGATCATACTTACAAATTTACTTAGCTACACACTTATACAAACAACACTTCATCTATTCATTTAGATAATAAGTCATACTTAGTGAATTATAAAATCATTATTACAAGTATACAGTTATCCATACAGTAACTCACACAATCATTGAGTCTTATGTATACTTATTTATATACAACAACTGACACATACACTGCCTTTTATTTTTCTAGTTTGTTGGACATGTACCATTGAGAAATATATTTGCTCATCACAACACCCATAAAGATATTCACTCACCCAAACAACTGTTAGAACATGTAGTTTTAACTTCATATATCTAGTGAATCAAGTATTCACACATCTTTGGCAGTCACACCCCCCCCCCCCCCCCACCGAACCACACACACATTCACTCTCCCATACATATACTCAGTTAACTAATATAGCCTTTCACATAGCTAGTTACCAACTGGAGAACTAGTTTACACACCAACTGACAAAGTGATACAGATATTCACACAGTTTAGTTACTATCCACTATATTTAGTGAGACACTATAAATTGGTCAAGTAAACAGTCAATTACACTACTACTAAATCCTCCATTCAAATATTTATTTTTATATATCCACTCATTCTTCAATGCAAATTGCTATATATATAATGCATATTTAAATAACGAAGCAAACCACATTCACTGGATGATGTCATCAGTGATGTCATCAGTGATGTCATTTGAGATGTCATCAGTGATGTCACTGACCATGTCATTAATGATGTAATATGTGACATCATGAGCAGTGGTTCGTACAACTAACTATATAGGAGCAATTTCAATGGTTTTGTATGAGTGAAATGTCCAGCTAACTATAACACTCTTAAAACTTATAGTTTTTTGAGTGAATTGTAAAGGTTTTTTAAATGCTAATTCCTAAATATATATATATATATATATATATATATATATATATATATATATATATATATATATATATCCTGGAAACGCGAACCACTTCCTGATACAACACACAGTGGCTTTAGGCAAGGGAAGAGACACAGACCTCTGTAGTTTCTTCTGGGCAGTAATCTTCTTTATTAGAGAGACCCAAACACACAACGCGTTTCAAGCCCTGAAGCCCTTGCTCACGTGTAAAAACAGAGAAAACGCCATCTATCTTTTAAAGTAAAAACTACCACTCCCCTTGTCTGACATCATAGGCCACATGGTAATATAAATAGGCAACAGACTTTCCGTACCACAACAGTAGTTTTGTAGTCCCATGTTTAGTGGGCAGGATAGCAGCATGAAGCACACTTTTTTATATACACATGTTAATAAAATTATAAAACAAGTGAAGTGCATAAATGTTGTTTTATTTATCAAAAAAAAAATGTCAACACTGATTTTTACATCATTCTCATTGGATAAATTCAAAACTGCCTACGATTCTGCTGTCATATTGTTATAATCTCACCGGATGAATATATATATTCCGCTAGCCAGCAGAAAAAAAACTCGCAGTCCAAGGTTTGTTTTGCAAAGTGTTTTAGTTAATGGAGAGGCGTTTCGAGCAGACGCTCTTCTTCACACTTTAAACTATATATGTATATTAAATATATATATATATATATGTATATATATTAAATATATATATATATATATATATCCACCGATTTGGCTCAGTTTTGTAATCCTATGGCACTCTCTCCACCGGTGCCGCGACTCCTAAGCAGAGCCCCGCTTCCAAATTATTTTACACAAATCCCTTTCACCAAGAGAATGAGTCGGCACTCACGGAACAGGTTACTTTCCCAGTTCTTTATTTCTTTTGTCAATTCTCCTGCATAAGTACAAACCAACGCGTTTCGCAACAGCAGTCGCTTGTTCACGGTCAATTTGGCAATGTACATACTCCTCCTATATTTCGAGGGACCCGCCAAAGATTCTGATCTCACCTCCTGTTTGTTGACAGGAAGCGAGATGGGAAATGTAGTTTTTCAATTCATAGATCGTTACTTTGCATTTGGTATGATTACGCGATACAAGTTAAACAGTATTAAGGGTGATAGTCATCTTCCTGCATAACGTATATGTATATACATAATTATTACTCCCCTTCATGTGAGATATTTCAATTTAACCAGTTAATCTGCATTTGTTAAACCAGAAAGCGTCATGTATTTTAGCCCTCTAGTGGGCAAATTAATTAATGCAATCTCTGCAGAACTATCAAAACCTTATATCTGTATTGAGGCCCTCTAGTGGGCATACACCACGCTTTATAATAATTCTCCGTTCAATTACTGATGGCTATAAATTCATTTTGAATATCCCACTCATCTATTAGTATCACTTATGAACAATTCCGTTGGCCGCTTATATCACCCGTTAAAAATGTCAATTTAACTGTTTGACATAAATTCATAATGTATCTCATACCAATGTAAACCAAATTATTGCATTTAAATCTACATTACAATTTTTTTTTAAAGTTTTTTGTTTTTGTTGCTTTCTCTATTTTAAACAAAGGATCATCTTCATGTCAAACACAACACTCCATCCATATCTTATAAATGTACATAAAGTTCTTCGCTCTTGTTTAATTCCCAAAGGGGTCATTGTTCGGAAATTCATGATCTGTCTAGTTTCCCTGCATCTTAGTTGTCGTTCCTGATCTCCACCCCTTTCGTGTGGCAATATACATTCAAGTGCATAAGTTTTCAGCAGTTTCCAATCACTGTTGTGTGCCACCTCCATATGTTTGGCGACTGCATTACTTCTGTCTTTATTTATAGTCGCTCTTATGTGTTCCAGGATGCGTTTCCGTGAGTGCCAACTCATTCTCTTGGTGAAAGGGATTTGTGTAAAAAAAAAAAATATATATATATATATATATATATATATATATATATATATATATATATATATAAAAGAAGCTTCTCACAGACCCCAAGAAGGACAAGATGCACACCTCGAACGGTAGCAATCTTCCTTTATTGTGTAGGAAAAGAGAGCAGTGTCCGCCTCCCCAGCTCGTTTCAGTACTTTCATCTTGCTTTCGGGTATTTGCGGCTTGGTATTGTCAATAGTTACCAGAGTATGCACACCTGAACATATTCAATCATTGCCTCCCATGAGCCTTCATTATAATAATCTTCTTTGGTGCATTAAGGTCCTGGTTGTTTTAATAGTCAATTTCAACCATTCAATGGGCTTTACATAATGTTTGTGTTACAAATATGGAATCATGAAGTTGAGTCGTTCTGTTATTAGGCCCACATCAAAGGCTGAACAGGCTCTCCAAACGCAGAAATCTGCAATAGTATGCATCATCCTTTTCAATTCTTGCTTTCATACAAGCGTCATGGACAACGCAACGCTGTTTTTTAAGGGCTATGCTACGAACTATCAAAGAAGCTTCTCACAGACCAAAAGATGGACGAGATACACTCCTCGACAGGTAGCAATCTTCCTTTATTGTTTAGCAACACAGAGCAGTGTGCGCCTCGCCAAAGTATTTGTTTATTTATTTATTTAACCTACTGGCAGTCACCTGTAGGTAGTTCTAGTGAGGATCAACTTTCCATAGAAAAAGCATTTTTTGCCTTGCCCACATCCTTGCCTCCAGTTGATGAATCTTCGAGAAAGTTTCCCAAAAAATGTATAAAATTAGGTCTTGTTGTACATGGAAACTTTCGGGGCAACCCGTCAAGCAGGGGTCAAGAAAAAGGGGGGGGGGGTGGTAAATAAAAGTGCATGGTCGCAATCTGAGCAGAGTGTTGCATTTTAGTTTATTGGAACAGTCCCAATGGCTCAAATGAAGTTTGAGAAATTGGCATAAGGAGTCAGGCTGGACCTG
The DNA here is from genome assembly GCF_964263255.1 of Lissotriton vulgaris. Lineage (NCBI taxonomy): Eukaryota > Metazoa > Chordata > Amphibia > Caudata > Salamandridae > Lissotriton > Lissotriton vulgaris. The sequence goes on from NC_141698.1 coordinate 736,205,924, forward strand.
ACCCAATGGCTGCAATACAAGGATCTTTGAGGGACCCCTTATGTGTATAATATGTCGAGAAACAGTCTTTTCCCAAATGTGATATTTGCAAATTTGCCACACCCGTCAGTGCGGCCCATGTGTAACGCTGCACCAAATTTGCAAAAATCGCTGAAGAAAAATATACTCAGACTCATTCAGTCACTAATCCAATCACACATAGACACACTCTGAGATTTGTGAATCAATCAATCAATCAATCAATCAATCAATCAATCATAACACTTGTATAGAGCACTTCTCACCCGGCAGGGTCTCAAGGCGCTTGGGGAAGGGGTCCGCTATTGCTCGAACAGCGAGGTCTTGAGTTGTCTCCTGAAGGCGAGATGGTCCTGGGTCAGCCGAAGATGGATGGGGAGGGAGTTCCATGTCTTGGCCGCCAGGTAGGAGAAGGATCTGCCACCGGCGGTGGCTCTTCGGATGCGTGGTACGGCGTCGAGGGCGAGGCTTGTAGAACGTAGCTGGCGGGTGGGCGTGTAGAAGGTCAGGCGGTCGTTGAGGTACTTGGGGCCCAGGTCGTGGAGAGATTTGTGTGCGTGGGTGAGGAGCCTGAATGTGATCCTCTTGTTGACGGGGAGCCAGTGCAGGTCCTTCAGGTGGCCGGAGATGTGGCTGCGTCAGGGGATGTCCAGGATGAGTCGGGCGGAGGCGTTCTGGATGCGTTGGAGTCTTTTCTGTAGCTTGGATGTGGTTCCGGCGTAGAGGGTGTTTCCGTAGTCCAGTTGGCTGGTGACGAGGGCCTGGGTGACCGTCTGCCTGGTTTCGGTCGGGATCCATCGGAAGATCTTGCGGAGCATGCTTAGGGTTTTGAAGCATGATGAGGAGATGGCGTTGACTTGTCTGGTCATCGAGAGGGAGGAGTCCAGGATGAAGCTGAGGTTGCGTGCGTGGTGTGTTTGCTTGGGAGTGATGCCCAGGGCGGGGGGCCACCAGGAGTCTTCCCAGGCGTAGGGCGATGGTCCCAGGACGAGGACTTCCGTCTTGTCTGAGTTCAGTTTCAGGCGGCTGTTCTTCATCCACTCGGCTACGTCTTTCATCCCTTCGTGTAGGCTTGTTCTGGCGGTGGCGGGGTCTCTGGTGAGGGAGAGGATCAGTTGGGTGTCGTCGGCGTAGGGGATGATGTCAGGTCAAGTCAAGTCAAGTAATTTATATAGCGCACTACATACCCAGAGGGTCTCAAGGCGCTTGAGGGAGGGTGGAGAATTACTTGTCGAATATCCAGGTTTTAAGCTGCTTTCTGAAGGTTAGGTGGTTTTGAGTAAGGCGGAGGTGAATGGGAAGGGAGTTCCAGGTTTTAGCCGCTAAGTAGGAGAAGGATCTTCCCCTCATGGTGGTTTTGTTGATGCGTGGAACAGCAGCGAGGGCTTGGTTGGAAGAACGTAGCTGGCGGGAGGGGGTGTAGAAGGATAGTCGCGTGTTGAGGCATTCGGGTCCAAGTTCGTAGAGTGCTTTGTGTGCGTGGGTGAGGAGGCGGAACGTTATCCTCTTATTGACGGGGAGCCAGTGGAGGTCTTTCAGGTGACCGGAAATGTGGTCTTTGCGCGGAATGTCTAGTATGAGTCTGGCTGATGCGTTTTGGATGCGTTGGAGTTTTTTCTGAAGTTTTGCGGTGGTACCGGAGTACAGGGTGTTTCCGTAGTCCAGGCGGCTTGTAACCAGTGCGTGGGTGACCGTTTTTCTCGTTTCGGTGGGGATCCAGCGAAATGTTTTTTTGAGCATGCGAAGAATGTTGAAGCATGATGATGAAACGGCGTTGACTTGTCTGGTCATCGAGAGTGAGGAGTCCTGGATGACGCCCAGGTTCCGTGCGTGGTCCGTTGGGATGGGTGCTTTTCCTAGGGCCCTGGCCACCAGGAGTCGTCCCAGGCGGAAGGGGAGGTACCTAAGATGAGGACTTCTGTCTTGTCCGAGTTCAGTTTGAGACGACTGTGCTTCATCCATTCGGCTACTTCTTGCATCCCTTCATGTAGGTTAGTTTTGGCGGTGTTTGGGTATTTGGTGAGAGAGAGGATCAGTTGAGTGTCATCAGCGTAAGAGATGATGTTGAGGTTGTGTTGGCGTGCGATGGTCGCGAGGGGGCTCATGTAAACGTTGAAGAGGGTAGGACTGAGTGAAGATCCTTGTGGCACGCCGCAGATGACTTCGGTGGCCTCTGAGTTAAATGGTGGGAGGCGGACTCTCTGAGTTCTTCCGGCAAGGAACGACATCATCCAGTCCAAAGCTTTTCCTTGAATTCCGATGTTGTTGAGGCAATGTATAAGGGTGCTATGACAGACTGTGTCGAAGGCTGCAGAGAGGTCAAGGAGGATGAGGGCGACTGTGTCTCCGTTGTCCAGTAGTGTTCGAATGTCGTCTGTTGCTGCGATGAGGGCGGTTTCGGTGCTGTGTTTGGCTCAGAAGCTGTGAGGATTCGAGGGAGATTTTGGTTTCGAGGAAGGCGGCGAGCTGGTTGTTGACGGCTTTCTCAATGACTTTGGCTGGGAATGGTAGGAGCGAGATGGGGCGGTAGTTTTTGAGTTCGGTGGGGTCTGCTGTGGGTTTTTTCAGAAGGGCGCTGAGTTTGGCGTGTTTCCAGCTTTCCGGGAAGGTGGCGGAGTTGAGGGAGCAGTTGATGACGTCTCGGAGGTGGGGTGCGATGATGAAGTCTGCTTTGTTGAAGATGTGGTGGGGACATGGGTCTGTGGGGGATCCTGAGTGGGTGTCCTCAGTGGAGATTGGGTTCCAGTCATAAAGGATGTTCAAGGGGGGTTTAGGTTCGGAGGTAGGTTGGGTGGGTTGGTCTCCGGGTTGGTTGTCGAAGCTGTTATGGATGTTGGCGATTTTGTCGTGGAAGAATGAAGCTAGGGAGTCGCAAAGGATTTGGGAGGGAGTGATGTCGTTGGAGTTGCGGGGGGTTGGTAAACTCTGTGACGATGTTGAATAGTTCCTTGCTGTTGTGGGCGTTGTCTAGTCAGTCTTTGAATGCGGATTTCTTGGCTGTCCGGATCAGTTGGTGGTGTTTACGGGTGGCGTTTTTGAAGGCGTCTCTGGTGCTAGTGTTTGGGTCTTTTTTCCAGGCTTTCTCAAGGGAACGTCTGAGTTTCTTGGATTTCTTAAGGTCATCGTTGAACCAGGGGGCGTTTTTGCTGCCTAGCTTGATTTGACATTTTTTCAAGGGTACTAGGTTGTCGGCGCTGTGGGTTAGCCATTGTGTGAGGTTGATGGCTGCTTGGTTAGGGTTCGATGAATAGGCAGGGGGGTTTTGAAGAAGCGATGTGGAGATCTGGTCGATGGTGATTTTGTTCCAGTTTCTTCGCTGAGTTGGTTGAGGGTGGTTGTGGATTGTGGTCTTTTTGTAGTTAAAGTGAACGCAGCTGTGGTCCGTCCAATGGAGAGTTGTGGTGTGATTGAAGGAGATGTGCTTGCTGGAGGTAAAGATAGGGTCTAATGTGTGTCCTGCATAGTGGGTGGGGGTGTTTACTAGTTGTTTGAGTCAGAGGTTGGCGAGATTGTCCAGAAGGGTGGTGGTGTTGCTGTCATTGCTCTTTTCCAGGTGAAAATTGAGGTCTCCCAGTAGAATGTATTCCTCGGAGGGGAGGGCGTGTGGGGTGATGAAGTCAGTGATGTCTTCACTGAATTGTGTACGGGGTCCTGGTGGCCTGTAGAGGAGGGTGCCTCTGAGTGTGGTCTTGGGGTCGGTGTGGATCTGGAAGTGAAGAGTTCTTATGGACGATGGCGATGCCTCCTCCTGTTTGGTTGGTGCGGTCTTTTCGGATGATCTTGTAGCCGTCCGGGATGGCTATGGTGATGTCTGGAGCTGATGAGGCGTTCATCCATGTTTCTGTTAGGAAGGCAACGTCCGGAGAAATGGTGTCTAGTAGATTCCAAAGGTCGATGGCGTGTCTGTGGACCGAGCGGGTGTTGAGCAGGATGCATTTAAGGTGGTTAGTGTCGGATCTCTGTTTGGTGTTTGTGGATTTGGTATGGGTCTTGGTGCAGTCGAACTTGCAGGAGAGGCAAGTGAAGGGTCCATGGGTGTGTCCCGGTGCAGCTTGGTGGCAGTTTGGTGGGCGGCCGGGGTTGAGTGCAGTGAGGATTGCGGAGTCGTATGTAGTGCGGGAGGGCGGGGAATTGCGGGGGCCAGGGGGTCTGGCGCTGGGCGCAGTCCAGGCGCGGACGGGCATAGACGGGCTTACCTTTGGCGCACCTTCGGCGTGCATGGGGCGCGTCTGCAGCGCGTGAACGCTGCGCGTGAAGGCATCTGTCATATATGGATGGTGGAGGAGGGGCGAGGGGGGGTCAGCTGGGAGGCGGGAGCGGGGTGGAGGGGCGGGCTGGCAGGCACAACAACAAAATGGCAGCTAATGTAAACACAAACACGACGAGATCGGCACAATCCGGGCAAATAATTCTAAAATGTGGGCAGAGGTACAGCTAGTCTAGAAGCAGGCAGTACCAACAATGTAAGTAGCGCAGCAGGCAATTTAGATTTAAACTCGCGCTACAACAATACAAATCACTCGCGCAATGTGTGCTAGAGGCAAAGTTGACTAGCGCTACGATATTTCAGAACACAAACTGATGGCGGCAATTGCTGGTCAAGCGTTACGATACCCAATGTCCAGGGAGCGTGGGGAGCGACCGATACTGCACAAGTAAGAGTTTGTGCTGGCGTGAGATGGCTGCAAGAGGTCTCATGTAGATGTTGAAGAGGGTGGGGCTGAGTGATGATCCCTGCAGTACACCGCAGATGACTTTGGTGGCCTCGGAGCGAAACGGGGGGACTCTCTGTGTTCTTCCGGTGAGGAACGAGATGATCCACTCCAGCGCTTCTCTTGGATACCGATGTTGCTGAGGCGTTGAACTAGGGTGCGGTGGCAGACAGTGTTGAACGCTGTAGAGAGGTCCAGGAGGATGAGGGCCGCTGTTTACCCATTGTTGAGCAGGGTTCTGATGTCGTCGGTGGCTGCGATGAGGGCTGTCTCAGTGCTGTGGTTGGCTCGGAAGCCAGACTGCGAGGGGTCGAAGGATCTGTTTGTCTCGAGGAAGGCTGCAAGCTGTCTGTTGACGGTCTTCTCGATGACTTTGGCAGGAAAAGGGAGGAGCGAGATGGGGCGGAAGTTCTTGAGGTCGGTGGGGTCAGCTGTTGGTTTCTTCAGTAGGGCGTTGAGCTCAGCGTGCTTCCAGCTCTCCGGGAAGGTGGCGGTGTTGAATGAGGTGTTGATGACGCCCCGGAGTTGGGGTGCGATGATGGAGTCGGCCTTGTTGAAGACGTGGTGGGGGCAGGGGTCAGTCGGAGATCCGGAGTGGATGGTTTTCATTGTGCGGGCTGTGTCTTCGGCGGTCACCGCGGTCCAGGTGCGGAGGGTGGCGGGGGGGCCTTGGTTTGACGGTTGGGTGCGTGGATGGTGCGCCGAAGCAGTTGTGGATGTCAGCGATCTTGCGTTGGAAGAACGAGGCGAGAGAGTCGCAGAGATCTTGTGAAGGAGTGATGTCGTTGTTGCCGGTGCTGGGGTTGGAGAACTCCTTGACGATGCTGAAGAGTTCCTTGCTGTCGTGGGGCGTTGTTGTCCAGTCGTTCCTTCAGTGATTTCTTCTTGGTAGTGCGGATAAGCTGGTGGTGCTTGCGGGTGGCATGTTTGAGGGCGGTCATGTTATCTGTGGTCTGGTCGAGGACCCAGGCTTTCTCGAGGGTGTGGACGTTTTTCTTGGAGTCCTTGAGTTCGTAGGTGAACCAGGAGGCTTTCTTGCTTCTGGGTCTGCTGGTAGAGTTCTTTAGTGGCGCGAGGTCGTCGGCGCAGTCGGTCAGCCACTTCGTGAGGTTGCGTGCTGCTTCGTTGGGATCCGTTGAGCTGGCGGGTGGGTTCTGACTGAGGGAGGTGGTGAGCTGCTCAGTGGTGATCTGCTCCAGCTCTTATGAGGTACCTGTTGCGGGTGGTGGTGGCTCGTGGTTCTTCTGAAGCTGAAGTGGACGCAGCTGTGGTCGGTCCAGTGAAGTCCGGTGGTGTGGCTGAATGTGATGTGCTTGCTGAATGAGAAGACTGGATCAAGTGTGTGGCCGGCGTAGTGGGTGGAGGTGTTGACCAGTCTCTTGAGTCCGAGGTTCGCAAGGTTGTCCAGCAGGGCGGAGGTGTTGTGGTCCTTGTTGTTCTCCAGGTGGAAGTTAAGGTCCCCCATTAGGATGTAGTCAGCGGAGTGGAGGGCGTGCGGGCTGATGAAGTCCGTGATGTCTTTGCTGAATTGTGTACATGGTCCCGGGGGTCTGTAGACGAGGGTGCCTCTGAGGGTCGTCTTTGGGTCGGTGTGTATCTGGAAGTGGAGGTGCTCGGTGGCGGCGAAGGTGTCGTTGGAGTCGGTTGTGATGCGGATGGTGTTCTTGTGTACGATGGCGATGCCTTTTCCAATCTGGTTGACGCGGTCTCTCCGGGTGATCTTGTATCCGTCTGGGATGGCGATGGCGATGTCGGGTGCGGAGGAGGCGTTCATCCAGGTTTCTGTGAGGAAGGCGACGTCTGGTGAGGTAGTGTCGAGCAAGTTCCAAAGTTCGATGGCGTGTCTGTGTATGGAGCGGGTGTTGAGCAGGATGCACTTGAGGTGGCTGTTGTTGGTGCTCGGCTTGGTGGCTGTGGTGCAGGTCCGGATGCAGGTGAACTTGCAGGCTTGGCAGGTGAAGGGTCTGTGGGTGCGTCTCGGGGTGGCTCGGTGGCAGGCTCTTGTTCGGTCGGGTTTGAGTGCGATGAGGGTGGCGGCATCGTAGGTCCGTTGTGTGGGCAGGCATCGTCGAGGGCCAGGGGTCCTGGTGCTGGAAGCGGTCCAGGCGCGGACGGGTGCAGACGGGCTTACCTTCGGCGCGCCATCGGCGCGCCCGCTGCGCGTATGCATGCACTCTGCCATAAATGGAGAGTGGGGGGGCGGGGCGAGGGAGGAGCAGCTGGGAGGCGGGAGCGGGGTGGTGAGTGGGGGGAACGAGTCGGTGATGCTAGAGGGAGCGGTGGTGGGGCTGCGGGGGAGCAGAGGCAGGGAGCGGGGTGGGGCAGGGGAGAACTGGGCGACAAGGGGCAGCAAAAACCAACATGAGGAGGAGCGCGAAAAAACAGCAAAGAGACAATACAGAGTATTACCCAGTGAGACAGTTATACACCCACTCATGCACCCACTCACAGACCCACTGAGAGAATCGTGCAACCACTTACACCCCCACTCAGACATTCACACACCTGCTCACAGACACACTTAAAGACTCATACACCCTCTCACACACCTACTCAGACACTCATGCACCCACTCACAGACCCAATCAGACACTGACGCACCCACTCAGAAACTTACACGCCCATTGACATACCCAATCAGAGAGTCATGCAGCCACTGAGATACCCACTCAGACACTCACTGACCAACTCAGAGATTCATGTACCAACTGACAGACTGACTTGGAAACAAATGCATCCACATCAAACCCACTCACTTACACACTCATTCACTTACCTATACAGCTACTCGCACACACACTCCCCAACCTATACATCCACTCACACATCCACTAACTGACCTACATAGCCACTCACACACCCACTCTGAAAGGTTACAGGTTACAGTTAGAATATAAAATTTTTAAAAAACGTTGAAATTCACTGAAAAAACAAAGGTTACAGAAACATTATAGTTAGCAAATAGAATTAAAACACGTAGAAATTCACTGAAAAAAGAAAGATTATCGGGATGGTATAGTTAGGGTATGGAATTGAAAAACTGTTATGCCCTCACATAGTACATCACTCATGACATGGTCAGTGTCATCACTGATGACATTTCAAATGAAGTCACTTATGACATCATCCACAAAACTAGTCACACACCCACTCACACCCCTATATATTATTCTTTTTAAGTTTTTTTAATTTGTGGGTGCCCACTCAGGGCACCAACATCTTTATCTACGCAGGAGCTGGCAACATGTTGTATTTTAATTTTTAACTGGGGTGTCCCGGTGCCCACCTGGGGCCCTCCTCAACATTTGCTTCATGTTGAGGCTGGAGCAGGAGTGTCCCTCCATCTGTTTCCAAGCCAACCCATACACCTTTTGAAAATCTTTTCTAAATAGTGGTGTCCCTGTGCCCATCTGTGGCAGCCCACTGCATTGCCAACATTGGGGACTGCTGGTGGAGCCCAAGGCCCCTGCAGATCCACTGACTCCCCTGCCAGTACCCATCCCAGGTGTAGCCGGTGTAGCAGGAGCGGGCATTGCTCCAACCTGGTGGAAGCAGCATTTCTATAGACCTTCGTGGGTGGGAACAATTCTGTGTTTTCCTGTCTGCAAAAGCATATACTGGGAGAAACATATGTGCTCCCACCCGGTGGAAGCAGCTGTCTGTGAGCACATTAGACTTCCCTGGTGAACTCCCGCAGGCAGAGAAGCCACGGTGTCCCTGGGGATGGGGATCCTAAGAAACTGTGATTGAGCGTGCACTGGGGATGCTGTCCCTGGGGCCATAGCATGGCTGAGGAGGGGGACCGCATGCCCCCTCCCCTCAATTTACTAAATAACCCCAGGGGATGGGCTCATCAAGGCCTCTTATAGACTTGTGGATGGGGGCTGAATTCCCCCTTCCCTTATTGAATAAATACAGCGTGTGAGATGTGATCCCTAGGGCCTTGGGTAGGGGGCACTGGGGAGGGGGTTGAGTGCCCTTCCACAAAAAAATTTAATTACATCACCCCAGGGCCATTGCGCACCCTGTGGGGTTTTATTATAAAAGGCAGGAGACCACCATATTTTAATTTACCACATCTAGGGATCATATAAGGATCTGCAGCACAGATAAATTGTTGGCGCAGGGGAGGGGGAGTTTTGGAAACTTTTTCTAGTACTGAAGACTGAGTCCGCTAGTCCTAAAACAGCTACCATAATATCTTTGTTGATTTGGCAGTGGTATAAAATTATTCTTCACCTCCCAAATAAAGGATACATAGGGTATACACAGACAAATAACATCAAGAGTACTCAATGAGCCAAGAACACTATGCCACCAAAGTAGTGTACAAAATAAATTAGAAGAAATCTTCTTCACATAACACACATATACAAATACACCCAGAGCACTCCAAAGTCCTTTGAAAGTCTGCCAGTGAGAGCAGGTCCATTTATTTGTGGAAAGTTCACTGATCCAATTTTTGCTCGAATTGTGCATTGAAAGATAGCCAACACGTGTTGTGTTTTGTCAGACAATTTTTTCAAGGCTGTAGGTTCAATAAACATATATATAAGTATATGTTCCAACTGTAAAATGTGCACCATGACCAGACAAGTCAACGCCGTCTCCTCGTCGTGCTTCAACATCCTGCGCATGCTACGGAAGATCTTCCGGTGGATCCCCACCGAGACCAGGAAGACGGTCACCCAGGCCCTCGTCACCAGACGACTGGACTACGGCAACGCCCTCTACGCCGGGACCACCGCCAAGCTCCAGAAGAGACTCCAGCGGATCCAGAACACCTCAGCCAGACTCATCCTCGACATCCCACGACACAGCCACATCTCCGGACATCTGAGAGACCTGCATTGGCTCCCCGTCAACAAAAGAATCACCTTCCGTCTCCTCACCCACGCACACAAAGCCCTACACGATCAAGGCCCGAGCTACCTCAACAACCGCATCAACTTCTACGCTCCCAAACGCCATCTCCGATCAGCCAGTCATGCCCTCGCCGCCGTCCCCCGCATCCGAAGAACGACAACAGGAGGAAGGTCCTTCTCCTACCTGGCCGCCAAGACCTGGAACTCCCTCCCTCCCGACCTGCGTCTGACCCAAGACCACCTCTCCTTCAGGAAGAAGCTCAAGACCTGGCTGTTCGAGCAGTAGCAGCACCACCCCCCCCCGCCCCCCAAGCGCCTTGAGACCCTCCGGGTAAGTAGTGCGCTCTATAAGTGTCTTTGATTGATTGATTGATTGATTCCTGGTAACTTTTTTATGGTGGAATCTTGTTCCAATAGAACTGAATTATCTGAAACTCACAATTATCCTTACTATTTTTATAATTATCCTTACTATTTTTTTGATTAACTGCATTTCTGTACGCATGACCCATTATGCGATACGGAAAGATACACTGACATATTAAACAACTGATGGAGATGAGAGTCTTTCGTTTAGCTCCATTAAGTCACATGATCGGAACTTTTTGAAATTCAATGGCAGAATGACAAATAAATCCGGTAGACGCTGTTGGCGTTCAAAACAGACGGATTGATGCTGTAGACATTCAGGAAGTCGTACAGACTGTACAGATAAGGTTAGTATATATCGAAGTGGAGAATTACCAAATTAGTAGATATCATGTAACGCCAAGACAGAACTTTGCGGTGAGGTTTGCTTGTTCGCGTTTTTCTTCATAGCTTGTATAATGGATACAGATGTTTACGAGATAGGAACAGAGATGTGAGTGAGGCGCGAAACGCCACATACATTTTTTCCAACTCACGGGCATTAAGGTTCACAGGTGTAGGTTGATAATCACATATGACCACATTTTAACTGCATATCTGTAGTGAATGTAATATCATTGATGTTCACGAGACAGAATAACCGAACATGATGAAATAATTCAGACAGGATATTTATTTTGCATAGTATTCATTTTACTTATTGTTTATTTTTCTTATTGTTTTAGTGTTATTCCCTGATGAAGGGCTGAAAAAAATGCCCGAAATGCATTGGATGTATTATTAACAATGTTGAATGTTACATACATGAAAATCAAATGAGTAAAGATTAAATAAGATTTAATGATTGAATAACAAAAAGTGTGAAGAATAAAAACACTTAAGAATCAAATCATAAAAATTGTGTTGGAACCCTCTTTTCGCTCTGAGGGAAGATGGTGTGCCCACAGGGATGGATCTAGTTACCCACTAGAAACACGAGTGCTTTCAAATTGTTGACGTCCTGGGACGTTGGACGTTACCTGCGTGGCACCTAAAAACTTGTGATAAAACCAATTCAAAGTTATTGAATTTAAAAAGCTGTGCATTTGCCTCAATATAGGCCTTTTCAATTACCTCACGCCCCGAGAGACCAATAGCACGCAAACCTCATAAAAAATGATGAGTAACTATGACGAAATTTCAAGAAGCACAGAAGCTAGAGCAGATACATTTGCATTCAAAACAGATGAAGCAGACCGAATATATGCTCTGATTAGGGAGGAACTATCGCAAGAATCTACCAAAAGGTCAAAGGAACAGAACATAAGACAACTCATATACCTCACAAAAAGACAAATCAACCAAAAGCTGCATGCGAGCACCTTAATAAAATATCATCGGAATCTCTGCATACCACGAGGCCTACGGATTGCCCTAAAACCTTCTCTCTGAAAAAATTCTAAACCTTTCCAGGAAAAATGGTTTGCGATATTAAATAAATGTTTGCTTGACCTTATGCTTTTAATAATTGAAGAACTATCAGGAATACTTGAGGAACTTAGCAAGGAAATCTCAGAAGTGTCTACAGAATTAGCCAATATGATGACAGAAGGTGAACTAAAAAAAACCTTGGATGATATAAAAGAACAAATGGAAAAACATACTTGTGACATCAATGAAAGAAAGGTTCGGAAATTTAAGAGAGACACTCTTGATTATAAACTTGGAGAAGTGTACACATGGGCTGAAGTTTATGCCCAAAAAAGAAGGAACCGTCCATATACATCAAACACAGAAACATCTTCATCTGGTAGTGATACTTCTCATAATACTCAAAAACCACAACAAAAAAGTAACATTCCTGATACATTACAACAAGAACAACCAACTGTAGGCAATACAAGTGAACCAAATCCTTTTTTAGACCAAGGTCAAGCCCAAAAAGGAGACCCAGGAGAGGACAAAACAAAAGAAAAGGAAAAAGATCATCCCAATACGAGAAGCACGTCAGTACCAGCCAAAGACAGGAAAGGGAAGAAAACACCAACGCAGAACAACTAGTAATAAACATTAGCAACTATGAATTAAGTTCATATGAAATCTCATTACTACAACGAGGAACATCGTTTGTACCCACCACGGACACAGATCCTCTAGAGCAGGAAGTCAGTTTTTTTCAACTTATACGGAAACTCCGGTTACGCCACTTTTTTGATAACATTCTCTCCAAACAAGACAAAGAGGAAATAGATCAACTACAAGGATTGAGACCACACAGTACGTTTCAGGCGCCGGTCAGCCACAAGACACTGGATATATTTGAAAAACTTGGTGAAGCAGGATCTATCTTGAATCAAGTATAAGTCTCACAACAAAAAAAATATCACTCAAAAGGACTTGGATACTTTGAAAAAATTAGCTTCCCAAACAGATATTACTTTTACGAAAGCTGATAAGGGTGGTGCGCTAGTCCTAATGAACTCCGTCCTGTATGAAGAAAAAGTTATGGAACATGTAATGGATATGAATACATACATGAAACTGGATGGAAACCCTACTATGGAATTCATGAAACTTTTAAAAGCTATCATAGAAAGAGCCTATGAGATGGAAACTATTAATGACAAAACGAAGAAATTTCTAATCAAAGCCAATCCCAAAAGTCCAGTTTTACACATGACACCAAAAATTCATAAGAACCTTAAAAATCCTCCATTACGACCAATTGTCTCTACTTGTGGGAGCTTACATGAACCTGTCGGTCAACTGTTAGACAAATATTTACAAGGAACAGTTAAAAACCTGAGAACTTATGTGAAGGACACTACTGACTTTTTGCTCAAATTGGAAGGTATAACTATTGAGCCAGATGAGAATTTGATATTATGTACTGTAGATGTTTGTTCTCTTTATACCTCAATACCCCACTCTCTAGGCTTAGAAGCAGTGGAAAAAGCCCTACTTAACACCGACCTAGAGCTTCAATTTCAAACGTTTTTAATGGAATTAATGATATTCACACTATATCAAAGTTATTTTCGATACAAAGAAACGTGGTATTAACAACTGGTAGGAATGGCGATGGGCAATTCAGCAGCACCGGGGTACGCAAACATTTTCATGCAGGACTATGAAGAAACTCATATTTTTACCAAAACGAAATGGAAACACAACCTTAAATTGCTAATCAGATATATAGATGATATATTCATCGCATGGAAAAGCTCTCAAGAAGAATTACAAACTGCTCTCACAGAATTTAACAATATAGATGACCGCATGCAACTCACATGGGCTATCTCAAAAACATCAGTCACCTTTTTAGATGTAAAAGTATCAATTACCAACAAAGGTTTTGAAACAGACTTACACATCAAAAGTATGGATAGAAATAACATGTTACACTTTTCCAGTTTTCATGAACCCAACTTGAAAAAATATCTCCCGTTTTCTCAAATGGCAAGAGTAAAACGAATAGTATAAGAAGAAAAGAACATGCAAATGAGACTAAACGAAATGGCTACCAGATTTAAGAGGAGAGGTTATTCTGAAAATATAATTGACGAGTCAAGAAAAAGAATAGATACAATACAAAGACAAGAACTACTAAAAACCACAAACAAAAAAGAACAAACCAGGATGGTAGTAGTCTCTAAATTCTCCACAGCCAGTACCAAATTCAGAAAAATCATTTCAAAACATTGGAGCATACTAAATCCAGAACCAGATTTCAATTAAGCATTTGAAAATCCGCCCCTATTTGCATATACAAGAGCCCGCAACTTAGGAGAGATGTTGCAACACAAACCACCAAAGACGGAAATATTCTAAGGAACTAAATCTTGCCTTAACTGTGGAAACTGCAACAGTATAATTAAGGCCAACAAGATCAATCATCCAATGAAAGGATTTGAAATAAAACTAAAGTTGAATGGTACTTTTGACACAGCCAATGTCATTTATGCACTAAAATGTCCCTGCGGAAAATTATACATTGGGGAAACTGAGAGACGTATAAAAATTAGACTCAACGAGCACAAATCTAACATACGGACTAAAAATATGAAATGTTCAATCGCTATTCACTTCATGGAAGAAAAACATAACATTTCCCAACTGAAATTCACAATACTAGAAACTGTTGAGAAAGTGGAAGGAAGAGACAATTCCAATCATCTCCTAAAAAGGGAGAATTACTGGATTCAAAAATTGTCTTCACATAAACCAAATGGTCCCAATGACCGTATTAAACTGGCATGTTACCTATGAAGACTTGTGAAATGTTCCATGACCAATATAGTAGTAATTGCGATATATTTATTTTCTTTACATATAAACTGTGATCCTTATTATGACTGTTTTATTATAATTTTGAAATATCTGTATGAATATTGCCAGATATCATATACTTTTCCAATAGCTCCACACACTAACATACACGACATTTGATGTTTTCCAAGGTATAATACTGAGGGTTCGAATCTATCCTAAAGTGTTGTTTTCCTGGTAACTTTTTTATGGTGGAATTTTGTTGCAATAGAACTGAATTATCTGAAACTCACAATTATCCTTACTATTTTTATAGTTATCCTTACTATTTTTTTGATTAACTACATTTCTGTACGCATGACCGATTATGCGATACGGAAAGATACACTGACCTATTAAACACCTGATGGGGATGTTTAGCTCCATTAAGTCACATGATCGGACCTTTTTGAAATTCAATGGCGGAATGACAAATAAATCCGGTAGACGCTGTTGGCGTTCAAAACAGACGGATTGATGCCGTAGACATTCAGGAAGTCGTACAGACTGTACAGATAAGGTTAGTATATATCGAAGGGGAGAATTACCAAATTAGTAGATATCATGTAACGCCAAGACAGAACTTTGCGATGAGGTTTGATTGTTCGCATTTTTCTTTATAGCTTGTATAATGGATACAGACGTTTACGAGATAGGAACAGACATGTGAGTGAGGCGCGAGTCGCCACATACATTTTTTCCTACTCATGTGCATTAAGGTTCACAGGTGTAGGTTGGTAATCACATATGACCACATTATAACTGCATATCTGTAATGAATGTAATATCATTGATGTTCACGAGACAGAGTAACCGAACATGATGAAATAATTCAGACAGGATATTTATTTGCGTAGTATTCATTTTCCTTATTGTTTATTTTTCTTATTGTTTTAGTGTTATTCCCTGATGAAGGGCTGAAACAAATGCCCGAAATGCATTGGATGTATTATTAACAATGTCGAATGTTACATACATGAAAATCAAATGAGTAAAGATGAAATAAGATTTAATGATTGAATAACAAAAATTGTGAAGAATAAAAACACTTAAGAATCAAATCATTAAAATTGTGTTGGAACCCTCTTTTCGCTCTGAGGGAAGATGGTGTGCTCACAGGGATGGATCTAGTGACCCACTAGAAACACGAGTGCTTTCAAATTGTTGACGTCCTGGGACGTTGGACGTTACCTGCGTGGCACCTAAAAACTTGTGATAAAACCAATTCAAAGTTATTGAATTTAAAAAGCTGTGCATTTGCCTCAATATACGCACCCACATGCACAACAACAAGCAACAAGCAGAACAACAAGCAAGCACAATCCACACCCTGCACGACACAACAAACAACCAGGGAGACAGCCACTGCAGGAGTGGCTGACAAGGAACACACAACACCAGTGCCACACACACTGAAGGCTGCCAATACTTGCCAGTACATACACACACAAACAAACACACACCCTGGGTGTAACCACAAACATAACACACACACAGGAATGTCTGAACAGATGCCTTCCCAAAGGCAACACACAAACACTACAGAAACACACACAGAACCCGATCAGAAACAGACATACCCTGTCAGCCAAACTGTGGAAAGGCAATGGGAGCACATACACAACAGGAGTGCACAATCCCATCACTCAGGAACAAAACACACACAACATACCACAAATCACACAAGAAGTGCACCATCACAGAACTACACTGCCAAATGAAAGCAATAACAGATGCACATGCAATCAAAAATGAACAAACACTACAGGACATCAAGGGATGCACATCAGGCAATGCCAAGGCCACATGCACACAACACTGTATGCACAACAATCAGTGTGTGTACACCAAGCAGAACAGTCACATACAGACATGACTGACAAAATATCAACACACACAACACAAATCAGCACAGTACAAACACAACAGCACATCCAGGCAGTGAAGCAATACTACAGCCAACACAAATACATCCAACACAACAACAACAGATGCACCACTCTGGATACAAGAGCAGAACCATCTTGACCAGAGCCCTGGGCAGCACACACAGCTGAAGTGCAAATGAGCAATCTCACTGATTAACAGCACAAGAACGCCACACATAAACCATTGGGGCAATGTCCAGAGTGGTACATCAGTCTTGGCCCAAGAACTGCACCACAAATCACAGTGTCACAAATGAAGTGATGGGGAGGCACACACACATGTAAACCAAGGGGACAGCTGACATCAACGTTAACTGACATGCATGTCAGTATTAGACATGTAAGGGGTGTACCATACACAAATAGAGGGAGTGCAAACCCACAAGGGGTAGGCATAAGTGGCACACATAGGGGATGGCGTTACACCACACACACCATGCCATACAGGAGGATAAAAGGCACCATGTGCCTTCAATGCATGAGAAACACAACCACAATGGCAGTGTGGAGCAGCAGGGCTACACAGTCTACACAAACACACTCAAGACACATGGATGATCCAACAAACACAACACTGATGTGCAAGTCACACACTTTGCACACACATAAGTGACTAAAACAACAAGGAGGAGTCAGACAGAACAGCATGGACACACCAACACACAGCACAGTGCACAACAGACAACTCACACATGTGCAAACAACCATATCCACAGGGCAGAACAATCCAAACAACAGGCACACAACTCCTGGGTGACACATATGTGTCTTTTACAATCCAGGGGCACACACACATCCACACCCTCTACAAAGTCACACCCTTCACACTGCACACCTTTTGACTATCCAAGAGCACACATCTCATGTAGGCCACGGGACCAGGAATAAGGGCCAACACAAGATGACCATACATATACACAGCTGGGCACACATAAAGGAATAACACACATACATCATGACATTGCCCAGCCTGTATGCAAACCTGTGCACAGCATCACACCCTGTGCTGGCAGTGTCCCCTCAACCTGACATGTGAACAATGTAGCCAACAATAGCAAACCACTAAAAAGAGAAATGCGTGACAGGTAAAATAGCCATCACAGATAACACTAGTATCAGTGTCTGATTAGACTGTAAACCCTGTCACCCCTGTATAAAAATGTAATGCGGCCAAAGAGCTTGGCAATGTTTAAGTGACACATAGATCATGGGGTACAGGCAACCAAATGTACACACCAAAAGAACTTTAATCAGCTAGGACACGACAAAACAGACAATAGGAGTAACTGTCTTTATTCACATATTGCATAGATGTGACAGTAGAACAACAGTAGACAAGAGCAAGGCACAACATGCTGATCATATGCAAGATAATCTGCACAGGCAAAATCCAAACAGGAAGGCCAGTGTCCATGGCAGGGTGCACAGCAAGTACCTGAGAGGCTGCACAGGGGAGACTCCAACACAGCAGAGCAACAGGGCCAGTGTCCATGGCACAGGTGAGAGTACTTTAAACAAATAACGGTTCTGTCTAGTTCGAACAAGTGATTTGTCCAAACAGTTTTTTTACACTGCTCCTAATAGAACCAACATAACACCTCCAAAATACTGTAACAAATCCTTATAGTAAATAAAGAAGGAAGACCTAAGTGTTACTTTATCGTTTCTTTATATCATTTTCTGAATCAAAAAGTCATTTCTATACATTCTATATAAATAACTGTCATCATATCAAATATAGTGCAAAACCAAGTGACATTAGTGAATAGTGTACTTGTGATAAACAAAATGTATCCAAATTTCATGTATAAAAACTGTACATGTATATACAAAATATCATTTCATAAGACCATCAACTAATACAATCTGGGAACCCTATCATTTCTCTCAAGTTTGTTGAGGGCTCCGAGTTTATGTGGCCTGTGAATAGATGTCAACGTTTGGACCCTGAAAGCGCCAATGTTTTCAGTTGCAGCGGGTCTTTATCAAGACAATAATATATGCAGCACAACAGTCTACAAAGTAAGTAAAGGGAAAGGTCAGGGAGGGTTCTTTTAATAACGCTGGTTCTTATAGTGTGGGGTGTAGTCAAGATACTCACCCTCTCAACCAGGTGCGTTAGTAACATGGAAAGAAAGATTTCTTTAGTCTGCAAAAAGGAGGGAAAGAATGTATAAATCCCTGAGTTTGCGCACATGTATTCTAAGTATATCACAAAATCAGTTGGGAAATACATTGGCCGATATGGCTCATAAATTAAACAGACACTAGCGCATTGCTGTGTGTACACAATTGTCCAGGGTAGAGAGTTTACCATCTAGTTTCATGGGCGCGCATAAATTAAATACACACTAGCGCATTGCCGTGTGTGCACAAATGTCGAGGGTAAAAAGTTTACTATCTATTTTCATGGGCGCGCTTAGTTACGATATCAAGACATTTAATACTACGGCATCGAACGTGCATTCGTTTCATGATTAATTAAATGCACACTGGCGTGTTAAAAATGTCCAAGTCGAAGGATTACATGGGCGTGTTTAGTTGCCAATGATGATTTAAATGGTTTGACGATGCATGTTGTGAACGCTTGTCAGGGAATGTGGTAACTGTAAGGTTTGCCCATTAAGCATGGAAGGCCAAACCTTTGCCTATAACAACAAATCATATAAACTTCCATCCTTGACCAATTGTAATACATCCAATGTAATTTACATCATTCTGTGCCCCTGCAATAAACCATACATTGGCCAGACGACCCAAAAAGCTAAGCAGAGGATATTACAACACATGAGTCGGATACGTTGTAAGACACATGGAGCACCTATGGTTGAACATTTCAACACTCACAATCACCCTGCTGAAAGCTTGAAATGGAGAATATTGGAAAAAGTTACAGTCAACCCGCGAGGTGGATCTCTGTCATTGGTTCTAAATAAAAAAGAGTGTAAATGGATTCATTATTTGGACTCTGTCACAAGCGGCCTTAATGAGCATGAAGAAATTGCAAAACAAATGGGTCTGTTGTAAATTAAGACTCACCCCCATACTGTAATATACATCACATAGTAGGTTTGCAATTTAAAGATCTTGGCTCAAATAGATAGATCTCACTTAGGTCTTTATAAAAAACTAGATGATGACCAAGCTAAGTGAATACACAATACTATAATGTTGTTAAAGTATCTCTATGTTGGGGTTGTGATGTCATCTCATAATCTAAGTTGTAATGCACCCGCTTGCTGTTATTACAAATCTGTACTGAATTCGTAAATATAGAGGTGTACATGTTATTTATAAAAAACTATGCAATGTTTATGATACTCACAGATAGCAGTGATTTTATATGGGCCAACATTGAATAGGTTTCTGGGACACTTGTGCGGGTAAATTCCACACTTATCATTGCTGTAGGAATGAACAAATGACATGTTGTCCTATTGGTATACACACACGCTATAGGAATGACCAAGTAACACGCTTATCTTTGGGTGCACATACAAGTTAGATATGCGTTAAGCACTGCACTGCCTATACGCACTCGTATGGTTTAGACAAGTCTACCCACATGGCCCAACGAGTAAACACTTGTAGAACGCATTGCGGTTGCCAAGGGAACCGCGCAACACCTTATGACGTTGATCGCGGCACGGCCTATACGCACTCGTATGGTTTAGACAAGTCTACCCACACGGCCCAACGAGTAAACACTTGTAGAATGCATTGCGGTTTCCATGGTAACCGCATAACACCATATGACGTCAGAACGTCAGGACACCAAGACGTCCATATGGCGATACGTTTATACAGAGCTTCCGGGTACCAGAGGTAAGCTGACTTCCAGCAGCAGGTTCGAGACTAAAGAAGCAGATTATTTAGTTCTTCCACCGCAAATATTTCCTGGTAAGACCGATAACACTCAACTAAATAATCTCTGGCCGTCGATTTAGACAGCGTGCTCCCACACCCTGACAAGCGTTCACAACACGCATCGTCAAACCATTTAAATCATCATTGGCAACTAAACGCGCGCATGTAATCCTTCGACTTGGACATTTTTTACACGCCAGTGTGCATTTAATTAATCATGAAACGAATGCACGTTTGATGTCGTAGTATTAAATGTCTCGATATCGTAACTAAGCGCGCCCCTGAAAATAGATGGTAAACTTTTTATTATTATTATGTTTCTTATATAGCGCCTGAATCGACCCCCGAAGGGGTATCTCCGCGCTTGCCTTGGGAACCCGTCCTGGCTTTTCCCTGTGAGATAGCCCCTACAGGGCATCCCCAAGGTGAAAGCCAGGCATCCCGCCGTGGGGGGGCCGTTGTGGAGATTAAGCAAGCTTAATGCCCAGAGTTGCAGAGTGTGAACCCATGATTAGGTCAGGCACCGAAGCGAGAATTATCGAGTCCATGGACATTTGAGCTCAAGACCCTGCCGCATCGGGAATTGAACCCTGGTCCCGGGTCTGACCTCTGCTTCAGGGTCTGCCTGCTCTAACCAGTTAGCCACACTTCTCCACTTCTCTTACCCTGGACATTTGTGCACACACGGCAATGCGCTAGTGTGTATTTAATTTATGCGCGCCCATGAAACTAGATGGTAAACTCTCTACCCTGGACAATTGTGTACACACAGCAATGCGCAAGTGTGTGTTTAATTTATGAGCCATATCGGCCAATGTATTCACCAACTGATTTTGTGATGTACTTAGAATACATGTGCGCAAACTCAGGGATTTATACATTCTTTTCCTCCTTTTTGCAGACTAAAGAAATCTTTCTTTCCATGTGACTAACGCACCTGGTTGAGAGGGTGAGTACCTTGACTACACCCCACACTATAAGAACCAGCGTTATTAAAAGAACCCTCCCTGACCTTTCTCTTTACTTACTTTGTAGACTGTCGTGCTGCATATATTATTGTCTTGATAAAGAACCGCTGCGACTGAAAACATTGGCGCTTTCAGGGTCGAAACGTCGACATCTATTCACAGGCCACATAAACTCGGAGCCCTCAACAAACTTGAAAGAAATGATAGGGTTCCCAGATTGTATTAGTTGATGGTCTTATGAAATGATATTTTGTATATACATGTACAGTTTTTTCTAAATGAAATTTGGATACATTTTGTTTATCACAAGTACACTATTCACTAATGTCACTTGGTTTTGCACTATATTTGATATGATGACAGTTATTTGTATATAATGTATAGAAATGACTTTTTGATTCAGAAAATGATATAAAGAAACAATAAAGTAACACTTAGGTCTTCCTTCTTTATTTACTATAAGGATTTGTTACAGTATTTTGGAGGTGTTATGTTGGTTCTATTAGGAGCAGTGTAAAAAAACTGTTTGGACAAATCACTTGTTGTTCGAACCCGACAGAACCGTTATTTGTTTAAATTACATATTACCCAGGTTCTGAGGGACCCAGGGTCAACCCCGTTGTTTTTATTAACAGGTGAGAGTACAACACAGCAAAGCAACAGGGCCAGTGTCCATGGCAGGTAGCACAGCAAGTACATGAGAGGCTGCACAGGGGAGACTCCAACACAGAAGAGCAACAGGGCCAGTGTCCAGGGCACAGGTGAGAGTACAAAACAGCAGAGCAACAGGGCCAGTGTCCATGGCAGGTGGCACAGCAAGTACATGAGTGGCTGCACAGGGGAGACTATAACACAGCTGAGCAACAGGGCCAGTGTCCATGGCAGGTGGCACAGCAAGTACATGAGAGGCTGCACAGGGGAGACTCCAACACAGCAGAGCAACAAGGCCAGTGGGCATGGGAAAGTGCAGCATCAGTACATGAGAAGCTGCAGGGGCAGAACAGCAGTGAATGACAAGGCCAATGGGCATGGCAAAGTGCAGAGTGAGTACATGAGAAGCTGCACAGGCAAGGCCAGAACAGAAGTGAATGACTAGGCCAGTGGGCATGGCAAAGTGTACAGCCAGGACATGAGAAGCTGCACATGCAAGGCCAGAACAGCAGTGAATGGCAAGGCCAGTGAGCATGGCAAATTGCACAGTCAGGACATGAGAAGCTGCTCAGGCAAGGCAAGAACAGCAGTGAATGACAAGGCCAGTGGGCATGGCAAAGTGCAGAGTCAGGACATGAGAAGCTGCACAGGCAAGGCCAGAACAGCAGTGAATGGCAGGGCCAGTGAGCATGGCAAAGTGCAGAGTCAGGACATGAGATGCTGCACAGGCAAGGGCAGAACAGCAGTGAATGACAAGGCCACTAGGCATGGCAAAGTGCAGAGTCAGGACATGAGAAGCTGCACAGGCAAGGCCAGAACAGTAGTGAATGACAAGGCCAGTGGGCATGGCAAAGCGCAGAGTGAGTACATGAGAAGCTGCACAGGAAAGGCCAGAACAGCAGTGAATGACAAGGCCAGTGGGCATGGCAAAGTGCAGAGTCAGTACAAGAGAAGCTGAACAGGCAAGGCCATAACAGCAGTGAATGACAAGGCCAGTGGGCATGGCAAAGTGCAGAGTCAGTACATGAGAAGCTGCACAGGCAAGGCTAGAACAGCAGTGAATGACAAGGCCAATGGGCATGGCAAAGTGCAGAGTCAGGACATTAGAAGCTGCACAGGCACGACCAGAACAGCAGTGAATGGCAAGGCCAGTGGGCATGGCAAAGTGTAGAGTGAGTACATGAGAAGCTGCACAGGCAAGGCCAGAAGAGCAGTGAATGACAAGGACAGTGGGCATGGCAAAGTGCACAGTCAGGACATGAGAAGCTGCACAGTGAATGTGTTTGACTGTACCTTACCATGGCCAGCAACACACTCAGGTGGTAAACAATGGACAGGACTAGCACACCTGAATGAGAGACAGGTGTATGAGGGGGACTACCACTCACTCTTGGCTGTCAGATGGACCTGGTGCTGGCTGAGTGTCAGGGATAGCAGGACCACTTGACTAGGGAGACAGAAGCCCAGGTGATGTAAGGCTATCAGTGGCTTGGCAAGCTGGAGGGCTGTTTGGACCAGGTGGTGTAGTGGCACGTGGAGGCGGAGTCATGCAGACCTGTGACACAGTGTGGGTGGGAGAGGTTTGAGGGGTGCCTTTCCACTTCTAGGGAATTCGAAATGCGTTCCCTGTCTTGGGTTCAATGGGAACTCGTGATGACACAACATGCATACACACCAACAGACACTGGCACTTCCTCTGGTGACTTGCTGGATCCTGCAGAATGCTTTGTCTGGCTATGCCTCTGGACCACTTTCCCCTGTTTGCCAGGTGTACCCCCTACAGTGCCATCCTTTGCCTGTTTGCCAGGGGTAGTCCTTACAGTACCCTCCTTCACCTGCTTCACTGGGCTTGGAATTGGAGTTGATGTGGTGGGGGAATGTGGCCCTGAGCCCTTCCTAGGTGTACCCTTGCCATACAACACCTCCTCAGTGAGGAAAGACACTGCACACCTAGCTCTACATGAAGTTTTAGGGACAGGAGAGTCCTTCGCTGGTGTTGCCTCTGAGGCATGTGAGCCTGATGTTTGTTTCATTGCTTTTTCGGCCTTGCTCTTCCCTGGTGGGCTCTTGTCTTTGCATTCTGGGGTGGCTCTGCTCTTCTGTGGGGATGGTGTCTGTGGGCGGGCCCGCTTGAGTTGTTTCTGCTGGGTGCTTCTTGTGCTGTATCGCGACTGTGATGCATGGGAACCGTGGTCATTATCATCCGATGTGGCCACTGACTGGGGGGTAGACACATGCACTGGAGCAGGAATGGGAGTATATGCCTGTTGAAGGGCAGACGTCACTGTGGACGACAAAGCCTAGACTGTACGGTGTAACCCACCCACGTCAGAGTGTATGCCCTCCAAGTCGGCAACCACCTGGCCTAATTTTTTGTCATGGTGTAACGACCGGATTCTCAGGACAGGCAGCTCACCAACTGTGGCTAACCCAGTCGTCACGTAACGACACTCTTCTCAGGCCACTATTTACAAGATATCTAGAATACTCACCTGAGAAAGTGAAAAGAAGCTATTTACAAGCCTGTATAATCAAACATACCACTAACACCTAATGGATTCCATATCTTATCCTATACTTACCTCATCTTATATTCTTTAACGTCTACCAACGATATCTTTAACGCCACCCGACGATATCTTCTATATTTATAGTCCCGTAAGACTCTTATCTTTAACGTCACCCGACGGTCTCTTTAACGTCACCCGACGGTCTCTTTAACGTCACCCGACGATCTCTTTAACGTCACCCGACGATATCTTTAATGTCACCCGACGATATCTTTAATGTCACCCAACGATCTCTTTAACGTCACCCGACGATATCTTTAACGTCACCCGACGATCTACACTAATGGGGATAACTAATGGGGATTCACCTTTAAGAGTTATTTCTCAAATGAAGTTCACACTCTCCCCCACTCATCAGTTACCTCTGCCGAAGGGCATATCCCATCCTTCTGTATGTCAGCACCTAGTTAAAAGGAAAGGTCAATCTCATTCATGAAAACAACATTCAACGATATTGGTCATTAAATCTTTATTCTACAATCAAACATGACAGAATGAGCAAAAGAAAAATGAATTAAATTAGTTGCTACCTATAACCTAAACAGGAATAAAGATGAATAGTTAAATGTATTCTGCACTAAGCTCAGAACGCCTCACCTTAGACGTGTGTCTTTCCATCTCAGCAGCGGAGCTGATCCCTCTCTCTCTCTCGTTCTCTTCTATGCGCTCGGGACTCTGCTCTCCCTCTATGGCTCACAAATACACGTCTGCACTGCTGCGCCTCATCTATGCTGCCATGGTTCCAGGATACTCGAACCCTCTTCTGGACTTAGTCTCTGCCACTCCTGTATGATGTCACTATAGGATTTTCAATCACTCTCCCTCTTCACTTCAGGATTTCAATTAGCTGATGGTATCAATCTCTATGCACCAGCCTTCAGACCAACTTCTTCGGTCTTCTCCACAAGTTGCTCTCTCTCTCTTCCCTACTCGCTCCTTGATAATATAGAGCTCACTTTCTCTATGGAAAATTCCGGTATTAGGCCGACTCCCACCGAATTCCTGTACCAGTCCCCGGCTCCCTTCGCCTTCCACAGTGGCCACCTGCGTATTGCGTCTAGAGCCGGGGAGACAAACCCATTCCTTCGATAAGGGCCAGTCTTGACCGGTTCCTCTCTAGCGAACAACAGGATGAATTCTAAACTTTACCTTTACCCTGCAAGCGCCTCGGACAGTCGAGGCAGAAATACAAAATGGCTTCTCTCTAGCTTTCGGGCCTGTAGGCCCGAGAAAACGATAAAAGGCACTAAACCCTGTCAAAGCACATAGTCAAGCCCTACAAATAAACGCAAATGCAACTAGGACTGAAATGGTAGTGGATTATAGTCACCACCAGTCTGAAAATAGACTAAAATTACCCTGTCGCTACATTCCACTCCTAACTAAATGTACTAGCATTGAAAGTCAAAGATAACTCAAACAGGACGTATATCAGTTGAAGAATAATAGGAAACAATACTAAAGGATCTAGCCATAACTCGTGGGCGGAACATCCGGAAAAAGGATGGTATGCATTGAATACAACAGCAAATAATAATCAAAAAACTAATTGCTAGGAAAATGCCACCTAATATCTGGCGTAAAGAATGGAAATCTGGCAGCCATTTGAAAAGCCAATCAAACCACCCTACATCTAAATGTTCCCTAACTTATTGTGTCAGCTCATGTAACTTGTTAAGATGAGATCTAATGGATATAGAATGATCTGATAAATTGAAGCAACATAGGCCCTCAAAATCTGAACAGCCATGGTCATGTTTTAGTAGTAAATAATCTAACGCAACTCTATTCTGTAAAATGGCACGGCGCTCGCCTTGAGTGTCTGATAATAAGTCAGTTAAAATAGCAGAAGTATTATTCAGGGATTTCACCATCCATCAAGCAAGTTTGCTTATAGTCTTGGCATTGTATACAGACAACGTAGGAACACCAATAATAGAAGCAGCTAAACTAAGATATTCAGTTTTAGAAAACAAATGCAAAGAAGAATCACAATCTCTTGAAAGTGGAGGCGCATCACGCACTATGCGAGATGGCGCAGTTTCTTCAGAAGAAAACATTAAAAGACTTAACCACATAAGAGCACAGGGACCTCCAGAAATATTTGCAGGAATATAGGACCAGGACACATTGCCACAGGAAAAGAGCCATCCAGGCGGTAATAACACATGATTATAATGGCTTGCAGTTACTATAAAAGTTAAACGTTTGCAACACATATGATTTTGAATTGAAGTACACGCGGCAGGAGTCCAGGTGACACATAAAATTCTTTCATGGGAGGAAGATGGGCTAGAATGTTCTAATCGTAATTGGGCACATTTGCCTATATATTTAGGATCACAGGTCATGGAGTAACAGATATCACTTTCTGTGATATTATATGTTGAAATTTGAAAAGTCAGTGGGGGTTCCGGTTCACTCAGAACCGTGCAAGCAACACAATAGTCATATGCTGAAAAGTCAAAATAGATAAATGTAGGATAAACTTCAGATACATTAAAGAAATGTAATAAGGAGGCTGTCGAAATTGGGACAGCCACAAGGCACGTAGTGAGGAGATCATTAACCGATCTCATAGATGCTAAACAAAAGTGCGAATAATTAGTGATGGTTTTAGCTAGATGCATCCAAAATTTAGTAGTGATGTCCCACGAAGCAATGGAACGACGTTCTCTGTCATTAATCCGATCCTGCGCGTTCTCTTGACTCTCGGCGCAGCAGACCAAAGGGAGTCCAACGACGACACATCCGGCAGCAGCAATCCAGGCAATGATCTGTAACAAAAGAATAGGCTTTACTCATTCTCGCAGTTAACATTTATGAGCCGGGACTATATCCCAGCTTTCCTGCCCTGGCCTCATCACAAGTATCGTGTTGTCAGATCCTGTTGCTATAATTTCGGCCTGTTCAGGGGGATTATTCGGTGACTGCACCCACACTCTAGCTCCAGGATTGTCAGTCAAACCGAATCCACCGGTTCCATGCATTGTTAACAGAGTTGGAGCAGTGCCCTTTTGAATCGCGCCACTGAAAACAGGCATAATGACCAATTGAGCGACTCGATCACTTTTCTGGATTTGATTTCAGAATCGCCACTGTTCAACTGGATGACTTTTATTTCTCCTTGATAATCACTGTCAATTATCCCACTAAGCACCTGGAAGCCTTTTAAAGCCAAAATAGATCTCGGGGCAATCAATCCAAAATGTTCTGCTGGTATTTGAACACCAATTCCTGTTTCAATTATCACAATACTGTTGATTTTTAGAACAGTCGTTTTCAAAGAATGCAGGTCCAAACCTGCGGATCCATGGGTAGCTCTATGTGGAGACAAAGCTCCAGGGGTGATTTCCCAATAAGAAACTGTGCTTTTAACTGAATTCGGTTGAACATCAATGTGGGGATGAAATAAACGCATTAAAGGAGAATTTGCATACAAATAAGGTCTGTTATTTAAAATCAATAAAGCATCTGATAAATGGTCTCTCCGGTTCTCTAGGGTACCGTCTGACAATTTGCACAACTGGTCTTTTAATAATCCATTCATCTTTAATTAGACTCGCAGCCTGCGGGTAATAAGGAAAGTGGAACACCCAATCGAAATTGTTTTCTGCACAATAATTTTGTACCAATCGTCCTTTAAAATGTGAAGCATTGTCAGACTGCACCTGAAGTGGAGTACCATAATATAACGTAATCAAATCCAATG
The DNA here is from genome assembly GCF_964263255.1 of Lissotriton vulgaris. Classification (NCBI taxonomy): domain Eukaryota; kingdom Metazoa; phylum Chordata; class Amphibia; order Caudata; family Salamandridae; genus Lissotriton; species Lissotriton vulgaris. The sequence goes on from NC_141698.1 coordinate 736,233,871, forward strand.
TCTTCATGGTGTTTATCTAGGTAGCTCTCTTGCATGGAAAAGCGATTAGAAAACCACTATGTGTCAACAACTGTACAGACATATTGATAATTTTTACTCATGGGCAAAGGACCAATATAATCGATCTGCCAAATTTGTGCGGGGGATTTACCTCGATGTAGCTGGCCTTTCACTATTCTAGGCACCTCTCTTTGTCGGGAATGTTGGCATATAGGGCATTGAAGTATTGCTGTTTTAATCAAATCAAGAGGAATATGAATGCCTCTATCAGTAGCCCACCTGCTAGTAATTTTCTCTCTAAAATGTCCTGCTTTTTGATGGGCCCATTTCGCCAATCCCGCCAAATCAGAATTTTGTCGGTCCACCACTGCCTCAGAAATTTTAGATTTCTCATCTGCAATGTTATTAAATAACTTGTCAAGTGAGTCAATAGGCATATGAGCATCAACATGAAAAACTGTCACATTGCTTTGAGGAAGTAATTCGTAAATTTCCTGCCACAACTCTTTCCCCCAAATGGTCTTGTTGTGAACCATCCAATTATGGGACTGCCATGTAGGTATGAGTAACTGTGGAATCCCAGTGCACTCGGTAGTTCACAAGGGGGTTGTTATCAATCTTATACTTGGATAAGGTTGGCGCTGCATTCGTCGCACGTAGTCGGACCGTGCCTTGTACAAAACGAATCAATGTTGTGGGTAGAAGAATCTAACCAGCAGAATGTGCGCACTATAAACTTGATACGTGTGTTTCTTCACAAAGTTCCATTTATTGATTTCAAAGTTTGTTTATCATTTCAACAAATAATTTCTCCAAACCATGAAGTTCAATACATCTTTGCAAACATAATGGAAATCTTATGGTGCAATTTTCAATGCTTGTTGTCGATATGTTGCATATATACCCAATGCATTTCGGGTCGACAAATGGGGACCCTTCGTCAGGGGTCTGTGAAAGAAGTTAAACAGGACCAATTCAAAACATTCACAAAATAATATCACAATGATATATCGTACATTATTCATTCATTCAAATACCTTTATTCGGCACTACAAAAGATACTATAAAAGAGCATATAAAGTAAACATAAATGCTAAAAACATTTTTTTTTTTAAAAAGATGAATTTTGTTTTAAAAAGGGGATAACATGTCCTAAAATGGGACGACACATTCATTAAGGAATTTTACAGACATTGGACGAAATTTACACGTTATTAAAATTAAAATCCACCGCCTCTCGTGTATTTCTCAGTCTCATTGCCATTTTGATGAAGCTTATTGTACATAACAAGGTATGGGGATCAGGAGCTTCTTGTAAAAAAAGTAAGGCTACTTTCGCCTGTCTCAGCTTCTTTTTCTTCAGGATCCTTACTAAAAACCTACGCCTAGGGACTGAGTAAAAAGGGCATAGTAGAACGAAATGAAGGGTATCCTGCGGAGACCTAGCATCGCAGCCGCAGGTACCCTTCAACTCCACTGTACTTGTAAAACCAGAGGGAACGGCAAGTAGGTGGTGTAGGAGGTTTAGTCTGAAACGGGTCATATAAAAACTTTCTTGCGCATTGTGTATCACTGCCAAATAAGGTTCCATTGTACATGATTTTTTCAGCAGGCAATGCGCCATGACCGACGATTTCCCCCTTTCCCTGTCGGCCCTTTTCAAGGATGTCCAATCAAAAAAAGTTTTTTAACCTGAGTCATATTCAGATTAGTCATGGACTCGGGGTCCAAAAAGGAATTCTTGCAGCCAATTGACTCCAAAGAGACTTTTACATACTTTAGCCACGGGATCTGTACCCCTCTGTCTCGGCTCATACAGTCTTTGATGATTTGTCGGCTAAAGTTGGCCTCTGGGTTGATCCAAATTTTGATCCAGGCCAAGAGTGGTCTAATCATTATTCTGTCTTCAATGTATGATTCCCCCAGTTCGTTGTGTGTAATATAAGAGGATGTGCTCTGGGGAACCTTTAATAGCCTTTTGAAGAACTTGTTTTCCTCTTTTTGGATCTGGCACACCCGATTGCTCTTAAAACCCCATAATTCGGCACTGTATGAAACTTTGGAACAAACAATTGATCTGTACAGGTTAAGTATCTGCTCAGGTGACCATCTGCCAAGCCTCTTCCCGTATGTCATTATGGCACTCGTTGATGCCACCAATTTGGCTGCGTGTCTTTCAATGAGACTTTTGAATTCCAATTTCTCATCGAATAAGACTCCTAGATAGGAAAAGGACTTCACCCTGCCCAGCCTGTGGGATCCTATCCTGTGTGCAAAGACCCTCTTGGTGCTTGTGCCTATTGACATTACATATGATTTTTCAAAATTTACTGCCAGGTCCAGCGAGTTCATAAAGTTGACAAAGCGGTCTATCAGTTTTTGGAGTCCCAGTGGGGTACGGGCCAACAACACGGCGTCGTCCGCATATAGGAGGACTGGCACCGGGCGCTGACTTATTTGTGGGGAGTCCACACCCAACTTCACTAGCTCTTTGTCCAGTTTGTTAATGTATAATGAGAATAGGAATGGGGCTAATATACAGTCCTGACGCACCCCACTGGTGCAAGAGAATGGTTCTGTCTTCATTCCTTCTTTCGTGTATCTCACTGTGGCTGTGGTCTCCCAATGTAGGGCTTTTAGTATGTCAACCAGCCCCTCATCCACTGCTAGGTTTGTCATCAAAGCCCATAGTTTTTGCCTGTTGACGCGATCAAAGACCGTCGAGAGGTCCATAAACCCTATGTGGATAGCCCCTTTACTGGCAATGGTGTACTTCGCCGTCAGGAGGTATAGATTTAAACATTGATCTGTTGTTGATCTTCCTTCTCTGAAACCGTATTGCGTGTCTGATAATATGTCATTGTCCTCTGCCTAAGATTGTAGGTGGATTAGGATGACACGCCCCAGGACCTTGGCCGTCACGCAAATTAACGATATGGGACGGTAACATTGTGGGTCATCCCGGTTCCCCTTTTTGTAAATGGGCACGATGGTAGCCGTGGACCAAGAATGGGGCAATCCTGCCACTACTGCCTCGTTCAAGACCCTCGTGAGAATGGGGGCCCACGAGTCGATGTTGCTCAAATAAAGGTCCGGTGGTATCCCGTCAGGGCCTGGCGCTTTGTTTTTTGATAGCCCTGAAATTGCAAGTTTCACTTCTGTCAGGGAGAAATCTAGACAAGTCGATACTGGTGGACTTGCTCCCTCCACCCCCTGTGGCACTCCCGTGTGGCTATAAAGGCTTTGGTAATGAGTATGCCGTTGTTCAGGTAGAATTGTGTTCACCACTTCTGGCCTGCTCAGGTCACTAAAACATGGGTCGTTGATGACTTTCTAAAATGCAGCCATGTCCCTCCTCTCTGCTGCCTCCCTTAGGTCCTCTCATACCTGAGTTTGCAGGGCTAATTTGCGGGATTTCAAGGTTTTTTTGTACTTGGATCTACAACAGGCTATTTTAAGATTGTCCCTTGGCCTCTGGCTAAGGCATTTTTTTAGATCTTTAAGTGCCTTAGTGCAGTCATGGTCGAACCATCGCGGACTCTGAGTTGTTTTTGGGCTTTTTACTGATTTCAATAGACCGTCAACCAAGCGGGCTATTTCTTCAAATGCCCTAACTACACTTTCTCCTACCACATTTTCGCCAAGGCAAACATTTATATGTGTTTGGCCTTTTGTTACAAGGTTGTGGTAGAATTCGTCACCGTTTATCTTGGCCCACCTTAATCTCCTTCCCTGGTCTATAGCTTTTTCTATCGTGCCAGGTCTACCCTCTGATTTTTCAAGGTTAATGCATTTTAGGACCACAACCAAAGGGTTGTGATCACTGAAGGGACTAAGTTCAATATTAAAGTGGCCAATCCATTTCCTGAGTGTAGGGGAGACCATGATAAAGTCTATATAAGAGTGACACCCTCTGCCTTTAAATGTTGGGTTAGGTTCCTCAGCACTATCTACTTTTTTTAAGTCCATTATGTGTGTCAGGTTGTGCTTATTAATAAGATTATCTACTTCCAACCCTTCCGCAGAGTGGGCAAAATGAGGCCCACTTGCTGTTGGACATCCTGACCATTCTTTATTGATGGGTCTTAATCTCTCGCACAGGTGACAGTTAAAGTCTCCTGCAAGGATAACATATGGCTTCCTGACAGGCTTGTTAGAAACCTGCTCTGCCTGTAGAAGACCATCCAGTTCTTTAATGGTATTGGCAGTGACATTTATTCCCATGGCATTGTACCAGTTAATCACCATGATGTTTAGCCCCTTGTTGCGGAAGCCTATCGCCTGCATATTCACTGAGTCCCATTTTAGATCAGACCATGTCCCTTGTATGCGGAGATCCACATAGGTAAGCAAACCGCCCATTGCTCTCCCTAATGCTGCCCTTACAGCTGGGACCGCAAAGCATTTAAACCCATCCAATATGTATTGGCCAGGCTCAACTGCCCAGGTCTCTTGAAGACATATGATTTGGAATCTGTTTATGTAATCTCTCCATTCCTTGCACTTGTATTTAGCCGCCACCGCAGCTATGTTCCAGGATATGACTTTCACTCCGTCCTGAATGCCAGACCCTTTCTCGTCCTCCTCTAGTCTGCTGGGTCCCCTATTTTTCCCCGATATTATTTGGTCATCAGTAATGGATTGAGTGTTGCTCTCATTTGGCTCATCCCGATTTTCTTTCCCCTTTATATCTGTCCATTCATTTACTGCCAAATTTACAGAGGGGCCCATATTGCGACTAATCTCTGCTGCTACAGAGGATGTGGAACTCCCTGAATGTGGTTGTCCTTTATCTGGGGGTCCGCCAACGGATTGAGGTGAACACATTTGATCCTGACTGAGTCACTCTACCTCATCCAGTGCACAGAACTTGTTCCAGTGTGCATGCATTGCAATGACTGGGTCGTATAAGTGGAGAGCCTGCCATGGAGCTTGCCATTGTTCCCACCTGTTTTGCAGCCCAAAGTATGGGGCTCTACTCATCTGGGCCCTATTTGTACGTATTGGTATCTGGGGCACTGAGGGATAAAAGTAGGATAGGTGTAATGGGTAGATGTTGGTTGTTGAGCCATGCGTTGGGGCATTACAGATATGGTTCACTGCTGAAGTGTCCCTAAAATGTTAGCTATAATGTCTCCAGCTATGGTTTTTATTCCCTTCCCTATCCATTCCCCTCTTCTCACAGAGAGAATTTCCCCCGAGAAGTGGGGCGGTAATGGTCTATTTATTCTTAGCCATTGTGTGCATTTGTTTTTTAGCTCTATCTCGTTCTCTTTTTTCCCTTCCTGGAGCGGGGGAACCCCTGTTAGGACTACCACATAGGGTAATGCTTGTGGAGGTAAATTAATTGTGTGGAAGTGTATTGGGCGTTTTGTTGCTTCTAGATTTTTTTGGGGGCTATTCTTTGCTGGGTTGGTACACTTCTCCCGGATGATGCCTGTAGTGTCATTGCGCACGGGCAAACTGTTCTTTCCTTGCCCTTGGATTGCTTGTGTTTGAGGGGAATTAACAGTGATACCAGGTTGTGGGGGGACTATTGGCTTGGAGGTAGTAGTTACTTGGGGCGCTACACTTTTCTTTTGTTTAGTTAGATTAGTATTTTGTGCTAGCTTGTCAGCATATGTAGTAGTAAGTGTATTTGGTTTTCCCGTTGTCTGGTCCTGTGGGGCTGGAGTAGTCACTGGCTTAGCTGATCCAGTCCCTCTACTATTTATTAGTGAGGTCAGTTTGTCAATCTTTGATACCAAAGGTTTAATATGGGTAATGATGGACTCTTCCAGACTAGGCTTAAGATCTGCTACTGATAGAGCGCGCAGTCCACCCGGGTCACCGCGGTTACCAATTTCTTACACGCACTGGGCCCTGGCGTGCAAATTCAATACAACAATGACATTTGGGTGAACCGGGTGATGATTACCTTTTCTTCTCCTCCTGCACGCTTCTATGGGCAATTAAGGTTTGGTTTCACACCTCTGCTTACCATGTACCTGACTTACCACAGGCACATTACTTATGACAGATCTGGAGCTATCAGGGAAAATAGTAGACAGGAGGCCTAGGGAAAATACTCTTCATAAATCAGTACATACTTATCCACAATTTTCTGTATAATGACCACAGACACCTGATGAGGTTAAAAGTTTTATATAGAAATTCAAAGAGAATATGCCAAGGCAATAAGTGATATGCAGAGTAATACGTCAATCATTAATATCAAAACCACTAAGTAACTATGAATTAAACTTAGGACCATTTGAGTATATGGGAAGACTAAAGGTAGGAATTTAGAACAGAGCTAGTCACTGCAACTTTATACTAGGACATAGGATATGGATGGGACCTAGAACATGTACTTAACCTACGTTCTTTAGACTATTCTTGCTAAGTTCACCGCAATCGTACTAAAGGAAGGGAAAAAATTGGAACATACTAATAAATTCGACAGTTCAGCAAAGTTCTAAAGGAAGGGAGAGATTTGGAACAATTCTAATAAGCAAAACGTATATAGTTTGGCATTTCAGAAATCAATATCAAAGTCAAGATTATTCCCTTAAGAAAGAGAGACAAGAAATATGAGTTTAAGTGAGAGAAGACTATGGAAAAGACGCAAACCCACAGTTCATATTTACCTAATTAGGAGTGAGAACTAACCCTGGCCACGGGTCAGTTTGGAAAAGACGGGGACAAGGACCCTCAAGGATTTGGACTCCCAGAATGCGAGTAGACACAGCCCAAGGACAGTCAGGACAGGATACCCCTCAGGTTTGGGTAAAGACTGGGCCTCCCAGGGTACGACCAACACCCACAGCTTCGGACAGCAACGCCTGCGTTACCCCTCTCCTGCAAGTAATCCGCCAGCAACCCCGATTGGGTTTTCGAATTTCCCAGCAAAGTGCTTCGCCAGCACTTAGGATTATTTCCACCCCTTAGGAGTTTGTGGAAAGTATGGACAGAGTGCTCCGCAGCACTCTAGATTGAGCACCTATAGAGTTTGTAGGGTCAGTGACAGGTCTGCTACTCGGACAAGTCGGACAATTTTCCTAAGTTAAACTAGGGCAGTTATACTGTTTTGGGGTCCCTCAGACCACCCACTAATGTTGCAAGTGACAGTTTCCCACATTATGATTGGTCCGGAGAGGTGGTGCGGTCATTACCACCTCCTAGAATTCGACTTTCCCATCCTAAATATTAAAATTTTCCTACCCGCCCCTTGGGTTCACGTTCCCATGCATAAGCATACAGCAGTACAGTAAAGTTCATAATAGGTAGCAACAGTATTGCTTCTTCCAAGGTGAGATTTGTTCTTCCCAGAGAGTTTCTCAGGCGCATTGTGCTTCAGGAGCCAGCTGGCTTGTTTCAGCTTCTGCGCAGTAGAGTTTTTCCCTGGTCACATGTCGGAGCCCAGCAGAGCCTCAAGTATGGCTCCACTCCCGAATTTCCCAGCCCCAGAGACGCGGTACATGAAAAGTAAGCGAGAACAAATTAAAATCACATATAAAATGATCACACTGCATACCATGATGAAATTCTAAACATCCCTTACTTTATAATGACTATACCATTACTGTTTAGTGCGAAAAGACAGATAGGCTGAAGCAGCTGTAGCAAGCACAGAGCGTGGTGAAAGACAAGCAGCCATGTTTGCAGCAGTGCGCATGTGCAATAAACTCCCTCCAGAATGCGAGTGCGTCACATCACATGGGTATGACCGACGCATGCGCAGACTGAACTTCAGCGAAGCAGCCGTTTCTTTAGTGCAAGCTTCGTTAGTATGGGAAAGACATACAAGCAAGCATCCAGGGGACACCCGCGTGTTTGGAAAAACGCTTAATAAATGACGAACAACTGGATTAATATGATTATACATTTAGGCGAGGTTCTTGTATGTGAGTAAGGCGCTTTACGTGCGAATCCTTGCTCCATCACTACCATGTTAGCTATCCAACAGGGTATACCGGGCGCAGTGCTTGTTAATGGTGTCACCAGGTTATGGTTGGTTTTGTTCCGCCCCCCCCCCTTTTTTTGTACTTGTTTCCGTGGGTATCTTTCCTCCCTGTCATGTTGGAACTGCCTGGGTGCGACTTTTCTGGATTAGGGGATGGGGGCACATCCGAGCGATGTAGCCGAGGGGCTCCTGGGGTATCTGTAACTGCCTGTGCGCAAGACAGGTCCACAAATGAAGAAGTTAGAGAAAAGCTGGTTTCTAGCTCGTCTGGCACTACCACGACAGGGCCTTCCTCTGAGTCCTGGATCTCTATTGTAGGTACTAATGAAAGTCGTCTTTCGGTGTTAACAATAGCAGACGCTACTGCCCCTATAGTTTGCTGCAGCATCTTGTCAATTGCAGTTAAAGATGGTAATGGCTGTGGCGTATCAGTTTTTTGTTTCGAGTTGGACCTTAGTGTTGGCATCCTACTTGTCTTAACCCCTTTCCTCATACTTGTGCGGTCTATACTTCTCTAGTTGTATAACAAGTATCCCCCTAGGCAATAGTACTCGCAGACAAAGTCACAATGTATGTTTTCAGGAATAAAGCCGGATATAAGGGTTGGGAGACAGTACCTTTGTGAGTTCTTAGTCGCGTGATCACAGGCCTGATGTTAGTGGGGTGGCCCAGCCCAGCCTTATCTGGCCTTTGAGGGCCCGCCCTTTGCCCGGGCTTCGCCCGGCACGTCCCGCGCGCGTCCCGCGGTGCGGGGGAAGCGCCGATGATTTAAGCGCCTCCGTTCGCGTCAGCCGGCGTGTGTGGGCAGGGCTGCCGGGAACTCTGGGGGATGTAGTCCCCCCGCTCGGCGGCCACGAGGTGTAGATGGCGGCGGGGGGGACCAAAATGCCCGGAAGAAGGAGCATTCATTAGCGCAATGCCCAGCTGCACGTTCGCCCAGGTCAGGGTCGGGTCCAGCAACAATCTCTCGTGTGAGTCACTCCAAGCTGCGGCAGAGCGCCAGTGATTTAAGCGCCTCCGTGCGCGTCAGCCGGCGTGTGTGGGCAGGGCCGCCGGGAACTCTGTGGGATATAGTCCCCCCGCTCGGCGCCCGCGAGGTGTAGGCGGCGGCGGGGGGACCAAAATGCCCAGAAGAAGGAGCGCTCGTTAGCTCAATGCCCAGCTGCACGTTCGCCCAGGTCAGGGTCGGGTCCAGCAACAATCCCTCGTGTGAGTCACTCCAAGCTGCAGGGGAGCGCCGGTGAATTAAGCGCCTCCGTGCGCGTCAGCCAGCGTGTGTGGGCAGGGCCGCCGGGAACTCTGGGGGATGTAGTCCCCCCGCTCGGCGGCCGCGAGGTGTAGGCGGCGGCGGGGGGGACCAAAATGCCCAGAAGCAGGAGCGCTCGTTAGTGCAATGCCCAGCTGCACGTTCGCCCAGGTCAGGGTCGGGTCCAGCAACAATCCCTCGTGTGAGTCACTCGTACATTAAAAGATTTGAAGACCTGCATGCATACCAAAAAAACGAGACCGAATAGGTCGAAAGTATGAGTCGAAGATAAGATGAAGCTTTGGATTACGTGCTGACTGTCTGTGAAACGGCGTGCGTGAAAGCAAACAACAACGTTTAAAAACCAAGGTGAAAAAGATGAAAAAGACCGACAAAAACGCCAGTCTTCTGTTTCAAAGCTTTCACCCAGAATCCTTAAAGAAACACTTACCTACGTCTCAATATATCAGACTGAAAAGAATCACCACAAATGACCAAGATTTACAAGATTCCTTGCAACTACAAACTTTTAAGTATCAACAGAGAGGATATCCCCAAGACATCCTTGATACATCCCTCCAAAAAATCACAGAACTACCAAGAGTGACACTACTACAAGTGGAGAGAAAAACTGTATGTGTCTTGAAGTATTCTACAGAATCCACCAGAATCAAACGCATATTTAACAAACATTGGCCACTGATTAGAATGGAACCAGATCTCACAGATTTATACAGTGAAAAAGTTACCTTTGCATTTCAAAGATCTAAGAATTTTAAAGAATTGTTAAATACTCCGGAGAAAACAAAGGCCACATGGAAAGGAATGCAGAGATGTTCAAATTGCACACATTGCAATAATGTTATAGTGGGACAAACATTTACTCACCCAACACATGGTCATCAAATTGATTTACGTCACACCAGCACTTGCGACACCACTAACTGTATTTATGCCATCAAATGCCCTTGTGGCAAAGTATACGTAGGACAGACCGAGCGCAAAATTAAGGTTGGGATTACCGAACATAAGAGTAATATTTGCCTGCTCAATATGAAATCCACTATAGCCAGTCACTGGAAAGAAGCTGGTCATCAAATTTCTCAACTCAGATTCACGGTTTTGGAGACTGCTCCACAACGTCGCGACATGGATCCATTGAAACAGAGACTGAGAATGAAGTATTTCTGGATCAAAAAATTGAATTCCATGCATCCGATCAGGATGAATGATCGGATTGAACATTCATGTTTTTTGTAATTGGTTACTTAACCACAGCATTGACTTATGAGATGCCCTGAGCCCCCATCTCAATGTATTATTCCGTTAATTCTTTGACTCATGTACAAGATATTCAATCTTAATTTCACATTGTATTACACTTTGTCCGATTGACACTCGCAGCATAGTATGTTCCAAGGCATTAATTTTTCACACACTTTACTTATTTTCTCCTAACTTTATTGACTTTCTCACAACTTTATTGCATTTGTACACATCGTTCGCACCTTTCCGCATGAAGTCCTGACACCCATATCACATGGCACAACCTTGGGTTCTATCCCTGTTTCCCATTGGTGATTCTTCACTCATCATGTGACTCTGTAGCGTAGACAACCCCCAATCGGCAACTTCGTTAGGTGAACCTTCCGAATTTTGAAACCTAAGAGACGCGGCACCGTCTGGTCCGATGTAAGTTTGTTCATTTAGCTTAGTGTACACGTTTGCACGTTACATAGAGTGTCATATAGTTACTGCTTTTCTATATATTGTGTTAAGTTAGCATGAGTTTATTAAATGTTTAAACGACATATTTTCCTTCGGCTTCAGTTTGCACACGACACATAATTGTTATTGTAGCTTTCAACCTAGACGAAAGATGTGATTTATTTGAGAATAATATGTTATTGCTCTGATATCAGTTGTGCTTGGTACACTTGGTACACTGTCTGCACACTGAGAACTGCACCCTCTAAGAATAACCTAACACAAGGTTGCTGGGAGGCCTGATCCTCGCACCACATTAGACATAACACAAATAATGTTGCTGCCAACATTGGGCTCTAAGCGGGTTTAAGATAGAGTTACCGAGAATGCAAAAACACACTTGATGGTGCTTCGCATGCAGAGAGCTGGTAGCTGGTGATGTGATCTTCTCCTACTGATATTTAGAGGTATGGGACCGCCCTGCTAAAACCCAAATGAGACCTTCTTATATATAATATAGTATGCTAAATAGGGTGCGCGAAATATAGGTGATACAGATTTCTATAGATTTTTGCATTATAATATGCTATCACCGTTCGCTTACTATGGATTAGTGACTATGCTGATAACTCTGATTTTTATAATATGTATGCTGGTATTATATAAGATACTGCGTTTGAGAACCTTGCATTGAAAAATAAATATTTCAAACTTGCACGTGTGTTCTTTTTACTCCCCGTTGTGGTTTGAAATGATTATAGAGCGAAAGAGTGTTCATGTGTTTCACGATACCTGAGGTAACCCGAGTTCATGTTCTGGTTTGTCTAAGTCATTGGGAGTTTGTTATGACCAATGAGACACTGTAGCTAGTTCGGTAAGGGAATTTTGGATACTAAGGTGGGTTTTGGGTCACCCTAATTCACCGAGGTTCCTGATCTCTGTGCACAGTTCTGTGGGAGAACGGAAACCCTGCTACATGGCGCCCATACGTTATTGGCCTTATATCATGACACTCGAGTAGTATATCATTCAAACTTTAACCCCTGCATTCCTGTTTCCGGAAAACGGTGGTGTCGGAAAAACCTACCTATTTTTGAAATAGGTCTTTTCAAGCTTGAATCTATCTAAAACGGTTTCCTTGAATTACTACCCAGTTGTGCTACAAAGTAATCTTGGTTTTTTCACGTTCCTGTGCAGTCATGGCACAAGCCGTGGACATCCCGCTGCATAGTCGCATTGCGGTGCGTGATCATTTGCGGACTTATGATGTACCTGCTGAAGGCTTGGCTGTGGTGCTGGTGGTGAGTGCGGAACATGCATACCCGTACGAACTGTTTTATTCGTGGGTGACATTTCCGCCGGTGGACGCAAATTCTGGTGTGTTCCACTCGTACACTGCGTCACCTGTACCTGCTGAATATGCTCCATACAGAGTACAGGAAGTACCTATTGATGTTTGGCAGCATGGAGTTTGGTTTGGTGGCGCCCTACCCCACTCTTTAACCGCTCCGAGGTTAGGTCCTTTGTCCATTCCGGGCGCAAATTGGCCCGCTTTGGCTGGATTTACGCCTCACCCTAATCACGCCACTTGTAATGTGGGTGACCTTAGGTGACTGCATGTATTCGCCATTGCCGTAATTAGGGCCCTTGTGCATTACACCAGTCGTAATATTCAAGGGGCAGCCCCTAGAGGTGCAGCCCTTCCGGCAGGGCAGGCTGGTTTGAAAATCAGTCCTGTCATTGTGAATTCCGTTATGGGCAAGAAGCCCCTGGATAAGGATGAATTTCCTTTCCGGCTTGCCGAGAAATTTGACCAGCTGGAGGCGGTGTTTCCTAATACGACTCCTGGTGAGAAACACCGGATTCTTACGCTTAGTTTGCCGAAAGATTTGGCCCCTGAGCTTGTTGACTGTGACACCTGGGGTAAGACTTTTGAGGCTGTATATTCGAGGTGCTTCGGCTCCCCGTCTGTGTCCAATCTGTCTACGGTCCTTAAACGTGTTCAAGATGATCACGGGCCGGAATCGGCTGTTGAGTTGGGTTTGCGCCTATGTGGCTCCTTTGAAGTGGTTCGCAATCTGATCCTTGCGTATGTCAAGGGGGATGCAGTGAGTTTTCAGGTAGCTAACGCTTTGGCGCTGGTACCCAATGCCGAGAAACCCCGACAGTTAGCAAGGATAATTGTGGCGGCTTTTAAAACCGTGGGTCGCAATAGTAAGGGTAATAAGCCTTTTTCTACTAAGGAGAAGAAGCAGCCCCAGGGACAAGCTTCGGAAACTGACGTTCAACCCAAGTCCAAAAAACAAAATTGGCCTAAAAAACAGAATCAGGGTAAGCAACAACAACAACAACAAACACAGGTTCTGCGCCCTGCGTCTCCGTTGCCTGCGCAGTCGGAACGAGTTTATGATTTGCGCGACCGCGGGATGATTAAATCACCTGAACGTTTTCAGGCTTCTGACCAACGCTCTCCTCGTTCCTTTCAGGACTCATCGGCTCCGTCAACCGGTGGTGGAGAGGGCGGCAGGGGCCGGGGTGGCCAGCAAGGACATGGCCTGCCCCGCCCGCGCAACGGTGCAGACAAGCAGGAGGGCTCTACGCCTCAGAGACCACAGTTTGCCAAGAAGAAAGTCGCAGCCTTAACGGCGCATCGATATGCCCCAGATTGTGAGAACGCGGCTTCGGAATCTGACTTGGGCTCTGACCTTGCTGGACAGCGTGGCGGAGATTACCATAGTGAGAGAGGCCCTCCGTCCACTTCTGACGGTGACAGGGACTGACACTTATGTTGTGATTGTAACAGCTGATACAAGGGTTGCTCTCCCTGATAGACTTTTTGAAGTTGTCCTGTTAATTGAAGGTGACATACAGCGTACCATAAAAGGGGTAGTTTGGGAAAATCTTTCGTCTACGTATGACATTTTGCTTTCAGAGGCTGACTGGCCCCCACCTTTTGTGCTCGCAGCTCCACGTGGGGAGGAGGTAATCCTCCCCAGTTTCGCGAACACTGTTTCGAGAGTGGAAGCGCTGCACTTTGCAGAAGAGTGGGCTCTGGCGCTTGCACCGTCTGTGTACCGCAATCAATATGGCTGGGATAAATTGTCCCCGAGCCACGAGATTCCTTTACGGTCTCAGCCGCAGCCTCAACCTCCATATCCCATACGACGTGAAGCCAAAGCTTCAGTCGCAGCGATCCTTGAACAATTGGAATATCAAGGTGTAATTGAAACGCGTGTGTCACCGATGAATAACCCCCTTTTTACTGTAAAAAAGCCGGACGGCTCTTACCGTTTGGTTTTGGATTACCGGCATTTAAACTCTCATTGCCGTGACTGTGCAGTACAGAATACTCACGGCTCTGCCCTTGTAAATAGTCTTGTGCGTAAGCGGTTCAAAACCACGCTTGACATTTCCAATGGTTTTTATGCCCATTCATTGGACGGTCTAAGTTCCCAATGGACTTCTTTCACATGCGGCGGTGTCCAAAAAATGTTTCGGCGTCTCCCGATGGGCTATAAGAATAGTCCTGGAGTATTTTCCGCCCGCATTGTCTCTCTGTTGGAGAGGGTCGACCCAGATGCTTGTTCCTATGTGGATGATATCTATCTCACAGACGACGAACTTTGGGAGCATCTGTGTCGAGTGAACAGTATTATTTGTAACTTTGCAGACATGGGTTACAAATTTAATTTTGCAAAATTGCACATTGCAGAGTACACAGTGTTGTTTCTAGGCTATGAACTAACCAATGAGGGAAAGGGCTTGGCTCCTCACTTCCTGGAGAAATGCGCACGGTTGCGGTCTCCGACAACACTGAAAAAATTACAATCTTTACTGGGCTTTTTGAATTTCGGAAGAACTTACATTCCGGAATATGCCCAGCGTATCAAGCCTTTGTATGCTTTGATACAACCATCTTTTTCCAAATCATGCTGGCTGCCTGAGCATTCAGCTATTCTGCAGTCTTTGCAAGCTGATTTGCTCGCTTCTGAATACTTACAGACTCGTGATAACCAGACCAACCTGGTGATAAGAATTGTCCTGGGGACGGTAGGTTTCACGTGCCTAACTTTTAACGAAGGAGATACAGTACCTATGGCTTACAAGTCACACTTGTACACTTCGGCTGAAATGCGCTTTTCCACTGTGGAGAAAGTTTTAACAGCTGTGTAGATGGCAATTCTTAAGGAACGTGCCCTGTCACAGGGAAAACGCATGTTGGTTGTGATCCCGTGTCCTGCCTTGGAGGCAGTTACGAAAGCCAGTGTACCAAATTCTAAAGCTTTGCACCCTCGGTGGATTCAATGGGCTGCATCCTTGTCATCCCAGGATGTCACATTTATTTTTGACACCACTTTACGGTCGCAGGAGTACTTACAGTATGAATTTGTTCATCCTGCTCCTTTATCAATGCGGCCGTTGGAGGATTTCCATTGCATCATTTACACTGATGGTTCGGCGCAGGTTGCGCATGGCTCTAAACATGCCTACGTTTCCGCTTGCGCCATTGTGGTCGGTGCCATGGTGAACGATGAGTTCAAGTCCAGTGTCGTGCACACGCAGACGCTTGGAGACTGCACCGCACAATTGGCAGAGCTTCGTGCTCTGATGCTTGCATTGGAGTACGCAGATCCGAGTGTGACGACTTTGATCGTAAGTGACTCTTACTACTGTGTCCAGTCTTACAATGAGAACTTGTTCTTTTGGATTCAGAATGATTTTCGTGATTCCAAAGGTAGCACAATCAAACATAAAATGATCTGGGTCCGAGTGGTGGAACTCAAAGAAAAGTTGCCACTCGTGTTTGTGATTCATACTCTTGGCCATCAGCGCGTGGGAGTCCACGCTGTCGGTTATTCGCTTGCTGATGAAGCAGCGAAGTCAGCAGTATCTAAATACTTAGTTGCAGCAGTCACGAGGTCCAAAAGTAAGATAGATGATGACATCTTGGCAGCGGTTGCTGCTACTGGGAAGGGAAATAAATATCCTGCGGGGTTCCCTTCTAAATACACATACCACTTAAGTCCCGATAAAGTTCCTTATGTGAAAATTCCTGAAGTTGGCGAACGTTTAATTCCCAACTCGGATCGCAAGGCTGCTTTGATCACAGCGGCTCATGAAGGTGTGGCGTCTGCGCATGCGGGCGTCTCGGCCACTGTAACTCAGCTACAACCGAGGTTCTGGTGGCGGGGACTGTACAAACAGATGCGTGATTATGTCCTTCAATGTGACATTTGCCAGCAGATTAAACCTTCAACTGCTGCGCGGCCGCCTCAGACACAGTTGTACATTTCTAATAAACCACTGGGGTGTGTTTATTTAGATCACTGCGGTCCTTTTTCTTCTGATACTGCATATAAGTACATCTTAGTAGCAGTTGATTCATGCACTCGCTTTGTGTGGGTATGGCCCCATCGGAGCGCTGATTCACGGACTGTCATTAAGGATTTGCGAGTCTTTGTAGGGATTTTTGCCTGTGGTACCTTCCATTCGGACCAGGGTCCGGCTTTCGCCTCTAAGGCGTATAAGGATGCTATGGTTTCGTTGGGGGTCCAAGTCAAGTTTTCGTCTCCGTACAGACCCGAGGGAAACAGTGTAGTGGAACGAATGAACCGTGACTTCAAGCAATCTTTGACAGCTCGAGTTATAGGCACTGGCAGAAACTGGTTAGCCCACCTCAATGGCGTGCAGCGTGCGCTTAATAACCTCCCTAGAAGGTCTCTGGGTGGGCGGACCCCATACGAAATGCTCTTTGGTATCAAGATGTACGTCCCTGACCTCGACGGTATAGACTGCAAGGCCCAGGCCACGGCCTTTGACGTAGATGAACATTGCAATGTTTTACAGGATCTACAAAAGACCAGAGACAGTCTAGCAAAGGAACATTTGCCCTCCACATCGGATGATGCATTGCAGATCCCGGTAGTTGGCTGGCTACCCCAAGTTGGAGAACTGGTTCGAGAGAAGCTCGATAACAAGAAAGAGTTTGGTCCCTCATATCGTGCACCGGTTCGAGTTCTTGGAGTGAAGGGCACGAGACCAGTCATATTACCACCACTTCCAGGTCGTAAGGAAAACAGATTTATCTCTATTGACAATGTCAAGACACACAGGGTGGCCAATTCTTCATAGCATGACACCGTCTGTATCCTGTCCTTCCATGGTGAGGCATTCTGTGCTGGCTATTACTTCTGGTGCAGATCAGGAGGTGTCCCTCGAGATGCCTGCTATATCCAGTCCTTTATTAAACACTATTCCTGTTACTAACATTGATGAGCTGAACTACACCTATCCTGCTGATTTATCAATGCCTGATTTGCAGACTCGTTTGGACGACCAGTCCAGATTCTCTTTTGACTTGGTTTCGGAACTTTCAAAGAAACCCTCGACTATTGCTAAATATACCACCTTATTTAAAAAACATTTTTTAATTCCCCCTTGGACATACATTTGGTTGATCCTATTTTCATTTTACCTTTTTATGTCAATTGGTTTTGTGTTTTATTTTTTCCTCCTAATCGATGGCCACTATGTCAAAGAGAGAACAGGAATTCGGTACCTTAATGGAACATTGGCCCCTCTTTCCTCTCCACATTCAGCACACAGACTGAAACGAGACTTGAATACAGTTAACATTACTGCTTGGCCTGTCCATGATGGGATTGTGTGGGATGTGGTTCAATTTCAAATACATGGGCCCACTAAAGTGATTAATGTTCCGAATGTGCTTAGAGTAAACATGGGGGATGTGATTAAACAAAATATACGTTCTGATGATTGGGATATTCGGGCTGTAGAAGCATTATACTCTGATTTGAAATATTATGCAGCTTTTGATGCTGAGGATTTATATTTAGATTCTGTTAATTATGGTTATTTGTTTTGCTTCCAACATTATGGTAATAATTTTCTGCATAAGACGAATTCCAGGAGGGTTGCTGTGAATTACATACAGTGGGAACACTGCCCAGCTCCATTAATAGGCAGCTCCAGTACATTTCTGAAAAAATACACTTATTTTACAGACTTTAATCAATCAAATCCTGAGTCATTTTATTTCAAAATGACACAAAAGCCCATGTCCAAAGTTAGACTTACCGATACAAAATTTCTGTATTCGAAGTCCTTTATAAACAAATTAGCTGTAGATGGCTACGAATTCTTGAAAGGAATAATTGACCTTAAATCGGTTTGGGGTACCAAAGATTGGCAGGTACAAGGCACTGAGGCTTTGCACCGTGCATGTCTCATCCTGAATCACATGTTGTTTCTAAATTCTACTATTTCCCAAACAACATGCTTTGGATTGGCTACTTCTAAAAAATTAAATACACCAATTATCCCCGAATTGGAAGAATATTCATGTTGGGGTAATTTTTCTGAATTGTCTATTCGTGAGTTACAGACTCTATTACACAATTCATCCTTTAATGTATCCAGTTTGGATCCAAAGGGTTGGCTGATGTGGCAAAGAAGTGCTGATTCTTGCCAACGTCGTTTTCTGGGTTTGGCTGAAGGGTTCACACAAGTCAGACCTGATCCCCGTTTTGAAACTGATTATACTGTCACCACTTTTTCTGTGGGGAAACTGTGTCAGAATTGGTTACAACATTCCACTTTAGCTGCAGTTAAACTACATCTGTCTCAGTTGACTGATAATGTGGATTTAAATGATTTTATAAAAGGCCCGGCTAAGGGTAGATCTAAACGGTGGATTTATGCGGTTTACAATGAAATTTGGAAATTTTCGCAAATTGAGGCTGCTAAGCGCCTAAGGGCGATTGACCAAGCAAATTTGGAAAAAGTACTTGCAGTTGTCGATAACAGTATTAACATGCTTTCTTCCCGAATTTACACGTTGAACAATATTGTCTCTTCTGTAGTTGACATTGTGAGTGATGAGGTGTCTGTATTGTACCTTAGTCAAAATCAATTGCGTTCTGTAATGCAATTTGCATGGACACTAAAGACTCTGAAAGCGGGTCGCGTGCCCTGGAGTTACATGAACGTGCCATCCCTATTTGCCCCATTTAATTCGACTGACAAGCAGCGCATGCTTTCCATGCGAGATGCATCATTTTCTATGTTACACATTGAAAAGTTAGAATCTTTGCCCTTTTCTGTAGCTGAGGCAGCTGCTGCTACGTGGCTTATCCATGGTGTTATTACTTTGCCATTTGCTTTGCATAAATTTACTAATTGTATGCGATATATTGCGATAGGGCGATATGAACCACTAGGCAGTGCTTTCCTACATGAGGCATGGTCTTTACCATACACGTACAGATGCCTGAAGGATGGAAAGGAAGTGAATCTGAATGGTGAAGAATGCACACAGTCGCCTGACCGTTCACTGATATGCAGACACATCCAGTTCCATGGTTCTTGTAATCAGGACCGGCCTAATTTGGCCAGTGTTTTAAAAGGCACACCAGTTCCTGCAATAGTTCCCACATTCACTTTATTGACAAACGGTAGTTATTTACTTTTGAATAACGAGGAGTGTTGTGGGTTAATGGTCGGTATCGCCTATGTGGTTACTGTATCAGAACGTGTGGTGTGTTGCAAGAACGTGTTATATCCACCCACGCATTGGAATTCAGATGTTTCCATCTGGACGCGCATCCCAACCTTGAAAGCGGAGTTCAATGGTATGAGCCGAATAAGGGCTCTTTTATCTCGAAAAGGAAATGGCCCTGAGCTCGGCCCGTAAAACTTATGTCCTTCACATAGCTAACACACGCAGATAGGTGCAGGCACTTTTAAATACTGACCTGCCGTTTCATTTCTGCGAATTAGTTCTTCAAATCTTTAATGCCTCCTCCACGTCTGGCTTAGCTCATTTTTTTAAATTGGTTAGCAGTGGTCTCGTGACTACATTTGAAAAGATTTTTGGTGTCATCCCCGCTTTCTTCCATTCAATATTTTCGAGTTTGTTTGGAGGATTCCCTGTTTTGCTGGCATTAGCTGCAGGCGTTTTAATATTATTCTGCTTCCTAAAACATGGATGCTCATCCTGCACAAGAAGCCGCTCAGCCCCTTCTGACATTGTTTCGCAACCGGATGCTTGATTACTATGGCACCCTGCCGCTTGCGACTTTAAGCACCGCTTTTGGATTATCGTTTCGATTTTCCTATTTCACATGTGTCCAGCCTGTGTTTCATTGCCTGAGATGCGATTTTGACTGGGCCATTGATTTGTGTCTCTGCTTGCCGTTATCTCCTGAAGTCGATTTTAATCACCTGATGGGCCCCGTAGTTGCTAACGAGTTGGTTTGTTCTGGCGAAAGGATTATGGCCTTGGCAGCTATGCATGGACTAATGGGTCAGTGGGACATCCCCGCAGCGGCGCATGAGTTTCTGGCACATAGCGTTCTTGAGAACCCACCGAGTTGTCCTCTGATGTTGCTAGAGGGTCCGGTGCTGGAGGAGCACGTATGTTCTTTCCCATTGCTTAATTGGATGGCTGAACTGTTTTCGGATGATGACAGTGATTTCATGTTGGAAGCTGTGGCTACCTATTTTGCATATTATATCCACCCATGAGTGGCTTTGGAGACTTTCACTATACTGGCACGTGACTTTTTAGTAATTCTGAATGGTGCCTTTTCTCTTACGGACATTCGACTTTTATATGTTCTAGGCCTATGATTTTATATTTGGCCTCAAGTTCAAGACTTTTATTACATTTTTTGTTTGGCCACTATAGGCATTCATACATATTTTGTATTGTTCATTTTTATATACATCTACATACATTTAGCTTGGCTCAATATTGTTGAACTCTGCTTTCATGTTATGCCTTTATTATAATATTGGCTTGTTCTTTTTTGACCGTCCTCGGATCATTGGGGGGGGTGTCATATAGTTACTGCTTTTCTATATATTGTGTTAAGTTAGCATGAGTTTATTAAATGTTTAAACGACATATTTTCCTTCGGCTTTAGTTTGCACACGACACATAATTGTTATTGTAGCTTTCAACCTAGACGAAAGATGTGATTTATTTGAGAATAATATGTTATTGCTCTGATATCAGTTGTGCTTGGTACACTTGGTACACTGTCTGCACACTGAGAACTGCACCCTCTAAGAATAACCTAACACAAGGTTGCTGGGAGGCCAGATCCTCGCACCACATTAGACATAACACAAATAATGTTGCTGCCAACATTGGGCTCTAAGCGGGTTTAAGATAGAGTTACCGAGAATGCAAAAACACACTTGATGGTGCTTCGCATGCAGAGAGCTGGTAGCTGGTGATGTGATCTTCTCCTACTGATATTTAGAGGTATGGGACCGCCCTGCTAAAACCCAAATGAGACCTTCTTAGATATAATATAGTATGCTAAATAGGGTGCGCGAAATATAGGTGATACAGATTTCTATAGATTTTTGCATTATAATATGCTATCACCGTTCGCTTACTATGGATTAGTGACTATGCTGATAACTCTGATTTTTATAATATGTATGCTGGTTATGTTATGTTATGTTATGTTATGTTATGTTAAAATGGGACTTTTATAGCGCAACGGCTACTCCAAAGGAGTGTCCCGGCGCTTTGAGCTCCCGACCAGAGAAAAGGGCTAGAAAACATAACAATAAAAAGCAGGGGCCTAGAAGAGGGGATAGATTATCCAGCGAACAACCAGGTTTTCAAGTCTTTCCTGAAGACGAGCAGGTTTGCGGTGTTTCGCAGGGACACCGGTAGAGAATTCCATAGCTGAGGAGCAAGGAAACTAAAGGACCGGCCGCCTAGTCGAGCCCTTTTGATGCGTGGCACCCGAGCCAAAGCCAAGGCTTCTGACCTGAGGGAACGTGCAGGTCGATAGAAGTCCAGCCTCCTCTGAAGATATTTGGCACCATTGCCATGCAAGGCCTTATGGGCAAGAGTCAAGGCCTTGAACAGTATCCTCTTCCGCACCGGAAGCCAGTGAAGGGATACAAGGAGATTAGAGGCACTAGTGCGGCGGTGAAGGCCAAAGATAGCACGCGCAGCAGCGTTCTGGGTGACCTGCAAACGCTGGAGGAGGTATTCAGGCAAGCCCAGATATAGGACATTGGCATAGTCCAATCTGGACCCTATGAGGGCCTGAACAGTGATCCTCCGATGTTGCTCCGAGAGAAGGGGAAAGAACTTACGCAGCATTCTGAGAATCCCAAAACATGTTCCCGTAAGAGTAGACACCTGGGATTTGAGCGAGAGCTCGTTGTCAATTTTAACTCCCAGGTTCTTAGCCCACTTAGAAGACTGAGTGGGAGGGAACATGTCAGCAGGCCACCATCCGTGCCAATCTGGTTCTGATGGGCATCCGAAGAATAGAATTTCAGATTTGTCCGAGTTGCACTTAAGGCTGTTGTGTGAAAACCAGCTAAAAACAGCCCCAAGGCACTCACGGATCCTTTCTCCATCGAACTCTTCGCTCTTGCGACAGGTGAAAAGGAGCTGGGTGTCGTCAGCATAAGAGACGATCCGGGCCCCGTAGGACTCCGCCAATGTCGCCAGAGGGGTCATAAGGATGTTAAATAGAGTGGGGCTCAATATAGAGCCCTGAGGCACTCCGACTCCCAATGGCGGCATCTCGGCAGATCCGGGTGGGACCCAGACCGTCTGGCGGCGGTTGGCCAGAAAGGAACAAAACCAGTTGAGCACCGTCCCCCCTAGCCCGATGTCACGAAGCCTAGTGAGGAGATCCTCATGGGGGACGGTGTCAAACGCCGCCGACAGGTCTAACATGACTAACATCACCCTGCCTCCCGTGTCCAGCACTTCTTTAACGATCTCCGAGACTTCCAAGAGCGCCGTCTCGGTGCTTAAGTTGGAACGAAAGCCCGATTGGGATTCATGAAGTAGATCATTAGACTCCAGGAAGTTGGAGAGCACGCTGTGCACGTGTTTCTCCAGGATCTTAGTCAGTGCTGGAAGGAGTGAGATTGGCCTATAATTGGACGGCGCCTCTGGGTCAAGATTGGGCTTCTTGATCAGGGGGATGACCATGGCTTGCTTCCAGGCCTGGGGCAGAAAGCCCTGGCTCAGGGAAAGATTAAGGATAGGATTGGCTATAGGGTTGATGGCGTCTGCCATTTTTGCTAGAAATTTTGCTGGGCACGGATCTGACGGTGAGCCCGATTTAAGGTTCCTCATCAAGGCTAAAGATGTGGCAACCGAAAGGGGAGGAAAGTCTAGCAGAGCTGGGCCTGAGGGAGACAGAGAAGCTGTCTCAATCGGCACCACGGACACGTCATCAGGGGCTCTCAACGGAAAAGAAACCTGGATTTGCCTAATTTTGGTGGTAAAGAAGTTGGCAATAGTGTTAGCCCAGGTTTCCACTGGAGCACCCTGGATAGAGATGGACCGGGGGCTAGTGAATTCCCGCACAATTGAAAAAATCTCCTTACAGGAGTTAGCTGCGTCGTCAATCCTTTTGGCGAAATAACATTTCTTGCTCTGAAGGACTAGATCATGGTATGACTTCATCATGATTCTATAATGTTGTTTAGCCTCAGGCTCGTACTGTGCTCTCCAGGCTCGCTCAGGAACTTTGCATTGCCTACGGGCATGGGCTAGTTCCTCCGTAAACCAGGGGGCAGAGACCCGTAGAGCAGCGGACCTGGGTGGCTGTAAAGGAGCGAGCTCATTTAGTCTGGCAAGAAGCCAGGATTGCAGGCTCTCCAGATCTTTCTCCAGGTCACCCGTACAAGACACAGGGTGATCAACCAGAGCATGCGTGAGCATATCTGGGGTCACCCGATGAAGTGCCCTATAACTGCTGCCCTGCTGTCTCGTGGCGCTGGCTGGAGAGGCCATAGTAGATGGTATTTCAAAATGGGCAAGAAAATGATCAGACCAAACGACTGGCAGAAGTGTTACAGCCATGATAGGTGTGGTGGAAAAAACCTGATCAAGTGTGTGGCCTTTGTCGTGGGTCGGACCGGAGAGATAGGGGGAAAGACCTAGGGTGTATGTGATATCTAGCAGTTTGATGGCGTCCTGGTCATTATGGTCGTCCATATGGAAATTAAAATCTCCCGCCAGTATGCAACGCTCCGATCTCAGGACAAGGACAGACATGACCTGCTGGAGATCATCAAAAAAGGATCCCACTGGGCCCGGAGGTCTGTAAACAATCAGACCCTTCAATGCTTGATGCGGCGATAGGGAGATAGTAAAAGCTAGAGAGTCAGCCCCTGCGATGGTGTGAGTATGCGTGACCGTGCAGGAGAGAGATTTTTTCACAACCAAGGCGACTCCTCCTCCCCTACCCTTGTCTCTATCCTGTCGATGGATGGTATAGTCAGTGGGAATGGCTGCCACTATGTCCGGGTGGGAGGAATCATTGAGCCATGTCTCAGTGAGCATCAAACAGGTGGGACTAGTCGTTGACAGGAGATCAAAGATCTCTTGAGTATGGCGATGCAACGACCTCGTATTAATGAGTAGGCAAAGGTGTTTTATGCTACTCTCCTTAGCAGGGATGGGGGAAGGGAGGGAGCGGACAGGGTGCCAAAGACAAGCAGGGCACTTATGCTTACCCTTATATCGGCCAGGAAGAACTGAGTGACACAACGCATTCCAGTTGCGCAACGAGTAGAGCTCCTGAGCGGAGTAGGAAAGCATAGTAGCCAGAGGTACCTGCCACGCCAAACACCTCCGGGACGCTGACGGGCGCAGACGGGCAGGACTCTGGCACGACTCCGGCGCAGATCCGGCGCGACCGCTTGTGAGAAGTTGGCCCGATATGCAACGTTCGCTATTCTAGCGACCGCTATGTATCGTTCCAACGACCCTTATGGTGTTTGGTTGTAAGTCAACCTATAGACCAGCTATCCTAGTAGCGTGGATACGAGCAGTCTAAGGCTAAAGACTCGAGAGGGCGTGTTAAGCCAGCTGTTTACCACACATGTACCCCTTGAACACCCAGTGAAAGGACACCACACAAGTGTTATGAAAATAAACAGTATATTTATTAAGAATCACAACAGCCCTGTACTCTTTATGAGGACAGGGTACTAAGCACAAACCAAATCTCTTTAGCAAATACTTCAAGTGCACAATTAAAACAAGTGTCCGAGGACACGGAAAGATTAAGGTCTCGGGCGGACCCGATAAGGCAAGTCGGAAGCGAGGGACTCAGGACCCTAGAGTAAGGAGGCTATGCAGGCACCGAAATGCCGAGTTACCTAGCCACGAGGGCTGCGGCTGCACAAGTCTTACAGGCGTCGGGGTCTTCGCTGACGAGCCAGGAGCCGGAAGAAAAGGAGTTGCTGGCCGGCGACCAGTGCTGAATAGTTCGTAGAGATCCAAGCCTGGATCGGAGATTGATGAAACCTGAAAGCAGAGGGGACCAAGTTCGTACTACTAGCCAGTAGTCAGAGGGTACCAGGAAGGCACCGGTTGGCCGTCACCTCGACCAGGTGAGTGGGCGACGCTAGGCTCTGCAGTCTCACGGACCAGGAGGCGTTGTCGGCGACCACGGCGGAGGTGCGAGCTGTCCCACGAAGGATGATGCTGTCGGCGTCGCTGGGCCCAGGATGGGGCAACAAGCCTTGGCAGATCTCAGGGCCACGTGGTGGGCCTAAGATGGCGTCTTGAGTGGACCAGGAGGGTCCGGGGTGCTTCTCGCAAAGATGGAAGCAAGGACCAGTCTGGAGCAACCAGACCAGCAGTGATGATTCTCAGATGTCGTCACAGAAGGGCACAAGCCAGCGGCTAGTGACCAGACAACGTGCTGAGCAGCGAGCAGAAGGGCCCCACGCAGATCGTGGAGATGCTGGGAGACTGCACTTCGGTGCTGGAGCGGCTCAGGGTCGGGGCTTCTCGGACCCCAGAGCACTCACCAGAGAGTTACCTCGATGGTCGTGCTGGCTTTAAGAGCGTGCAGGTTCTGATGATGGCCGGTCCCTTGAGGTCTCGTCGCACCCACAGATCACAGCTGAGCTGATGACGTGGGTAGAGGTCAGAGGTGCCAGGGAAGCCGGTTCTCGTCGAGCTGGGCCGTCGGATTCCTTGAGGAAGGACTTACAGCAAACCGCAGAGTTCTTAGTTGGTGCCCGCTGATGCAGGGTGACTACTCCTTAGTCACAAGGGAGAAATCTTGAGAAGAGTCTTGAATGTCCTTTCGTAGAAAGTAGTTCTTGAATCAAAGATGATCTAATTTGGAAGGGTCCCCGCTCCGGTCTTTTCTCTAAAGAAAGGGGTGGGTACATGACTAGGTCCTGCCCTAAGGGTGGGACCAGGAAGGGGGGTAGTTACACCCCTCTCCCCTGCCGGACTTTCCCCAGGCCAGGGCTGTCGCCCCTGGAACTGGTTCTAACCGGCAGATGCGTAGTGAGCACCGGGGTGCCACTCCGCAGTCACCTTCTCGCCAAAGCCCTACCTACCCAGAATACACAAACCCTGTCTGGGACGGTGCGAACACCGCCCTCGACAGGAAACCCTTTGTCCAAGTGCACCTCGCTGGAAGGACTCCCAGCAGCAGGAGGTCAGACTCGTGTCTGTGGTGGCAGCATCCATTTTGTGGAGCTGAGGCTTCAGTTAACTTTAACCGGGGTTCACAGTTACGTACATGTCGTGTCCCTCTAGAAGGGTGGGATGCTAACCTCATCGCCAGAATTGGTGAGAGGGCAGCACCCCGATTCGTATGACACCTTACTCGACATGCCTTGATGACGCGACACCGGAGTTACCGATATGGTACGCGTTATCATGGAACAGCTATTGGGTCTTGATTCCGCAAGCTGCAACCGGGCTCGGCTCGGGCCTGAACCTAGCTCACACGAGCCCACGCACTCTGCCTTCAGGATTGTTAAGGCCTGCCATAGGAGTGACTGATAGGAACTCGGGTGTCCATTGTATGGTTAGATATAGAGCTACTATACCTAAAGCGAAGGGTGGTTACACGTCTTCGCCCCAGCTGTCGTGCAGCCAGTTGTGTCAAATTTAGGAGGCCAGCCAGGGGTGGCATAATACCTGCTTCAGCCCCTGGCGGCCCTGGGTACACCTATGCCCTGCGTTACGGGGTCTGATAAGGTGGCCCAGTACCAATTGGAAATGTACCTAGGGTACATGGAATCCATTTTAAAGAGAGAGCAGTAGGCCTGGTGTCCTGATTGGCAGGATCCCAGGTCGACTATGTCCAAAACCAGCTAAAACACAGGGCAAAAAGTTGGGGGCAACCATAGTCAGGAGGTACCTTCCTACACAACCCCCCCCCCAAACGAAAGGAGATAAGGCTATCCTTGTCCAGGTAAGCCTCTATTACCTAAGTGGCCATATAAGGAAGGACCAGCTCTGGCTTGGTTTCCCCCTGTGTCATGGTCCACTAGGCAACCCCTCACCCTAAGGGTATCTGAGGGTCTCCACCATAGGGAATCTCTGTCTCTGGTGTGTCTTGGGAAAGAAGAAGGCTGATGCTGGGATGGAGTACTGAAGTGAGGCTCCTCTACCTTTGGGCTCAACTTCCTCCAATCACCATTCATCATGTGTGCCTTTCTTTCTTTAGCTGAGATGCACTGAGCTCTCAGGGTCAGCCTCTGGCTACCTAAAGCTGGAGGCTGAGTCCCTCTGTTTGGCTTACTGAAGGGACAGGTCAGGTCTGGGGTTTTTAGGCCCCATGTTTGGCTGTGCCCAACAGTGTCCAGCTGTGGGAGTTCCCTAACTACTTTTAAGGGGGATCCCTCAGGAGTCTGTTCTATTTTCACTTGGCTAGGGTTACCAGCTTCAGTGATCCTAATCTGCTGATTAAGGGGTTCTTTTGGACAGGGGGCCCTTTGGGGTCCACCACTGGCCTCCCTGATCTCTTCAGCCCTGGGCTGACTGAGGCAGGGTAGAGAGGTGCAGGTTACCTGCTCCAGACTGGGTCCCACCTGGGAAGGGTCCACTGCCATCAGGGGCTCTGCCAGGCTAGGCCTGACTACCTCTGGGGCAGTTCCTTCAACAGGGGTAGAGTCAGTTCCCTGAGGAGGCTGGCTCTCACCTAGTGTCTGGGAGGGGGAAGACTCTTCTTCCTCCTCAATGCTCTCTGTTTGAGTGGAGTGATCCATTGTTTCAGGCTTCACAACCTCACTATCTGTCTGAGTAGAGGCTGAGACCATTTCAACCTTGCCAACCTTTTCAGGAGGGCACTCAGTCTGTGTTTGGGCTGTGACTGTCACAGCCCTCCTATCCTGTTCTGGAAAGTCTGTCTGAGCCTGGGCAGTGGCTACCACTGCCCTTCCAACCTTTTCAGGGAGGAATGGTGCTTGGACTGGGGCTGCAGCTATTACTGCCCCACTAACCTGTCTGGATAGGCCTATCATTCTGGAATGAGTTTCTTGTTCCACCTCAGCCCATGCTGAGAGTTCCAGGTCATTCCCCAGTAAGCAATCTACAGGTAGGTTATCTGTCACTGCCACTCTCATGGGCCCTGTGACATTACCCCAGCTGAGCTTGACTACTGCCATGGGATGCCTTCTCTTCATTCCATGAATGTCTGTCACCTGATAAGTAAAACCAGGGGTCAGTTGAGCAGAGGGGACCAGATGGTCACTCACCATGGTGAGGCTGGCCCCTGTGTCTCTGAATGCCTCAACTTTCTGACCATTCACTAAAACTTCTTGTCTATACTTTCCCAAAATGTGGGGTCCAGTAGTGAAGTTGGCAAACCCCATGCCAGTCTCACAGACAAGAGTGTGGTCAGGGAACCTGGCTAGGCCATAGTCCTCCTGATTGCCCAAAGTAATGCCCACCACATTCTTGGGGGCACTCCCACCACCTGGGGGATTACCACTATTGGTAACAGGAGGTCTGGGAGTGTTACTTGGGGGTATGTTTTCCTTATTGCTATTTTTAGGGCACTTGACATCACTTTTGTAATGGCCCACCTGTTTACAGGTATGGCAATAAGGCTTCTTCTGTTCTGAAGGAGTGTTCTGGGACCCACCACCCTTGTTGGAGTTTTGGGGCCCTTGGGGAGTCTTCTCTGTGGATTTATCCCCACCCTTCTCTTGAGGCTTGGTCGATTCCTTTTTCTGGTCACCACCCTGGTTTTTAGGCCTAACCCTGGTTCTGACCCATTTGTCTGCCCTCTTACCCAATTCCTGTGGAGAGGTCAGATCAGAGTCTACCAGGTGCTGGTGTAATAACTGGTTCTGACAATTATTTAAGATTTGCTCCCTTATAATTAGATTATACAATCCTTTAAAATCAGTAACCTTACTACCCAGTAGCCAGCCTTCAAAAGCCTTAGTGGCACAATCGACAAAATCAGACCAATCTTGAGACTGCGTTTTCTGGGTATCCCTGAACAGCACCCTGTACTGCTCAGTGGTTAGGCCGAACCCTTCAACAAGTGTATTTTTCAAGATTTGGTAATTGTTAGCATCCTCCACCCTTGTGGTGAGGAGCTTGTCTCTTCCTTTTCCTTCAAAGGAGAGCCACAAGATAGCTGCCCACTGACTCTGGGGAACACCCTGCACAGTGCAGGCCCTCTCCAAAGCAGTAATCCATTTGTGGATGTCGTCCCCTTGTTTAAAGGGGGGCACTATCTTACCAAGGTGTTTCGTATCGAAACTCTTTTCCCTATTACTAGGTACATTGCTGCCACCAGTGGGGACTGCCCCACTTAACTGTTGCTCTCTAGCAAAGGCAAGCCTTTCTTTGGCCAGGGCAAGTTCTTCCCTTTCAATCCTTAGATTGGCTGCCCTTTCCTTAGCTTCGTACACTCTCCTCTGAGGGGACGTCATCCCTCTCTGAGAAGAGTTGTGAGAGCCTTGGTTTGAAGGGATCTGCCAGAGTCTCTTGACAGAGATCGGGCTCGTCCATTCCCAATGTTAAGCTGACCTGATAGTGGCCCCAGGGGTCCCCCAGTACCGCTATCATGTTTGCTTAAGTTGGACCTGCTTAGTCTGACGACTTCTACCTGTCCCTTATCTGCCTCATCCCCAGAGAGATCCTCATCCTCATCCTCCTCCACATCTTCGTTCTCAGTTGCGAGGTGGATGAGGTCAGGATCGTCTCGGGTTCCCTCGAGGGGAGGCATGTCTCCTTCTGGATTAGAAGAGCTACGAAGTTTCTCAGCTCTTCTGGCATCATAAGTCTCCAAGAGACCAATCAGAAAGGACGTTGTGGGGTTAGACCCCTGCTGAATCTTCCTGGAGTGACACAGTCGTCTTAACTCCTTGAAGCTCAGCACAGTATATCCTGAAGGGATGACCTGTGGAGGGTCAACTGACCAGAGTTTCCTCCTTTGTCCGACATACTGTTTCTAGTGTGGTGTAAGTGATGCACCTACCTACACTACGTGTTTACCTACTGTACCCTTGCTAAGAGTTGTAGCCAAGGTGTGCTAAGCCTTGAGGAGCTACAACAGCTGGTTCAGTAGAACTCAGAGTATTCTAAGCTTTTAGTTATATGTACTAACAGTACTTGTGCAATCTTTCAACAAGATATTCTTAGGATACGTGTGGTAAAACAACAGCAAGCTCAAATCCCAACCGCTGCTCACCAATGTGAGAAGTTGGCCCGATATGCAACGTTCGCTATTCTAGCGACCGCTATGTATCGTTCCAACGACCCTTATGGTGTTTGGTTGTAAGTCAACCTATAGACCAGCTATCCTAGTAGCGTGGATACGAGCAGTCTAAGGCTAAAGACTCGAGAGGGCGCGTTAAGCCAGCTGTTTACCACACATGTACCCCTTGAACACCCAGTGAAAGGACACCACACAAGTGTTATGAAAATAAACAGTATATTTATTAAGAATCACAACAGCCCTGTACTCTTTATGAGGACAGGGTACTAAGCACAAACCAAATCTCTTTAGCAAATACTTCAAGTGCACAATTAAAACAAGTGTCCGAGGACACGGAAAGATTAAGGTCTCGGGCGGACCCGATAAGGCAAGTCGGAAGCGAGGGACTCAGGACCCTAGAGTAAAGAGGCTATGCAGGCACCGAAATGCCGAGTTACCTAGCCACGAGGGCTGCGGCTGCACAAGTCTTACAGGCGTCGGGGTCTTCGCTGACGAGCCAGGAGCCGGAAGAAAAGGAGTTGCTGGCCGGCGACCAGTGCTGAATAGTTCGTAGAGATCCAAGCCTGGATCGGAGATTGATGAAACCTGAAAGCAGAGGGGACCAAGTTCGTACTACTAGCCAGTAGTCAGAGGGTACCAGGAAGGCACCGGTTGGCCGTCACCTCGACCAGGTGAGTGGGCGACGCTAGGCTCTGCAGTCTCACGGACCAGGAGGCGTTGTCGGCGACCACGGCGGAGGTGCGAGCTGTCCCACGAAGGATGATGCTGTCGGCGTCGCTGGGCCCAGGATGGGGCAACAAGCCTTGGCAGATCTCAGGGCCACGTGGTGGGCCTAAGATGGCGTCTTGAGTGGACCAGGAGGGTCCGGGGTGCTTCTCGCAAAGATGGAAGCAAGGGCCAGTCTGGAGCAACCAGACCAGCAGTGATGATTCTCGGATGTCGTCACAGAAGGGCACAAGCCAGCGGCTAGTGACCAGACAACGTGCTGAGCAGCGAGCAGAAGGGCCCCACGCAGATCGTGGAGATGCTGGGAGACTGCACTTCGGTGCTGGAGCGGCTCAGGGTCGGGGCTTCTCGGACCCCAGAGCACTCACCAGAGAGTTACCTCGATGGTCGTGCTGGCTTTAAGAGCGTGCAGGTTCTGATGATGGCCGGTCCCTCGAGGTCTCGTCGCACCCACAGATCACAGCTGAGCTGATGACGTGGGTAGAGGTCAGAGGTGCCAGGGAAGCCGGTTCTCGTCGAGCTGGGCCGTCGGATTCCTTGAGGAAGGACTTACAGCAAACCGCAGAGTTCTTAGTTGGTGCCCGCTGATGCAGGGTGACTACTCCTTAGTCACAAGGGAGAAATCTTGAGAAGAGTCTTGAATGTCCTTTCGTAGAAAGTAGTTCTTGAATCAAAGATGATCTAATTTGGAAGGGTCCCCGCTCCGGTCTTTTCTCTAAAGAAACGGGTGGGTACATGACTAGGTCCTGCCCTAAGAGTGGGACCAGGAAGGGGGGTAGTTACACCCCTCTCCCCTGCCGGACTTTCCCCAGGCCAGGGCTGTCGCCCCTGGAACTGGTTCTAACCGGCAGATGCGTAGTGAGCACCGGGGTGCCACTCCGCAGTCACCTTCTCGCCAAAGCCCTACCTACCCAGAATACACAAACCCTGTCTGGGACGGTGCGAACACCGCCCTCGACAGGAAACCCTTTGTCCAAGTGCTCCTCGCTGGAAGGACTCCCAGCAGCAGGAGGTCAGACTCGTGTCTGTGGTGGCAGCATCCATTTTGTGGAGCTGAGGCTTCAGTTAACTTTAACCGGGGTTCACAGTTACGTACATGTCGTGTCCCTCTAGAAGGGTGGGATGCTAACCTCATCGCCAGAATTGGTGAGAGGGCAGCACCCCGATTCGTATGACACCTTACTCGACATGCCTTGATGACGCGACACCGGAGTTACCGATATGGTACGCGTTATCATGGAACAGCTATTGGGTCTTGATTCCGCAAGCTGCAACCGGGCTCGGCTCGGGCCTGAACCTAGCTCACACGAGCCCACGCACTCTGCCTTCAGGATCGTTAAGGCCTGCCATAGGAGTGACTGATAGGAACTCGGGTGTCCATTGTATGGTTAGATATAGAGCTACTATACCTAAAGCGAAGGGTGGTTACACGTCTTCGCCCCAGCTGTCGTGCAGCCAGTTGTGTCAAATTTAGGAGGCCAGCCAGGGGTGGCATAATACCTGCTTCAGCCCCTGGCGGCCCTGGGTACACCTATGCCCTGCGTTACGGGGTCTGATAAGGTGGCCCAGTACCAATTGGAAATGTACCTAGGGTACATGGAATCCATTTTAAAGAGAGAGCAGTAGGCCTGGGGTCCTGATTGGCAGGATCCCAGGTCGACTATGTCCAAAACCAGCTAAAACACAGGGCAAAAAGTTGGGGGCAACCATAGTCAGGAGGTACCTTCCTACACCGCTGATCGCGTCCGCTGCGCGGAGGAAAGGGTTAGCTTTTTATAGCGCTGCTAGAGCGCGAGGGTGAAGAGTCCTACCCCCAAGATGGCGGCCAAAGTGAGATCCCAGCCCTCGGCGTCAACACTCAGCCGAGGGCGGTCTCAGAGTCCCAGGCAAAGGAGGGGGGAAAGCGAAGCGCTTACAAGCACTGGGAAGTCTGATGGCAGGCAGCGCTGTGCTCCTACACGCTTATAACACAAGCGCGAGCACGAGCTGCAAAGGGCACACAATTAAAATATCAGCATAAAAGTCTCACACTCAAAGTTTTAAAGCCAAAAGAAAAGTAAGGAGACCTCCCGGCTTCCGCCTCAGGAGGGGAGAGGTAGGTAGGTAGCAGATGGTAATCACCTGCTAGATGAACCGCTTCTCTTTTATAGCGCTGCTAGAGCGCGAGGGTGAAGAGTCCTACCCCCAAGATGGCGGCCAAAGTGAGATCCCAGCCCTCGGCGTCAACACTCAGCCGAGGGCGGTCTCAGAGTCCCAGGCAAAGGAGGGGGGAAAGCGAAGCGCTTACAAGCGCTGGGAAGTCTGATGGCAGGCAGCGCTGTGCTCCTACACGCTTATAACACAAGCGCGAGCACGAGCTGCAAAGGGCACACAATTAAAATATCAGCATAAAAGTCTCACACTCAAAGTTTTAAAGCCAAAAGAAAAGTAAGGAGACCTCCCGGCTTCCGCCTCAAGAGGGGAGAGGTAGGTAGGTAGCAGATGGTAATCACCTGCTAGATGAACCGCTTCCCTTTTATAGCGCTGCTAGAGCGCGAGGGTGAAGAGTCCTACCCCCAAGATGGCGGTCAAAGTGAGATCCCAGCCCTCGGCGTCAACACTCAGCCGAGGGCGGTCTCAGAGTCCCAGGCAAAGGAGGGGGGAAAGCGAAGCGCTTACAAGCGCTGGGAAGTCTGATGGCAGGCAGCGCTGTGCTCCTACACGCTTATAACACAAGCGCGAGCACGAGCTGCAAAGGGCACACAATTAAAATATCAGCATAAAAGTCTCACACTCAAAGTTTTAAAGCCAAAAGAAAAGTAAGGAGACCTCCCGGCTTCCGCCTCAGGAGGGGAGAGGTAGGTAGGTAGCAGATGGTATTATATAAGATACTGCGTTTGAGAACCTTGCATTGAAAAATAAATATTTCAAACTTGCACGTGTGTTCTTTTTACTCCCCGTTGTGGTTTGAAATGATTATAGAGCAAAAGAGTGTTCATGTGTTCCACGATACCTGAGGTAACCCAAGTTCATGTTCTGGTTTGTCTAAGTCATTGGGAGTTTGTTATGACCAATGAGACACTGTTGCTAGTTCGGTAAGGGGATTTTGGATACTAAGGTGGGTTTTGGGTCACCCTAATTCACCGAGGTTCCTGATCTCTGTGCACAGTTCTGTGGGAGAACGGAAACCCTGCTACAAGAGATTATGGCATTTGTAAATATTGCATGTGGCACTTTTGGAATTCATGATTTTACACTCGTATTTAACGATTCAACAGTATACAGGAAGTGCACCTTGGTTTTTAAACTTTGTTGTTTGCTTTCAAGCACGCCGTTTCACAGACAGTCAGCTCGTAATCCAAAGCTTCATTTTATCTCCGACTCATACTTTCGAGCTATTCGGTCTCGTTTTTTTGGTATGCATGCATGTCTTCAAATCTTTTAATGTACGATATATCATTGTGATATTATTTTGTGGATGTTTTGAATTGGTCCTGTTTAACTTCTTTCACAGACCCCTGACGAAGGGTCCCCGTTTGTCGACCCGAAATGCATTGGATATATATGCAACATATCGACAACAAGCATTGAAAATTGCACCATAAGATTTCCATTATGTTTGCAAAGATGTATTGAACTTCATGGTTTGGAGAAATTATTCGTTGAAATGATAAACAAACTTTGAAATCAATAAATGGAACTTTGTGAAGAAACACACGTTTCAAGTTTATAGTGCGCACATTCTGCTGGTTAGATTCTTCTACCCACAACATTGATTCATACTGCCATGTAGGTAACCAGACTACTAATCCATTCGCAGTTGACCATGAATCAGTAAAAATATGACATGTTCCTGGCAATTCTTGTTTTAAAACTTGGTATACAACATACAATTCCGCAAACTGACTACTTCGCCCTTCACCAGTAGTGCTCAACAATTTCTGAGGCATGGGATTATACGAGGCTGCTTTCCAATGTCTCTTTTCTCCTATGTACCTGGCTGAACCATCCGTAAACCATGCATGTTTTCTATCCTCCACGGACAGATCATCGAACGGCATACCCCACTTAACAGGAGATTCCTGTACTATAGGTATGGAGAACTCTTTCTCTCTTTCTTCCATCGGCGCCTGCGCCACTTTCTCATGCAACATTGCAACTCCTTTAGGGCCCACGCGAGCCCGATTTTGAATATAATACTTCCATTTTATGATGCTCACTTCCTGAGCATGGCCAATTCTATGAGCTTTCGGCGAACTCAAAACCCACTGCATTATTGGAATTTCTGGTCTCAAAATCACATCATGTCCTAATGTTAATTGCTCGGTATCCACCAGAGCCCAATAGCATGCAAGCAACTGTTTCTCAAAAGGTGAATAACGCTCACCAACGTCAGGTAAATTTTTAGTCCAAAAACGTAGGGGTACTCTAGTTTTACCCTGCTTTTGCCATAGGCTGCAATTTGCATACATTTCTTGTACAGATACATTCAGATCCACATCACCATCACGCACTGGCCACAAATCCAAAGCATGCTGAATCGCTTCTTTCGCCAAATTAAACGCATCTTGTTGTGCTTTGTTCCATTCAAATGCATTCTTTTTACGTGTAACTTTGTACAAAGGGGCCAGAATCTGACTCAAATGTGGAATGTGTTGACGCCAAAAGCCAAATAAACCAATGAATCTTTGGGCTTCTTTTCTGTTTTTAGGGACTGCAAATTCTGCAATTTTCTGTTTTACCTGTGGAATCACTTCACGATTTCCTTCATGCCAATGAATACCTAAGAACTACACATGTTGCACTGGACCCTGCAATTTATCAGGATTAATTTCCCAGCCTTTGCTTTGTAAATGTGCAACAATTCGTTCTAACTGTATTCGCACCTGATCTTGTGTCTCACCTTGAATTAGTATATCATCTATGTAATGACACACCTGAATATTTGTGTCTACAGTCACCTCATCTAGATGCTCTGCTACTATTCTGTAACAAATTGTCGGACTATGTACATAGCCTTGGGGAAGACTTCTAAACGTCGTTTGACGGCCATTCCATGTAAAACTGAATTGTTCTTGACATTCGGGAGCAAGTGGAATAGAAAAGAAAGCGTTAACAATGTCAATGGTTGCATACCATGTACCTGAATGTTTCTGAATTCTTTCAATTAAAGTAATAACATCAGGGACTGCAACAGTCAGAGAAGGTGTATGTTTGTTCAATTCTCGATAATCAACAGTCATGCGCCAAGAATTATCACTTTTGCGTATCGGTCAAACAGGATTGTTCCAGGCCGAAGTAATAGGAATTACCACTCCTGCATCCATCATGTCTTGAATGGTAGCACTGATCTCATCGTGCCCACCGGAAATACAGTAGTGTTTCATTGAAACCACCTTCGTGGTTTGGGGAATTTTAATCAGAGGCATTTTTAAGCGTCCGACTCTCACAGATTTTGTTGATATATAATGCTTGTGTCCAAATTTGTAACATCCGTCATCTAAATACAATGTCATACCTTTCAAAATGTCAATTCCAATTATATATTCATCAAGAGGTACCACCAATACATGATACTCTTTTCGGGGGTTCCTACCTATTTTCAATTCAAGTTTAGTTTGTACCGCGGGGGTTTCTTTACCACCTAATCCAGTAATCGTGTAACCTTGTCCTTTAAACTTTTTAGGATTTCCAGAAATTAGAGTGGCCTCCGCTCCAGTATCCACCAATGCTCGGGCGCTCTGTATATTTCGATGTCTCCAATAAATTTCAATGTCTACATAAGGCCTGTAATCTCAATGAGCCCAATTTTGGACTGGAGCTTGACCTACTTCCTAGTCTTGTTTACTATGTTCTGTCGCCCAAGACAAATCAGGATAAAGACTCTCATATCGTTTAGGTAATGTCACCTCTCGTTCATACCCTTTCTCTTCAAGAAAAGGATTTTTGTCATTTGAAAAATATTGTGATCTCCGTTCAAGGGATCGTGATCTTTTATCTCTCAATCTCACCTCTGGGGATCGATCTCTCTCTCTCCCATCTCTGCGTACAGACTGATCTCTTCTCTCCTCTCTGCCTCTCTCTTGCTCTCTTCTGGAATGGGATGAGTCATCTTGTGTCCTGCTCCACTCTCTCTCTCCCCCTCTCTCTCTGCCTCTCTCTCGACGTGGCATAGCATCATCAACACTACCATCGGAATGATTAACATCAAAGTCCTGTTTACGGACCTTTCTAGCTCCTTCCTTCCTGTCCAGGTCACGCTTGCGAAACATAACCCATAACAGATTATTAGGTAAATCATGAATGTCATCAGCATTCTCATCCCAATGCTGAATGAACATGTAGATACTAACACATCTGACAATGGGAATGCACAGCAGGGAGGATCACCTTTGTAACGCCAGTTTGGGCCAATGCATGACACTGGCACCCATCCCAGCAGCCACTCACATGACACAGCACAGCACCACACAACAAACATCACATGGGCCACAGCTGCCACAGGCCCTGTACACATGCATCCGCTCCCAGCCAAAGTCGACCTCCCCAAATACTCACCCCTGCCTTGCTGCCGATGCTCCTTCAAATGTGCATCCTGCTCAGGATGAGTCACTGCCAAGATGTGGCCCATCAGTGGTGTCAATGCTGCGCCGTGCCAAACGCCTAGTGCGTGGTAGCAGCCACAAGGTCATCTCTGTCACGTTCTTTGCCAGCCGGCTGATGTTGTCCCACCTTTTGTGGCAGTGGGTGCGTCGTCGGTTAGATACCCCCAGGGGGCTCGCACCTTTGCTGCAATGGCCCTCCACACTGCCTTACGCTGGTGTACCTTGAGCTGCAGGCATGGGAGAAAAGAAGGGGAAATGATCAGTGATACAGTGTCATGTAGCAACATCTATCAGTGCAGTAGCAAGACACAGGCTCATTACCAAATGTAATCTCTCTCCATCCCAAACTGGGGTACACCTCACAGAGGCACTCTGCATGGGCCAAGCAGATGTGATTGCATGCATTTATTAGGGTGTACAGGATCCCTGATAACCTCACACACATGCAGGATGACTGTACTGAACCCCCTCTATGGCTTGCACACATCTCCAGTCCTATGCATGTCTGGCCACTACATACATCACATATCGATCTTGGTCTGTGCGTAGAATCACTGTGTGCATGACTGGGCAGCATTCAATGAGCATGGCCTGTGAACATATGTGTATGTAATGTGTGTGGCATTGAGGTACATGGACTCACCAACAAAATATCCATCTACACAAGTGTGGTCGTGTGCAATTATTAAGTATGGGCGCAAAATCAGTTCCGCTCGCGGATTTTGCGGATTTTCGGCAAATTTGCAATCCGCGAATTCCTGCGAATTTGCCGAAAATCTGCGAATCCGCGAGCGGAACGGATCCGGGTGGCAAAAGTTCAAGCTTCAAGCTTGTAACTATTTAGAATGGCGCCGGCAAGCTGCCAGCGCCATTCTAAAATAGTTACTAAGTTAGCTTCAACAGGAAGCACTAATAGAAGCAGGTGCTCGAGTTTAACTGAATTTGAGCACCTGCTTTATTTTATCTATTAGTGCTTCCTGATGAAGCTAACTTAGTAACTATTTTAGAATGGCGCTGGCAGCTTGCCGGCGCCATTCTAAAATAAAACAGGAGAGGGGCAGAGGGCAGAAGGGCACAACGACGAGTGGGGCAGAGGGCAGAATGGCACAACAACGAGTGGGGCAGAGGGCAGAATGGCACAAAAACGAGTGGGGCAGAGGGCAGAAGGGCACAAAAACGAGGGGGGCAGAGGGCAGAATGGCACAAAAACGAGTGGGGCAGAGGGCAGAAGGGCTCAGAAACGAGGGCGGCAGAGGGCAGAATGGCACAAAACGAGTGGGGCAGAGGGCAGAAGGGCACAAAAACGAGGGCGGCAGAGGGCAGAATGGCACAAAAACGAGTGGGGCAGAGGGCAGAAGGGCACAACAACGAGCGGTCTCGCACAAAAAAAACCCCACGAACACGCAAAGCACCCCGCGAACACGCAAATCACCCCATGAACATGCAAAAAATCCACAAATTCGCACAAATTCGGACATTTTGCAGATCGCGAATTCACAAATCCACAAAT
Source organism: Lissotriton vulgaris (assembly GCF_964263255.1). Lineage (NCBI taxonomy): Eukaryota > Metazoa > Chordata > Amphibia > Caudata > Salamandridae > Lissotriton > Lissotriton vulgaris. The sequence continues at coordinate 736,273,103 of NC_141698.1, forward strand.
TCGGGAATCGCGAATTCGCAAAATTCGCCCATACTTAGCAATTATACAGGGCTGAGATGGTGCATATTTTTATTTCAGTGTGAATGAACAAGAGTAAGGGCACAGTAAGTGCAGTGATGTGATCTCTTCTTGGTGGGCGAGCACTGGGCATAACCTCTGGGTTCACACTGAGTCGGAAAACAGGGGCACACAGAGACAATCAGCAGAGCAATTACTGTCCTGGCACCTGCATGTCCAACATCCTGTGTCTCTATATGGCTGACAATGTAACACACTCCACTCAGACATACAACTGCAGGCAGGGAAAACCATGACATTGGGACACATACACTCTTCGCCCTGGAGACAGCATGTTTGTCAGTGTATGACACAACCCCACACCCTCAGGCTTATACTGCAGCAGTACAACTACATGTCTGCCCCCCCTGCCCTACACCTCCCTCTACGATGACTTACCACAACATTGGGGGCACCATACAGCCTTTGATACTGTGTGAGCACCTCGTCCACCAGGACCTCCAGCTCCTCGCTTGTGAATAGACTGGCACGGATCTTCTCTGTCCTTGCCATCCCTGTGGACTTGGAATACCTGTGGTGGAGTGGGTGGTGAGGGGTCCCAGGCAGCAGCTTCTGCAGGCAGCAGCAGGAGAGGGTCCCAGGCAGCAGGCTCTGTAGGAAGCAGCATGAGAGGGTTCCAGGCAGCAGGCTCTGTAGGCAACAGCAGGAGAGGGTTCCAGACAGCAGGCTCTGTGGGCAGTAGAAATGTGAGGGTCACTCCCACAGATTTATAGCCCCCTGGGATCATTTCTTAGGTGCCAAGCTGCAACAATTGGTTGTCCAGGTCTGCCTCTTTCAAAAGCATCCAATGACCACCTCCGCGGTGGCGGAGCACGCCTTCTGCGATTTTAAAAACTGCATCATGCCACCGCAATAATCACTCCCATTGGCTGTAGGCAATGCTCCATGGCGGTGATGCACCGCAGGGGCCCGGGGTGAGCTACCGTGATGGTGCGTCTTTCAAAAGCATCCAATGACCGCCTCCGCGGTGGAAGAGCACACCTTCCACGATTTTCAAAACTGCATCATGCCACTGCAATCACCGCTCCCATTGGCTGTAGGCAATGCTCCATGGCGGTGACACACCGCCGGGGCCAGGCGGTAGCTACCGCGAGTAGGGTGGCGGAGCTTGCCCACCGCCATCCTCCCATGTCTCCATGCCAATGAGTACCGCACTTGTGTAAGGGCTGGTGCTGGACACAGACCGCCGGGCCCAGGCAGTAGCTACCGCCAGTAGGGTGGTGGAGCATGCCCACCACCATCTTCCCATGTCTCCATGCCAATGAGTACCGCACTTGTGTAAGGGGTGGTTCTGGACACACACCGCTGGGGCCAGGCAGTAGCTACCACGAGTAGGGTGGCATGCAATGGCAATGTCCATCAGGAACAGTTCAACAGTACACAGTGGCAACATGGTGAAGGGCACATCATCGTGCACACAATGCCATTATTCCATTGAATCCACAGGTGCCCGCACGTGCCATGGTTGGGTATGTGTGACGTACATTGGTCTGAAGTCTCTGCCATGTCAATTATGCATTTGATGGTTGATGATGCATGACAGTGTTGAAGTTGACTCAACAATGTGTGCACTAATCAATGTGTTGCGGGTCAGTGTTGACTGTGGCAAGGCTTGTCTCACTGTATGATGTTGTTACTTGTGCTTTTATATCTGCTCATACACACAATTGACAGTTCGCGGACTACTGGGATTATTGTGTTGTGGATGTGTGCCAAGTTTACATGATGCATTGAGGTGTGACAGGTACAGCAGATGAGTATGAGACTGTCATGTTCATTTTACACACATTGGCTGGATGGTGTGCTGCAAGGCTTGCATATGTGAAATGTGGGGTTTAGTATGTGTGCATTCACATTGACCTATGTGTTGTTTGAGGCACTTGTGTATGGTAAATAGAGAGGTGTGCCCTCTGTGAGGCTCAATCCAACCCATGTAACCTGGTGTGTCACGCATTTCTCAGGGCAGTCTTTGTTTTTCCGTGACATCCTTAACGGGATGTGTTGTGGCCATCTCATGATGGTTGTCATTGACATGTGTCCATTTTCATCTCAACTAGGAGGAGGCCTAATCTCCTACATCACTTGACACTGCTGGAAGACATGGAGGATGTTGCGATCATTTGCAAACTCCGCCTCGACAGACCCACCCTGAAGACCCTTTGTGATCTTTTGGAGCCCCACCTGCAGCCTCGTCGCTACTACCCAACAGCTTTCACACTAACGTACAAAGTGATGGCAGCCCTCCATTTTTTTGCAACTGGTTCCTTCCAGGAGACTGTGGTGAGTGCTGCAGGGATGTCTCAACCCATGTTCAGCCTGGTGTTCTTGCCGCCATGATGTTCTTCAAGCTGTGGGGCACGCCCCCCTGGGAGGGGTTGATGGGTTCCCAGGGGGGCACAAAGGCCTCTGCAAGCACATGTAAATGAAGACACCTGGAAGTGCAACAATGTTTATTTGCTGTATTTCCAGGCTGTCTTCATTTACTCCGAAGCCCTCAGAGTTGCCGTGGGGCCAGAGGTCAGTGGGGGCTTGGCTGGGCAGTGTCTGGAGTCTTATTAAGACTCCAGCACAACCGAGTATTTCACAGGTTTTTAAAGACCATTTAAATACCCTCAGGAACTGGTTACCGAAGCTTCGTTCTTTTTCTTTTTCCGGGCCGGACTCTGCCTATTCCTTACAATTGTATTATAAATTTACTGCTGTAGTGAGAAAATGCATTTCATGAAAAGGAGTTGCCAATAGAAAAAATGCCAGCCTTGTATGTTTAAAGAGCCTGCAAAGACCTTGCTTTGACACTAAATATGGTTTTAAATAAAAAAATTATGTATTTATTTGTAAAGTGACTTTCTGTCTGTTCCTAAAACTCAACTCTCAACTCACCCTTCACTCCCAGGTTAGCGCTGTGGTTTCTTCTTCTTTCCTTTCACTACGTACTATACGTAGGGTGTCCCGTTTCTTCACTTTCTCAGCTCTCAAACTCATCACCCTGGCCATGGTGGTGTCCCGCCTGGATTATGGCAATGCCCTGTATGCAGGCATCCCTGCATACAGCCTACGGCGTTTGCAGCAGATACAAAACCAGGCGGCCCGCCTGGTCTTCAATCTTCCCAAGTTCCACCGTTCCTCCCCCCTCTTGAAATCCCTACACTGGCTCCCGGTACGAGCCCGGATTCAATTCAAGCTCGCATCCATTACCTTCTTGGCCCGCCTGGACCTGGCTCCAGCATTTATCTCTTCAGAGATCACCCCCTACGTACCCACCAGGGAACTCCGCTCGTCTTCTCAATCCCTCCTTACCATCCCACGCTACCGGACAAAGAAGTGGGGTGGCTCGAAATTTTCTACCCTCGCCCCGATCCTCTGGAACTCCCTTCCCCTGGATCTGCGGTCCATCACCCTGTATCCGCAATTTCGGAAACAACTCAAGGCCCACCTGTTCACAAAGTCTTTTAATTAAATCCCCACAGTCTTCCCCGCCTTTTTAGCCCTGGATCTTGTTAGTTGTAGCGCCAAGAAACCGCCGGTGTATGAGCGCTTTACAAGTATTTTAAAACTCAAAAACTCAAAAAACTCCTTTTATTTTCAGTCATGAATCATTCAGGCAGCCCTAGAACACATTTAAGAGTGCTTTATATTTGCTTTTAAAAGTACGCACAGATAAGTGCTGAAAATAGGGAATGTTTATTTTTGTAATGTCTGCAACATCAAAATAATGAGCTGGCAACCCTAATCAGAAGACTGAAATTTTGTTGCGGGATCAGCACATTCACCGACGATTCCCTGATGAATTCCATAATAGCAATAGTTCAACTTATATCTGAAACCCTACACCACATCAATACCATGCTGATAAACCTCAAGTGTCTGGGAATTCACCCTGCATTCAGACAACTCACAGCTCATTCTCACCCTTCACTTTCACACTCACCTTGCACTCTTAGCACATATTTAGGGTTTCCCCCGCATTTGCCACATAATCCATCATCTGCAGCATTATTTGCAGATTAAAAAATGCAGCAACACATGTTACCTTGCTGTGGAAGGCCCTTTCTAAAGGTAGACTGTTCACCTTTCTGTTGCTTATTGCTATATGTGGGTGTTAATGTGGTACTTATGACGGGCAATAAAGGCCAGGACAATGTTAACAAGTGTAAAAATAGCAAAATAGTGCAGTAATGCTATCACAAAATATGCAACATAATTCGCCTTTGCTTGCTGCAGAATTGTCAACCATGCTGCATAATTTGGCCTTCTCCTGCCGCATAATTCCAATGGCCCTGTTTATAGTGCTATGAGCTCCCAGACTGTAGCAGAAAGCACTGTGAATATGTAAGTCATTATTTTAAAACAGTGTTTACATACTCTAAGCTAGGCTGCTGCAAAATGATGCAGTGATTGAGATAAAACAAGTTCTTACAAAAAATACTTTTTAGTAATAAGTAATCCAACTGTCTCTAATGCAGACATTTTTGTAAGTGTCTCCACTATTCCAGATCCCAGCTGATAACTCCTTTACATTACATCTTAAAAAGAATAGATCCTTGCCACCATAAAGCTTTAAGTAGATCCACTGGAATTATTCAGCAGAAGAGGACAACATGTTTGACTAAATTATGCGGCAAGAAAAGGTAAATTATGTGGTACAATGCGCCACATGGTGTGGTTAGCATTACTTCATTATTTTGTCATTTTAACTCACAGTAACGCTGTCAGGGGAAATATTTCACCTCATTAGTACCAGTTTAACAGCCAAATACAGCAGAAAGCAACTACAAGATTACCAGTCAATCTTTGCAAAGGGCCTTCCACCACTCCGGAACATGTAGCAAATGCACTAAACTGATAATTATGTGGAAAAAGCTACTGCTGCAGAAACTCATAATTCCAGTGGCCCTGGCTTTAAGTGACTCAATCAATTAATGGCTGGTAGGAAGGCCAGTTTATTTTTTAACTTTCTGCACAATTGCCACACACTTCATATCAAGCAGAGGCATCTCAAAGTCAGTATTAACCATTCGGGGGAAGTTTTTGTGTGAAAGCCGAGTTCATGGGGTGACAGGAAGAAGGCCAGCAGGGTTGCATTCAGATGCAGAGCCCTAATCTTCTCGATCCTTGGGGCCTCACAGAAATGGTCTAGGAAAGGAGCGAGGCCCAAAGATATTGTCAAAGAGAAGGCCCAGAATAAGGAGCAGTGTATGCAGACTCATTTTTATGTTTACAAATGGCCAGAGACTACTTCTTCAGAGAGATACCCCAAAAAAGGTGACAATATAAGTGTTTTTGTTTTTTTAAATTATTAGTGAAGCTGGTAATGCTGCCAAGTGTGTAAGTGGCCACTGCTGTTTATCATAAAGGAGCAGATGCAGCAGGACTGGGGGCCAGGAATTCGGGGGGCTCACTGCATCACAAGTAAGACTGTCTACCTTTAAAAAAAGGGGCATCAGAGCCTATTGTTCTTTCAAGCATTAGGACAGAGGTGATGATCCATCATGGTGGGGACGAGGTAAAAGAGGCAGAGGAGATAGCCTGCTACTCAGGACTGCAGTTATCATAAGTGCAGCAGGTATTGTTGCATTGGGGTCAAAGAGTATGAGGGGCTCACAACACCCCAATTATGGGGAATAGTTTGTTTGGGATATCTGTTTTTGTTTGATGCATTTGCTGTTTTATAAGTCTCATATTTGGTGCAGTTCATAAGCTATAGAAAAAGTATTCCTGAAATCATGTCATAAGCCTCGCTCCCTGCACGCAGCCATGTCCCTCCCGCTCCCCCAATCCTTCCCAAAGAGTTTTGGAGGGGGCCCGATCTCAAAGCATTTTGCTTAAGGGGGGCTCAGAATAAAAAAGTTTGAAGACCTCTGATCTATAAGGACAGATACATACATTTCCCCAGGGAAGCAAAATTGGCTGTTGGGAAGGGAGACTTCTATCCACTTAGGAACATCCCCCATGACTCGTACATCCTGAGCAACAGCATTATGCCCCGGATGATGTCAAATCTGCTTCCCGAGCGTGCCTGGATTGTGGGTGAGTATGCCTAGTAATATGGCGTGCTGTTTGTGTGACCTGCTGCCCTCTGCCTGTGCAACATTGCAATGTGTGTTTGTCATTCCTAGGTGACTCTGCAAATCCCAGCCGTCCATGGCTGCTGAGCCCACTACGTAATCCCAGGACCCCGGCTGATATCAGGTACAATGAGGCACATGGCAGGACCCGTCTTGTCATTGAGCGGACTTTTGGCCTGCTCAAGTCAAGATTCCGCTGCCTTGACAGGACTGAAGGTGCACTGTCATACTTGCCTGTGAAGGTCTGTAAGATTGTTGTGGCATGCTGTATGCTCCACAGCATGGCCATTCACAAAGGGATTCCCCTGCTATTGGATGATGATGAGGACCCAAGGCCCCCACCTGCCCAAGGACCTGAGTCCAGTGATGAGGACAGTGGAGAGGAGGAAGGAGTTCACATGCATCAACAGTTCATCACCCGCTACTTCACTTGAAGGTGGGTGACGAGGTACAACTTGTACTATGTATGGTGTGATTGCTGTGGTCATGAAGGGCTATGTGCGGATGGTACCGACAGGCACATGTAAAGTCACCTGTGTGTGGAAATGTGGCAGTGACATTTCATCTGTGAACATATACGGGACTAAGTTTGTTGACACTTGTTGCACATTGTGTAGTCTGCCTGTTGACTTATGTAGATGGTTGGTGTAGTGTACTGTCTGTGATGCCACACTCACACCAGTGACTGTTGTTCTGTTGTGTTTCCCTAGGTGCTTTGAAATTATCCTGGCCTACATACTGTACATCTTTTGGATACATTACGGACATTTTAAACACTGTAAATATTGCACTAAAGACAAAGCTAAACCAATTGAGGTGTGTAAGGTATTTTATTTACAAAGTTGACATGTGAGGGGTGCGGGCAGATTTACATGAAGGTGGTGATGGAGTAGTGAGTTGACAGTCATGGTAAATGAGATGTAAGAGTAGACACCACATTGATGTGGTGACCCAGTCCAACAGACAGGTGCCATTCACAAGGCAGTGTGGGAAGGACAGTCCAAACAGTCAATGCAGTGGGGAAGAGGGTTGCCATCTAGGCTGGCTCCGTGACTGGCGTTTGGTTGGTGCTTTGCCTGCAGAGACGCCCAAGCTTTTCTTTAGACGCCCCCTTGGTCGCTTGGCCGGGGGGGACTCTGCTGCATGGCCAGTGGCGTCTGAGAACTCACCCCTCTCTGTGGCCCAAGGGGAGGATGGTGCACTGTCATCCTGTAGTACAACAGAGGGAGTGGGGGGCGGAGGTGTTGTTTGGGACGCAGGCCTGTCACTCAGGAACGCCACTTGCTGGCCCATGAGGTCCACCATTTGTCCCATGCGGGTGTCGATGGACCTCATCAGCAGGATGAGCTTGCGTAATAGTTCTTCAGATCTGCCACTTTGTCCATTGACCTGTTTGTAGGCCCGATGACTCTGGTGAAGTGGTCCAGGGATGGTGCCCCAACCTTCTGAGGTCTGGGGGTGACCCTGGCCCTCCAGCCTGCCCTGCTGCGACGGACCTGTTGCCTCGCCACTGTGGGTCCACGCACACTCTCCCTGCCGTCCACAGTTGTTGGTGTGGGCTGGTCATCCCCTGGGACAGGGAGGGTGCTACAGGTGGCACTGGTGGTGGTGGCGGCGGTGGAGGCACAGGCTGTAAGTGCAGGGGTCTGCTGTGCAGTTGCTGTTGCAGCAGACATGGTGGTGGGGAGGATGGGGGCCTGGGACCGGTTGCTCCCTGGCACACCAGATGGGCTGCCCTGGAGCTCATCGTCCAGAGAATCCTGGGAGTCTATATCCGAGAGTCAATGTACTGGGGTGGGGACTGGCTCTGCTGGTCGTTGTTGTCGTCCTCAGCAATGAGTTCTTGGTCACCTGTGGATTAGATGGGGAATGGTCAGTGTTGTGCACTGTGCAAGAATTCTGTTAGCTGTGTGTCATCCACTGTCTGTACACTACACAATTGACTGATCTTCACAATTCTTTGTAAGAGCAATACTGCGCCTCATTACATGATGCAGAGGTACATAAATTACTCGTACATGTCAGGTATCGATGCATTGCATGCAATTGGTGCTGTGTGTAGTGATGCAGGCCTCCCACCCACAAACAGCCAGCCCAGGGAAGATGGCTACCTACCTGTATGTTTGTTTGGTGTACTGCAATGGCTTCAAAGTGCTTGTGAGAGGGAGGGAGTGCTCCATGCTGCTGGGGTGTGGGACAGGGGGCATGGTGGGAGTAGTAGTGCAGGCCTCCCTCCCACATACAGGCCTCCCAAGCAAGATGGCTACCTACCTGCAAGTTCGTTTGGTGAAGAATGCAATGGCTTCCAGGTGCTCCTGGGTGGTATGGGGAGGCATCAATCTTGCTGGAGTATGGAACAGGGGGCATGCTGGTAGTAGTAGTGCAGGACTTCCTCCTACATACAGGCCTCCCAGTAAAGATGGCTACCTACCTGTAAGTTTGTTTGGTGAACAATGCAATGGCTACGTAGTGCTTGTGGGAGGGAGGGAGTGCTCCATGCTGCTGGGGTGTGGGACAGGGGGCATGGTGGCAATAGAAGTACAGGCCTCCCTCCCACATTCAGACCTCCTAGTGAAGGTGGCTACCTACCTGTAAGTTTGTCTGGTGAACAATGCAATGGCTTCACAGTGCTTGTGGGAGGGAGGGAGTGCTCCATTCTGCTGGGGTGTGGGACAGGGGGTATGGTGGGAGTAGTAGTGCAGGCTCCCTCCCACAAACACCCTCACTGTGAACATTGCTACCTTCCTGTAAGTTTGTTTGGTGAAGAATGCAATGGCTTCCAGGTGCTCCTGGGTGGTGTGGGGGAGGGCTTTATCTTGATGGGGTGTGGGACAGGGGGCCTTGTGGGAGTAGTAGTACAGGCCTCCCTCCCACAAACACCCTCACTGTGAAAATGGCTACCTACCTGTACGTTTGTTTGGTGAAGAATGCAATGGCTTCCAGGTGCTCCTGGGTGGTGTGGGAGGAGTGCGCCATGCTGCTGGGGTGTGGGACAGGGGGCATGGTGGAAGTAGTAGTGCAGGCTGTCTGTGCTCATGCTCCTATGGTTATATTACTAGCTACGTTTAGGGTACATGGGAGTGGGTGTCTGTTGGATCTGTGAGACAGGTTTTTGTGGGTGTGTGGTGCAGATGGATGTGATTTGTCTGGTGTGGGGTGTGTTTTTGGATGTGCAATACAGTACATATCAGTGTGTTGGTTGATATTTGTTTGTACTTACCAGCCTCCACTCCCCCAGATACTCCTGTGAGACTCTCAGGATGCAGTAGGACAAGCACCTTCTCCTCCCTCTTGTGAAATTTTTTCTGTGGGATGGGAGGGCCACTGCCAGTCCGGTTAGCCATCTCCCAGTTCTTGCTCCTCCTCTCTTTGACAACCCTCTTGAGATCATGCCACCGCTTCATGATCTCCTTCTTGGATCGCGGGGTGGACCCTACTGCATTGACCCTTTGCACTATCCTTTCCCACATTTGAATCCTTGTGGCTAATGGTGTCTGTTGGACCAGGCTATCAAACAGTTGTGGTTCCACTCTGAGTATCTCAATTACCATGACTGTCAATGCACTCTCTGCGAATTTGGGCATTTTCTGTGATGCCATGGTGTGTGGTGTTTGAAGTGTTTGTGGGTGCAGGCGTGTGGGTGGGCGGTGTGGTATTTTTGGGTGAGGTGCGTTGTGTGCTGGGGGTTGTTGGTGTTGGTGGTGGGTGTGCTGTGTTCTCTTGCCTCTCCTGTCAGATCTGGTGGATGCCCTTCTCTTCTGGAGTGTTGCAAAGGATTGTGGTCAGTTAAGGGGCTGGTTTTATACACAGCTGTGTGGGTGTGTCCACATGGGATTTTGCTGTCAGGTGCGTTGTGGGGGATGTCCTGGGAATTGTATGTTTCTGTTTGGCATATTTCCATTTCATTTGGTTGTGTTTTGTGTATTTGAGGGGCATGGGTACTTTGGTTTGTGCAATGTTTGGCATTGCGGCAGTGTTTTTGCATCGTCCGCCATGTTTTTTTTGTATCGACCGCTGCGGTGGCTATGCTGCAGCTCTTCCGCTGTCTCTCACATTCACTCCTGTATGCGACCACGGCTGGCGAAACAGTGGATCGTACAGCGGGACCATCGGGGATATACTAATTTCCCGTGCGGAGTCTCTGCTATGCTTGCGTCGGGTTGTAGCTTTTCTGCTGCGTTTTCAACTGCTGCGGTCTGTTTTTGGACGTCACCGCCCGCGTCGGGCAGTTTTGATTGGCCCGCTACCGCCACTGTCATTTTTTTGGGCGGTGTTTCCTAATTTGACCGCCTGTTTCTCCACGGTTCTGGCGGGTGGTTGTTTCCCACCTCCATCGCGGTTGGGGTGGTTTTCCGGCCGTCATCCTAATTGGGGCCCTTAGTATTAGTACACATCTCAGGAGACAACCCTCACAAATAAAATCATACCCCTCAGTGTTCTAATCATGTAATGTACTGTATACATGCAATAACTATTATATTTGCTTATACGGATTTTGTCATTCTGGAGTATGAATATCATTGTTCAAGAAAATTACAAATCACCAAAACACTCAGCATTGCCTGTTTATGTACAATATTCATCATGCATGTATACGTTTGTATGTGAAGAAGATTAATTCTCATATATATCTTTGCTGATGTTGTGGCAGCCAATCAGATTTTATCTTGAGATCTTTTGGCTCAGTGGGTCCTCTACAACATGAAATATCTATATATTTTAACTTTCATTTCTCTGAAACTACTGAATGAGTTTACACCAAATCACAAAAAGCACACTATCTGGACCAAGATCTTGCTTTCTGCCAAATTTGTTGTAATTCCATTCAGATGTTTTGTTGTATCTTTCTCTAATTTTCCTATGGAAAAATTAATGGGGAAACCCTGTTTGAGCCACCCCCATTTTTTCAGCCCCTGCTTGACGGATCACCCCAAATCTTTCCAGGGAGGCTCTCAGGTGGGTGGAAAATTGGGTTCCAATTGGAACTCCAAGATGTGAGATAATTGCTGATACCCACATGATTATGGCCAGGTTACACTGGCAGAATTTGTTCAGGGAAAAAAACATTATTCTAGATTTTGCATCTTTAAACATGGGACTACACTCAGCATTACCAGGCTATCCCCATTCCAAAAACTGTACCCAGCAAGACCTGGTAATGCCACTCCTTGCATTATTGGAATATATAAAGTCCGGTATTACAGCTACCAATAAATCACTTGTAATGAGGTCCAATAATTCTATTTTTACCCATGGGTGCTTTGGGTGCCCTGGGCGATGACTGTCACTAAGCTTGGTGACAGCAGTATTAATACTTTTGCACAGTAATACAAATTTCTTTAGGGAAATTCCAATGGGCGATGTGTTGTTGTATAGTGAGTGTAAGATATAGCTCCTTGCATGAGAATTTCTGTCGATTTTGGATTTTTTGTTAGTCCAAGATGTCCTGCTTCAAAAGAAGGGGCCCATTAGGATGGTGGGTGGATCGCCCCCGTTGAATGGCGGTAGTCACCGCCGGCCCGGCGGGGGAGATCCTCCCACCATTCTTGCAGCAAAGACTCCCCACCATATTACAATGGCTGGGTGTCCCGCCGCAGACGGAAAGACCGTCCACCGCTTTTCTCCCGGTCGACAAGTCGACCTGGCGGAAAAGGGTTCAATACGGTGGCGATGTCTGTTAGACACCGCCAGAGATATTACAATGCGTGCAAAAACATGCCTTTGGCATGCAGAGTCTGCTTGCGAGGGCCTGTTGCGGGCCCCCAGGGACTCTGGGGGTGGGGAGTGCACATGGGGGGTACCTATGGTAAACCCCTGCATTTTAATGAACAAAGTGCCAGGCACCGCGCGGTGCCTGTGACGTTGTGCATTGAAAGGCCTTTGTGTCGTTGCAGCGGGCAGTGCTTTCAGCACGGCCCGCCGCAAAGTTGCAAATGCGCCATGCGCCCGCCAGTGTGGCGGGAGCATCCTAATTTGGAGTGCGGGACCGCTGCACCCTCAGCGGGCAGTCCCGTTTCCCGGGGGTATGGCGGGCGAACAAAGTCCGCCCGTCATATTAATGACCCTCTAAGCCTCTATCCTATCACCTTTTAACTGCTTTCTCTCAAAACGTCCAACCACCATTGTCCAGTCATCCACCCCTGCCATTATTGTCACCTGGCATCTCTTTAAGCACTAACCCCAGCCATTAGAAATTTCCACCATCCTACCACCTTGATGAGCTTCCTAAGTCATTTGTTGTCGTTAGTTGAGTTTCCATCCTGAGTCCAATCCACTTCAGAAGTGGGAGCAATAAAGATCCTGGCCCAGCATTCAATATCCCCACAAGCTTCGTGAGAACACACTTTCTAAACTTAAGCTTTGAGGTGGAGAGGTGTGGTGCAATGGCCAGGGAAGCTGACTTCGGAGTACAGAGTTTACGGTTCGATCCCTGGCTCCAGCGGTAGCTCAGCTCAGCATCATGTGACTCTGGGCAATAGCTCACTTAATTTCCACAACTGCCCTCAGCGCCTTGAGACCCGTAAGGGTGATTAGTTTGCGCTTTACAAATATGGATTATTTAATCTGACCCTAGAGACTCAAATTGATTGACCTATTTTTCGGATCACAAATGACCTATAGATGACATGTGCACTCATGATTATATCATTGAAAACTTGAATGGGCATGATCCCTATTTAATGAATGATTGGCAACTTAAGCACATAAGGCCATCTTTAAAAGTGTCTGTTTCTTCTGGATTTCTATTATTGACACCCTTGCTACGTTCCTCCCACCTTTCGTGTAAAAACTGCATGATTTTTTTCAAATTCTTAAAATTATTCTCTTCAGTGTGCAACTCGATAAATCAAATCCCCTCTTACCATGTTGTATTTCTGGGAATGACAACTCTACTTTGTTGGCTGCTACTTCATGATATGTTTGCCCAGAAGATAAGGTTCTTCCCTACATTGTTTAAACTGTATACCAGCCTTACCACAACAATATAAAATCATCTATTTATGGTTTAAATTTCTTTATTTTTTTAAATTTGCAACACACAGATATGGCAACGTATGATTAGCTATCAACCACCAGAGACATGGACTATACAGTTGTACCAAGTAAGTCAGAGGTGGAAACTCAACAGTAGGTGCCTCACCAGTTGGTGTTACATGCAAAATATAACACTAACCAAAAAAGAGAAAAACCCCCTTTATCGCCCCCCTCACCCCACCCATCCAACTCCCACCTCCCCCTCCCTGTGTTCCATGTCCACTACCTAAGCGTCCTGGGTCCATACATGACTCCCCCCCTCAGGCCGTCTTATGGGATTCGGTGAGACGTAGCAGCCAAAGATATCTGGGGCATGTGACCTCCCTAAATTCTGTGGCTAGGAGTGACAGGAAGGGCTGCCACAGTTCGTCATATTTGGATCCCTCCCCCGTCAAGGTAAGTGTTAGCTTCTCTATACCAAGTACATGCCATAGACGATGAAGCCAGCCTATAAATGTTGGGGTATTGAGAGTGCGCCAATGTGTGAGTATGTTTTGTATCGCCGACCCCAGTGCAGTTGCTATCTGCCTGCCTCTGCGAGACCGCAGTGGATACAGCAGGGGATTAGGGAGGCCTAGCAGGATATACGCTGGGAAGTGTGGGATCTCAATCTCGAAATGCTTATCCACCTCGTCCAGCACCTGATTCCAGTAGGACCGAACATGCTCACACTCCCATAACAGGTGTTCCAAAGTGCCTACTTGGCCACAGCCTCGCCAACATGTCGTCTCCCGAGTATGATCCATTGCATGTAAACGCTCCGGGGTGTAGTACCAGTAGGTTACTACCTTCGTGAGGGTCTCGGTAAGCCCCATGTGGTATGCAGAATGTCTGGCCCTATAGTATATTTTGTCCCACTCCTTATGGCTGAGCGCCCTGCCTAATTCCTTCTCCCATTGCGCTTTGCTGGGATTGTATGTATGAGTAGAACTTACTTGTAACATCTTGTACAGATCAGATATGAGTTTTTTATCTGATGTGCGGGTAATGAGCCATCTTTCGTAAGGGGAAAGGAGCCTTTCCGCTTCGGAGCGGACCTGGGGTTGGAGCACCCAATGTCTAACCTATAAGTATCTAAGCCTCTCTGTCTCTGGGAGCCTATATATCTGCCTAAATTGGGGGAACGGGACGACCCCCTCTGCGTCATATATATGGTACAAAAAGCGACACCCAGCAGGCCTCCACCTTGCAAAGGCGACCGTGTCCATACCAGGAGTGAAGTCAGGGTTGTTCATCAGTGGGGTAAGCGGAGACAGAAAAGTTGTGAATTCGTGTTTCAGATTAGTAACATCCCATACCTCAAGGGGAACACTTGTAATGTGCGAGGCATACAAATTAGTGGGTCTGTGGGGCTCGCACAAGAAGGGAATTTCCTGTAAAGGTCGCGCTGCCACAGCCTGGTCCTGAAACAGCCAATGCTTCTCTGACTCCCAACCACTCCACTCAACTAGGTGGTTCAGTTGAGCGGCTTGGAAGTAGAGCCGCAGATCAGGCACCCCAAGTCCTCGCCCCTCAGGAGCAAGCGTCGCTAAAACACGTCTCAATCTTGGTTTCCGACCGTTCCAGATGTAGTGTGCAAGATCCGACTGTGCCTGCCGTATCAAGCCTTTGGGCGGCCGTTGAGGGATAATGCAGGAAAGATAAAGGATCTGGGGTGAAATGGTAATTTTGACCGCTGCAATTTTGCCAAGCCATGAGAGGGGGTAATACTTTGATTGGCCAAGTTCCCGGCGAATCTTCCTGCTCAGGAGCGCATCGTTGGTGGCAACCACTGCCGGGAGAGAAGAGACTAGTTGAATCCCCAGGTATGGAATTGTGTCTGTCGCCCATTGAATAGGAAGCAGGTCCTGCAAGTATTCCTGGGTGGGGCTAGACAGGGAGAGATCCTAAGCCATCGGTTTGTCTGTATTCACCTTGAATCCTGCCGTCCGAGCGAATGTATCTAGGTCCGACAGACAGCTAGTGATATCAGCACATCGTCAGCATATAAACTGATCATGTGAACAGATCCCCCGAATTTTATCCTGGTAACTCTTGGGTTCTGCCGCAGTCTCAGAGCAAGTGGCTCCATATAGAGGGAAAAGAGGAGGGGTGACAAGGGGCACCCCTGCCTCATGCCCCTCTCAATGGGGAATCATTAAGATGTATGCCCGTTCACGCGGACAACGGCTGTAGGGAACTTATAGCAATTGAGGATGTATGTGCGAAACCCTTCCCCCATCCCCACTATTTCCAAGACTTGCCCCAGGTAGGGCCAGTGAACGTGATCAAACGCCTTCTAAGCGTCGATAGCGAGCATCATGTACTCCCCCGGGATACGCGTGGCTTTCTCGATGAGATGGAGAACCCGTTTGGTATTGTCTGACATCTGGCACTCGGGAATGAATCCTGCTTGGTCCGGGTCAATAAGACCTGGCATATGAGGGGCAATGCGCGTGGCTAGGATTCCGGTATACAGTTTAAGATCTACGTTGAGGAGGGAGATTGGGCAATATGCTCCACACATAGACTTATCATTCCCGGGCTTGGGGATAACCACTATGGAGGCTTCCAGAAGATCACTCGGGATCGCCCCAGGGTCAGGGAAAGAATTAAACAGCTTGGTGAAAAGAGGGGCGAGCAGACGACAGAACGTCTTATAAAAGATAGCCGAGAAGCCATCCGGCCCAGGGGCTTTACCTGTCTTAAGATGAGAAATGGCTGCGATGACCTCCTCGGTTTGGATATTCCTATCAAGGTGGTCCGCTTGGGCCTGTGTTAGAGCCGGAAAGGTGACTGAGTCCAAAAAATCAGTACCATCTGCGCTGTCTAGTGGGGCCCGGTGTAAAAAGTAGCGTAAAAATCACAAAATGCTTCGGCTATCGCCTTGTCCTCCGATACGCATGTACCATCCGCTCTGGGGATTTCTCTGACTCCCTGCTTTTGTTGGGCCTCCCGCAGTCTATGGGCGAGGAGGCGTCCACATCTGTCTCTCCCAGTGTAGTAAGAGTGTTTTAACCGTAGAGCTGCAAATTCTTCCCTATCTTGATCAAGCGCCGCTAGCTGTTGGCGCGCGGCCTTAAGCTGTCACCATACTCGAGGGGCTCCCGTCCTCTGATGTATCTGCTCAAATTCTCTAGTTTGTTGTGTAAGGTCCTCCCTCTTGCGCTTACGCTCAGCATTATCTGCGGTAGAGATAGCACTGCTTTCAGCGCTGCTCACTGTGTTACAAGGCTTGTGTCAGAGTTGGCATTATGTGAGAGGCAATCAGTAATGGAGTGCTGTATGTGCTTAACTACGTCCTTCCTGTGTAGGAGTGTATCTCTGAGACGCCATACCCTGGAGGGCAGTGATAGTGGTGGGAGAGTGAGAGTGGCGATTACCTGTGCGTGGTCCGATAAGGAGGCGACTCCTATATCGACCGCGGTCGTAATTGCGCGCACTAAAAAATGGTCTAGTCGTGCATAAGTCTTGTGTGCATTGGAGTAGTATGAGTATTCCCGCTCGTGAGGGTGAAGGCTGCGCCACAGATCACACAACCCCAGGTCCTGAATCCGGGTAAGCCCCTCAGCAGAAAGAGTGCCCTTCTGGTGAGTGCGTTGACAAGATCTATCTTTATTGTTATCAAAAACTAGGTTCAGGTCTATCCCCAGGATGACATGACGGTCTGTCGTGGCTGTGGCTTCCGGAGGGCCGTATGCAAGAACCGTTCCTGGCCCTCGTTAGGGGCCTACGTAGCGCCAATGGTGAAAGTCAGGCCACCTATCACGAATCGGTAAATCAGGAGTCTTTCCTTAATCTCAGCTTCCTTCTGTAGAACCTCCCCCCGAAACTGCTGAGCCACTAGGATCGCCACCCCCGCTGTTTTGTTAGGAGCAGAAGATAAAGAATTGGGTGGGAAATTTCGGGATCGTAAACGATGGCAGTCCCTTGCTAAGAGGTGAATTTCTTGCAGGAGGCAGAGATCTGCCTGGGTGTTCTCCAGGCATGACAGGACCGCTCTGCACTATACTGGGTTATTTTGACCCCGCACATTGAGGGTTAAAATCTAAAGCGTGGTGGTAGGCATATTTGGCACCAAAAAGGACTAAAAGCACAGACATTGTGCCGCACATGGTAGAGCTGGAATGCGAGGTGGCCAGACGACAGAGGGCCCTGTGGATATGTGGGACTAACCTAGCTCTAGAAGGAAGGTGGACATGGAACACTGGATCCTCCCCACCACAACCCCCCACAAAAACCAACAACAAAAATAAGAGCAGTTGAAAAGAGGGAACTGTCCCCCATTGTCCATCATCCATCGACGATTGGTAAGAACGTAACTGGGGTTAGACTACCAACAGTAAACCACCCCTCCTCCCGCCCACGACCTGGCCATTAACAAATCAGTCAGCCTGCTAGAAATAGTATCCACTGTCAGCTCGGTGAGAGGTTGGCCAGTTCTGCGGAGACAGTTGCCAGAACCGACTTCTGGCCTTGAGCGATCTCCGCCGCAGGAGGTTTCTTAGGCAATCGTCTACGGCCCTGCAGACGCCATTGAGGTCTGGAGTCAGCTGTATCCTCTTTAGTGATCTCCTCCTCATTCTCCTCCTTTGGGCTTTCCACCCCCAACAGTCTGCAGGCTTCTTTCAGGGAACGCAATTCGTACAGGTTATTGTCCTTGCAAAACACCAGGCAAAATGGATGGCCCCAGCTGTAGGGTATGTTGTGCTGCTGGAGATGCAGAGTGACTGGCCTGAAGATTCTACGTTTTTGCAGAGTGAGAGCTGATAAGTCCTGAAACAGAACCGGCATCTGGTCTCTGAACTTCACGGGGTGCATCTGCCGCGCTTTTTGGAGGATAGCTTCTTTGGTGCAGTAGTCTTGGACGCAGACCAGAATGTCCGACGGTGGGGCAGATGGTGCACGCGGTGGTCCCACTCTGTGCACGCGATCTATGCTGAGTTCCTTTTCCAGGGGCCTGCCCAGGATGTAGTTGAAAAGCTCCCTCGCATAGGTGAAAAGGTCCATCAAGTCATCACCCACCTTCACTCCCCGTATGCGGATGTTGTGGTGCCGGGAGCGATTCTCCAGGTCTTCAGGGTGGGTTTGGAGGTGAACCTGTTGATCATGGATCCTGAAGATCTCCTGCTGGAGTGTCGCCATTTCCGTGTCTCTCCCATCACTCTTGCCTTCCAATTCCGCGACCCTCTCCCCAATGCCATCCATATCTCAGCTGACCTCCCTGATCTCCGTGGTGAACTCTCGCTTGAGTGTGTGAATGTCTTCTCATAGTGCTACAAACATGGACTAGAGAAACGCCTTGGTGATAGGCTCTGCACCTTCCTCACGTGCTGATGTTGGGTCCATGGTGCCTGTGGCCCTGCTGGAGGCAGCCTGTCCAACTTGCACCTTCTCAAACAAGTCTTTAAGGGTCTTGTCTTTGCACCCCCTGGAGGAGGACATAGCTCGCCTCCCCGGGGTTTAGGAGAGCCGCTAGAGGCCACTGGCAGCCGGTCTGTGCTTTCTGGGTGGGTCCCCACTCGTCGGTGTGTGCTGGCACTGGAGTTCAGCGTCCTGGGGGAGGCCCGATGTCTGGGTTAATATTGGGTGGCGCCCAGGCTAGCCGCTCTGTCTCTTCTCTCAAGGCCCCATAGGTAACAAGGCCCGGGCTTCGCCGCCGCCTGAACAGGTTGTCACAGTCCCGTGTTGAAGGCCCCAACACAATCACACAGAACCTCCCGCTGAGTGGTGCACCAAGATGGAGGCTCAAACGCCTGGTGAGCCAACTCGGTGCAGTTGCAGCTTTATATGTATCGGCCTCTCAATTCCCTGTCAACCAAAGAGCCGACTCCGTCCTAAATTATGGCGGCGGCTGGGCCACCCCTTCACGGGCGGCAAACGTTAGGCCTGGCTCCGTGGTAAGCTCCCGTCGCCTTCCTCACATCTCCCTCCGGCAGTAGGCCGCTGCGTGTCTGGGCAAGCGTGAATGCTGGGTAGCGCCAGGCAAATCATCCTACCTCCCTCCGCTGGTGGTCGATTGTCTGTAGGGCCCAGTCCCGATCCAGCTCCTACTGACCACCACAGCCGGTTGCTTCACTTCACTCCTTTCGTGCTGCCAGCCAGGCCTCCCTCACTCTGCCTCACCCTCGAGAAACATGTCCATGTGCAGGTTCAAGGAGGTGCCATAACGTTGCAGCCATTCCGCCGCCCACTCAGTCCCGCCAGTCGTGCCCCAAGCTGCAGTCTCCCCCTCCAAAGACCAGGATCCCGGGACGCCTCCTCTACGTGACCGGGCCACAGTCCGCCAGGCTTCTGTGCGTTCCGCCACTCATTCCCCCAGGCGCCGGCCAGACCTCACCAGCTTACCGGGCTGCTCCGCACCGTAGGCCACCTCACGCTCTGGGTTACTCCGCAATGTACACCACGCTGATCTGGTGGTAGGCCCTCAGACCGGAGCTCTCAGTCGCCTGTGCCTCCTCCGGACAGGTTAGCAGCCTCGGGGGTCCGTACTCGTGGCCCGGAGGGCCTAGCGCAAAATGGCGGTCTGGGTTTGCCTCTTCAGCTCTACAGCAGGTTTGCACCGCTGGAGGGTCGCCATAGTGTCAAAATCTTGCCTGCCACGGTGGGAGCTGCAGCCCCGCCGACATCGCCAGTGCTCCTCCGTTCTGCACTGTCCTCTCGTCGCCCCGCAGGTCTCTCCAGGCTTGGCTGTCTCCGGCTCCTCAGGTCTCCTCAAGATGGCGGCTCCGGCCCAGCTCCCCCGCGCTACCTCAAGCCGCAGCCACAGGGGGATCACCAGACCGCCGCCGTCAGGACCGCTTCAGCGTAGCTCACAGTGCCGGTATCAGGTTTCGGGACCACCGGAGCCTATAGAGTTGCTCAGCCTCCCGCTGCTCGGTCGCGGCCTCCGGGCTCTCAGGCCTCCCGCTGCTCGGCCCCCGGTCACCTCTCCCTGAAAGCCGCTGAAATCATCAGCTCCCAGTCTGCTATCCAAACCGGCCCCTCAGCGGTCGCTTCCGCCTCAATTTGCTGCCCCATATTTCCAGGTCACTCCGCTCCGAACAACGGCCCAAAAGCTGGTGCTAAGTCAGGCCGTTGGCGCGAGCTCCGGAACAGAAGGTGCGTTCACGCCGCCATCTTAGCCATGCCCCCAAAACCCTCTATTTAAATGCCCTATGACGTTAGCACTGCTAATACATAGCATACAGCCTTCCATCGGACAGCCACAGCAGACCCCTGAGCTGCCTTCAACAGCAGCGCCAAGGACAGAGCAGACCACTGCAGGTTCTGCTGGACTAGAGGCACATTATGCAAACTGATACTTCGTAACTTGAAAGGGATGAAATGCCCTGGTGCCAAGTATGTCTGGTACTCCTTGAAACAATGCTAAAGCTGCATTTCAAGTGGATGAGATGGTAACTGTGCGTGCTTCTTTAAGGACCTTTGTAACACATTTACAGAGCAGACATTCCACTCTTTAGTAGGCAGCAGCGCCCTTGTTTTATAAGATTGCAGGGTCTCCAGGCGTGGCTTCTGAGTCTGGTTTTCTTTCCATAAGGAGAACCGTCTCTTCAGTTTATTGCTGGTAAGTGTCTTGTAACTTTCAATGTTATCAACTGGTTTGCGAGTCAGTTCCAGGAGGTTTCAAAATTCATTCAGAAATGCCCAGAGCTCCAACTTCTTCGCTCCAGAGAGATATATGCATTCCAGAAATTTGTAATTTTACATTTGGGTTGGGTGTTTATAGTTAAATATTACTTTCTGTTATTGCCAAATTTTATACTCGGTTTTGTATCGTTATTCCTGGAAACGTGTTTGCCAACTAAGCCATCCCATGTTCCTTTTTGAAAGGTTACTAATTGGGCACTGATTCAAAAGCCTAAAATACGTTCGAGTAGACGGATACCAGAGAAATAGAGGCCTATAGAGAGACAGACAGAGAAAGAAAGAAGAGAGTATGAGACAAAGAGCGAGAGCTAGAGCTAAGATAGAAACATAAAAAAGTATTTAGTGTGTACCCACCTAAATGATAATATAATTATTACACACTTACTGTTAACTGTGGTATACAGATAACTTAACTCATGGTGTAAATTGCTTATATACATGCAAGTTGTTTTGCATCCATATTTCTGTGCATCATTAACAACGTGCAGAACGTGGATTTATTCTCTATTATACGTGTATACACTGATATAGTACTATCAGATTTTCTATGACTCTTACTAGTGTGTTTTCTTAGTCCTTGTTAACTAGGCCTCCTTTTAGACCTGGTCACCATCTTTTTCAAAATGGGTGTTTTTCTTCTGCTCATTTCTCTGTTCGTTATTTCTGCAGCAAACTGTCAAATATGTTTATTTCGGAACCACGTTCTATAAAAAAGTATACATGGTTAAAAAATGCATCCACAATAAATACAGAATATATATCAAAACCATAAATACATCAATCTAAAAGCAGATATAAATTTCAGTCAATCCTCACATAAAAGAGCCGACTAAAACAAGTAATTTCCCAAGCCTGATTTTTTCTTTAGCAAGCCCTTTAGAAAACGTACAATACGAGAGCAGGAGCAGTCAGAAGAAAGCATTTTTAAAAAGGTAAGACCAGGTCTAGCCTGGGTAAACTTCATGTCCTTTAGGCGAGGTAAAAGACATCTGTGACAGTAAAAATCACAAAACACAGTCAAATGTAAAGTATCTTGGGTTGAGAACATATCACAGCTGCAGGGATCAACAAATAATGTAACAGGCCTAACCTAAATCTAATTAAAAGAGACCAATGAAAGCTACTAATGATAAAAATCAAGTACGGTTAGACAACCACAGACGTTTAAAGAATAGCATGTACACCAACAGATCCTTTATACATTTCAAAGGACTTCCTGTTTGACTTTCTGAGGGCAAGAAATTCATTTAATTACAAGACCTGAGGCTACCATTATGCATTATTCCTTTAATTCCACTCCACGCAGCACATGGAAGAACATTACATCATTAAACAAAAGCAATCTAGAATAGAACATCCACACCTAATGAGTAGTCCATGCACTCCGGTCTTGTAATTAACACCAGAACCTGGGCTTCTATGGTAATTCACAAGGGCATATTATCAAACCCATTATCGCCGCTTTAGCGGCAGTTTCCTGCCGATAAAAGCGGCGATAATGTATCCCCTTATTCTTTTTAAGCTTTCAGTTAAAGCCCCTTTCTAGGATGGAGAGATTATTAATTTAGGTTTACCTTAAGCCTATAACTGGCACCTATTGTTTATAAAAATGTGCCTTATTTACAATATGACCAAGAAGGACATCTACTGAGATCCAAGAGGTGAACATTAATGAGAAGATCTTTAAGTAATTATTCCAACATGAGAAGCGTATTTGTGTAAGCGAGACCATTGACAAGTAATGCTCAAGAAGAAAGTTAAGAATGGTTCTGACAGTGAACGGTGGTCTATTTTGGAGGGCGTCTCCGATTGTGATAATAAAGGAGGTATGAAAAAAGGAAGAACGAATTACATTGAGAAAGGGTCCATACCCTTAAAATAGAGGCCTAAACCCCTCAAAAGGGAATGGTGTCAAATGCTTCATGAAAAAGAGAGGTGTCCGATGTGGCACAAAGGAGGAAAGGTGTCCTCTGCAGCACGAAACAGAGAAGTGCCTGATATGGCACCATGGAGATGGTGTCCTCAGCAACACACAAGACATGGATACAATAGTAATGAGTGTCCTGAGTGACACACAAGACATGGAAACTCAAGAAATTGAGTATGGGGAGGAGGAGCTCCAGAGAGGCATTGATGAGCTTTATGAGGAGTATGTACTCGAACTCCAAGCGAATGTTGATGTAGATGACCTCTTCAGTGACGATCAAGTTTCTTCTACCTCCAAAGACGACTTCAGGATTCTGTTAGGAGAGAATATGTTCTCGCCCTACAGTATTAAACATCCCCGAAGTGCTGAAAGATGACCGGTTGAACATGTGGGCAAATTTATTGAGAGGTGGATCAGATTTCTACTAGAGAAAAAAGAGAGGAATGTCCTCAAGGCCAAATGTTCTAGGCCAGTCATCCATGGCAAGTACGCCTAGTGCCCATTTGGCAGGGACCCCAGAAAGGGTTTTGAGACTCCTTAACAAATGTCAAGATAGCGTCCTTGACGTTGTTGGCCCATCGACAAGGATCACTGATATGTCCGAAGAGGCTTATTTTAGGCGCTTCCATTAGACTTGGAGGCTGGCGCCTGCACGCTATGGTTCACCTGGGAACTCCAACACAGGACTAACAGCCAAAAGTTCTAGGCAGTCTTATACAAAATCAACCCCAAGTTGGGAGATTTACTGGAGAAAGAGACCACAGGGAACCGTAATAGGGAACCGTAATAGACTCTTTTTCAGAAAAGACATGTTAGAAACCCGGGGCAAGGGGCCAAGGTCACACCGGATTACAAGGTGAGTACTATGTTTTCTTATTCTTCTTCTCAGGGAAGAGTGGGTGGTTGCCTCAAACATTTCACTCAAGTGTGGGAAATCATTACACAGGATCCATGGCTTTTTAGAAACTGTCCAAGGTTTCAGATTAGGTTTCTCAGAACACCCCTCCCCCCTTTTCAGTATACTCCTTGAAGGGAGTTGGTTTTTAATGCAGATAAACAAAAAGTAGTGCACAAAAGGGTACATTCTTTGTTAAAGGGAGCAATTTTAGAAGTGTGCAATGAAAAAATTATTTTTTGTCGGTACACTTTTCCAAGTACAGAAGAATGACAGGTAAAGAAGATTTGTTTTAAACCTAAGGAATTCGAACCGATTCCTGGTGTACAGAGACTACAAGATGGAAGAGATCCATATTTCAAGAGGCATGTTGTTGAACATACAATGAGTTGGTAAGTAGGATCCAAAGGATGTCTATTTTTACAATAACTATGGCAAAGGATTACCAACCTCATTTTCAAATCACTAGCCGAAATGGACTTTACCAATTTTGTTCACTTCCATTTGGCCTTCCTTCAGCACCAACATTATGAGGGAGAGAAAGGGGCATGTGCATGGTTTTCTAAATTGGACAATATTCTGTTTATGTCTCAATGTCAATCTTGATTATTGTATGAAAGCCTTCAGGTAAGTCTGGGATTCACAGTGAACATAGAGAAATTGATCCTCATCCCTTCACACTCTCTAGAGGTTTTTGGGTTTCACGATAGGTAGGGTCAATATGGTTCTGCTTCAGGCCACAACTCTAACAGAGCATGCGAGGCTACTAGATGTACTAACCTCTTCAATTTAGGCAATATTTCATGGTCTGTTACACTATCATTCTTTGCAAAGGATAAGGCATGGGCCCTTCTGGGAGGTTTATGGTATGGAGACGAGATATCTCTAGATCAGATGGCAAAGGAGGAACTGGTTTGATGCTAGAGAATTTAAGAATTTTGAGGGATTACAGCGAGTGATGACTGAACAAGGTTTGTTTAAGGGAATTTGCTTGGTTTTGGGGTCCTCTGAAGGTAGACTCTTTTTGCAAGCAGACTGACATTTCAACTGGAGAAGTATTACGGTTGGAAGCCAGATCCAGGAGGTCTAGGGGTTAATACCTTCATTCAGAGTTGGAAGGGAACAATCTATTACATGTTTCCACCCTTCACAATAACTCGTAGCCCCTCAGTAAGTGAGACAAGAGAGATGCTCATTATACTGATAAACCCATTTTGGATTTCTCATGACTGGTTTCCAATTATTTTTAACTCACTTGTGTCATTTCACTTTTCTTCTTCCTGCTATGGAGGATCTGTTGAAAGACCTAGATGGAGAGGACCCTTCTCTGGTACAGTCAGGGACTTTGAACTATCTTGCATGGAAAGTAACAGGAAGTCTTCCCAGTTATCAGGGTGTAGGAACCAATTATTGGTATATAAGGATTTGAAGAATTTGGTTACCTTGGTTTCAAGAGAAAGGACATATATTTCTTGGAAGGTCTTATCGTTGACATATATATCTTCCTGGTAGATCAGTTTGTAAGGTGCCTTATTTATAGAGCTTTTATCAACTACAAATCAGCAGTCTCTGCAGGTTACAGTCTGATTAATACCAAGAGTGTAGGGTATTATGTTTTGGTTTGCCGAGCCCATAAGAGCATTAGATTAAGATAACCTCCTAGACCAAGATACGAAACCGTGTGGGATGTCAATTTGGTTCATGCCCTTATTTACTAGATGGCCAGGTAAAAGATATTTAGATTAGAAAGAATTTACTATGACCCTAGTCTCTTATTTTTGTCTAACCCCTTGTTGTAGAGCTTCAGATATTTATGCATTAGAGGTAAGTAATAGGTGCAATGACCCCTTCGGGATAACTTTATCCAGGAGTTGATTCATGAAAGAAATTGTATGTAATGGATTGCATGAGTGAACATGATTCTCATAAGAGTGAGTTTTGACCTAATGGTGTTAACCAATTTTTGATTTCATTTCTGAAACCTTTTTAAGCAGTTACCACAGTTTCTATCACAAGATGGGGGAAATGTTCAATGCAGCAGACTGGTGTTAACTTGCAAAAGGTTCACGTTCATTTTTTTGGCTACTCAAAACTTCTGGAGAGGTGGAAGTCTGGAAGATATTATGAGAACAGATTGGTCTAATGCCAGTTTTACACATTTCTGATGAGGTATTAGAGGGCTACCAACATGCATTATGGTAGCCGCCGGTCTTGTAATAAAATAGTGATTCTCTAAATAAAATGCCAAGAGAATCTGTATTTCATTAAAGACATAGAGGCTAACATTATCCAACCCTCCCATCCCAATCTGACAGAATCTATTTTCTTAATGATATATCCCACCCACAAAACATAAATTGGTAAATAACATTTTTAGAAATCAACATATTTATTTGTGTTTGTAAGTGATTATCTTTGCATTTGAAAGTTTTTATTAAAAGCTTCATTTAGATTGAGACTTTAATAATTCTTAATCTTTTCAGATAATACTCAAGGGCACAGTTCCTTTAAAAAGTTACACAATTGCTTTAAGAAGTTACACCATTGCTGTTTACTCAATCCTTGTTTAAGAAAAAAGGAGGGAACACATTTTGCATTTTAAAGAGGAAGATTGTGTAGTGCATGGACTACTCATACTGCGTGGATGTTCTATTCTAGATTGCTTTTGTTTTATGATGTAATGATCTTTCAAATGCTGTGTGGAGTGGCATTAAAATAATGCATAATGTTAGCCTCTGTGGTTTTGCTCAAAATCTGACTAATAAGGTGAGGACTTTTCACACCTACACTAGTTGAGAGCTGGTTATGATCAATAACGACTACACAAACAGAGGAACAGTAAATAAGACATGCTCCACACCCACAGATGTAATGGGACCGTTTTCATGCAACAACTGTAAATTCCAAAGCATACAAGCTCAACCTCAGAGAGCCAATATAGCCACAGAGCAGGGAATTAGATTTGATCACTATCCCATGGATAGTATGCACCCTCCTAGGTCAGATAGTAGCGAAGGTTGGAACTGCTTTCTGCCCAATGTATGGTCTCTGCCAAAATATGCAGTTAATATATGGGACCTGCTTTCCTCCACCCACCCTCATATAGGGTTCCTGACAGAAACCTGCACTAAGCCACACTCCAACCCAGCAATCGCAATGGCACTCCCTGATGGCTACCACATACAAAAACTAGATAGACCACACTGGACCGGAGGAGGAATAGCCATTATTTACGAAGACCATATCACATTCTCTATTCTAGACCAAGTAGGCAACGACCAGCTGGAAAAACTGGTATTTACAATGAACTTACACCATAGTCTTAGCTGGAAAAGAGCTCTAGTATTTCGCCCACCGGGACCACTATCCAACACCACCATACAGCTTATGGAACTCATCGCTCCACATGTCATACCTGCCAGGAATTTTCTACTACTTGGAGATTTTAAAATACACAGCGAAAACTTAGACAACCCAGAGGCTTTGTCTTTCTGACAGAACTGTCTGAACTCAATCTAACCATACTAAATAAAGCCCCTAACCATCAAGCTGGACATACTTTGTACATAATATTAACAAACTCCCCCAATATATCCTATGGATCTATGCTCCCCTTGACATGGTTGGACCACTCTATGATCGAGTTCCGTATCAATAGCCCCGAAGCACAAACTGTTCCCAAATATTACCCTAAAAAAACTACAGACACCGGTATAAACTTACGCCAGCACATTTTGAAGTTGCCTTTTGTCCATCTAAACACTCTGAATCGGAAAATGTAGAAAAACGCCTAGCCTCCTTCAATGGCAGCCTACTACTATCCAACATGGACAGCCTAGCTCCTTTGAGACAATGCCCCACGAACATAAAACGATGCCAGGTACCGTGGTATTCTGCCTCCCTCCGGCTAGATAAAAGTGTATTTAAAAAACTTGAATGCCTGTGGCAGGGCTCTCATAACCCTACAGATAAAGAAAAATTTAAGTTTGCACTAACTCAATACCACAATAATTTTAAAACACGAGAAAAACACACATCGCAACCACACTTGAACAAGCAGGGAGCTCTCAGGAAATTCTGTATCAGATCCTAAAAACTTTCACAAACCCTAAGGCCTGAGATATTGTATCTGCCCCATCTCAAACACTTTGCGACAATATAGCTAGCCATCTAACCCAGAAAATTGACATGATATATAATAAAATTAGCTCTACGAAAGATCCTCAGACTGATCCCGAGTTTGATCTCCCAAAAGCCTTGCCTATCTCTCACATGTTAGAGAACTTCCCATTACTCACGACAGAGGAGACAGAAGGTCTATTAAGTTGCGCTAAATCAGGGTCCTCACTGGACCTCATTTCTGCGAAAGTAGCTGCAACTCTGTCCAAACAACTAGCCAGCCCCATTTGCTCTATTCTAAACAGCTCCATGAAGGAAGGCACCCTCCCCTGGATTGGAAACTGCACAGATTCTCCCAATTAGAAAGAATCGTAGAATCTCTACGGAAGATGTAATTAACTATCGCCCCATTTCTCTTCTTACCCTTCACACCAACATTTTGGAAAAACACACTAATGAACACCTTTCAGGCCTCGCTGAATCTACTAACTGCCTGGACCCCTCCCAATCGGGATTCCGTCCAAAATATAGCACAGAATCCGCACTGGTGGCAGTCACGGACACCATCAGGATGTTGCTGGATAATGGTCAAGAGGTGCTTTTGGTGCTGCATTCAATACTATCTCCCACCAGACTTTACTTAGAAGATTGGGAGACATAGGCATCACAGGAAATGCACTGAAATGGTTGTTCAACTTTCTGTCCGACAGAAATCAGACCGTTAACCTAGGCCCATTCCACTCACTTACTACCAGGGTGACCATGGGAGTACCACAGGGCTCATGTCTGAGCCTCACCTTATTTAACATTCACGTTACTCCCTTGGCGAGACTTTTGAGGAAATTGGGATTTATCCCCATATCCTACACTGATGACACCCAACTACTCCTCTCATTTGACAAATCCACCTCCAATATTCAGAACACTTTTGCTGAAGGAATGAAGGCCATAGCGGAGTGGATGAAAGTCAATTTTCTTCAACTTAATGCTACTAAGTCAGAGATAATGCTATTTGGCGAAGCCACTGTGAAATGGTCCCCAAGCTGGTAGCCAGAGGAATTAGGTCCCACCCCATGTCCCAAACAGGTGGTAAAAAACCTTGGAGTTCGGTTGGACCACAAAATCATACTGGGAGATCATGCTTCTTCCACCATTGGAGTTTGCTTCCATAGCCTCAGCATGCTCAGAAGAGTCTTCCCCTTCTTGCCACTATCTACTAGGAAAACCTTGATCCAGGCTCTAATCTTAAGCCGCTTGGACTACTGTAAAGCGCTGCTGATTTCAGCCAATGAAAGTTCCTTAAACAGACTCCAAGTGTTTCAAAACACCGCAGCCTGAGTGGTGACCAATGGCCCCCTAGAACCGCTTCACTCCCTTCGCTTCAAAAACTACAATGGCTGCCAATATGGAACAGGATCAAATTTAAGATCTGCTGTATGGCATACAAAGCTGTAAACAGCCTAGGCCCCAGCTACCTAAATGATACATTTGTTAACGATGTACCCTCCAGACCCCTCCTCTCCGGAGCCAAAGCCCTTCTCCAAGTCCTGTGCTTTAAAAAATCCCCCCCAGGTGGTAAGGCCTTTTACCATCTGGCCCTACACTACTGGAACAAACTGCCCATTTACATGCGTCAATGCATGGATTACCTGGCATTCAGAAAATTGTTGAAAACCTCGTTGTTCTGATCGTCCCTCATCAGCTCATTTAGGTGGTCCTAGTGCAGGGATACTCTTATGGGGTGATTTGGGCGCTCTATAAGTAAATAAATAAAATTGGCATTTTATTTAGAGAATCGCTATTCTTAATCTATGTCTGATCAGTGCTTTTAATAGATTCCTGACACATAAACAAATCCAGGTGCCCAAGGGCCAAAAACCCTGCTTTCATGTAACAAGGCCAGGGGGTCCTATTTCGTAATCCAATGATAGGCAATCCCTCAAAAATGACCTATCAAATTCCATGTCCAGTATAACCCAGACAGGAAGCCATTTCAGTAGCAGACTTAGAGCCATAATGCCGGAATTATATTTGTGGCCTCGCTCCTCGTGGGCAATAAAAGATGACATAAAGCAATGAAGTGCATGTAACTGCTCCAAAAAGAGATTCTCTACCATTTATAGATACAACAATCTACATACTTTCACAAGTCACTACCATAAAACCTGTGCTTCATTTGACATGACACCCCCCTTTCGTATAATGATGCTTACTGTCTCTCAGAGTTCTTCAATGAGTCTAAAAGGTCGCTTGGTTGTTCGTCGTGGACGGCTGGTTTGCGCCTTTTTGGAAGTGTGGTGGTCCCTGATATCTTCACGCCTCACTGAGCAGGGACGCACTCCATCACTGTTTACTCCTTGGCTCGACGAATCTGTGCTGGAGTCACAGTCCTGGACTCCAGTGTGAGTAGAGGGATTGCATCTTTTGAAATAGGATACGTTTCGGGTTATCCGTTTGCCTTCAGATTCAGCTGTTATCATAGTTCCTTTTCGATTGGAGACTTGCAGTGGGTGTGTGAGGTATCAACTGTCTGCCTTGTTCTGCGGTCACGCCTCACCAGCACCCAGTCTCCTTCCTGAAGGTCTGTCAGTCTCGCATGCCTGCGTTGATCAACATAGTCTTTCATCTTTGATTTCTTTTCCTGGTCCAACTTCACCAGGGTATCATGATCAGTGGTCACAGTTCTAGATTGCATGACGGTGTTTGAAACGGGCAGCCACGTGCGGGGGACTCGCCCGAGCATCAGAGTGGCAGGGCATTGGTTCGTGGTACTGTGCGGCGTGGTCCGATACACCCTCAATACTTCATTCAATGCTTGCTGGATGTCACGGTGGGCGAGTTCCGCTTGCTGAACCGTCTTCTTGAGGGTCCCCATGAATCGTTCAACCATGCCGTTGGCTTGAGGCCATAAAGGAGTAATCTTCCGATGTTTGAAGTTGAGGTGTTTTGCTAAATCGACAAATTCATGGCTGTTAAACGGTGGTCCATTATCTGTTTTTACTCCCGTGGGGATTCCACATGCCGCAAATGTTTCATCAATGACGGGGATGACAGCCGTCGCTTTGGTGGAGGAAATTTGATGCGCAATGGGGAAGCGAGAGTATTCATCCATAATGACGATGATGTATCTGCCCGATTTCAACGGACCAAAAAAAAGTCAATAGCCACTTGTTGCCACACCCCGTCTGGTAGTTCAGAGATCTGCAGAGGGACCGGCGGTTTGTCACGACTCACTAGCTGACATGAGGCGCAGTCCTTAAGTGTGGCCTCCAGCATTTGATCAAGTGAGGGGAACCAGACACTTTCCCGGAGTGCTTTCTTGGTGGCTACTACTCCTCTGTGTCCTTCGTGAGCTAAGTTGATGACTCCTTGTCGCAGTCGCTGAGGAATGACTATCCTCCTTCCTCTCAGCAATAACCCATCTGTGCTGATTGACAGTTCTTCTTGGACGTGTTTGAACGCCACGAGTTCTTGAGTATCAGCAGCTGTATCTTGGTGACTGTTGTCCAGATGTCTCCATGAATTGGTGCGTATCCGGGCCATGATGGCCTGAATCGTGGGATCTTGAGTAGATGCTTCCGAATAGCTTCTAGCGCACCGCCGGAGGACATGCATTATCAATGACGAAGTGAATGTACTCTTCGGCTACAGAGCCTCGTTCTAGGGTTTGAGACTGTGGGTGCTGCGACATGCAGTCCGCTGGGTTTTCTGCCTTTCCAGGTTTATGGACGATGGTGTAGATGTAGTTCTGCAAGCGTAGACCCCATCTTTCTATTCGTGGGGGCATCTTTGCGTGTGGGTTGCCAAAGATGGTGATAAGCGCTTGGTGGTCCATGATGAGTGTGAAATGTTTCCCATATACGAACAGGTGGAAATGTTCACAGGCCCACACAACCGCGAGGGTCTCTTTCTCGGGTTGTGAGTACACTTTCTCTGTGTCAGTGAGGCTAAGACTGGCATAGGCGACAACATGACGTTGGTCCGCTTCATCGTTGTACTGTGCCAGGATGGCACCCAAACCGACGGGGCTGGCATCCACTGTGATATCAGTCTTTCTTTTGGTGTTGAAGTATGCTAAATTGATAGCAGTACTCACGACCTTCTTGATTTTATTGAACGCGTGTTCACACGCAGGTGACCATTGGAATTGTTGAACTTGGTGGGTGAGTTCTCTGAGCGGGTAGCTGATGGTAGCATAATCTTTAATGTAACGGGCACAATAGCTTGCCATCCCCAGGAATGAACAGAGGTCACTAATGTCTTGTGGTTGTTGAGTGTCCCCGAGGGCAGACAATTTATCAGGGTCTGGTTTCATGCCATCTTTTGAGAAGATATGTCCATAGAACTTCAGTGTTGACTTGTGGAACTCACATTTATTTGGGTTGCGTGTGAGGTTACACTGAGTAAGGCGTGACACACTCGATCTAAGGCTTTGTCGTGTTCCGCTTGATTTTCCCCACAAACCAGGATATCGTCACTGTAGTTGAAAGCATTTGGGATGCCCTGGATTACCCGCCGGATAGCTTCTTGAAATATCTCAGCAACTGAAGATATCCCGAAGTTTTGACGTTTATAGCGGAATAGGCCTTGATGTGGGGTGAAAGTGGTAATCTAACGGGATTTTTCATGTAGTTCCAGCTAGTGGTATCTCTTGTTAAGATCCAGCTTCAAGAAGACAGTTGCCCCATTGAGGCGGGCGATCATATCACTGATATGAGGTCCGGGATGTTGTTCCCTCTCAATAGCCGTGTTCGGGGCACGCATGTCCGCACACAAACGGACTTTGTTGTCTTGTCCTTTCTTGGGCACTACCACTACTGGTGATACCCAGGGAGTGGACCCAGTGGATCGTTCAATGATATCTGTCCTCAGCAAATCTTGTAGCTCGTCATCTATTGCCTGTTGTAGATGAAACGGCACCTTCCTGTGGTGTTGTGCTATCGGTGATATCTGCTCGTTGATGTGTAATTTGACTTTGAACTGATTGAGCTTCCCAAGGCCTTTGAAGAGATTTGGGAACTTGTTGACGATGTCTGGGGAGTCATCTACCGTGTATAAGAGTTCGACAAGTTTGAGGTGTTCTGCTGTTGGCAGACTGAGAAGGCAATCCGCTGCGTCTGGTCCCTCGATCACGTGGATGTGAGCTTGGATCTGTCCGTCCTTATAGGTCAGAGTCGTGCGGAATTGTCCCAGACATGGTAATAGTTTCCTGGACATCCAGGTGTAAACTCGAACAGCGGTCGGTTCTAGTTTTGGCTGGGGTTTCATGCTTTGGTATTCCATGGCACATATGTAGTTCAAAGACGTCCCGAGTCTAGCACAAACTTGGCGGAGTGAGTCCCTATTTGGATGTTCAATCTTGGGTATTTCTTCAACCTGTTGGGGTCTGACACCATGCACACATATTCATCGCTGTCCTGCGAGACGGGTGTGGGAGACGACGACTCCCGGGACGTCGACCTCCGGGATCCGTATGAGTTAACTGACTGGGCGCTCGACCTTGATGAGCTGGATGAGCGTTTTTTTCTTCCCCTCACTGCTCTTGCATAGTGGTGGGTTTCTGAGCTTGATTTGGCTGTCTTCACTTCTGACCTTCCTGTTTGACAGGCTGCTTCGAAGTGGTTTTCTCTTCCACAGCGGTGACACTGCTGTCCTATGGCTGGACACTGTGCGGAGTGTGGGTAATTTTGTCTGCATCTGTATCATTTTGAGGCTGGCCTGCGACTTGCGGCGGTCGGAGCGGTGCTTCGAATCGGTGGGAGACTGCATTCGGAAAGCTTGCTCCTTTTTCTCGGACTTGCTGGCTTCCATTTTCTTGGCATGGTCTTCCGCTTGGTCATTGATGCGAGTGAGTTCCTCGATTTCCTCAAGCGTTTAATGTATCTTTAGCAACCGTCGGCGTAGTGATTCTGACTGGCACCCTTCAATAATGCGCAGTCGCAGCGCGTCTTCAGTGTTGAATTCACAATGTCGGGCAAAACGCCAAATGCGAGCAATTAAGTCACACATTGGTTCGTCCTTTTATTGCGACGCAAGGTTGAACGTGTACCGCTCGTAGTCTAAGTTTCGTTTGTGAAGAAACTTCCGATCTAGAGCTCCTTTCACGTCTTCGTATGAGGTGGTGCTGGCTGCAGGCAATTCTTTGATGATCTGTGCGATATCTTTCCCTATTAAGTTTCGCAGAGCTATCAGTTTTTGCTTGGAGTCGTGCACTTGAGACCCCGTCATGAAGTCCTCAAAATCCTCAGCCCAGCTTTTCCATTTGGGCTCCATGCGGTTACCGGACGTCAGTTCTAGGGGTTCTGGCGGACGCAGATATGACACTCCTAGCAACATTGACTGCGGTTGTGGGGCTTGCTGGGCAGATCCCGTGGCTGCTGTACGTGAGGTGTCAGCTTCTACCGACATCCTGAGTAGGGGTGCAGGCTCCCCAGGCCGGGCAAGGCTTTATTTGCTGAAATTTAGTGGTTTTTGGAAATTTTATGGAGCTGCCTGACTTCAAGATGGCCGCTGGGTCGAGAGTCAGTGTTTCCCAATGGACAGCGCTTGACTCAAAGATGGCCGCCGGGGAGGACGTGGGTATTTCCTCTTAATATCTTCCTCAGTCTCTCTCACTGCCTCTCACAAGGGTAGTCGCTGCTCTGGACTCACCCTTTCTCGTGTCTTCAGTCTTTGGCCCCAGCGCTCAGGCAGCGTTCGATTTTCCACGCGATCCTTATCGCGTTTTCGGCTCTTTTTGCGCCTTCGTGCTGATTATGCCGATTTTCAGCTGCACGCTCGCAGCGAGGGAGTAGAGGTGGTGGGTTGCCAACATCCCACCCTCGTCGCCAGTGTAGTGTACTCTGGCACCCCCAAGAAAGACTTGTACAGCGGAGCTCTGGGATAGCTTCTTTATTCAAGCTCTGCTGTATCCCTACTGCTGTTTCCCTGTACTTCCAGGCCCCCCCCTTCTGCCTGCCCTGTCCCACTATCCGGGTCAGGCAAGGGCGACAGGACACAGATTTGGGCCTCTGCCATACTGTTTGCCTGGGGGGCATTGAAGTATACACAAAAGCATCTCATGTTCTGCCTGGGTCATGTGGTAGCCAGAGAAAGAAGCACAGGAACGAGTTGCAGGACAACATCTGGGCAATCAGCAAGCCTGCAATCTGGTGCAGAGTGTACCATGGAGGAGTCAAGCACATCTGTGGCTTTATTGCTCAGAGAGAGAGTGGGATGGGAGAGATGAACATTCGGAAACTTTGGAAACTAGGTAAAGGGTGCACTTGCAGTGCACACATAGCAGAGGTATGAGCACAAAGGTACCTGTATCAGTTTCTAAATAAAAAATCAAACCAAAAAATCACTACAAAAATAGTTTCATAATATTAACAATGAAAGGATACCACTCAGCCAATACAAATTGAGGGTAAAGAAAAAATGCTTCATGGGTGGGACAAACACAAAAATAAGGGAGAAAAACATCCAATTAAACTTGTAACTGAGAAGAAAGCCTTTCAATCAGCAGCAGGGAATGAGCTTAAAGCCCACTTTATTTAGTTTTGCACAGATTGGCTTCTGTGAAACTGATGCTGTCTGTAACATAGCGATAAAAAATGGGGATGATGGACAGAGCGTTTGAGGAAAATCAAACACTCACTCCCAGTCAACTGATCTGGGTTGAATCCATCACCATTGTTTAGCTCACTCCGCCACCCCAGTTCAGACATGGCCATATGCAAATCAGTCTGACCCTGTGCCTCATGGGAACAGTCCAGACCGAACTGCCAAGCCATGTCTTCCCTGGACCAGGAACAAGCATCCTGGGACCGGTTTCGGGTTCATAACCCTCATCAGCCAGGCTATCTTGAATCCAGTGGCAAAGTGAGCAAGGGACTCACGTCTGAGCATACCCTGCCAACTTAGGGCGAACAAAGCAATACAAAAGGGGATGATGGATGGAGCGTTTGAGCAAATCAAACACTCACCCCCAGTCAACTGATCTGGGTTTAATCCATCACCATTCTTTAGCCCACTCTGCCACCCAAGTTCAGACATGGCTATATGCAAATCAGTCTGACCCTGTGCCTCATGGGAACAGTCCAGCCCGAACTGCCAAGCCATGTCTTCCCTGGACCGGAAACAAGCATCCTGGAAGTGGTTTCGGGTTCATAACCCTCATCAGCCAGGCTATCTTGAGCCCAGTGGCAAAGTTAGCAAGGGACTCACGTCTGAGCATACCCTGCCAACTTAGGGCGAACAAAGCGATACAAAAGGGGATTCTGTCCATCACCTGTTGTTTTTGCAGCTGTCTGTAACATGACTGCAAAAATGTGACACTGACGGGGTTTGACTAATTTGAGAGGGAATGAACAGGCATATATAAAAAGCGTGTTTAATAGAAAAAGGCATCCAAGATAGGGGATAAATGTAAGAATGGTTAAATGTACTGTATTGATATACTGCAATTAAATGTAGACATGTAAGATAATGGTACTTATCTGCAGGCATTGTGGGTGAAAGAGTTCAATCTGTTTTTGAAAAGTGTTTTGAAGTGTGTGGGATTGTTCTGTAGCTTTGCCTCTGAATGTGCAACTGTCCTGCCGTAATTTGAGTTATTGGATGTATGCCAGGAAAACGAGGGTAGTGGTCACTGCCAGAAACTTATGAACAGTTTTTAGGTCTCGCGACCTATCGATGCGCGCAAGCGCATCGAGCGGAGCGAGAATTCATGTTGGCAAAACACAAGTCAAACCAAAGGGCTTTCAGCCCCGCGGTTTTCTTGCAGTTCACGTGTACATGCACGCGCATCGCATGCAAGCCCAGCCTCTCGCATTCCCAGGCTCTCCCGCCCCCATCCGGGATCAGGCTTCTCCTCCTCTAGCAGCACTCCTCCCACATCAGCAACTCCCCCCTCCCACACCAGCACCTCTTCTCTCTCCCCGCAAACACAGCCTTGCCCTAGCAGCACTCCTCCCACACCAGCACCTCCCCCCTCCCACACCAGCACCTCCCCTCGCTCTCCCCGCAAACACAGCCTTGCCCTAGCAGCACTCCTCCCACACCAGCACCTCCCCCCTCCCACACCAGCACCTCCCCTCTCTCTCCTCGCAAACAAAGCCTTGCACGTACACCTATTAACTGCATCTGTTTCCTTAGCAGCATTCGTGACCTTCCAAACTGCCTGCAGCAGTCACTGTTCTTTCCCTTCATTTGTTCATTCTGGTACTGTTCTCATGTACTCGCCTGTCAGAGTATTTCTAACTCTCCCTTCTTTTCTACCTACATCTAACACCAGCACCTCCCCTCTCTCTCCCCGAAACACAGCCTTGCCCTATCAGCACTCCTCCCACACCAGCACCTCCCCCCTCCTACACCAGCACCTCCCCTCTCTCTCCCCACAAACACAGCCTTGCACGTGCTGCGCTTCTCTCGCTCATTCACTTTGTTTCTCCATCGCCTCCCACGACCTCTCTCTGGTTGTCCCCGCTATACACACCCTTGCCTATAGACAAACATCGCAGGAAAAAAAACTCGCTACTGACACGGAGCCGAGGAGTCCTATTTAGAGAGCTGCCTCCTGAAAACAATCATCGAAAGTGGAGCACAAAACTAATAATTAAAAAAACAAGAGTCGGCAAAACCTGTTCCACGATATTTACACACCTTTCTGGTACAATGCATCTTTCTAATTAAAGACAGGTTCGTCGTCAAATGGTTTGTCCCTTGTGTCGTGGTTAGAATGCAGTGCATGTTTCCAGGCCTCTCTGAATCACTGACTATCCCTTAACACTAGATTTCATGTACACTGTCAGGGCCTACTGCCAAAACCTGCAAATTCAGTACTCTCGATCTATGTCCGCATTTGACATGCTTGAAGTAAAATATAAATCCATTTGCCCCTCACAAGCGTAACAAATATGAAATCAGGTGACATGCATTTAACTGCCAACATGTAAACAAGCCGAATATGTGCATGCAGCTTTCCAATATAGAAAACAAATTGGACTTTATTCGCCTAAAAAATAGATACTACAATTGGACTCCTTGGGTTCAACTCACATGCAAACCTCAAGTGACTCCAACTATTAAATCTTCATTAACACAAACAAAGATACTTGGCACAAAACAACCCAATAGGCATACTGCCAATAAAACCATGCTCAAACCAGGCCAGAAAGGTTAGAATGCAGTGCATGTTTCCAGGCCTCTCTGAATCACTGACTATCCCTTAACACTAGATTTCATGTACACTGTCAGGGCCTACTGCCAAAACCTGCAAATTCAGTACTCTCAATCTATGTCCGCATTTGACATGCTTGAAGTAAAATATAAATCCATTTGCCCCTCACAAGCGTAACAAATATGAAATCAGGTGACATGCATTTAACTGCCAACATGTAAACAAGCCGAATATGTGCATGCAGCTTTCCAATATAGAAAACAAATTGGACTTTATTCGCAAAAAAAAAGATACTACAATTGGACTCCTTGGGTTCAACTCACATGCAAACCTCAAGTGACTCCAACTATTAAATCTTCATTAACACAAACAAAGATACTTGGCACAAAACAAACCAATAGGCATACTGCCAATAAAACCATGCTCAAACCAGGCCAGAAAGTTAGTCTCGTTTTGCCATCAGGGAACAATGAATTTACAATAAACATGGCCATTGAAAATGTATTCTTAAAAATTAGGATTGGAATTATATGGCCATTAAGTTATTAACTATTTTGCACATGAAAAGAAACCGTAAGTCCGTAACTGACACACTAGTTAGAATTCTTTAGATAAGTACTGAGCTCTGACATCGATGTACAACCTTCAGGCCATAAATGTAAACACCGTCAGGACTGAATCCGACCTTCATCCTTCTGAGGTGGATACACGGAGTACCACTGAGTGATCAACAGACACACCTTTTACGAACAGCGCTATATATAACAGCAAAACTAACGAAGCAAGGGAGGGTTAAAACAAGAATATGCTTTATTAATAGGGAAATTCAAAAGTGGGGCTGCGACGTGATAAAATAGAATGGAAAGTAATGATTGACGTCATTGACAGCACATGTGAACATGTCATCCACGAGCTGATCACGTAAATATCGTTCAGGCGTTTCTTCCGTAGATTACTTGCAAGATTCATCTGGCAATGCATAAGTCTTAAAAAAAACACCTTTGTAAATCAAACCAATGCACATGAAAACATTTTCGGCCATATTGGAAAAAACATAGACTATTTGAAAAGAAACCGAGCCAAAACACTTCACAAACGATCACAGGATAAATCAAAATAAACTGCTAATACAAAAACATATTTACTGAAAACACTAAGTAACACTAGTTTAAACGTTGAAGGTTGTTGCATACCAATAGTGTCTAAATTCATCTCAGCCTTAAATATTAATCAAAATCATTCACAACACAAAAGAATAATACTGCAAAAGAAAGACACTGTGATTACAATACAACAGTACAATCACAATCGCACATTGTCAACAAAAAAATATTTCCAAAAAAATGTCTGAAGTACAGTACATAAAATAACTACATCGCAAGATATTTACTAAAAACAACATTCATACATAGCACATTAAAATTTTGAAACGTTCAATAGCTAGACACGATGTGCAAAAGAAAAGTCAAATTCAGTCGGAATATGTCGTACGTACATCACAAAAAATTCTAACATTGCCATATATTCATTAGAAACAACATTAATACATAGCAGATCAAAATTTACAAACGTTCAATAGCTGTACACAAACAGCATACGAAAAGTCAAATTCAGTTGGAATATGTCGGAACTACGCCCCATAAAATTAAGACATTTGCAATATATTCATTAAAATCAACATTTATACATAGCACATCAACATTTTAAAACGTTACATAACTATACACTAAGTACATACGGAAAACCAAAAACATTCTTAATACGCAAACGTCATAAAACAATACAAAACATTAATCAACGTTCAAAAAAGTATAAACACAATCAATACTACATACTGTTGTGTGCTTATCTAGGATCCTGATCAATACTGTGACCTTATGCCCCTATTCGGCTATAAATCCATGTATTCCCTATATTGGCATAACCGTTCAAGTGCAATATTCAGAAAGTCATCTCTGGCCTCACACGAACAGAGCCACATTCCAGAATAGTTTTCTCTGCCACTTCCTTTGCAACCAATTAGTGCAATGACAGAGCAGAAGTCACTATCTGAGATTCCTAGATTAACACTCCGAGTTCTTCAACAAGATAAAAACTCAGCAAACCTGGAAATCCCCGCTTGCTGTGTTTTGATTAGTAATGGAACTCTAATGAGCAACTGATAGCTATCACTTCCTAGTGACATCTTTAATTGACGTCTTATGTCCAGCAAACTTACGTCAAACATGGCACCTTTCAGGTATAAATATTACCAACGTTGCCTTAAGCAAATGCTGTGTTGCTGCTACCGTTGTTAGCTGTGCTGAAGCTATCAATGCCAACGCTGTCTGCAGTACGCTGATGCTGCTGCTGCCTCGTAGCTGCTGATACCATTATCGCTGCTAAAGCGCGAACGATGGTGTGGTGAAACTAGGAGCTGAACAGCCGTCCCTCTGCGAAGAGCCCAGCAGATGCCAGCTGCCCGCGGACGCTGTCCCCCCTCCTCCTCCTCGACGCGCTGAAGAGAGACGCTGTCTTTCTCCTGCCGAGAAATCCAGCTCCAGCGTTTCTGGTCTACCCTTGCGGGTGACTGGGATACCGAGTTTCCCTGAAGGAGATACCAGACCTCCATCATTCTATTCAGAGGTATGGTGTTGACTAAACCCTTAGTGAGAATTCTTGAAGCAAACCTTGGCAAAACCAACTTAACTTAAAGCTACTTACTTACTCCCCTCCCACGTATTAGGCTTAGGTCAGGTACACTGGGGTAGGCGTAGTTAGAAGCACCAGTTGAGTATTTTAGCCTAATGTATATATGAATATATATATATGTTTTATTACTTTTAAACCATATCAATGCTTTTACACTATTATTTCGCAATACTTATCTTACTGTACGTACTTTTTATAAAAACAAGTCTTGCAATTGTGGCAATACATTTCTCTTGTACGAGAAGAAAGACTGTTCAGTAAATGTTAACCCTTTATTGACAAACGCCCGTCTCTCTATTCTCTACATATTGTGAAAGTAAACTGCACCAACCTGACTGAGTAAAATAACTGTCTATTGTTTCACACGACCCTAGAGATCGACTCTTGATCTGAGGAGCAAAGTTGTCATGTTGCACGGTTGTTGGAAAACTGAATCCCTTCTTGTCTGTGCCAGGGAAGCTGATCACTTCCTATGCAGAGAAGAAAGTTTCCAGTGACCTCTGAGCTAGTTGGTAACAAACCCAATTAAGTTTAGCATAGTCAGTAGAGGCCTGGAAGATCCGCACTTCTACGTCGATACTACTGTTTATGTTATTCCAATGCGCAGGGCCTAGTGGGAAACTAGGAACTACACTACAATACCCAAAATTTGTATAATAATATTAAAATTCAAACTTACCTGTCAAACGATGCAGCAACAACACAAGAAGCACAACGCGCCTTTCACACGTGACTGTTCTCGAAGATCTGGGAATTTCCCCGTTGATGCACGTCAATTGCAATGCTACGTCACAAAACGTAGCAATGCGATTGGCTGGAAATTACATCATTTGGAAAACAAAGGGAAAATACAAAAAAAAAACTAGAACGCTGACCTCAAAAACGTAGGTAACGTATAGGCGCTACATTGCGACCGGCATTTTTATTAAGGAAAAGACATCCGCACTAGGAAAAGGGACTTAAAGCCATACTATCACTCACGCCAAACACAAAATAAAAAAAATAGAAAAAACATACACATGTTCCTCAATTATTTATGTAGGATCACAGATACCTTGATGACATGGAAAATCAGAGGTAGTAGTGCATGAGAAAGAGACTGGGAAACCGTGCATATATACAAGGGACTGAACATTGTCATGCTGCATAAAACACATAGTTGTTGTATGGCGTTTTAGATTCTGAATTCATTTTCCCGATTCATGGCCTAATAGAGGTACAATCCACGCTTCCCTTAAATAGGCTAGAAATCAAGCCCTTATTTAGGCATAGCCCATGCTACCCAAATACAGGCATGGCTACTTCCATCAGTTCACCAAACGTCACAACGATTTCTTGGAAAACCAGCTTAAGCCGTTAGGGACTTCCCCTTGCTTGCATATTGATTTCTCCAAGAACTCAGTTACTTTACAATGAACAAGAATCCCTAGGAGTTCATTCATGACGTTCATATGCCAAACTTTACGTCAAACATGGCATTCCTAAACAGGTTCAAGGTATAAATATATCTTCACTTGCTATAGCAAAGTATGGTGGTTCGCTGCAGTTCGACGACCTACTTGCCCGACGCAGCTCGCTACAGCAAATGCTGAAGGAAGCCGAGTCTCCAGCTGACGCACTGATCAGACTGCAGCTCCAGTGTTTTTGACTCCCCTTTGGGGTGTTGGGAAATCGAGTCCCGAGACAGAGATACCAGTCCTCCTTCATTCTAAAGTATGGAGCTGATAATAACCTAGAGAAACCTTTGGTAGATTCTTGGCAAAAACTAAACCTATGCTAAAGACCATACTTACTTCTTCCCTCGTACTAGACTTAGGTTAGTTACATTCGGGTAGGCGTATTTTAGAAGCACCAGTTGAGTTTTTTAGCCTGTATTATTTATGTATGTATTTTAATATGGCTTAGAAACCATACAATGCTACTACAGTATTATTTTAAAATACTATTCTCGCTGTACGCATTATACTTTGCATTCTGTCTAACGATTGTAGCAGTTCACCTCTCTTGCATGAGAAAGAAGACTGTTCAATAAACCTTTTATTGAAAACCCCTGTCTCACTATTTCTCTGCAAACTCTGTAGAAACGAAGCATGCACAATTGACTGAGTGAAATACTTATCTATTGTTTCTACGACTCTGAAGATATTTTCTAGTCCTAGGGAAACAAAGTTGTCATGTTTATGCGGTTGTCAGAAACTAATTCTTTCTTGTGAATTTGAGAAAGTTACTAGTGACCTTTGAGCTAGCTGGCACTCACAATTAAGTTTAGTATATTCGATAGAGACCTACTGACCTAAGTCCTACGTCATATCTGTAGGATATATTATTCCTATGCGCAGAGCCTATTGGGAATATAGGAACGTTTGGTAAGGCACTAATTTAACGCTAGATACTAAAGTAACTCAGTTGTGCTTTTCTCAGAGACCCCTTTTCCGTAAATACTCCAAAAGATGTTTAGAGTAGGTAAAGGGATAATATCCGCCATACTGAGTAGGACAAAAATCCTATGTATTAGCTTTTTGGTTTGTCCATCGTTGAAGGATACAGTGTTCTAAAATATTGAGCACCTTATCTTTGTTTCCTTGAAACTTGCTCTGCAAACTTTCAGTCAACAAAATGTTGAATAACGGCAACAAAACCGATAATGGTGGAGCTGCAGCTGATCCGGTAGCTTTTAATATAACAGGTTTACAAGAAACCGACAATGATGTTATAATCATTGCTTCAAATTTAAGGAGAACCATCACTATAAAACTTATGAAAAATGGCCTATCAGCAAGAGGTGGTAGAGTACTTTTTGTGATAGAGGCTCATGAATATCATCAGACAGAGGTATGCTATTCATGGCTAGTCTTCCCTGAAGCAGATCCAAGTACACATGTGTTTCACTTCTACAAAGAAGATGAACCACCAACGGAATACATTCCTTTCGAGAATATAGAAATTGCACTAACATACCAGGAGCATGCGCTCTGGTTTAAAGGCGCCCTAAAACATATAAATCACATTACCAGGCTCGGTCCACTAGGTAGACCAGGATCAACATGGCCGATTTAAGCCATCTATGCACCACATCCTGAAATTAATGAAATGACAGATTTGGAACTATGAGCTCAACTCAAAGAGCTAATCAAAATCTATAGACAATTGGTTCAATGTGTCATGCGGACTCTTACTGTCCAACTGGCAATATTGATTCCACAGCATCCCCCCACCAGGGGAACACAAATAAAATGACACCACAGACTCTATATTCTATATATGGTGAATTACCCGCTAAACTGGAACAAATTCCATTCTGGATAGCTCAAAAAATTACTGAAATCGAGGCAGTATTTCCTAATACTACCCCAGCGCCAAGAAACCGGAGGTGTACGTGCGCTTTATAAGTCCCATTTTTCATTTAATTTTATTTAATTTCATTACTCCTCATGAGAAACACAGAATTTTAACAATTTGTTTACCAATGGGGATCGCACCACATCTGGAGGACTGCGACACTTGGAGTACATTCTTCGCTGCTATCTACACTAAAGCACACGGTGTAACTGAGCAACCACAAGAACTGGCCAGAATAATTGACAAATCCTACGAAGAATTAGGCAGGGACAGTCTGGGTGGGAAACCAGTTAAACCCTAACTGTCAGAAAGTCCTGAAAAGGTCTTTACTAAAAACACTTCTACTCCTATTAAAAAGAAGTGGGAGAACACCAAACAAACTTCTAAAGAGAAGCGTTCTCAGTCCAGAGGTAGGTCTCCTCAAAAGGAGCCCTCTGAAAGGAGGTATAACCTCAGGAATAGGGATAATTTGAGAAAACCTGATAGATATCAAAATACTGATACACGTTCCTCTCGTACCTTTCAGACTTTGTCACAGAAATCCGATAGAAGAGGATGGTCAGAACACAAGGAAGAACACATGAAGTCCAAAGACGATCAACACGGTCAGAAAAACAAGAAACCTTAATTCACCAAAAAGAAGGTAGCAGGTCTACAAATCAGACATGTCGAGGATCTTGAGGACACAATTCAAGAACGGGGAATGGGCTCAGACAATGTTAGTCAGCGCAGCAGAAGTCACCATAGCTCGCAAGACCTTGCAGGATTATCTGGAAACAGTGGACTTGAATGAATTCATTTAAGTGGAAACTGCAGATACCAGGGTTAGTTGTCCACATAAGTTATATGAAATAACACTCCGGATGGAGGGGGGCATATCAAGAAAATGAGAGCACTCTTTTAGGAGCGACTATCGAAGTGTTATGGCATTCTTCGAGCTGAACAAGACTGGCCACCATAATTTGTCAGGGAGGGCCCACATGGCGAAGACATCATTATGCCAGCCTTCTCAAACCACATTTCAATTCA
Organism: Lissotriton vulgaris; assembly: GCF_964263255.1. NCBI lineage: Eukaryota > Metazoa > Chordata > Amphibia > Caudata > Salamandridae > Lissotriton > Lissotriton vulgaris. The sequence continues at coordinate 736,318,072 of NC_141698.1, forward strand.
TTTAAAATATACTTATGCCAGGCAATGGGCACTAGCCCAGGTTCCAGCATGATATAAAAATCATGTAGGATGGGATGAGGATTCGCCTCACCATAAAATCCAGTTGAAAAATCAACTTACTGCACAAAAGCAGTATCCAGTTAAGCAAGAAGCTAAATAACAGGTCAGGGAGATATTAGATCAACTTGAATACCAAGGGGTGATTGAAAAATGTTCCTTGTCAATGAACAATCCTTAGTTTCCTGTCTTTAAACGAGACAATACAAATCGTCTAGTATTGGATTACAGACATCTAAACTCTTGTTGCAAAATATTTGCAGTACAAAATGCACACAGTGCAGCATTAATGAATAACATTGTGCATAAAAAATACAAAACCACTTTAGATATTTCTAACGGTTTTTTCCAGCAAAACATTGCACTAGAAAGTAGGTATTTGACTGCTTTCTCAATTGTGGGGACACAGAGTCACTTCCGTCATCTCCCACAGGGATTCAAGAACAGTCCTGGGTTATTCTCAGCAAGGGTAACAGAGTTACTACAAACGTATGATGACAAAGCTTTATCTTATGTCCATGACATCTATCTGACAGACGATGACTTGGATAGGCACTTGAACAGGGTGAATACCATTAAACTTGGTTTGGCCTCAGAAAGTTACAAATTCAATTTAAAAAATCGAGAATTGCCCACTTCAACGTCCTTTTTCTAGGATATGAGTTATCGAGTGAAGGCAAAAGCCTGGCAGCAAACTTTCTAGAGAAATGTGTGCTACTCTATTCTCCAAATACACTGAAAAACTTACAGTCAATTCTAGGTTTCCTGAATTTCAGAAGAACATACATTCTAAACTACGCAGAAAGGGTTCAACCTCTCTACGAACTAATCAAACCTGATTTCAAAACAGTTAATTGGACACAAAAACACACAGAAATTTTGCGTTCATTACAAACAGACATGTTAGCAACTGAACATTTACAAACATGCGTAAACGGACGTAACTTAGTGATCTGAATCATTCCAGGACAATGCGGATTAACGTACTTATCTTTTAACGAAGGTGAAAAAGTACCTATAGCTTACAAATCACATTTGTACACACAAGCAGAAATGAAATTCACTTCAACAGAAAAAAATCTGACAGCGGTTCAAATTGCAGCAGCAAAAGAGAGAGCCCTCGCACAGGGTAAACACATTATGGTTGTTACACCTGTACCTGCTTTAGAGGCAGTGACAAAAGCGAGCATTCCAAATGCTAAAGCTTTACATCCGAGATGGATACAATGGGTTAATTCTCTTGCTGCAACAGACGTTGAATACGTTTTTGACCCTTATTTTAAGACACAAGCATTTCTACAATACGAACAAGAATGTCCTCTGCCTACTGAAATTCTGCCTCTAGAGCAGTATGAATGTATAATTTATACTGACGGATCAGCTCAACCCGCTACGAGGGGTAAACAAGCCTACAGTGCGGCGTGTGCGATCGATAAAGGTCGTTGGCGCGAATGCAAATTCGGACCAATGGTCACTAAAACACAATCTCTAGGAGATTGTATAGCTCAGCGAGCTGATCTACAAGCATTCAAGATGGCGCTTGAGAATACAGACCACAAATTCCCCACACTCATAGTGTGTGATTCATATTATTGTGTTCAATCTTACGATGAATACTTGCAGAACTGGATTCAAAACGGTTACAAAGATGCAAAAGGTGGCACAATGAAGCATAAATTGCTTTGGGAACAAGTAGTTCAGTTACCACAAGGACTACAAAACACTCAGGTGATACATACGCTGAGTCATCAACGTGATGGTGTTCACTTTGCAGGGAATTCATTGTCTGTTGAAGCCGCGAAGGTAGCTGTGCAAACAGCTTCCATAGCTGCAATCACTCGTTCAAAAACGAAAATGGACAGCGATATAATGCAAACTGTCAATGCTTCAAGCAAGGACAGTGGTAAAACTTTACCAAAAGGGTTTCCACTCAAATAATCATACATAACATGCAAATAATGTTCTGTTTGCTCAAATCCCTGGAGTGGGGGATAGAGTAATTCCAAAAATGGAACATAGATTATGTCTCATAACACTCTGAAACTCTTAGCCATACAGTAGCCGCGTATGGTGACTTTAAATGTGTCTCATAGGATGTCCATGTTATCTAACGACCCCAATTTTTGTGTAAGAAACTCTGAGATTTCTTCCCCCAATTCCACCAGGAAGACCACGTCCAGAACGCCTCGGGCACTAACCTCCAGCTGAAGGGGGGTGTAACAGTACATGGGAGAGCTATCTGCAACATCACAGGGGAGTGGTCTGAGAATGTTCGTGCCATATGTTTAACTGCTGTTATCCAAGGGGCCACCCCCATAGAAACCACCCAGTAATGTATACGAGACCAGGCTTCCTGAGCAGTGGTATAGTATGTGCCTTCCTTCCTCCCCGGGTGCCAAAGTCGCCATGTGTCTACTAGCCTATGCGCCTGGAGGAGTTGTGTGAGAGCCTCCTGTGTTTTTGTGTAATGATGCCTCTGAGGATGGGAGCGATCTGGATCTAGTGAAGGGCATAAGGTGGTGTTAAAATCTCCTCCCCAAATGTTGTGTGTGGAGCCCACCTGTAGTATTTGCCCCCACAGGGAGATAAAGAATTTGGGGTCATCAGTGTTGGGGCCATAACAACATACCACTGTTATTGATTGTTTTCCCAGATGACCCCATAGTAAGCAGTATCACCCTGCAGGATCACTTAGCGATCCATCCAAGACAAAGGGTGCCCCCCCGTTTAATTAAGAGTAAAGTACCTCTGGAATAGGAGGAATACCAGGAAAGAATTTTTATCGACGCCCATCTGTTAGCAAAGGAGGAGACTCTGTGGGGAGCTATATATATTTCCTGTAAGGAGGCAATATGGATGCGGTGTTGATCCAAATAGGACAGCAGTTTTCTAAACTTACCGGGATCACCCAAGCCTCTAATATGCCATGTGAGGATATTTATTACCTGAGGGTTATCATCCAATGCCATACTCCTTATGGGGGTATATCAAAAAAGCTGCTATGCATGCGAATCCTGTATCTTGTATTGGCGTACATACCAATGTAATCAACTGACACGGTGACATGTGGAAATATTGTGAATGATACAACAAAGCAGATCCCACCCCCACACACCACAGCACACTAATTGTGCAGAGAATTTTCTGCCGACCCCAATTCCACCAGAATAGTACGGTAACGTGTTCCAAACAAAGCATACAAAAGAGCAAGCAGGCCAGTGGTAACTAACAATAAAAGGTAATGGGGAACGCCCATATGGGGGGTCACTAGGGCAACACAAAAGACCCCACTCTTCTCTCATCCAGAGGACCGGACCAATAGGTGGTGCAAAAGGGGGGTGAATCGGTCGGGAAGGCAATGGAGGAAGAAGGGGTCGCTTGGCTCTAATGTGGTGGTACCTTCCTCTGCCCTGCGCATGTAGTGGTAATATTGCCTGCAGTATGGGGAAGGCAAAGAGCAAACAATAAACACATGTCACTTATCTGACAGCTGTCTCAAGTTATGTAATCGTCCAGTTCAAGCTGCAACATCGCTTCCACGAGGTGGTGGAGTTCCAATATTCTGAAAAGGTCTGCATCAAGAGCTGGGTCAGTTCATTTGCAGAGAGGAGGATCTGGATGTGCGATCATCAGGAGCTCCCCCGGGGGAGCGGCGTTGCCAGGATTTGAGATATTCCTCCACCTGATGTGGATTCGTAAAGATGTGAGTTTTTCCTTGATGCGTGACCCGCAAGCAAGCCGAATACAGAAGAGTTTATTCAATCTGTGCTTTCCGGAGTTTTTGTTTAACACTCAAAATTTTCTACGGGCCTCTTGCACTGCAACCGTGAAATCAGCGAAAATGGTGATCTCCACCCCTTCAAATTGCAAGTTCTTGTTCTCACGGGCCATCCTAAGAGTGGTATCCCAATCTCGATAGTTTAGGAGACGAGCCACAATTGGCCTGGGGGGTCCGCCAGGCGGGGGTCGAGGCCCTAAGGAGTGGTGCGCCCTTTCCACAATGAATTGGGAGGAGAAGAGGTTATCACTAAAGGCCCCCAGTAGTAACCACTCCACATAGTCCTCCATGCGGTCCGTGTTCATGCTTTCTGGGATTCCCATGATCCTAATATTATTGTGGCGGCTGCAGGCCTCTAGATCTTCATTTTTAGCTGCAATACCTCTTAGTAATTTGTCCATGGGGGCCACTTGTTGTTGCAGTTGCGTGGTATGATCCTCATTCTCCGATATGCCCCGCTTTGCTTCCTTTAATTGGCCGTCATGTTTGTCAACCTTCTGGACCAGGAAATGTAGGTGAGTATTCATTGTGTCCATCTTACCCAAAAGGTCCGTCATACTATGTTGCAGCGCTAGGAGCAATGATTTGACCTCATCTCCCTGCACAGGGGGTGGGGTGTGCGCCATGTCGCTAGTCGTGGCAGTGGAGTCCTCTGCGTTTGAGCGTGTCCCTGCCCTTAAGATTCAAAGACCAGCTTCGGCTGTTTACCATCCAGTCTGCCCATGTCCGGGAATGTAATCGCAGAGATGGGTCCAATCCAGTGGCAGTGAATCCTTCCCACAACCTGGCCCTCCACGTTGGATCGTGTCAGTGCATGGAACTGTACGCTGTCTGTGCTCCTTCTGAAGCTGCACCCAACCTCTCCTCGCCGGCACAGGAAACCAAGGCGCCAAAGGGATCAGAAAGAAGGGCTCCTGTTTCAGGCAAAAGCACGAGGGGGAGCGTTGTTATCGTCACAGACTCTCAATCTTTGTGTCCCATCTCCTTATGACCAACCGTGGTGTTCAACGTCTCTAAGAGCCCAGGAGCAGACAGCTGAAATGTAAATGCCAGAATAATGGAGGTGAGGTGAGGTGATCCATTGCAATCAAAGCCCACGCAGAGGAGACCTGTCAAATAGCAGGGTCTGGCACATGCTCCACTTTCAGCCTCAGTGCAGACGGTGCGCACAATGGGGAAGGCACCGCGCCCAAGCCGACAATGGGAGGACAATGCAGCAGCAATGTAAATGGTTCACAAAGTTCCCAGAGGTGGTGCAGTAACAAGCCACTAGCAGTATGCCTCATGGTTTACTTTAGGCCGATCTCCAAAGCACCACTGCGCACCAGCTAGTGCTCGGCCGGGAGCTATAAGGGCAAAATTGGCACAAGCAGTCAGTTGAGAGTATGTCTCCACCAGCGATAATCTAAGGTAACAGGTTACAGATGGTGTGCTCAATGGGAAAGGCGCCACCCGAAGGTCATCAATGGGAGGACTTTGCGGCAGCAATTCACATGGGTTACAGAAGCCTCCATAGGTTATACAGTAGCGGGCCGCCAATAGCACGTCCCACGCCCTATCTCAGGTAGATCTCCAACGCGCCACCGCACACCAACCAGTGCCAGCTGAGGAGCAACAAGGTCCAAACTGTCCCAAACAGTCGGTTGAAAGTGCATCTTCCACCAGGGTAGCGCAAGGAACAGCATCAGAGCTCACATTAGGGGATTACCGCCATTACAGTGCACTGCTGCAACCTCGCCGCCACTCCTCTCTCGATCCCAAAGCCTTCGGGAAGCACTCCACAACAAGTTTGAGAGGGGGACACCCACCCCACAGCTCCTTTGCACCAGGATCAAAGATGCCTTAATGGCCAGCAGCAGGTCGCACAGATTTGATTCGTGTGAGGCCCCGCAGCGGGCACCCAGACTTCAGTGTGCGGCCTAGTGCCCACGTGGGAGGCCGCGGGGCTTGAGTGCCGCTCACGGCCGGACAGCGCCCCAGGCGACAAACGTCCCGCAGTCCGCTCCGTCAGTCTCCGCTGCACACCCGAAGCCGCAACCACAGCCAGGGAGCACACCGGAGCAGTCTATAGAGTTCGTGCTCTGCACTCCCAGCGCTCGATCATATAAAGGGCAGCAGGGGTGAGGATAAATGAAGAGTTATTGGAGCACAGCTACTGGAGCCTCACAGGCGTGCGGCCATCACGGTTGTACGCTACCAAGCACCCCCGCCAGAGTGTCATTATTAAAACAGAGATACTGGTGGCCGCGCATGAGGTAACAGACCAGAAACTATGTTTAGGAATGTGAAATCTGCCAAAAGATGAAAGTCTCTACAGTGAAACGTCCTGCACAGACGCCCATGTTAATTTCAGATAAACCGTTAGCTTGTGTTTACCTGGACCACTGCGGTCCCTTACAGAGGGATGGTAACTATAAATATATCATGGTCACAGTGGATTCGTGTTCAAGATTCATTTGGATGTGGCCTCAGCACTCGGCTGACACTCTAACTGTTATAAAAGATTTGCGAGTCTTTATCGGCACATGCGCAGTCGGCACGCTACATTCTGACCAAGCTCCTGTGTTTAGCTCTCGAGCTTTCAAGGAGGCCATGGCCAAATTGGGCCTTGCATTGCGGTTCTCTAGTCCATTCCATCCTGAGGGAAATTCGGTAGTGGAGAGAAAAAAACGGGACATAAAGCAATCTATAACAGCTAGGCTCGCGTGACGGGTGGGTCAAACATCTAATAAGTGTCCAACATAGTCTTAACAATCTGCCAATAAGTTCTCTGGGGGGTATCACTCCATATGAAGTCCTTTTTGGGACCAGAATGTTAGTATCGGACCTCGATTGTCAGACTTCAGTGGGAGATCAAAAACCCTTTGATATCAAAGACTATTTGGCTATTTTACAGGACTTAAATGAAATAAGAACAAAACAAAGTAACGTGTTCCTGAAGCCAATCACCACTGAAGAGAATTCAACCGTCCCAGCAAGGCCTGTCTGGATTCCTAAGCTTGGGGATCTAGTCAGAGAGAAGATCGCAGACAAGAAGGAATTTGGGCCTTCTTACAGTAAACTAGTACCTGTCCTAGCAATTCACAAATCAAGAATAGTATTACTGCTGCCCCTTGCTGGTAAAAAGGAGAACAGGTTCGTATCCATCGACCTGGTCAAACCACATCATGTGGCCGATCATAAGCAGTAGGCCAAGTGGACTCCACCAATGTAGCAGACGCCCAGCTCTGGCTACTATCCAAGAGGTTCAAACTTGAGACTCATCACCTTTGAAGAATCTGCAGTGCGAAAAAAGGACTAAGCAACAAAGCTATGGAACTTGTACCTCTTGAAACTCAAATAACAATTTGTCAAGAAAAACCTATCTACAATGAAGTAGCATCAGTCTACACAAATGTATCAACTGATCAAGTGGTTGCAGCAATTTCAACGAATCCTGATGCAATCCCAACAATTGACAGAACTGCCTCTGGCTATTTCATTAACTTTGATACATTTTCTGAGGATCCCAGTGAACCTGAAATTACGCCAGTAAAAAGAACTTTGAAAGAACAAGCAACAGACCTTTTTCATCACTTGGAAAAGACTTATCTGGTTTCACCATGGATTGAACTTTGGATTGTGTTGGGTGTACTTTTTCTTCTACTTTGGTTGATTCTGGTAATAACTTTGGGAATGCTGATAAATGGAAGATATGTTAAAATGGACACAGCAAGTAAGAAAATCAACTTACTACTCAAGCAACACAAATCATCTCTTCTGGAACAAAGAGACTTGTCATCAGTGAACATCACAGCCGTTCTTATACCTGGGGGTATAGCTTGGGACAGAACTGACTATGACATTTTTGGCCCTGCGGAGCTGTTGAAGATTCCACACCAGTTCAAGATTTCCTAGAATGACTTTGTTTCATCTAGTACCTTTTCTGATGATTGGGACTTCAAGACTGTTAATAATATGATGTCAGACTTAAAAATGTCTGCTGTAATTTACAAATCATGAATACTTAGAAGGTTCATCAGATTATGAACAAATGTATTACAATAATCACTATGGTCATCATTTCTTGCACAAATCCGCACATCCTAGAAATGTATTAATATATAACCAATGGGAACATTGTCCTACACCACCAAAGGGTAGCTCAAAACCATTTTTTGGAAAATTTCCATACTTTTCAGGTTTTCCAATCCAGAATCATTTTACTTTAAAAATGTTAATAAGACAGGAATGAAAAGTATGTTGACAAATACCAAGCAAATTTATTCTGCAGCCTTTTATGCTCAGCTGTCTTCACTAAGTTTTGACTTTTGGATAGACAACATTGAGACAAAAACTGCCTGGGGCACAAAAGATTGGCAAGTGCAAGGGATAGAAGCTTTATTTAGAGCATGCATCATCATAGAGCAAATTATGTTTTTCAAAGACACTATCCAACAGACATCTAGTCTTGGGTTAGCAAAGATAAAAGACCTAAACTATCCGTCCATACCTACTCCTACACCTGCTAGTGATAACACTTAAGAGGGGGAAGTCGACGTACATACTATTTTCTATCACAACAGATCTAGATTGGAAAAAATGGTTAATCTGGCCCACAGACACAAACAACTGTCAAGATAGATTCCTGAACAAAACACAGAGGTTCACATTCACTAGGCCAGATCCAAGATACATACAGTGTTGGGAAACTGTGCCTTGAATGGCTGCATAGATCTACACGTAGGGATGTTAAACAATACTTATCTTTACTTAAAGATGGCGTTGATCTTAGGGAATTCTTGCTAGGATCAAGAAAACTGCATCATAAACGGTTTATATATACCGGTATCTATGCTGCTTATAATGAAGCATGGAAGATTACGCTAGCAGAGACTGAAGAAAGAATACGAGAAATTGATCGTATTAACTTAGAGAAAACTCTCTCTGTAGTTGACAATGGGTTAACAACTCTGTTGTCCAGGATATATTCTTTGGACAACATAGTATCCTCTGCCATAGACATCATGGAACAGGAATTGGTCATGTTGCAAAATGGTCAGTCGCAATTACGTTCTATCATGCTATTAGTCTGGACGTTAAAAAACCTTCATTCAGGCTATGTGCCTTGGCGTTCAATCAATACTACGTCACTGTTTTCAGAATTCAATCTCACTGATAAACAGATCAAACTGGCACAGAGGGGAGCAGACTGTATGGTGCTGAGCATTGAAAAACTGGAAAGATTGCCATTTACAGTCGCTGAAAAACCAGCCACTGAATGGGTTATACACGGAACAATCACTCTGCCTGTTACAATTTTTCAAGACATCCTGGGTATTACCATATACACACAGATGTTGGAGTGGGGTGAAAAGAAGTGTTTCTTAGTGCTAAAAATTGTGAAAACGCACTAAACTGTTCTCTCCTTTGTCAGGGTATTAATTTACACAGGCCTGCGATTGATCCTTTAACAACTTATCCAGCCACCTGCAAGGTTCACCAGCTGCGGTGATTGATCCAATTTTTGTACAGCTTTCTAATAGAAGTTACCTCATGTTGAACGATCACAGCTGCTGTAGCATGTTGCCAGGTTTACCCTATCTAGTAACTGTGTTAGGCAGGGTCACTTGCTGTATGCAAGTACTGTTTCCAAAAACCAAGACATACCCGGAGTCGCCGGTATGGCCTTCACTGAACATCTCTTCTAAACAAATTTATACTTTAAGCAGAATGAAAGCCATTCTTTTTAAAAAAACTGTGCCACTGACCTCAGCTAAAGAAACCTATGATCTGCAAGTCGCAAGGACTTCTGCAGAGATACATGCCCTCTTAACTACAAATTGCCCATTACATTTCTCGGAAATGTTAAGTCGTATCTTAAACATGTCTGATACGATTGGTATTGTACATGTATTTAACACAGTATTGTTGGGACTGTTAGCACCTTTTGAAGCATTACTAGGAATATTTCCAAACTTTGTGCACTCTGTGTTTGGCGGATTGCCTCTCATTTTGGGACTCGCTGCAGGGATACTATTTTTGCTCCTACTGCTGTGATATGGCAAGTCAATCCACAAACGACATCCAGTTCACCATGGAGACATCTCTACTGGCGATAAAGTGTCGTGAGCGCAACGTCCAAATTTTGGGACTACCTTGTCTAAGAGAATTGAATACCACATGGTTTCTATCATTCAGGCCAATTTGGCAAGATTGCATCTTACCTGTTCTACGCTGCCTGCTATGCGAAGAAGAATGCGTGCTAGACACATGTCTGACACTCCCATTAGTCATACCAACGGATGTTGATACTTTGCTTGAACCAGTAACGGCCCATGCACTGTGTTGGCCCCAGCAGCTACCAATTCTGATGACGGCATTTATTGAAATCTCACAGACGCAAAATGCTGACGGTGAGGTACAAGGGGAAACAGGCACACAGGTACCATCCACTACAAACATTGCTAATGCGACCAATGCTGACGGTGATGCTTCACATCTATATGCGGTTGATCTTCTTAACAAGGTAATCCAACTTTTATCTACAATGGTAGACGCATTCTTTACAGACTTAGAAGATTTGATGTTTTCTCCGACCAATAACACTGACGTTTGATTTGACACTCAGTGTTCTAAGAGACTTTGAATTAGACCTTCATTTTTCTAAATAAAGTTCTAAGGAACTCTTTTTTCTATGATCATTAATTTTTCCAAATTTGTATTTTTTCATTTTTTGGCACAAAGTAATCTGCTTAAAGTAGAACTATTCATAGAGAACTAGATATTCTTTGAAAAACTTCCAGACACAATTTTCGACCTTGTCCACATAACAAACAGTTTTATGTAATATGACATGAAATGGTTTCGGCACCTTTTTCTTTTGTATTTTCAAGCCATTTCCTAAATGTTTTTTTGTGATTTATTCAGACAGCATTTACAAATGTCAATGTTCCGCTTAGAATGAAACATTGCTTTCAATGTGTACAGCACCAATGCGCTTTTGTGTACAACCAGTACCATTGCATTTTTATGTATTTTGGCTGGGGTTTTTAACACATCATATTTAGATATGTTTAACATGTTTAGAACTTTGTCATGTCGTACATAAGAAAGTGGAGTGGCGTTTTAGATTTCGAATGAATTTTCCCGATTCATGCCCTTATATAGGTACAATCCACGTTGCGCTTATATAGGCATAGAAATCAAGCCCTTATTTAGGCATAGCCCCTACTGCCAAAATACAGGCATGGCTACTTCCATCCGTTCACCAAATGTCAGAACGATTTCTTGGAAAACCAGTTTAAGCCGTTAGGGACTTCCCCTTGCTTGCATATGCATTTCTCAAAGAACTCAGTTACTTTACAATGAACAAGAATCCCTAGGGGTTCATTCATGACGTTCATATGCCGACTCTACGTCAAACATGGTATTCCTAAACACCTTTAAGGTATAAATATATCTTAACTTTCAATAGCAAATTATGGTGGTTCGGTGCAGTTCGATGACCTACTTGCCCGACGCAGCTCGCTACAGCAAGTGCCGAAGGAAGCCAACTCTCCAGCTGATGCACTGATCAGGAAGCTGCCCTCTCCTGCCGAGACTCCAGCTCCAGTGTTTCTGACTCCCCTTGCGGGGTGTTGGGAAATCGAGTCCCGAGACAGAGATACCAGACCTCCTTCATTCTAAGGTATGGAGCTGATAAGAACCTAGAGAAACCTTTGGTAGATTCTTGGCAAAAACGAAACCTATGCTAATGACCATACTTACTTCTTCCCTCGTACTAGACCTAAGTTAGGTACATTGGGGTAGGCGTATTTTAAATGCACCAGTTGAGTATTTTAGCCTGTGTTATTTATGTATGTATTTTTATATGGCTTAGAAACCATACAATGCTATTACAGTTTTATTTTATAATACTATTCTTGCTGTACACATTATACTTTGCATTCTGTCTAACGATTGTAGCAGCTCACCTCTCTTGGATGAGAAAGAAGAATGTTCAATACACCTTTTATTGAAAATGCCCGTCTCACTATTTCTCTGCAAACTCTGTAGAAAGTAAGCATGCACGATTGACTGGGTGAAATACTTATCTATTGTTTCTACGACTTTGAAGATATTTTCCAGTCCTAGGGAAACAAAGTTGTCATGTTTATGCGGTTGTCAGAAACTAATCCCTTCTTGTGAATTCGAAAACGTTTCTAGTGACCTCTGAGCTAGCTGGCACTCACAATTAAGTTTAGTATATTTGATAGAGTCCTACTGACCTAAGTCCTATGTCATATCTATAGGATATATTATTCCAATACGCAGAGCCTATTGGGAATATAGGAACTACACTACAGAAATGGCAAGAACAGCAGGGCTAAGTAAACTACTACTCTTGCACTGAACTATACAAGAAAGTAATGGATTCAGGCTTGAAAATATTTTAGCCACTGGTACTCACTCAGGGTCACATCCCAGTCCATCATTATTTGCACACTAACACTTCATTTTAGGCACAGCCATATGGAAATCACTCTTGACCCTGCTACAATCGGAACAGTCTAGCCCGAACTCTCAGGCTAGGTACTTCCTTAACAAGAACAACAGCAACCCAAGAGAGGTTTCACTCTGATTGGAGCTCTTCATTAGGGTGTATTTTGGTTCCGGTGGCAAAGTGAGTATGGACCCAAATCAGGGCATACCCATTGCACTTATGGAATCACACTGAAGTATACAAAAAAGTGATTTATGGAATGCTTGAATTAACCCCTTCGCTGCTAGGCCCCCCCGCGCTAAGCTTTTTTGGGCTATTTGGGGTAGTGTGCGCTTATGCCCCTGTAACATTTCAACCACATAAGGTATCCACGCCAAATTTGTGTCCTTTTCCTCAAACATCATGGGGACTCTAAAGGTACCCAGGGTTTGAGGATTTCCCTGGAGGGGTCCCAGAAATTAGCCAAAATACAGCAACATTTTGTTTTTTGGGGAAAAATGGGAAAAACGGGCTGCAAATGAAAGCTTCTGGGCTTTTCCCTGCAAATGTTATCAAAAAAAGGTTTGTTGGGCTGAAATCACCATTTTCTCAGACTTTTGTCAGAAAACCAACATTTTTTACACAGTTTTGGCATTTTTCTGGGACATAGCCTATTTTTGCTATTTTGTGTGCTTTCAACCTCCTTCCAGTTAATGGTAGAAATGGATGTGAAAGTAATAATGGATCCTATTCATTTTAGAAAAGTAGACACAATTCTAAATTCAGCAAGGGGTCATTTGCGTAGATCCATCAAGGTTTCTTTATAGAAACTAACAGTTAAATATAGGAGAAATTGAAAATTAGTGGAAAAACACAGCCTTTGGTGTCATCGTTTTCACCTGTAACTTCTTCTAATTATGACAGCACTTTGAAATCAGCTGGACCTTTCTGGTTTTGGGGATATATAGGACTTGTAGATTCACTAAGAACTCGACGAACCCAGAGTCAAAAACTGAGCAGCAATTTGCATTTTTTTTTATTATGTTCCTGGTATATAGCAATTATTGTGGGAAATTGTATGCATGGAAAAATCGGTATGAAAGACACCTATGTATTTCTGAAATGGGAACAAATTATAGAGTTTAGAAACAGTACATATTTGCACATTTGTGAAAATGGGAATACTCGTACTAGCATGAGCATTATCGGTCATTTTTCAAAATGGCTTCTTTTTTACACAATGTTTTTCATTTGGAAGGCAGAAATGCATAAAAAATCAACAGGTAATATCAGTTGCTTTACAAATATCAATTACCCTAAGTCTCCCAATAAAAATGGTACCTCACTTGTGTGGGTAGGCATAGTGCCCACGACAGGAAATGGCTCAAAACCAAATGTGAACACACCACTTTTTCACAATGAAAATGTACCCTTTTTTGCGAAGTGTCTAGCTGTAGTTTTTGAACACTAGCTCTATCGGCACCTAGAGAAACCTAGCAAACCTATACATTTTTGAAAAATAGACACCCAGGGAAAATTAGGATGGGGTGACTTGACTGCCTCCCACCAGGTTCTGTTACCCAGAATCCCTTGCAAACCTAAACAATTGTCCAAAAAAACACATTTCCCCATATTTCTGTGGGGGAAAGTTCTGGAATCTGCGTGGATCCACAAATTTCTACCCACCCGCGTTCCCAAAGTATTACAAGAAAAATGGTAGCTCACTTTTGTGGGTCCGCCTAGTGCCCGCAGCAGGAAACGGTGCAAAACGCAACGTGGCCACACCTCAATTTCGCAGTGAAAAATTACCCTCTTTTGGCAATGTGCCAAGCTGTAGTTTTGGAACCCTGCCGGCACCTAGGGAAACCTAGCAAACCTAGAAATTTTTGAAAATTAGACACCCAGGGCAATCCAGGATGGGGTGACTTGACTACCTCCCACCAGGGTATGTTACCCAGAATCCCTTGCAAGCCTAAAAAATTGTAAAAAAAAACACATTTTCTCCCATTTCTGTGGTGGAAAGTTCTGGAATCTGCGTCAATACACAAATTTTCATGCACCCCGCGTTTGCCAAAGTCTCACGAGAAAAATGGTACCTCACTTGTGTGTGTCAGGCTAGTGCCTGTCTCTGTTAATGGCACAAAACGCAATGTGGTCACACCTCAATTTCGCAGTGAAAAATTACCCTTTTTTGGCAAAGTGCCTAGCTGTAGTTTTTGAACCCTAGCTCTGCCGGCACCTAGGGAAACCTAGCAAACCTATACATTTTTGAAACCTAGAAACCCATGGAAATCCAGGATGGGGTGACTTGACTGTGTCCCACCAGGTTCTGTTGCCCAGAATCCCTTGCAAACCTAAAAAAGTGTTCAAAAAACACCTTTTCCCCACATTTCTGTGGTGGAAAGTTCTGAAATCTGCATCGATCCACATATTTTCCATGCACCCTGCGTTCCCCAAAGTCCTACGAGAAAAATGGTACCTCACTTGTGTGGGTTGGCCTAATGCCTGCGACAGGCTCACTACGTTTTGGGCCCTTGCCTGTTGCGGGTACTTGGGCCTCCCACACAAGTGAGGCACCATTTTTATCAGGAGACCTGGGGGAACGCTGGGTGGTGGGAAATTTGTGTGAACCCGGTGATGCCACAACTTTCCTACACAAAAATGTATGAAAAGTGATTTCTTCTGCTGAAATTGATGTTTGCAGGGGATTCTGTGTAAGGATACGTTGGGTGATCCACGCAAGCCATACCTCCCTGGAAGCCCCCGGGTGTTTAGTTTTCAGAAATGTATGGGTTTGGTAGGTTTCCTTAGATGGCCACCGAGCACGGGGCCAAAAACCCAGGTGACCCCCTTGCAAAAGCAGGTGGTTTTGAGATAGGCAATTTTGATGTCCCCTCACTATGTTTTGGGCCCTTGCCTGTCGCGGGTACTTGGGCCTCCCACACAAGCAAGGCACCATTTTTATCGGAAGACCTGGGGGAACGCTGGGTGGTGGGAAATTTGTGTGAGCCCAGTGATGCCACAACTTTCGCACACAAAAGTGTGTGAAAAAAGTGATTTTTTTCAGCTAAAATTGAGGTTTGTAGGGTATTCTGGGGATTCTGGGTAAGGAAACGTTGGGGGATCCACACAAGCCATACCTTGGAAGCCCCCGGGTGTCTAGTTTTCAGAAATGTATAGATCAGGTAGGTTTCCTTAGATGTCTGCCGAGTCCCGGGCCAAAAATTCATGGATCCAACATGCAAAACCAGGTTGGTTTGTGATAGGTAATTTTGATGTTGCCTCAATAGATTTTGGGCCCTTGCCTGTCGCTGGTCCTTGACACGCTATCTGGAGGCCAGGATGTTTGGCCATAGTGACGGTTACCGGTGGCAACAATCGAGCCAAATTTCGTAACCTCAGCAACTGAAGAAACAAGCCGGGGGCATTATGCTGCTTAATAGCGCGATATTTTGGGACATGGACGCGCTGCCTCCCGTCAAATACAAGGAATAAAAGCTCTAAAGGGAGTCATGAAAATAAATGACGGACTCCAAGAGCCGCCATATTAGAATAGGGCAATACAAAAGCTTTGTGTCACATAGTTGACACAAACTGTCTAATTCAAAACAGGGTACAGTCTGAAAGACAGCATTAGGCCTTACAGTAATTATTAGAAGCACAAGGTGCTATATGGAAAACAACATTAGACATTACATTAATTTCTGGACACCATTTACAGCCACATGCATCAAAGTCCGGTTTTGCGATTCCTTAATTGCGATTTTTAGGGAATCGTAAATAAGGAATCGCAAAATGGGATGCATGATTGAAATCGCATAATATTTGCGATTCTGTAAAAATCGCAATTTTTACCGAATCGCAAATATGCGAATTCTAATTTGCGAATTTGCAATTCACATTGATTCCTATGGGCCAAAAGGCCCATAGGAATCAATGTGAATTGCGAATTCGCAAATTAGAATTCGCAAAACTGTTAATGCATTCCATGGGTGCAGGGGGGGGGGTAAAAAGGACCCCCCCCCCCCTGCACCCCTGAAGTGTATTTTGAAGTGCATGTTTCACACACACATGTCCAAAGGACATGTGTGTCTGTAACATGACAGTGTATTAAAATGCAATTTTGAGCATTTTAATACATTTTCGCAAATTACCACGAGGTTCACCCTTGTGGTAATTTGCACCCCCTAATTGCGAATTCGCAATTTTCAAAGTAATCATGCATTGCTTTTAAGGAATCGCAAATTTGCGATTCCTTAAAAGCAATCGCATTTTTGGAATTCGCTAACAATAGCGATCTTGCCAAAAATGCTTGATACATCCCAAAAACCTATTTAGGAATTGCAAACGGCCGAATTTACCGATTCGCACCGTTTGCACTTCCTAAATAGGTTGATGCATGTGGCCGTAAGAGACCAAATTGTATGGTCTAGTTTAAAACAAGATACAGTCTAAAAGACAGCATTAGACCGTACAATAAATTTTAGACACACAATTAAAACGTTAGCACAAGGTGCTATATGGGAAACACCATTAGACATTGCATTAATTTTGGACATACATTTAGAAACCAAATTGTACGGATTGGACAGTGGAGGATAATGTGTCACATAATGCTTCTGAGTAGGCAGAGGAATACATATCATCATACAGAGAGGCAAAACAGGGAGGAAGACACTTTATATCCCTAAAAGTGCCACTTGTCTATTGATCTCCTCCAGCTCATTTAACCCTTTGTTGACTGTATCTAAAGAATGTATCCATTTGCATTCTCTCCTACTCAGGATACTGCTGAGATCCCCACCTCGAGGGTTGGCTACCACCTTTTCGATGACCCACCATCTGAGGCTATTAGAGTCATGTTCAAAAGTAGTAAAATGCTCCACTGACGGCGCTCCTAGTGTTTTGCAGCGTATGCGGCTGCAATGTTGTAAGATGCGACATTTTACTCTCTGGATGGTCTGTCCAACATAAATAAAACCACAAGGGCACATGATGGCATAAATCACCCCGATGTATTGCAATTGCTATGTTGCTTCAACAAGTGCACCTGGTTGTTGTGAGTGAATGTAGTGTGTTCTATTGTTAATGTACAAGCCTTACAAGTCCCACATTTGGTGTGTCCTACCAGTGGTGGAAGACCTCAGAGTGTAGTTTGGCTCACAGCCTGGGTGGTAGGGAGTAGAGATTTTATTAAATGGTCCCTAATGTTCTTACCCTTACGGAATGCATGTAGAGGAGGAGGTATGCCACCTAGTTCTTCACTCACTAAGTGCCAATGTCGATTTATTGACTTTTTTATAGCATTACTCTTTGTGTTAAATGTGGTGACACACACCAACCGATCTTCCCCTGTTACTTTGAGTTTTGGAGCGAGTAAGTGTTCTCGGTGGTTGTGCCAGGCTTGCTTCCGTACCTTTTTTAGAAGTCTCAAGGGGTAGCCACGTTCACTTAATCTGGCAATCAAACGAGAGGACTCCTCAAAGTAATCCTCCTGCTTGGTACAGTTCCTCCGTACCCTCAGGAATTGGCCAAATGGCAAATTATCCCTGAGGTTACGGGGATGGTGGCTCGTGTATCTTAGAAGGGTGTTGCATTCGCTACTTTTTCTGTAGAGGCTGGTATACAAGCTTCCTGACTCAGTCTTAATTTGTATGTCTAAAAAATTAATTGAGACATTGTCAGATTCCAATGTGAACTTAATGTCCTCCGAACATGTGTTGAACCACTCATGAAATTTCATAAGGAGTTCCTTATCACCTTCCCAAATCAAAAGGACATCGTCGATATATCGATTAAAAAGAAAAATGTGATTCTGGTATGGGTTGTACTGATTAAGAACATACCGATGTTCATACTCACTCATGTATATTATAGCCAAGTTTGGGGCAAAACTTGCCCCCATTCGCTACCCCTTTCGTTTGTATGTAATAATTGTCCTGAAAGATAAAGAAGTTCTGTGTCATAGCTATGGTGAGTAGTTGAATGATAAACCCAGTTGGAACTCTGTGAAGTGCTGGTCTTAGATTCAAAACAGTTTCAATGCATGTTAGAGCTGCTTGTTGGGGAATGTTCGTATAAAGGGCAGTAATGTCCATGTTAGCCAGGAGACATGTATTGGAGTCATACGGGCGTCCATCAACAAGCTGGATGGTATGCATAGTATCCCTTAAATATGTAGGTGTCGATGTAGCAATAGGTTTTAGAAAAACATCTATATATTTACACAGTGGTTCCAGTGGAGAACCACACCCCGATATGATGGGTCTCCTTGGCGGATCCTCCATCCGTTTGTGTACGTTTGGGAGGGTTTATATTGTTGGCATGCGGGGATGTTTATTATTTAAAAATTCATGCTCATGTTTAGTAATGAAACCATCCTCCAGTGCCTTACATGATATTCTGTTGATGGACTCACTGACGCCTTTGGTTCGAGTCTTTCCTAAGTAGGGTATAATTGCCTTCTACAGCTAGTAGTGAAAGTATTTCACATTTATATTTGTCGATATTTTGGACAACAATAGCACCGCCTTTATCCTTGGGCTTTATTACAAGATTGGCGTTATTCTTCAGGGTTTTCAAGGCATCTTTCTCCTGTTTGCTTATGTTATATGGAACATATTGCCGGCTGGCAAGTATGTTGTCCACATCACATAGTACCACTTGTTCGTAAACTACTTTTTTGTGGTCTACCAAATGGGTTGGGGGGTTGAACTTAGAGGGAGGTCTCAAACCACTGCCCGAGAAAATAGGATTGTAAGGGATTTTGAGGAAATAGGGATTGAGACGCACTTTCCTGAAGAATTGTTGTAATTCAATTCTGAGATTGAAATTGTTGGGCATGGATGTCGGGACAAAGGATAAGCCTTTTGATAAGACCTCTTGTTCATTAGAAGTAAGCGTGTAGTCAGATATTTTGATTATTGGATTCTCCGGTTTATGTACTACCATCTGTAGTGCTGGCGTCTCGTCCTGATGTCGCCATGCGAATCTGGTTGTAAGTGTGTCTGCTTCTTCCCTCTCCCTGTGCCTTTGTTCCAAGTTGGAGTATGTGTTCTCCTGGGTCTCCCCCAGGGACGCCCCTCCCGCGTTGGCCCCACCATGGATCCTCGCCTAAAAAAGGTTGCTGATCTGGGTAGGTCTGGGCTGGTCATGTGCCCTTGTGGTTTTATGTATGTTGGACAGACCATCCAGAGAGTAAAATGCTGCATCTTACAACATTGCCGCCGCATACGCTGCAAAACACTAGGAGCACCGTTAGTGGAGCATATTACTACTTTTGAACATGACTCTAATAGCCTCAGATGGTGGGTCATCGAAAAGGTGGTAGCCAACCCTCAAGGTGGGGATCTCAGCAGTATCCTGAGTAGGAGAGAATGCAAATGGATACATTCTTTAGATACAGTCAACAAAGGGTTAAATGAGCTGGAGGAGATCAATAGACAAGTGGCACTTTTAGGGATATAAAATGTCTTCCTCCCTGTTTGGCCTCTCTGTATGATGATATGTATTGCTCTGCCTACTCAGAAGCATTATGTGACACATTATCCTCTACTGTCCAATCCGTACAATTTGGTTTCTAAATGTATGTCCAAAATTAATGCAATGTCTAATGGTGTTTCCCATATAGCACCTTGTGCTGACGTTTTAATTGTGTGTCTAAAATTTATTGTAAGGTCTAATGCTGTCTTTTAGACTGTATCTTGTTTTAAACTAGACCATACAATTTGGTCTCTAAATGTGTGTCCAGAAATTAATGTAATGTCTAATGTTGTTTTCCATATAGCACCTTGTGCTGCCAAGAATTACTGTAAGGCCTAATGCTGTCTTTCAGACTGTACCCTGTTTTGAATTAGACAGTTTGTGTCAACTATGTGACACAAAGCTTTTGTATTGCCCTATTCTAACATGGCGGCTCTTTGAGTGCGTCATTTATTTTCATGACTCCCTTTAGAGCTTTTAATCCTTGTAATCGACGGGAGGCAGCGTGTCCATGTCCCAAAATATCGCGCTATTAACCCGTTCGGCGCTTATGATGGAACCGTTCCGTCACGCGCCTCGGGTGAGCTGTGCTAGTGACGGAACGGTTCCGTCATGGCCCGCTCACCGCGCCTGCGCGGCGCTCATTTCGCACCTGCGCGGCGCGTTCTATTGAGCGGGCGCGTTCGTGATGGAAGCGCAGGTGAGCCACGCGGCCCCCTCCACCCCCCAGCACTGCGGCGGAATTGCCGCCGCAGTGAAGGGCTTAAGCGGCATAATACCCCGGGCTTGTTTCTTCAGTTGCTCAGGTTAGAAAAATTTTGCTCGATTGTTGCCACCGGTAACCGTCACTATGACTACAGTCAAACATCCTGGCCTCCAGATAGCCCTGACTGTCTCTTTTTTTCTATTTCTTTTCTTTTTTTTCTATTTCCATCGACGTTGGATTGCGTCTTATACGCCTACGAGATTGAGTTCCGGTTCAAGCTTTGTCTGCAGCTACGTGCTACTGGGATTGAGCGAATAGAGCGAATACGCTGACTTTTAGCAGCGGAAGGGTAAGCTCTTAACCTGCGGATAGCCTGCTTTACATCACATGAACTCGCCCCGGAGCCAATGTTATTTTAATTAATTATTCTTTCAGCCGCATGATCATTCCTGACAGAGGCTCGGAGCTATATACATTAACGGTTTCAGCTCAGACAAGGTAACGTTGTATACCTGACCTAACTATGATATGGTCTTTTTAACATACAGATAGAGAATCGGTTAACTGATTACACCGAATTAATTTTTAGGTGTGAATATCGTATTTGGATTATACAGTGACAGAGGCTGGTTCCTTGGAGCTACATATATTAACAGTCTCAGCTCAGACAAGGTAACGTTGTATGCCTGACCTAACTATGGTATGGTCTTTTTTGATATACGGATTGAGAACTGGCTAACTGATTACACCTAATTATTTTTCAGGTGTGAATGTCATAATTGGGATACACAGTGAATATACACCATACGGTCCCTCCGCTAGGGTAAGCTTTTTCGTCCCATAGTGAGATTGATTCTAGTCTACAATCTATTGCAACAGCCTCAATTTCTATTCTCCTCCCCTTAGGGTCATCTATAACCCTTGGTTGTCCCCTTCTAGTCCTGATGAAGACTTGCATGGCCCAGGTCCAACTAACCTACAGGCCCTAAGACGAGTCGAAACGTCAACGCCCTTGTTGTTTCTTAACCTGGACCCTGTCCCGTCATATTTATGTGCAAATATTAGTGAACTATATATCCATTCCGTTTAACTTTTGTAAAAAACGTGTGCATAATTAACTCTTGTGGCCAGGTCAAATAGGACAGTGATTCGTCGAACCGTTCCCTTGTATATAATTACTGTAAATATTTTTATGTCACTACCATATTGAATTTTCTTCTATCTCCCATCCACCTTACACATCCCGAATCCCTCACCCTCCTTTTGCACGCCTTCCTTGGGGCAACCTACACGTTTCTAGGAATTTATAACTGTGAATTATCACGTTTAACCTAGATACAATGAATTACATTGTTTCTGGTTTCTGAATCAAGTCTGTTGCAATTTTATTTTGTTTTCTTTCCTTTGATTGGTGCATTTATTAGCTGGAGCTGAACCAAGAGACATGCTCTGAAATATTGTATGATTAACAATTATGTACTGATTGACTCTGCTATATAAAGTAAAAGGTCAAGGACCATTGTCTTCAATACCTCACTACACCCAGGTCCACGACTTTTGGGTTACCCCATTTTGTTAATGGTCACATTCCTGACACAGCAATCACACCAGCTCACGGATTGCATTGAGTGGCGTTTGGCTAGCAGTGTGTGTAGTAACCAGCAGCTAGTCACTACTCACACACCACCAGACAAGCACCAGTCCATGCACACCGCCAGCCAAGCGGCCAGTCCACGCACACCACACCTCCAGCCAAGCGCCAGTCCACGCACACTGCCAGCCAAGCACCAGTTCAAACACACCGCCAGCCAAGCGCCAGTACAATCACACCACCAGCCAATCACCAGTCCATGCACACCACCAGCCAAGCACCAGTCCGCACACACCGCCAGCCAAGCGCCAGTCCACGCACACCACCAGCCAAGCACCAGTCCACACACACCGCTAGCCAAGCGCCAGTACAAACACACCGCCAGCCAAGCACCAGTCCACGCACACCGCCAGCCAAGTTCCAGTCCATGCACACCGCCAGCCAAGCAGCCAGTTCAAACACACCACACTGTCAGCCATGTGCCAGTCCACGCACAGCACACCACCAGCCAAGCGCCAGTCCACGCACAGCACACCGCTAGCCAAGCGCCAGTCCACGCACACCGCCAGCCAAGTGCTGGTACAAACACACAGCCAGCCAAGCGCCAGACCACACACACTGCCAGACATGCAACACTCCACGCACACAGCCATCACATTTAGGATTTTTTTTATATAAATAGGAAAACACAAACAAATTGCAAATAGATACAAATCTACTAACACAAAAACTGAAATTAAATACACTACACAAATGCCAACCTTGAAACTGAACAAAAAATATTAAACAATAGAGGCCATGCAGTTCACTTTACCCCTCATGGATGCTCCCAAAAATGATTTTGCGTGTGGTACATTCTAAAACAAGCAGGCACACACAGCCCAGGGTTGGAAGGACACTCGGGCAGTATATACGAGTCTCCTTCCGTATACCTCTTCGCCAACAGACTCTACATCTCCTACTGGGAAAGTCTTATGAGGGTGTGGGAGGAATGCGATCAGGAAAGGGGCAATCTTTCAATCTAGCAACATCCTCCACCACTCCAACTCTAGGAGCACTAACCTGTTCCACTAAACAAGGCTGCCTATTACAGACTTCTGAAACTTAGCAAAAGTCATCTTTGACTCAGGACAAGAATCCTGGAACACAACAAAAGCATTAAAGGTTACCAAGTGGAAAGGATGGATAGCCAACTTCTTGTACCAAATGTAAGCCTTACAAAGAGCAGCGTAAGGTTCCAACCTCTGATCTACTCTGTCAACACCACCCATGTGCCTATTATAATCTAAAATGCACACAGGTTTACGGGCTTCAGCAACCTCACCTCAAACAGTCACATGTGCAGTGCTTTTGTCATGGATGTTAGTCAGCATGTAGACATCTCTCCTGCCTAAAAGCGTCAGAGCTAGAAGCTCCCCGCAACGCAACGCACTGTCCCCTCACAAGCTTTTGACAAACAAGTTGTTTTGGGAAACCTTTACGGTTAGAGCGGATTGTGCCACAAGCAACAGTGTCCACTTTGGCCAATTCCCTGAACAACTGCACACCAGTGTAGAAGTTATCTACATATAAATGGTGGCCTTTGTTAAAAAATCCTTTACCAAGTTCCCACACAATTTTCTCAGTCACTCCAAAAGTGGACGGACAACCAGGGGGGTTAATCCTGGATTTCTTACACCCTGAAATTAGAGACATATCCAGTCCTACTGTCACACAGCATATACAGCTTAATTCCATAGTGTGCCCTCTTCCTAGGAATGTATTGCCTAAAAACCAAGCAGCCCTTGATCAACACCAAAGACTCAACCACTGCAATTTTTTTCCCTGGAGCATAGATCTCAGAAAATCGATCAACAAAGAGATCAATGACAGTTCGAATCTTAAAAAGACGGTCACAATCAGGGTGATCTCATGGCAAAGCTAAACCATTATCGACAAAATGCATCATCCGAAGCAGAAGCAAATACCTGTCATGACTCATGACTGTCGGAAATATAGCAGTTGCCATCAAGGGACTAGTAGACCAATATGAAGACATTGATGGCTTCCTTAGCAAGCCCATCAAAAAAGTTAAACCCAGGAACTTCTTCATCTCTTCCAGATTTGTGGGAGTCCACCGGGTAGCTCTAGAGTGGGGCTTAAGGCTGGCACTGTTGTCCCTTAAAAACTGTTTGGCATACAAATTCTTCTGCTCAACAATCTCTGCCCAAAACACATTGTCCATAAACAACTGAAAAAAATGTATCGGCAACAAGCTTTCAATATTCACTCTACACCCTGGAACACCAGTAAAGTCTGCCAATGCTGGCTGCACCATGCCTGGGGCAACCCAGAGGTCAGCACTTTCAACAGGAAGCCTTGCAGCCCCAGGCTGCAGCCCAGATGCTTCTTGCCGCACTATACCAACGGGAAGTCTTGTAGCCCCAGGCTGCAGGCCAGATGCCTCTTGCCGCACTATCGGCACATCAATGTCCTCCTCTAACACAGCGGTACAAAAGGGGGTGGTGATGGACGGAGCATCTGAATCAATCAAACACTCACACCCAGTCAAAAGATCTGGGTTTAATACATCACCGTTCTTTAGCCCACTCTGCCACCCCAGTTCAGACATGGCTATATGCAAATCAGTCTTACCCTGTGCTTCATGGGAACAGTCCAGCCCGAACTGCCAAGCCATGTCTTCCCTGGACCGGAAACAAGCTTCTGAGGACCGGTTTCTGGCATTCCAGCCATCTTCAGCCCGGCTTGCTTGAATCCAGTGGCAAAGTGAGCAAGGGACTCATGTCTGAGCATACCCTGCCACACTTATGGCGGCCAAAAGTGGTACAAAAGGGGGTGGTGATGGAGGGAGCATCTGAATCAATCAAACACTCACACCCAGTCAAAAGATCTGGGTTTAATCCATCACCGTTCTTTAGCCCACTCTGCCACCCCAGTTCAGACATGGCTATATGCAAATCAGTCTGACCCTGTGCCTCATAGGAACAGTCCAGCCCGAACTGCCAAGCCATGTCTTCCCTCTACTGGAAACAAGCTTCCGAGGACCGGTTTCTGGCATTCCAGCCGTCTTCAGCCCAGCTTGCTTGAATCCAGTGGCAATGTGAGCAAGGGACTCACATCTGAGCATACCCTGCCACACTTATGGCAGGGTATGCTCAAGACCAAAACCTACCTCCTACTCCGTGGACGCTCTGCCGTGGACACGCTGGAAACAAATGGTTTCCAGCACGTCCAGCGCTTCCTGATGATGTTGGCGCGCGCTGACGTCATGGGGAAGCGTGCGGGGGGTTGGGAGGTGGCAGCAGGAACTCTTCCTCTGCCATCCCCCTCTGTGGTGCCAAGATTGATGCCCCAGGGAGGGTGCGCCAGCGCTTCCCCCAGGGGCTGTGCTCATGACGTAGAGGTTCCGTCATAAGCACAGCCCAACCAATGCTCATGATGAAACTCCTCCATCATGAGCATCGAAGGGGTTAACCCCAGCCACTGATGATTCCAAAAGCCGCATCCCAGTCCATCATTATTTTGCACACTGTGCTACCTTATTTTGGACCCATCCCTATGGAAATCAGTCTTGCATCTGCTCCAACCGGAACAGTCCAGCCTGAACTCCCATCCCTAGTCCTCCCTGAACTGGAACAAAGCAACCCAAGACCAGTTTGGCAATGATTAGGGATCTTCAGATGGGCGTAGGTCAGTGGACAAAGGTCGCACTTCTGGACATACCCATCACTAAAGTATACAAGGAAGTGATGGCTGGAATGCTAGAATTAATATCAGCCACTGGTAATTACTTTGGGTTGCATCCCAGACCATCATTTTTTTGCATACTATATCACCCTGCTCCAATTGGAACACTGCAGCCCGAACTGCCAGGAACAGGTCTTCCCTGGACCGAACACAAGCAACCCAAGTACTCTTGAACTACTAGAGGGGTACGAATTTTTTATTTGTTCCCTTTACGCATAAAAAAGTACTATTTGAGGAAACTGTTGCATAAGATATGTAGGTATTAAAGGAAATATTCGCCGGCGGTGCGCCGAAGACGTGTCAACGGCAAGCCTGTCTGCACCCGTCCGCGCCAGTACGTCGCCTCTAGCCAGGAACGTTGGTCGAGGTGAGTCGGTTGGGCATACTTATTCCAGGGAAACTCTTCTAGATCTGAACATATCAGGCATCCGATGTAATAAGACCCCACTCCATCCTCAGAGAGGTCCCTTCCACTGTTCATGTGGGATGTTCTCTCTACCTAAACCAACAGCACTTATGCCCCCTAAAGCCACCTGCCCTCAACAACGGCTGCTTATCTTTCAGCTGAATGTAAGATCTTTAGCCAAACATTACTCTGAGGTATATGATCTCATTGAGGATAAAACCCCTGATATTTTTTTCCTCACTGAGACCTGGCTGCAGGACGACATGACCACAGTCCCTAATCTGGCTGTGTCGCCCGGTTATTCCGTGCATACTATAAACAGGCCAACGAGGGGTGGGGGTATTGCAGTGATTTTCAATTCTCGCTACCCTTGCCTTTTCACTAAAGTTGATATTGAAGGATGCAAATGTGCCCGTTTTAGCATTTTGATTAATCCTCATCTGACCCTCTCTGGGGTCCTGGTGTATAGGTCCCCTGGGCAAGCCAGCAGTTTCATGAATGCATTTTTTGAAGCAGTGGGTACACTGGCTGTAGAAACTGCAAATGTTAGCATTTTCTGAGATTTGAATCTTCCCTTTGATCTTACCTTAGATAAAAATATAGGCAGCTTGCTAGCAGATCTAGCAGCATTTCAACTGCACCAGTTAGTTGCGAGCCCCACCCATTGCGGGGGACATCTATTAGATCCCTTCTTTTCTAATATGGAAGCTGTGGTAGTAGCTGCCCCTATTCCGGTCCCTTGGTCCGACCATATGCTGGTCGGCATGTCCCTACCTTTAAAAGAATCATCAGGTATGGTTACCAGTCAATCAGTATACAAGCGCCCCTGGCCGAAATTACGATTAGACAATTTTTACGCCCTGCTCAGAACAGTCCCCCTTGAACCTTTTGACAACGCAGAGTTAGGGTATGAGATGTTTTGCACCTGGTTAACCCGGGCTCTGGATTCTTTGATCCGAGCAAGCTGGATCAAAGGCCACTCCCAAGAATCTAGCCCATGGTATAATGAGTCTCTAACGACTCTGAGGAAAACCTACAAAAGAATCGAACGGAAATGGAGAAAAGTGTACGATCCAGAAATAAAAGTGCAATATATTGCAGCACAAAAAAACTATCACAGAGCAATTTGTAGGACACTGGCCGCATACTATGCCAAGGAGATCAGGCTCAGCCCGAATCCTTCAAAATGCATTTTTAAAATCTTGAGGATCTCAGAGCATAAAAAGCCTTGACACCCGCAACTATCTCTGAATTACACTGCAAAGAATTGGCTTCCTTCTTTGTGGAGAAAGTTTGTGTAATTTATAGATCTTTTTTGCCTACACCTCTACCCATCCCTTCTTGTCCTGAGCCAACCATCAAACTCATGGCGATTCCTGAAATCTCCCATGAAGAGCTCATTACTATGTGGGAAAATCAAGTCTGGCTCTCCTGCTGACCCCTTAAAACCTGCCCAATTTAGGGAGGCATCCGCGCTTGTGCTTAATCCCTTCGTCAGATAATTAACTCCTCCTTTGAATCAGCTGTGATACCGGCGAAGTGGAAACAGGCGTGGGTATCCCCCATTATTAAAAAACCTACGTTGGATCCCACTAAACCTGGGAATTTCAGGCCTATTTCCCTGCTCCCTTGGCCGGCCAAGGTGGCAGAATCTCACGCTAACAGCACTCTTACCAGCTTTTTGTGCTCCAACAATATTCTGGATGCCTCGCAGCATGGCTTCCGAGCCGGTCACAGCACTGAGACGTTGCTTCTGAGCATGACGGAACATCTGCGGACCATTTTGGACTCTGGTCAAACGGCGGCACTGATCCTGCTGAATCTGAGTGTCGCCTTTGACACGGTCTTGCATGTGGTTTTGTTACATCGGCTGGAAGAAGCGGGTGTCGGGGACTCGCTCTGGAGTGGTTCAGAGCCTTCCTAACAGGAAGAACCTTTTGGATTTCCACTCCCTCGTTCCTTTTCAAGGAACGACGCATTGTGCAGGGAGTCCCCCAGGGCTCGGCACTCAGCCCCACGTTATTCAATCTCTATGTACAGCCACTGGCTGCGGTTGCTAAGCAATGGGAACTCTCAATGGTCTCATATGCTGACGACACGCAGCTAGTGGTGGCTCTGGCAGACGATTTCGCTTTGAGCGCCACCAGGTTTGAGAATGGCCTAACGGCCGTGGCTAACTGGATGACCTCTAACTACTTGCAGTTAAATGCGAGTAAGATGGAGGTTCTATTAGTGGGGAAGAATGCGGCCTGGGCGAAAAATGGAGGCCTAATACGTTAGGGAAATTTCCAGACCCAAAATCAGAAGTAAAAAATCTCGGGGAGTGGATAGACTCCTCCCTCAGCACTCATACTAAGAAAATGGCAGCCACATGCTTTGGGAACCTACGGGATCTCAGACCTATTCTAAAATTCTTTGACCCTCCCACCCGCCAGCTCATAGTGCAATCGACTATCCTCTCTCGCCTGGATTATGCGAGCTCAAGTTGCTAGGGGCCAACCAGGCAGAGATTAGAAGAATGCAGCGGGTGCAAAATGCGGCAGCAAGAACTTTGGTAGGCCTCCCTCGCTCACATCCGGTTACCGACACCTTGAGTAAACTCCATTGGCTTCCTTCCTGTGGCAAAGCAGATCCAATTTAAAGCTCTCTGTCTTTCATTTAAGATTTTAAAGCTCGCTACTCCATCTATGCTCTGTTCGCTATTGACCCCGTATGTCCCCCGAAGATCTCTGCGTTCGGAAGGCCAGCACCTGGTAGCGGTTCCTCGGGTGAAACGCTCCCGGATGGGCGGTCGCACTTTCCGCTATCTGGTTCCTAAAATATGGAAAGCCTTGCCGTTCCAGGTGCGTGGCTTAGAGGATCTCCTGGCTTTCAGGAAAGCCATCAAGACCTACCTTTTTCCTTCAAACTAGGACTCATGGGTTGTTATGTTATGGCCTGCTGTGCTTTGTAGAGGCAGCTGCCCTCCTTGTCAGTGACAGTGCCGGGACTCCCCAGCTGAGCGCTATATAAAAATATGTAACATAACATAACAACATAACATATGTTGGAATATTATTTCCAAATCTGCGTGCCACCAATGCAGATAATACAGTCTTTTTAAAAGAAGTCCAATGAACAGTTAAACTGCTTATGCCTAAGGGGCCAATGTTTCAAAGTATTTTGGACTCTTCCACCTATGAATTAGTACACAATTACAAGCCTGTAAAAACTACATTCAAGACCATGATTTGCTTAATACAGGGGTTGGAAAGAAATTAACAAGGAATGCCATTTGCAAGCTTCTTGTTTATTCGTAGCTCTTAATCCACCCTTGAGAATGCACAGTAGTCCCTAAAGAACACGGTATTCAAAGTTTGTCTTTCCGTGGCCAGCGTGTTCCGTGAAAGTATTTGCAAAATTTTACATGAATCCAATGATGTTGTAGATGAGTCACAATGTGCATATTACAGGTACTGCAGTGATCAGACATAGTTTTTGTGGTAAAGTAACAGAAATAACAATGAAAATAAAATAAAATCTGTAGACTCTGGAAAGCTTTTAATGTCATTGTAAGAGGGTTCTCTAAGTCTTCTTACATGAGGGTTAGGAAAATTAAGGTTTTTTAAGTTTATTTTTATTCACACATGTCCTATCAGGCACATTTTTTTAAACATCTGTCACACAGTGACCTCTTCAGAAACCAAAACCTTGGTTATTCAAAGCATAATTATTCACAATTTGTAGTCTCCTTTTAAGACTTAAGATAAGGGGTACAGTTCACCAGTAGCATAGATAGGACTCCTCCCCTGTCAAAAAGGGAGGCCACAAGTTTAGATACTGCGATGGACCACGACTACGACCAATGTGAATGCAGGTGGAATAACCAAAGAATGGTGGAAAACCATCCAGGACAGGAGACCTTCATTGTGTTGTCATAGACAAAGGTGGATTAAGTAGATTCCAGGAGAGAGGAACTGGAGTGAAGCAACCTAACACAGGGAACTTGGGAAAAAGAAGTAAATAGGGGGGGGGCATTTCCAAAGTATTGAACATATAATTCTCATAAAGATGACTCTTCTACCCCAAATACTAACCTCTGCTGAGCACTCAGACCAGTATTCTAGCAGGGTGATGCATCAGGCATATGATCTCTATTTCTTACAAGCTCTCAATTGAACTGGTTTGCATTGACATGACCATCCTGGTTCTCAAAATAGCTTTCTGGGTGCTCCCCGAGTCCAGTCTCAAGGACTTTCTCTTGAGAAGCTCAGAATTCTGGGACATCTCCATTATTAACCTCTACTCCTCCAATAAAAATGCTGTTTGAAGGTTCACTGCCATATTATGTTGTTCTCAGATATTAGACATTATGAAAGGTCCTTCTTCGCCTCATCAGTTCCTATTTCCCGTGGCTGTCAGTCTTGTCTCTTCTTGGATCTGCTAGATTTTGCACCAGGAACCTGAGGCCCCAAAGTTCCCCGGGTGCAGCACTGTGGGGCTCAGTTGAACTGCTATGAATCATCATTATTCAATGCGTACTATGAGTCCAAGAGAAAGTCAAATGCTACATTCAATTGAGAGGTGGTAGCATCAATTTTGCTTAAGGGTTGTAGTAGGCCACTAACTCCGAACCTCTGCAATGTTGTAGTTTACATGTCTGTGTTGCTAAACAGTAGCAACAGTCTTCAATGTCAGGGATACTTGCGGGGACAGTCCTGGATATATGAGTATCGCGTGTTATGCCTTAAAGCAGTGGAATGCCTTCCTGGTTTTCTCATGCTCCAATCTTTAGTATGCTCGTTCTCCACACTGTGTCTCTCAAGGGACGGAATGCCTCCAGTCAATCTGGCTTGACTGTAGTACCGTCGCCTTCTTAAGGCAGGACCCTCCAGACTTGACATGTTCCAATGCCCTTAGATTTCCCACTCGAAGCTTTTTATTGCCATGGCATGTCGGTCCACTGTCAGTCTCGAACTGTGGCTCTAATTTCCCTCATATAGATACTGGCTAACACAATTAACACTTCAAGGTCTCCAGACTGCCACTGTCTACCTCCTTACTCCATGTCTCAACAAGGAAGAGGGGGCTGCATCCTTATATCTTGATACTGTGTCTCCCCTGCACAGAAAGCAATGGCTCTCCTCCCCATCGTCTGCTACTGTCATCCAGATCATTCATAAGTCATAAGTTCTTATATAGCGCACGATTCACCAATAAGGTCTCAAGGCGCTATTCACATGTGACAATGAGTCCCCAGCAGAGAGAACACAGAATGTGCAATCATTGTGTTCAGCAATTGGCCACACTCCTCCTTAATAACGTTATGGCAGTTATCTAATGTCACTGTAGAAGCACAGTAAAGAGCCAGAGAGGGAGAGTATGCAAATAAAACAGTGTGTTTGAGGTTTGGGAAAGAAAAGAGATAATATTACTCAGACTTATGAAGTGCTGAGAAAACATGATTACAACTATTACCTTAGTTACGTAATACGTACTATATGCCTGCATGATAACAGTGACAAACCACATAGAACCAAAAATAGTATGTATATTATAAGTATCTCGAGCAAAAAAGAAGTGAACTCAGTCGGGACCACAAGGAGGTGTATGTGAAATGCAGAATATTTTACTGAAATACAAATGAGGAATATAGGTTTCAATCAAGCAGTGGGAACGTTGGCATGAGGTTGGTCTTTGGACAAGGAGAAAACTGGAAAATGTTAAAATCCCTAATTTGGGAGCAGACTTTTAAAAGAACTGTATAGAATTTTGTTAGTGTTAAGACTATAAGGGGTAATTGGGTCTCAGCTGATCATTAAGCTGTGTTCCATGTTATCATTCAACCCTCGTTATACTCGCTATTACAACAGACTAGGCTTTACCCTGCACACCCATCCAGCACAACTCTTTTTTTTGCATATAGATGGATATATAGAAGTTCACAGCAGCATGTTTGATAATAAATAACACAAACCAACCTAGTCTCCTGAACGGTATTGCACATATGAGGGCGGCACAGGTATTGGATGTCACTGTGTGAGGTTTTCACCATGGAACAGCACACAACAGTCCTACCACCAAGACATACCACCACCCCCTTCACAACAACACATATCAAGGAAGTACTCTGATTATACACTAAAAGCAGTGAAAAAAGATGGGTGACCAGTTCTGATTTTGTGGCATACGCAAGCCAATGCAAAGTTTAGGTGCTCAATGTAACTATATTTGTAAAAAGGATGACTAAGTTGGTGCGAGCCATGGGCAAACACTTATTGGTCTGTGATAGCAAAAAAAAACCTTTTGTCATCATTTAGAATTTTCAGAGATCTGTATACTTCAAACCAGATGACTCCTAATCCATTTCATATCATAGCATAGTAAAAGTGGCCACTATATCGTTAAACTTGTGTTTTGAAATAGGGGACCGGGTGCCTCTGTTGTAGGAGCAAAATTCATCCAGAAGCGTATATGCAGCATGTGGGGGATGGAATCATTGAATATGCTTTCTACAATGAGCCAGCAG
Source organism: Lissotriton vulgaris (assembly GCF_964263255.1). Lineage (NCBI taxonomy): Eukaryota > Metazoa > Chordata > Amphibia > Caudata > Salamandridae > Lissotriton > Lissotriton vulgaris. The sequence continues at coordinate 736,350,790 of NC_141698.1, forward strand.
ATGGCCCTCCTTCAATGTCTGATTGTCATACTGTGGTGACACTCAACAATGGTACAAACATTGGTACTCTCTGCCTCACAGGCAGGATAAGTCTGCTTCCTAATTCAGTGCTGACAGGTAAACACCTGTATGAGAATCGGGTTTCGGATCAGCACTCTTCGAGGCGTGGGGAATACGGAATAACACAGCAGTAATGCAAAGCCTGAACTGACAGTCTGAATCTGCAAATAGCTCTTAGACCCATGATCTCTCCATTGGGAGAGAGGGGTGGGGGAGAGTGAGCAGACCCAAAAAACCATTGAAGTGTGAAAAAGGCCGCTTTATTGGAACAGGTGCACATTTACAAATACACAAACTCGGCAACCGCCTCACAATCTAAACCACAACCAATGATTTGTTTGTTTTTATTTCAAAAACCCCAAACCCCGCCCCCACCCCACACCCTCCATCACACCCGCCCCCACCCGTACATACCCAAACACATAAAACCATACAAACCCCAAATAACATTATAACATCACCTTATCAAATACAAAATATCACATCCCCGATTATAAACCAACTGATCATATCCCCCGACCCATAATCTCCGAACACCACCTCAATCAGTATGAAACATCCCCCAACAAGGTCCTACTTTACAACCAACGGGTCCAAACCTGGCCCAAAACTGACAATAACATAGCAAACCGCCACGCACCTGTCCCAAGCGACAAAAGAACAAAGCCAAAACCCATGCCCACATGTCCCAAACAGCAGCCAAACAAATTGAATAAAATCAGAAAAAACCCCAAACAGGGAGAGAGGGAGGGACAATAATATCCAAGCTCAAACCGGCCACCAGGTCACCAAAGCCCAAAATGGTGCCCGTAAAGCGGAGACACGCCCATTTATAGGCAGCGCACAATAAAACTAAAAAACAGCCCAAAAGGAGCCCAAATGGAATCTGCTAGAAGGGAAGCCCCCACCCTGATCTCCCAAACCGCCCGGGGGAGGAGACCTCCCAGGGGTCGGCTGCCCTTCCCCAAGCCCCCCTTGGGAGAGAGGGGTGGGGGAGAGTGAGCAGACCCAAAAAACCATTGAAGTGTGAAAAAGGCCGCTTTATTGGAACAGGTGCACATTTACAAATACACAAACTCGGCAACCGCCTCACAATCTAAACCACAACCAATGATTTGTTCGTTTTTATTTCAAAAACCCCAAACCCCGCCCCCACCCCACACCCTCCATCACACCCGCCCCCACCCGTACATACCCAAACACATAAAACCATACAAACCCCAAATAACATTATAACATCACCTTATCAAATACAAAATATCACATCCCCGATTATAAACCAACTGATCATATCCCCCGACCCATAATCTCCGAACACCACCTCAATCAGTATGAAACATCCCCCAACAAGGTCCTACTTTACAACCAACGGGTCCAAACCTGGCCCAAAACTGACAATAACATAGCAAACCGCCATCCAGAAAGCCGTGGGGGGGAAAGACTGATTAGGAGAGAGCCCCACCTTTCTGCCCCCCACAACAACCAAAAAACAGGGGGGGGGGGACGCCCGAAAAGAAAGAGCAAGCCAATACCTGTAAAGACACAAAAACACCCATTATTCACCGACAAACTGTTGCACGGTCATACAGCGAGACAAAACCTCCCGCAACTCCAGCAGATATAAGTCCATACCCATTTGGGACAAATGTACTCCGTCACCCCTGAAAAATTCCACTGCATCGTATTTTATGTCACCATGAACTATACGACCGAAACCCAGGTCCCTGCAGAACCTGGAAACCTCCAAATTCACCTTCCTCCGAGATTTGTCCACCGCCTTCGGCTTCACCGCATTCCTCCAAACCCTCTGCGGCACCAATTCTGTCCACAACACGTGGCACCCCGACCCCTGTTTGTGCAATAAAGCCAGGTCTTTTTTGATCGCCCGAAGCAAAACAACCCCTTTTACAGAACCCAAATCATTCTCTCCTAAGTGAATCACCAACACATCCGGGCAAACCCCCCTTACTAACCAAGAATTAAGTGCAGGGATCAGTTCCTTCCATAACATGCCCCCTTTTCCTTTCCAAACCACATTGAATAAACGATCATTAAAACCCAAGGATGAACCAAAATAACTTTGACGAGCTTGCACTTGAGCTCTTTTTACGAAGGAATGGCCCACGATCCATACTGTGAGGAAAGCAGCCCGAGGACCAGCCACAGAACCTGAAAAAGAAAACAGAATCAGACAGGGTAAACAGAAGAAGACGCCTGCGCACTAGCAGATTCGTTCCTAACATAGCGCCGAAAGCAATTAGAAGTCCAGCGCCCCAAGCCCATGATCTCTTCCCTCGACCAACCCCTGTGGAAAGCCTCCGTGGCCGCCCCAATTCTAAAAGAATGAGTACCGTATAACGACCCATCTAAGCCAATATGTCGCAGCGCTTTTCGCAGTACCATGCGCAATTGATAAGTAGAGACACATGAGCCATTGAGGTGTCGAAAAACCTGGAGGTCCACCACCCCACCCGACATTTTCCTCCAGCAGTGAGCCCAACGAAGAGGGCAAGTTTCCGGTGGGGATACAGCGTCCAACCAAACCCCTTTACCCACACTTCTCTGATCAGTTTTTGAATGAGAGAGCCAAACATGGACTCCCCTGATCAACAGCTGAACATCTCCCCACAGAAGGCCAGGAGAGGACTTGGTGCCCAGCAATTCAGACACACGAAAAGCGCCAAAGAACATCCACACCATCAAAGTAGCGAACAAACAAGCTTCCACTCTATCAGAACAAACAACCGGAAGCACAGAAATCACTTGAAACAGCTTTTGCCACGACAAAGGAGATCGCAAAGAACGCACCGAACCCCTCTCCCTAGACCACCCTTCCAACATCCTCCTACCCAACTCCCCAGCCGACGGAGAGTATCCCCACAAAAGCTTACCCACAAAGGAAATACCAGCTAGCTTGCCTGAAATAGTAATTCTAGATAAATTCCTGTCCATCATACATAAAATAAACTGAACCACATCTTCAGATCGTTGCCAATCCAGCTCCCTCCAACACGCCCCCGACTCCAAAAATTCCGCCCAGGCCAACTCGTACGCTGTTCTCGTGGAGGGAGCCAAAGAACCGAAAACCAATTGAAAGACCCGGTGTTGCCTACCGTCCACAGGTGGTCCGGCATGGGAGTCGGCTCCTCGTCTGCCTCCAAAGCAAGCCCACGGAATCTCTCCCACTGTGAACGAGACAAAGCATCCGCAATGTCATTGTCTACGCCAGGAACATGCAGGGCCCGAAAACAGATATCATATTTCAGACATCCCAACACAAACACTCTAAGGAGCTTCAAAACCTGGGGATCCCTGGCCGACTGTTTGTTAATTACTTGCACCACAGCCATATTGTCGATGCGGAAAAAAACCTTTTTGTGGGCCAAATCCGTACCCCACAAAGTAACGGCCACAACGACAGGGAAGAGTTCCAGAAAGGCAATACTTCTGCCACCAGTCTTCCATTGCTCCGGCCACTGTTGGGCACACCACCTTCCCTGCCAGTAAAGACCAAAACCTTCACTGCCTGCAGCATCCGAGAATATCTGTACATCCCAGCACCAATCCACCTCCCGACATAAAGGCACACCGTTGAAGGAATGTAAAAAGAAGACCCACATACGTAAGTCCTCCTTGACCCCCGCAGACAGCCTCACCCGATGATGTGGAAGGGAATGACCAGACAAAGCTCTGCCTAACCTCCTACAGAAAGTCCTACCCGCCCTGACCACCCTGCAGGCAAAGTTAAGGTGTCCCTGCAGAACTTGTATCTCTCTCACAAACACTTTCTCTTTCCTCAACATAACTCCAACCAGATCAAGCATTCTCTGTTTTTTGTCCAATGGAAGACGAGCCTGCATCAAGTGCGAGTCAAGTTCGATCCCCAAAAAAGACATGGTCGCGCAAGGACCCATGGTCTTTTCAGGAGCCAATGGTACACCTAAATGACTCATCAAGGATTGAAACGATGTGAGAGCAGCTTGGCAGATCAGCGAATTGGCAGTACCCACAAAGAAGAAATCGTCCAAATAATGTGTGACCAGTTCATGTCCGCTCTGTTTAGTAAACCACCATTGCAGAAACGTACTAAAAGTTTCAAACAATGCACAGGACATAGAACAACCCATTGGCAGAGCTTTGTCCACGTACCATTTTCCTAGAAAATGGATGCCCAGAAGACACCAATCTTCAGGATGGACTGGAAGCAGTCGAAATGCGGATTTGATATCGCATTTTGCCATCAGAGCATCAGGGCCCGCCGTGACAACCAACTGCATAGCTACATCAACAGACGAATAAGACACCGATGCAGCTTCGTTGTCAATTAAATCATTTACAGACTCCCCTTCAGGCCATGAGAGATGCTGAATGAGCCGGAACTGACCAGGCTCCTTTTTAGGGACCACACCAATAGGGGATACAATCAGATTCGCCAAAGGCCAGTCATCAAAGGGGCCCGCCATCCTACCCTCACTCACTTCCTTATCCAGTTTTGACTGTACAATAGCAGGGTGTTCGCCTGCTGACTTCAAATTCTTAGACCAACGTCTCAAACGCGGTCCTTCGTAACCCAACCTGAACCCAAACTGGAAACCCGATAACAAAACCGACCGCAGCTCAGCAGGCTCGTAATCCCGCAAAGCGGCAGCCAAATGATCAACATTAACCGGTGTATGAGCCTTTGGGCCCAGCACCGGATGAAGACTTCCCTCCCCTGGGAGCTGGAGGTTGCTGTGGTGGCACGAAAGTTCCTGAACTCTGTTGGGAAACCTGGGGACCCCCGGAAGACCTAGGACCCCAGCAACGGGATAACGGATGGTTCTTTCTACCACATTGTGAACATTCGTGACGGAACTTACAGAACTCTCTATTGCATGTCCCTCTGTTAAAGTCCCAACATGTGCCTGTAGGCGACTGGGTGTTTGAGTTGGCCCCCACCCCTCCCCGGGTGGGACGGGACTGAAAGGGACGATAGACCAAAGGAAGACCACTGGCTGTAAACACCGTTCTACCAATGGCGGACGAACCCATGGTGTGTTGCCACAGGTCAGTGTCCAACTCACCCCATTTAGCCTCGGGATCCCATGCCATACGCGCCCTAAATTCCTCATCATATTGAGCCCAAGCGTAATCATTCCTAGTAAGTTGAGCTTTACGTATAACATCCATGTACTTGAATAATGAAACGCAGCGCTCAGGGAACTTTTCACAGTAGACGCTGGCATAAATCAAAAAGGCCGCCGTCCAATTTTCAATAGTAAGAGGTACCTTAGGGCGCTTAGCCAATTCGAACTCCTCCTCCTTGGAACCCTCTTTAGCACGAACCTCTCTGTGCAACAATTTTAACAGTTCCACATACTCACCGTTCCATATCCGTTCCTTCGTACTGAGCATTAAATGAGCCCCCAAGGGCTTTGTTACACCCATATACGGCAACTTTTTAATTTTTAATTCCTTGCTGTGTAGTACAGTTTTAGTAGTGCCCAAACCAACCGTGGACGTGCCACTATCCACTTTATCACTTGTACTAACTTCATCCATGTTTGTACCCACACCTTGGTCTCTGACAACACGACCTTTATATAGTTTACCATCTTTCTCATTAGACATTAAGTCCACACCAACACCAACAGAAACCATATTTGGCCGGACAGAATGAACCACAGTCTCACCTGGGCGTAATAGAGGCGGCTGACCGGCTTCCGTCCTCCACTCTGTCTGTGCACCGTCGTCCGCCCTCCGAGGAGCCCTCACCGAGGGGCCGAGCACTCGTGGCCTTGACGATTCCGCACGACTCCGTACCACCTGTGCCTGTAACATACTGTGAGAGACGTTAACATGTCCCCCCCCAGACACCACTTCCCGAACTTCGCCCTCTTCAGGGCTGTCCTCATCATAGTCTAAAATCAACGAATCATCTAACTGAGAAGGGGCATTGACAATCAACGAAGTCTGTCCTGACTCCACCGTTTTAGACCGACCATGGGCCTTACCAGCCCTCACATTTGACCTAGGCGGGGAGGCCGACTGAACCCGCCTATACACTCTTCCGCCAGTACCACTTACAACCCGTTGATTCGCTGTAAAAGATAAAGCATCATTACGACCAACACGTGGCACAAGAGAGGTCGTGCGTGACCCGCTCCCATGGAATACGCTGGGTTCCACCGACGAGGCTGGGAAGGTCGCGCTAGACCTGCAGGCCCGCCCATGTCGAAATCCCTCGTTGGGGCCATCGAGGTCGTACTGAACCTGCTTGAGACGGCCGCTGCGGGATCCCTCGATGGTATGGGACGTGCCGCGCCAGGCTCCACCCGCACTTCTCCTCGGCGTACTTGGGCTGCTTGCCGCCCTGCCAAGTCTGCTGCTTCAGTTCGAACTCCCACCTGTAAAGAAAAAGGCCGGACTGGTGTGCCGGGTCCCTTACTAAAACCAACTCTAGGAGCAGAAGACAAACCGCCAACTCGAACCCCACAACCCCTACCAGTTGAGTCCAAAATCCCAGAACCACCTGCTCCTTTCCTTTTTAAAGCATCACATAGCCGAGGAGACGGTGGGCAGACCTCATCATCCGAACTCACATCCAACATAGCTTGAATAATCTGCGACGCCGGCCCCTGAGCAGAAAAATCCTGAACCCTCGCACCCCCAAGGGAGCCCCGAGATGCAGCCCCCGAAACCACTCCCAAACCAGGAAACTGAAAATCCCCAGATAACCCATAAAAAGAACCCCCCTCAGCAAGACCCTGCTGAACCAAACCAACACCACTGTCCACAACCTCTGACGGGCGAAAACTCCCCGCAGGGATACCAACACCATACAGATCCCCCCCAAGGGAAGGCCCCTCAGACCGCCCAGCTCCCTCTACCAAACCCATCTGAGCCCATTCCCCCTCCCCTAACGAACCACTACAGACAGACACAGCCTCTCCCCTGGTAGACACCGATGGGGAAAACAATAAAGGACTACTCATGTCCCTCACCGACGACCGCACAAGCACACCCGAACTCTCAGACATGACCACACCAGGCCCTGACACCAAAGGCCGAACAATGGATCCGCTCACAGAAACACCGTCAACAGCTACAGGAACCTGAACCACGTGCTGACGAATAACGCTCTGAGGAGCGACCACCTCTTGAACCTCCTGAACCTGACCACTCCGTAACGGCTGCTGCGCCACAGTAACCACATTCAAAATGGCCTCCACTCCCCCTTCCCCGGTGACGTCAGAGCCCGCCCCCGCGGAGGCCGAAGCCGAACGCCGTGAGCAGCCAGGCTACCTGGAAGCACGACGGCCTCGCAAAACAGGAGCAGAGGCCGCCCTTTCACGAAAACCAACATTAGAAACCTCCCCCGTTACTGAAGGAAAATCACCTTCCCCAACCACTTCGACCAAGGAGGTATCCAAAGAAGCAGACGGGTCAGAAGACCCAGAATCACTCCCCCGACGGGACCTCGCACCCGCCCGCCGAGTCCTGGAGCGCCCCCGTTCACTTACCCCATCCTGCCTCCTGCGTTTCGGAGAGAAACACGCTGCTACCACAGCCGACACCCTCGCCGAAGCCTCCCGCTGGGGACGCGGAGGCTCGGTCTGACCCCGATCACCAATAACCAGGTCCAAACGACCTGCCTCGCTAAGCAGGCGGATAGCCTCCAAAACTCGATAATCTTCACCAGCCATAGTAAGCGAATTCAGCAAAGCTATAGAGGAAAGGAAGAAATACCAAAAACTCTGACAAAAATATCCAAGCTCAAACCGGCCACCAGGTCATCAAAGCCCAAAATGGTGCCCGTAAAGCGGAGACACGCCCATTTATAGGCAGCGCACAATACAACTAAAAACCAGCCCAAAAGGAGCCCAAATGGAATCTGCTAGAAGGGAAGCCCCCACCCTGATCTCCCAAACCGCCCGGGGGAGGAGACCTCCCAGGGGTCGGCTGCCCTCCCCCAAGCCCCCCTTGCACAAATCACCAGGCATTGGGGAAGAAGGTCCTGATTCTGAATTAGCTATGCCATAAAACCAAAACCTCATGTTAGCCCTCATTCTGATCTGTGAGGAATCAGAATAGGGAGGTCAAATTGCCCTGAAAAAAGCTGCAAAGTGTGGTGATGGTTTATCTCTGGTGTATGTTTACCATTTGACAATCCTTATATCTTCTGAAGGAGGCCCTTCGCGTTCTGTGAACTCTGTTGTTGTCTTATTATGGACTATGCATCTGATTAAAGGCACCAGGAGGGCATTTCGCACACATAGTTGGGCTGAGAAAAGGTATCTTAAGGACAGAGGTTTTTAAAAAGATGGAATAAGTTTCCTCTTTGTCGAATTCAGGACTCAATGGAATATGAAAAGCTGTAAAAAGGTTGCAATGTAGCAATATAGTGAAAGCCCTATGGAAATACTTAGCCATCATTTCCTGAAACAATGCATGCCAACTAACTGAATGACAAAATTAAAAAGGAGCTATTATGGGAGGAGAATAAACACAGTGCTGTACACATTCATGTATGGAATGTGCAGTGTATATAATGTCCCGTATAACAGGTAAATATTAAAGGAAAATAGTGAACTGAACTAGGTGATTTGAATTTGCTACTGCACATGTAGAGGATGAGAATGTACTGCTCAGGAGTAAAGTGTTAGTGCAAATCAAGTTAATGTCTCTGGAAATGGTGCCAGTAAGGGTCACGTTTGAAATGCATAAGAAATCTGCTGGAATGCTGAGCTTCACGAAATCAGAACTAACTGCTCATCAAATGTGATGCAGCTCTGAAGGCTTGGCCTGCTCACTCTATCAAAGCCAACACAAATGTGAAATACGTTTAACAATTACATAGGTTAGGAAATGGGGCATCTTTAGCACGACTATGTGACTCTGTGTCACAGGGACACCGTGTTCCAACCCCTGGGCCTTTATGTGCCAAATTAGTACATTTTGAGATTCTGTTGGTTCAGTTCATTTGGACCAATTTGTGTAAAGTACCTGACAGCAAGGAACTGTAAAAGCAACTCCCTGGACCATGGAGACCCAGTGACAGACTGCTACCTGCAACCTTCACATGAGTTTCCTCCCTGCTGCCCCTTTCCAAACTCCACAGAACATTTAGTACTGCTTGTGGCATAATTACTATTCACTTGAGTGGAACTTCTGCCTCTACTTGTACAAGCTCCTGGAGCATTGACGGCTGGCTTTATAATCTCTCCACGGATTCATCTTTTGTCACTTGTCGACCCTCGCATCACTAAGGGAGGGTCCACACTCAATGAGATTTCAGTTTTATGATGCAGGCCACTCCCAGTCCCCAGAATGTGGCTCAGTCCAGACCAAGGACATACCAGTCAAAGCCAAACACCAGAGGGCAGGAGGAATAGGATGAGCAGAGAGAGAGGCAGGCACACACAACATGCCTAGGTCTTCTATAGCACAGCTCCCTCTGAAGTTACATCTCTGGATGCAGCACAGAGACACGGATACTCTCTGGTAAGAGATTAACTCACTAATATGAGAGTAGAGCCAACATGTTAGTTTTAATGAAAGGAACAAAACATTTACAATGATTATAATAAAAAATAATAAATAAGTATACTCAGCAGCTTCAGAAGGCCGAGCTACAGTGAACCTAACCCAAGTGGGAGCAAACTCAGTATCCTCACTAGTCTGATCAGGGTGGGGAATAGGGAGTAACACAGCAGTACTGGAAAGCCAAAAATGTATTTCAAAGAGCAAAGTCAGCATGACAGGCAAAGAGGTCTGATAAGCAAGGATCTGCAGATGCATGACCATCGTTGAGCTGACTTTGAGGTACATACATGCCATGAAAACATTTCCGAAATACGTCACACAAACTCCTTACCCAAACAATCACTAGCATGACTGCTCAAGACCGTATAGCGTTTCATAGAATAGCTTCACACAATGAGGCTGCAAGACAGAGTTTAATGAAGCACCCACACAGTGGGAATCTTCAAACTGACGGTTTAGAATCTCCTCTCAGTTTAAAGAATTGTACAAGCAAGCAATGAAAAAACATGGACAACCGTCAGACAGAATTGTATAACAGCTCACTAACATTCCAATAAGCCTATATTACAAATATTACAATAAGCTTACATTACAAACATTACAATACGCTTACATTACTGCACACCTGCTTTCTCTATGAAAAACAAGAAAGAACATGGAAATTAAATAAAGAGAATAAAAGGAAAAGAAAGAAAGCATGACATGGCATAATTTCTACATTACTCACTTTTCCACACACTGCATTAATGAGTAGGTTAGCAGTTCTCACTTTTCCACACACTCTCGGATCATTTTTAATTACTCTAAGGATCATATTATCGCCATCACAACATTCAACCTCATTGTGCTCTGTTACTGATGAAATTCTTCTACTAGATGAAGATATACACACATTGACGAAATGATCAATTTTCCAACACAAAGCATTCCTTCCCTTTACCTGGACAACATTTGAAATGTGAGGGGTGTGTTTTTGAGCACAATGGTTACACAGTAACTTCAAAACATTACTATTTGAATTACTATTATCTGATTGTTCAGCCATATTAAACTTCCTCCTGTTTAATGCTGTAAATTGAGTGGTGAGATCATCAACATTAACGGTTTTAAATGATTTAATAGTGTATTCTACACTCTTAGCTGTGTCAGTAGACTTCTGCAACATAGGATTATGTTGCCTCAGTAACTGATCTTGTTTTTTCCTTTTTGGGCATTGTATAATCAACTGATCCCTGATATAAGTATGCACTATTGCTCCAAATGCACAATCTGCTGCCAGCACTCTTAAGACGCAACAGCCGTGGAAAAAGTAGTTAAAAGGACCAGGAAAGACAGGGTCCCAGGACTAAATGGCCTACCGGGTGCGATGTTTAGGGAAGACCCAACTTATTGGGGTAGCGTTCTATCTACCCTATTGACCGAATGCCGACTACAGGCCAAGGTGCCAGACTCGTGGCGTGGGTCAATCTTACAACCCAAATACAAGAAGGGCGACAACACAGAACCAAAAAATTATAGATTAATCGCCCTTCTGGACATCGAAGGGAAAGCCTTTGCTAACACCCTGTTGACAGAACTAAACAGATGGGTTGAAGATAACAAAATCCTTCCCCCCTACTAAACAGGTTTCCACAAAGGCTGCTTGACAATCGATAACATCATGACCATATCATATTTAAGTCAGCAAGCAAACATCAAAAATAAGAAACTAGTCTTTGCATGTTTCATTGACTATTCAGCAGCTTTCAATGGGTGCCACGTTGTAAGCTTTGGTCCAAATTGCGCAATTGGCAAATTCCATCAGGCCTGCTCAACGCAATCATCTCGTTATACAGCAATACTTGGATCAAAGTCAAACTAACAAATAACACTACAACAGAAAAGTGCCTTACAAATTGAGGCCTAAAACAGGCATACTTGCCCCAGCACTTTTCAATCTATATACAGCGGACCTTGGGAAGACGCTCCACAACGCCAGCCTCGCAGTCACAAAAATTGGAGGCAATAAAATGCAAATTCTACAATACGCAGATGACCTAGTGGTGATGGACCATACAAGGATAGGATTACAAAGAGTTCTAGACACTTTAAACGCCTACAATCCGATCAATGAGCTTAAAATAAATCCTAAAAAGATCAAAGTACTGATCTTTGAGTGTTGCACAAAAAAAACTTGTCATATGGCATATGGGCAAAGACACAATATTTGTTTCAAAATCCTATAGCTACCTTGGGTGCTGGCTGAGCGACCCGGGCAAAGCAACGCTACATTTGCACAAAATTAAATATAAAGTAGAGTCCACAATCTATGCCTTGTGCAAATTACATGAGAAAATGCACAGTCCAACCACTATCCCAATTAGGAAGGTATAACAATCTAAAATAAGGGCAATCGCGGGTTATGTGCAGCATGCATTCTCAGGCAAAATTAATATAACAATGGAAAAAGCACAATGCGGGGAGGCGTACAAACGAATCATTAAAATACCTAAATATACCTGCAATAGCGGCATCCATCTGAAATTCGGTCTGGTGCAACAGAGCAAAGAATGTTTGGGAGTGCACACAAAATATTATTATCACGTATTCAAAGCTCGGGATGGGACCATGAAGAGCATGCTAAAACCGATATTTAGTGGACCTCCTAACCCATGGCAGGTCTACATGCAGGAAGCAGTAGAAGTTTACGACTTGGCAACACAGAATTGGGGGCAAGAGAATATAACCTACCTTGGCATTAAGAAAGTAATCAACAAACAATGCTATCAAGTGTCAAGAGAAAGTGATCTAGCAAATTTTGCGAGTGGAAGCGGTCAATCTGGTCTGATGGTAACCTACGTGGAGTCCAAATCTCAGCCTTGCCTCTACCAAGCATGCGGGAGAAAGGCTCTAAAAAACATTCAGTGGGCTAGACTAGTGCCACTCCCAATAAAATAGCTAAATCCGGGGTGGAAAGCCTTTGAACATAGAATCAGCTGTAGAATCTGCGATTTTAAAACAGAATCACTACTACATCTGATATGGTGATGTATGGGATTGTTACAATCTCGTTTGAAACTAATAAAGACAATATGGCTATGCAAAGGTGTCCGGACAGAAAAAGACGCTATTCGGTCTTATTTGCCTGCACTTTACCGACTGACCTGACCAGGCTTGGGAGATACATGGAGGAAGTGCGTTTCAGCCTTGTTAAGGAATAAGACCACGCCAACTGCGAGAAAACAGCCTCGAACAGGACAGACAAATTCTCACTTCGCTCATAAAGCCTCAAATATGACTTAATTTATTATTTGGATTGTTTTCTTTTTTTAACTCTCCTAAACTTTTACTTGTACTTCTCATGGAATGAAATTGTTTATATTTGTAAAATAATGTTTCTTAATGTTCTGCTTTCAAATCACTTTGTTATATTGCAAATGGTTTTAAGTAACTGTGCAATTAAATAAACCTTTACCACTCTTAAGGTAGACACATATGAATCAATAGACTCATTAACAAGTTGATGTCTAGTGAAAAATGTAAACCTTTACATTACAATAATAGGTTCTTCTGAACACCATTTTTTAAGCCTGTCAACCGCCTCAGAAAAGCAATCATTGTTTCTAACATCCACTCCTTGAGGCGGTAACATCGGCGGTACAAGTTCCAACATTTAAAATCACATCCATGCCCAGTGACATATCACGATAACAGCACTAATATGGTTTTCACGCCTGACATGAAAACACTACCCACATAGACTAAAGGATAGACAATCACTCTTTCAACCATAGCACTCCCAAGGAATAGTGTGTTACCTTCTTTTTAAGGGTATAAATGAAACGTGTACATTCAACAAAAGTACATTACAGTACAATTGTGATTATTCCACATAGTAAAATAGAGAGTAGAATATTACTGAAAGTCCATTGGGACGGGTCTGACTTCAGTGCTCATGCACACTAGAAAACAATGACACCAAACTAAGCAATACAGATGTAGATCAGCAATAGCTATTTTCTGACTGGTACAATTGAAAACACATGTTACATGGTAGCAATGGAAGTAAGCACACCATATAATGTTTTTCTTTCAATAATTCCTTTGGCAGTTACTACCAACAAAAACATCCACATAATCCTACTCCATTCCAGTTTCTGTTTCATTTCTGAGAAGAAACCTTTATCCCAAGCCGTGTGTTATTTTTTGTTAAGTAACTTCCTTAGTGTTTTGCCAGAGCCCATTACTGCAAAGCAATGGAAATTGGGGATAAAAATGTCCCGTTCACAAATGGTGAGCTTTGGCTCCCTCAAACTGATATCATTATACAAGTACAAAATATTTTGAGAATAAATATTCATGCTTAATGCATAGTTTGAGGAAAACATAAACGAAAGGGTGTATTAATGCCTGCAGTGTCAATTTCTCATTTCATTTCCTGTTTTGCAAACATGGTAAGGATTCTCCTTGGAACAGCTTGTTCCTTCTAAACATATCAGAAAATGATTTCACATGTTATTGCTACGATTTTTAAAAATTACTGTTGTTTACGTTTTCTCCTGTTTAAATGATGGGTGTTATTTCTTTTTACTGTGACGAACATACCAAGGATGAGAAGGACTGGCAGGCCCAATTAGTCTGCCTGTCACCAAGGTTTGCAACCAAAAGAATTTGTATAGCTCCTTGCAAGGTACTACATGAGAACTGCACTTACTAACACGCTGTACTGCCATAATAATTGCTGGTTTTTAGTATGCTGATATCAGTGTGGTATGTTTTCTTCATAAGATTTATGGTGTTTTTATTTTAGTAAATATCTGTCATGACCTGTAAATGAAACGAAAATAAAAAGGCAGTGAAATTTGCACACTTTAACATGTCTACACTTCAGACTATTTTGCTTATTATTAGTCCATCTACTTAATAAGGCTGCCAACCACTCTAATGCACCATAATTGCATTTGTACCCTACGCCTAAGTCATTTAGACTTTTCTGTGGTCAGGGGGCTTTAGAATGGCATTATTCCCATGTTAGTTTTTTTTTTTTTTTTAAAGAGTTTTATATAGCACAAACTAGACCCGAAGATATCAGGTATCAGAGCGCTTTACATTAGCACCAGTTTCATTATAGATGGACACGTTCATTTTTGTTAGGCACGGGGAGATTAAGTGATTTGCCCAGGATCACAGGATGTGGATGCGACCCCGAGGCTTGAACCCTGTCCCCCAGCTACGAGGTCGACCGCTCTAGCCGTAAGGCTACATCCTCTCCCCATCCCTTCTAATATTAGTAATTTTGAGATGAAGATATAAGGACAATTCTGATTCTCTGTGACAACGTGTAATTGCCATGGCATCATAGGTGTGGGAGGCGTGTGTGATTAATACAAGGGACTCCTTTATGAATTTAACTGAATGAAGTTATAAAAAGGTTATATCCTGCAGAAAGCCAGGCACAATGATCCATCTTGACTGAAACACATCAACATTGCAGCCACAGCCGCTGCAGGTAAGAGCAGTGGGGTGGTGGGGCCTGGTTACAATGCTTGCCTCTACAATGAGTATTCTACAACACCTGCCTACTACTTAGGTTAACATTGAATTTACCTTTACCACCCAAATATTTACCATGCATGTGTTTACCACACAATTAATTAAAAAAATGCTAACATGAAAAAATATGGATCATAATTAAAAAGATGTATTATGTATGTATTATGCACTAAAACTTTAAAAAGAATGTAAACATGACATTACAAAAAACTTCCCCCAACCAAGATAGCAGGTACACATATTAAAGAAGGCTAAAAAAAAGTCTAATTTATTTATCAATGTATGTGTAGTCATATATTTTTCATAAAAAAACGATTCAAATGCATATTTTATAATGGAATAAGAATTGTATAAAAAAAGGGAACACCCACCATTTCATAATTAATAGTACACTAATCGGTGAGGTGTCCACATGCTGTACTGACAGCAGAAGAAGCTACAACAGCGATCACAGATCACAGTGTCATCTACCTTAACAACTAAGTATTACAAAAAGAAAATCATAAAATCATCATAAAATAAATCATTTTTTTGTAGTAACAAGACCTATCTCTATTCTTCCTGTTATAGCCAAAATAGCAGAAAAGGCAATGAATAAAGAACTTACTGTGTTCCTGGAATCAGATGATCTTTTGGATCAGCGAAATCATTGGGCATAACTCTGGATTGCAACCTCAATATGTACAAACACATTAGTAATGCAACAAAGGGGGAGGCATGGCCTGGCGCCAACAGTGATGGCCGCCTGAGTAGCGAGCTCCGCCGGGGCTGAATCCGTCCCCCGCAATATCCGGCATATCTCCACCCTGGGACACTGCTGATAGCGCTCCCCATGTTGCCGCAGCGGGGGGCTACACTGGAGTCTTTCTCCCGGGCCCCTACTCCCTTCCGGTACTGAGTCGGCCCACAAGATCCGTGGGGCCGGGTGCGCGGCGGACGCGCTGGTGCCTGGAGCCCGCATGGAGCACCTACGTGAGGTCCTGGCTTGTGGCCTGGTCGTGACCGGAGGAGCGAGCTGCGGTTTGCGGCCTCTGGTGGACTCTCGCAGCCCGCAACTGTGCCGGAGGCCCGAGCCCGGGCCTAGATGAGGAGGAGGAGCCCTGGGGACCAGAGTTGGCCCTACAGCCGATTGCTGCGGCGGGGAGGGCACAGGAGTCAGGGCATCGGGGGGCGCCCGGGGGCTCCACCAATGACACTGTCCTTGGCCCGTGAAGCGCTGCTTCACTCGCACCTGGCAGGACTGGCTGGAGCCACACCGTGACATCCTGAAGGCCCCTAACCGACCCAGTGCTAGTATGCAGGAGCAGCACTTGCGGTACACGTGCGGAGGTGGTGGCGCGGTGAGGGGAGGGCCCACGGGGTTGTCCCTGGGGCCCCCCCCGTCTGCTCCAGTGTGACAGAGACAGGCTCTGTGACTAGGTCCCACGGGCCATTTTGAGGTGGGGCCTGGTCTTGTCGTGGAGCAACACAAGTGACTTGATACAGGCCTGGGTGGAGATATCTACAGCACTTCGCCCCACTGTCTGCCCCCCACAGTGAAATCTGTTGCGCTGAGCGCCTAAACACTTGCCGAACGCCTCAGGTGTGGAGCCGGAGGTGTCATTAAAGATGCAGGGCCCCCTCTGGGCGAGTGGGGGGGGCCCACAGACCGCGGATGCAGACGGGGGGTATATACGCTATACACCCGAAGTGAGGCTGCTGGAGAGACCGCGCACGCAGAGACGCCATATTCCTTTGCCCGGAAAGGGCAGAATGAGTGGGGTACTGCCATCCGCAGGCTGTGCATCCCGGCGCCATGAGGCCAAAAGGTAACGCTCCTGCTCAAACTAACAAGTTGGACAAATACGCGGTCCCCCTGGGGCAGGGCCAGGCAGGAGGCGCGGCTGAGGGCCAGACCAGGTCAAACAGAGCCATCCCTGACCTCGATCATGGCGGCGATCCAAACACTGGGCACCAACCTGGAAACAAAAAAGGATAAAATCTCCATAGAAGTAAATCTTCTCCGGACCGACCTCGGCAAGACTACGGAAAGGTCCAAAACAAATGAAGCTGCGATCCAGGCGCTCCACACTTCCTCGAAAGCGTTGGAAAAGCGAGTTAATGAAATGGTCCACCAACACCGGGAAATGGCCCTGCGGCTCGAGGACCAAGAAAGAAGGGCCCGACGCAGTAACGTTCGCGTGGTGGGGGAGCCGGAAGGAACGGAGGGGCCTAGCGTTGAGTTATTTCTGGAGGAACTCATCCTCTCCCACCTGAAGCCGAAACGCCTGTCCAACATCTTCACAGTGGAGCTGGCCCACTGAGCGCCGGTCCCTAAGCCCAAGCCAGGGGCGCCGCCCAGGACTATCATTGCGAAAACCCTAAATTATAGGGACCGTGAGGCCATCCTTCAGGCGGCAAGGCAACGCGGGGACCTACATTATGAAGGAGCTACAATCCGCTTCTTCCGGGACTTCACATTACAAGTCCAGCGTGAGAGACGCTGATTCACGGGAGTGAAGGTGGCACAAAAGGGGATAACATACATGATGTGCTTTCCGGCCAAGCTAAAGATCATCGTGGGAGGTAAATCCTTGTTTTTCACCTCGCCCTCAGAAGTGCAGAATTGGTTGGACAACGAAGCGTCACAAAAGCAGGGACTACCGGAGGATAGAACCTGGAGGGACACTCGGGCTGCCTCTCCGGGGTCTGCGGCGGGGAAGTCGGAGGTGGATGTCTAGAGCCAGCGTTCATGGCGTTCCAGATCAGCTAGCCCCAAATGGGGATCTCTCCGAAATACTGACGATCGCTGAGGAGGATGGATACCGACTGCGGACACTGCCGAACTGTAATGTATAACTTGAGTATTGGGGGGCTACAAGCCACATGCCACTCTCGGTGTGTAAACACTTTCATGACTGGGATTTCTACAAACTGTCAGTGTGTGTCTTAAGTACAATAAAGGTATGCAAGCTTGGGTTGCGGATGCGAGTTGGTCTGTGATTGGGGCCGGTGCAGGAGTTTGAGCGGGAGGGGGAGGTTTCCTCACTCCCGGGTTGGGACTGGGCGAAAGGCGCTCTGCTAATTGGGGTTGTGGGTAGTTCGAAACCTACGGAGCAGGGTGGGGGGGCAGTTGTTGGGGGGAGTTTCAATTTACTGCATGGGGAACATTGAGGGATTGTTGCTGGGGGAGGAGGGGTATGGGGGGGTGGGAGATGTAGGGTTGGGGGTGGTGGGAGGAAGGGGTAGCTGTTCAAAATGGTCACACAAGAACTATATGGTCACGTATGTGCAAGATGTTGGGAAGGGCAAGGTTGATCCTCTAGTGGAGAGTCTGTACTGCAATGAAGTGGGATAAAAGTGTTAAGATCCTGAGCTGGAATGTCAACGGATTGGGGGACAAACTTAAAAGGACTATTGTGCTACAATTTATTAAACTGTCAGGATCTAGCTGGTTGCGCCTGCCGAATGACTGAACTACAACTTCCAGGGTGCTTAGCGGTGGTGGCGCGGTTATAATGAAGCAATGCGCACTTCCGTGCGTGCGCCATTCTGTGTTCCAGCCGCGTTGGTAGTTTCAGGACGCGAGGGCTCGAGTGTTGGGGAAGCGGTTTGCGAAGCAGGGAGAAGATCCACCCTGTAGGATTCCCGCGACCCCGACTTGCATCAAGGCCAGGTAGGGAGAGAGGAGTCGGGTCTTGGCTCTGTCTCTCTTTGACTTTTGGCAATTTGAACACGGCGAGGGTTCTTCTGTGAAGGAACAGGATCACCCTCGGACTCTGCTTGTGTTGCTAATGAGCTGATTCAACTGGTTCTCTTCTCCGGACGGAGGAGCAACTATGGAAATTAAATTTACAGCGCTTGCCTAAATTCAAAGAGCAGGTTGGAGAAAGCGTGTTGATCCCCCGCGAAGAGAAGCGCTAGGAGTATTTGTTTGGAGGAGCATGATTAACGGCTCAGGACAGCGTGTTGATCCCACAGGGAGGAGCGCTCAGCGTGTTTAAGGAGAATGTATAGGGCGCTCTGAGACTTTGTTAAAGGGCGTTTTCATTAGAAAGTGTTTATTTCACAAAACTTCCTTGACTTATAGGACGGTGTCATATGAATTCATCAAGCTTTTTTGTTTGGCTTTGGTTTTTGAATACGTTAAGAAGCCTGTCCGGTTATCTAGTGGCTGGAGAGGATCTATGGTTTATAATGAAGTTCTTTTGGTGTAATGGTTCTGAGCCTTAAGGTAATTACTGTTTAGTGAGAACGAATTGAGAGTAGCAGTAAGGGTGTATGGAGTGTGCTAATGTTGTCTACTTATGTATTTCAGAGCCTTTGTCCCTGCAGCCACCTTGCATCCTATATCCCCTGCCTGATCTGACTAGAACTCTGTGTATCACAGTCAGAGTTCGGAACGATCTGGAAGCGGAACCCATTTAGCATCTTCCTGACCCTGAGGAGCGTGAGGATCTTGACATAAACAACATCTCCCTGAGGTGGTGCTCCTACAGGAGACAGATCTACTGGGAAATACATGTCACACGCTCAACCGATGGGGGTACTCCTTGGCGGTGCATGCTGGCTTCACCTCCGGATCTCGGGGTGGGCATCCTGCTCCGTCGTAGCTTCCCCCTGGTCATCGACTGCACGGATTCTGACCCTCTAGGACACTATGCTACCATCTCGGGGAGGTGGGAGGGTCGCAGGATAAATCTGGTCACGACCTACATCCCGCCTGGTCTCCCAACCCAGTCATACCACGCCCTGGAAAGTTGCTCCTCTCTCTCCTGGAGGGGCACCTTCTGGTGGGGGGCGACTTTAACGCCGTAGTCTCCGGGGCCCTGGACAGAAACCCCCCTAGGGACCTACCAGTGGGACACAAATGGTTAGCTGACTTCGAGGCATTTGGGCTCACTGATCTCTGGCGACTCCAACACCCCACAGACACACAATTTACCTTCTTTTCAGGCCCACACCACTCATTTTCTCGTATTGACTACCTCTTAGCGCCCATGCAACAGGGCACTACCATCCACCAGATCACACACCTGGTAAGGGGTGTCTCAGACCACTCACCGTTGCCGGCCCACATCATAATGGGGGATCGATAAGAGGGTTGTGTAGCGCCAATTAATGCTTGGCACCTTCGTAGCGAAGAGGTGAGGAAGAAACTGATCCTCTCGATCGAACGCTACTTCGAGACTAATGATGGGACGGTAGAGTCCTCAACGACACTTTGGGAGGCCTTCAAGACTGTGCTCAGAGGGTAGGCACTCTCGGTGATCGCTGGCCGCCGAAGGGACCGGGAGGCACAAATGGTCGACATGGAAAAGGAACTCTTCGCGCTTGAAACAGCAGCTCAGGGAGGAAGCGACCCGGGGACAGTCCACCAGCTGCTGCTCAAGGCGGCAGAATACAAGGCATTAGCCACTGACACTGCCAAGACAATAGCAAGAGACATGGAGGGCAGGATCTACGACCAGGGAGACAAGGCAGGCAAGCTTATAGCCTGGTTAGATAAAAAACAACAAGCGCAGAGAGTGGTGACGGAGCTCCGAGGTGACTCAGGAACTGTCTTCACGGAACCCCGTGCAATAGTCAAGGAATTCACGTCACACTATCAAAGGGTCTATAGTAAAGGCTCTGACAGGCCAGAGGAGGACTCGGTTTCCCTGTTGACTGACATCCGCATGCCCACCCTATCGGACGGCGAGCTGGAAACCCTGGAGTTGCCGCTTACCACAGAAGAGCTGAGCCAGGCCATTAGGGACCTTCAGCCGGTAAAGGCTCTCGGGCCAAACGGCCTGCCGATCGAGCTGTACAAGCTAAAACCAGACGGCCTTAGTCCATACTTAAAACGAATGTTTGAAGAGAGCAGGGAGAGGGGTATTCTGCCACGGGACCAGCGTATAGCCACTATAGTGGCCATTCCCAAAGAAAGGAAGCTGAGAGATTCCTGTGCCTCCTACAGGCCTATATCATTATTGAACGCAGAGACCAACATTTTGGCTGAGGTCCTTGCTAACTGTCTCAAACCTGTCCTACCCACACTGGTCCACCCAGATCAGTCGAGTTTTATGCCTCACCGGAACACAGCACTCAACCTCCGGCGGCTCCATGGAGTGCTGGGGCACTGCCATACTCTCCGTGAGGACGCGGTTGTGGTGTCTTTAGATGTCACAATGGCATTCGACACGCTAGAGTGGCCCTATTTGATGGCGGTCCTCCAAAAGCTGGGCTTTAGGCCCAGCTTTATCAGCTGGATACGTCTCCTCTACACTGAACCCCTGGCCCAAGTCTTAGTCACCAACAAATCCTCTGAGGTGTTTGCTCTCGGAAGGGGGACAAGGCAGGGATGCCCACTCTAGCCCCTGCTCTTTGCTCTCTCGCTGGAGCCCCTGGCTGCATCGATTAGACAGGATCTCTCCCTGAAGGGAATCCGCTGGGCTGACAGCTGGGAGGATAGAATTTCGCTCTATGGGGATGATATCCTCTTATACCTCACGAGGCCCCGTAAGTTCATTATTGTAGCCATGGACATCTTCTCTAACTTCGGGAGAAACTCAGGATACTGTATCAACTGGGACAAGTCCCTAATATATGTATTACGTGGAGATCCTCAGATAGCCCCCCAAAACTGCCCGATCAAGTTGGCAACGGATGGGTTCCGTTACCTGGGAATTTTTATCTCTAACGAGAAGGCCACAAGATACGAGCTGAATCTCCTGCCGCCCCTACAGTGATTCAAAAGGGACGCTGCCTCCTGGCGCAGGCTCTCGCTGTCCCTCCTGGGAAGGGCAGCACTCTTCAAAATGATGGCTCTGCCCAGATTCATATACGCCCCTCAAAACTACCCAGACTTGGTCCCGAAATCATACTTCGCGTCCGTTGAAGCCACACAAAGAGAACTTCTGAGGTCTGGGACGCCGCGCATATCCCTGCAAAAACTGACATTGGGATGGTACGAGGGAGGCATAGCGCTCCCTGACATCCGGAAGTATTATTGGGCTGCACACCTCTCGGCAATTAACCAGGGCACGTATTGCGACGGGAAAGATCCTGGGTATGGAATGGACCGGTGGCTATTACCGGGTGGTAACTTTGAGGCGGCGCTCTACTCCAGGCCTGACCCATACCCACTTACGGGACCAACGAAGCACTCGGTCCAGCTATGGCACATTGTGCCGGACTTATACAGTGATTGATATATAGTAAGGAGCATAGAATGAAAAAGAAAAAGAATCAAAGAGGAACAAACAAATGAGGTTACGATGTTTTAATTCACAAAGTACCTATATCAACCACTTCATGGTTACGCTATTTCCTGGTTACGAGAGCTGCGTCCATTGACTGCCTCGAGACCTCGCTGATGCCGATCAAGACGCCCAAACGGGAACCAAAGAAATTCCATAAGGCATAACTGACCGGATCTGATGGCAACTCTATCGGTCCTCCGGTCCCAAGGAGGCCTGCCCACTGCTCCCCAGTCCTGATGAAGACCCGTCTGTAAGGGCCAACTACCCTACATCTTGCTAGGGTCGAAACGTAGACTGCTCTCTATAATCTTACTCCCAAGGTTAATCGGGATTCCAACAGCCTGAAAGAGGAGGTATTGTTTGTTTTTTCTAAAAAGTGTGATTTAATTCCGTTCTTGGCTCCGACTTTGGGAGACCATTTCAGAATGTATTGAAACTATTAATCAATGATGTACAATTGACGATTGTTTATACATTTCACTTCTGTTCACTCAACTTCCTCACAGCACTTTCCCTTCCCCCCTACCCCATGTGGGCACAATTGTTTTATAAAGCGTAAATAACTTTACACAAAATAGCGTAACCATGAAGTGGTTGATATAGGTACTTTGTGAATTAAAACATTGTAACCTCATTTGTTTGTTCCTCTTTGATTCTTTTTCTTTTTCATTCTATGCTCCTTACTATATATCAATCACTGTATAAGTCCGGGACCCCTTTGTCCGTATCAACAATTACCCAGGTCCCAGTGACTATTTTGGGTCGAACCCTGTTTGTGTACAGCATGGCACATTGTGCAGCGCACAATGGGATGGGCCAACACCCTTACTATGGCAACCCCACTGTGGGTGTCGGAGAAGCTGGGCACTTTGGGTCGCACCAAAGGGTTCCGCAATTGGGACCTTATTGGAATTTCCTGCATTAAAGATCTGTGGGGGGCGTGGCTTGGACGCCGATGTAGGCGGCAGCGGCTCTCGGGGCTCCTCCGGGGCCGCCCATCTCCCGACATCATCCTGAACACATTTCCGGCTTCCCGGACACGGAATTTGAGCCACGGTGTCCCGTGCCTCTTCTGCGCTGGGGGACGGGGGCTGTTTGATCCCTGGAACGGAGGAAACGGACGACTTTGATGCCCTCGTGGTAACGTGCCCGGAGGCTCCCAAAATGGCGGCGGTGGTCCCGCGATCTATTGACTGACTGGGCTCCCCCTCGGATGACTGTCACGACTCAGGGCATGAGGACTGAGGAGGGGAAGGTGAGGAGGCCTTGGTGCGGTGCCCCGACCGTCCGCAGAAATTCGTGGTGCAGCGCTGCAGGAGTGGGAGATGCTTGTATCCTTCCTGCCTGGCCTTAAGATGGCGGCGCCCTCGTGATCCCGGAGCGGTGCTGGAGTGCCTCGTGGTTGTAATCTCAGGACCCCGGGGGGTCGGCGGCGCTGCGCTGAGGCTGGTTGCGTGGGCACTAACTGTGTGCAGGGGTTTTGTTGGCCCCCCCCAGTGGTGCGTAGACCCAGAACTCGCGCCCCATCCTTGATCTGCACCGGGTGCTGCGGCATTGACAGGGGACACTGCACAACTGCATTGAAGAGGCATGGGGGCATATAGTGTTGCTCCCTGAGGGGAAACGCGGCCTCTGCTGCTTGTGGGACGTCAACTGGCCTTGCTGACCCCTGCAACCTACCGCTTTGCACAAGCCCAGGAGTGCTGCCTGTGGATCCTTGTTGGGGCACTTACCCTGTAGTGGCCTTACTCCTGCACTCACTGACGATACAGTGGGACTTCCCTACATGACGCAGCGGGAGATGTGGAACCAGTGTCGGTGCCTCCCCTGGTGATAAGGCGACAGACTAGTAGGCCGAGTGACCTGGACCTAGGTGGACGACACCTGCAGCCTCTGGAGTGGGCACTGAAGTGAAGACTCGGAGGGGGGGGGCCTTTCCTGAGGGCCGCTGGTTCCACGTGCCCTATACCCGTGGGGGGAACCTACCCGACCTGTGCTGTAACTGCTTCATGTGCTAGGAGCGGACTTCGAGGTCTGGGTCTGCGCAAGATGGTTAGGGGGGGGCAGAAAGAAGGGATTCGGCGCGCTGAGATTCGATGACCCGGGTCATTCTATGGATGAAGACGAGACAGCGTCTGGTCCTGGGGGCTCCGCCCAGCCGCAAGACCCTTCCCTGAGTGACATTATGCAAGCCATCGTGGCTTCCTGTGAATCCCTGGAGAGACGGATGGACACTATAGGGTCTGACTTGTCACTCTTGAAGGATGACCACAGGAAGCTGAAGGAGCGAGTAACGACTTCAGAGGCGGCCATGAAGGACATTCCTGACGCGGTGACTACCCTGAAGGCCTCGTTGGCTGAAGTGGCGCAGAAAGTCCGGGTGCTAGAACTCAGGGCCGAGGACAGTGAAGGGTGTTCGAGATGTAACAACCTCCGCATCGTGGGTATCCCGGAGAGAGAGGTGGGCCAAGATGCGGTGTCCTTCTTGGAAACCTGGTTGCGAGCAGAGATGGCTCCAGAAGGGCCCTTCCCATTTTTTGCCCTGGAACGCGCCCACAGAGTCCCGGCGCATCCGCCTCGGCCTGGCGGCCTGCCGCGCCCAATGGTAGTGCAGCTTCTGCACCTCCGAGATCGTGACCATATCCTTCAGACGGCCACGGGCCTGCCGAACTTGCGCATTGACAACAGCAGAGTCATGATTTTCCCGGACTTCATCAGGGACGTCCAGCGGCAACGGGCCTCCTTCCTGGCAGTCAAACGAAAATTGAGAGCAATGCAACTGCCCTATGCCGTGCTGTTCCCGGCCAGACTGAGGGTCATCGCTGAAGGGGACACACATTTCTTCCTTACACCGCAAGCGGCTTGGGACTGGATAGAAGCCAGGGGAGAGACTGGTGGAGGCACCCCCCTGTGACCACGCCTAGACGACGCTCCACCGACTTGACACCAGAGCGGCGACCTGGCTCCCTGGCTGGATTGCAACAGGAACGGTGTAGAGTGGTGCTGGCAGTGGCGGCTATCAGCCAGGGGGATGTCAGCCCCTCCAACAATACCTCGGAGCGCTCGAGGAATGCTGATCTAAGTCCTGGCTCCAGCAGCGCTCATGGGTTATCAGAGGCGGACTCACCGGTGGTCACTCCACAAACGGCGGATGGCATCTTTGGCTGATGTGGATGTATGGACATCGGGAACATTTATGTAAGGTACTGGGATACGGGATGGGCCCTGCCCACTAGTGCTGGGGGATGGGATGCAGTTGGCTACTGATGATTGTTAATGCAATGTTGGGGGGGAGCTGTGGTTTGCTTCTGAACACTTGGGAGAGGGGGGGAGGGTGCTCCGGTTCTGCATGGATTGATGTTCCAAACAGCCTAGCTTGTTGTCTGTCCTGGGGAGAGGGAGTTGGGTAGGGTTGTTTGGCCCTGTTTGTGGGGTACGTTGGGTGGGGCCTGGGCATGTCAGAGGGAACTATGAGGGAACATGTGAAGTGCACTGTGGGCTGCCATGGGAATCGACTTAGGTTACAAATGTCTCATGTGGAATGTTAGGGGGATGCACACCATGCATAGACGCCACAAGATTCACTCATATTTAATTAGGCGGGGCATTCACATTGCCTTCCTTCAAGAAACACATCTCTTAGCGAAGGAGGGGAAAGCTTTACAGCGGAGATGGAGGGGGCAAGTCTACCACACTGATTACTCGGCCTACGCTAGGGGGGTGGTCATTTGGATAAGGGCGGGGGTTCCATTTCAATGCACACTGAAGCTTGTTGACCCGGAGAGGAGATATGTTGTGGTGCGGGGGAAACTTGATGGGAGGGACTTAACGTTGGGTTGTTTATATGCCCCGAACATAGAACAGCCTGCCTTCTTCTCCACGTTGTCCCGCAAACTGGCCCCGTTTTTGGTGGAGCCATTGCTCCTTGGAGGGGACTTTAATAGTGTATCTGACGCTGCATTGGACAATTCACACCCCCCCTTACCAAATGCACCGGTGAGCAAACTGGCGCTTGCGCTTTCTGCCTGGCAACGACAATGGGGACTGATTGACTCATGGAGAGCTAACCACCCCTTAGATAGGGATTATTCCTTCTTTTCCTCCCTTCACGAACTGCATGTCCGTGTAGATGCCTACTTGTGCTCCCCGGAAGTGCATGGAGAAGTCTGCCACAGTGAATACCTTATGCACACGGTCTCTGACCATAACCCGCTGCTAGTACAGCTGAGGCGGTCACAGCGTCGCCCACGGATTCCCACCTGGAGGCTGCGCCCGGAGGCACTTGACGATCAGGTCTTCCGGACCACGATAGCCTCGAGTATAGAGACGTACTTTGAAATAAATGTGGGGTCCGCGGGGTCGGCCACAATTGAGCGGGACGCCTTCAAATCGGTAGTGCGGGGGAGATGCATTGCGATGGTGTCGGGGGTTCGGAAGACCTTACTAAATGACATTCGCCGGGAGGACGAGAAGTTACGCTCACTGGAGAAAGAACGACCAGAGCGGCCGGACAAACAAGAGGCCCTACTTGAGGCGAGGAAATCTATGGAGGCGGCGGTGAAACGCCTTAGATGTTTCGACTACAAATCCTACCTCACGCGAGCGCACTTGGAACGTGATAAACGGGAGCTCTCTTGGTCTGGCTGGCCAATCCGGCTCGCTGAGGTTCGGTTATCCTGGAACTCAGGGACCACTCGGGGGTGGCGCGGTTCGATCAACAGGGAATCAATGAGCTATTCTATGACTATTACACGGAACTGTACCGAAGTCGGGTCCTTCCGTCGGAGGACGAGTTACAGAGATTCTTGGAGGGCCTGTGCTTGCCGAAGCTGTACGAGGAGGACGCAAAACCGCTGGGAGATAAGATAGAGGTGAGGGAGGTGAGAGTCGCCATCAAGAGTATGGCAAGGAACAAAACACCAGGCTTGGATGGTTTCCCGATGGAATTCTATCACACCTACATCGACCTCCTGGTGCCCCAACTAGGGTGGCTCTACAATGAGGCTAAAAGACTGGGCAGAATGCCGGAGACCACTAGAGAGGCGCTCATTGTCCCACTATTAAAACCTGGCAAGCAGCCTTGGGACAGGTCGGCGTACCGCCCACTGTCCATGCTCAACCTGGAGTATAAAATGTTGAGTAAAATCTTGGCGACACGTTTACTCCCCCACATGTCCACACTGATCCACGTGGACCAATCCGGTTTTATCCCGACCAGCAATACCGCGCTTAATGTACGACGGCTCCTACATGTTCTGGAAGCTGACACCTATGAAGCGGATGAGGCGGCGGTGTTTGTCGTCGACATGGAGAAGGCCTTCGACAGCCTGGAGTGGCCCTACCTTTTCCATGTTATACGCACAATGGGACTGGGTAAGGACTTCGTGGATTGGACGGCGCTTTTATACCGGAACGCTACGGCGAGGGTCAGAACGGGAGGTGTAATATCCGAAGCTTGCGCCGTAGGCAGGGACACTCGTCAGGGGTGCGCCCTTTCCCCCTTGTTATTTGCCACAGCGATCGAGCCATTGGCGGCGCGAGCCCGGTTGGGACAGGCTTATCAGGGGTTGGATGTCTACGGGCAGGTGTACCATATTGCATTATAAGCCAATGACCTCCTGATGTTCTTGGCAGACTCTGCTGCCTCCCTGCGAGGGGCAAAATCCCTCCTAAAATCGCTAAGTACGGTGTCTGGCCTCAGAGTGAACTGGGCGAAATCTTACCTGTTCCCGACTCGCGCGCGTAGAGAGAAGTCTTCACTACCTGGGCACTTCAATCTACCATAATAGGGTAGACATTTTAGAGGGCAATGTTAGATTGGCGATCAGACTTGCTAAAACGAATTTCGATTTCTGGAGTACGCTTCCATTGTCACTGGCAGGGAGAGTGGCGCTCCTTAAGATGGTGACCCTTTTTCCGCACTCTCCCGGTCTGGATTCCGGCGAGTTACTTCCGGCGCCTACGGTCCATGGTGACTGGTTTTCTGTGGGGTTCGGGCAGGCGCAGAGTGGCACACAGCACGCTTCTGAGACCTCGGGCGGAGGGAGGACTCGCGGTGTCGGATTACAAGATGTACTACCTGGCAGCCCAGCTGCAGTGGCTTACACAATAGGTAGCGAGGGCCACGAGAGAAGAGGATGGGTCCGGCGAGCCGGCGGGGCCGGTTCGGGTGTAATCCCGGATCGTCCTGGGCCTCCCGATGGGGGACCTTCACCTTTCCCAGGAATTCTCGACGGTCCGAAAATGTTGGAATAAATATCTGCGGAAGGGGCATATAAAGGTTCCATACGCACCCGAGATCCCGCTAAAACTATGCAGGGCGCTCCCGCACAGGGGCACATGGCGCCGCTTGGAAAACTGGGAACAACAGGGATTAGCGACAGTTAGGGATCTGTATGATAATGGAGTGCTGCTGCCTTTCGATCTTCTGAGAGATCGCTTTGAGCTGCCGGGGGGAGACTTCCTCCTTCATGCGGCGCTGACAGCGGCGATCCGCAAGCATTGGGGGATGGGAATGACGTGGTGATGGCTGCGGGGACGGTTAAGGCTATTACGTGCCTCTATAAGCGTCTGACTATGGAAACTTTGACCCCACTACTGGCTCTGAAGGCGAAATGGGAGGCGGATTTAGCAACGGAGATCCCGGAGGCAGCGTGGTCTGGTATAGTAGAAAAGGCCTGGAAAGGGACGCGCAACGCGAGGTTTCAGCTGGTGCATTTTCATATCCTTCACAGGGCGTACCTGACCCCGATAATTGCATAAGTATTTCCCGACCCACTCGGCGGCCTGTCCACGCTGCCCAGCAGAGCTGGCTGATTTCCAACACATGTTCTGGTCCTGCCCAGCGCTGGGATTCTTTTGGCAAGGGGTGGTGGAGCGATTACGAGAGGTAATAGAAAGGGATTTGCAGACCTCAATGGCGCACTGCGTCCTACACTGGTTCCCACACACATCAAAGAACAAAATTACTAGTAAGTTTCTGGACCTGGGCCTGCTTTTAGCGAAAACGCGCCATACCATCCCAGTGCAAGGCGGCTAGGGGTCCCACAGTAGAGAGATGGCAGGCGGAACTCAGCAAGTGGGCCCGCTGCGAGGGGGATGTCTGTCTGCAGTTAGCGCTTAGGGCAGGCAATGATCCAGATTTGGAGAGGGCACGAGCCTGGGAACGATTGGTTTTGGAACTCACGCTTTCGGAGTCTGACAGAGTTGGCTCCCCCACACGTGGCCCTGCTCCTTAGGCAACATAGCCTGGGTTTAAGGTTGTCCAGGATCTTTCCCTTAGATTGCTCCACCTCCCACGTGCTGACGGCAGTCTCCTACTGCTTAATCCTAATAGTCTGTCTCAGGCCTGAACTAATAACGACGGATCCTAGGTTGCTCTGGTAGTACTCTGACATGCCGGGGGGGGGGGGGGGTGATGCAGGGGGGCGGGGGTTGGGGGGGCTTGGGGGTTGAGGGGGAGGAGATGTTTGTTTCCTAGGGGTTTGTATGCTGGGGGATGGGTGGTCGGAAGATCAAGAAAAGCAGTTACAAGAACTTCCTGCGGAACGGTTGCAATTGTTTTGTTCCTTTGCTTTTCAGCGTCTAGTACTCTCCTGTCTAATGCCGCCCGACCTCCGGGTGTGGGCTGAATGGCCTTGCAATGCTTTCTTTAGGGACCTGTGTAATGCAAATGCTGACAGCTGGATTGTTGCTCGAATTGGTTGTACGTTATATAAGTCTGCAATAAACAAATATTAAAAAAAATAAAAATTAAAGATCTGTGGGGTCCGGACGGGATAGTTTCCTTTGCCTCACTCTAACAAACATACGAATTAGCACACACAGAACACTTTAGATATTTGCAGGTCAGGCACTCACTTCAGACTAACATCCCCCCAGGGACCCACCCCCCGGAATCTTCCCCACTGGAGGACAGACTCTTGCACGGCCACCTCCCCGACCACGCCATCTCACTCACATACAAAATAATCATCAATAACTCCCCAGACCAGCTGTTGCCACTTCAAGGGAAATGGGAGGCTGACGATTTGGAAATTAATGAGGAAGAGTGGAGGAGTGCACTTGCCTCCCCTAAGGAAGTAGCCATTTCAGCTAGACTCCGACTGATCCAACTTAAAATTCTCCACCGAGTGTATATCTCTGAGACCAGACTACAGAGGATGGGTCGTGGTGTGGATGGGCACTGCAGGAGGGGGTGAGGAGAGTTGGAGACGTTCTTTCATATCCTGTGGGAATGCCCTGCGTTGTCTAACTACTGGAACAGGGTGACCCGCTGTATGCAGGAGGTGTGGGGGGTGGAGTTGAGGCTGGAGGCAAAAAGGTGCCTCCTGAACAGCTGGAAACCCATGGACATGCCACCCCGGGGGAGGATCTGGGCAACGTTGGGATGTGTCATTGCAAAACGCAACATAGCACGGATCTGGGGGGTTAAAGAACCGCTGAAATTAAGCTCCTGGAAGACTGATATGGACTGGTGCATGCTCCAGGAGAAACAGTGTACGTGGCACGTAATGGACAGATGTTTGGTCCAAATGGAACGAGTATAGAGGTGGCATATGTGAGACCCCCAAAACTGTCCCGTTGCATGAGCCACTCGGATTGTGAATAGAACTGTGAGATACTGCTGTAAACACTCTAACAATGTAAACGCTCTGTATGATCTGTGTTCTCCCACAACGCACATGTGATTAAGCTATATTTGAAATGTGATGACCACTGTCTTGTCTTGTTCAAGCTCCTCACCCACACACACAAAGGACTCCACAACGACGGACCAGCCTACCTGAACAGCAGACTCAGCTTCTACACCCCAACCCGCCAGCTCTGCTCCGCCAGCCTCGCCCTCGCAGATGTCCCCCGCATCCAACGCTCGACTACCGGCGGCAGATCCTTCTCTTACCTCAACGCCAAAACCTGAAACACCCTCCCAACCCACCTACGCCAGACCCAAGACCTACTTGCCTTCAGAAGACTTCTCAAGACCTGGCTCTTCGAGCAGTAGCGGCACCCCACCCCCTCCCCTCAACGCCTTGAGACCTTCATGGGTATGTTGTGTGCTTTACAAGGTCCTTGATTGATTGATTGATTATTGAAAAACAGAAATGAAAAAAAAGTAATGCAACAAAGAGAGCAACCTTACAGATAAATACACTAAGGAAGCTGAAACCCTTCCTACCTGCCAATGACTTCAAAATTGCGGTTCAAGCTCTAGTCCTACCTCGGCTGAACTATGGTAGTGTCTCACTATGCGGTCTCTCCATAGCCACTACAGCTCCCCTAAGAGCCGCTACCAATGTGGCAGCGAGACTCATCACTGGCTCGAAAAGAAGGACCCACATCTTCCCTGACCTAAAATCTCTAAACTTGCTGCCCTTGAAGCCAGAATTCACCTGAAAATAGCATGCATGACTCATAAGGCCTTACATCATAATGCACCCAGCTATCTCACACAAAATCTCACAATATCAGGTGGGATAAGGTCCACAAGAAGTGCGGAAAACCTCCTCCCTAAGCCATACAAATTCAACAAGGGAAAAACTTACAAACGATCCTTTTCAGGAATGGCACCCAAGATTTGGAATGCCCTTCTCCTGGAAACAAGACTGAACCCCTCCACCTCATCCTTTAAATTGGAAGTAAAAAACATCCTTATGGCAAAATTCACTTAAACATAGTGCCATGTTTCCGCAAGAACTTCCATACCCTTCAGCAAACTTGTCAATCAAACCAAGATAATGGACATTACCATGCTTCAACAGTCCGCCCTTGCTACGTACTTCATTGCCTTGCTTTTTGTCTGCATAATTGTTGGCTTGCACGTACCTCATTGCTTTGCTCTTTGTCTGCTCAGTTGATGTTTTATATATTTGACTTACTTATCCTTATTGTACTATCATGACTCACCAGGCCTCTCCTGCTCTGCATCCTGTTTGATTTGCTTTTTGTTTTCACTATTATGTTTATGTATCTTGGTCCTTCATATCTTTTATGTTTGACATAACTAAACCACACGCAAAATCCTCCCCCTCCTACCCCCTCACTTTCGAAAACTCCTCATTCAGGGTCTCATCTTGTCCAGACTGGACTACGGTAACGCCTTATATCTTGGCGCCCCAAAATCGGTCATAAATAAACTTCAACTTGTCCGGAACTCAGCAGCTAGGTTGCTATCAGGCACAAAAAAACGATGCTCTGCTAAACCAGCCCTAAACTCCCTTCACTGGCTTCCAATCCACGAGAGAATCAATTTCAAATCCATCTGTATCACACATAAAATCCTATAGGACAAGGGCCCCCCAATCTTGAGACCACTGATTAAACCATATAAAGCCAACACGATGCTCAGATCCGACCACCTCTTTTTAGCAAATGTCCCCAGAATAAGGAAAGCGCGGTCAGGAGGCAGTCTGGTCTCATGCAATGCCTCCAAGCTCTGAACCTCCCTGCCCATCAACATTCGCAGGGAAACCAACCTACTAAAATTCCGTAAGCTCCTAAAAACCTGGCTGTTCCCTTAGGTTTCATCGGTTCCCTAGCCAATCCCTCAAGTCCAGCGCTGGGATACCCCCGGGTAGCTTCGCGCTTTACAAATCCACTTCCAATTCCAATTCTAATTCCAACTAATTTACTGTAAAGCGCTCTGATACCCACAAGGGTCTTGTCCGCGCTCTATAAAACGTTCAAAATAAGTAAATAAATAAAATAAATAAATTCACAATACGGGTTTTGTTCCCAACATAGTACGGAACTGGCCCTAATCACTGCCAGAGAGGAATTAAGGGCCTTATTGGATTGGGGGAACTCGGCAGTGCTTATCCTTCTCGATCTGTCAGCGGTGTTCGAGACGGTGAATCATGAGATTTTGATCAACCTTGATGAATATTTGGGTTTTGTGGCCCAGCTTTATCACTATAAGCCTTCCGTTCTCCCAGACAGATCACAGGCAGTTTCGATGGGGGCTACTGTTCAGACTCCTATCCTTTCCTGAGTGGAGTTCCACAGGGATCATCAATGAGCCCTACTCTGTTTAACCTTTATGTCTCCCTGTTGGCCACATTGATAAGAAATGTGGGGTTTTCAGTTGTCTGCTATGCTGATGACATGCAAATTATTGTTTCTGTCGTGGGTAACCACAAAGAGTCAGTGAACATCTTCAGAACTTGCATGCAACAAGTTAATAACTGGATGTCGCGCAATTGTCTGAAGCTGAAACCAGATAAAATGGAGGTGTTGTTGCTGGGAAATAATACCTCGTTTTGGTGATCCAGATTGGTGGCAGGTGGAGCTGGGCTCTCTTCCAATCCCGGTGACTTAGGCATTTTTGACAACCATCTGTCGTTTGAAAACAGGTGAATGCTAGTACCTCCAGTGCCTTTTTTACTTTAAAAATTTTAAGAAAGGTTTTATCTTTTGTTTCTTTGGAATTGAAGAAACTTGTGGTAACTGCCCTTACTCTATCCAAAATAGATTATTGTAATGGCTTGTAAATTAATATACAGAAACAACTACTCAGTAAACTACAAATCTTACAGAATTCTGCAGCTCTTTTATTACTAGGGATACCTAGGCACAGCTCAGTGGCCAAGGCTTTAGCAGAGCTTCACTGGCTGCCAGGTAACAAGAGGATAGACTGTAAGGTGCTGTGCATTGCCTACAAGGCTCTTCATGGCAATGGCCCTGTTTACTTTAAAGATAAACTAAGTAGATATACTACTGCCAGAGCACTTCGATCATCCTCAGCATGTAACCTTACAGGTTAAGGTCACAAGATCATGGTGGGGGGGGGGGGGCAGATGCTTCATATAGGGCACAACCAAACAGTGGAATGCTCTTCCCCTCAACTTGAAGACAAGCTCTTCCCTGTTAATCTTTAAGAGGAACCTTAAAACCTGGCTTTTTAATCTATAGTGTCTTCTTTTATGGCCATTAATATCTTCTGCTGTGCTACTTTCATTATATATATTACCTACTGGCAGTCGCAAGTAGGTAGTTATAGTTAGGACCTAGTTTCCATAGGAAAGCATTTTTTGACTTGCCTATATCTTTTGCACTTTTTGACGAATCGAATCTTCACAATTTATTTTTCCTTATCTAAAGTGTCAAGTTGGGTCTTGTTGTGCATGGAAAGTTTCAGGACGATCCGTCAAGGAAAGGCTGAGGAAAAGGGGTGGTAAAAAAACTGTGTTCCAATGTTAATTCCTACAGAGATTATAGATACGCCTACAGCCGAAACTGCTGGATGAAATGACACCAAATTTGCCAAAAGCGAGCTCGCCCTTGTTCTAGAAAGAGTGCTTTTTTATTGGTTGTAAATCCATTCAGGAGTTTTACAGTTATTTAAAGAAAAAACAATTTGTGCATCTAGGGACGCAAAGGCCCAGCAAACCCTCCAGATCGTGTGCTGATATCTGATTGCTGACAGTACTTCAACCAGGAAATGTGTTGTCATCCATCTTGGGGACTCGGTTTCAGCTGTCCCAGAAAATAAAAATAAAAAAGGGGGCAGGCTAGGAATACCCTGAACATCTAGCCCTGCCCCCCCCCCGCCAGGGCAAAAGAATCACTAAAAAAAAACAATTGCCGCAAAATCATGACAGAGCTGTGAATCCATGGCAAAAATAAAAAAAAACAATTGCTGTCTTCCACGCTTATTTACATTATAGCCCCCGGGTGGGCCAGGTTCCACGGGCATGAGGTTATTTGAGAAAAAAGGAGGGGTGCACAGGCCTCCCTCCTAGGCCTGTTTTTAGCCCTGGGGACCACCACCTCCCCAGGACTTTATTTAAATATTGAAGGGGGCCACCCTCCTGAGAGCACCGGGGACTACCACCTCCCCAATGCTTTATACAAACACTAGAGCATGGCACATGGGCCCAGCTCCTGGGGCTTTGATATTCCCCAGGGACTGCCACCTCCCTGGGACAACATGACATAATATCCAGGGGGGATGTGCAGACTCCTCCGGATCTGGGGACTGCTACCTCCCCTAGGCCAACTACAAAATTTCAACATGGAGGGGGACAAGTGCCCCCTTCCAGGCCATATATGGCCCCGGGGACAACCACCTTCCCGGAGCCTGCTTGTGCACAACAAAGGAGGCATATATGGCCCTGAGGACTGCCACCCCCCGGCTCCTTCTATGCGCCAGGGTGTCCACCCTTGGGACAAACCTGTTTGCTGTGACTTGGCAGGAACTTTGCCAGCTCCCTCCAAGTCGGAGCAAACAGTAAGTACACTCCCAGCAAGCAGGAGCTGTCAAACCAGTCGTGCTTGCTGAGAGCGGAATTTTCACCTATTTTCCTGCCTGCTGTAATTCATGCAGGGAAATGGATGAACGGATTGCTCTCACACACAGGGAGATGCATGTTTAGCAGCTCCATATTTGTGAGAGCAATGCCAACTCTATAACTGCTGACATGGGTGATGTCACTGACCATGGTCTTAGAATGGGAACATGAGTGTCTGAGTAGGTCTGTGAGT
The DNA here is from genome assembly GCF_964263255.1 of Lissotriton vulgaris. Classification (NCBI taxonomy): domain Eukaryota; kingdom Metazoa; phylum Chordata; class Amphibia; order Caudata; family Salamandridae; genus Lissotriton; species Lissotriton vulgaris. The sequence continues at coordinate 736,386,612 of NC_141698.1, forward strand.
CGGTGGATTAGTGTCTGAGTGGGTCTGTGAGACTGTGTGAGAGTCTCTTAGAGGGTCTGTGAGTGAGTGTCTGAGTGGACCTATGAGTGGACGAATGAGTGTCTGAGTGGGTCTGCGAGTCAGTGCGTGAGTCTCTGACTGAATTTGTGAATTGTATCTTTAAAGGTCTGTGAGTGGATGGATGAGTCTCTGAATGAGTGACTGTGATTGTCTGAATGGGTCTCTAAGTGGTTGTGTGAGTCTCTGAGTGGATCTGTGAGTGGGTGAGTGAGCCAGTCAGTGGGTGCATGGCTCTCTAAGTAGATATGTGAGTGGGTACATGAGTCTCTGAGTGGGTCTGTGAATGGGAACATGAGTGTTTGAGGGGGTCTGTGAGTGGGTGGATGAATGTCTGAGTGGGTCTGATGGAGTGTGTTGGAGTCTCTTAGTGGGTCTGTGAGTGAGTGTATGAGTGGATCTGTGAGTGGGTGTGTGAGTGTCTCAGTGGGTCTGTGGGTGGGTGTGTGAGTCTCTCAATGGAGCTGTGAGTGGGTGAAGGAATGCTTGAATTGATCTGTGAGTGGGTACAGGAGTGTCTGAGTATATCTGTTAGTGGATGTGTGAGTATCTGAGTGGGTACAGGAGTGGGTGTGTGAGTTGTTCTGTGAGTGAGTGTATGAGTGGGTCTGTCAGTTGGTGTATGGTAAAAAAGTAGAGTGGCACATGAGAGCAGGTCTTTGTGCCAGCACCCCTTGTGATCATCCTCCTGTCTAGCTTGCCTGTACGTTGCTACCCTGTGCTTCCTTTTGTTTTGTGCCTCCTCCGCTCGTTTTCTGCTCGATTTTTTGCCTCTTCTCTCCTCGCTCTTGCCCTCTATTTTGCCTCTTTCTGCCTGTTATTTTGCCTCTTTTTGCTTGCTCCTGACCTTTATTTTGCCTACTTCTGCTCATTCTGACCTTTATTCTGTCCCTTTTGCTGCTGGTTTCTGACCTCTATTCTGCCTCTTTTTTGCTTGTTTCTGACCTTTATTCTGCCTCTTGCTGCTTGTTTATGACCTCTATTTTGCCTATTTCTGTTAGTTTCCGACCTTTATTCTGCCTCTTTCTGCTTGTTTCCCACCTTTATTTTGCCTCTTGGTGCTGGTTTCTGACCTCTATTTTGCCTCTTTCTCCTCATTTCTCACCCTTATTTTGCCTCTTTCCGCTCATTTCTCACCTTTATTTTGCCTCTGGCTGCTCATTTCTGACCTTTATTGTGCCTCTTTCTGCTCATAGCTCACCATTATTTTGCTTCTTTCTGCTCATTACTCACCTTTATTCTGCATCTTTCTGCTCATTGCTAACCTTTATTTTGCCTCTTTCTGCTCATTTCTCATCTTTATTTTATCTCTTTCTACTTACTTCCGACCTTTATTCTGCCTCTTTCTGCAAATTTCTGACCTTTATTCTGCCTCTTTCTGCTCGCTTCTCACCTTTATTTGCCTCTTTCTGCTCATTGCTCACCTTTATTCTGCCTCTTCCTACTCATTGCTGTACTTTATCCTGCCTCCTTCTGCTTGTTTCTCACCTTTATTTTGCCTCCTTTTGCTCATTGCTCACCTTTATTTTGCTTTTTTCTGCCATTCATGACCTTTATCCTGCCTCCTGCTAATTTCTTAAGTTTACTTTGCCTCTTTCTGCTATTTTCTGACCATTTTATTACTTTTTTCTGCTCTTTACCCCAGGACCACAGGGAAAAGATCAGTTGAAAACCTTAAGGCCCTCACAACCCCAGCCGACTCCCCACCTCCTGAGGGAGCCGGGATTGCAGATGCACATAGGGAGTTGCTGGAACGTCAGCTCCCTCTGTGCAGGAGCAATCTGCTTCAAAAAGCAAAGGTTTCAGATTTTGCACACACAAAACCATAGAAAATCAGCAGTTTTGTTATCTCAAGTATCTATAACTAGTGCTCTGAGGTTGTAGTGTAGTTCCTAGTTTCCCACTAGGCCCTGCGCATTGGAATAACATAAACAGTAGTATCGACGTGGAACTGCTTATATTCCAGGCCTCCACTGACTATGCTAAACTTAATTGGGTTGTGTTACCAACTAGCTCAGAGGTCACTGGAAACTTTCTTCTCTGCATAGGAAGTGATCAGCTTCCTTGGCACAGACAAGAAGGGATTCAGTTTTCCAACAACCGTGCAACATGACAACTTTGCTCCTCAGATCAAGAGTCGATCTCTAGGGTCGTGTGAAACAATAGACATAGATTTCACTCAGCTAGTCTAGTGCAGTTTACTTTCACAGTATGTAGAGAATAGAGAGACGGGCGTTGTCAATAAAGGGTTAACATTTATTGAACAGTCTTTCTTCTCATACAAGAGAAATGTATTGCCACAATTGCAATAATTGTTATTATAAAAAGTACGTACAGTAAGATAAGTATTGCGAAATAGAACTCTAAAAGCATTGATATGGTTTCTTAGCCATACAATGGTTTAAAAGTAATAAAACATATATACAGTCATATATACATTAGGCTAACATACTCAACTGGTGCTTCTAACTAAGCCTACCCCAGTGTGCCTGACCTAAGCCTAACACGTGAAAGGGGAGTAAGTAAGTAGCTTAAGTTAAGTTGGTTTTGCCAAGGTTTGTTTCAAGAATTCTCGTCTAAGGGTTTAGTCAACACCATACCTCTGAATAGAATGATGGAGGATTGGTATCTCCTTCAGGGGTCTCTCTCGATATCCCAGTCACCTGCGAGGGTAAACTGGAAGCGCCGGGACTGGATTTCTCTGCACGAGAAAGGCAGCGGCTTCTCTCAGCGCGTCGAGGAAGGAGGGGTGACAGCGTCCGCGGGCAGCTGGAATCGGCTGGATGTCTTCGCAGAGGACGGCTGCACGGCTCCTCAAGCGTACTGCACCATAGGTCGCGCTGTAGCGGCGATAATGGTAATCAGCAGCTTCACCACCACAGGATAGCAGGCTGCAGCGACAGAGTGCTAGCTTTTACCAACACAGGGTCATGCAGGCAGCTGGCATCAGCAACATGTTCGCTCCCTGCTTAAGGCAACGTTGGTAATATTTATACCTGACAGGTGCCGGGTTTGACGCAAGTTTGCTGGACATAAGACGTCAATTAAAGATGTCACTAGGAAGTGACAGTTATCAGTTGCTCATTAGAGTTTCATTACTAATCAAAACATAGCAAGCGGGGATTTCCAGGTTTGCTAAGTTTTTATCTTGTTGAAGAACTCGGAGTGTTATCTAGGAATATCAGATAGTGACTGCTGCTCTGTCATTGCACTAATTGGTCGCAAAGGAAGTAGCAGAGAGTCATGCTGGAATGTGGCTCTGTTCGTGTGAGGCCAGAGATGACTTTTCAGAAAATCGCACTTGAACGGTTATGCCAATATAGGGAATAAATGGATTTATAGCCGAATAGGGGCATAAGGTCACAGTATCGATCAGGAACCTAGATAAGCACGCAACACCCACTCCACGTATACATGTCCATCAAAATTACTAAAACTAAGCAATTAGATGTATGTGTAACATTGCCCACCCCAAAATACATAAATGCATTCGAAATAGGCGTACTTGTAATACATGGAATTTAGGTACTGTACGTTTTTTAAAGCATAGCAATCATTCAAAAAATTATTGCATATGAAGTCAATGAACGATTATGCAAAAAGAATTACACATGAAGTATCTCTGACAGAAGAAAGGCGAGATAAATCATCACATAAAAATGCATTGTAATAACATGTGTGCTAGAGGCTGGTGTTATGTTGTTATGTCTCTAGATGTGTTTAGAAATGGAAGTGTGAAGCTTCTGTTCTCTAAGAATAGTTTTTACGTTAAGCAAAGAATTGTTCGTGCCAAAAAGAGAGGGTCAATATTTAAAAAAATTGTCCAATTCAAAGAAAAATATATTTCCAAAGCACTTGGCAGTTTTTTGTTGATCAAAACTGAAGGCCGAATTCAGAGTTCATGGGAACGCTGTGTGTCGGAAAGCTTTTCAAAAGTTATTGTTTCTCTATGGGTGAGAACATCGTATCAGACAGGCTCGCAAAGAATTGGTCTACAAAATCAGGTGATAGTTCAACCAAATTAGATAGCGCTGTAACTTGGCAGGTGTGAGAATGATTGCTGTCATCGAAGGCAGGACCAGCAATGCTCACAGAACGTTGTACCTGGATGATGTTGCTTTTGTCACTCGCTCCACTGTTACCACTTGGCTGTAGTACAGGAGTCTCCACGAATGCCGTCATCAGGATTGGTAGCCGCTGGGGACAACACAATGCGTGAGCCGTTATTGGACTTAGCAAAGTATCGACGTCCATTGGTACTGCTGATGGAAGTGAAAGACAGATGTCCAACACGCATTCCTCGCCGCAAAGCATACACAGTAGCACAGGTAAAATGCAATTTTGCCATATCGGTCTGAATGAAAGGAACCAGGTCATGTTTAGATCTCTCAGCCTGGCCAATCCGAGGACGTTAGTTATCCTGTCCCTGTAGCGCATTGCTAGGATTGTCTCTTCCATTCCCATGGGAGCTATGTCTGAGCCGAGGCTTGCCATAACGTAGCAGGATGGTCAAAAATAGAATCCCTGCGATGAGTCCCAAAAATAGTGGTATGCCGCCAAAGATGGAGTGCACGAAATTAGGAAAGATTCCCAAAATTGCCTGGAAGGGTGTTAGCAGTCCCGTAAAGACTGTCTTAAATATGCCTGGGATGCTTGTTGCACTAGACATGTTAAGGAGTTGGCTGAACATTTCAAGGAAAGCACGGGGCAATTTGTTGATAAAAGGTCATGGACTTCAGTAGCCGTCCTTGCGACTAGAAGATCATACGTCTCTTTAGATGACGTTATAGGCACGGTTGTCTGTAAAAGCACAGATTTCATTTTGCTTAATGTATCAATTCGTATAGAATAGAGATTCAGACGAGGCCAGAGGGGAGTCACTATGTCTGGAGGCCCGCTCGGGAACAATGCTTGCATACAACATTTGACCATGGACGTTACTTGTACTAGATAACTTTTCCCTGGCGCGAGGCCGCAGCACCTGTGATCCGTTCTAAGAATGTAACTCCCGTTTGCGAGTTGCATAAAGAAGGGCTCTATCTGAGTTGCAGGTGTGACTAGCTGGTGGCATGAAAGGTTGTTTGAATTTCCATCACATGCTCCGTGTAAATTAATACCCTGACACAAAAGTATACCGCTTAGTGAGTGTTTACAGTTGTCACCACTAAGAAATACATTTTTGTCGCTGTCACTATAGCAAGAATGAGTGTATGGTAATTTCCATTCGGATTTTACATATCCCTTACCCAATTGTTCATACTGGCCAGCAGGTATGTACTCAAGGCATTTATGAAATCGGAAAGTTGTTATCGGAATTGTGATAATTCCGTGTATTATCCATTCAATGACAGGGCTCTCTGACATTGTCAATGATAATCTCTAGAGTTTCTCGATGCTCAAGATTGTATAGTCTGCTCCTTTCTGTGCCAAACTGATCTGTTTATCAGTAAGGTTAAAAATGGAAAATAATGACGTTGTGTTGATTAAACGCCAAGGCACATAGCCTGAACGAAGATTTTGCAGCGTCCAGCCTAGTTCTATAATAGAGCGTAATTGAGACTGGCCATGTTGTAACATTAGCAAATCTCTGTCTATCACATCAAAGGCAGAGGATACAATATTGTCCAAAGAATATATTCTGGAAGACAGAGTCATTAACCCATTGTCTACTACAGAAAGTGATTTCTCCAAATTAATACGATCAATTTCTCGTATTTTTTCAGCAGTTTCAATTTGCTTTACTTTCCAAGCCTCGTTGTAAGCAGCATAGATACTGGTCGCTATGAAACGCTTTTGACGCTGTTTGCGTGGTCCAAGAATGAAGTCGCGCAAATCAGCACCATCTTTTAATAAAGACAAGTGTTGCTTAATTTCAGCCAGTGTGGATGTAGTTAGCCATTCAAGGCAGAGTTTCCCTACACTGTATGTTGTTATAATCCCTGGATGTTGTCTCTGGGAGTATCTAGGGTCTAATCTGGTCATTTTTAACCCCTGTGTTTTATTCAGGAACCTATCTTGACAGCTATTTGTGTCTGTAGGCCAGATTAACCACTTTTTCCAGTCAGGATGTGTTCTGTTGAAATGTAGAATTTGTGACACGTCTAACTCAATATCAGCTGTTGCATTTTCTGGTATTGGCTTTGGAATAGACGGTGTTTTAAGGTCTTTGATCTTAGCTAGGCCAAGACAAGATGTTTGGTGTACAGTGTCATTTAAAAATAACATTTGTTCTGGTATCATGCAGGTTCTAAACAGTGCTTCTATGCCTTGCACCTGCCAATCTTTTGTACCCCAAATTGTTTTCGTTTCAATATTATTTTTCCAATAATCAAAACCAAATGTCATCATTTTGTCATAAAATGCTTCTGAATATATCAATTTAGAATTTGTCAGCATTGTTTTCATTCCTGTTTTATCTAACAGTTTATAATAAAACGTTTCTGCATCACTGGTGTTAAACCCTGAAAAATATTTGAATTTCTCAAAAAATGCTTTAGAACTGCTTTTAGGTGGTGTAGCACAATGTTCCCATTGATTATACATAAAAACATTTCTAGGCTGTGCAGATTTATGCAAGTAATGATCCCCATAGTGGGTGTAACAGAATAACTGCTCATAACTAGATGAACCTTGTAAATAATCATGATCTGTGAATCTAGCTGACATTACTAAATCAGACATCATGTCATTAATACTGTTAAAGTCCCAATCATCAGAGAATGTACTTGGTGTCACAAAGTCACTTAAGGAAACCTTTAGTTGATGAGGATACTTCAGGATTTCTACCGGACCATAGATCTCATAGTCTGTTTTCTCCCATACTACCCCACCAGGTATTGGAATTGCTGTGATATTTACTGTTGACAGTTCTCTTTTCTTCACGTGGGATGATCTGTGTGGTTTCAGGACTAGGTTGATGTTCTGACTTGCTGTGTCCATTGTAATATATTTTCCTTCAATGAATTTTCCCAAACACAGTACCATGATGAGCCAAAGCAGGAGGAAAAATACACCTAGACCGAACCAGAACTCTAGCCAAGGGGAAATTAGGTAGATTTCCTTCAGTTGATGAAAGAGTTCCGTTGCTTTTTCTTTAAAAGACTTTTTTGTTTCTGGCATCACTTCGGGGTCGTTTAAATCTTCAGAGAAGTTGTCGAAGTTGATGAAATAACCAGAGGCAGTTCTGTCAATTGATGGGATTGTTCTTTCAATCTGTCTCTCGGTAGCACTTTCTGATGCCATATTAGTGTAGACTGGTGTTGTTTCTTGACGAACTGTTTCAATCTGTGTTTCAAGAGGCACGAGTTCCATGGCTGTATTGCATAGTCCTCCATTGTGCACTGCAGGCTGATCGAATGTGATTAGTCTTTCAGTTTGAACCTCTTGGATTGTTGCAAGTTTGGGTATTCTGTTGTTTCTTGGGAGTCCACTGGGCCTACTGTTGATTATAGGCCACATGCTTGTGGTTTTACCAGATCGATAGACACGACTCTGTTCTCCTTTTTACCAGCAAGGGGCGGTAGCACAACTGATCTTGTTCCGGTGACTGCTAAGACAGGTACTGCTTTTCTGTAAGAAGGCCCAAATTCCTTCTTAACCGTGATCTTTTCTCTGACTAGATCCCCAATCTTTGGAATCCAGACAGGCCTTGCTGGGGCTGTTGCGGGTGGTGCCTCGTCAGTGGTACTTGGCTGTTGCTTTAACTTTATGTTGCTTAATGATTTTCTTGTTTCATTCAGTTCCTGTAAAACAGCCAAACGGTCTTTTACTTCAAACTGCTTTGTTTCTTCTTGTACCACTGACATCTGACTATCGAGGTCCTGAACGTTCATTCTAATTCCGAACAATAGTTCGTATGGGCTGAAACCTTTTAGAGAATTTCTTGGCATGTTGTTAAGACTAGTCTGGACACTTATTAAATGTTTGACCCACCCAGCGCCTGAACCTAATACCTTCGCTGTTATAGATTGCTTTATGTCACGGTTTTTTCTTTCTACCACACTATTCCCTTCGGGATGCGACGGACAAGAATACCGCAACCCAATTCCCATGCTGGCCATGGCCTCCTTATAGGCTCGAGAGCTGAAAGCAGGACCCTGGTCAGAATGGAACGTGGTAATTGCGTATGTGCCGATAAAGACTCGCAAATCTTTTATAACCGTTCTAGCGTCAGCCGAGCGCTGGGGCCACATCCATATGAACCTCGTACAGGAATCCACTGCTACCATGATATATCTGTAGTTACCGTCCCTTTGTAGGGGACCACAGTGGTCCAGGTAAACGCATGCAAATGGTTTATCCGAGATGAGAAGGGGTGTCTGCGCTGGTCGTTTCACTGTTGATACTTTTATCCTTTGGCATATGTCGCATTCTAATACATACTTTTTAGTTTGTATTCTCAAGAGAGGCCACCAATATCTCTGTTTTAATAGTGATACTGTTGCGGAAATGCCAGCGTGTGCAGAAGCAAGCCCTTCGTGTGCCGCTTTGATTAGTCCTAGTCTGTGTTCCCTGTTTGGAATTACTCTATCCCCCACTCCAGGGATTCGAGCAAAAGGAACATTATTTGTATCCGTTAAGTACAAGTACTTTTTAGGAAAGCCTTTTGGGAGTGTTTTCTTATCATTTTTTACTGACGTACTGACAGCTTGTAGAATTTCGCTGTCTATTTTTGTTTGTGACCGAGTTATCGCAGCTACGGAAGCCGTTTGCACAGCTGCCTTCGCGGCTTCATCAGCCAATGAATTCCCTGCAACGTGAACGCCATCACGTTGATGACTCAGAGTGTGTATCACGTGAGTCTTTTGTAGTTCTTTCTGTAAAAGAACTACCTGTTCCCAAAGCATTTTATGCTTTATTGTGCCACCTTTTGCATCTTTGAAACCATTTTCCACCCAATTCTGCAAGTATTCATTATAAGATTGTACGCAATAAAAGGAATCGCACACTATTAGTGTGGGGAATTAGCGATCGGTATTTTCTAGCGCCATCTTAAATGCTACTAATTCAGCTCGTTGAGCCGAGCAATCTCCTAGAGATTGTGTTTTAGTGACCCATGGTCTAAATTTTCCTTTGTGCCAGCGACCTTTAACAATCGCGCACGGAGCACTGTAAGCTTGCTTACCCCCAACTGCGGGTTGTGCTGATCCGTCTGTATATATAATACTTCCGTATTCTTCGAGAGGCAGGATTTCAATTGGCAGAGGACATTCATATTCATATTGTAAAAATTCCTGTGTTTTTAAGTTAGGATCAAATTCGTAAACTACGTCTGTTGCAGCAAGAGAATTAACCCACTGAATCCATCTCGGATGCAAAGCTTTAGCATTAGGAATGCTTGCTTTAGTTACCGCTTCTAAAGCCGGTATGGGTGTTACGATTATTATTCGTTTACCTTGTGCTAGGGGCCTTTCTTTCGCTACAGCAGTCTGAACCGCAGTTAGAATTTTCTCCGTTGAACTGAATTTTATTTCAGCCTTTGTGTACAAATGTGATTTGTAAGCTATTGGTACCTTTTCTCCCTCATTAGAGGTTAGGTATGTGAATCCGCATCTTCCTGGGATGACTCGGATTACAAGATCACGTGTGTTGTCACGTGTATCTAATTTTGTTTTTGCTAACATGTCTGTTTGCAGTGATCTCAAAATTTCTGTGTGTTTTTGAGTCCAATTGATTTGTTTTAAATCAGGTTTTATTAGTTCGTAGAGAGGTTTAACCCTTTCTGCGTAATTTAGTATGTAAGTTCTTCCGAAATTCAGAAAACCTAGTATTGATTGTAAATTCTTCAGCGTTTTTGGAGCTTGGAGTACAGCGCACTTCTCTAAGAAGTTGTCCGCTAGGCTTTTCCCTTCACTTGATAATTCGTACCCTAAAAACAGTACTGTCAGATGGGCAATTCGGGACTTTTTAAAGTTGAATTTGTAACCCTCTGCTGCAAACCCAAGTATAATGGTGTTCACTCTTTTCAAGTGAGTATCCAAGTCGTCGTCTGTGAGATAAATATCATCTACGTAAGACAATGCTTCATCATCATAGATTTGTAGTAACTCTGTTACCCTAGCTGAGAATAGTCCTGGGCTGTTCTTGAACCCCTGTGGGAGTCGACAGAATTTTTTCTGTGACCCAAATGCGGAGAAAGCGGTCAAGTATCTGCTTTCAGGTGCAATGTTTTGACAAAAGAAACCATTAGAAATGTCTAATGTTGTTTTATATTTTTTCCTAACTATGTTATTCATTAGGGCTGCACTATGCGAGTTTTGTACTGCAAAAGTTTTGCAACATGTATTAAGATGTCTGTAGTCCAAAACTAGACGATATGAATTGTCTGGCTTGGAGACAGGAAACAAAGGATTGTTCATTTGAGAGGTGCATGTTTCAATCACCCCCTGGTACTCAAGTTGATCTAAGATCTCCCTGACTTGTTTTTTAGCTTCTTGCTTTATGGAATACTGCCGTTGGGCAGTTGGTTCACTTTTTAGCTGGATTTTGTGAGGAGGTGAATCCTCATCCCATCCTACATGATTTTTATACAATGCAGGTGCCTGGGCTACTGCCCATTTCCTTGCATATGTGTATTTTTTATGAATCGGTATGTGATTCGAGAAGGCAGGCATAATCACTTCTTCGCCACGAGGGCACTCCCTGACAAACTCCGGGGGCCAATCTTTTTCAGCTAACAGAATATCATAGCCTTTTGAGAGCTTATCCCAAAATAGACCCTTAATTTTCCTAGTCTTATCACCCTCTATACGCAATGTTATTTCGTATATTTTATGGGGCTCGCTAAGCCTGGCGTCGGCAGTTTCAACCTGAATGTATTCATTCGTGTCCACTGTCTCCAGATGACTCATCAAGATCTTGCGCGCTATACTGATTTCTGCTGCACTGTCCAACATTGTCAATGCCCACTCCCCGTTTTTCAACTGTGTCCTCAGTATTCTCTGCATGGTTGATTACTCTAATACTGGCTACCTTCTTTTTAGGAAATTGAGATTTCTTATTTTGAGCAGGTTCCTTGTCTTTGGACTTGGTGTGCTCTCCTGGGTCTGACCGTCCTCTTCTTTCCGAATTCTGTGGAAAAGATCGAGAGGGACGTGTATCAATACTTTGATATCTATCAGGTTTTTTTATATTATCCCTATTTCTAAGGTTATATCTTTTCTCAGAGGGCTCCCGTTGGGGAGACTGGCGTTCTCGAGTCGGAGTTCTCTCCCTCCGTCGAGGAGACCTTCCTCTGGACTGGAAAACTTTTTTCTTGGGACTGGATTGTTTATTTCCATCCCAGCTCTTTTTAGGAGTATTTGAATTATTTTTAATAAATAATTTTTCAGGATTTTCGAGCAGTTGGGGCTTAACTGGTTTTCCACCCAAGCTGTCTCTACCTAATTCTTCATAGCATTTTTCTATGATTTTTGCAAGTTCAACAGGATCTTTTATATCTGTTTCCCTCAACTTCTGGCGAATCGCCACAGATGTTGCTTCTCCCTTTATGTTGGCTAATAATATAGCCGTGACCTGCTTGAAGTCTTTCAGTAATTTCATACCTAGATTTAAAGCGGGTTCTGGACCGAATTCATTTTGAATCTGTTTTAGTACTTCTGGTATTACCGCCATAGACGGAACACCGTGTGTTTTTGTGTAAATGGAAGCAAAGACTGTACCCCAAGTGTCACAGTCCTCCACGTGTGGTGCGATTCCCATAGGAAGGCAGATGGTCAAGATTCTGTGTTTCTCAATAGGGGTAGTATCAGGAAATACTGCCTCTATTTGAGTGATTTTCTGGGCTAACCAGAAAGGAATTTGTTCCCGTTTTACGGGTGTTTTACCAAGACATGACTGTATGTTCTGTGGTGTAATTTTATTTGTGTTCCCCTGATGAGGGGTCAGCTGTGGTGTATTAACAGCTGGCTGGACTGTTGCAGTCCGTATTACATATTGGACTAATTGCCTATGTATTTTTATTAATGTGTTTAGCTGTGCTAACAGCTCTTCTCTAGACATTCTTGCAATGTCAGGATGTGGTGTGTAGCTGGCTAGAACCGGCCACGTGGCTCCTGGTCTACCTAGTGGACCGAGCCTGGTTATGTGATCATTGTGTTTTAGGGCGCCATTAAACCAGAGCAGGTGCTCTTGAAATTTAAGTGGAATTTCAACCTCCTCGAAAGGAGCGTACTCATCCGGAGGTTCCTCTATTTTGTAATAGTGAAACTCTTGTGTTATAGCGTTTACCGCTGGAAAGTTTATCCATGAATAGAATACCTCTGTCTGCCGATACTCGTGAGCCTCTATCACGAAAATTACTGTACCACCTTGAGGTGTCAGTCCGTGTTCTATAAGTTTTAAAGTTATAGATCTTCTTAACTGGACCGGGATGATAATAGCATCCGGGTCTGCCTGTAGGAGACTCGAGTCCTCCTCTATTAGTATGGAAGCCAGCCTAGCTGCTTCTTCATTGTCTGACATTTTAAAAATGCAGTTTTTGCAGAGTAGGTCTCCAAGGAGACAAAGATTAGATGCACAATATTTTGGAACACTGTATCCTTCAACGTTGAATAAACCAGAGCTTTACATAGGAATCTCTTCCTACTAAGGTCGGGCGGATTTTAACCTTTCACCCACTCCAGACGTCTATTGGAGTATTTACGGGAGAAAGGGGTGTGAAATATGCACGACTGAGTTACTCTACAAGTCTTGCGTTAGTTTATCGCCTTACCAAACGTTAGGGCGCCATGTAGTGTAGTTCCTAGTTTCCCACTAGGCCCTGCGCATTGGAATAACATAAACAGTAGTATCGACGTGGAACTGCTTATATTCCAGGCCTCCACTGACTATGCTAAACTTAATTGGGTTGTGTTACCAACTAGCTCAGAGGTCACTGGAAACTTTCTTCTCTGCATAGGAAGTGATCAGCTTCCTTGGCACAGACAAGAAGGGATTCAGTTTTCCAACAACCGTGCAACATGACAACTTTGCTCCTCAGATCAAGAGTCGATCTCTAGGGTCGTGTGAAACAATAGACATAGATTTCACTCAGTCAGTCTAGTGCAGTTTACTTTCACAGTATGTAGAGAATAGAGAGACGGGCGTTTGTCAATAAAGGGTTAACATTTATTGAACAGTCTTTCTTCTCATACAAGAGAAATGTATTGCCACAATTGCAATAATTGTTATTATAAAAAGTACGTACAGTAAGATAAGTATTGCGAAATAGAACTGTAAAAGCATTGATATGGTTTCTTAGCCATACAATGGTTTAAAAGTAATAAAACATATATACAGTCATATATACATTAGGCTAACATACTCAACTGGTGCTTCTAACTAAGCCTACCCCAGTGTGCCTGACCTAAGCCTAACACGTGAAAGGGGAGTAAGTAAGTAGCTTAAGTTAAGTTGGTTTTGCCAAGGTTTGTTTCAAGAATTCTCGTCTAAGGGTTTAGTCAACACCATACCTCTGAATAGAATGATGGAGGATTGGTATCTCCTTCAGGGGTCTCTCTCGATATCCCAGTCACCTGCGAGGGTAAACTGGAAGCGCCGGGACTGGATTTCTCTGCACGAGAAAGGCAGCGGCTTCTCTCAGCGCGTCGAGGAAGGAGGGGTGACAGCGTCCGCGGGCAGCTGGAATCGGCTGGATGTCTTCGCAGAGGACGGCTGCACGGCTCCTCAAGCGTACTGCACCATAGGTCGCGCTGTAGCGGCGATAATGGTAATCAGCAGCTTCACCACCACAGGATAGCAGGCTGCAGCGACAGAGTGCTAGCTTTTACCAACACAGGGTCATGCAGGCAGCTGGCATCAGCAACATGTTCGCTCCCTGCTTAAGGCAACGTTGGTAATATTTATACCTGACAGGTGCCGGGTTTGACGCAAGTTTGCTGGACATAAGACGTCAATTAAAGATGTCACTAGGAAGTGACAGTTATCAGTTGCTCATTAGAGTTCCATTACTAATCAAAACATAGCAAGCGGGGATTTCCAGGTTTGCTAAGTTTTTATCTTGTTGAAGAACTCGGAGTGTTATCTAGGAATATCAGATAGTGACTGCTGCTCTGTCATTGCACTAATTGGTCGCAAAGGAAGTAGCACAGAGTCATGCTGGAATGTGGCTCTGTTCGTGTGAGGCCAGAGATGACTTTTCAGAAAATCGCACTTGAACGGTTATGCCAATATAGGGAATAAATGGATTTATAGCCGAATAGGGGCATAAGGTCACAGTATCGATCAGGAACCTAGATAAGCACGCAACAAGGTAACTATAACTCACACCTCCACCATGCAGTTTTCTCATGCAAATGTTGCAGCGATGTTATCAATGATGTCATGGAATATGTCATTAGGGATGTAATATGTGGGGTAATTAGCAGTGCTTGGCGAGGGCGTGAGTCATAGTTACCCTAGGGCATGAGCTACAGAAACATGGTCCTAACAATAGCTACCTACTGGCGAGTGCCAGTAGTGTGTGTGTGTGTGTGTGTGTGTGTGTGTGTATATATATGTATATATATATATGTAAAATTGAAAGAGGATGACACAATCATAATTAAACCCTCAGACAAAGGGGGAAATGTGGTGGTTTTAAACAAAAAACAATATGAGGATGGGGCCTTGGATCAGCTGAATAAAGAGGAACATTATTCCCCTATCAATAGAAAGTAATATGAAAAAAGTATTGCAGACTTCCAAGAACTGATAACAAAGTGGAGAAATTATGGGGTATTAGATCAAAAGGATTGGACTTTTCTGAATTGTGAATTTCCAGAGCTAGCAACTTTTTACCACTTACCTAAAATTCTCAAACAAAAGCTGTGGCCGACAGGATGACAGTTTGTGTCATCAAAAAACAGACTCCTAGAGAATACCTCGATGTACATAGACCATTTTATTTCTCCCATGGTGAAAGACCTCAGTTTGTATTTACAAGACACGAAGGACTTACTGCGTATCATTGAAGGGACACGGTGGGAATCAGACATGCTCCAAATAACTTTAGATATTACAAGCCTTTACACATGCATTGATCATAAGAAGGGCTTGGAAGCCATCAAATTCTTTTTGCAAAAGAGCTCACTGAAATTTCGTGATCATAATCGAATTGACTTAGTTCTGCCTCAACAATAACATCTTTACCTTTGCAGGCCAACTATATTTACAGAACCAAGGTACCGCCGTGGCAACGTGCTTTGCACCCAGTTACACAAACTTGTTCGTGGACTGGTGGGAGAAGCACGGGGCCTGGGCGGGTACCAATGAGAGGTGGATGGACAATTGCCTCTGTGGACATTCTATATTGATGATTTATTCATCATCTGGCGTGGTCCGCAGAGCAAGGCAGAGGATTACATTAAAGCTCTCAATAAGAACGATTTAAATCAGCAATTTACTAGCTGCATTAGCAAAAAAGAAGTGGTCTACTTAGACCTGAGGATCTACATAAAGAATAACACCCTAAAGACAGCACTTTACCATAAACCCACTGCAGGAAATTCAATGCTGCATACTGGAAGCATTTCATCCCAGAAGCGTGATTAATAACATCCACTTGCGGGAGTTTCTGAGGATGAAAATAAATTGTTCCACAACTTCTGAATACAGGAAAGCAATAGGAACAGCTAAACAGAGATTTCTCAAGAGAGGATATAGCAGGGGGGTCCTAAGCAAGGCAGAATCCAGAAGTGAAGAAACACAGTGGAGTCAACTTTTAATTGACAAAGAAGACAATACGAAACAAGAGGTCAATAAAGTAAGATTGATTACTATCACTAATTACACTGAAAAATCATCGGAGGGGTTCCAAATCCTAAGAAGGAATTGGAGGATGCTCAAATCTGACAGTGTAATAGGGAAACTGATATCAGAGAACCCCCTAGTTACCTACTGGAGAGGGACATCCCTAAAAGATAATTTGGTTGGAAGTCATTACAAATCCAAACAGAACCTGATTAAGGGGTTCTTCCCCTGTACAAGATGTAAAGCCTCCAGACACAGTACTAAAGTGATAGACTACCTGATACCAGGCAAGAAATACAAGACTAGAATAACAAAATGTCTTAATTGTAATTCAGATTATACAGTTTACTGTTTACAGTGCCCATGTGGTGAACAATACGTGGGAAGCCCGATCCACCCCACGAGAAAAGAGAATTCTCAAGCATCTTCAGGCAATTAATAACAAGGATCAAAATGATCCCGTTACCCGACATTTTGAGGCTGGGTACAACAGCAACAGTACATTATTGAAATTCTTTTGCCTGGATCAAGTTGAGAGATCAGAAAGGGGTGGAGACAGAGTTAAGAAATTATGCACCCTGGAATCAAAGTACATAATCAAACTGCAGAGTAAGACATCAAGGGGAATGAACAATGAAGAGGAGATGTGGGTTCACATAGGTTAATGCAAATAGAATGAGACAGGCTGTATCAGTAACTAACAACAACTGAAATAGAAAATAGGTTAGAATTATAGCTCTCTGCTTAACCAAGAAGTGTACACAGGAAGAAATGTCATGTTGTTTAGTAAGCTCATACAGGGCGTGATGAGAGTAGAATAAATGTCACAACACAATATTGGAAATCAAGCCGGTATCCAAAATACCATCAAAATTTTCAGAGCAGGTTATTCCTGATTGACAGTAGAATATACAAATAAATATACATTAAACCTACAATGTACATATCGATGAATGTAATAGTTTGATGGTTAATCCCTATAAATGATGGCATACTAATATTAAAGCATCGTAATGAGAAAGGTCTTGATGAGGAAAAGATTAAGAGTGATACACAATGTATATATAAAGACCATTGAAAACAACATGTTAGGTCATAGAAATGGCAAAGCATAATGAGAATGGTGTACCTTATTGCTGCTAGCAAGCCCATACAGGGCAATATTGGAAGTAAGGATGTGGCATAGTCCTTGAAATGGTCGATTTCTGATTAGATAGAATCGAGAGACACTCTTGAGAACGATGGAGCGTCACGTAAGGCTTTACAATGCCCTATAATCAAAGTCTTTATTTACGTTTTATTTTTTTGCGCTAAGACTGATTAAGTTGAAAGTAATTTCTAATTTATAAAATTGAAATGTAAATATGCATTTACAAATATAGCGTGAAAAGGTGAACGCGTGACCAAAGATGGATTTTGAATTTTAAATCACGTTACAATGTGCATTTAAGATAATTTGACTGTATATAATAGTATATAGCGATCATTTCAAAATGTCTGCAGCGAAACTAGTGATTTTATTTACTTTGAGCACAAAGACTCTTTCAATATCACTGATTGTCGAATGATTTGTATAGCACAACTTTATTTAATCACAGAATTGAAATGAATCATTGACTATGAAGAAGGCAGTTATGCCGAAATGCATTTGTCAATCTTATTTTCCAACTCGAAGAATAAATAATGAATTATAAAGATCTATTGGTCCAGAGTGCACTCTTTTGAAAAAGTGGTTCTTAATATCCAGGAATCGCGGTTGTGGAATAATTTATGTACCCCACCGTACGTTGAGCAGCATCAGTGGCATGAGGAGCGACGGCTGGTGGATTGGAGTGTGGCGATATATATATATATATATATATATATATATATATATATATATACACTGATAAAACCATAGGTTATAGACCATATATAGTTAAGGATTAGCATTTACAAAACCTTATTTTACTCACACAAAACCATTGAAATTCGCATATAGTTAGTTGCACTAACTATATATCGCGCACCCGCAATCCACTGCTGATGATGTCACATATTACATCATTCATGACATGGTCAGTGACATCACCGATGACATCACTGATGACATCTCAAATGACATCACTGATGACATCACTGATGACAACATCCAGTGAGTGTATGTTTCTGTAAAGTTAAAATATGTCACCCATATTGAAGAATGAGTGGATGTATAAGTGTCTGGATGAAGGATTTAGTAGGTGCCTGACTGACTGTATGAGTGAGTGATTAAATGTGTCTCACTGAGCGCATGGGTTAGTGACTAAACTGTCTTAATTTGTGCATCATTATGTCTGTTGTTCTGTAAACTGCTGCACGTGTTGATCAGTAGCTATATGAGTAACTATATGGGTTTTTGATTGGTTGCTCAAGTATTTGTATGGGAGACTGAGTGTGTGTGTGGGTGGCTGGGAGGTGTATGACTCTGTGCATAGAGGTGTGGGCCGTTGATTCACTAGATGTATGGGTTCAAAAGTGCATGTGGAAACAGCTGCATGGGCGGTTGACTGTGTGTATGAGTGTATTGGTGAGTGAATTGATATTTCAGTGCTACATGTCAAAGTGAGTACATATGTAAAACACAGTACATGTGAGAGTTGACATATATAAATAACTGTGCATAAGAGCCAGTGAATGTGTGAGTGGCTGTATGGATCATTGTGAACTTGTATCAGGGATTGTATAAGAGAGTAAATATGTGTTAGTATATGTTTGAATAAGTAAGATGTGTATAACTGTATAGTTGAGGAAATTGAGGTGTGATTGATTCTTTGCATGACTGACTAGGTGTGTGAGTAACTCCATGGATGAGTGACAGTCTGTGAGTGTCTGTTTACACTGAGTTTATCTAAGGTTATATTAGAGTCTGAAGAGGTTCATCGTATTATCACATGAATAATGTCATCAGTGATGTGATCAGTGATGTCATTTGAGTTGTCAACAGTGATGTCATCAGTGATGTCATTTGAGATGTCATCAGTGATGTCATCAGTGATGTCACAGACCATGTCATGAATGATGTAATATGTGACATCATCAGCAGTGGATTGCGGGTGCGCGATATATAGTTAGTGCAACTAACTATATATGCGAATGTCAATGGTTTGGTGCGAGTAAAATAAGGTTTTGTAAATGCTAATCCCTAACTATATATGGTCTATAACCTATGGCTTTTTCAGTGAATTTTCAAGGTTTTGTAAATGCTAATTCCTAACTATATATGGTCTATAACCTATGGTTTTTTCAGTGAATTTCAATGGTTTTTTAATAGCAAATATCAAAAGATGTAAAATGTATTCTTTTTTTTTTCTTCACTAAAGTACGCTCCCCGGTTAGCTTACCGGTGCGCGTACCGAGCGCTCCCCCCGCAAAATTTTAAATGTTTTTTTTTCTTAATTTTTGCATGTATCAGCATCCTAATCCTCCCTCCGAAAACCTAGAGGGTCACAAAGTGTCTACCGTGCCCCCTTCTACCCATTCCGTACATTGTTTGTCCTCCATCTTATGTCTTAATTCTACCAATACACAAAATGGAGGACTCCCGTAACGCTGCCGGTTCGCGTACCGGGGAGCGCACCGGTAAGCGCTCGACAAAAAAAGGTGGGAAAGTAATTTACAGAAAAACCACTACAGACACTTTCATCAAATATAGAATAGCCCCTACTACATAGCAGTCCCTACCATTTCCCCAAATTTGATGGAATTTCATT
Source organism: Lissotriton vulgaris (assembly GCF_964263255.1). NCBI lineage: Eukaryota > Metazoa > Chordata > Amphibia > Caudata > Salamandridae > Lissotriton > Lissotriton vulgaris. The sequence goes on from NC_141698.1 coordinate 736,406,129, forward strand.
GTGAAAATTATGCTGTAAGCCTGATTAAATATCCTGAGGTAAATTACCTAACCAAAACACTTATGAAGTGTTAGAATTGACAACCAATCAAAATGCTACTTTCAATATCTTCTATTATTTCATGACATTTGATTGGTTATGTACCTGAATATATATAAAGAAAGAGAGAGAAACACAGCCATTTTGACTACTACTTCTTGAAGTACATATCAAGTACATTTCAACTGATAACTTGAAGTTCTATTTGAAAGGTAAGATGTTATTTTAAAAACTGAAGTATGTTCTGTACTGTAAGCTAATTAGGAAAACATTTTCTGATAGTTAAATACTATCCCTCTGTAATACTTATAGAATAAAATAGACTTCTCTGTTTTAGTTATGGATGTAGTTAGACTTGTCTTGTATAATTAAGAATTGACTTAGAGTTTATTTCATAATTTTTTTCATATTTCTACTTCCAGTTTGATACCATACACTGCCCAACGAAAAAATCACTGTTTACAAAACCAAACTACCTGTCTGTACTTAAACCCAACAGTGCCCTATCTGTACTGATATATTTTTTTGTAATTCATTTTACAGCATAGAAATGGAAGGAGAGCAGAAAAATAACGTGGAAATTGCAGAATGCAACCAAGACAAAGAAAATGATTCAGAATTCTTTGATCAATCAATGGACATAGAACTTCTGTAATGTGTTGAAGCTGTGTATTTGTTACTTAAAAATGAGTCAAAATCTGACCAAGAATTATTAGAAGTTCTTTTTAATTTTGAAAATAAAACAGAATAATAAATTTATATATAATTATTCAAAAATTGTTTGAGACATTATTCATTTTTATATGTATTTTTTAAACTAGTAGCAAATTGATTTTAATGTAAAATCAGACTTTAAATATACTGTGCAACTTTAAGTTTGCTCATAGTTACTTCCTTTCTTCCACTATATCATCTCCAATGTGTATTTAACATCTCTTTATCATCTCCTGCCTCCATGGTGTTTCTGCTTTCCTGACAGACTACGCTATGAATTCCATATACCTCAATAACTTCTGAAACAACCTGCAAGATATCTACAAAGGAAAAAATGTATTTTTATTTTTATACTCTGCATTGGTACCTACATGTTGGTACTTAAATAAAATAAATTAAAAAAAACAAAAATAACAATCAATAAACATACAATATTTGAACATTCTTTCATCCTATTTTCCCAATATTACGCTTCCCGGACCGCTTCCCGGTGCGCGTACCGAGCGCTCCTCCCGCAAAAAAAACAATATAAAAATTATTATTTTTTAATCCCGCGAGGCCCTTTTAAAGCCCCCTCATCAAACCTAGGGTGTCAGGGAGGATGTACTCTTCCCCCTTATGCTCATTTTCCACTTTGTTTTGGCCACCTCTTGTGTCTCGATCCTACCGAGACACAAGATGGTGGCCGCTCCTGACTGTTTAGAATGTTTATAGACACCCGAGAGCCAATCAGCTTCGCTTCGCGAAGTTCCGTTACGCGTCAGGTACACGAACCGGAGCGCTAACCGGAGCGCTGTCACAGATATATCTGTTTTTTAAAACATTAATTTCTCAAAATCCACTGGAGCACATATATTGAGACATAGCAAAGGCACGTCGGGCAAACCATATCTACAATTTTGCCAAGTTTTGTGTAAATCCATTCAGCCGTTCGAGCTAAAAGTGAGTCCAACCGCCCTATGGAAAACTCAATGTTAAAAACGCGTTTTGGGACCCCCCTTTTTCTCGGCACCCCCTCGACGAAACCCCCCCAGATTTTCAGGGGCTGCTCAGAAACAAAATGTGCCATTATCCTGAAATTTTCAGCCAATACCGTCCACAAACGCCAAAGTTATTCGACATAGAATTTTCAAAAATCCCATAGGAAAAAAATCCTAACTATATATACCTACTGGCGATCGCCAGTAGGTTATATATATATATATATATATATATATATATATATATATATATATATATATATATATATATATATATATATATATATATATATATATATATATATATATATATATATATATATATATATATATATATACACTCACTCACTCACTCTCCTTTCACCAGGACTTGCATCCGAAAAGAAAAAGCACTTGCGGGGGCCGTTTGAGTCTTTAATCTTGACAACAAACTCGCACAGCAACAGACGCGTTTCGGTAAAAACCTTCTTCCATGTTTACCGAAGCGCCGTCAAGACACGTATTTAAGCACACATTTTCTATACGGCAAAGTAAACAAGGGACAAAGGCAAAATGGCAGTGTCCCTGAAACAGCATAATGTAAACAAGCGCCATCTTTGAATGTCTAGCAAATACGACAAACAAATGAGCAGCCTATATAAATGCTGACAAAGTCAAAAATTAATAAATCAAGTCTTAACGCCCCCAGATGGGCTAAGTCAATCCATCATTAGCGCTTGAAACATATAACGCATTCAATAATGCCCTGGATGGGCCATAAGGAAATAGTGAAATCCAATTCATAATGAAAGTTCATATCTACATGTCAAATCGTGGCCTCGAACATGTCCTAATATGTACATATTTACACATTTCTACTCAAACTGCAATCAAACATATCCAATCAATATTCAAACTCTTTCATAGATTGCACGTTGGAGAACACTCCAGAGCAAGAACAAATCAAAAAAGATTAGATAAGGAGAAAGAAAAGGAAAAGGATGAAAAAAGAAGTGATAAAAAGAAGAAAGAAGAAAAAGAAGAAATAATATATTGTACATAGATAAATACAAAGCATAGGGATTCATAGGTTCATTAATGTATTTATCCTGCACCTCAGTTTCCCAATTGACATTTCAGTGATGTTACTCCCCTAGATGAATGGCTAGCTCCTCACTACTATTCAGTCCCAGTGGGGTCTTGGTCTGCAGATCAATGATATACCTTGACTCCAACCTGCGGAGCCTTAACACACTATCTCCACCCCTAGGATTAATGGGTACATGGTCTTGGCCAAAGTAGCTTAGTAAATCCCTGTTGCACTGATGTTTAATATCAAAATGACACGCAACAGTGTACGCTTCATCCCCTTTTGCTATAGCCCGCATGTGTTCTAATATCCTGATCTTCATCGGGTGGATGGTGCTTCCCACTTAACATAGGCCGCACGGACATACGAGACAATACACCGTATAATGGGTCGTACATGTTAAAAACCTCCTGATGTTCCTGTGTATGCCTCCAGTAGGAATTTCATAGGTCAAAACCCTCTTGCTTGTCTTACAGGCCTTACATTTTCCACATGGGAAAACCCCTTGTAGAGGGCCAAACACAGATTTAGGAACCTCGCTTAAATAGCTATGTACCAAATCGTTTTTCAATGACCTTGGCTTTCTAAAGGTGATGAGAGGATTGGGTGGAAGATCTTCTCCTAGCACCTCATCGGTCTGAAGAATGTGCCAACTTTTTTATCAGGATTCTCTTTAGATTAGTGGCACTCCCAGAAAATGTAGTAATGAGGAAAAACTTGCCCTCACTGTTTTGCAGGTTCCCATTGTGTCTATCCTTCTTCTTCAATAGATTCTATCTTTTGAGGGCATTAGCCCTCATGTATGCCTGATTAAAAATTTCCTGGCTGTAACCCTGCGTCTTGTGGTTTCTCCCCCTCGCCTTGCCCGAGTAGAAAGGAAAGTAAAGTAAGCACGCCAGCCTTTCTACTCGGGCAAGGCGAGGGGGAGAAACCACAAGAACTGTTGCCATCTAGCTACAAGCAATCAGAATTGGAAATATGTATTGTGAATCTGAGCATCGGGAGGCGGCCTCCAACATGTTCAAGAACAAGAAAGAGAGAGGGGACACACATTGGGAGCAAGGGGGTCCTGCTAAGACCAACATAACCACCATGTGTATCGCGCTCGAACGGCTGTACGAGCGAGAGAATAGAAAATGGTGGGAGGGGACCTCACTCCAAAATTATATTGAAGTAAACAGGGTCCTGAGGGGCCTCAGGATTTACACGGTTCCAGCGTATGAATCCTCTGATCCCTTGTTATTAGACGAGTGGGCAGGATACACTACAGTATCATGTCAAGGAATGTTGCGCATCCTAGTGAAATTCGCGTGGAGCGATTGTGACAAAGCGCTACATGATATTGAGCAGATGGAAGAAGCCCTAAAGAAGGAGGAAGATCAAACTAAGATTAGTGAGTTCAGAGAACAAATGAAGAAACGTTTAAAGGCCTATGAAGAAAAAATAAAGTTGCGCAAGCAATGTAAATTTGAATGCTATGAAGATGACTATGCCAAGGAAGGGTTCTTTTGACCTTCGCGAAGAAATACGATAATCCTAGGAAAGAACTGCTGAGTAGAGGTAAATCTATGGCACAATCGTCAAGGGAAATAATGGAGTTACCAGTTACCTCGGAATCTGAGGTACTTGAAAATTAATCCTCTGAAGATGACAACCGAGGGGCAATAAAATCTGGTCGCATCTGCACTCCTTTTCGCGAGGAATTCAACTGATCCACCAGTCATGGCAGAGAGGGGGCGGTGGCAAGCCCCCAGAGAGGGCAGGAAGAGGAAGACAAGGTGAGGGCAGGGGGGCAGTAAAAAACATCTCCCCCCCAGCCACCCGGAGCAAGAGGGTCTACAACAGGAAACGTCAGTAATGGAAAATAATCTTAGTATTATAAATCTGACAGAGAAACAGTTGACCAGCACTGAGGAGTCAGTATTGAAGTTGGGGCTGGCTTTTTGCCCCAAACGGGATATGGAATTCACACAAACAAGAATAGACTTATCCAAATTTACACGGAAGCTGAAGCTTCATAAATACTTCAAGATGCGGCCTAAGATCTTAAAACACACTAAGAGTGGAACTGTAGATCTGGAGACCGATTTACTGGCTGGGAAGGATATTAATGCGATAATGGTATTAGAGAAATTAAGAACAGAAGCCCCTAATGAGGCATTGACAACTATCAGTAAATCTCAACAGTTATCAGTTGCAGGCATCGAGCAAGTTGGCGGTTTTACACCTTTTAAACCAGTCTCACAATTTCATCCACAGATGGCATTGGATGCCATGGATATAGTTTTGCGGATTCTGTTGTCAAGGATTTGACCCAGTTCAGATGCAAACAGAAATTCAGAAAACTGACAAGTGGTAATTTCTCCATCAAACAACAGCTGGCCCTCAACAATTTGAGTGAGGATGAAGGGATTGTATGTAACCCCGCAGACAAAGGTGAAAATATTGTCCTCCAGACCAAGAAGAACTACGATGGAGAGGCCTACCGTCAACTAAAGAATACAGACACCTATTTGGCTATTCAAGCCATAGAATACGAACAGAGTACTGTGCAATATCATTCTCTAATAACAAAATGGCACAATAAAGGACTGCTGGATATCAATGAATTTTTATTCTTGAGACTATTGAACCCGACCATCCCTACCTTCTATCATTTGCCGAAGGTGCACAAGAACAAAGAGGCACCGCCTGGGAGACCTATTGTGGCGTCGCAGGGCAGGCTCACAGAGCATTTATCTATCAATGTCGATTTTTTTCTTTTACCACATGATAAGATCTAAAAATCGTACATTAGAGACACATCTGATCTGCTTGAGAAATTGGCATCAATGCAATGGGTGGAAGGATACACTATGCTGGTTCTCGACATCACAAGTCTGTACACTTCGATAAAGCATGAAGACGGCCTGGTGGCTATGAAGTACTTTTTAGACAAACGTCCTTTGAAGTATACAGAGCATAGTACAATGGTTCTCGAATTTGCGAAATTTTGTTTGTCTCATGATATTTTTCTTTTTCAGATGCAACTGTACAGACAGATGTCTGGTACAGCCATGGGTACCTGCTTCGCCCCCAGTTACGTGAACTTGTTCGTGGGCTGGTGGAAGGAGCAGGAGGGTTGGGGCGAGGCTAACAAAGCTTGGATGTAGAGAATTGTTGGATGGTACCGTTTCATAGACGATTTATTTATCGTGTGGGACGGGCAATTAGATACAGCTAGGGAGTAAATCGGAGTCTTTAATCTGAATGAGGTCAATCTAGAATTTTCAGGAGATATAAGTACGACATCTGTAAATTACTTAGATGTGAATATCTATGTGGAGGCAGGCAAGCTGAAGACTAGACTGTACCAGACGGTTACGGCAGGGAACTCTGTTCTTCAGGCTACCAGCAGTCATCCCACAAACCTGGTGAGAAGTATCCCCTATGGGGAACTTCTCAGGATTAAACATAATTGTTCAGATGACAGTGAGTTTCAAACTGCAGCCTGGGCCAGTATGCAACAATTTAAGATGGGGTTTACAACCAGGAAATTTTGAATCAGGCATACATGAGGGCTAATGCCCTCAAAAGAGAGAATCTATTGAAGAAGAAGGATATACACAATGGGAACCTGCATAACAGTGAGGGCAAGTTTCGCCCCATTACTACATTTTCTAGGAGTACCACTAATCTAAAGAGAATTCTGGAAAAAAAGTTGCCACATTCCTCAGACCGATGAGGTGCTAGGAGAAGATTTCCACCCAATCCTATCATCACCTTTAGAAAGGAAAGGTCATTGAAAAATGATTTGGTACATAGCTATTTAAGCGAGGTTCCTAAATCTGTGTTTGGCCCTCTACAAGGGTTTTTCCCATGTGGAAAATGTAAGGCCTGTAAGACAAGCAAGAGGGTCTTGAACTAATAATTTCCTATGGCAGGCATAGGCAGAAACATCAGGAGCTTTTTAACATGTACGACCCCTTATACGGTGTATTGTCTCGTATGTCCGTGCGGCCTACATTATGTGGGAAGCACCATCCACCCGATGAAGATCAGGATATTAGAACACATGTGGGCTATAGCAAAAGGGGACGAATCGCACCCTGTTGCGCGTCATTTTGATATTAAACATCAGCGCAACAGGGATTTGCTAAGCTACTTTGGCCTAGACCATGTACCCATTAATCCTAGGGGTGGAGATTGGGTGTTGAGGCTCCGCTGGTTGGAGTCAAGGTATATCATTGATCTGCAGATCAAGATCCCACTGGGACTGAATAGTAGTGAGAAGCTAGCCATTCATCTAGGGGAGTAACATCTCTGAGATGTCAATTGGGAAACTCAGGTGCAGGATAAATACATTGATGAATCCCTATGCTTTGTATTTATATATGCATATATATATTATTTATTCTTTTTCTTCTTTCTTCTTTTTATCACTTCTTTTCTCATCCTTCTCTTTCTCCTTATCTAATCTTTTTTTATTTGTTCTTCCTCTGGAGTGTTCTCCAACGTGCAATTTATGAAAGAGTTTGAATATTGATTGGATATATTGATTGGATATGATTGATTGCAGTTTGAGTAGAAGTGTGTAAATATGTATATATCAGGACATGTTCGAGGCCACGATTTGACATGTAAATATGAACTTTCATTTTGAATTGGATTTCACCATTTCCTTATGGCCCATCCAGGGCAAGATTGAATGCATTATATGTTTTGAGCGCTAATGATGGATTGACTTAACCCATCTGGGGGCGTCAAGACTTGATTTATTAATTTTTGACTGTGTCAGCATTTATATAGGCTGCTCATTTGTTTGTCGTATTTGCTAGACATTCACAGATGGCGCTTGTTTACATTATGCTCTGTCAGGGACACTGCGATTTTGCCTTTGTCCCTTGTTTATTTTGCCATACAGGAAATGTGTGCTTAAGTACGTGTCTTGACGTCGCTTCGGTAAACATGGAAGAAGGTTTTTACCGAAACGCGCCTGTTGCTGTTGCTGTGCGAGTTTGTTGTCAAGATTAAAGACTCAAACGGCTCCGAGAGTGCTTTTTCTTTTTGGATGCAAGTCCTGGTGAAAGGAGAGTGAAGCAGTATTTGATATGCGGGAACACCCCCTGCATCTGAAGCCCCCGCCTGAGAGTGCACCACTCTGGTGTTGTGGTAGCTGTCGCCAGTAGGTAGTTATAGTTAGGAATATTTTCAATAGAAAATCTCAACATTCTATTGTGAATACCTTTGACGCCGGTTGAGGAATCTGCCTGAAAATTTCCTCAAATTTGCCTCGCGGCACCCCGGTCCTTCCCTGAAAGTTTGGGGGGATTTGTCAAGCGGGGGCCGAGAATAAAGGGGGGTCCCAAAACGTGTTTTCCCCATGTTAATTTCCTTAGGGCGGTCGACCTCACTTTTAGAATGGCTGAATGGATTTCCACCAAACTTGGCAAAATTGTAGGGACTGGTAGCCCGATGTGCCTTTGCTATGTCTCAAGATATGTGCTCCAGTGGATTTTGAGTAATTTAGGTTAAAAAAAATATATATATCTACAAGCGCTCCTCGGTACGCGCACCGAGTTCGCACACGGAAAGCTGATTGGCTCTCGGGTGTCTGCCAACATTCCAAACAGTCCGGAGCGAGCGCCATCTTGTGTCTCAGTAGGATCGAGACACAAGAGGTGGCAAAAATAAAGGGGAAAATGACCATAAGGGGGCAGAGTAGACCCCCCTTGACCCCCAAGGTTTGATGTGGGGGCTATAAAAGGGCCCCGCGGGACAAAAAAAAAATTATTTTTGATTTGCGCGGGGGGAGCGCCCGGTACGCGCACCATGGAGCGTACCGGGGAGCGTACCGGGGAGCGTACAATGGGGAAAAAAGAATGATAGAGTTTTTAAAAAATGTAGCCTTTTTTATAAATTGGAGGTAGTTCTAAAAAGAACTGTTTTTTCTTCTTTTTGTTTTATATTTTTTTTTATGTTTTTTTGAACATTTTGTACTTTTTTTGGCTTTTATGAACTATTTTATATATTTTTTGTTATTTTTATGGGGAGAAACAAAAAACAGGGAATTGAAAACGGCTCAACTGGAGCAAAAAAAAAAACATGAAAAAATTATGGACTTTTGGGGCATTTGTGGTTGTCACCAGCACGGTTGATGAGCGTTATGCTTTGCTCACCATAGGTGATGTTCTTACCACAAAAAATAAAAGAGATCTTGTATTGCCCAAACTTTTGTTGAATGTTTGGGACCATCTCCCTTGTTTCTGGTTCCGATGGAGTGGGTTGCTTTCGTTTAGAGGTGCTGGGTGAAGATTGGGGAGGGTTGCTGGCCAGTTCTCTCACCTCTGCCGCAGCATAGTTGTTGGGATGCTTGCGCTGCATGTGTCGAATCATGGTGTTATTACCAAATGAATATTTCTTATTAGGGTTCCCCCTTGAAAGTTCAATGCCACAGATTTGGCAAGTCACATTTGGCGCATTCACTTTCTTCTTTCCCTCTGGGATGGAAAAAAACTCCCATACAATGTGCTGCTTTCGCCTGTATGGGGTATTGTCTTCTGGCAGCTACCTCCTCCCCTCCTCCTCCTCCTCCTCCTCTTCTTCTTGACCACCAATGTGATGTTGTGGTGGTCCTCTTGGTGGTGGTGGTGGTGGTGGTGCAGATGCTCCAGCTGCTGCTGCTACTGTAGACATTTTAAAGTACAAAATATTACTCAAAGATCTCCAAACAGGTCTTCCTCAGTCAAAGGACAAAGTCAGAATAAGGAAAAAAGGTGGGGGCTTTCATCATTTGGAAAAAAAACTGTCCTGAACCAATGAAAAGTGTTATTTTCAGGTCACATGACCTGGGCTTTCATCATTTGGAAACCAAAACTGTTCTGCACCAATAAAAAGTGTTATTTTCAGGTCACATGACCCGACGATCTTACGCGACGCGCCCCCAGGCGCGCCCTGGGGCGCGTCGCGTAAGCGTGTCGGATGCTTAGGTTGTGCGATCGTATTCGCTCGAGTGCTTCCGGGTGCGCTTACGCCGTGCGTATCACGCGGACGCGGCTATGCGATACGTCACGATGATGTTTTCGTTTGCGGCAATAGCGCTAACGGGACGCTCACCGGTGCGCGACCCGGGGCGCTCCGGAAAACTGCGCTTTCTGGTGCGCACACCGGGGCGCGCACCGGGAGCGCTCCAGGGCAACAAAAAATAGAAAATAAAAATAGTATTATATAAATATACAATATAGGATTCATTATAAAAAATATTACATTTCATAGGTTTGAGGCCCTATATATAGTTAGGAATTAGCATTTAAAAAACCTATGAAATTCACTGAAAAAACATAGGTTTCACACCAGTTATAGTTAGGAATTAGCATTTAAAAAATCTATTAAATTCACTGAAAAAACCATAGGTTTCACACCAGTTATAGTTAGCTGGAAATTTTACTGGCATAAAACCATAGAAATTCCAACGTTATAGTTAGTTGGACTCACTATAACAAGCACGCCTGCAAAAGTTTTTGTGGAGTACCCTGAGCACAAATAAACGTATCTTGAAAAATTCACAAAGAATGTCCATTCAATCAATGATTGTCCATATCTGTATAGCAAAGTTGTGAAATCAGTCCTTATTTTATTGTCCAATCCAGATGACCACGTGGACTTGTAAAAACAGTAATGCAGTCTTGAAATAGTTTTACAACAGCCAAAACGTCAGAACGCCAACACGTGTTTCGTCAAGGGTATTAACCCAATGACTTCCTCAGGGCTGTAACAACAAATTAAAACCTATTATAATCCCCATGCACTGGGGAACCAGGTCATGGCAACAAAGATTTTTAAGCCGCCACCAACCATACACCAATTGTGCAAATTAGGATTTACCAGCAACCTCATGCCAAAGAATAAGTGTCAAATAGAAAAAAGAAAAAGAGAAAAGGGAAAGGCTGAAAACACCAAAGAAGTAAGACGTAAGGGGTAAGATGATACTGCTTCCGGAATTGTAACAGAGTCGCAGAAGCCTGTGATCTGCAGAGAAACCCATGCTAGTAAAACATGGTGAAAAAAGGGCTAAGGACCATTAGATGAACCCCTATTTTAACCCAGCACATAATCCAAGAGTAAATAGTCAGAAAACCAAAATTCACAAAGTGCTCTTAATAAGATATAGGTAAATACCCAGGGTCTAATATAAAATGGAAATTCGGTAAAAACTCACCATAATATGGTAATCACTTTTAGTGCATAATATTTTCCAGGATGATAGCTAGTACTGTAGTCAGTCAGTACACTGGAAATGTAAAGGGGAAATTACGGGGATATAAGCAAAATTAAGGGAATATTAGAAATGATGTTGATAATTTATTGCGTAATTCATCAGATAGCCAGATTTATAAAAACAATTACCACATGCTGTAAATAAAAGAATCTCTCACCCTTTAATTCGATTTGTGAGAGTTGATGACTAGTTTCTTCAATAATATATTCCTTTCGCATGCGAGCAAATAGGCAATATTTAGCCTATAATTCCGGAACCATCATGTGTAACTACAAATGAAGAACGAGCAGACTATTATTTCTAAGGAATTCATCCAAACCAAATCAACTTAACACTATAAGGAACCAACATGCGCGTCAGTGAAACCTCGTTCCCAACCAACAATTGTCCCGCTACAGAGGATACAAAACAAACGTATTCCTTTTTCCGTGCATCTATTAGCATCAAGCCCAATTATAAACATGCTTGAGAGTTCCTAAACAGTAAGGAGCCGGGACCCTGAGCCTAGACGCCCCACATCAAAAATATTCGAACGTCTTCCAAAACCGAGTCGGCTGAACAGCCATCGGCTGCCAACGAGCATATAACAAGTTAGGTACAGATCAGACTCACCTCCGGTTCCCGTATGAAAGCGTGGTCTCAGTCTCCCGTGTCGGTATGGCGTGCTGCACCCGCGCCATATTTGATAGGGATTATATACCGATGCATAGCATCGACAGCGAGAGCGGACATGGTGCACGGCAAGTAATTCAATAACAAAGATAGCTCAGCCGATGGTAAATACAGTATTGGGAATGCACTATCGGGGACAGCTATTATTTATGAGTGACCCTTATACCTGCAATAAGCCGGAACGCAATTAAAAATGATCGTATATAATAAAGGATTACTCCGACCAATCACATACTGACGCCCACGCAGACAATTATAAATTGAGCTGATAGTCATGCTGGCACCATTCAGATTACTTAGCAGTAGTTAGAGAAATATAGGTATCAAAGATTAGATTCTAGGCAGTATAGATAGAAGATGGAAGGAAGTAGAAACAGTAGATGGACAACATAGGGCCCGCCCAAGTGGCAAACGAAGAGGTGGGTTCAAATGACATTCGAGTGTAAAACACAGAAAAACATATTGCATAATCACAGAATTTGACAGTTAGCATATGATGTACTGTTATAACATATGAAGTAAATTAAGTTTGCCTCATCAGAAATTTTACATAGACAAATTTCAATACATGATTTATAATCACAAGTAGTCCCGGGAAGGGAATGCTACACCAGATCTCCTCATATAAGTTTGTTATGACAGTTAGCACTGAAGAGAAATATGTGCCATCCACACTATCTTCCCAGGAAATACTGTAGTTCTGAGTCAATGTTAATTCCCTGTTCAACTGCACGAAGCTTAAGTATCCAGCGTGCTTCACATTGACGCAACCGTAATTCTCTATTGCCTCCTCTGGCATCAATTGGTATACTTTCAATACCATAGAAGGAAAATGATTTACTAGTACCCTGACTAGGGCATTCACAGGCATGAATTGCCAAGGGATATCGTCCATCCACATTTTTTAGAGCTCTAAAATGTTCAGCAATACGTTCTCGGAGACATCTGACTGTACTACCTACGTAAATTTTTGAACATTTGCATAGGATGATATATACAACGTACTTAGTGCCACAGTCAATATGTTGGTAGATTTTAAAATTAGGTGAATTGTTGTGTTGAAAATCCTTAATTCTCTGTTCTGCTAATCTGCACATACTGCACCGCCCACATTTAAATGAGCCGCAGTTCTGGTTATTTAGCCAGTTTTTGCCCTTGTTCTTATTTGTAGGGTAGCTGGGGCTAATTATTCCCCTTAGTGTAGTCCCCCTACGGTATGTGATACAGGGTTGTCTAGAAATATATTGGCTGACGGCTTGGTCTGAAGTTAACAGATGCCAATGTTTTTTAAGAATGTTGTATATTTTGTACGACCACGGATGATAATTGGTCACCATACGGATTGGTTGTACATCATCTGTAGTTTTTGTCTTGGGTCTCAAAGTATCCTTTCTCTTAAGTTTAAGTGATCTTTCCCTCGCTTTCTGAATAGTTTCATGGTCGTAGCCCCTGGCCAGGAATCTAGATTCCATATTTTGCGTGCACATTAGGAAGTCTTCATCCTTGCTGCAGTTTCTGCGAGCCCTATATAATTCCCCATAGGGTATTGCTTGTTTCTGAGCCTTGGGGTGAGCACTAGTAGCATAGAGTGTCGAATTACATGAGGTACTTTTTCTATGTAATACACTGTTGATGGTACCCTCCTCAACAAATAACTCAATATCAAGAAAGACAATCCTCTCCTTACTTGATGACATAGTAAATGACATGTTGTACTCATTGTTATTCATATGTTCAAAAAAGCTCATCAGTTCCACATCCGAACCTGTCCAAATTATAAAACAATCATCAATATATCTACCAAAGTAAACAATGAACTCCTGCCACCTTGATCCAGAGGGTCCCCAGATGTGCTCCGCCTCAAAACCGCCCATAAAAAGGCAAGCCAGAGATGGCGCAAATTTGGATCCCATCGCCACTCCACATTGTTGGCGATACCAGTCCTTACCGAATAAAAAAACATTGTGTTTGAGAATCAGATTAGACATAGATAGTAACATATTTGTATGGTCCAATAACTCAGCTGGTCTTTTATATAGAAACTTTTTTAGCATTTCCAAACCATGTTCATGTTGTATATTCGTATATAACGAAGTTACGTCTAAAGTCACCATTGTCATTGAGGGGTCCCAGTGTACATCAGAAAGTATATTAAGAATATGTTTGGTGTCCCTGATATAGGAGGCCAGATTCACCACAAAGGGTTGCAGGTAGATATCAACAAACTCTGCAATCCTTTCCATCGGGCCCCCTATACCGGACACAATTGGCCTGCCAGGTGGTCTAATCAGATCCTTGTGCACCTTGGGTAAGGTGTAAATGCAAGGATATCGAGGTTTGTCAATTTTTAAGTAGGCAAATTCATCATCATTAAGTAGCCCTCCAGTATGCCAAGTCTTCAATTCCTTATTTACAATTCGTGTTACTTCGAAGATTGGATTATTGGAAAGTTTCAAATAGTTGGCCACATTGGACAATTGACTCAAAAGTTCTGCATCATACATTGATTTTTGCATTACCACAATATTTCCGCCTTTATCGGCTTCACGTATGATAATATTATCATTGGTTTTCAGTTGTTGTAAGGCCAACCGTTCACCCCTACTGAGATTATGTATATACACATTGTTCTTACTATGTTTCCTTATTGACATCTCATATTTGTCAAGTTCATTGGTTACAATTCGATTAAAAACCTCAATATTATTACCAGCCGGTAATTGTGGGGACCACCTAGACTTCAGTTTCAGACCACTGTCTTCACTCACATCTGAGCAAAGTTCTAAGTCATTAATGCACCTGCAATGCACTGCTGATGACGTCACATATTACATCACTCATGACATCATCAGTGACATCACTCATGACATCACTTATGACACCATCTTTGTGACAGAGTGACAGACCTCCTTTTAGTCTAATGTAACCCTTGAACCGGTGCGCACACCGGGGCGCGCACCGGGAGCGCTCCAGGGCAAAAAAAAATAGTATTATATAAATATACAATATAGGATTCATTATAAAAAATATTACATTCCATAGCTATAGAAAGTTGTTATTAAAAAACCTTTGAAATTCACTGAAACACCATAGGTTTCACAATCGTTATAGTTAGGAATTAGCATTTAAAAAACCATTGAAATTCCCTGAAAAAACCATAGGTTTCACACCAGTTATAGTTAGGAATTAGCATTTAAAAAACCTATTAAATTCACTGAAAAAACCATAGGTTTCACACCAGTTCTAGTTAGCTGGAAATTTTATTGACATAAAACCATTGAAATTCCACGTTATAGTTAGTTGGACTCACTATAACTTGCGCGCCTGCAATGCACTGCTGATGATGTCACATATTACATCACTCGTGACATGGTCAGTGACATCACTCATGACATTCACTAAGTATGACTTAATATCTAAATGAATAGATGAAGTGGTGTTTGTATAAGTGTGTATCTAAGTAAATATGTAAATATGATCCATTGTTTGCATAAGTGAGAAGAATGACTTAATATGTGAATAGGATGTCTGCTGGTGTGTAATGTCGATATAGGTGTATAAGTACTTTTGATAGTGTTCTATTGTTCATTGACAGCATGTATGAGGGAATCTACAGGTAAGCGATTAGATGTGTGTATACATCTATAAATCACTGAGTGGGTTTTTAGATACTTGTATTGCTGTGACAATGGATTCAAATATGATACTCTGTATTTTACAAAGAGTGATGAAAGATTTTACTAGTGTATGAAAAGGTGTATGTGATTTTCACGTGGATGATGTCATCAGTGATGTCATTTGAGATGTCATTAGTTATGTCACTGACCATGTCATGAATGATCTAATATGTGACATCATCAGCAGTGGACTGCGGGTGAGCGAAATATAGTTAGTACAACTAACTATATAAGAGCAATTTCAATGGTTTTTTAATTGCCTATTCCTAACTATATAAGGCCTGAAACCCATGATTTTTTCAGTGAATTTCAAAGGTTTTTTATATGCTAATTCCTAACTATATAAAGCCTGAAAACAATGTTTTTTTCAGTGAATTTGCAAGGTTTTTTTAATGCTAATTCCTAACTATTTAAGGCCTGAAACCTTTGGTTTTTTCAGTGAATTCGCAAGGTTTTTTAAATGCTAATTCTATTAGCGGATAAAGTTTAAATATGTTAATATCCTTGTGGGACCACCTGAGCAGCCCTAGGGGGTCAGGTTCTTTCTACCCTGCCCCCTTTTTGCATTCTACACATTTTTTTTTCTGCTTCTTTTGTGCCTCGGTCTACCTAGCACAAGATGAATGCCAACACTTCCTGGTTAGAAGTATTGACAGCCAATGAGCATGCTGCTTTCCTGTGAAATAGAACAACACAACTGCCAATACTGGACTTGGTTTCAATCCTTTTAAAATAAGAACCTGTTATGAATAAAACATACCGGTCCATTTTTACTAACGTCACTAGTTTATTGAGTCATTTATTTGACTACTCTAAATCATTTTCATTTTTATCAAAAATATTTTTTAGTGCATATACAGACTATGTACAAATGAATACATTTTATACAATAACAAACATTAACTGTACAAATTTACATCACATCCTCGACAAGACTCACTCACTACATGCATCCTACATACAAACAAAAGCAAAACATCTTATACCTCTGAGGTATGGCCCTTTGTCACAACAGTTACTTCAATATACATGAAAATGAGCCCTAGTTATTTTTTCATTAATGTAGTATAACAGAGTCAGTTGGAATCTCTCCTACAGTTTCCTACTACAGTCCTTCTAATATTTGATGTGGACAATAGGCCAATGGGGGAAAAGGGTCGACGCGTTTCCAACCCCTTATTGTGGGGATCTCCTCAGGACCAACATGTAATCTACAAGAATACATAAACGAAATTAGGATCTCTATTCACTCATATCTAATACCTCACATAAAGCCACCAACCGGCTTGACAGTGCCTACCATTACAGAAGGTACACATCTCTTTTTCCACTCCCTGTCTGGAAATCATTCGAAACACACAGGCTTACCTGATCGACGTGGGGCGTGGGGCAGGGATGCCTAGAGGGAAAGCATTAAAAGTAAGTTGGTCTCGTTGATTAGGAAGATTTTGCGTGTTTTGTAATACCAGGCATCTGATGAGGGCTGCTTACCCGGTTTGTATTTGGTGAACTCCAGCCGGGGCTGTGTATCTCTGCCGGCGGCTGAAACTTCTTGTGCCCGAGTCCGGTAATTTAGTCAAAATAACGATCAAAATAATGCTTTCCCTCACTTCCAGATCCACATCGACCCCAAGACCACACTCCGAGGCACTCTCCTCTACAGACCACCAGGACCCCGCGCAAAATTCAGTGAAGACATCACGGACTTCATCACCCCACACGCGCTCCCCTCCAAAGACTACATCCTTCTGGGAGACCTCAACTTCCACCTTGAAAAGAGCAACGACCGCAACACCGCCACCCTCTTGGACAACCTCGCCAACCTCGGACTTAAACAACTGGTCACTTCCCCCACCCACATCGCAGGTCACACTCTAGACCCCATCTTCACCTCCAGCAACCATGTCTCCTTCAGCCACACTACGGATCTCCTCTGGACTGACCACAGCTGCGTTCATTTCACCTACAACAAGCCGAAACCCACCATCCACCTCCAACCAACTCTACAAAGAAACTGGAACAAAATCACCACAGAACAGATCTCCACATCGCTCCTTCAAACCTCCCCAGCCCTCTCTTCAAACGCCAACGAAGCCGCCTCCAACCTCACCCTTTGGTTATCCAACACCGCCGACAACTTAGCACCACTGAAAAAACGTCAACACAAACCTGGCATCAAAAAGACCTCATGGTTCAATGACGACCTCAAGAAGTCCAAGAAACTGTGCCGCTCCCTTGAGAAGACCTGGAAAAAAGACCCATCCACCAGCAACAAGGACGCCTTCAAAAGCGCCATCCGTACTCACCACCAACTGATCCGAAAAGCCAAGAAAACAGCATTCAAAGATCGACTTGACAACAACGCCCACAACAGCAAGGAACTTTTCAACATCGTCAAGGAATTTTCCAACCCCTCGGCCAACTCCAACGACATCACCCCCTCTCAAACCCTCTGCGATTCCCTAGCCTCTTTTTTCCACAACAAGATTGCTGACATCCACAATAGCTTTGACAACCAACCCGGAAGCCAACCCACCCTACCATCAGCTGACCATCTTCCCCCCGTTAACACCCTTAACGCCTGGAACCCAATCTCCACTGAGGACACCATCCGCCTGATGAACTCCATCCACTCTGGTTCCCCCACAGACCCATGCCCTCACCACATCTTTAACAAAGCAGACTCCGTCATAGCTCCGCACCTCCGAGACGTCATCAACTGCTCCTTCAACTCCGCTACCTTCCCAGAAGACTGGAAACACGCTGAACTCACCGCCCTTCTGAAAAAACCAACAGCAGACCCCACCGAACTCAAAAACTACCGCCCCATCTCGCTTCTTCCATTCCCGGCCAAAGTCATCGAGAAAGCTGTCAACATCCAGCTCGCCGCCTTCCTCGAAGCCAACAAATCACTCGACCCCTCACAATCTGGCTTCCGAGCCAAACACAGCACTGAGACCGCCCTCATCGCAGCAACAGACGACATTCGAACTCTACTGGACAATGGAGACACAGTCGCCCTCATCCTCCTCGACCTCTCTGCAGCCTTCGACACAGTCTGCCACAGCACCCTTTTACAACGCCTCAGAAATATCGGAATCCAAGGAAAGGCACTGGAATGGATCACCTCGTTCCTCACCGGAAGAACCCAGAGAGTTCGCCTCCCACCATTCAAGTCCGAGGCCTCTGAAATCATCTGCGGCGTACCACAAGGATCCTCACTCAGTCCCACCCTCTTCAACGTATACATGAGCCCCCTCGCGGCCATCGCCCGTCAACACAACCTCAACATCATCTCTTACGCGGATGACACTCAACTGATCCTATCCCTCACCAAGGACCCCAGCACCGCCAAAACTAACCTACACGAGGGAATGAAAGAAGTCGCTGAATGGATGAAACAAAGCCGTCTGAAACTGAACTCAGACAAAACAGAAGTCCTCATCTTAGGTAAATCCCCCTCTGCATGGGACGACTCTTGGTGGCCGGAAGCCCTCGGAAAAGCACCCATCCCGACAGACCACGCACGGAACCTAGGCGTCATCCTGGATTCCTCACTCTCTATGAACAGACAAGTCAGCGCCGTATCCTCTTCCTGCTTTAACATTCTTCGCATGCTCAGAAAAACATTTCGCTGGATCCCCTCCGAAACAAGGAAAACAGTCACCCACGCTCTGGTCACGAGCCGACTGGACTACGGAAACACCCTCTACGCAGGTACTACCGCAAAACTCCAGAAGAAACTACAACGAATCCAAAACGCCTCAGCCAGGCTCATATTAGACATCCCACGCAACGAACACATCTCTGGTCACCTTAAAGACCTCCACTGGCTACCCGTCAATAAGAGGATCACTTTTAGACTGCTTACCCACGCACACAAATCACTCTACGACATCGGACCAGAGTGCCTCAACTCTCGACTGTCCTTTTATACCCCCTCCCGCCAACTTCGCTCCTCCAGCCAAGCCTTCGCCACTGTACCTCGCATCAACAAGACCACCATGGGAGGCAGATCCTTCTCATACCTGGCTGCCAAAACATGGAACTCTCTCCCCGATTACCTTCGCCTCACCCAGAATCACCTAGCGTTCAGAAAGCAGCTTAAAACGTGGATATTTGACAAATAATCCTCCTCCCCTTCCTAAGCGCCTTGAAACCCTCTGGGTATGTAGTGCGCTATATAAATGTTATGACTTGACTTGACTTGACTTGACTGCCCTTGAGACACCATTACAGGATTTTGAAGGTAGGCGCTGCCAAGCCGGTTTGTGGCTTTATGTGAGGTATTAGATATGAGTGAATAGAGATCCTAATTTGGTTTCTGTATTTTTGTTTTTGTAGATTACATGTTGGTCCTGAGGAGAACCCCACAATAAGGGGTTCGAAACGCGTCGACCCTTTCCCCCCCATTGGCCTAATGTCCACATCAAATATTAGAAGGACTGTAGTAGGAAACTGTAGGAGTGATTCCAACTGACTCTGTTATACTACATTAATGAAAAAATAACTAGGGCTCATATTCATGTATATTGAAGTAACTGTTGTGACAAAGGGCCATACCTCAGAGGTATAAGATGTTTTGCTTTTGTTTGTATGTAGGATGCATGTAGTGAGTGAGTCTTGTTGAGGATGTGATGTAAATGTGTACAGTTAATGTTTGTTATGGTATAAAATGTATTCATTTGTATATAGTCTGTATATGCACTAAAAAATATTTCTGATAAAAATGAAAATGATTTAGAGTAGTCAAATAAATGACTCAATAAACTAGTGACGTTAGTAAAAACGGACCGGTATGTTTTATTCATAACAGGTTCTCATGTTAAAAGGATTGAAACCAAGTCCAGTATTGGCAGTTGTGTTGTTCTATTTATATTTGACTTAGCCATGCTGGGTAGGAGTCAAGACCCTGTGTTGTTTCCTTGCTTTCCTGTGAAAGGCATGCTGATTGGCTCCAACTGTCTGTCAACACTCCAAACCAGGAAGTGTTGGCAGCCATCTTGTGCCTCAGTAGAACTAACACACAAGAAAGTAGTGAAGCAAAGGTGCAAAACACACAAAGGGGGCAGGGTAGAAGCCCCCTGACCCCCTAGGCCTGCTGAGGGGGTCCCACAAGGACCCCCCAGGCCCAAAAATAATTTTTTTTCTGGTTTTCCCCGTGGTACGCTCAGGGTACGTGTACCTGTAAGCGTACATGGGAACGCACCAGGCGCTTACAATGCGAAAATTACAAAAAATAATAATAATTAATACAAGCACACCTGCAACTAATGTGAGCATTAAGCACAATTCACCAAAGATGCTGGAAAAAATCGAATGAAAAAACACAGACAAGACACCAAATATAGTTTCTACAGCAGTCACAAGGCCAATGCTTATAACTTTAAAAAAGTAAGCTAACCCCCTGCTCGAAGACGCATTAAAGATAGTCTAAATTAACTCCCTAAAATTCCAGGGCACGTCTGTATTCAATAAAGCATACACTTCTGTGCGGGTGTTTGCTACGTGAAGGACAAATGTTTCTGTAGCAGATATAACAGCGACCTCTTTTTGAGACAATATCGCTCTTATACGGCTCATTTGGTTGACTCTTCTTTCAAGGTCAGAATCAACGGCCAGATGGAAACATCCAGCTTCCCATGCAGAGGAGTAAACACAACTTTTTTATAGCAAACCATACGCTCAGTTACCGTAATCATGTAAGCTAACATCGCACAATAAGCCACACAGCTGAATCGGATCTCCAATAAGTGACCACTTCTAACTATTCTCATAGCGCGCCCTGTGCTCTGATTTGACAGTGAGAGAGTGATCGCACCATAGTTTCTACTGCTAATCATTCTCAGCATACCCTACGAATACGATAAAACGGCGATAATTTTAACACCGGTCCTTGATAATATGCCCCGAATTTCGCAAAATGTGATGCAGGGCATGGAACGAAGGGGCATATTATCAACAACATAAGGCGATACATTATCACCACTTTTATCGGCAAGAAACTGCCGATAAAGTGGCAATAATGGGCTTGATAATAGGCCCTTGCAAATTCCCATAGCAGCCCAGGTTCTGGTGTTAACCTGGGCTGCTATGGGAATTCACAAGGGCATATTATCAAGGCCATTATCGCCAGTTTCCTGCCGATAAAACCAGCGATAATGTATCGCCTTATGTTGTTGATAATATGGCCCGAAATTCATTTTATTATTTTAATTGTTTACTTACCAACAATCATCCAGATTCCGTTGTTTATCACCCCCCACCCTGCCCCTCCCCCGCCCGCCTGTCCCACCGCAACTCCCTCCACGGGCCGCATCTGGGCTTGATAATACGCCCTTGTTAATTCCCATAGAAGCCCATGGTAACACCAGAACATGGGCTTCTATGGGAATTAACAAGGGCGTATTATCAAGACCATTTTTGTCGTTTTATCTGCAGTTTACTGCCCATAAAACGTCAATAATTTTAACACTGGTCCTTGATAATATGCCCGTCAGTGCCATATTATCAGTAAAGGGTGATACATTATCACCGCTTTTATCGGCAGGAAACTACCACTAAAGCGGCGATAATGGGCTTGATAATAGGCCCTTGTAAATTCCCATAGCAGCCCAGGTTCTAGTGTTAACCTGGGCTCCTATGGCAATTTACAAGGATATATTATCAAGACCATTATCACCGCTTTACCAGCAGTTTCCTGCCGATAAAAGCGGCGATAATGTATTGCCTTTTATTAATAATATGGCCCATAATCCCTTAATGTACAGAGACGCACAAACTGATATTAAACAAAAAAAATAACAGCATGCATTATAGCAAAACACATTTACTACTATAAAACGTTTAACAACGGACAAATATAGGGGCATATTATCAAGACAGGCGATAACATTATCGCCGCTTTATCGGCAGTTTTCTACCCATAAAGCGGCAATAATATTATCGCCTGTCTTGATATACCCCATAATTCCTTAATGTACAAAGATGAACCGCACACACTCCCATACAACTTATCAACTCAGCTTTCAAATTGATTTGTAGATTAAGAAGAATACCACTCACACAGTGGATATTCTTGTACAGAATCTCTCTAGTTCCGTGTTTGCAGCAGAACTGTCAAATGGAACATTTTCCCTCTCATTTTACACATACATACATATAAATAACCAATTAAAATCCTGCACACATTAATTCAAAACAAAACACACATTTTTATTGATTTAACATTCCAAACTTTTCCAACTGACATAAATTTCAACCCTACCCCCAACAGATCATGTAAAAGTCAACTGTCAACAGAGGTCAAAAGTTCAGCACTGTATAAAACACTGCTCCTCAACAAATTTAGACTATGCATAAGCACTTACGTATAAGTACCAATAAAGCAAAAACGTCTCATTACAAGCAACAAAGATATAAACACATAAACCTGATAAACATCTGTAAAAGATTTATTTTTAATTAATTTTTCTTGCTTACGTACACTTATGGAACAACTTTCAAAATACGCACTGTACGCGCACAATAAATATACAGTAAAAAAAAAATGTGCATACATCGCTCATTTTTTACAATCACCGGACACCCCATCCACCAAGCCTCAAATATAACGTTCAAGACCGTAGGTAGAGCCCCAAATCCACCACGGTACCAGCCGGCTCCCTGCATCATTCGGGAGCCGGCATTGCTATTCCACACAGAGAGCAGCTTACATGCTTCCATTCTAATTTCAAACATGATTTCAACAGTTTGTTATACATTTTATAAAATAATATAGTACTGCATGCTGAAGCAGAAAAGTCAGCACAATTATGATGGAATACAAAATAGAAAAAAAATATATATACTTCTCCACTAAACAAACTAGTAACCAGAGTACACAGTTTAATTTAAAAAACACCCTACCACATCTAGTTTTTCAAACGCATTGTACAATAAAATGCGTCACAAAATAGGTTACATACATAGTGACTCTATAACGTCACATAGAAAAAAGAAGGCCACTCTTACGCTACCAGGAAAACACAACAAAAGTACAAGGCCCAAACTTCCATTCTAGTGATTTCTTAGTTGCAGGTCTTGTTGTCAGATCGACACACACACTCCCTGTTGGCTGGTATACACCCACACCACACCCATTCAGCACATCCGTCACTACACACGTGAACCTATCTATAAAAAAGACGGGGTCTCACCTTTTGCTGTACTCGGGTTTGCCTGATTCCTGCTGTCCAATACGCCACGCCACGCGCTCCGCGGGCGCCGCTCGAGGGTTGAAGACTTTGGCTGGGATTTGCACCCTTGGTCCCTGCTTGTGCATCGGAGCACCTACGCCTTTGCTGGTTGCTGGTTGAACATCCACCCACACACACGGCCAGAGGCGGGACTGCGAGGACCAGCCTGCTGAGCGGCGCTGATCGGCCGCAGCTGGTCCTCTTCCCGCCCCCTCCACCCGTTAAAACCTTCGTGGAGCGTGTGCTGCCTGGGTCTAACCTTTTGCTGTACTCGGGAGTGCTGTCCCGGTTTGCCTGATTCCTGCTGTCCACTACGCCACGCCTCGTGGCCCCCGCTCCGCGGGCGCCGCTCGAGGGTTGAAGACTTTGGCTGGGATTTGCACCCTTGGTCCCTGCTTGTGCATCGGAGCACCTACGCCTTTGCTGGTTGCTGGTTGAACATCCACCCACACACACGGCCAGAGGCGGGACTGCGAGGACCAGCCTGCTGAGCGGCGCTGATCGGCCGCAGCTGGTCCTCTTCCCGCCCCCTCCACCCGTTAAAACCTTCGTGGAGCGTGTGCTGCCTGGGTCTCACCTTTTGCTGTACTCGGGAGTGCTGTCCCGGTTTGCCTGATTCCTGCTGTCCACTACGCCACGCCTCGCGCCCCCCGCTCCGCGGGCGCCGCTCGAGGGTTGAAGACTTTGGCTGGGATTTGCACCCTTGGTCCCTGCTTGTGCATAGGAGCACCTACGCCTTTGCTGGTTGCTGGTTGAACATCCACCCACTCACACGGCCAGAGGCGGGACTGCGAGGACCAGCCTGCTGAGCGGCGCTGATCAGCCGCAGCTGGTCCTCTTCCCGCCCCCTCCACCCGTTAAAACCTTCGTGGAGCGTGTGCTGCCTGGGTCTCACCTTTTGCTGTAGTCAGGAGTGCTGTCCCGGTGTGCCTGATTCCTGCTGTTCACTACGCCACGCCTCGCGGCCCCCGCTCCGCGGGCGCCGCTCGAGGGTTGAAGACTTTGGCTGGGATTTGCACCCTTGGTCCCTGCTTGTGCATCGGAGCACCTACGCCTTTGCTGGTTGCTGGTTGAACATCCACCCACACACACGGCCAGAGGCGGGACTGCGAGGACCAGCCTGCTGAGCGGCGCTGATCCGCCACAGCTGGTCCTCTTCCCGCCCCCTCCACCCGTTAAAACCTTCGTGGAGCGTGTGCTGCCTGGGTCTCACCTTTTGCTGTACTCGGGAGTGCTGTCCCGGTTTGCCTGATTCCTGCTGTCCACTACGCCACGCCTCGCGCCCCCCGCTCCGCGGGCGCCGCTCGAGGGTTGAAGACTTTGGCTGGGATTTGCACCCTTGGTCCCTGCTTGTGCATCGGAGCACCTACGCCTTTGCTGGTTGCTGGTTGAACATCCACCCAAACACACGGCCAGAGGCGGGACTGCAAGGACCAGCCTGCTGAGCGACGCTGATCGGCCGCAGCTGGTCCTCTTCCCGCCCCCTCCACCCGTTAAAACCTTCGTGGAGCATGTGCTGCCTGGGTCTCACCTTTTGCTGTACTCAGGAGTGCTGTCCCGGTTTGCCTGATTCCTGCTATCCACTACGCCACGCCTCGCGGCCCCCGCTCCGCGGGCGCCGCTCGAGAGTTGAAGACTTTGGCTGGGATTTGCACCCTTGGTCCCTGCTTGTGCATCGGAGCACCTACGCCTTTGCTGGTTGCTGGTTGAACATCCACCCACACACACGGCCAGAGGAGGGACTGCGAGGACCAGCCTGCTGAGCGGCGCTGATCGGCCGCAGCTGGTCCTCTTCCCGCCCCCTCCACCCGTTAAAACCTTCGTGGAGCGTGTGCTGCCTGGGTCTCACCTTTTGCTGTACTCGGGAGTGCTGTCCCGGTTTGCCTGATTCCTGCTGTCCACTACGCCACGCCTCGCGCCCCCGCTCCGCGGGCGCCGCTCGAGGGTTGAAGACTTTGGCTGGGATTTGCACCCTTGGTCCCTGCTTGTGCATCGGAGCGCCTACGCCTTTGCTGGTTGCTGGTTGAACATCCACCCACACACACGGCCAGAGGCGGGACTGTGAGGACCAGCCTGCTGAGCGGCGCTGATCGGACGCAGCTGGTCCTCTTCCCGCCCCCTCCACCCGTTAAAACCTTCGTGGAGCATGTGCTGCCTGGGTCTCACCTTTTGCTGTACTCGGGAGTGCTGTCCCGGTTTGCCTGATTCCTGTTGTCCACTACGCCACGCCTCACGGCCCCCGCTCCGCGGGCGCCGCTCAAGGGTTGAAGACTTTGGCTGGGATTTGCACCCTTGGTCCCTGCTTGTGCATCGGAGCACCTACGCCTTTGCTGGTTGCTGGTTGAACATCCACCCACACACACGGCCAGAGGCGGGACTGCGAGGACCAGCCTGCTGAGCGGCGCTGATCGGCCGCAGCTGGTCCTCTTCCCGCCCCCTCCACCCGTTAAAACCTTCGTGGAGCGTGTGCTGCCTGGGTCTCACCTTTTGCTGTACTCGGGAGTGCTGTCCCGGTTTGCCTGATTCCTGCTGTCCACTACGCCACGCCTCGCGGCCCCCGCTCCGCGGGAGCCGCTCGAGGGTTGAAGACTTTGGCTGGGATTTGCACCCTTGGTCCCTGCTTGTGCATCGGAGCACCTACGCCTTTGCTGGTTGCTGGTTGAACAACCACCCACACACACGGCCAGAGGCGGGACTGCGAGGACCAGCCTGCTGAGCGGCGCTGATCAGCCGCAGCTGGTCCTCTTCCCGCCCCCTCCACCTGTTAAAACCTTCGTGGAGCGTGTGCTGCCTGGGTCTCACCTTTTGCTGTACTCGGGAGTGCTGTCCCGGTTTGCCTGATTCCTGCTGTCCACTATGCCACGCCTCGCGGCCCCAGCTTCGCGGGCGCCGCTCGAGGGTTGAAGACTTTGGCTAGGATTTGCACCCTTGGTCCCTGCTTGTGCATCGGAGCACCTACGCCTTTGCTGGTTGCTGGTTGAACATCCACCCACACACACGGCCAGAGGCGGGACTGCGAGGACCAGCCTGCTGAGCGGCGCTGATCGGCCGCAGCTGGTCCTCTTCCCGCCCCCTCCACCCGTTAAAACCTTCGTGGAGCGTGTGCTGCCTGGGTCTCACCTTTTGCTGTACTCGGGAGTGCTGTCCCGGTTTGCCTGATTCCTGCTGTCCACTACGCCACGCCTCGCGCCCCCGCTCCGCGGGCGCCGCTCGAGGGTTGAAGACTTTGGCTGGGATTTGCACCCTTGGTCCCTGCTTGTGCATCGGAGCACCTACGCCTTTGCTGGTTGCTGGTTGAACATCCACCCACACACACGGCCAGAGGCGGGACTGCGAGGACCAGCCTGCTAAGCGGCGCTGATCGGCCGCAGCTGGTCCTCTTCCCGCCCCCTCCACCCGTTAAAACCTTCGTGGAGCGTGTGCTGCCTGGGTCTCACCTTTTGCTGTACTCGGGAGTGCTGTCCCGGTTTGCCTGATTCCTGCTGTCCACTACGCCACGCCTCGCGGCCCCCGCTCTGCGGGTGCCGCTCGAGGGTTGAAGACTTTGGCTGGGATTTGCACCCTTGGTCCCTGCTTGTGCATCGGAGCACCTACGCCTTTGCTGGTTGCTGGTTGAACATCCACCCACACACACGGCCAGAGGCGGGACTGCGAGGACCAGCCTGCTGAGCGGCGCTGATCGGCCACAGCTGGTCCTCTTCATGCCCCCTCCTGTTCCACCCCTTGATAATCTGTGATAGCCACGCGCACGCGGGACGCGCGCGGGACTAAGGCCGGGGCGAAGACCGGCCTAAGAGCGGGCCGTTTGAGGCCGTTCGAGGACTGAGTGGACTGGACTGGGCCCACCCTCTTTCGCCATTTTTCCACGCTTACCCTCTACTGAGCCTAAATAGGTAAACACTTTTGATTACTATCCCCATTTTCGCTGCTAGATTGGCGATTCCCCTCTTATACCAAAGCTATGTGTACTAGGCTAACCCGGAGTAAGGCTTCCAAAGGTGGCCCACCGATCAGTGGCCCCATGGACGACTTCATTACCCGTACCAATCTAGCTATAGACCAAGAAATATCTAAACTCCAAACCCGGGTCTCCCTAGAATTGGTAGCTGCTAGAAGACTGTCCCAGGTCATTGCAATTTCTAAAAAATCCTCCCTAGGCCACATAGCCGCAGCGGTTACCCCGGAACGTCCTGCCATTCCTCATGGCGTAGTCACGCAGGCTGATGTTCACCAGACCACGACCCCTTCCCCCCTTTCCCCGCCCCTAGAGCAACTATCTAAATCAGACGAAGCGAATCTATCCGTTGCTTCTCGCAACCAGAATGCTACTTTCAACCCACCCCCCCCCCCCCGGGATTTTCTAACACTACTAGTGGCAAACAACCTAAAAGAAAACGCCATTCCCGCTCTGCCTACTCCCGCAAGAAGGCGAAAATTGCGGTCTCACAACATCTGGTATTGACTAGCGTCCCGGTATCTAACGCAAAAGGAGAGCGTACCCCTAGGAAGCAGCCACCAAGGGAGGGAGGGGGAGAGGGGACAGCTGCTGCTCCATCTACCATCACTCTAGAGGACGAGGGCTCACAGGTGGAGGGGTTGGGCAAGAATGAAAGGGAATTTATAGATTTGGTTTGGGAAACCCTCAAAAAACTTCTTTCCCCTCTCGACCTTAGACTTTCATGGATCGAAAACAACTTGCTCGAGATGGAAAAGAGCATTATTGCTCTGGCCACCCTCGGCCTGAGAAGTCTTGAAAACCAGGGTCTCCCTGTAGCTGATCCAACACCATTAGCTCCTACATCTCAAGCCCAGCAACCTCCCCCCCCCAGTACCAGCCACTGTACGGCCGGTTCCTAAGCCGAAGACCGTGGCCGTGGATCAAACTTCCACTGCCACTGAACCTAAGGCGCCTAAGCGGGCTTCCACGCACCAACCAGTAAACCCTAATCCTGGAGTCCCTCCTAGACCCCATCCCAGTGAAGTGGCTTACCAGCCTATTCAGGGCTCTCCAGCAAAGAATAATTTTAGAGGGGGCTACATTGATCTTCCCCCAGAGGCCAATGATTATGTGGTTGTGCTGACGGGCGTCCCCCAGATTGGTAATGGCCAACACGAGAACCATTGGTCTCTGAAAAATAAGATAATGTATTGGCTTAATGTGAATAGACCAATCCCCAATGGCCGGAGAAGCAGAGTCCTGATGGTTCGTAGAACTCCCTGGGTGGACCCCACAAAGAGAACCAGTCCTGGGGACTGTATAGTGGTGACCTTTGACGACCCTCATACGGCACAGCATATCTGTTCTTGGCCCAACAGTGAAGAGTCTTCTGTCATACCTAGGCCGCTGTCCTTCTTCTACCCACCACGCCCCAGACATAACCAGGTGGACGACTGGTTATTGGTACATCACCATTCATGGAAAAGTCATCTTAACAACCAAAGGGATTTCCTCTCACATTGGAACGGCCAGGGGCGGCTCTAGGTTCATGGTGGCCCTGGGCAGGGAGCGTAGGTAGGGGGCCCCGGAAGAGGGGGTCCTGGTGGGGCAGAGCGCGGAGGCCAATGAAGAGGGGGGGGTCATGTTGTATAGAGCCAGAGGCCACCAAATCCCTGCCAGGGGCCCCCACACAAATATGTATCCATCCTCAGAGGATTATTATATTAAGGATATATATTGATGTGGTGGCCCCTGGGATTTGGTGGCCCTGTGCAGGTGCACAGCTTGCACATGCCTAAGGCCGGCCCTGGAACGGCCTTCCAACCTCAAACAGGTTTGGTGGCCTGGAGGAGGTAGATTGACTCCCTAGGCAACCTGATCATCAATTAATGGGAAAAGCACCGCCACCACAGGCTCTAGGGCTTCTAGAATCCCCCTGTTTGCTAACTGAATCTCCAGCTCCTGACCCTCCAGCAGGTCCAGTAGGAACACCAAATAGTTTGTTTTTTGACCGGGGGTTGATTGCTCCAAGCATTTTAGACCTTCAAGGTGTGGAAGATCGGCTGGTTTCACCCTGTATGTTACCCCTGTCACCCACTCAGACTGTCTTAAAAGAGAGAAAGGTGTCCGGGGCAGTTATGGCTCTTAACTACCTGCAGACTGAGCCACCACTAGGGCCATCCAGAGTGGCTGTGACCAATCCACCCACACCTATTGATCTTCCTAGGCAGTCTACCCCAGGTGAACCCTTGCTAAAGATTCTAAGCTGGAATGTGGCAGGGCTTGCCCGTAACTTTGAAATCCCTGAATGGAACGCTTTCTTAGAACCCTATAACATCTGCCTCCTACAGGAAACCTGGTGCCAGGAACCCAGGCACAGAGTAGGCTTTTCAACATACTTTGTGCCAGCTTCCCAACAACAGGGATCCAAAGGTCACCCGTCTGGCGGCCTTCTTATATGGGTCAGCATTGCACTAGCTTTAAGTGTAAGTCAAAGGACTACCCAATCTCCTGACCTCCAGAGGATAACTATACACTGCCAGGGGGGAAGGAACTTAGAAACATTTAATCTTTATTTGAGGGGCGCCAGGGGTGGGGCATCATGTCTGCCCCCAACAGGACTAAGCAGCGATCTAGCCGCTTGCGACATCGATTCCTATGTTCTTCTTGCAGGCGACTTCAATTGCTGTTTTGAGCCATTGGCTAGGGAAGACATTTTGGATACCTTTGATGAGGATACAAAGAGAGGCATCCCTATCCTGACCCTAGACCCGATTCCCAAATGGTCGCAAAGTGCGATAGACATCAATGCTCTTTGCATGGAACACAACCTGAGAGCAACAAATGGTCGATCCAAATCGGATGCTATGGGTGCCCATACGTATAACAGGACGGGTCACACCTCCAGAATTGACTTCATCATGCTGAATTATAATCTCTGGTCATTCCATCAAGACATGGAGGTTATAGTGTCTTGTGATAGTGACCATAACCCTCTTTCCTTAACCCTTATTTCTCCTTGGCAGGTGGGGAACCAAGACAAGACTGTCCACAAGTGGAAATCATCCCATGAAATTGTTCCTTCAAACTGTGGCAGGCGCCTAAAGTGGGCAAAAGCAGCAGCGGACGAAGCAAGGATGGCGCAAGCCGGGACCATCTTGTCAGTGGTGGAGCCTCGGCTTGACGCCTTAAGTCCCTCCAGCAAAAAAGTCTTACCAATGTTCACAGAGACTATAGCGGCACTGAGTGAATTGTTTATTATTCCCCAATCCAGTACCAGGGTTGTACCGAAAGGCGTTTCCAAGGTTACAGACAAATGGTATTCCTCCAAATGTCGAGCTGCTAAGGGGGAACTTATCTCTGCAGTAAAAAATAAGGACCCACTTAGTATTAGAACCGCGAGGAAACTTTACAAAAAAACTGTGGCTGAGGCAAAGGAGGCTCACAAATCCAACTTTTGGTGGGAGCTAGTAGAGGCAAGTACCAGGAAAGATTCCAAGAGGTTTTGGGATTTGCTGAGAGCCAGGGACAAGCCCATTGATCAACAGATAACTTGTAATATCCCTGGTGACGTCTGGTTTGCCCACTTCTCCAAGCTTTATTCTGCTCCACTAGGGGCACCTTATTTAAGTCTGGGTTCCTTGCCCAGTCCCACAGTTGACCTTCCAGAAAAAAGACAACGGTGGAGGATTCCCAACCGAACAGCACCTGGTCAAATATTCTCACAATATTAGCTTAAACCCACACTATCATATATGGGAAAATCTGTGTGCACACTTCTAAAACACCCACCGTTACAATGTTGGTTCAAGACATGAACTATTGTATACTTTAAACAAGGTCAAGGTGCACCACTTTAGGATTTGTAGACACTGATAACTTTTGATGAGATTAACAGCAATAATCACATTAGTTTGTTACTTGTGTTCTTTTAGAGTTCTTTATTGAGTTCAGTTGAGAGTAAAAAAACACACAGGAGCTACAGCCGACGCGTTTCGTCCTCT
Organism: Lissotriton vulgaris; assembly: GCF_964263255.1. Taxonomy (NCBI): domain Eukaryota; kingdom Metazoa; phylum Chordata; class Amphibia; order Caudata; family Salamandridae; genus Lissotriton; species Lissotriton vulgaris. The sequence continues at coordinate 736,437,715 of NC_141698.1, forward strand.
TGGGACTTCTTCAGGGCACAATAAAGGATGAGTTAATGTCCTAGTATCCTCACCCGCAGTTATTTGGATTCGTAGAATTGTCTGTGACGAAAATCTGTGCTCAAATAGGCATCCTGTTCAACAGAATAGTTTTCTGTGGAGGAATCTGATCTGACCACGCTGTTCTTGATCTTAGGAGAGATGTATCTATTTGTAGTCTCGTTCTGCAACAGCTCTTTTATAGCAGGATTTCAAAGTTGTACATATGATTCTCATCAAGAAATGGGTGATGGTCCAAGGATAGAGCTGGAACCAGGGTAAAAAAGCATGGAATGTAGATTCTGTCTGACTATCTGTAATTGTTAACTTGTTGTAGAGGGATTGGTTATTGGTCCTCCTGCTTGGACACTCTTGATAAAGTGAGCCAAAGCATCCCCTGGTTCCTAGAGCAGCATGCACTATAACGTCCTCCTCCGTCAGGTAGCAGCAGAACTCAATAAAGAACTCTAAAAGACCACAGTTGACCTTCCATTCAACGACGGCCCCTTTACCAGCCAGGAAGTAGAAAGGGCAATTAGGTGTATCGTATCCAATAAGGCTGCAGGCCCTGATGGGATCCCGGGTGACTTGCTGAAGAACTACCCATTATTGTAGAGCAGATTAATTGCTTCACTCTTAAATGAGGTTTTGCTGGGAGGCTCTCTCCCTGACTCATGGAGGGGCGCTGAAGTCGTCCCTATTTTCAAGAAAGGCTGCAGGGACGACCCAGCCAACTATCGCCCTATCAGTTTGCTGGACTCAACTCAAAAGGTTGCGGGTAAAGTGGTATTGGGTAGGATTTTGCAGTGGGCAGAAGAAAAACAGATCCTGTCAGACTTTCAAGCAGGTTTTAGAACAGGGACAGGTACCATCGAGCAGACATTTCGCCTGCTAATGATATATTGGAAAGTGGTGGTGCTGGGAGGGGGCAGTTTGTATCTAGTCTTCATAGACTTGCGAACAGCCTTCAACCTGGTCCCACGAGCCCTATTGTGGAATGTCCTCGATGGGTTAGGTCTACCCGCCTATTTGCTGGCCTTGCTTATAAAATTCCATGAAAACAATTTTGCCCAGATCAGATGGGGTGTCCAGGGGGAAAAAACATCCCGTATCCCTGTGGATAGGGGCGTCCGCCAGTGGTGTGTGCTTGCCCCCACTCTGTTCTCTCTTTACGTCAACGGAGTGGTGGAGCATCTCCTTCAACATCCATCGGATGCACCTTCCCTGGCGGGAAGGAAAGTTCCGACGCTCCTATTTGCGGATGACACCCTTTTAATCTCGAAATCACCAGCGGGCATTCAAAAATTGCTTTCTAGTTTCAAGGCTTTTTGCAACACCAAGGGCCTGGCTATAAACATAGGCAAGACCAAATTCCTTGTCCTCAACCGCCCCAAGAAATCTGTTGCCCCTCCTGTTCTAGACTCTGTTCCACTCGAAAGAGTCAAAGAATTTGACTATCTGGGCATACGTCTCTGTGACACAATGAGTTGGAAGGCACACCACCAAAAGGTGTTTCTGACTCATAAGAGGGTCGCAGGTGCCCTGCTCAAAGAACAACGTGCCTCATCTGTAAAACCAATTGGGGCACTACTAGACATTTACAGGGCAAGGGTTTTGAGCTCAGCACTGTACGGCACAGAACTGTGGGGTATTCAGAGAGTCGACACCTTGGCCCACCTCGAAAATAATTTTCATAAAGATCTTATAAGGCTACCCCACAGTACCCCTACAATCCCCCTCTTGCTAGATGCAGGCACCCGCCCAATATGTGAGCAAGCGAAACTACGTCCTCTTTTATTATGGTCCAGGATATGGAATGTCCCTGAACTGTGTAGTTACGCAGATGCCCTAAGTGAACTTTTGTCCCTTTCTGGTTGGTATAAGGTAACCTGGCTCAGGGAGGTTAAACGGCTTCTCTATGAGTTGGGTTTAGGAGACGCTTGGGTCAATAAATCAGCACCGTCAAAACAACTGCTAAAGAAGGCCTATTGGTCATGGGTGGATAATGAGAGAATGTGCAATCCAAATCATTGTAAATCTGTTGCCCAGTTTTTGCTAGTTAAGGAGCTCCCCTATAGGGAACCCTATCTGGACCTAATCCATAACTCGGGCGACAGATCACTGTACTTCAAATTCAGGGTGGGGGTACTCCCTTTAGGACTGTTAACTTCCACCTGGAAACCACCACTACAAACTGTACCATATTGTCCCTTCTGTGACTCAAGGGTCGAGTCCGTCGCCCACCTGTTGTTCGAGTGCAATGCTTATGCTGTGCCCAGATCGAGATGGTTAAAGCCTTTATGTAGGAGCTTGGGAACGAGATCACATTTGGAAGCCTTACGCATATTGCGTACAGACGCCCGACCCTTTTTTGCCTGCTGCATGGCAAAATTCCTAGGCTGGGCTTGGCGAATAAGAACTGCAAAGAAGTTGTTGACCCAGTAATGTGCCCTCTGCTTGTATTGTCTTTTATAATTCGCTCATTAATGCATGTTTTTAAATCTCACTAATGATCCCTTAGGACATTTTACATTGAGTATTCTTGAACAGTTTTTTTATTGATGTATTGTATTGCTTTTATGATATGTTTTATATCGAAATAAAGCTTATTCAAATATAAAAAAGACGGAGCGCACATGTTGTTTGCCATTTTAGAGTTGTTTCCAAAGCACCGAACATAGGGCCCACTACTACATGCGTGGCCTCTTTGGTCACTGAGTTAGTAGTGCCCGAAGCACTGAGTGGGTGAAGAACCTGAGATGATGATGATGAAGGGAGCACGAGAATGTCGTGAGCCATACAGGTATCAAGACTCTGCAACACGTATGTGACTTCTTTGTTGAAGATCGTGACTACATCATGAAAAAACTCGTTTCCACAAAAGGTGAGCAGTGGCACTTGAGTACGCATCAGAAGGAGTCAAAGAGTTGTAGCTGACTACACACAAAAATGCTACTTAATATTTTAGACGAACGCACTCCTATATAATGTATTAATTTACATATTAAATTGTTTCCCAATAGCAGTAACGTTTTTATAATCGCTGAAATGTCCGGAATATATTTAGAATACAAACAGACATATTATCAAGGACCGGTGTTCAAATTATCGCCGTTTTATTGGCAGGAAACTGCCGGTAAAGCGACGATAATGGGCTTGATAATATGCCCTTGTGAATTCCCATAGCACCCCAAGTTCTTGCGTTAACCTGGGCTGCTATAGGAATTCACAAGGGCATACTACCAAGCCCATTATCGCTGCTTTATTGGCAGTTTCCTGCCGATAAAAGTGGCTCAGCTGCAACAGTCTAACTACGGAATATTAAGAACCCACATTAAAATTCACCTTTGACAGAAGTTAAGCAACTCAGTTTACGATGAATAATCAAAATGTCCTTTTGTTTCCTTCACCAAACACCCTTCAGAAGCAACCATGGCCTATCGACCAACAGCAATGGAATTGTCTGCAACGTATTGAATATACTTTGATGTCTAGAAGCAGAGTTCAAGTCGAGTGGTGAACTCCGGTGGCCGCACTGTTTATACAAGGTAAGCACAGCAGCCTACATATACAATGCCTTCATAGCAATGCATTAGAAATAAATCGGCATATTTACAATGCCGTTATGCCACTTTTGCGTCAGTAACGCAGTAGGCACTTCCATATAGACACCACTTGAACGCGGCACTATAACAAGTGAAATGTACCTGGTACAATGCACTCGTAAAACTGTAGTGTTACCTTTATTTGTGAAAGGAGAGAGGGCCATAATATCAAGCCTGGGCGACAAAATGATCCCCACTTTATCGGCAGGAAAGTGCCGCTAAAGTGGTGATAATGGGTTTGATAATATGCTCTATGGAATTCCAACCGAAGCTCATGTTAGATGTGAAGGACATCTAACATGAGCTTCGATTGGAATTCCATAGAGCATATTATCAAACTCAATATCGCCACTTTAGCGGCACTTCCCTGCCAATAAAATGGCGATAATTTTGTCGCCCAGGCTTGATATTATGGCCCAAAGTGCGTAGTGTACAACAGGTTCTCTGTAAAATCTATAATTACCTCCGAGCAGTGACAACAGATAGGTTACAACAGTCTGACAAACAGATTCACAACCTTATTACGCCACTTTGAGTCATTTTTAACATGGGTAAAGTGATGCAAGGAGCTTGTAAATCTACGTCTGACTTATCAAGAAAAAATCTCAACTCCAGACTCTGCGACACAGTTTTAATGTTATTTTCTCTCTCTTTCTCTCTCTCACTCTCTGTGACCTCATTTCTCTTTCTCTCTTAAACTTATAGACACTGCTGTCTGCTTAGACGTGTAGAAGAATTGTTCAAAAGAAGTTGTGAATTCAACTGGCCGAAGAGTTTGTCCGCAGTGTTTATAATATGGTAAACACAGGGGCCTAGATCTACAAAGCCTTCATAGCAATGCATTAGAAATAAGTCGGCATAACGAGCATCAGTAACGCAGTAGACACTTCCATATAGACACCACTTGAACCCGGCAGTATAACAGAACTTAAATGTACGAGGCACACTGCACACGTAAAACCGTAGAGTTACCAAAACTTGTAATGCTTCAGCTCATTTACTCACATCTGCATAATTCTAAACTCAAATTTTCTTTTTTGTTTTGCAGATTACCAATCGGACATCTTTTGGAGTCCATTTAACAATTTGTTTATAATATTGTTTGTTGTTAAAGTTATTTTTCTAGTTGCTTTTAATATAGTTATAATTCAGTTTCGTTTACATTTATTAATTTAATAAAAGTTAATTTAAAAAAAACTACATACTTCTTTTATTTTGTGGGGGAGGGGTATGATGGTCCACAATAAAAATAATGTTGAAATACTATAGTAAGATATTCAAGACTAGGATTGAAAACTACTGAGTTCTAAGTAACAGATATAATAAAAATAACGGTGAAAAACTACTAAAATGGCGGTGGACGGAGTATGTAATCAACGTTTGGTGCCTTGGCACTACCTTTCAAATAAATATAGAAAAAATATGATTAATAATATATTACAAGAGTACAGCAGCAGATAACACACACGACCCGGGAAAAGAAAGCGACAAATTTACCACCTGAAATAACGAAAGCTTTGCTTGTTGAACTTGAAGAAAAAGAAAAAAACGTGGGCTTTGAAACGAGGCTGCGCATGCGTAGAGTACAACTGCTACACAAAAAAAAGGAAAGTTTTACATACTATCATAGAAATGAAGGGGCATATTATCAACAAAAGGCGATACATTATTGCCACATTTATCGGCAGGAAACTGCTGATAAAGTGGTGATAATGGGCTTGATAATAGGCCCTTGGTAATTCCCATAGAAGCCTATGTTCTGGTGCTAACATGGGTTTCTATGGGAAATAACAAGGCCGTATTATCAAGCCCATTATCGTCGCTTTATCGGCAGTTTCCTGCCGATAAAAGCGGTGATAATGTATCGCCTTTTGTTGATAATATGGCCCATTGCTCTTTTTTTTTACCAGTAAACTTAGGTGCATATTACCAAGGAATGGTGTTAAAATTATTGCCGTTTTATTGGCAGGAAACTGCCGATAAAACGGCCGTTTTGCTTGAATATTGACTACCGGTTTCCTCGCCGGCAGCGCGCCACCCCCACTTGACGAGGGATACTCCACTGAGGTTGCCGTTGGATGTTATATATATATATATATATATATATATATATATATATATGTATATATGTATATATATGTATATATATGTATATATATATATAGATATAGATATATATATATATATATATAAGTGTGTATATATATATATATATATATATATATATATATATATATATATATATATATATATATATATATATATATTACCTACTGGCAGTCGCCAGTAGGTAGTTATAGTTAGGATTTTTTTCAATGTTAAATCTCAAAATTTTATTTGGAATAACTTTGGCGCCGGTTGACGAATCTGCCTGAAAATGTCCTCAAAATGGCCTCGCAGCGCCCCGGTCCTTCCCTGAAAGTTTGGGGGGGATTCGTCAAGCGGGGTCCGAGATAAAAGGGGGGTCCCAAAACGCGCTTTGGAAAGGGGCGACCACTCGGTCCCCCCGAACGTATGGTTGGGTGCCCGGATCCCCCTGGGAAACCCTTTTGGGCGGGGGGCGTGGCTCGGCTGGTATGCCCGAAGCGGCGTAGCCGGGGCGCGCCTTTGCCCGCCCAAGAGGGGTTGTCCTAGACACCTACACCAAAGACCACGCCCAGTAGGCGTACCGGAGGAGGGTACACGCCCTCCCGCAGAAGAATAAATAGAGCGGGAATCCGAAGAAGCGTCCTCTTGTTCCTGTGCTCTGAAGGCTGCACCCACTCGTTGCTCGTGAGCCCTCAACGGAACAAGCTGCAATTTTGAGAACTTGTAATCTTGTTGTTTCTCTTTCAGTTATTTGGAGTTCGAAGAGTCCAGGACCTCGTTGATCGACTAAGAGCGGAATACTCGAAACCATGGCTGGCAAGAAAGCGGGAAAGGGTTCCGAGACGGATAAGGTGTTACGCCTAATGTCGAACCGGATGGCTTGCATGGGCTGAAAACTCGGACAAGTCCAATCGATCGGTAGAGGTTTGGCGGAGGTCAAAAAACAGCTGGCTGCACTGAGCAACCCGGGTCATCCTAAGAAGGTAATAGGCCCGGCCTTGCTCGGAGTCGTCCCCGAGGGTAGAGGGAAACGGGTCAAGAGGAGGGCGGTTTCGGGGGAGGTCCCGGTTCTAGAGGTACCCCCAGTCGCCCCCATCATGCCGGCAGACAACCCGGTACCAAACCCAGATATAGGTCAGCCGATCCTGGTTGTGATCACTCCCGCTAATGATGAGGAAATGCCTCCTGAATTGGCCATCCAGTTGGCAGCATGGCTTCAGAAAAAGGCAGGGGGTGCAGTGGCCCCTGGAGACCCGGCCGAAGAGGCCAGAATACTAATCGAGCAATTGCGGCAGTTGAGAGATGTTGCAAAGGTGAATGTTCCTCTTGTTCCCCCACAGGTGGCACCGGTAGGACCTGCAGTTGGTCACGAGAAGACGGCGGGAACAACGGCCGAACCGGGTAAGCTCGCATTGCCAATGGCGGGGGAGGGTTCAATACCCTCGAGGCGGGAAAAGGTGGCACAGCACATCCCTATGGCCACGAAAGAGTTAATATGGGGAGACAAATATGTTAACATGTTTTCATTATTAACTGACCATCGCGAGATGGAATATGCTAAAACCCAGAAGGATTTGTGGCACCCGAGCGTCTGGCGCGCCAAGATGGCGGAATTTAGGGTGGATGAGACAGTAACGAACTGGGTTAAGGCCTTTTCTATATTTACTGCAGTTATGGGGGAACGTAAACCCGAGGTGATGACTGAGTTGACTTGCTATCAAAATCGTATTATGGATTTTTATTCAATGTATGAGGGGGAGGAATGGAAAGGTTATGACATGAAATTCCGGAAAGCGAAAGAATATGATGCTACTTTGACTTGGGATCGCCTGGACTCGGTGTCATGGCACAAGCAGCTCCTGCCAGGGGCGGCAGGTACGCTGCCAGGGGGAAACGCTTCATACCTGATTGCCGCCACCGCCGCCACGAGTCAGAAGCAGCCAGCAGCAGCCAGCAGGCTCGAGGGAACGCCGCCATCTCCGCCGCCACTGCCAAGAGTCCCAGGATACCGGACTCCGCGCCGCCGCTCCGGGAGACCACAAATCCCGGCAGGCCTTGCGGCGGCGCGTACGCAGTGACGCGGGTCGCGCTGCTGAGGGCGCCAGAGACCTTCAAAGGGAGGAGAGCCCCGGCAGAGCGGGGGGAAACGCTTCATACCTGATTGCCGCCACCGCCGCCACGAGTCAGAAGCAGCCAGCAGCAGCCAGCAGGCTCGAGGGAACGCCGCCATCTCCGCCGCCACTGCCAAGAGTCCCAGGATACCGGACTCCGCGCCGCCGCTCCGGGAGACCACAAATCCCGGCAGGCCTCGCGGCGGCGCGTACGCAGTGACGCGGGTCGCGCTGCTGAGGGCGCCAGAGCCCTTCAAAGGGAGGAGAGCCCCGGCAGAGCGGGGGGAAACGCTTCATACCTGATTGCCGCCACCGCCGCCACGAGTCAGAAGCAGCCAGCAGCAGCCAGCAGGCTCGAGGGAACGCCGCCATCTCCGCCGCCACTGCCAAGAGTCCCAGGATACCGGACTCCGCGCCGCCGCTCCGGGAGACCACAAATCCCGGCAGGCCTCGCGGCGGCGCGTACGCAGTGACGCGGGTAGCGCTGCTGAGGGCGCCAGAGCCCTTCAAAGGGAGGAGAGCCCCCGCGTCGCGGGACACGAGCGGGACGCCCGGGGCGAAGTCCGGGCAAAGGGCGGGCCCTCTGAGGCCCTCAGAGGTCAACAGTGGTCGGGCGGGCCACCCCTCCAACATCTCTCTACAAGGTCAGTCCCCTAACAGGTATACATAATGGCTGATTGCACCGTTACAAGTAATAACGTTGATATCCTTACCCAGGATGCAGAGTCCCCTGTATCATTGCTAACGTCATTTGAGGCACTGATAGATACCGCATTCAATGAGATTGTTGAGACTGAAAGGAGATTCTCTATGGGTCCCATGAGCATCAACCAACCACATGCCATGAGCAATCTCAATGACAACACCCACATAAACCCTGAGGTAATTGTGGTAAAACCCTCACATCCTGTTGTCGCTGTACCAATTGTCTTAGACGATGATGACACCGTTATGTACATAGCACCAGATGTAGCCCTTGGCCATGCCCCAGTAACAACATCCACAGAGGCTACCAATAAGGTATCTGATAAAGTCGTAGCCAAGAGAAAGAGGGGCCCTGCTAAATTAACCCACAACAAACGCAAGCAGCCACCAAGGACTGTAAACCAACCAACCCCACAAAGCATGTGGAATAAGGGGGAGAGACAGAAGCTGGTTCAACTTACAGTATCCACACAAGAACAACCGCATCTGGGTGACGTCGTCGTTATAAATAACGACGGGTCAAATTATATATCTATTTCCACCCAGACTGAATCTCCTAATGGAACTGATAAATCCAGTCATTATTCCAAGTCTGAGGGGAACCTTATTGAGACTATTGCAGATACCATTTTTAAAAACCTGGAAGGTCAAATGATTAAACAATTTAATAATATTTTTAAAAGACTTGACAAATTGGAGAACCTAATTAAAAACGAGGATGCCAAGAGGAAAGGTACAGCGAACCTGGACAAAATGAGAGTAGAACGTCTGCTAAAAGACCTTGAATCCACCACCCGTGTCCTTACTAGCAGTGACCATGGCATTACCAGGGTTGTGGAAAAACAAGCTATTACTAATTCAACGCCGTCTGTTACACCCACGGTGATTAAAAATAAGGGCACAACAGGCAGTAACCCGCCTGACCCTTTAACTGACACCCCCTTACTTCCACGCAATTCTACACGTGGACCTGTCACCTCGTCCAAACCCTCTGTTTCTGCTAATGCTGCAAGCGGACCATTAACTAACACTAACACTAACAAAAAGAGTAATACAGCAATGCAGACCACCTTAGTACAGAAGGGCCCTGCCAATTCCAGCCAGCGCGATAAAAAGACCCCGCATGAGGACACCAGGCCTATAAAACATCAAGGCCCTGCCTTACACCTTCCACCTGAGGCCTGTCCATATGTTTTAGTTCTGGCTGGTATCCCACCGCTTAGGGAAGGTCAAGGTGAATCATGGGTTCAATTGCACAACAAGTGTATAGACTGGTTAACAAAACACAAGGGGGTGGGTTATGATATTTCTAAAGAGATCATAACCACACGGCGAGTAACCTGGGTTGGTCCTCTTTTCAAAAATATTAACGGGGACTGTATTGTAATTAACTTCAGAAACCCGGGTACTGCTAAATTCTTGCTGAACAACAACTCTGGTCGACACGGTCCATCTACTGTGGTGACCCCTCTACCGCTAAAATATTTCTATCGTCCTCCCCACAAGATGATGCAACCCCCACCAGTTTTTCCGTTATATAATAGGTTTGGAATATTTCAGGACCTAGACACATTGGACTGACTGCCCTCAGTAAGCATCGAACTGCCTTCTGTGTGCTTTGAGGAAGTTCAGCTAGTGGAAACACCTTTAGAGGCAGCCCCGTTAACACTGGAGATCTCTCCATCTTGTACATTATGCGAACAACAGGGGCATGTCACAACTAAATCCGCCTCAAGAATTGATCAGGGTCCTTGTCTGAGGAATGATAATAATTTAAAAATTCTCAGTTGGAACATCGCGGGTCTGAAGACCAAGATGGGAATTCCTTCCTGGAGGGATTGTGTCAATTCTTATGACATATTAATGTTTCAAGAAACTTGGTGTGTTGAGGACTTGTTGCTCGAGGGGTACAGTTGCCATAACAGGACTGTTTCAGCCCCCCTGTTTGGCCGTCCTAGTGGTGGATTGTCCATTTGGATAAAAATTTCTGCAGAAGTAAAAATTGACAAACTACTAACCAATTGTCCTAGTTTTATGGCACTCTCATATACTCAGAGGATAAAACTATGTCTAATCAACTTCTATAACAATGATTTTTTGTCCCAACCTAACCCAAATTTTATTCTTTTGATTGATTTTATCAATGAAATTATGGATGGACAGGTACATGGGAAATTTGATGGCATTTGTTTAGGAGGGGATTTTAATGCACATATACATTCAAGAAACCCCCCATGCAAAAGAGGTATAGAACTGTTAAATTTTCTTGCTACTAGTGAACTTGTTAATTGCATGGAATATGTAGGTATGGAAAACAGCGCCTCCCCATTTCCCACCTTTATTGGACATGGGGGAGGCACCACAATTGATTATGTCTTCGTTTCACCCGCTGTTGCCAAGGCATTAATAAGGGCCGAAGTAGTATGTAAAATTTACAGCGATCATTATCCAATTGCCATCCATTTATCATTGCCGAGGGGCAAGTGCCCAAGACACGAAATAGGTGCAAGGGATTTGGAAGTCTCGACAGATAAATTGAGGGTAATCTGGAAGGGAGCAGAAAATAACGGAATCCTAGCAGGAATTTGTAAAAAATACCCAACCTTGATCGAAGATTGTCTTACTACCGAGGACCATGGGGCCAACGTGATTAAATCATTCTCTGAACTTTGTTCTGTGATCAAAGGTGAGATTTCCAGACCAGCCTCTAGTAAGGCTGAGGAAACGCCTAGATGGTTTGATGCCCCATGTTCCAAAGCAAACAGGATGCTTAGAGCTGCCCTAAAAGCTGAACCGAGGGATATACCACGAGTAAGGCTGCTCAGAGCAGAGTACAAGCGTGCTCTACGCACCAGATCAAATGAATTACTTAAAACCCACTGGGATTCCCTGGCACGTTCTGCTGACCTGAAAGATACCACTGGGTTCTGGAAGGAGGTTAAGGTGATAAGATCTATTGGTTCCAACTTGACCGAAATTAACTGTAATATCACTGGTCCTACCTGGGTTGCACATTTTGGAAAAATCTATGCAACACCAGATAATCCTCCTCTGTCGCAACCCTCCCTTCACCCATTGTATATATCTGTATCCGAGGTAGCTGATGCCATATTAGAAAGTGCCGGGAATAAAGCGCCCGGTTCTGATGGGCTTTCTATTGACCAGTTAAAATGTGAGCCCGATTTTTGGGCCCCATTGCTTTGCAATGTTTTTAACAATTTAACAGACGGGCAAATTCCAGAAACATGGTCACGTAGCATTATTGTTCCCATTTTTAAGAAGGGCGATAGGCTGGATCCGGGGTGCTACCGCCCAATTTCTTTAATTGATAACACCTTGAAAGTTTTGGGACGGATCATATTTAAAAGGATTAGAACTTGGACCGATGAGAATAGCATCCTACACCCTAGCCAGCTTGGGTTCCGTAGCAGTGTCGGAACGGTGGAACAATGCTTGAACTTGAACTTGATCATGGCAAAATATAACATTGCTAAGAAATCCCCTTTATATTTTGGTTTCATGGACTTGAGCTCGGCTTTTGATTTCGTTAATCGCTCCCGTCTTTGGTCTACCCTGCTTGAATATGGCTTAGACGACCATCTGGTACACTTTTTAGCCTTTTTACACCGTGATCTTAAAGCATGTGTGCGTGTGAATCAAATGGGTGAAGTCTCTGATGATATTAGCATTGGCAGGGGGGTCAGACAAGGGTGTGTGCTGGCCCCCCTCCTGTTTATTTTGTATATCAACAAGCTAAGTGGCTTTCTGAGCACTCTAACTAGTGATGTGCCTTACATAAATGGAGTCCCTATACCCACCCTTCTTTATGCAGACGATGCGGTCCTGATGGGCCGCACTCCAAAGGCACTCCGTATTTTAATCTCAGGTTTTGTCCTTTTTATGGCCGACTTAGGCCTAACAACTAATTTTAAAAAATCGCTGATCATGAGCTGTGGTCCTAAAAATCACAAAATCCCCCAGATCAATTCAGGGTCAAATGTTTTAAAAAGTACCAGCACTTTCCCCTACCTAGGGCTGCTATTTTCAAACAGTGGTACGTGGCATGCACATGTATCTTACGCCAGGAATAAGTTGGGCAAGGCCATTAACTGTGTAACCTCCTTGAGACAACCCAACCAAGCTGATGTAATAACTCCCCTGGTTAAGATCTATCAAACCCAATGTATGCCAACCGGCACTTATGGTGCCGAAGTCTGGGGTTATACCAACTGCTCTCATATTCAAAGAGAAGAAAATAGATTTTGCCGTAAGGTACTGGGGGGGGTTATTTGTTCTCCAAACTATGTATGTCACAACGAATTAAACATTCCATACATAGAGGATTTCGTGAGATCCAGACCAGCACTATTCTGGATAAAGATATGGAACAACACGGCTGCTACCCTGACCCGTGAAATTATTTTGGATTGCCTAAAATGTGATAGGGGACACCATATACCATGGTTGAAAGCAGTAAAAGAGTGCCTTGTAAGTGTGGGGATGGGCTCTCTGTTCACATCACCAAACCTAATAAATCGCTCCCACAAGACCATCACCTTAAGGGCATTGTATGATCTGTATAGTGAAGAGCGTGATAGAAAGAACTTGACTAAATGCACTGTTGTAAAATATTTGGCCTATTCGGAACCACATACTAAAAAACCTGGCCCACCATACAGATATTTACGCCTGCATCTTGGCAGATGGGTTAGGGGTTTACTGTTTCGTTTCCGCGATGGGAGTATAGTTAATTTACTGAACTTCCCGCTGGGATATAATAAACACCTCGAAACTTTAAATTGCCCCTGTAACCCTGACATGAAGCACAATCTTATGCATTTCTTGTTCTTTTGTGGTTTCTACAAAAAGCTCACTGGACATTATCTTATGCCTTATTGCAGAAAAAATGGTTTGCTTAATTTTAAATCAGCATTTCAGTCTTTCCTATTATTGGGATCAGATGAAGTTACTTTTAGGGTGAGCTGTTTTCTCAAAGCTGCTGTTAGATTGAGAATCACTCTTAATACTGAGATATAACCAACGCACACTGCACTTTCTATTATACATTTTAGAGAATTTTTACTTGCCTGATTTTTATCTCTCTTTGTAACAAAAATTTTTCATGTGTATGAAGATATAATTATGACAATGTCCTAGCCATCCTTTTTAACTATGGTCGTTAAAACTGTGTTTTTTAAACAGTATTTTTAAACAGCGTTTTTTAAACAGCACTGTAAAATATTTTCTCTCAAAAATCCATTTTCATGAAGGGACAAAGTTTGTTTAGATGTGAAATTGCAAATGGAATTTGATTATGCTTGTTTGTTCTCGGATTATTTCTCCAAATGTCATTACTGAACTGAATGTTTTTAAATGTATTTTGTCTGTACTTTTATGGATGTTTTTATTCCGAATAAAGATCTTTTGACTTGACTTGACTTGGCAGGTACGTCCTCGCCAGGCGGGAGTGGGTCAGGAGTCGTCCGCCAAAAGCCCGCGGTGCCCTTTCGAGCGGGCGCCGCTGGGGATTACCAGCCTAAGACCGGCGGGAATGGCGGCAAGCGTGGGGTCTGTTGGGGCTTCAATCGAGGCAACTGTAACAGACCGCAGGGTACATGTAGGTTCAAGCATGTGTGTGCGGGCTGTGGGAATTCCTCAGACCCGGAAAGTTCATGTAGATCTAAAAATAGCGGGACAGGAGGAAAAGGAGGGTCTAAGCAGGAGTGAGGTAGAACGTTGTGACCGATTGCCTACACCCGTTGATCTCATGGCTATGACTCCTTGGTTGAACAAATACCCTGATCATGTATCCGCTGGGGTGTTGAGGAAGGGATTCTTACATGGCTTCCACATCCTGGCGGGGGATTTTCGGGGGGACTCCTTTTGTAGAAACCAGTTATCGGTACAGCACAACCCAAGCGTGGCAGAGAAGAAAATAGCAAAAGAAGTCAGCTTAGGGCGAGTGGCAGGGCCTTTTCATTGCCCGCCGGTGGCGGAGTTCATCTGTTCCCCGTTGGGGGTTGTCCCGAAGAAAGACCCAGGGGAGTTTAGACTTATTCATAACCTATCTGCTCCAAGGGGTTCCTCGGTGAACGAGGCCATTGACCCAGAAGTTTGTTCAGTGCGGTACGCATCGTTCGATGATGCCGTGGCCATGTTAAATCGCCTGGGCCCCGGGGCGCTGATGGCGAAATCAGATATCGAATCGGCGTTCCGGTTGCTCCCGGTACACCCACAGGATCAGCGCTTGCTAGGTTTTGCATTTCAAGGGAGTTATTACATGGATAAATGCATGCCTATGGGTTGCTCCATTTCTTGTGCCTATTTTGAAATGTTCCGCTGTTTTTTAGAATGGGCATTCACCGAGGCCACAGGGCATAAGCATGTTATGCACTATCTTGATGACTTCCTGTTCTTGGGAGTAGCCGGCGATACGAACTGTGCGCAGGCGCTGCACGACTTCTGCACCCTCATGAGGGAGTTTGGAGTCCCATTGGCACCAGGTAAGACGGTTGGACCATCTACTTCACTGGAGTTTCTGGGAATTGAGCTCGATTCTGTGGAGGGATGTTTCCGTTTACCGATGGAAAAGGTGGCCAAGTTTAGGACTTCCTTGACGCAATGCCTGGGCAAGGAGAAAGTGACCCTGCACCAGTTACAACAAACAGTGGGTCAGCTTAACTTTGCTTTGAGGGTGATACCAATGGCCCGCCCCTTCTCACGCTCTATTGCACAAGCTATGGTTGGTCTCAAAGAGGGGCACCACCGTACGAGACTGTCAGCAGAGGTTCGCCAGGATATGCGCATTTGGTTGGCATTTCTGGCGGACTTCAACGGTCGAGTCGTGTGGAACAAGCCGCCAGCGTCTTCAGATGAACTAGGTCTGTGGACTGACTCAGCGGGGAGCGTGGGATTTGGCGCCATCTTAGGTAATCGATGGTCGGCGCAAACATGGCCGACGTGGTGGCACTCCAGCGGTCTCACAGGTAACATTGGGTTCTTGGAGTTATTCCCCATTTGGGTTGCTCTGATGGCATGGCCTGACGACTTCAGGGACCGCTCAGTGGTGTTTTGGTCTGATAATATGACTGTTGTCGAATGCATTAACCAACAGGCAGCACGCTGCAAATGGATCTTGAGATTGTTGAAAGAAGTTGTGCTGCTTTGCATGAGACTGAATGTACAGTTCAGGGCGAAACATGTGCCAGGCGTACTGAATCATGCAGCTGATGCACTCTCTCGCTCACATATGCAGGCGTTCAGGGGTTATCTACCTACAGCGGACCTAGTGGTGGCACCATTCCCCGAAGCACTATGGCTAATCGGTGCCCCGGATTACAAGACCTCGTGGCAGCAAGCTTAGCCCCCAGGACAAGGAAGGCATACGAAGGAGCGTTTCGTTCCTATTGCACATTTTTGGGTCCCACAGGTAGTCAGAGCTGGGGTCAGGAGGAATCCTTCCTGGGGTTCCTGGTAGCGCTGCACAGAGAAGGCCGATCAGCGGCAACGGCCAGTAGATATAGGGCGGCCATTTCATTCATGGTGCAGGTGCATGGCATAAAAGACCCAACGGGATCCTTTTTGGTTAAGAAGGCCCTTCGCGGCTGGCAGCGCCTCGAGGGTTGCAAGCAAGATGCGAGGCGCCCGATTGGCTTACACAGTTGTCTCTACTCATAGCGAAACTAGACGAGATGTGCTCCTCCCATTTCGAAGCAGTTCTGTTCCGGGCAGCGTTCGCATTAGCATTCCATGGGGCTATGCGGGTGAGCGAACTGGTCGCAAGAAATAAGAAAGACGTTGAGGGAGGCTTGTGCAGGGATCACGTCCAAATTAGGGGTGACTCGATGGTGGTCTCGATAGCCAGGTCCAAGACCGACCAGGGGGCTATGGGAAATAGTGTTGTCGTGCAGCGCGCGCGAGGTTCCCCCACGTGCCGCATAAAGTGTATGTAGGAATACTTGCCACTAAGGGCGGCTACATGGGGGGGGAGTTTGCTAAGGCACAAGGATGGCACCCCACTGACGAGGTTTCAGTTCCAGAGGGTGCTAGCACTGACAATCGCTGCTGCGGGCATGGACCCGTGCGATTTTGGGACCCACTCCTTTAGGATAGGGGCTGCTACTGAGGCTACAGCCAGGGGTCAGAGTGCGGAGGAAGTGAAACAGTTGGGACGATGGTCCTCGAATTGCTTCAAAAGGTATGTGCGATTGCACATGTTGTAAAGATCAATTGACGTGCACTCACGCTTCTTGTCTTTTGTTTGAATTACAGTTTCGTGAGCCTGTCACGCGGGGCGGTATTTGCAGTCGACCCAGCACCAGGAGACCAGCGGTCAAGGATCACCGTCTGGAGGGAGAGTGGTATGGGTCGTGGGCCACTCATATGTGAGGCGCGCCGGGGACGTATTCAAAGCAGGTGACGCGACTCACGCAGCTGGGGAATACGGGTACAGAGTGGCCTTCCATGGGAAGGGCGGGCTCTGTTTTGGCCAATTCGAACCATTTTTTGAGGGTCTCTTAGGGCGGCAAAGGTCACCGCCATCTGTAGTCATAGTACACCTGGGGGGCAATGACTTGGTGACACTGGGTAGACGAGTGTTGTTTGAACAAATTTTGTCTGCTGTTAGCTGGTTGGCTAAAAGACTCCCGGGGTGCACGATTGCCTGGTCCCACTTGATTCCCAGGAAGGTATGGCGGGGGGCCTTTCGGTGTCAGCACTGAACCATTCGGTGAAAAGGGTTAACAATAAAATTGGTAAATTGTTTCGCTCTTCGCAGTTGCATAGCATTCCTCACGGGTGTATTCGGGGTGATCTCATGTATCTGAATGATGGGGTTCACCTGTCCAGAGAGGGGAATTATTTACTCATAGGAGACTTCATAGCATGGCTAAGGGGTTTGAGGGAGCATGACCTTTAGGAGGAGTAGGGGGGGCCGGATTGTCGGTCAACTATCCGGCCTGTGGCGGTAAGGTCATGATCGGTGAGCAGTAATTTCAAGGTCCCTAGAGGGGGGCGCCACCCAGAATGGATGGGAGCGCCCGGGGGGAGGCGGCCATTGGCCACTCCCACGGGGAGGCGGCACCCACTAAGGATGGGTCGCCTAGGGGCAGATGGCCATAGGCCCCTCCCAGGGGGGAGGCGGCTAGATGCCCCTCCTACTAATTTCCCGGGGGCCGGATATCCGTGACGGCGGATAGAGAGTGTGGGGATGGGGGGGAGTCCACGCTGTCCTTCCTACAGATACCTCACACGGGAACTCGGACGACCTTTAAGATGGCGTAGAGTGGAAAGGGGGCGCCCACCATGACAAGGGAAGTTACAGTTGGCAACGAGGGTAGAGTTCTCTGCGCATGTGCCACTCACACCGTGAGGGCGAGAGTTTTGGTAGTAGGGATCTGACACCGGTTAAGACCATGCCGTTGGCCCTTAATGCTAGGATGTACAATTTTAATTTAGAATGGATGCATTTGCAGGATGTTAGACTCGGCTAGGAAACCTTTGTATTAGAGATCTGTTAAGGTTAGCCAAAGAACATGTCTTCATCGAAATGTAATAAATGTAAAATTGTACATAATTATGAAACTTTTATTTAATGTTTTAAATTTTGTTTCATATTTTAATAAATACGGCCGGGAGGGTGACTCCCTCCCGCCTTCCAAAAGTTCAAACCTGTGTCCGACTTCTCCCATCCTTGGGGATTGTGTTGGGAGGGGGTGGCGGGCATCCCGGCCATGTGGAAAGGGGCGACCACTCGGTCCCCCCGAACGTATGGTTGGGTGCCCCGATCCCCCCGGGAAACCATTTTGGGCAGGGGCGGGGCTCGGCTGGTATGCCCGAAGCAGCATAGCCGGGGCGCACCTTTGCCCGCCCAAGAGGGGTTGTCCTAGACACCTACACCGAAGACCACGCCCAGTAGGCGTACCGGAGGAGGGTACACGCCCTCCCGCAGAAGAATAAATAGAGCGGGAATCCGAAGAAGCGTCCTCTTGTTCCTGTGCTCTGAAGGCTGCACCCACTCGTTGCTCGTGAGCCCTCGACGGAACAAGCTGCAATTTTGACCCACCCACCAGCCCCTTATGGCAATGTTTGTTTTAAATAAAGTTTTGCTGAGATAGGCCTTTTTTCCTTTGTAGAAAAGTAAAGGAATGTTTAAGAGAAGGATGTGACTTCTGCCGGTAGGATAATGTTTTTCTTGGTAGGAGTGAGCAGTCGATGACACATCGAGGCGATGCCAGAATTTTTCCTTCCTTAGTAGGTAAACAACTGTCGTATTTATTTTGGTCGGGCGGTAAGGTCATGATCGGTGAGCAGTAATTTCAAGGTCCCTAGAGGGGGACGCCACCCAGAATGGATGGGAGTGCCCGGGGGGAGGCGGCCATTGGCCCCTCCCACGGGGAGGCGGCACCCACTAAGGATGGGTCACCTAGGGGGAGACGGCCATAGGCCCCTCCCAGGGGGGAGGCGGCTAGATGCCCCTCCTACTAATTTCCCGGGGGCCGGATATCCGCAACGGCGGATTTAGAGTGTGGGGATGGGGGGGAGTCCACGCTGTCCTTCCTACAGATACCTCACACGGGAACTCGGACGACCTTTAAGATGGCGTCGAATGGAAAGGGGGCCCCCACCACGACAAGGGAAGTTACAGTTGGCAACGAGGGTAGAGTCCTCTGCGCATGCGCCACTCACACCGTGAGGGCGAGAGTTTTGGTAGTAGGGATCTGACACCGGTTAAGACCTTGCCGTTGGCCCTTAATGCTAGGATGTACAATTTTAATTTAGAATGGATGCATTTGCAGGATGTTAGACTCGGCTAGGAAACCTTTGTATTAGAGATCTGTTAAGGTTAGCCAAAGAACATGTCTTCATAGAAATGTAATAAATGTAAAATTGTACATAATTATGATACTTTTATTTAATGTTTTAAATTTTGGTTCATATTTTAATAAATACGGGCGGGAGGGTGACTCCCTCCCGCCTTCCAAAAGTTCAAACCTGTGTCCGACTTCTCCCATCCTTGGGGATTGTGTTGGGAGGGGGTGGCGGGCATCCCGACCATATCCCCATGTTAATTTCCATAGGGCGGTCGATTTCACTTTTAGCTCGAACGGCTGAATGGATTTACACCAAACTTGGCAAAATTGTAGGGACTGGTAGCCCGATGTGCCTTTGCTATGTCTCAAGATATGTGCTCCAGTGGATTTTGAGTAATTTAGGTTCAAAAAAATATATATATCTATAGGCGCGCCCCGGTAGGCGCACGGGTACACGCACCGGGCGCGCCACGCGACTTGCACACAGAAAGCTGATTGGGTCTCGGGTGTCTATAAACATTCTAAACAGTCTGGAGCGGCCGCCATCTTGTCTCTCGGTAAAATCGAGACACAAGAGGTGGCAAAAACAAAGGGGGGAATTGACCATAAGGGGGCAGAGTAGACCCCTCCTGACCCCCTAGGTTTGATGTGGGGGCCATTAAAGGGCCCCGCGGGGTCTCAACATTTTTTTTTTTTCGATTTTCGCGGGGGAATTGCCCGGTACGCGCACCGGGGAGCGCACCGGGGAGCGTACTATGGGAAAAAAATCACTTAAAAAAATTGTATGTTTATTAATTGTTTTTTTTTAATTTAAGTACCAACATGTAGGTATCAATGCAGAGTCTATAATTTAATATACACCGTTTCCTTTGTAGATATCTTGCATGTTGTTACAGAAGTTATTGTGGTATATGGAATCCATACCATAGTCTGTCAGGAAAGCAGAAACAACATGGAGGCAGGAGATGATAAAGAGATGTAAAATAGACATTGGAGATAATATAGTGGGAGAAATGAAGTAACTATGAGCAAACTTTTTATGTAACACAAAAAAGTTGTACAGTATACTGTAAGTCTCACTTTATATTTTAAACATTTTTGATCTTCTTGATGAATTACTTTTCTCTCACTCTACCTCACTCCTGTTTCCTTACTTTGCTTCCCTCACTTATTCTTATCCTCCATGTTTACTTCCTACCACATTCAACTTCTTTCAGTACCTCTGCTTATCCACACTCCTTCACTTACCTTTTTTAACGGTTCACTTAGTCCCTTTGTGACACTCCTTCCTTTACTCTCTCTCTTCTTTCTCTCTGTCACTCCCCATGTCTTACCCTTATTCACTTATATCCACCCTCTTTCACTCCTCTTTACTTACACTCACTGCTATTTTCTTTCCCTCCGTCACTACTGTTTTTTTTCTCTGGTTCCGTCACTATCTGTCATTCCCCATACTTAAGTCTCCTTCCTTTTACTTTCATCACCCATTCACATTTCCCCCGAACCTCTGCTTTAGTCTTCTTCCTCTTTCTTCTCTTCTTTTGCTCCCTTATTCATTTTCTTTTTCTCAGTTACTTCCTCTTACACCTTTTCTCTGTCTTACTATCTATTACACAGTCGTTCTGTGTTCCTCCCTCTAGCTCTCTTTGTCTTAACACCACTCTCTCTGTCCCCATTCCTCATGCTCACTCCTTCATTATTTTCACACAAAAAAATGTGTTGGTGCGCTGACGGGACGCGCACCGGTACGCGCACCGGGGCGTTCACCGGTACGCGCACCGGGAGCGCTCCAGAGTCAAATATACAAAAAAAAGTAAAATACTATTTTAAAACAAAAATATTATCTTAATATACAATATAGGGTTCATTTTTAGAAAAACATACCTTTCTCAGCTATAGACATTTGCGAAAAAATAAGCTTAGAAATTCACTAAAAAGTACATAGGTATGAAGCCCTATAAAAAGTTAAAAATTAGCAGTTAAAAAAACCTATGAAATTCACAGAAAAAACCAAAGGTTTCACACCAGTTATAGTTAGAAATTAGCATTAAAAAAACCTATGAAATTCACTGAAAAAACCAGAGGTTTCACACCAGTTATAGTTAGGAATTAGCATTAAAAAACCTATGAAATTCACTGAAAAAACCAGAGGTTTCACACCAGTTATAGTTAGGAATTAGCATTTAAAAAACCTTTGAAATTCACTGAAAAAAACAGAGGTTTCACACCAGTTATAGTTAGGAATTAGCATTTAAAAAACCTATTAAATTCACTGAAAAAAACAGAGGTTTCACACCAGTTATAGTTAGCTGGAAATTTTACTGACATAAAACCATTGAAATTCCCACGTTATGGTTAGTTGGACTCACTATAACTTGCGCGTGCAATGCACTGCTGATGACATCACATATTACATCACTCATGACATGGTCAGTGACATCACTCATGACATCACTGATGACACCATCCTTGTGACACAGTGACAGACCTCCTTTCACTGTAAAGTAACCTTTGAAACACATATTCAAAAATAGAAACTAACATTTTCAAAAAAGTGGATATACCCATACCAGTTACAACAACCAATTCAGTAATTTCACCATCTATGTACACATTCACACATTCACCAACAGTTTTATATAGTCACTCATACATATACTCACTCATCATATGTAGTGATACCCCTATTCATCCTGTTACACACCGACAGTCATCAAAAAGTTACTCACACATATACTCACACATGCAAATAAACTAATAAACATCCATTTATTTGCATATACAGATATACACACACTACCACCTTACTTCTAAGGAAACTTACACATATATACTCTCTTAAACAATCACTTATAGAAACACATACTTATTTAAACAGGAACTCTTACAATCTCTCACTCTCACATATACTGACTTATATACATCAATACTCACATATACTAGATTAAAATATATCTTGTTACTGATAAACACACTAGTGAGACAGGCATTCAATCACTAACACACACATATACACACTCATCCACTCATACAGTCCTGCACATATGCTGTTTTCAAAAAACATACAAACAGTGAGTCAGTCATTGATACATCTATGTGCTAAGTAACACCCCCACCAAACTATACAGACACTCATACATATAATAACCCATATACACACACATGTAGCTACTCACCAACCCATACAGCCACTTATACACAAAGTGAAACACTGACACATATATTTAAATATTTAAACATTACTCGCTAATATATGTATTCACTAAGATACACTTAATAAGCCAGTTAACCAATGAATTTAAAAAAAAAAAACATTAATTAAGACAATAATTTAAACATTTATTCTTCCATCGACCTTTACATATACATATATAAAACATATTTATTTTTCAGAAAGACACACATTCACTGGATGGTGTCATCAGTGATGTCATGAGTGATGTCACTGACCATGTCATGAGTGATGTAATATGTGATGTCATCAGCAGTGCATTGCACGCGCAAGTTATAGTGAGTCCAACTAACTATAACGTGGGAATTTCAATGGTTTTATGTCAGTAAAATTTCCAGCTAACTATAACTGGTGTGAAACCTCTGGTTTTTTCAGTGAATATATATATATATATATATATATATATATATATATATATATATATATATATATATATCACAACAACTTGGCTCGTATCTGGTTGACCCCTGGCGCGTCTCCTATCGGTGCGAGTTCCTCGGCAGAGCCCCGCCCAATTCAATCATCCACTCCTCCTTATTTCAGGAAATGAACACGCACTCGTAAGGATCTCACTTCCCAATTTCTTTTATTTATCCAAAGTTCTCAAGATCAATTTAATTACCAACGCGTTTCGCTGCCAACTGACGGCTTGATCACAGTCAATGTTAGATCAATCCACTAACTTCCTTTAAGGAGTGGTTAAACAAAGCCACATGATTGTTACGTGACTTCCTGTCATTACAACTTGGAATTATGGGCATTGTAGTTCCTTTCATATGTACACGCATTATATTTACTAACACCTTGTTTACTACTCATACAATAATTTTTTTTAAAACATCATTTAACACAATATTGTTGAAGTTCTTTGGGTGTTTTTACAGATCCTGGTTCTTTAACCCAGTACATGTCCCCAATGTTCATACATTTGTTCAAACATTACCCGAATTCCGGGTTTCTCATAGTGGTATATGTCGGGTGACGCCCTCTAGTGGGCCTATTCACCAATGATCTTAAATTAACGCCCTCCAGTGGGCATGAAGTGCTACCATTCTAATCACAAACTTCAACTGTGTTGACCCAATTTTGAGTAGTTCCAATTTTACAATTGGTTCTGTTGTGTTTGTCTATTGACCATATATTTGTGTGTATATTACGGAAGAAAAAAGTTTTTTATATATATACGATTTATGAGTCCCTGTTCCCAATCTAATTGTTTCACAGTTAGGTATTTAGTCTGTTCGTCTTTGTTATTTACAGTTATTTACAGGTGTACATAGAGTTCTTCGCTCTGGTTCAGACCGTCTGGATGTAGAGTTCTGAAATTCAATATTTGTCGTGACTCTCTGCATCTTAATTTCCGCTCTCTGTCCCCCCCTCTCTCATGAGGGACAATGGTTTCCAACGCATAGAATTTGAAAAGTTTCCAGTCCCCATTGTGTGCAGCCTCCATATGTTTTGCAATGGCGTTTCCTCTATCTTTGTTCGCCGTTGCCCTTATGTGTTCTAAAATTCGCAATTTTAGTTCTTTTTTTGTGCTGCCGATATATTTTAATGCGCAGGGACATTCTATTACGTAAACTACATATTCTGTTTTGCAGTTTATCAACTGTTTGATTATCCACAATTTCTTGTTGGGCAGTGCTACTTCTGTTTTGTTCACGGCTATTTGACATGCTTTACACTGTTGGCATTTTATGAAGCCTTTACTTTTCAACCATTGAATTCCTTTTTTCTTTTTGTCCTGATCTTGATGGAAACTGTGAATCAACTTATCTTTCAGGCTTGTCGCCCGTCTGAATGTTATTTCAGGATGTTTGGCCATGATTTTTCCGGCAATAGTATCCAGATGTAGAATTTTCCAATTCTTTCTTAAGATGTTTGTAATTTGTTTGGATTCTCTTGAGTGATCTATAATCAGTCTCACCCTTTGATTTTCCGGTTCCTCTTTCTTTTTTGGGGTGATTTGTAGGATTTCTTCCCTCTTTTTCTCGTTTGCTCTTGTCCAGCCTTTTGTGATGACTCCTTGTTTGTACCCTCGTCGTTTGAATCTTTTGACCATGTCGCAACTGTTGGTTAGCCATTCTTTGTCTTGGGAGCATATGCGACGTAACCTTAAGAATTCACCGTACGGTATATTGTTTTTCACTGAGGCTTGATGGAAACTATTTGCATGAAATGTGGCATTAGTTGATGTTTCTTTCCTATAAAGTGTAGTCTCCACTTTGTTGTTATGAATGTATATTTTGGTATCCAGAAAGGTTGCTTGATCTCAGCCACTTCGCTATTTTGTTTACATGGTGATCATTGTCCGGATGCCAGGCCACTTGTTGTTCCCACCACCCCATGGTGAGACATGCAAAGGCTGGGCTGAATGGCTAACCAACAGTTGCGACATGGCCAAAAGATTCAAACGACGAGGGTTCAAACAAGGAGTCATCACAAAAGGCTGGACCAGAGCAAACGAGAAAAAGAGGGAAGAAATCCTACAAATCACCCCAAAAAAGAAAGAGGAACCAGAAAATCAAAAGGTGAGACTGATTATGGATCACTCAAGAGAATCCAAACAAATTACAAACATCTTAAGAAAGAATTGGAAAATTCTACATCTGGATACTATTGCCGGAAAAATCATGGGCAAACATCCTGAAATAACATTCAGACGGGCGACAAGCCTGAAAGATAAGTTGATTCACAGTTTCCATCAAGATCAGGACAAAAAGAAAAAAGGAATTCAATGGTTGAAAAGTAAAGGCTTCATAAAATGCCAACAGTGTAAAGCATGTCAAATAGCCGTGAACAAAACAGAAGTAGCACTGCCCAACAAGAAATTGTGGATAATTAAACAGTTGATAAACTGCAAAACAGAATATGTAGTTTACGTAATAGAATGTTCCTGCGCATTAAAATATATCGGCAGCATAAAAAAAGAACTAAAATTGCAAATTTTAGAACACATAAGGGCAACGGCGAACAAAGATAGAGGAAACGCCATTGCAAAACATATGGAGGCTGCACACAATGGGGACTGGAAACTTTTCAAATTCTATGCGTTGGAAACCATTGTCCCTCATGAGAGAGGGGGGGACAGAGAGCGGAAATTAAGATGCAGAGAGTCACGACAAATATTGAATTTCAGAACTCTACATCCAGACGGTCTGAACCAGAGTGAAGAACTCTATGTACACCTGTAAATAACTGTAAATAACAAAGACGAACAGACTAAATACCTAACTGTGAAACAATTAGATTGGGAACAGGGACTCATAAATTGTATATATATAAAAAACTTTTTTCTTCCGTAATATACACACAAATATATGGGCAATAGACAAACACAACAGAACCAATTGTAAAATTGGAACTACTCAAAATTGGGTCAACACAGTTGAAGTTTGTGATTAGAATGGTAGCACTTCATGCCCACTGGAGGGCGTTAATTTAAGATCATCGGTGAATAGGCCCACTAGAGGGCGTCACCCGACATATACCACTATGAGAAACCCGGAATTCGGGTAATGTTTGAACAAATGTATGAACATTGGGGACATGTACTGGGTTAAAGAACCAGGATCTGTAAAAACACCCAAAGAACTTCAACAATATTGTGTTAAATGATGTTTTTAAAAAAATGATTGTATGAATAGTAAATAAGGTGTTTGTAAATATAATGCGTGTACATATGAAAGGAACTACGATGCCCATAATTCCAAGTTGTAATGACAGGAAGTCACGTAACAATCATGTGGCTTTGTTTATCCACTCCTTAAAGGAAGTTAGTGGATTGATCTAACATTGACCGTGATCAAGCCGTCAATTGGCGGCGAAACGCGTTGGTAATTAAATCGATCTTGAGAACTTTGGATAAATAAAAGAAATTGGGAAGTGAGATCCTTACGAGTGCGTGTTCATTTCCTGGAATAAGGAGGAGTGGATGATATATATATATATATAAATATATATATATTTATTCTGTGAAAAAAAAGGTTACAAGGATGTTATAGTTAGGCTCAAATTTCACACATACAAAACCATATGAACTCATCAGTTATAGTTACATGAGCTAACTATAACTTACACCACCGCAATACACTGCTTATGACCTCACACCTAACAGGAGCTGATCCTGGGAGGTGGCAGTTCCTTATGACCTCACACCTAGCAGGAGTCGACCCTGGGAGGTGGCAGTTCCCAGGCCCATATATGGCTACAGGAGGGGGGCCTGCAGCCCCTCTCCATCTGTTTACACAGGCTGCCCCAAGGAGGTGGTGGCCCCCTGGGCTGAGAAAAAAACCACAATAAAACCCATGGAAGGAGGTGGTCCCTGGGGCATGGGGGTCTGTGTGGCTCCCTGTTCCACATTTAAGACATCCTCATGGAGGTGGTGGTCCCCAGGGCTCAGGGTACCCCTGTGGCCTCCTATCCAATTTATTTATAGCCCTGCAGAGGTGGTGGTCCCTGGAACTCGCAGGGTCAGCATGGCCCCCCCAAGCATGCTATTTGTAGCCCTGGAGTGGTGATGGTCGCCGGGGCTTAGGACAGTCCACATGGACCCCCCATATGTTTTTTAATTTGTAGCCCCAGGAAGGTGGTGGTCCCCGGGGCCCACAGGGGTTTGTGCAGCCCCTGTTTACTATTAAAATTTGCCTTGGGGAGGTGGTGGTCCTGGGCATTTTTAAACCCTTGGAGGAGGGCTGCATGCACTCACCTCTATTTATTATATTAAACCGGGCTTGCCCCCAAGACCTGGCCCACCCAGGGGATAAAAAATTAAAGTAAGCTTAGAAGCCCACTCTTGTTTTTTTTTATTTCACTGCAATATTCACGAATATTTCATGACAATCACTGGCAATCAAAAGAAAAGGCTTTTATGCTGTGGCAGGGTTCTATAGGGACCACAAGGGTGTGGGGGGGGGGGTTCAGGGTATTCCTACCCTGTTCCCTTTTCTTCTTTCTGTTGGAACTTGGCTAAAGCTGAGTCCTAAAATGACTGCCATCTCTAGCTGGTTGAATTGTTGGCAGACAATCAGAGCCCTGCAATTCCCTTCACAAGCTTTTTATTATTTGCAAATTAGCCGCGATCGCAGATGTACAAATTTGGATTTTCTCACATTTCTCAACAATTGCTGAACGGATTTCCACCAAATAACTGAAAGCGTGATCTGTGTAACCAAATCTACCTTTCTGCCAAATGTGGTGTAATTCCATTCAGCGGCTCAGGCTGTAGTCATGTTCAAAGCCCCTTTGGGAATTAACATAGGAAACACACTTTTTTGACCCCTCCCTTTTTCTTGGTCCCTGCTTGATGGATCACCCTCAAACTTTTCATGCACAACAAGAAGACTCACTATGACACTTTTGTTGGAACATTTTGTGAAGATTCATGAAATAGGCCAAAGATAAAAGTAAGTCAAAAAAACGAATTTAATTGGAAACTTGGTCCTAACTATAACTACCTACAGATGAGCGCCAGTAGATAATATATATCTCCAACCACACTTTTCTTCCTCCAAAAGTAAGCCGCACTTCATTGCCATACCCCACAGAAGCAGGCACAATTCGGTCAAGCTGCTCAATATTGCTTTATTTCTATTTCAGAGAAACACCCGGCACAGGATGCCAACATGTTTCAGCTTACACCTTCAACTGGGCAACCCTGTTTCCCACAACCAACATTATTATAAAACAGCCCTTACCATTTTGCACTTCCTGTCAACTAGTCTGCAGTGAGCATGCATTCTGAACTCGGTATGGCAGCAATGTTGGTACATGCATGTAAGATACATACGCCATTCAAATTGTCAATTCTTTTTGATACTGCCACATTACTGATTTCAATTCGATTCTATGGTGCAAATGGTCTAAAAAAGACAGAAACAAATTCTCAATCAATCCACCCATGTATATACATCTTGTTGTCGTGATTTTTCCTAATTTCAAATTTTCTTCAGTTATTATAAATAGGGAAAATAAATATCGTACACATTCAATAGACATCATTGTGGGCTAAGGTGCTACAGTACATTAAAAAGAACAATCCATGTATAAAATCATTTTAACCGAAATAGTACACAAAGATATTAAAGTGCAGTTGATCACATAGCTGCCTGTTGTCTCATGGTCAGAGATGCCGTCATCATAATGGTCATGTCTGCTTAGTGCATCACTTAAGCATGCATAACTAACAACCTCTTAATGGAATCACCAATCAATGATCTCTCATTGTATAAAGTGCTGTTGTACATTAAAGTGCAAATGCATTCATCACCTAGAAGCACCAATCAATGATATCTCTTTCTAACAGTAAAGTGCCTCTGCATAATAAAGAGTCAATGCACTCATCTCCAAGATCAATCATATTAACAACCAAAGTTTGGTCACCATGCAGTTGACAACGTTGAAGGCCACTGCCTATTAAGGTGCAAATGAACTTGTCTCCAAGATCAGCCATATTGATAGCCATAGTTAGCTCGCCATGTTATGAGAGATGTAAAGTGCTAAGGAAAGATCAAAACACCCAAAAATAAAGTGCAAGTGATCATATGCAATGAACGTGAGCTATGTGTGGACACTCATGAATAGAAACAAACATGTCCACATAGAAATCACATTAAAAATTAAAAACGTAATAGTTCAAAGAACCACTAATACCAGATAAAAACATGATTGAGTGGGTGATAGCACTTTAACTCAAATAGACATTGGTATTATATCAAAACATTGTAAAGGGCTCAATACTGCTCAACCTCTGTAAAATCATCAATTCATGAAGCTCTGTACATAAAGTCTAGAATTCCCTTCAGATGTACATGTAATTCTGCATTCAAATTATGCCCCCATGGTCTTTCAGTTCCTAGTAGAATGATAATCTTGGATTCAGGACTCTCTGTTACCTTTTCGGGAGGTGTTTTAATATGTTGTATGCCATAATATTGCAGGCTATTCAGAGTTCCTTGATGCACCTCCCAAAAATGTTTGGCCATCGGATACATTCTATCTTGATATTTGATGGCACTTATGTGCTGTAGAATTCAAATCTTGACCTTATTTACTGTGCTCCCAACATAACGCATTTTGCAACTACCACCAACCCATATATATGTTGGCATACATGGGTGCAAAAGATGCCCCCAATGTGTTACCGTTTCTGAAGATAAATCTTCTTAGAAAAAAGAAAGATGTTATGGGTAAGGCAAACAAACAGCATGGTTAGTAGCATGGTGGTGTATTAAGCATATGCCAGTGGTCTGGATCTCATAATGTATGGACCTATATAGTGAGCTAACATCCATTGTCACCATAATGTAGCTGTTACAACATGGTATATTATTGATCTTATACTGAAAATCATTGATATTGTGTATATAGGATGAAAGGCTTGTAACATAATTGTATAGAAAAAGATCTAAAAATGTTCAGGTGTTCTCAAGCAATGAGCCCATCATACTTACAATGGGTCTCCCCTGGGGGTTGTTGATATTGTGTATTTTAGGGACACAATAGATCACTGGTATCCTTAGGTGATCAACTCTTTAGATATGTATACTCGTCCAAGGAAAGTAGCTCTTGATCCAACCAAACATAATGCGATATTGGCTTTGATATTCCTTAATTAGATTGATTCTCAACTATTGGTAGTGATCTTTAACTTTCAGTTGTCTGTTCATCTCCCTTACATATTGGTTTTTGTTCATGATTAAATTTCTACCTTTGTCCGAAGGTTTTAGGATTTGTTGTCTTTGAATGCATTTAGTTCACGCCAATCATTAGCGGTAAAGTTGTTACTATTTTTGTGGCATGCAGTTCTTCTCAGTTATTGATGTTACCAACTACAAGTTTGTGAAACACATCAATAAAATTTCCACTGGGTAATTGAGGTGTAAATCTGCTGCCTGATTTTAAACCACTGTCAACGGTGTAATCCATGGAAAATCCAATGCACTCAAGTTGGGAAATCTCAGTCTCCTCTTGGATTTGTGAGGAACTGCCAATTGATTCCACTTCATCCATATTGTTGATGGGCAATAACTCAGGGATATCACCAATGGAGAACTGTATAGTGGTTGTGTTAGAGCTGCTGTCACATATGTTACTTTTGGGGCTCTGCATGGCATAGTATTTCCGTAGTTTCAATTTCCCAACAAATTTGTAAGTTTCAATCCTGAGGTTAACAAAATCTGGTCCTGTCTAGGGACAAAAGCTCAAGCCATAATTCAATATATTTTCTTGACCAGCAGTCAAAGACACATCTGATGTATTGATTACATAGGTGTTGTTAATGGGATCCAGTCGGTCAGGGTGTGCTATTTCTTGGTCTTTTTGTATAGTTGCCTTTTCCTTTTGCCTCTTCTTCTTTTACATTTTCTCGTCCCCTTCCGGTTCCTCTGCTACACTGGTGAGTGACCATTCTCAGCCGCATTTCCTCATGAAAATCCAACACCTCTCTTGGTGTTTTATCTGCTGATGATCCAAGCTCGGAACTGACTATATAACTGATTATGTATTACCTACTGGTGCTCGCTAGTAGGTAGTTATAGGTCTCTCTCATACTCCTCTAACAAACCAATGGGGTCAAAGGATCTCAACCCTGACCCCTTTAATCATTTTCTAGAAACATTTGAAGACCCTGGGACCGTTCACCAATACTTAAAATGGTGGCTTCAACTTCCCAGTCAGGATGTGGGCAGCCAACCACAGCATTGCTGGTGGCACATGAGGTCACTGATCCTCTGCGTTCGTTAGATATACAATTTTCTTTTTCCGTAATTCCTCTGCAAGTATTGAAGGGATTTACACCAAATTGCAAAACTGACTCTTTCTGGACCAAGGACTACCTCTCTGCCAATTTCGGAGAAATTCCGTCCAGTAGTTTGGTTTGTTAGTTGTGTTCAAAATCACTATGAGAAATTGCATGGGAAAAGCGAATTTTTTGACCCCCACTTTTTGAAAAATTTCCTGAAGATCCGTCAAACGGTGCCAAAGTTACAAGCAAGTCAAAAAATGCTTTTCCTTATGAAAACTAATGTTTGCTGCTCCCTCTGCCCAAAAGCAATGCCAGCTCCCGCATGTCATGAGTCATGTAATATGTGACATCATCAGCAAGCAGTGCATTGCGAGAGCAAAAGTTATAGTTAGCTCAGCTAACTATAATAGCTGAATTTCAAAGGTTTTGTATGAGTGAAATGCCAGCCTAACCATAACGTTCCTGTAACCTGAGGTTTTTTCTGCTAATAAATATATATATATCGCCAACTTCCTTTATGTTCTCTTTTCCTCAGCGGTGCGATTATCCCTGCAGGCAGGGCGTTGCCGGAAATATCCTTCAAACTCTGGCTGGCAGGCACAGAACAAAGGGAGAGCACTCTCAAGCACCTTCCATTGACTTTTTATTAGCATGTGAGTATAAATCTGTGACCCAGCGAGTTTTGGTCTACCTTCAGACCTTGGCCACGGGTTGTCTGCCACAATCACCCCCAATACTTTATTTCCTGGCACAAACTCATTTGCTAATTTCCTGTTGCTGTAAGGTATTCTGGTTATGGGAGTCCACTTCGATTAAAAACTCATATGAGCAAAATTGCAAATTGTGCTAATGTGCAAACCAAGCAATATTAAAGTGCCTTTGTTGTGAATTGTGCAAATTTAATTTGAAAGTGCAAAATTTCTAAAAATTGTTAGGAATAAATGTAAATTGATTCAAAACATTACTGTTATAACATTCAATTCAATTTTGATATGCAGTTTGATATGGCATGAAAAGTTACAAATTGATTGCGTTGTTAATCAGTGCTTATTCATTTGTGTCCTCTACTGGGCAGACTTCATCAATCTAAGTTCATCATATGTTGGTGCGAATTAGCCGATCTTGTTGTTGTTTAATCCCCACATTCGTCACACCCATTTAGAAGCCTCCACTTTTTACATTTCCTTATTATCTATTTCCTTTCTTTTATAACTTATGATATACATGTGTTCCCCCAATGGGTTTTAAAATGATACCATCATAGTCCCATAATGCTCTGATTGTTTTATTACTATATGTTCTATAACATTGATCCTTGCCATCAAACTTTGTTGATTTTTCTATTATTCGCAGATTATTAGATATCCAGACGTATCCTTACGATAGTTCCACTAACCTTTGAGATGCAGATAAAGGTCTTAATTTTGATTCAAACCCAAGGGATTTAAAGTTCTTTATGATAAAATATTCTTCAATTCCTTTTCTCGTAGTAATTTCTCTTGATCACCCCCTCTTCCCAATGTGGGGATTTGTTCAATTGCATAATATTTCAGTTCTTCCCAATTGATTTCATGTTGTCCCTCCATATGTTTTGCCACTGCATTGCTGCGATCTTTATTGCTTATTGCTCTGATATGTTCAAGAATTATTTTTTTTCAATTCATATTGAATGCCCGTTCTCTCTGCACTGGCATTCAATATCAGAGATGACAAATTTGCTTTTACAATGTATGTGTTGTTTAATTTTCCACATCAAACCATCAGCCATCCTTACATGTTTTTATTCATAACTATTTTGCAAGTTTTGCAATTGTTGCAGCTCAAAAAAAAAATATTACTCAATTTTTCCGCAGGATTTTCTGAAGTCGTTTTGATTCAGCAGAAAATGTTGTTATGAGCCTGATGATATTTGCTGACTCTTTCTTTTCAGTATTGTACAAAATCTCGGACCTTTTTATTGCTTTCGCTTTTTCAAGACTGTTTTTGATTACTCTGTTCAGAAATTCTCTTTTTTGAATTTTATTCGTGTTTTTTGATTCTGTTCCATGAAATATTGATCCATAGAACAATTTATGTGAATTCTTAAGAATTCCCCGTAGAGGATACTCCATTTTAAATTGTCCTGATGAAGTCTCCCTGCATGCAGGATGGCATTTGTTGCTGTTTCCTTTCTTTGTAGAGTAGTAGTGTGCAGTATTGTTGTACACAAATATCTTAGTATCCAAGAAATTGACTCTGTTATTGCTGATTTCAGAGGTCAATTTTAGATTTTCTGAATGATTGTTTAGTATGTTGGAATAGTCTGCAAAATCTTGTCCTGTTCCATCCCAAATTACCAAGAGGTCGTTGATGAAACGCAACCACAATATTATTTTTTCAGTATAAGTGTCATAACTGGGCACCCAGGCAAATTTTTATTCCCACCCGCCATAAACAAATTTGTGTAATTGGGTGAAAAGGAAAATCCCATAGCAGTTCCATGTTATTGTTTACATATTTCCTTATTAAACAAAAAGATATTGTTATTCAGACACATGGATGTCATCTCCAAAGGCATTTTACTGCGCTCAAAGAACTGGATGTTTCCTTTGCCTAGAAAATGTTGTCGAGCTGTCAAGCCTACTTGATGTTCAATGCTTGTGTACAGGGATATTATATCCATCGTTATCAACTTGTAAGAGCTTTGCCATGGAATTCCGTCCAACTTATTTAACAGGTCCGACATGTCTTTCAGGTATGAATTCATATCTTTTAGTAGGGGGGCAAAAAATAGTCAATGTGTATACATAAAATTGAGATATATTGTGTTTTATTCCTCAAGTTTGTGGCTACCTTGATCCCTACGAGCCTCAGTACAGCCCGATGTAAATCCATGATGGATTCGCCAATCTTGTTATGTTATGCTATGTCATAGAGTTTTATATAGGGCTCGTACACCCGAGGGTGTCTTGGTGCTGCAGTGCATGAGGGTGGTCAGCGACACAGGTGAGATATAATTTGGCCTCTTGATTAAAAGAGCCAAATTTTCAATGCTAAAAAGTAAAAGGGTCTAAGAGTTTTTAGTTTGAAAGGAAGGGAGCTCCATAAGTTAGTATTATGAGTTACAAAGCCTCTACTTCCCCAACTGGCAAGTATGAATTTTGGCACCTCAATATTTTTCAAACCTGACGAACATAGGGGTCTAGGGGGTATGTACCAGCAGAAGGACTGTCTGAGGGCAACTCGTCTGATGTTGTGTAAGGCCTTAAAGGTGGTGCACAAGGCCTTGAACCTTTCACTCATAGGCAGGCAGTGCAGTTTGTTCAGTGCCATGGCAGCTGAGTGAGATTTGGGAAGAGTGGAAAAAAGCAGCATTTTGTAAGGTCTGAAGTTTAGATACTATTTTTTGTTGTAGGCCGACATAGGGTCCATTACAGTAGTCAAGTTTGGATAAAATTAGTGCTGACATGATTTGTTTCTGAAGATTGGAGGGAATGTAGGATTGAATTTTGTAGGGTTGTTAAAATAAAGAAGACTGAGGAGGTTGTTTGATTGATTTGGTTCTCAAAGGAGAATTTTTTGTCAAAAATGATTTCCAGGTTTCTAACCTTTTCCACTGGAGATGGGATACGAACCATATCTGGCGGCCATCAATCTTGGGACCAGAGATTAGTTTTCTTTCTGAAGAGTAAAATTTCCGTCTTGCCTGAGTTTAATCTCAGGCATTTTTCTGCCTTCCAAGTTCCAATTTTTCCCATACAGAGTTGGAACTGTGAGGCTGTATGGGCTGGATTTCCTGTAACAGACACCACAATTTGCATGTTGTCTGCACAGGACAACTGAGAACTCAAAGTTTCTAACAAGTTTATTCAAAGAACTGATGTACAAGTTAACTAGGGTAGGGCTAGGAGAGGCTGCTTGGGGGGTGCTACAAGGAAGCATCCAAGTTGTGAAGGCAAATTTCTCTAACATGATGTATTGTACCCTATCAGCCAAAAAGGAGGTAAGTAAGGAGAGGGCATTGTTTCTGATTTCTAGCTTG
Source organism: Lissotriton vulgaris (assembly GCF_964263255.1). Classification (NCBI taxonomy): domain Eukaryota; kingdom Metazoa; phylum Chordata; class Amphibia; order Caudata; family Salamandridae; genus Lissotriton; species Lissotriton vulgaris. Next base: position 736,473,049 of record NC_141698.1, read on the forward strand.
TGCAGGCGGTCGATTAAAATGACATGATTGACTGAATCACACACTGCCAAAAAATCTAGGAGTATCAAGGCTGCATTGTCTCCCTTATCAATGATGGATTTAATGCTCTTATGATAGTTGATTCCGTGCTATGCTCGATCCAGAAGCCAAATTGGGACTTATTTAGCAGACTGTTTTCATTTACGGAAGCAGATAGTTGCTTATTGAGTTCTTTACTAATATTTTAGTTGGTAGGGGTAGACTCCATATGAGTTGATAGTTCATAGGGTCAGATACTGAAAGGGTAGCCTTTTTTATAAGTGGGAGAATTGCTGCTTTCATCCATAGCTTTGGAAAAGTGCCAGTGAGAATACTTTCATTAGAAATTGGTGTAAGGTGTGCTTCCGTTGCAAGATGTAACACTTTTGGAGGACATGGATCATCTGAGGAACCTGATTTAGTGTCTGATAGGAGGTTCCTGACTTGCTCTTGGGATAAAGGGGCAAAGTTCAAAAAGCAACATTGTGTATCAAATTCTTATTGAAGATTGTAGTTATTTGATTGTTTGGGGATGTTCGGTGTGAAAATAGAATAAGCACTAAGGACTTTTGACTGGAATGTTTTTGCTACAGTATCGCAAAAGTCTTAATAGCATTTGAGCTGTAATAGATAGTGTTTTGACCGCTTTAAATAGTTCTTTGATTGACTTTTTTGCAGATACAGTTTTTTTGGAGGATAGATGGTTTTATTTGGACGGATCATTGATTTATAGATTTTTAGCGCTTGTTTATTTGTGGTTTTATCTTCCTTGATATGGTTCTCCATTTCCGTTCTAATTTGCAACAGATAATTTTTTGTTCTTTAAGATTGTGAGAGTACCAAGGTTCTGAGGGATTTTCCCATTGACTTATTGATCTGGTTGCTGGGGTCAGTGTCTTTAAGACATTAGTAAGCCAGAATTGACAGTTAGCTGCCATTGTGTCAGATTACGATAGTGATTTCCCTAAGCTGTCATAGTCTATTTTGTGCCACAGTCGTGTTATATTGGGCTTTGGAGGAGAGGCAGCAGGGTTGGGTAGTGTAGTTCAGTCAGTCAAATACTTTATTTCGATAAATCAATATCATAAAAAGAGACAATAGCACTATACAAAATTCACACGTTCATAGCATAGTTTATACAGAATAAAATCGCAATTAATGTACACAGTTAAAATATTTAAAAAGGGTATTAAAATTTGTTAACATAAAAAATACGTTTAAAATGCAAAAAAGAGGTCAGTTAAATAGGAATACAAGCTATCATTCAATATAAAAACCCACATATCAATTTCGTTCATTAAACATTCCCGTATTGTAAACATTGTACATAGCTTTCCTCCACTATAAAACAGCATTATAAGGGTTATTGGTCGTCTTCCTATTCTTGATCCTAACAGCTCCCACTAGGAAGTTGGCAACATGAAACATGGTCCTATGGGTCTGCAATAACTATAAAAACAGGAGTGCTGGCTTTACTTGAATAAACCCTGCCTCCTTTAGAATAGGAATCAGATATTTCGCCCTTACGGCCGTGTAGTGTCCACAAAACATCAGAAAGTGCATTGTATTCTGGGTGGAAAAATTGTTACAAGAACACGGCATTGCGTTTTCAGGAGTACTTCAGGTTGGAAAATGACCAAGGTTCAGGTGAATCAAATTAAACCGAAATCGGGTTAAAAGGAACCGGTGATATGGTTTATTCACAGTAGTTAAATACAATTCAGGGCCTACTTGGGTGCTCATAATGATGTTAGCCCTACCATAGGTTTTTTTAATTCCATTTGTTCCCTCTGCAGGCTTAGCATTTCTCCCATTGTACCCTTGATCATGGCAATGTCCTTTGTTGTTATGGACTACGGGGAGGAAAAAGCTCTGGTCTCCCTAGCTTAGCAAAACTGTCTTTAATGTATGCTAGCCACAAGATTTTATTGGCTTTGTCCAGCTGTAAGCAATCTTTTAGAATGATATGGTTAAGGGGGATTTCCTGGTTCAACCAGATCTTCAGCCATGCTAGAAGAGGGGCCATTTTTATCATATCTGAGATAAAACCTACTCCTAGTTCAGTATGGAATAAATATGATGGAGTGGACTGTGGCATAGAGAGGACAGCTCTTAGAAATTTATTCTCAGTAGTCTGTATGCTGTCCGGAGAACAGTATCCCCAAATTGCACTACCATATGTGCCACCGCAAGGCATTTTGCTTTGTAGATTTTCATTAGGGTTGCTATTGGCCTTGCCCCCAATTTTTTCAAAAAGCCCTGTAGGGCGGAGGATGTTCTTGCAAGGGAGATGTTTCTGTTTTTTAACTGTGGACCCCAGTTCCCTTTCTCATCAAAAGTGATCCCCAGGTATGGGAAAGTGGCTACTCTACAAAGTTCTTCTTTGCCACATGTAAAAGTTTTTAGGTTCCTATTCTTGCTACTCCTACCCATTATCATGATTTGAGACTTCTTGACATTTATCTTGAGGTCCAAGGAACCCATAAAGTCTTCAAATACGTCCAAGAGACGTTGTAAACCAACACCGGTCCGTGAAAGCAAGGCGGCATCATCCGGGTATAGGAGGACTGGAAATCCAAGTTCACCTATACGCGGGATGTCAAGGGATGCCTCTTTTAGCGCTGGTTCCAGTGCATTTATATAAATGGTAAATAGGAGGGGTGCCAGAATGCACCCCTGCCTAACCCCCTTTCGGAGTTAAAGTGACTGGTGCAGCGACCCTCCGAGGTAACCCTGACGGAGGCTAGAAGGCCAGAATGTAAATCCGCCAGGAGATTTACTAGAGCCCTGTCCAGACCCATGTCAATTAAAATTTGCCACAGTTTTGATCGATTAACAAGGTCAAAGGCTGACAAGAGGTCCATGAACCACAGGTACATGGACCCCTCCTTGGCCCTGGTATAGTTTTCCACTAATAAGTGCAAGTTGAGTCCTTGATCTATTGTGCTCCTTTTTGGTCTAATTCCATACTGTACATTTGATAAGACCCCTTTCTCATTCACCCATTCATTCAATTTAAATAAAATAACTCAACCCAATATTTTCACAGATGAATCAATCAGTGAGATGGGTCTATAGCAGGAGGGGTCTTGCCTGTTACCCTTTTTATAGACCCAAAATGATGATAGATTTTTTCCACGAGGCCGGGACGTTGTCTTTGGTTAGGGCGTTAAAGACTTTACATAAGATTTTAGACCATCAGGGCCCGGCGCTTTATTTTTCAGGGTCGAATCTATTGCCCTTTCCACTTCTGCAGCCTCAAAAATTACAGCAATGCCCTCGACGTTATGGGTAGTGCCCTCGATTTGCACATCGTTGCTAGTGTCTGAATATATTTTACTGAAATGTTGGATCCAACCCTCATCTGGGATGTTTGCCTCGAGAGGGGTATTCTCCTCACCCGAAAATAATGGCTGATTTATAATCTTCCAAAATAAACCACTATTTTTTAGGGTTTCTGGGTCGAGTAGTTGGGCCCAGGCTGCATCTTTCAGCTCCTTTTTTCTCTCTAGTATAGCTTTTTTTTATATACTCCTTAAACTAGCTATATGTACACAGTTTTTAGGCATGGCTTTCGGGGCTTTAAGTAAGTCTCCATTTATTTATTTATTTATTTTACAGATTTGTAAAGCGCATGGCAGCCCGTAAGCGTCCCAGCGCTTTAGAGCAGTTTTTGTCAAACCACCTTTTACCTTGTAGCGGCTTCTGACTTAATCCAACCTGTAGACTATGGTTAATTTCTAGACAAATGTTATCAAACGCAGGAATAACATCTTTATTTTCTTTCCGATTTGCTAGGCATATTGCCACCTCATCCTCTACCTTGATCAATACCTCTTGGAGGAATGTTTCAGGGACTATTTTTGTCCATGTTAACCTTCGCCTCTGGTCTTTAACGGACACGTTTAGCCCCTCTCTATGTATCACCGTTTTTAGTGAGAGTAGATCCGGTGGGAGGTTAACTGTATTTCTTCTCTTAGGCATACTTCTCCCACCCTTATCTCCCCCACTGTAGTGTTTTGGCTGCCAATATTTGGTGGGGATGGTTGTACTAGAGGGGCTGGCACAGATGGTAAGTTGGAGGATGAGGCTTTCTCTGGTCGAGTGACTGATGGGTTTTGTATGTTGACCACTGGCCCAATTCCCCCAATATTAGCAGAACCCACATCCCCAATTTCATTGTTGACAATATGGGGACACATGTGTGTATTAGTCCGGGTTATGTGTGACTCTAGGAGGCCCCCTAATCTAGAAACCTCTTGGCTGACAAGATCTAGCTTTACCACAAGAGGTCTAATCATGGCTTCTAATTTTGACTCGATGATACTTGCCAAGAGCTCGATGTGGGCAGGGATCAGATTATTTAACTCAGTGTTGTTTGTGGATTCTGAAACATTTCCACAACTAGTTGATGTACTCCCCATCTTTTTTGTCTTCCAGCCCACCACCCACTTAACAGGTGCCTTCCTACATGCCCTCACAACTCTTCGAGCAGGCGATTGTACTGGTGAAGGCCTTGGAGAGGGCGTCGGGGTCAGACTCGGGGTAGGGTCGGTTATGACTTCCCGCTCTTCCTGTGACACTACGATGGATGCGTCATTAGTATCAATAGCAATAAGGTCATCCTGACAGCTATCCGGCAGGGCACAGGGAATTGAGGGCAAACTCGGCCTTGTAGGTGAAGCATTTGGGCTTACCCTATTTAGTGAGAGTCGCCTTTCTTTATTAATCTTACTAACCACCTTCACTAGATAATTGTCCATTGTCCTTGTCTCATTTGCTGATGAAGGTTTTGTTGTTCTAAGCTTCGACATGTTAAAGGGCCACAGGTACTAGACACAGGTACGGTAGAACGATAATGTCTCACCCAGAGGGTATTATAGTACAATATCCATGATAAGGATCAGGGGACAATAAAAATAAAATGATTATAATAAGTACGTGTTAAATTATCTTACAGTTTGTATAGAGTCCCAGGGAAAAGGGCCAAAGTCCGTGGCCCAGCCCAGCCTCTTCGGGCCTCTGACGGCCGCAGACGGCCCTGCCCTTGTCCCGGGCTTCCCCCGGGCGCGCTGCGCGCGTCCCGTGGGACGAGGAAGCAAGGGAGCCTTTATGCGCCTCCAGGCGCTTCCTGTTCGCGTCAGCGGCGTCCTTGCCGTGATGAGGCTGCTGGGAGTTGTAGTGCGATGCGGCCCGGCGGAGCCAAGCCCAGCCAGACCACGAGCGGAGCTCAAGCACCACAGCAAGGAACAGGGGATCGGCGGAGCCAAGCCCTGCCAGGAAAACACAGCGGAGCCAAGCCCGGCCGTCAGCAACACTCCAGGTCAGCGAGAAAGGCTCCGGGTAGAGTAGTTAATGGACGTCAAATAGTAAGGCGTGATGGTCAGACAATACTAGAGGTAAAGCCCCCTGGAAATGGAGGGATAATTGGTCTGTGAAGATTCCGTCTAAAGTATGTCCGGCATTATGTGAGACAGTATTTACTTCATGCACTTTGAAAAAAACACTTTCATATACCCAGACAGGTACACTCATATTCAGATACTCACAGACCCACACAGGCAGTCATGCACCCACTCACAGACCTACAAAGGCCTTTACACACCTACTCACAGAGCTATGCAGGCATTATCAGACCCAATCACACCCGCTTATAGACGAATGCAGTCACTCACAGATCCACTCACTTACCCAAGTAGACACTCACCCATCCAATAACAGACCCACACATGCACTCGCATACCCACTCACTTACCCACAAAGACACTCCTACACCCACTCAGATACCCACTCACAGACCCACCCAGACACTCACACACCCACTCATAGTCCCTCACACACCCACTCACAGACCCACTCAGTCACCTACTCACAGACCCACTCAGACACCAACTCACAGACTCACCCAAACATTCACACACCCACTCACAGTCCCTCACACACCCACTCACTGACCCACAAAGACACTAGCACACCCATTCACAGACCCACTCATGCATTCACATACACAGTGACAGATCTACACACTCACTCACACACTCACTCACAGACCCACTAATACACTCACAGACCCACAAAGACACTTACACAGCTAGTCACAGACACACCCAGGCACTCACACACCCACTCAAAGATTCTCACACACCAACTCACAGACACTCACAATCCCACTCACAGACTCATGCAGGCACTGAAAGACCCATTTATAGACCCATACAGGCACTCAGAGAGCGACTCGTATTACAAACTTTCTTTGTCTCCTGAACAGTATAAAAGGCACAAACAGTTGTTAAGGTCCAAATTAGGTTTTATAGGTCTTACAATTGATGGTGATGTTTTACCAGGCTGTACAAGGACTTAGTAGTTAAATGCTAGTATTATGTACTAAGGCATTATAGACTTCCCTAGGAGAAAAAAAAGAAAAGGCCGCAACTCATTAATGTTTTTTTAAGATGGGAGGTTTTGATTCCTTGCGGCAATCTCAGATAGCATAACACACTAATCACGCAAACCCAGGCAATCCCTGTGTAGAATAAGAGGCACAAACAGTTTTTAAGGTTTAATGTAAAAACGTCAGTTAAGTCTTATCAGATTCTTTAAGGGACTAGTAACCCGTTCACTATATGATGCACAAATGTACATTAGTTATCTTAGGCGATAAAGAAAAGGCTGCAATTCATGTATGTTACATCAAGAAAGGAGGGTTGACTCCTTGTGGCAATCTCAGTGGGTAAAATACTCATTATAATTACGTCAACTCAGGTTATCCCTGCTCATTTCACATTAATTCATTTTAACTTTTCCACATGGATTAACTACTCTCAAATTGAATGTGAAATAGGATTAAATGGTGGTCGATGCTTGTAATTTTAGCCTTGTAAATTGCATGTACCTGTTTTTTGATAATTCATTTTTGTATTGGTCCTTTTACCTCACACACAATTGTTGCTGAATTGTGTGTGAGGTAAAAGGACCAATACATAAATACATTTTTTCAGGCCAACTCTCGACCCAGGGGTTCAGAAACATGTCTGGTGGTGGCAGCCTCGGCAGCCACTCAGTCTGGTCAGTGGGAGTTGGTCGAGTTTCAGGGGGCATCTCTAAGATGCACTCTGTCGTGTACTTTACATTAAATCCCATGCTAGTATCAGTGTGGGTTTAATGTGCTGAGAAGTTTGATACCAAACTTCTCAGTCTTCAGTGTAGCCATTATCGTGCTGTGGAGTTCTTAATGACAAACTTCCAGCACCATATACTCTTAATGGCAACACTGCACTTGCACGGCCCAGGAATGGACCTGGGCACTGTAGGGGTTCGGGGCTGAAGCACCTAAACCCTTACCACTAGCATAGGGCACCCAGCTAGAGGGGTGACTGATATATGCCAGGGCAAAGGTTTGTGGGCATGGCACCCAGGGATGTATGCCATGTCGACTCTTTGTTTTGTTCTGCACCAAGACACTCAGCCCGCAAAGGCAGTGTGTGTGTCAGGGTATAGGGCCTCTAAGGGTGGCACAATAAGTGCAGTAGCCCTTAGGGACCTTCTCTGGTGGGCACAGTGCCATGGGTACCTATGCTCCCATTTACCAGGGATTGACATGTGGCCAGAGATGCCAATTGGGTTTAGGCTTCAATGCAGTTTTAGGGAAAGAACACAAGCCCTGGTTACCTGATTGGCAGGAGCCCAGGGCACACTCAGTCAAAGCACATCAGCAATTCAGCAAAAAGTGGGGCAAACCATGCAAGAAAGAGGGCACTTTCTCACATATCCATAGGGGAAAACTGCAGAACGAGGGGAAATTGTGCAGGTATTGCTACACAATCATTGATTACCGTAGTTATATCCAATTCTGCTGGGTAAAACTTGTAAAGGTATTTACATTTTACGTCCTGTCATTACGATACACTTGGTATCCGTAATGCATGTGGGGTATTGGTATGTGTGTTTTCCCGCCCAGTTTGTAATAAATCCTCGCTTTTGATGACAAGCTATTTACTCTCATATTAGTTCAAGGGTGCAAGTCACTCAAGGGATATGTACAACGACCGGTCGATAACTACCGCTAACACTAGTTAGCGGCAGTTTTCTTACCGCTGAGTATCAATGAAAACTATTCCCTTGTTAGCGACATATATCGCTACACGGCAATAGCTCCAGGGATCAGCAGTGAAAACTGCCGCTAACATTGGCGTGATGGCGATAGGAATTCCTGCGTTAGCAGACGGAAACCAACGAAAGGCCCATTAGCAGCAAAAAAAACACACGTTAGTTTTTTTGCCTCTATTGGACAAAATAGCCTATCAGTTGACCTCCAATAGAAAATAGCCACAAAAAACAATGAAATGCAGAATGGAGCAGCCAGGCCAAGGCCAAGTGCAGCACACATCAACAACCCCCTCAAGCTATCCAACATCCAGGATGACCAGGATGAGAGCCTGGATGCCTCACTGGACCTGCATCTGGAGCCAGGATGCCTCACTGGGCCTACGTCTGGAACCTGGATGCCTCGCTTGACCTGCATCTCGAGCCTGGATGCCTCACTGGACCTGCGTCTGAAGCCTGGATGCCTCGTTGGACCTGCTTCTGGAGCCTGGAGTGGGTTGCTGAGGAGCTGTGGAGTTGATGAGCCATGGCTGTAGACATTGAGGCGCAGCAATCACCCATACCTGGTGGTGAAGTCTGTCAGGTCGCATGGAGACACGTTGCTGACCTGTGTGAGAAGACCGCCTTGAGCCCTTTGGAGCTGTGAATGGTAGAGTCGCTCCTGTGTAAGCATGGGCGAATTTTGCGAATTCGCAAATTTGCAGATTTGCGAATTGGCAATCCGCAAAATTCACGAATTGGCGTGAATTTGCAGATTTTTTTATTTTTGCGTGTTCGCGGGTGTTCGCGAGGCGCTTTGCGTGTTCGCGGGTGTTTGCGAGGCGCTTTGCAATTTCACTGGTTTTTTTTTTTGCCTGCTTAATTCCTGCCACCCTCTCGTTTTTTATGCCCATCTGCCCTCTGTATCACTCGTTTCTGGGCCCTTCTGCCCTCTGGCCAACTTATTTTTTGTCCCCTCCTGCCCTCTGTCTCACTTTTGTGCCCTTCTGCCCTCAGCCCCACTTAAAATGGCAGTTACAATGGCAATGGTCAGAGTCTATCGATTCACTGGAACAACAAATGTTAAACAAGCAATTAATCAGGTATGGAACACAAAAATGTTACATCCAAAGTGTGCTATACTATTTATTCATTACTTCAGCACAATATTAATCAGGTACCTGGCTCAAATCCATGGGTACCTAGATTTAAGAGGTATCATTACATTCAAACATAGGAAATCCATTATTCAATTACGTCATTGAATCTTATATATGCCTGTGGGCATTGCTCTCATATAAATATAACACTTTAAAGCTTCATATGGAGGAACAAGACAAACATTTTTCACCAAATATTGACATTTACGACGCGCTCAAAGTGATAGAAATAGGGAAATAGTTAAGTGGGATAGGTGTGATGGGAAACACGTGAGGACTGGGTAAAGGTGGTTGTGACTAGGAACAATCACAGTGGTATAAAATAGGCCCTTTACAGTCTGTAGTTCGATTTGTAGTTCCAATATGCTCATATACATTGGATTCGTTTTACTCTGTTAATTAGTCCTATGATTGAAGAGTGGTTGTAATCTGGTCTACGTTTCGACCCCCTGGTTAAAGGGTAGGTTTGGTCCTCATGCTGGGGTCTTGACTTAGGCGCCTTGACGCCCACTGGGCATAGCTGCGCACTACAAATGCCATTTCATTCATTCATTCATTCTTCAGGACAGGGAAGAGCAGGAGCACTTTAGCAGAGGCCCTTATGTGGCCATTGTGGTAGGACCATCAAGGGTTCCTTTCTTTTGAAGTGGTTAACCCGCATTCATTGGGATAGAAAGCCTTCCATCCAAACGGTTGTTTCTTCTTTTTCAAAGTTCACAGCTAGACCGACGTTTGTGCGGTAATAATTCACGCACCCCACGCGGTTCGTTAGATTTGACAGAAGTGGTTGTCTGCAAGATGCTTCATGCTCGCTTAGCCGGCCATGTCTCTGGCCCACCGCTTCTTTGTTGGCGTCGGACCCCTCATCCAGCACTGAGCTACTGTAAGTCTTGCCAATAGTAGGCCCATGTCTGTCAATCGCCTGTATGCCACCGGCAATGCCTTTGAATAGCCCAGCAGTGCTAAGGCCGGGTCAACAGGAACTTCATAATTCAGTATCTCGCTCAGCTCCGCTATTACTGCTACCCAGAACTCGTATATCCTGCGGCATCCGCACGCCAGGTGGAGGAAATCAGCCACAGGCGCATGGCTACGCTCGCACTCAGGGGATTGCCGAAGGCCATAACGGTGTAGCCGCTCTGGGGTGTAGTACATCCTCTGCAAGAATTTAAAATGGATCAACCTGTGGCGTCCATTCAGGGACAGCTTTCTGGTATTAACGCAACAGTATTCCCACATAGGGTCATCTATCGTGATCTCCAAGTCACTCTGCCAGGCAAGGCGGGCCTTAGAGGGTTCCTGCACCCTATGCGGGGTAATGGCCTTGTATAAGTGCGCTGTCAGATGTCGTGATGATGCAGTGTCTATGACATGGGAAAATTCTGGGAGGTCTGGCGGCTCATCCAAGTCTGGGCCCAGAACGTCCTTCAGGGCACTTCGGACTCTGTGAAACTGGAACCGCTGTAGCAGCGATGGGCGATCTACTCCCTGGGCTATCTGGTCCCATGTTTTAACTTTCCCTTCCGCAAACAGTGCACCAGCAGTCTTAATCCTTAGCTCGTGCAAGGCGCAGACAACACCCTTCTCTTGGATAAGAGATAGCCACTGCATCCACTCCAACGCCATTAAGGGGGAGTAAATCAACTCGCCTCCCCTGGCCTTCAGCAACGAGTTCCAGGCCTGCTTTGTAGCCGTAATCGAGTCCAGCACTCCAATTCTGCGGTCTGCGGGAGTGCAGACTGTGGCGGGGAGTGGAAGAGGGTCCGCAAAGAGTTGTTCCATCCGCACATGTGGGATGTTCCTCTCACCATGAATCCATGTATGCAAATGGGCGGCCTGAGCCAACCTATAGTATCGCTCAAGATCAGGCGCGCCTAGGCCACCGAGCTCATACGGAAGCGTGAGTGTGCTCCACTTGACCCTTGGCTGCTGACCACCTCAGGCCAATCTAACCATCAGTTTCGTTAAGTTCCCAAAGAAGGCTTTCGAGAGTATAATGGGCAGAGTATTGAACAGGAAAAGAAATCGCGGTAGAATCACCATCTTCATGATAGCTATTCGGCCCATCAGGGAGAGAAGGAGTTTGCACCACTTTTCCACATAATCCTCACATTTACTGAAGGCAACACCATAGTTCTCGCGGAACAGTACCTCCACTTTCGTATGGATCATAATGCCGAGGTATCTCACCGGGTCTGTCAACCAGTGCAGAGGATATTCCATGTCAAAGTGGTCAGTCACCGGAGTCAACGGGAACACAACTGATTTCTCCCAGTTGATCTTGAGGCCAGAGAGAGCCCCGAATTGGACCACCTCCCGTAGAACTGGGGAGAGGTTTGTCTCCGGGTTTCGCACATAGAGTAGCGTGTCATCCGCATATGTCGAGATGACTATTTTGTATGTCGGGAAACTGACCCCCCGGTGCCAGTGATACTCTCGTAACGAGCATGCCAGTGGCTCAGCGACAAGGGCGTAAAGCAATGGGGACAGTGGGCAGCCCTGTCTCGTGCCTCTACTGATGTGAAAAGGATCCGAAACGTGGTCTCCCAAGCGCACCCTAGCCGTAACTCCAACCATCTGCAGGAACGGCTCCCCCAATCCCAGCCTGCGTAGGACCCTCAGCACGAACGGCCACTCTACGGAGTTGAAGGCCTTCTCCATATCCAAAAAGATGGCAACAGCCTTCGCGTCCTGCCTCACATGCTATAAGGTGCCCAACACTGTGCGTATGTTATAGGTTAAGTTCCTTCCAGGCACAAAGCCAGACTGTTCCGGGGCCACTATTTCAGGTGCGATAAGAGATAGTCGAGTGGCCAAAACTTTGGCATAGAGTTTGGCGTCCACGTTCAATAGGGATAGCGGTCTATACGAGCTGCAGATATTAGAGGGTCTGCCAGGTTTCAAGATGGTGACCAATAAGGCCTCTCTCATAGTGTGTGGCATGCTGCCATCCTCGCAGATCTCATCAAATAAAGAAGATAGGTGGGGAATAAGTTTATCCTTAAATGTCTTGTAGAACCCTACCGCCAAACCATCTATCCCAGGGGCGCTATGGGTGCGCATGCTAGCCAATGCGTCAGAGATCTCGTCTGCCTGTATAGGGGACATTAGGAACTCCCTGTCTGACTGGGCCAGGAACGGCATCTGTATGTGTTCCAGGTAGTCGTCCATATCCGATTCTAGGTTTTCCGTTTTTGTTAGTGTATAAATTGGAGTAGTAGTCACGGAATTCCGTCATGATCTCCTCATCCGTCGTGACAATGCTCCCACCCGAGGTAACAAGGTCAGTCAATTTAGGGGCTCTCGTGGTATTGCGCAATATTCTGGCTAATAGTGAGCTAGGGCGCTCGCTCTCACCATAGGTCCTTGCCGTGGCATATTTCCCCATATAACGTACCTCCCTATCCGCCTCCTCGTTGTATTCCGAGATAAGGGATCGGATTCTATCTGCTACAGAGGGGTCTGGATTAGTCAAGTGTTGTTTCTTCATGTCGGCTAATTGAGACTCCAGAGAGCGCAGTCGCTGTCGTATGGCCCTCAAGACACTAGAGTGTTTGGACATAGCAATCCCCCGGATGAAGACCTTGAACGCCTCCCAGACTGTATGGAAGGTATCCACAGAGCCTATATTCTTCTCAAAAAAGAGATCTATTTCTTCTGCCAGTTCCCCTCTAAAGGCATCGTTTAACAGCGCATACGGGGGGAAGCGCCATGTAAACGGGGGGACCCTGCGTATCGGCGTCTCCATAACCAGCAGTACCGGCGAATGATCAGACAAAGTGCGCGCAAGTATAGTGCATGACAAGATTTGGCTAGTGATGGGATAGGAGGCCAACCAATAATGGATACTGGTGTGTATGTTGTGAAATGACGAGTAGTGAGTGTACCCCCCCTGCCAGCGTTCCTACTTCTCCATACATCAACCAAGTCCAGTGTCAGCAGCTCAGCCTGGAGAGCCATAGCAGCCGCAGCTGGCCTACGTTGGGGCCCAGAGGACCTATCTAGTTCCGGGTCTAGCACCAAGTTGAAATCCCCCCCCCCCCAGAGCCTGTGCGCAGAAGAATATTCTCTGCAGCTCCGAGCCAGCTGTTCATAAAAAACTAGGGAGTCATAATTCGGCCCGTACACATTAAGTACAATCAAGTCATGGCCCTTTCCTATGCATCTTGATATTAAAAAACAACCTTCCGTATCAGCCCGAACCAGACGTAAATCTAGGTTAGAACGTGGATTAACCCATGTCAGAACTCCCCTAGAGTGTGTGGTGAACCCTGCCACATTGGTGTTCCCTACCAGACCTCTGTGTTGCAGCATTGTACTTGTGAGTGGTAAATGGGTTTCCTCTATGAGAGCCAGGTCTATGTGGTGTCTCTGTAAGTAATGGAGCACTTTCCTCAACTTACTATGGTCATTCAAGCCTCTGACATTCCAGGTCAAAGCTCGGAGGGTGTTTTAAAGGATTTTCTGATTCCGTCACCGGAGCATTAGACATCTGAGGCAATGAGAGTCAAGACAGTAATATGGAATCACAGGAGCACAAGCATTCGTTAGATTTTCCGGATGATCCAGCGAACATTCTGCGAACTGTACCCTTCCCCCTCCATCCCCTTCCCCGCCCACCCACAGCAGACCCTCCCCAACCTGGTCCGACAGTTTCCCGCTACCCACCCCTCCCCCCAACCTTAATACTTCAACCAAACATACCAATCTCACAACTATGCGTAGTGCGCGGGGGCAGAGGCAGCCTAGTGACATAAACTCTACCAAAACTCTCAGAACACTCTTGTAGCCTTCCACCTGCCCCCGCCGTGCACAAAGTATTGGATTGGAGCAACGTTCCCATGTTCCAAATCCCGCCATAAATAGTCCTCGGAGCCCCTCCCTGTGCATGAAAGTAAGCCCGGCCAATTGCGCCAATGCGGGACAGGTCAAAGGAGAACCCAGGGGGCAGGTTGCACATTGTCCAAAGTACATCTCCCCGCTCCCGCCCCCCAGTACACTTATCTGTATATTCCGCCCGCAACTCAGTCCGAAACGTCTTCACTCAGGACCTCTTCAAAAGGGAGGGTTCTCTTGGGCCTCAAGTTCTAGGTGCTGCACCAGAGTCCCGCAGCAAGTCGCCACTCCCAGAACAAGTTCAGTCTTGGTCGTCCATACGGCTTCCGCCCCCCTCCGCCTCCGGAGTCTCTTCATTGTTCAAGTCTTGTTCCCTCGACCAGCGTTTCATGGCCTGCTGCAATGCCTTGGGGTCCGTGAATATGTGCGAATGTCCACGTCGATTGACTCATAGTTTAGCTGGATATAACAGGGCATAGTCTAGCCCCATTTCCCAGAGGCGTTTCTTGTGGGGGATAAATTGCTTTCGCTCTTCCTGTACCTTCGCTGTGAAGTCCGGGTACAGAGATATAGCCGAACCTTCATACTGCAGCTGTCGTTTGGCCCTGGCCAGCATGAGCGCCACGTCTCTGCCGCCGTAGTTTAGCAACTTTGCTATAATGGGCCTGGGGGGGCCCCAGGCTGCGGTCGTGGGGCCAGTGTCCTGTGTGCCCTCTCCACAGTAAACATGCCCGAAAACACCTCGTCTCCCAGCAGGGTTGTCAGTAGTTTTTCGACGAAGAGTTCCATGGGGCCCGTGTTCGTACTCTCCGGAAGGCCCATAATGCGTAGGTTGCATCACCTCGAACGTGCCTCCAAATCCTCAGTCTTGTCCTGTAGGGCTTGCATCAACTTCTCCATTCGTTTGTTCGCCGTATCCAGGTCTGTTTGCGCCTCCTCCACTTCGGTCATTCGTCTTTCCGCCATGTCATGGCGCTCTGCATGTTTATCCAGCCGCTCCGCCATGCGGTCCATCCTATAGGACATGGCGTCCATTTTAGTGCCCAGAGCTGAAATGAGAGCAGCATGGCTTTAATGTCCAAGTTCGTGCCCTGGGCCTCATCAGTTCTCGACGCTGTTCCGTCGTCCGTCTGCGGGCTCTGTTGCATCAATCGTTTTTGTGCGAAGGGCAGCCTGCTTTGAGTTTGGTCCCCTTTGCCCATCTTGAGGCTCGCACCTGGTCTGGGAGGGCAAGTGGGCCGTCCGGCGTAGCAGAGGAGACCCTGCCACCAAGAGAGACCAGCAATGCCCTTCGTGGCGGTGCAAACTAGGGCTCACGCACGCTCAGGTTCACAGGGGCATTCGTCCGAGTCAGTCAGTGACTGGGGTGGTCTACGTAGAGGAGATGCAAGGAGCCCTCGCACCCCAGAGAGACCCCACAGAGACACCACAGGAAGGGTTGCAACAAACACTAGGCCGTCTTGTCCGCTATCGTAGCTCCACAAAATGGCGGCGTGGGCGCTGGGAGTCCTGCTACAGCTTCAGTAATGGCCGGTCGTCACCAGCTATATCAGTTTGGAGGCGGCGATTCCATGGGGGGGACCCGGCCACGGGCAGCTTCAAGCACTCTGGTTCACCTCCTCTGTGTGTCTGGCAGTCGCCGCTGCCGCAGCCCTCGGAAGCGGTATCCAGTCCAAAGTAGTCTCTGGGCTCAAATATTACTCTGCCAGTGCTCCATCGACCCCGGGGGGGGGGGGGTGCTGCTACAAAAATTGGTGCTGCACAGCGTCACTTCAAGAGGTAGCACTCTGCTCACGCTGGGTGCGCCACACAGCGATGTTCCGGGACACACCTCAGTCGGCAGCCGCACGTCGTGTTACGTCACCCAGGCTAGAATGTACGAGAGGGCGCAGGCTGGCGGCCTACCTCCACCGGAGCGCAATCGGGTTGTTTCTCAGTCTGTAGTGCGTATTTTCGCCGCTTCAAAGGTCCCTGCTGTGCACCCTGCTTTCAGCAGTCTGGGGAAGCAGGAATCGGGAGACGATCGTTGCTCCAAATGGTATTAAATCAGGATAATTTCAATGTGCCCGGCGGAGCAACGGTTTCAGGCAGCCATCGCGCTTGCTGGCTAGCTCCGCCCCAAACGCATTCCATTACAATTCATACTAATACTAGGGTTATTGCAACAGTAAGGAAAGTGTTGGATAGCGGAGATGTAAATATTACTATTCCCACTGCAATGAGTGCAACCCTAAAATCAACCCTTGCACCCCAAAGCAAACCCTGAACCCTAAAATTCATCTTGCGCCCCCAAAACACACCCTAAAATAATTTTTGACCAAATGCAAACCCCAAATAAATTTTTTGACCCAAATGCTCACCTGCATTTTCATGATTGACCCCATAACACACCTCAAATTTCAAATTTTAACCCATGAGACACCACAAATTTCATATCCGACACCCAAAACCCATACCCACCCTAAAACTTAAAAATACCCCATTAGTGACCTCATAATGCGCTGTGTTGGAATGCGATGTAAAGGCACCTGCGTTGTTGGAGTTGCGTTGTAAAGGCATTACGATGTAATGCCTGCATTATAATGGACGTCTCCCGTACCAAAGGCAAGCCCGTCTGTGTCCGTCTGCCCCTCGACCACACTAAGCACCAAGGACCCTTCCTCTCTGACACTCCACCACTATGACACCAGCACCCTCCTCGCCATCAACCCTGGACGCCACATCACCTGCAAAGACCAACATGTGTTCCGGACCGGACATCGCCATCGCCATCACTGACGGCTACTAAATCGCCTACAAGAACCACCCTGACCATCCAGGAGGAGGTATTGCTATCACCTACAGAAGCACACTCCAACTGACCACGCACTCAAATGACCCAACGGTGACCATGGAACACCTCAACTTCTGGATCCGGACCAACCCCAACCCCCTCCTCTGCAGCATCCTCATCTGCAGGCACCCCAGGCCATGGACACCCATTCTCTGATACCATTGTAGACCTCATTGCACACCAGGCTCTCCCATCCACCCACGACATCCTACTTGGTGAACTCAAGTTCTACCTGGACAACCCAAGTGACCAGAATACCAGCCCCTCCTGGGGAAGCTACCCAACTTCAGACTCAAGCAGCTAGTCACAACAGCAAGCCACATAGCAGGACACACGGTCGAGCATGTCTCCTCCGCCAGTGGGAACTTCAACTGCTGCCACATGACCGGACTCTCCTAGACCGACCATCATTGTATACATCACGTATTCACCATCTCCATCATTGCCCCTCCTCGCAGCTGGATCAAGGCGATCAAAGAACATCTTGTCTACTCCCTCAGGATCACCACTCTGCCAACGCTTACAGACAATCACACTACAGCGCGCAACCACAACCGATGGATCTCCAACTGCACCGACACCCTGGCCCCCCTCAAGAATAGACCAGGCAAAACTAGCATCACGTTGCACTGTATTTGCAAAGTGACACATGTAGGCATATGCGTGACCTTGTGAAGCCCTGTGCCACATCTTACTTGCATCAGGTATGATGTACCCAGGGTGTGCGTTCCCACTCAAGGTTTCATAAGAGTGGGACAGTGAAATCCGTCAGATTTCACTGTGACAAATGTAGGCTGGCACTGTGTCAGTATCATATGCCTGCCTGATGGCAGGCGTAAGGTTGACGCAGTTCCACAGATTTATGCTGGCCCCATGCATTGCTGCAGTGCATCATGCTTATGACACGACTGCAGCAATGCATGACTTTAGCGCAGACAGAAATGTCAGGATCCCAGACGTATCTGTCATTACTTGCGTCATGGAGCGCTGTCCAGTGAATACTGCGCATCCATGGTGTCGCAAGAAGGGCGAAGTGAAATGTCTTGTTGCAGCGCTGCAACACTTATTTAATGACTGAGGCCCAGTAATGCGCCCTATCTTATTGATGGTGCGCACTCCTGCCCTGTAGCTTTGTCGCAGGGCAGCGCTGCAACATTGCTTGCAGCACTGTCCACGAACCAAAACCTGATGGAAAGAGGCCATAGGTGTTAGCTCCATTTTTAGGGCCATCTATTTTTAAACAACTGCCTCTAACTGGAGTTAGAGGCAGTTTCTTTGGTCCTCCAAACTTCAAGAATCCCCTTGTAAATATGGCGGTGTGTGGTTAGCAGACTATTTTGCACGGGCACACCTCCCTTGCATGTCATTATCGTTAACAGAAGTGGCGATCTTTAGAATGGACTTTTTCGCTGGAAAACTGCTGCTAACAGAGGTTAGCAACAGCTTGTAAATACAGCGATAAAAATCTTGCTGCAAAACCGGCGTAAAAGTGCTGGTAAGGCGGCATTAACCCCTTGTACATATGCCCTTCAGTTTCTCTAATAGAATTGGGGGTGATGAGGCACACAGGGTATAGTTCCAGGTTGTAATTTTGAACAGCACATTTATAAATCATAATCTTGCCAAGTTACACACTGCTGCGTTTACACTGCAGGCCTTCTCTGTAGGCTTGGTGTCTGCCCTACTAACTACAACTATGAATGGAAATAAATAAGCTTTTTCTTTGTCTAAGGAGCAAAAAAACATTCTACAGGGGTGAGCTGTCGATTACAGTGATGGTATTTTCTTCGTGTGCCAAGGTCTAGCCAGGCATCCTTCCCGATCTAAAATGGGGAATAATTTATGCAACAAGCACATCCGCCTCGTTTGGTCCCAGTCAGTAATGTATCGTTCCTAACACAGCACACTTACTTTTCAGAACAGCCAGTATTTGGGAGATGATAGATTCTTTCCCGAGATGCTGGCAAACCCGATGAATTTCACGCTATCATATCATGAAGTGAATGAACTTTTGTGCAAAGTTCGGGCAACAAAACCGTTCCAAACAGACAAGTATTGAGCGGACTGTATATTTTCCCCTGTCATGTTGCCAAACCACACACTAATCGTCGAGGTAGCAAATGGAAGAGATTTTCTGTAAAAGGCCTCGCCAGCACAGCATTACTCTGCAAAGGAAGCAACGCGGATTTAATAGGGGATATTTTAAAAGTAGCAGTGTGTGAGAACATGTTCTTTTCAAAGTGGAAGGTTTGACTTGAGTAGTGTTACGGGCATGGATAAGAAGTATGACTGGTATCATTCTTACAACACAGTGTGCTTCTATACCATCTCGATATTGACTTCTTGAGTGTCCTTAACATACCTACATTTTTTCCTACTCGACAGTCTTCACCAACATATGATTGTCTCTTTTCTTTGAATTATATCGAAGCTGCATGTAAATCTGTTGTTGGTTACTTAACATTTTTTCAATAAAGATATATTTTTTTTACCTTTTCGGACAACGAGCTCACGCCCACGGGAATTATCATCTAGGGGGTATGGCTGCAATGTGTGTTGGTGATAGTGAATGCAAAG
Organism: Lissotriton vulgaris; assembly: GCF_964263255.1. NCBI lineage: Eukaryota > Metazoa > Chordata > Amphibia > Caudata > Salamandridae > Lissotriton > Lissotriton vulgaris. The sequence goes on from NC_141698.1 coordinate 736,492,555, forward strand.
GCGTGGGCCACTCAGCTTTCCTTGCCTTCCAGTACTCCTGACAGGATACCACAACATTTTTCATTGGAGCCCTTTCTTTGGTAAGTTAAGGTAATGTTCAATGCAAATACCTTCTACTACTGTAGTGTGAAAAAGGTTTCTGGAGGTGGTAATGTTGTGGTGGTGAGTTTTGTTATTTTTGTTGTTTCTGTTTTTTTCTGCTGCATTATTGCAATGCGATGTTGTGTTGCACTTTGATTACTGTGTTATGCTCTGTTTTATCTGTTTTGTTTGAATATATGTTCCTTTCCCGCATTCATTTTCCCCGCAGGGAATCACAATGCGGTCGTCACAACGACCGCGTTGTGAATCCGCATACCATTACTCCGCAAGTTGGAACAACGACTTGCGGAGGGGGGTGCTGGAAGTTCGAATAGTATAATTCAATAATCCAACACCTCCGCCCCCCCTCCGCAAGTCATTGTTCTGACTTGCGGAGTAATGGTATGCGGAATCACAACGCGGTCATTGTAACAACCGCGTTGTGATTCCCTGCGGGGAAAATGATTTGTGGTAAACGCTGTTTACCGTTTTGTATTGTTATATTTGAATTCAGTTGTTCTGTTGCTATCTATGTTTAGGTCGAGCTGGTGTTAGCAGCGTGAAGCCCTGCGTCCAGCGAAGCCTCTTTTGTTATCCACTTCCTGGGAATGTGAGACAGGAGATGGGCACGCGCAGGCGATTTCACAATGTGTGCACGCGCGTTCACCCACCCGCCGTGCACCTCTCCTGTTCCAGATTCCCAGCAAGTGGATAACACACAACACCCCCCCACCCCACTCACCGGGTCTGTCGGACTCCTCTCGTCCTGTGGTAGTGGCGGCTGCAAGAGTTAGTAGGCGGTGTGGGCAGGCACCGGCAATGTGCCTCGAGCCCCCTCCGCTTCTCTCCCCAGACTTGTCGCGGCAGCGGTCCAGGCCCCGCAGCAGGCGGGTCTCTCCCTTAGCATGGGAGCCCCGCTGGGACACACGCTTGCTCCCTTCTCTTCACAGGAGCGCGGGGTAGGCTCCCGTCTGCTTCCTGTCTGTGCTGGTGGCCCCGCCCTCAAGCAGGCAGTCCCGGGCAGTCCCGCCTGGCTTCCTGTGTCTCGCACGTCACCCGAGCTGCGGCGGTGAAGTCGCAGGGTCCGTGGCTTCTTGTTAATTATAGTATCTGTGCACAGTACGCGCTCTTGTTGCTCTTTTTAAGTACAATATCAATTTCACTGGGCACAACTGGTGGCCTGTTTTGTCTCTTGTTCACACGGGCCTTAACTGTGTTGGTAGTGAGGAGACATTAGCTACGGAATCGCAGCATCCCTGGTCCGCGCATATCGGTGTTTGTGGAGGGGGGATCAACACATCAGGCTAAACAGTGAAATATCGTAACATTGCAGCCTTACTTTGTGGAGATATGCCCACGGTACGGAGCTTTGTGAATGCAGTTTTCAGAGTGGAGCTCTCTCTAGTTAGCATCCTGCCCTTACCTAGCTACGAGGCGCGCTAAGGCCGACCTGACTGCACACGTCTGCGTGGACGATGACATGTGCTGCTTTCTGCAGCTATATTACGATGAACTAATGGCCATTAAATAGGATGGTGGGCTTTCTAGGAGTTTTGACAACTTGGGGCACTCTTTAGACATAGGTTTAGGACATGCAATTCGGTCTGAGACCTAGACGTTAGGGGGGATTGTTGTTAAGAGAAACCTCTTATTTATTCTACAAATTTCCTGAAGCATAAATGGGAAAAATGTTCTGTGTTTTTTTTTGTTGCAGTTTTATATAGCTCAAACTCGACCAGGAACATTGGACCGCTTTACATGAACACCAGTTACATTACTTAAGGCATGCGAAGATTAAGTGATTTTGCAATGAACACAGGCGGTTGAGCCGACCTGGAGCTCGAACAAGTTTCCCCACTTCCAAAGTCAGCAGCTGTGGTGCTTTTCCATTCTCACCCACCCTCTGCAAGCACTCAGATTCTTGTCGACCAAATCTCACTATTTTCCACTAGTTTACTCATCCCAAACCTTCCAAACTTCAATGGACTCTCATAATTACGCTCAAACACAGCTACCTCCAAAATTCATAAGTCTCCCTATGGAGTGTCCCAGGGCTCGGTACTTAGCCCCCTTCTGTTCAACCTATATGTAACACCACTGGCTCAAATTGCTGAACAAGAAGGTTTCACTCTGTTCACCTATGCAGACGACTCTCAGATCGTATTTTCCCTTTCTAACTCAGATCAAGTTTCCACTTCCCTCTTACAGTCAGGCCTAAAGAAAAATGTTATCTGGATGAACGAAAATTTGCTCAAATTGAATGGAGGCAAAACCGAATTCTTAATTCTAGGTCAAAAACAAGATCTTTGGAGCTCCAAGCACTGGCCATCAGATATGGGTCCCCTCCCTCTGCCATCTGACCACGTTCGTAACTTGGGGGTTACCATTGACAACGGTTTAACTATGCAGCATCAGGTAAACAAGGTGACGGCTATCTGCTTTACCATTCTACAATGGCTAAAGAAAATAATCTGGATGCTGCCCTGCGACACCCAGAAGTCTGTGGTTAATGCCCTTATAACGTCTCGGCTGGACTATCGCAATGTCCTTTACCTAGGGGCAACCAAGGCAGTAACAAGACGTTTGCAGCTAGTACAAAATGCTGCTGCAAGACTTCTATGTAAAAGTTGCAGAACTGATCACATTTCCGGACACCTCCAGTACTTACATTGGCTCAGGGTGGTGAGTCGGGACAAGTTTAAAACCCTGAGCTACATGTATAAAATAAAATGGGGTACTGCCCCTCGCTACCTGCAATCCCTTGTTCACACCTACACTCCTGCACGCTGCCTCCGATCTTCATCCCAGGTTATTTCAGCGTGCCTAAATTCAGACTCTCTAGAATGGGTGGTAGGTCCTTTTCTCTTCTAGGCCCTAAACTATGGAATTCTCTCCCCTTGAACATCCGGACAGAAACAAGCTATGTCCGTTTTCGCAGAGCCATCAAGACCTGGCTGTTCAATCAATAAAGTTTCCAGTACTTCGGCAACTTCGGTCCTCAAGCACACTGCCTTATCTAGCGCCGGGAAACCCTTTTTGGGTAGCTGTTGTGCTCTACAAGCTTAATAAATAAATAAACCTCTCTTTATCTACTTATTCAGCTAACATGGCCACAGGTTCCAACTAATGACTCACATGTTACATCTATTCCTTTTACTTCTTTTAATCTACGTCCATCATAAAACTGGAGTAAATACATAAGATCTCGAGAGCTACAGTGTGCAGATCTATCAGCACCTTTGATATATTTAACCATGCACTGCTGTTATATCGGCTTAATTCAGCTGGATGTAAGAGCCAGGCCCTACTGTGCTCTGCTTCTTAGAGACAGCTCTCAGTCAGTGGCTATGCAGACATTCAGCATGCATGAACGGTCAGTGTTTTGCAGAGTGCCATAGGGTTTTCCTGTACTTTCTAATCTAAATGCATAATCATTGAACAATTTGATTAAGTCCTGTGCCTTCATTACTTTTTTGTATGCTCATGATACAAAACAGTTTTTTGAATTTGATCAGAATTTAGGAGACTACCTTGGAAGGCTAAAACAATGCCTTGTGGACTTTCAGAAGTGGATGAGCCACAATTAATTAAAGCTCATAGATTGGTATATATTATGATTTTGTGACTTTTTTGGTTTAGTAGCATTTTGTGTTGGGTGTTATATATTGCACTGATTACTTGCCTGGTCTGTTCTAGCGCCAATATACCTCAGTAAATTAGCATGTGATAAATATAATAAAATACACAGTACAGTTAATGCAAAGGCACACCCACACACAACATCCGTGGTCTGAGCTTCCAAAGCACACAGAGAACAAGTACTTCACGAGTGGGAACCTTCTCATTTACAGCAGCTCTGGTGGCGGTGCAGTGTTGGCTCTAGTGAAACATGAGTGGGATGATACAGATGAGAGCCGTGGAAGTCGGCCTGAGCCTGCATAGACCTTCAGTGATCAGGATCAGTGGTAGAGATGCACAGAGGAAAACCATAGGTGAGCCTCTAATTAGGCAAGTACAGGCCAGACAACTCGCTGATCTAGATCAGGCTATTGAAATCTGTAACACAAAACTAACTACCTTTAAGGAGGTTCCTAGTGTTGTCTAAGCACAACCACACACATCTATCTATCGCCCTCACTCTATCTATCTATCGCCCTCACTCTATCTATTGCCCTCACTCTATCTAGCTACCTTGAAGGAGGTTCCTAGTGTTGTCTAAGCACAACCACACACATCTATCTATCGGCCTCACTCTATCTATCTATCGCCCTCACTCTATCTATCTCCCTCACTCTATCTATAGCCCTAACTCTATCTATCTATCGCCCTCACTCTATCTATCTATCGCCCTCACTCTATCTATCTATCGCCCTCACTCTATCTATCCCCCTCACTCTATCTATCTTTTGCACTCCCTCTAGCTATCTATCGCCCTACTCTATCTATCTATCTATCTATCTATCTATCTATCTATCTATCTATCTATCTATCTATCTATCTATCTATCTATCTATCTATCTATTCCTGAACCCCGGGGCACTTGAAATCCGCAGCCGGGACCTCCTGCGCTGCCTCCTGAGGCTGTGAGGTGCCCCGGAGAAGAACCGCGTGGCGGGCTGATTGCTGCGGCCTGCGAAGACGGGGCCTCGATTTTCGAGGTGTCCCGCCAGACGGCAGGGGCCGTGCCGACGGTTGCTGGGGCGCCCGAGCCGAGTGCCGCTGAGGAGTCGGCGCTGCTGTGGGTCGACGGCTCCGGGCCCTGGAGAGGAGCTCCCCGCCGGACGGCGCTGCGGGCAGCAGCAGCAGAGTGGGCTTGGCAGATCCCGGCAGCGTGAAGGGCCGGGGAGCGGGCCGCCATCTTTCACCGCGAGGCGGGCCGCCATTGGCGTCGGAGAGAGCTATGCTGCCCCGACGAGCGCCTGCCAGGGACCCAGCGAGGGATTGCTGCAGAGCCAGGTCAGAGTGGTGCCCGGTGGACGGACAGGCGGGGAGGTTGTAGTGCCCTTTTGCCCTATCGGGGGTCAAGTCGGCCCCAGGCTCCTCTTTGCCCACATCCTTGAACTATGATCTGCCGGGCCCGACGGTGGGCCGTGAGTGATTCCGGGTCTACGTGCTTCTACTTGGAGTTCCTGGGGAGCTGGCTTGGGGATGAGACTGTTCTTCACGCTCCGCAGAGAGAGACCTAATCCAGAGGGTCGCCATCTTGTTGCGAGGTGCCCGGTGGCGGGTGGCACCGGTTGAGCGGCCTTCACTGGGAACGGCGGGTGAAAGGCCCCTCGTCACATCACCATGACACGGGGTGGAGGTGGCAGCCACGGCAAACAGGGCCCCATCGATAAATTTACCGAAGCCGCTGGTGCGAAGGGGGCGCAATCCCCGGTGCCGGACAATGCTGCACTCTTGGCCGCGATCACGCTGTCCAGGGATGTCCTGGACCCTAAAATTGGGGCAGTGGGCTCCGACGTTATGCTCCTTCGGCAGGACCTGCGGAAAGCCGTGGAACATATCACGGGTGCGGAAACGCGCATTTCGGCCGTTGAGGACGACATGACCACCCTGAAGAAGAGGGTCGTCGCCCTTGAGCGGACGCAGAAGGGGTTGGTGGCGAGAGCGGAGGAGGCGGAGGGTCGTGCCAGGCGCAGTAACCTTCGCTTCCTGGGATTCTCGGAGGACTGCGAAAAGGGCAATGCTGAACGCTTTCTTACACAATGGCTGGAGGGATGGATGCCGGCCGACACTCTCTCCCGCTGCTTCGTGATGGAGAGGGCCCATCAGGCCTTGACCCAGAAACCTCCAGTGGGGGAACGCCCTCGCCCTATGATCGCCAAACTGCTGAATTATGCTGACAGGGACGCTACCCTTAAACAGGCGAGGCTCAAAGGCCAACTTCTGTTTGAGAACTCTCATCTCCTTATCTTTCCGGATTATACGAAGTTGGTGCAGCAACAGAGACAATCCTTCGCTGCAGCAAAGGCCCGTCTCCGGGGCCTGAAACTGCCCTATGCGCGCTATACCCGGCTCGGTTGCGGGTTATCTTTCAGTCCCGTACCTTCTTCTTCGACACCCCGGAAGCCGTCTTTCAGTGGACAGACGAGACTGTTCGAGTGCGGGTCAACACAGCGAGAGGCGGAGAATCAGACTCCTCGACCGGGGGCCCTTCGGGTAGGGGTCCCAAAGAACAGCATAAACGCAGAGGCATATCCAGATCGAACCGCAGCTCACAATCGCGGTCCAAAACACGCATGGACAAGGAGACACTGGAGGCTACGGACGAAGTACCATGACTGTAGGGTGGCAGGAACAAACTACCTTATTATCTTTTTGTTAGCGCTGGCCAGGGCGCTTTCGCTTGGCTGGGAGCCACGCTTGCTCAAGGTTGGGAGGGGGCCACAGTCTAGTTCCCATGGGCTGTGATGAGGGGATCCATTGGAGGGGGTGCTCCCAGGCTCCCCGTTGGGGCCGGGAACACACCCCGACCACGACAGGTGCTTCCATATTTGGGAGGTGCGGGTGGGGGATGGTGGGGGGACTGCTAGGAGTTGGGGTTGTTCTGGTTCAGGGGAAGGGTCTGTGCTTGCTGTGCTGCTTTCGATCCGTGATGAGTGCTGCTTTTGTTGCCAGTGGCGCGACATGTTTACGTTATATGCTTTTGCACAAATGTCATCTGATACTGGGGGTTCGCGACTAGGTCCCTGTGGGACACATATACTAAGCTGGAATGTACGAGGAATGTTGGACAAGGTGAAGAGAGGGGCTGTGATTACCTGGGCTAAAAGAAGGGGGACTGACATTTTACTACTTCAGGAAACCCACCTATTGGGGACGAGAGCACTATGTCTTCAGCGCAATGGCTTCACGCAGGCCTTCCACTCAGGGTTTACGAGGGGGTCGCGGGGGGTGGCCATTCTGATACATCGTAGGGTCCCATTTACACATAGACGTACATGGCTAGATGCGCAGGGCAGGTATGTATTCGTGCAGGGGGAGATTGGAGGTGAGGTAGTCATCATTGGTAGTGTTTATGCCCCGCCCCCGCTGCAATGGGCCCTGGTGGAGAAGTTGATGTCTCTATGGGTAGATATGCCTGCAGCTCTTTCTATTGTGGGGGGGACTGGAATGATGTCATGGATGTATCGAATGATAGATGGCGGAGCACTGCAGGTGAGGGGACTGGGAGGGAGGGGCAGGTGTCCCGGCTGAAGGCCATGGTCATGGGGTTGGACTGGATTGACTCCCGGAGATACAAACGAGGGGCGTGCAGAGAATACACATACTTTTCCCCCACGCGAGACTCGTACTCGCACCTGGACTATATCTTCCTTCCGCGGGCAATGGCCAACAGGCTCCTGACAGCAAAGATCCTGCCTCGGGCGCTGTCGGACCACTCCCCGGTCTCTGTATTGCTCGACACGGGGCACTCCAGGGAGCCGTTTCGGTGGCGCTTGTCACCTTGGCAGTTAACGCAGGTAGCTTTGCCTCCTACTATGAGAATTTATATGCTCCCCGAGAGTGCCTGGATGCCGACATGGTACAGCGGTTTATAGATGACCTCCCACGAGGGCCATATTGGATGAGGTTCGTGACGCGCTGGACCGTCCACTGACGGACGACGAGCTGGCTGCGGCCCTGGGAGAACTGAACCCGGGCAAGGCAACGGGTCCAAATGGGTTTCCGTGCGAATTTGTTCGCCAATATGCGACACAGTTGTCCCCACACTTTCAGCCTGTTATCGAGGAGGCACGCGAGAGGGGTACGCTGCCTCCTGACTGGAGACATGCGGAGGTAGTGATCTTTTTGAAGCCAGGGAGGCCCCCTGAGAGACATGAGTCCTACCGACCTATCTCACTGCTTAATACCAAGGCCAAAATTGTGGCGAAGGCCCACGCCAATAGGCTCAAGCCCCATATCACAGACCTGGTCCACCCGGACCAGGCTGGCTTCATGCCCCAGCGAGCCACTCGGCATAACATTAGGCAAGCTCAAGTTGCGATCTCTGCTTGGTGGGGTCTGGAGGAGCGGGCTGACTTGCTGTTTGCGGACATGGATATGGCGTTCGACTCTTTGAGCTGGACGTACTTATTTGCCCTCCTAAGCCATCTGAACTTGGGCCCCCGCTTTTTGGCGTATATACGGCTCCTGTATACGGATCTAACGGCAGCGGTGCGCGTGGGTGAAGGAATCTCCCGTTCCTTCAGCATTCAGCGGGGGACTCGACAGGGGTGCCCCCTCTCCCCGTATTTATTTGCACTGGCTATGGAACCCCTAGCTGCATGGGTGCGAATTGACGCCCAATTCAGGGGCTTTCAGTGGTCGACTGGTGTGGCGGATAGGAAAGCCCTATACGCCGTTTTTTCTCACCGACTTGGATCGGTCGGGGCCCCGCATTTTGCGGATCCTCCAGATTTTTGGAGAAACATCTGGGCTTTATATGAACCCCGGGAAGTCCGCCCTCTGGACGTTGGGAGGCCCGCAATCGCTAGGTGAGTGGGCCGACGGGCTTCAAGTGGCTGTAGATGGAGTGAAGTATCTGGGGGTGTACCTTACGGAGGATGCGTCCGTGGGTATGGAGCGCAATATTACCCCAGTCTGGGACCGCACACAGGAAGATCTGAAGGCTTGGGCCAGGATGCCGCTCTCCATTCAGGGACGTTCTGCCATTTTTAAAATGGTGGCGCTCCCGCTCTTGCTATATCAATTACAGAATCACCCAGCGCTGGTTCGGCAAACTTGGTTCCGGCGCCTGAATGCGGCACTGAGCGGCTTCCTATGGGAGGGGGGCGCAGTGCGGGTTGCGCTGCGGACCTGCTTTTGCTCCACTTATACAGGAGGCCTGGCTACGTCGGACCTACTGTCCTACTACCAAGCTTCCCACCTTCTAGTACTAAATGACTGGTGGTACGCAGACAGGAGAGATCCTGCTTATGCGGTGGAGCGTGTCCTCATGGGCTCTGCCTCCCTACACACGCTGCTATACTCTGCCTCTCTTTGGAGGTCCCTGCCCCCGTCACGCATGTGGTCTTACGGATATGGCGACAGGCCCTGCGCAGGATTGGCTGGTGGAATGTTCTGACACTGGAGACCCCCCTGTGGCAAAATGGTAGATTGCCTCAGCTAGCGGCCCTGGTGGGCTTCCGGGGATGGGACGCGATAGGCATCTCTACATTGGGTGATGTATTGTCGGGGGAGTGCTCAAGTCCTTTGCCATGTTGCGGGAGGAATTCGAAATGCCACACACACAATTCTACAGATACCTTCAATTCCGCCACGCTCTCGCCCCGTATCTCCAGGGAGTGGAAGATATACCAGAATTTAGTCCTATTGAGGCCAAAGTCTTTATGGAAGAACTGCCGGATAAAAAGATATCCCGCATATACCAAACCCTTGTGGGACACAGCGCTTCGGACCTTGCCCATCTCAGGACCCAGTGGGAGCAGGATGTTGGAGTGGAGTGCGGGATTGATAGCCTCCCCCGATTGTATTAGGTGCCACATGGAAGTGGGGACGCTACTGCATACAGTGTGGGACTGCAGGGTTATTCAGAGATTCTGGGACAGAGTGTTTAGATGTTTGAATGAGGTTCTGGCCTGGGAGCTACAGAAAGACCCCGAATTGGCTCTCCTCCATGTGCTGGCTGGGGTGTGGGGCAATCGCTATCAGCGCCACTTGCTACTGTTGGGATTGACCCTGGCCAAAAGAGACATTGCAAGATCTTGGAAGGCGCCCCGTGCCCCTCCTTTAATGGCTTGGCAGAATGTAATGGACTTTTGTATGGGCCTGGAACAACCTGTGTATGTTGCAAGGGGGTGCACGCTCAAGCATTACAAAATATGGAAGCGGTGGGCGGACTATAGGGGCCTGGACCCACTCCCAGAGGAGGATGCACCACAACTACTCTAACGGCCGGATGGCCTATGATATGGTGGACATTGCAATGCGCCTAGCACGAAACGGACTATGTGAGCAGCAGCACGCTCGGGAGGGAGGGGGGAGTTGAGGGTAGGGGGGCGGGGGGGTTGTACACTATTGCATTTCCTTGATTATTGATTCGACTGTATATTGCATTTGAAACGGTGTGCATGTCAAAACCTGCGATAATTTGTTCTGGTGATTGCCTCTGGATATCAGAGGATTACTTGATGTGCTCCTATCATGCGACAAATAAAATCTGTTTAAAAAAAAAAAAAAATTAGCTAAAGGGGAAGGGTTTGGTAAACAAAAGAAATATTTAAGAAAGAGAGCATGACAGCATCAGGTGATGACAACTGCCCTGCCCCTGCCCAATCACAGTCCACGATCCACTAATCTTTGCACCTTTTAATGGTGGGACATGCAGAAATGAAGGCAATAATTAAAGTGATCAATAGATTAAGTTTTAGCGCTGCAGGAGATTGCTGCTTATTGCTGAGAGAGGTGTGAGCAAGAGCTGCTGCTGAAAAAGAAGAGAACAGACTGAGTAAGAGAGGGATGCGTTCCGGTGCGTCAGGGTTCTAGAAAAGTTTAGTGAGTACTATCCTGTCCTGATCCTGTCCCATAGTCTTTGTCTCCTGATTCTTAATCAGGAGACCTACATCAGTCCTTTGCCCAGAGGGTTGAGTTTCCTGTTCCACCATTGGGTCATTACTATTCTGTCTTACGTTTGCATATCTTTTAATGCATTGAATTGTTGAAGGAGTCTATGAATTGAATGTTTTTGATAAATTAATTTTTTTCTCCCATGAAAGTTGATGGAATTTGCACTGTGAATTTGTACAAATAAGCATTCACTTTTGATTGACATTTAGATAAAATTCATTCAATCTTACCCAGAGTCTGTGATTATTTCGTTAAGATTTGTAAGTTAGTTAGTTAATTGTTAATATCACCATCAACTACTCAACTAATGGTCCATTGACCAAAGGAAGAGTGTTGATCTGTGAAGATTACTTAGACATTGACTAATCAAGATCAAAGTGAAATAAACTTGACCACAAAGAGAAAAGGTCAGGAAACTTGAATGTGTATGTGGGCCCATTTAGACATTTTTTTTTGATTGTGAAATGTTCATCCTGGCCTTTCGCTAGATTGCCATGCATGCCTTTACCACTCAGGGGAAGTATATTTACCTTATTAAGTCCCAGGGACCCAATCCCTGTGAAGGACTGGGTTCTTTAAGACCCAGCGGTGCCAGGGCACAACACCTGAAACCTTCGTGGGTAACCTGCTCCGGCGTACGAATCACAGAGACACGGGACACTTCCTTCGACGTCAAAGATTCAAGGTTTATTTGCTGCAGGGAACACAGAGATCACGACAAGTACACAGCGTGCAACTTGGGGAGACTGCTTCAAATTGGTTCTGTGGATCGCTCCTTTTATACAGTTTTTACCCATAGGATAACATTGAACACAAAAGTTTACAACCCGGTTCCCACCATTATCCCCCAGAGGGGTCGCTTTGGTCACTTTGAAACACATGAGGTCCGGAACATAAGTGCGGAAACATTTGGCGATTCCCAACTGTAAAAACCATCTTCCCACCATTAGTGAATTCCAATCAGCAGTAAAACAGATCGAAAATAGGAACAAAGACAGGTGCAGAGGAAGACGGAGACAGTGGGGAGATCGGAAAGGGTGTAAAAGGGGAGGTATCGGGAAACACGAGATACAGGCATCAAAGGAACGTGCCTAATGAGATGCACGGCTGAGACAATAAGTCCGTGCGGCAAGATGAGCCTCGAGCGGCGCCATCTGCCTTACAGCAGCATCCCCCTCGTCGTAAAGACACTTACAAAGAACATGTGTCTTCCGTAAATATCTTGGGAGTCCCAGGGTCGCGAAGCGGACAACGTCCGTTCGCTGGCTACTTGAGGGCAAGAGACAAAATGGATGCCGTATCTAAGATGGAACCCGTGGGTACAGATGAAAAGCCCACATTACAAACGAACGGTTTAAGTTAGCACAGCGAAACTGCGCACACTTACTAAACTCGTCATTTGCGGTTCATAGATACCAGACTCGACTATATTCGTGCGAGTCGAAAACACCACTTACAATTGTCACGGAACCTCAGACGCTCCTTTTGCCCTCATGTAGGCAAGCACTAGTCGGAATCATATTCGATATTCATCAGACCATCGAGGTGTTGCTGTAGCATAGCTCTGTCCAACCGAGTCCCCTTGGTAACAGATGGTTGTCTCATACACGTTGTAGCACAGAGGCCACATAAGGCAGGACCACACTGCACACAAAGGCAACACGTGAACAGGAACACTACAACGACTCCGATGATCATCAGAATCTTCCAACCCCAAGTCGACATCAGGCCCCAAAACCATCCAAGTAGCGTCCAATCCCCTACATCCACGTGTATGGATTCGGAGATCTTATGCAACCTCGAGATGGCTTGATAGACAGTAGGAGCATTATCTGGAATGAAAATGCAGCAGCTCGAATGGATCACCTTACATACCCCACCTCGATCTGCTAAGATGACATCTAAAACCATACGGTTTTGTAACGTCATAAGTCTCTCCGCCTGAAGCTCTGTGGTGATATTACCAAGGGCACTGGCAGTAATATTAGCTGTCGATTCTACCACTCGAGTCAACTGTCTCAGGTTCCTACTATTGACCATAGGTCCCCAAAACGGGAGGAAACCCTTGAAAAAGTCTCCTGCCTCTTGACCGGCAGTATCCTCTTCGCTAATTACGCCTCGTACAACTCTAGTCTTATGATAATCGGCATCTACAGTAAACGTCGGAGGCAACAGATTTGCAATGAAACATGAGCCCATGAAGTCAGCGGGCAACCATGTATATGCACGATCATAACAGATAAAGTATGTACCCTTGGCAGCCAGAAACACAGGGGACGAGGACATCGGCAGAATGTAATTTTCAGTGCAAGCACTTGCTCCAAGTCGGGCTTGCGATCTTCGGCCACGACCCATAAGACAAAAATTACCAGTGTGGGGTACGACCCATATCGGAGGCGAGCTTTTAAGCTGCTTTTCGCTAGTGAACGCACTATATTCACCTCTACTTAGGACTCTATAGGCCTGTACCTCTTCTTCGGGAATAAGCGAGGGATCATAGATCTCACTATCTAAATCCTCTATTGCTATCGACAAAGGTTTTTGATACGAGGTAGGACCAGAGTAGGGGGAACGTGGTTCTCGAATGGGGTGGAAACCCAGTGCGCTTCGAAACATTGTCTGAAATGCTCGAGCTGACCCTTGGGAACTATACGGTAACACCAGATATGGAATTCCCTTATCCGTAGTATGTGGCATCAACCCACACACCCAACAATTAGTAGTGTTAACCACTAACTGATGCTGATGGAGGAGCTGAATAAAGGAATTGTTGCGGAATTCTACACGTCTAGCCTGCTCGTGTTCCGGTAACATATGAAAGGAATGGGGAGAAGCAGTAGAGGTAAGATTAGGGTAAGGAGTAGGAGTAGGTGTAGCAGGCAAGAAGTAAGACATCGTATAATACACCCCACCCGCCAATAATGCAGAAGCAGTCAAAAACAATACAAACAGTTGGAATATAAAACATTTGGTACGACTGAGTTGCTGCAGCTTGAATCTGTGGACTTGAGCTCCCTCCAAATCATTCAGCTTCGAGAATGCCATTCCCTACGACCGTCCGCAACGTTTCTTGACGCACTTCGTTCTGTGCAGCAATAGTCAATCCCTAGGAGTTCCCAGGAACCGACGGCCTTTAACCTAGCGTCAAGACCTACTATCCAGAAGGAAGTACGCGCGCGGCCCTACGGCCTTCAATACACAGTATGTATATATGCAAAAACAGAGTCTCTCAGCTGAAAAAGCAAAAGTATAAAGAATGAAGCTCAATATATGTACAAAATAATCACAATAATACGAAAGTTCAGAACTGATCACGGAAAACGGGATAATGCAGTTGTCAATACAGTAAGGCAAGATCTTTTTATTTGTCCTTAGTGCGAGATCGCAAAAAGTATCGGGTTTTCCCAGGACGTGTCTGCTCGTCAAACAAAGGATCCGTTGAAAGGACAGCGTCCTGCTGATCAGTTGAGTGTTCTGGTCTTGAGTCTTTTGATGCTAATTGTTCAACAGTGCCTTTCTGCTGCGCTGAGGGTTCTTCAACAAGCTGTGCGTCGCTAAAAGGCACAAACGCCGGCAATGTTTCTGTTTCAGATGACGCAATGCCTCTCCTAACCCACGGGTCTGCTGGCAAAGGGATGGGGACTCGTTTGGTGTGCGTGGCATGCACCCAATTCTTACGTCCCTCAAGACGAACGGCAGTCCTCGTGGCCAGGAGCACTTGGTAGGGTCCGGTGAACCTCGGGTCCAGGTTATTTTTGCGTGAAAAGTTCCTTGTCACCACCCAGTCTCCGGGCTGGAGCTGGTGGCCTGGACCCTCTGTCTGCGTCGGCAATGCGTCGTAAACCTGTTGGTGAATTAACCTCAGTTTAGCAGTCAAGTCATGTAGATAATCAATCAACATTGGGTACTCAATATCAGAAAACATTCCTGGCCTAGGAACCCCCCACACATTCGCAGGACGGCCGAACACTATTTCATAGGGACTAAGCCCTACTCGGGAGTGTACAGTCGCCCTAGTTGACAGTAATGCTAAAGGTAAAGCGTCAGGCCACGAAAGACCAGTCGTAGCCTGAATCTTCGCTAACTTTAGTTTAAGGGTGCCGTTGTACCCTTCAACCAATCCAGCTGACTGAGGATGATTGGCGCTGTGGAATTTCTGATTAATTCCAAGGCCCTTACACACACTCTTCATCACACTTCCAACAAACTCACTTCCGTTATCTGACCACACGACTCTAGGCATTCCATACCGAGGAAAGTATTCCTTCAGTAGGATTTTCGCAGTAGACAAAGCAGTATTATCTTTGAGGGGATAGGCCTCGATCCATCGGGAGAATGCGCAAACCACAACTAAAACGTATTTCAAGTTATTGCATCGCTCCATATGGATGAAGTCCAATTGAATCACCTCAAAGGGATACGAAGGGGGAGCAAAACTGCCAGGAGGAGTTGGGGTTCCTTTGCCAGGATTGTACATTATGCACACCATACAATTCTTCACCAGACGTTCAGCGCATTTCGTAATGCCATCATTCTTCCACACAGGAGATAGCAATTTGCAAATACCTTTCGCGCTAATATGTGCTAACCCATGCGCCATTGTCACAACGGCCAGCACATACGCATCCGGCAACATCCATCTTTTCTGATCCGACAAATCAATCCAACAACCATTCGCATCCAACTTTCCCGTACTTTCTTTCCACTTCGTCTTTTCAGTCTTGGTGGCCTCATTCTGAATTGCTTTCACACTTTCGACAGTGTCTTCACACATACTCGATTCTGTAGGCCACCTAACCGAACTCGTCACATACATTCGAGTGCTAAGGTTCCGGGCAGTCTCCTTAGCAATCTCATCAGCAAACGCGTTACCATGACCAACATCATCCGTCACCTTACGATGCGCACTACACTTAACAATCGCAACTTGCGTAGGCAAGGTCAATGCATCCAAAAGATCATTCACAAGCTGGCCATGCTGAATCTTCGTACCGTGCGACGTCAAGAAACCTCTCTCTCTCCACAATCGTCCAAAGCTGTGAGCAACACCAAACGCGTATTGACTGTCGGTAAACACATTCACACGTTTCCCTTTCGCTAACACACATGCTCTAGTAAGAGCAATCAATTCTGCAGCTTGGGCAGAATTCTGATTCAACCTTGCAGTCTCAACAACAGTATTCAACGTTACAACAGCATAAGCAGTAGTCACATCGCCATTCGGCAACTTAAAACATGACCCATCCACATACAGTGTGCCATCCGGATCTTCCAATGGGGTGTTTTTAAGGTCCACTCGACCTTTCGTTTCCTCTTCAGTCCTCAAGTAGCAGTCATGTTCTGCTACTTCATCTGACTCTGTGCTAATTGGTAACAAAGTTGCCGGATTCAGAACGTTACAACGTTTTATCTGAATGTGGCTTGCCAAAAGCGTCAATTCGTACCCAGACAACCTCGCACTCGTCAAGTGCTGAGTTTTCGTTCGATTCAAAAGAGTATCGACTGCATGCGGAACCATCACCGTAAGCATATTATCCATGACCAATCCTGCTGATTGTCGGATGGAGACCGCAGCTGCCGCTGTTGCTCGTAAACAACTCGGCAATGCTCTAGCTACTGGGTCCAAGGTCGAGGAAAAATATGCACATGGACGTTGCTTACCACCAAAAGGTTGCGTTAGAACACTCAAAGCACAACCTTCCCTCTCGTGAACATATAATGTAAACGGCTTACTGTAGTCAGGAGTACCTAACACAGGAGCCGAACACAATGAATCACGCAGTTCAGAAAAACTTTTCTGACATTCTTCCGTCCATGGTAAAGGAGTTGAAACATCCTTGCACGTAAGAGCTACCAATGGTTTCGCTAGCAATGAAAAATTAGGAATCCATTGCCTGCAGTACGACGTGATACCTAGAAAGGCACGCACATCTCTTTGGGTTTTTGGCACAGCCATTCGCGCAATCGCTGCAATTCTCTCTGGGGTCAATCTCCTTCCCTCCTTTGACAATAAGTGACCTAGATAGGTTACTTCTTGACAACAATATTGGAGTTTAGAAGGTGACACCTTGTGATTTAACTCACAGAGATGTTGCAGCAACGACACCGTAGCAATTTTGCAAATGTCCTGAGTATCAGCAGCCACCAATAAGTCGTCGACGTATTGGATCAAGGCCGCACCAACCGGCAACCTAAACGCATCCAGTTGACCCTTCAAGGCTTGACTGTAAATAGATGGACTCTCACAGTAGCCCTGAGGAGCGCGTTTGAACCGGAAGCTGCGTCCACCGAGAGAGAAACCGAAAAGGTCCCTGCTCTCTTCGGCAATCGGGATGCTGAAAAACACATTTTTCAAGTCAATCACCGAAAACCACGATGCAGAAGCTGGAATCAGAGTCAGTAGCGCCGTGATGTCAGGCACAACAGGAAATTGAGGAACCACAATTTTATTTACCTCCCGCAAATCGATAACAAAGCGATAAACAGGCGGTTTTGAAGGATCAGTACGTTTAAGAATGGGCAGCACAGGGCTGTTGCACACGTTTCCCCGAGTCTCTTCAATAACATCTTTCTCGATCAAATCATAGATGATCGCTAACAGTGCTCGTTCACCATCAAGGGAGATACGATATTGGGGAATACGCGGCAGCCGCACATTAGATTTCAACTGAACAACATAAGGGGAGATATCAAGCAGGCCCACGTCATTTGGACCTGTTGCCCACAAAGACGCAGGAAGAGAACTCAATTCCGGTGGGAGCTTATCGAGGGACAAATACATAGGAGAGACAACCCTCTCTCCTAACGTAAGCTTTACACCCGCAGGAGAACAATACAAAGTTGCGTACAAACGTTTAAGCAAATCCAGACCCAAAAGATTTTCGCCACAACCCGTGGTTAAAATCAACGGAGCTTCTAGCTCACGTGGCCCAATTTGAAGGGGCAAAGGGCACGAAACTGGATTGCTAACGGGGGCGCCAGAGAATCCAACGGAAACATTTGTTAAGCCAGACAAAGGTGCGCCAGGGAGTTTCGAATGCATGATAGAACTTTTCGCTGCACCAGTGTCCAACAGAAAAGGCTCAACGACGCCCGATGTAGCAACTGCGACGTACGGCCCTCTCTGATCAACCGGAACTGATACCACTCCCTCTCCTTGTCTATGGCTGTCCTAGTAATTACTGTCGTCAGTTCCCTGATCGACGTAATAATCGTCTACATTGTACTGCGCAGATCGTCCTTGCGACGATCCACGTTGATCAAAACAATTATTAGAATTGGATGAGTTATCCGAGCGATCGTTCTGAGCACCACGACCTCTACCACGTGATGTTTGCTGCGAACCACCACGACCTCCTCTAGATGAGTTACCATTGTTACGTTCATTCAAAACAGGGCAATTGAATTTAATGTGTCCCTCCTGTCTACAATAAGCACATTGATTGTACCCTAACGAGGATCTTTGGGAGGAGGAATCATTACGAGTTTGGGATCTGTTTGATTGTGGCTGTGACCTATTCTGTTGCGAATTATTCTGATTTGTCCGCGGAGGATACGCTTGTTGCAACAACACTTTAGTTTTGAGCTCTTTCGTCTTTTTATCAGCACGGTCGTTCTCTTCTTTCTCCCTATTCTCATAATATTGGGCCGTAGCCAATATCTGAGCCGAAGTAGAAACGGCCCATGCACTTTCCGAATTTCTCAATTTATTGCTCAAATCGGGCAATAAATTCGAAACAAATTTATCCACAAACAATCTCTGACCACCCTCCGTGCCCATATCCTGACCACTATGGTCGATAAATGCCTCCTCAAACCTCGTAAAGAAGTCGGAAACACTCTCATCTTTCTTCTGCTTACAAGCTGACAGTTTGTCCCAATTCACCTTCATAGCTGGCATTAGAGTTTTCATTAGCGTTATTATTCTTTGAGGGAGAGCAGCAATCAACTGTTCAGGCTTAGCGCCACCAACTTGCAACCCATCTGCCGCTACAATGGCCGCCCAATCACCACCTAGTTCATTTGCGTGATCTTCCTGACGAATCTTAGCCCACACCGGTTGCGGTACGACATTGCCAAACAACATGTCGATATCGGCAAGATTCATAACCGTAGCATCTACGAGCTGCGATAATTCTTTGTAATACCCTGCAGGATTTTTGCGAGGGTCAGGCAAAGATTGCTTCACCTGCAACACTTCCGATCTTTTCCATGGGAGATGTATCCATACTCTCTGGAAATACGGCGGGACCGGAGGGGCAGCTGCGGGGTTACCTGGCATCCAAACCGGTGGAACTTCACGCATGGGATATTGGCCAGAGTCATCTGGTTGTTTTTCAATATCCTCAACAAACAATGCATGAGGGATTGGAGCGGGACGAAGAGATAGCAATCGTTCAACAGCACGTCGAACATTGGTATCCACTATCAGTCCATTTGCGAACTGAAGCTGAAGATCAGACAGGGCGGTCAGCACCTCGTCAGGCGCATCGGCCGCTATTTGATCATAAAGGAACTTACACATTTCATTAAATACATATCTCTGGGTTGGTATATTGAATTGACAAAATGTTTCGAGGACAACACGGGGTGGACTTCTCTGAGGGTTTACCATCCAACCCATCGCCATATGATATAGCGCAACGCGTTCTCTGTTTCCAGGAAGCTGACTACGTCTCTGAGGACCATCGGAACCAACGGACCCATGAACAGGCCCGAGCGAATGAAAGAAACTAGCCGCATGAGGAGAATTGCGACTACGAGTAGAGGGAGAAGCATACGATACAGGACTAACA
Source organism: Lissotriton vulgaris (assembly GCF_964263255.1). NCBI lineage: Eukaryota > Metazoa > Chordata > Amphibia > Caudata > Salamandridae > Lissotriton > Lissotriton vulgaris. The sequence continues at coordinate 736,512,003 of NC_141698.1, forward strand.
AGAGAAGGAGTAGAAACAGTAGCAACTGCAGGGGTTAACAAAACAGGAGCAGTAGCAGAAGCAGTAGCGGGAACAGGAGTATGTGGAAGCGGAGGAGCAGTAGGAATAGAAACAGACAAAGGAACAGGAACAGTCGGAAGAACGGGTGCAGGTTGAGGAACAGGCAGAGGAGGAATAGGCGGAAGAATAGGTACGGCAGGGACCACAGGAGCTGCGGTACCCTGTACGTACGGAGGTGGCGACTTCATAAGATAAGACATTAAGGGATCCTCAACTGGCTCTTCCTTCTTTTCCGACTCCGTTGGTAAAGCGGGGTAACATTTATCTACAGTCATACGCTGTAATCGGTCAAACACTTCCTTATCCTTAACCTCCTTATCACGCTGAAACTGCTCTGCTTTCTTCACTATGGTAGCAACATTATCTCGCTGATTACGTTTAGTCTGTCTGATTTCTTTCTGTCGGGCTTCTTTGCGCCACAACCGAAAGGCATCAAACATGGCCGGCCTTGACTTTCTTTCGAACAATTTAATCTCTAGATTATCTAAGATCGGGGCTTCGAAGCTACCATGAGGTGGCCAACGAAGGTCGCCGTCCTTTTTCGTATATTTAATCCAGTAATCGTTAAAGGTAACTGGGCCTAACCCATGCTTACTATAGAGCTCATACGTGGGAGTTCCAACCGGAGGTATCGGACACGAGTCCTCCAGTCGGGAATCCGTACCACAAGATCTGAAACAACTAAACAAAGTACTACGACCAGGCATCTTGCACACTAGCCGAGTTTCACAAACTTCAAGGGTTACGGGATTTACCAAGTCCCAGCAAAGAACAAAACCCTCGGTCTTTGGCGGCTGCAGTCGTCAAACAACACAACAAAGTACGCTAGCAAAGTGTCACCGACAAAAACACTCACACAGCGTTAACAACAAAGACACTCGCTAAAGTGTCAACAACCAAGAACTATGGGAGCGACCCACAAATACTCAACTCAAAAATCGATGGCGTCACCAGGAAGGCCCGTCAATCGTCTCGCTATACCAAAGTTTACGCCAGGCGCCAAAACAGGTCTACAGTCAGGGCAGCAGTCCGTCGCAGCCGTCCGGAGGCGGGAATCTTCGCGGGAAAAGTCTTCGGGCCACTTATTTCGACAACAGGATCGATGAAGCGGAGTGCACCTTCCCTCGGAGATTTCACACGAAGTTCCTCACGATCGTCGGGCTTGGACCGGTACCACTGATGCAGCCCCACGTTGGGCGCCAACTGAAGGACTGGGTTCTTTAAGACCCAGCGGTGCCAGGGCACAACACCTGAAACCTTCGTGGGTAACCTGCTCCGGCGTACGAATCACAGAGACACGGGACACTTCCTTCGACGTCAAAGATTCAAGGTTTATTTGCTGCAGGGAACACAGAGATCACGACAAGTACACAGCGTGCAACTTGGGGAGACTGCTTCAAATTGGTTCTGTGGATCGCTCCTTTTATACAGTTTTTACCCATAGGATAACATTGAACACAAAAGTTTACAACCCGGTTCCCACCATTATCCCCCAGAGGGGTCGCTTTGGTCACTTTGAAACACATGAGGTCCGGAACATAAGTGCGGAAACATTTGGCGATTCCCAACTGTAAAAACCATCTTCCCACCATTAGTGAATTCCAATCAGCAGTAAAACAGATCGAAAATAGGAACAAAGACAGGTGCAGAGGAAGACGGAGACAGTGGGGAGATCGGAAAGGGTGTAAAAGGGGAGGTATCGGGAAACACGAGATACAGGCATCAAAGGAACGTGCCTAATGAGATGCACGGCTGAGACAATAAGTCCGTGCGGCAAGATGAGCCTCGAGCGGCGCCATCTGCCTTACAGCAGCATCCCCCTCGTCGTAAAGACACTTACAAAGAACATGTGTCTTCCGTAAATATCTTGGGAGTCCCAGGGTCGCGAAGCGGACAACGTCCGTTCGCTGGCTACTTGAGGGCAAGAGACAAAATGGATGCCGTATCTAAGATGGAACCCGTGGGTACAGATGAAAAGCCCACATTATAAACGAACGGTTTAAGTTAGCACAGCGAAACTGCGCACACTTACTAAACTCGTCATTTGCGGTTCATAGATACCAGACTCGACTATATTCGTGCGAGTCGAAAACACCACTTACAATTGTCACGGAACCTCACCTGAGGCCAAATTGCTTTATTATGGGAGGAGGAGTATGGCCTCCTCTCTGAGCCTTCTTGGACCCTGGGGACCCAATCCCCCTGGGATCAAAGGTGGGTGCTCTGAGTCCACCCGGAGTATTCACAAACCTCTGCAGGGGAGCCTCAGGGCCCTCTGGCCCCAGCCAGCTTAACGCATGTTGCAGGAGCCGCCTTGCTCCTGCCCGCTGGGAGCAGCTGTTTTTGCATGCTCCCACCGGGTGTGAGCAATATCTGTTCTCCTGACCGCAGGGGAGCAGGCAGGGAAACAAAAGCCTGCTCCCACCAACCGGGAGCATTTTTAAATCTCCTGTAGGCTGGGAAAAGACGTGTATATTATATTTCTGATGTATGATATAATAACAGCAGAGAGCCATGTAACCATGATATAATAAATATATATATATATATATTTTTATGACAATTCTTCGTGAATTCTCCCAAACAATGTGCCCCAGTGATTGAGGTTGTGCGTGGAACGTTTTGGGGTGATCCGTCAAGTAGGGGTCAAGTAAAAAGGTGGGGGGGGGGGGGTGTCAAAAAAAGTGTGCTTCCCAGTGTTAACTCCCATGGAACTTTTAGGCACAACTAGAGCCCAATCCACAGGACGGAACAACACTAAATTTGGTAGGAAGGTAGATCTTGGTCCAGAAGTCACCTTTTTAGTTATTTGGTGTAAATCCATTCTGTAGTGTCTGATATAGTAAAAGAAAAGCAAATTTGTATAATATAGGGTTTTAAAGACTCTGTGAACCCTCCCGATCTGTGCTGATATCTGATTGGCTGCCAACACTTCAATCAGGAAGTGTTGGCAGCCATCTTGGAACTCGGCTTCAGCTGAGTCCCAGAAAAAACGTTAACAAAAAATAAAATGTGGCTGGTTAGAAATACACTGACCCCCTATCCCAGGTTGTGGGGTTCCAGAGGGACACCAGGAGTGCAAAAAAGTACTTTTTAAAAAATATTTAGCCACAAAATCGTACCGGAGTTGCGAATCTGTGTTGCGAATCCGTGGAAAAAAAGGCTTATTTTTAAAAAAAGCCCCCAGGTGGGCCAGGTCCCGGGGGCATACTAATATAGCCAGTGATGTCATCAGTGATGTCACTGACCATGTCATGAATGATGTAATATGTGACATCATCAGCAGTGGATTGCGGGTGCGCGAAATATAGTTAGTACAACTAACTATATAGGAGCAATTTCAATGGTTTTTTAAATGCTAATTCCTAACTATATAAGGCCTGAAACCTATGGTTTTTTAAGTGAATTTGCAAGGTTTTTAAAATGCTAATTCCTAACTATATAAGGCCTGAAACCTATGTTTTTTTAAGTGAATTTGCAAGGTTTTTTAACCCCTTCGATGCTGGTGACAAAGTCAGCTCGTCATGGGCGTTACCTGGGCTGTGCGCATGATGAGCTGGCTTTGTCACGTAACCCGCTATTTTCAAATTTCGCGCATGCGGTTAAATGCTAATTCCTAACTATATAAGGCCTGAAACCTATGGTTTTTTAAATGCTAATTCCTAACTATATCAGGCGTGAAACCTATATTTTTTTTCAATAAATTTCAAAGGTTTTGTAAATGCTAATTCTATTAGCGGATAACGTTTATATATGTTATTATCCTTCTGGGACCACCTGAGCAGCCATCTTGTTTCTCAGGAGAAGTGAGGCACAAGAGAGCACAAAACAAGAGTGGAAAACGCAAAAAGGGGGCAGGGTTGAGACCCCCTGACCCCCTAGCCCTTCTTAGGGGGTCCCAGAAGGACCACCAAGTGGAAACATTTTTTTCTTTTTTTAAATCGCAGGGTACGAGCACGGTAGGCGTACTGTACGCCTACGGGCGCGTACCCCGCAATTTTTTTGAATTATTTTTTTTTCCGCCCTTGGGGGTCCTTTTGGGACCCTCTGACAAGGGCTAGAGGGTTGGGGGGTCTCTACCCTGTTCCTTTTCGTGTTTTCCACTCTTGTTTTGGGCTCTCTTGTGCCTCAGTTCTCCTGAAAAACAAGATGGTGGCCAACACTTCCTGGTTTGGACAGTTTGGAATGTTAACAGTCAACTGCCAGCCAATCAGAAACTCGCTCGCGCACGTAAGGGTACGCGCATGTACGCGTACGGTACGCATACCGTACGCGTACGGTGAGCCCATATAGATATATAATTTGATCAAATTCAATTTTCTCAACAACTACTGGAGGGATTTTCACCAAATATAGAAAAGGCACTACTGCATACCTGTCCCTACCATTTTGCCAAGTTTGGTGTAATTCCTTTCAGCCGTTCGGGCTGTAGCCGTGTCTAAAGGTCCCATAGAAAATGCCATTTGAAAAATTTTAAATTACATTTTCTCAAGAACTACTGGAGGGATTTCCACCAAACATAGCAAAGGCACATCTGCATACCAGGCCCTACCATTTTGCCAAGTTTGGTGTAATTCCATTCAGCCGTTCGGGCTGTAGCCGTGTCTAAAGGTCCCTATGGAAATTAACATGGGGAAAACACGTTTTGGGACCCCCCTTTCGGCCCCCGCTAGACGAATCCCCCCAAAACTTTCAGGGAAGGAGCGGAGCGGAGCTGGCCAAAATTCTGGAAAATTACACAAAGATTCCTCAATCAGCGCCAAAGTTATTTCCAATAGAATGTTGAGCGCATATAAATATATAATTTGCTCAAATCAATTTTCTCAACAACTACTAGAGGAATTTTCACCAAATATAGAAAAGGCACTACTGCATACCTGTCCCTACCATTTTGCCAAGTTTGGTGTAATTCCGTTCAGCCGTTCGGGCTGTAGCCGTGTCTAAAGGTCCCATAGAAAATGCCATTTGAAACATTTCAAATTCAATTTTCTCAAGAACTACTGGAGGGATTTACACCAAGCATACAAAAGGCACTGCTGCATATCAGTCCCTACCATTTTGCCAAATCTGGTGTAATTCCGTTCAGCCATTCGAGCTGTAGCCTTGTCAGAATGTCCCTATGGAAATGAACATGGGGAAAACACGTTTTGGGACCACCCTTTTTTCTCGGCCCCCGCTTGACCAATCCCCCTGAAACTTTCAGGGAAGGAGCGGAGCGCAGCGAGGCAGATTTAAGGAAAATTATAGGCAGATCCCTCAATGGGCGCCAAAGTTATTCCCAATAGAATGTTCAGAATTTCCTATGGTAACTAGGTCCTAACTATATAAACCTACTGGTGACCGCCAGTAGGTAATATACATATATATATATATATATATATTTATAACATTTAGGGTATTGGGTGACAAGGGTATTTTTAGGGTTATGGGGTAGGCAGCAGTACAGAGTAATAAGGGAATTTTTAGAGTTTAGGGGTGGGTACGGGTTTAGGATGGTAAGGATATTTTTAGTTAGGGGTGTGCATAGGATGGTAAGGGAATTTTTAGGGTGTAGGGCTATTGGGTGGTAAGGGTATTTTTAGGTTTCAGGTATTGGTAGGGGCATGGGGTGATAAGGGTATTTTAAGGCTAGATAGTGCTATAAGGTGGTAACAGTCATTTAAAAAAGTGTGGGGTTTGCAGAGGTTTTCCCACAATAAAGAATACAAATTAAAACTTTTTAATTCATTTAAAAAAAAATATAGGGTGGGCAGACTGCTAAGTAGGCGGAGGGTGAGTTTGTTGAATTACCGCCAAGATCTGAATCAGGCCCTTATGCATTTACATAGATTGTTAGCCATAGAAAGAGAACCTATAGAAGAAGGCCTTGACAAAGGAACATAGAGAGCCAGATAATTAACTGAATATTATTATTCAGCATTAATGCAACATGGCTTGGTTGAACAAGAATGATGTCATATCCATGTTCAGTGTGGGACTTTGCTTAAATGTTGCAGCTTACAAAGTGAGAATGGGAGAAGACAATGGAACCCCTGATGATGAGAAATGAGGGATGGTACCTGAGAGACTTTGGTGCAAATAACCGTAGTCTCTACTAGTGTCTCAGATTGCTGCCACTTTTCCTAGGACTTTGAGAGGTTTTGAGCTCTATACTTATTCCTTTTGACTCTTGCTGAGTATGGTTTAGGCCTAACACTCAAATTTCCCTTACAAAAGAAGACTCTGACGGAGCTTTTTAGATGCTGACACCTTCCCTTATTTCCTTTACTTCCAGGTCTTTATCGTATTTTTCCACTTTTCTGCATTTTCCTGAATTGTGAGATCCCCTTAGACTATCTAAATATGCTTTTAGTTTACACCTTAACATAGATGATTCTAGATTTTACTCACATATAGTAAAGAGAACCAGAAACTCTTCTTTGTTTTGTTATTGATCTATTGCAGTTGTTGTAGCTGAATGTTTTGTTTGTTTCACACTGGTACCCCTAAACTTCTTTAGGATGTTGGGATTCCCAGTTGTTATTCTGTATCTTTATGGCATGCTGCTAAGATTCATGTACCTTAAATTGATTGCTAACTTGTAATAAACCTTCTTAACTATAGTCACTGATTCCTGGTCCTTATTGTGTAGCTGTTGGAAAGACATTCTGTGCCCAGGGCACCCCTACATTTTTGCTGACTGGTACTGGAGGTAACTGACTCTGACTGACCCTGGGCTATGCCTAACCAGGCCCAGGGCCAGTGCCATGCTGAGAGAGACACATTTAGAACACAGTGAAAACATCAACATACACTAGGGTGCATTATGGGTTGGGGTACCCCTGTGATTGGCATTACCTACCCTATAAGGCCGTAGTACATAATAGGACAGGAGGATTGAAACTGCCTCACATTCCCTAGTATATAATAGGGCATGGCAGTTTAGAGGCCAGCAGCCCTTTCTGCACTTGCATGTGTGCACTGCTGAGCCTGAGGTCAGTTTAAAAGTAGCCCTGTCTTGCAGGACTGCTTGTAAAAAGTAAATGTTGCCCAAACTCGACTTTGGTGTTTGGGGCACTTAGAAATGACTAACCTACAATGTTAGGGCATATTAGGTACCCCCAGGTTCTCCCCTAGGTGTTCCAGGGGTAGGGGATTAGGTATTTACAAGAAGGACCCTTATACAATGAATTTTACATTCCCTGGGCTAGGTGAAATTGCACATTTCACTCCCACATTGTGATAAAGTGCTGCCCAAAATCGACTTTGATGTTAGGACCACTGAGGAGGGAGGATCTGTAATACGTTTACATATTCAGAACCCCTACATTCTCCCCTAGGTGATCCAGGGGTGGGGGTCCTGTAGCTCTGCTGGGAGGGCAGTGTTCTGTTACACAGGAATGCCAGAGCAGGGGGAGGTGTTGTAAACAATGATTTTCAAGGGAAGGAGAAGACACCATGTCATTTACAACTCTACTATTTTGAACCCAGCCAGGTGCTAGGCTTAAGGAAGGAATGAGCAGATGCTAGGGGAGAGACTATTGAGATTAGCCACTCTAGGGGTGTGTTTAGCCAGCTCTTCTCTCCTTGCTAGAAAATCAGCCATTATGAATTTGGAAGAATTGGTGCACTCTGGAACAAAATAGTGCCACACTCTGCAGGAGGTGGTCAGACCTTGGGGCGGTACCCTACACCCTATTGGACACGAGTGACCTACTGCTTGGCCCAGAGAACTTGGAATAAGTATCTGAGAGGGGCAGATCCTCTCAGATCTGCTGCTTGAAACTTAGGAGAATCAGAAAGGTCTACACTGAAGAGTTTGATGTGCATTCCCCAGGCCTGCACTCTGAAGATTGCGCCTTTTGCACCTTCTGAAACTACAGCCATGTGGATCAAACCTGCTTTAAAAGAAGTAATACAGAGTGGACTCCCTGCAAGCTACAGGTTAACAGAGCTCAACTGGACCATCACCACAAAGAATCCCCAGCCTGGAGTACTACCAGTGGATTTGTAAGGGTTTTGTCCAAGTGGATTGTGGGAATTGAAGTCTCACACGTTCAAGGACCCTCTTGAAGATTCCTGAACCCTGGATTGTGTGTTGAACACTTTTGGACATGCAAGAAGAACATGAGGAAGGAGTTCTAACAGGATCCAGCCTGCTGGAGGGGGCTGCACAAGACTGGTGAGAGATCCTCCAGAACAATTGCTAAATGTGAATGTGTCCCTGTCAAAGGCAAAGAAATGAGCACTGGCACTGTTGGTTTCTAAGCACTAATCTTTAAAAATTAATCTCTGGTTCCCTAGAGTGGATTTTTTTCATTTTGGTGTCATTTTAAAAGATACAAATATTTCCTATTTTTATAAATTGGTGTTGGATTTTTATTTTGTGTTGTCTCTTAATTATTCACCGAATTGGTGGTTTTCAATGCTTTACATACCTGTCTTTGAAGTTAAGCCTGCCTGCTTGCAGCCAAGCTACCAAGTGTTGAGCATAGGAATAATTTTCCAAGACTTATTCTGAGCCCTATATCATGTCAGTGGTATTATTGCAGGTGGTAAATGCATTTCTGCCACTACTAATAATCCACTTTCAAACAGTAGCCAAATGGGTTACACTGTTAATTGCAATTGATTGATATAATGTTAACTCCCATTACATCTCAGGCGGGAAAGGAAAGATTCATAGGAGGACGACTGGTAAGAGGGTTGGCCCGGAGCGCTGGATCACCTTTTAGGAAAAGGTTTTCAAGATGGTTAGCATTATCTTACATAAACCTGCCATAGGAAATGTTGGTTCTTTGAAATATATGATATTCTGAGAGGAATTATTTGTTATGGGAAGAGGAAAGGAAGAAAGAACGTAATTATAAGGAACTGCGAATCCATACAGAAACGTATTATTGAGATTTGGGAGCAGATGTATCATTTCGCAGAATTTCGGCCTTTGCAAATCGCAAAAGGTCTTTTTGCATGTTTTGGCATGCATCAAAAATTCGCAAAATAAGAAATAGCAAAAATTTGCGATTCCTTATTTTGCCATAGCATTTAAGGAATCGCAATTTTGCGATTCCTTAACTGCTATGTATGTAGCATTTTTGAATTGCGATTTTTGTTTAAGAATTCGCAAATTACCACCAAGTTGTAGTTGATGGTAATTTGCAAGTCTTTAAAAAATTCACAATTTAGCATTTTTGATGGTGGCATGTGACGCACACACATGCCCATAGGGCATGTGCGCCATATGCACACACATGTACATTTCAGGGGTGCAGCAGGGTGTCTTTGAGACACCCCTGCACCCTTGAAATAATTCTCAAATTGCGATTAGCAAATTGCGAACTCGCAATTTGAGAATTACTTCACAATCATTCCTATGGGCCTCCTGGCCCATAGGAATGCATGGGAAATTATTCCTTATTTGCGAATTCGCAAAATGCAAATTCACAAATAAGGAAGAATAAGGAATCTCAAAAAAATTGCGATTTTTTTCATGCATTCCATTTTGCGAATTCTAAATAGCGATTCCTTAAAAATCGCTATTTAGGAATCGCAAAATGGAATCTTACTACATCTGCCCCCTGGTTTGAACACCTGACTAGGGAGCCACAATGTATAGATTAACCTTGTAAATGAAAAACAAGATGCAGGTTTGACTTCCTTTTTTTGAAATTATACTGTTCAAATAATACACCTGACCTGTTGCAAAATTATCTGCTGGGAGAGCAGAGTGATGTTGCAATTGTTGACATGTTACCCGCTATGTACACAGTCCAGAACACAACATAAATATTTCCCATCTTCCCCGGGAACCCAGCACTCACCTGGCACTAGACAGTCATCTCTAGTCTTTTGTTTTTACATTTTCTTCTTGCCTCTCTGAGTCACTGGCAAGTATAGCTGTTGGTGATATTTTATCATTTAAGTTTGTCTCCTTTGGATATTTTAAACAGTCAATGTAAACTCTAAATTCTGACTGTGTCATCTACTGTTTCCCCCTGAACAGGATATCAATCATGAACCTTGTGCAGAAACAGACCTTTGAGGCTGTTGGCATGCAGCTGGCCACATTGCAGTGAGTTAAAAGGATGTACGTCATTACCACGCACACTTTTACAACGCGTTCCATTACAACGCGGTTGTAACAACGCAAGTCGTTACAACGACTTGCGTTGGGGGGCGCAAATTAAAACAATTTAATTTACTATTCCGACACCAGTCCCCGTGGATAGTAGGGAAGGTGTTGGGATAGTAAATTAAATGATTTACTATCCTTGAGCGCCCCCCAGCGCAATTCGTTGTAACAACTTTCGTTGTTATGACGGCGTCGTAATGGTACGGCGTTGTAACTGTTGCGTTGTAAACGTCGCATACCGAGTTAAAATGTCATCAATCACAACTCAGTGTGCAAATCACACTTAACCAGTAAGGTCTCTTTTTGAGTAATGTGCCCAAACTACAAGGAGTTACACTACAACAAACTACAGTTGTAGTGTAGTTTCTATATTCCCAATAGGCTCTGCACATTGTAATAACATAAACGATAGTGAAGTCGACTAGGTCTCTATTGAATATGTTAGACTTATTTGTGAATGCCAGCTAGCTTAGAGGTCACTAGAAACATTCTTGAATACACAAGAAGGGATTAGTTTCTGACAACAATATAACATGACAACTTTGTTCCCCAAGAATAAGGAATATATCTCCAGAGTCGCGGAAACAATAGATGGCTATTTCACTCAGTCAATCGTGCATGCTTCATTTCACCAGAAGGTAAGAGAAATAGAGAGGCAGGCATTTTCAATAAAAAGGTTATTTAATGAGTAGTCTTCTTTCTCATGCAAGAGAAGTGAATTGCTACAATCGTAATACTTGCTATGAAGTAAAGTGCGTACAGTAAAAAGAGTATTATGAAATAATTCTGTAAAAGCATTTATATGGCTTTTAAGCCATAAGATACATAAAATAGATGAAATACATACAATGAAAAATAATGACTAAAAGCACTCAACTGGTGCATCTAAAATACGCCTACCCCGATGTTCCTAACCTAAGTTAGAAGTAAGTGAGGTGTAGCTTGAGTTAAATAGTTTCTGCCAAGAATCTATCCAAGAATTCTCTAAGGGTCCAATCAGCTCCGTATCTTGGTTATAGAATGAAGGAGGTCTTGTATCTCTCTCTCAGGACTCGATCTCCCAGTAACCCGCAAGGGTAGCAGGGAAACACTGGAGCTGAATTTCTTGGCAGGAGAAAAGACAGCGTCTCTTCCAGTGCTTCAGCAGGGAGGGTCGGCTTCCTTCGGCACTCACATACAGCAGGGCGTCGGGCAAGTAGTTAGTCGATCTGCTCCAAAACCACTGTGTGTTTGTTATGGTAGATGTGGGCATATTTATACCTGGAAAGTGCTGAGTTTGACGTAAGGGTGGACATAATAACGTCACTAAGAACTCGAAGTTCTTTACACACTCCAGGAGTTCTGGGACAAATCAATACTGAAGCAGGGGGAATTCCCGTACTGCTGAAGGCTGGTTGTCTTCAAGAACTCGTTGTACTCTGGGAGCTAAGTGGAAGTAGCCATGCCATATTTGGACTGCATTGGCTGTGTCTAAATATGGTTATTATTCTTATGCCTATATAAGGATATGATAAGTTATATCTATATAAGGGCATGAATCGGGAAAATTACACTAGAGCCCTAGATACGTTACAACACAGTAATGTCAACCCATATGTGCTTGGCAGGAGGCAGATCACCTAGTGTCAGGGCAGCAGGTGGTTTTAATATAAGGATATGTGTTTGTCAGGGGACTCCCTTCCTAATAGAACAACAGCAAGTCATTTAAAGGGAGCTATATAAAAGGGTTGTTAGACACTGGGAGAGTACACATTTTGTGTCTGTACTTCCCCAACACTGGCTGGGTCACCCACCTGCAAGTCCTCTACATCTACCTTGGGCACCTGCACATACGTTGCTGATAAATTATCCAGATGGGAACAGGACTGGAGCTTGACAGGTGTGTGAACAACCCATCACATTGAACGAAAACATTTGCACTACTTTACTATGCACATGCGCATTGACATTATATTTATATTGCTACACTTGAGGGGGCACATACAAATGGCAGAGTATTTGGCCATGACATCACCTGATCATAGCCCATTATTGTTGTCGCTGCAGTGGTGCCCCATCCTTGCCAGAATTTCAACATGTCATCTACGGGTGTCGGCATTAGAGAACGTCACATATACATGCATGATTGCGAAGAAAATTCAACATTATTTTGATGTAATGTGGAGCGCACTACTGACCCATGAAATAAATGGCAACCTTGTAAAGTTTATACAAGAAGTGTTTGCATCAAAACATCCATGGGATTACATGCAGTCTTCCCTGACCAATTGACTAGGGTAAAGGAAGATCTGCACCAGTTCGAAAAAAGGCACTAGAATCCAAACACATGAGGCAAGAACTGTAACACAGAAGGCAGGAACTGACAAAAAAGAGACAGTGCTATGCAGACCTTGAAAGCAGACTAGGGAAACAAGACTATAGGGAACACCTTGCTTAGAAACACACAAAAGGGGATAAACCTATCTGTTTGCAGTCCAGACTGATTCAATCAGAGATAAGCTCCAGTGGCCAGAACAGTCATCCGTCATCTGGAACAGCATCATTTACATAAATAGGCTGATATGAATGCAGTGTTTGCTGCATATTAAATACAGTTTTATATAAAGTTGTCAAAGCAGAGACCGACTGTATAGACCATTATTTTTCAGCCATCTTGTTGCAGAGGTTTTCTTAGGAGCTGCCAAATGAAACTGAAGGTCCATCTTGAAAAGTGAAATTTGTTCAGCGGGGGTAATCACCTCACGATGGGTAAAACCCGTGCAGCAATGATCTTCCTCTTGATTTTTTTTAAAACGCACCAGGGATTATGACAGAGTAGCCATTTTCCATGATCTTAACAGCTTCTAACTATAACTTGTTAGGAACTCAGGTTGACTCGGTGTAGAACCTGAGTATTTGTTTCTCCTCAAAGACAGCAAAAGCAAGGGTTGTACAATTTTGAGCCCTATTATTTGGAGTTACAACTCTAATGGGCCATGATCTGGACTGCTCTGAGTGCTTCCCCAAAATTTGAAATCTGCTCTACTCTTAAGAGGACACAACTATTTTAGAATGATTGCTCCAAACATTGCCTAAGCATCACATCAGCCCCTATCCTCCTCAGAATGGGAAAATTGTGTTAGTTTAAGTTCCTTCAGAAGATATCACAGCAGGTGCTATACACACTGGGTTAACAGCTGCAGCGCTTGCTCAGATTTGAGAAGGCAGAGCGGAGAGCAAACAGGGTGCACTGCGGTAGGGCTGCCATCACCCATGTGGGACAATTATAAGATTGTGGAACCCTTATGAAATTTGCAGAGATCAAAAAAGATTGCAGTCTATATATACATGGCGGAAATAGCAATCCAAAATAATTTAGATAATGAACCAGAATATGACATTCTACCATGAAGCATTTATCACCATAGAATAGCCAATAAGATGATCAGGAAGAAACAAAAAGTTGATCTATTGCCCCTAAGAGCCATCTGGGGAAGATACCTTGAACTGGAATTGAACAATGGCAACTGACTAAAGATCCTCCGTTATGTTGATACGATGTCCAGAACTGTATGCGTCAATTTTCTACAATTCAATTTTGTGCATTACTGATATCTTGCACTCACTAGATTATGTTGGATATTCCCGTCTGTATAAGACAGCTACCCCAGATGCTGCACTGATGATGCAAATTTCTACCATATGACTGGAGTGTGTACTGATATCCACACTTTTTGGACTGGGATAGGCAATAGGTGCGGTGACTGATTCATAAATAGCATATCTAAAAACCTGCATTTTAGGGTTGATGACTAGGCCAGAAAATAACTAAGTCAGTAGCAAATGTATCAACTTAGTGATGGCCCTTGCAAAAAGATCAATTGCTGTTAAGTTGAAGTTTCCAGTTCCCCTGTCGATCAAAGCATGGAAAGCAGAGTTATAGAGAGCGGAACTACAGACAGTGTCATTAGACACTTAAAATGCAAGACAGGTAGATCTGGTGCAACAGCAGGGTAGGACTCAAGCCTGTTGGCACTCGCCCCCAAATCCGATGATAGGCTTCCATAAGCTCAAACAGGCTACAGCTATATTCTCTTGCATACTACTGGAAACCATGTACGGCTAATCAGTTAGTCCCGCCTGGAAGGAAAGGGAGCTTTTTTGTGTGATCGTCCTCCAATTGTTTGAATGATGCTGCTAGTTTTTGGACTTTGAAGTGCATTGGGCCCGGCTGACCAGACTCTGTGCATGTGCTCTGGACCCTCAACTGTTTATGTGCAATTAGCTAAACCCTGGTTGGCATATTTAACTTACCTACAAGTCCCTAGTAGATAGTACAAAGTGTACCCAGGGCTAGTGCTTTACATGTAAACAGTGTGCTGCAATGCCTAATATGCCATCACTGCTGTGACAAAGTGAAAACATGGCTCTAGGTATAGCTTTTAAACTGCCAATTCGACATGGCAAAATAACTCTTTTGTCATGTCCAGAGCTTCCTTTTTAATATTTGTAAGTAGCCCATAAGACAGGGTGCCATATATTAAAAGGAAGGACATGCTGAATTTAATCTTTACGTTTGTTGACAGTGGACATGTTGAATCTAATCTTTACATTTTATGGACAGTGAAAACTCAAAATCGTATTTTGACTATAGCAAGGACAGTAGACTCATTGGCTAGCATGGAGTGTCACTAGCACACACTAAGGGGCATATTTACAAGGGAGTGGCAGAGTGCGCCATTAGCCTTCTTGGCTTAACGCCGCGCTCCGCCACTTATGAAACACAGGGCTGCACCGTATTTACAAGAATACAGTGCAGCCTTGCATTTCCCCCTGCGCTGGCGCTATTTTCAGCTGCCTAGTGCCAACACAGGCACCCTTGAATGAAGGTTATTGGGAATGATTGTTTATGTGCAGGAAGGTTAATTATTTTTGTTAGTTATTGTTTATGGCCAGGAAGGGACACCTTCCTGCACATAAACAATCAATGGTGTTTTGCACAACGCAGCACTCATAGAAACCGCAAAAACAAGGTGAAATTAAACATTTCTTCTCATTGCGCCAGGATAAGACCAGGTTTTCCCTGGTGTAATTTCGAAGACACCCTTGTAAATACGCGTCAGCGTCAAAATCAATAGGTGTTGCGGTGGAACGCCCACCACAACACCCATTGTCCTCCCCTTTCATGCTAAGTATGCATGAAAGGGAGTCTTATTCACAAGGCTGAAAGAAAAATCCTCCCCGAGCAGCTAGTTTAGTTATCCGCACATGCGGGTAGAGGCAGGGTTGTGTGGGTAACCAACCATTCTTCCCCTGCGAGCACCACTAGTTACGAATTGCGACCTAATACTCAGACCCAGATGTTTAGTTGAGCGCCCTTTCTTTTTCCTGGTTACCTAGCGTTCATTTAGCATACTTATTCACAAGGCAGCGTTAAGCGGCTTGACGCTGCCTTGTGTATAACGCAAAGCACCTTTCGCCACCTCAATGTCGAGAAAAGTGACATTGTGGTGGTGATAGGGCTTGTAAATATGCCGCTAAATACTGACTCTCATTTGGGACCACCAAAACTAGTACTCCAAGGTATCAAATTAATTGTTATATTAAATCCGTCTTAATGCTGAAGTTGGAGTTGAAGTAACTTTTAACACAAGATGACTTTAGAAAGTCACCACTCTCTTGACCTCAAACTTGTAGTAATCACCTATGATAGACTGCAGTAGTTGTCAACTGAGACAGCCGGCTGCCCTCCTGCTGAAAAGTGAGAAGTGCTCTCAGGAAGGGAAAGAAATGGTCTGCTGAAGTGAGGACCTGTGACCTCCTCCTGCCAGGACGGTCCATGGGCTGTGGCCACAGATATCCAAGCTTCAAAGGTCCTGTACATAGAAAACATGAGTCTCACTTTAGCATGCTTGCTCCTTTGTGTTGGTAGACAGCATGGACAAATATACCACTGTATTACTGATTGTTTTAATTTATATGAAAAAATGTAATCAAGAGCAATTTAAAATGCCTCATTTTCAATAATTGAGCAATTCAACCCAGCCCCTCTCAAAGCTTGGGAGGCAAACTCAATAGTTCTCACTGCCACTTGGACCACTTAGAGAAACACGGCACCAACCAGCTTATGTCAGTAATAACTAAATGATCTACTCCAGGAATATAAAAAATTAATTAGATGATTTGCTCAACTTTTTTTTGGCTATCTAAAATTCCTTTGAATATTGTTCACATCATTCCAATTCAAACTTTTTCTCTAATCAAGCTGGAGACTGTTATTGATGGTAAATTCTTTATGCACTGCGAAATTTGCTCAATCATTCCTAGAAAGAAGAGGACCTCCTTCTTCCTCTACATCACTTTCAGTTTCCACACAGTCTCTACTAGATAACATGCATGTACAACGTATACCTTGTCCTAAATACAACTCTTCCTTACCAAAGCAACATTTCTCAGCCCTCAAGATTAGATCCCATTGCTGGAATATCTCTAAAACAGCTTTTACTTGTTGATTATGTTCTCCCATGTTGCTCCTTAAAATAATATATAAGCTAAATAAAACGCCACACAAGTAAGATTGTTGAAACCACTCCAAACCACTCCAAAATGCATGCATAGGAATGTATACGGTCAAATGGTTGTTATAAAAGATCTAGCGTAGAAGATATTTTCACCCCTGCCAACAACTCAAGCATTTTTGTGATGTTGGTTTGTGGATATTTATGAACTACAACTTCCTTATTACATGCACTAAGGTCAATGCACAAACACAACTCGCCAATGGACTTTTTGGCCTCACCACTGAAGCAAGACATTCTGCCACTCCAGTGGTATGACTACCCTGGAACAGCACAACTTGTCCAAATCTGCCTTTAGTAAATCATCCACAGCAAACAGAAGTCGCTGGACTTTTTCCATTACCACCTTGGCACCTTGATATAGCTTACTTTTGTGCGTGTAACCTTTTAGACATCCCAGTGTCTTGCAGAATATTATAGGAAACATGTTCTCGAGCTTTTCACTGCTCTCTGCTATCTGCCCCACTTGCACCTGTGTATCTACATGGGATCCCACTATCTCCATTTCTTTTTGATGAGTCCACCCAATAATTTGGGTGGACTGGGTGTTTTATTTTTTAATCAGAAAACCGCGCTGCCTGCCATTCAGTGGTGGCCGACTGTACTTAATCCTCCTCCTGTCCCAGTCCAGACAGCTCAAAATCTTGGCTTTCAATTTGATAATGCACTATCTTGCAAATCACAAATTAACAAGGTCACAGCAGCTTGCTTCGGCAAACTGCGCATGATCAGGAGGATCTTTCCATACCTCCCACTTGATTCCCGCAGAACTGTCATTCATGCCCTGATTACATCGCACCTATATTACGCCAACAGTCTCTATGCTGGCGCCCCCTTGTACCAAATTGAACGCTTACAAATAGTACAAAATGCTGCAGCGAGATTGATTGGCAATATTCCTTTTCGCCACTCGGTCACATCATATCGGAGGAAGCTGCATTGGCTTCCCATTGCCCGTCGTATTCAGTTCAAGGCTTTGATTTTTGCTTTTCGTGCCCTCAACGGGTTGGGCCCGGGATATCTGAAAAAGAGGCTCAAACTGTCCCAGTCTGTTAGGTCTCTTAGGTCGAATAGCCTGCGCCTCCTGGTGGTTCCCCGTTTTCGTCGTGCTAGAAGTGGCGGCAGAGCGTTTGGCGTAAGAACCGCTAAACTCTGGAACAGCCTCCCACTGGATCTTAGGTTTATCTCCTCTGAATCACTGTTCCGAAGCAAACTGAAAACCTGGTTGTTCACTATCTCTTAAGTAGTATCGTTTTTCTAGCCTGCAGTCTACAGCGCCGGGACACCCCCGTTGGGGGTAGCCGTGCGCTTTATAAGCTTCATAATAAATACAAATAAATAAAATAAATAATGAAATCATCTTGTCATGAAACATACATCTTGCCCAAAATATTTCCGTTCCTGAACTCATTTGTCGTCTCAAAATAGCCTGCCACCTTTAATGGCTGTCCACCATATCCATCTGGTTTGCCATAAATGACATTGAACTTGAGACATTCCAAACAGCTTTGTATAGACACTCTCTGATAATATGGTTAGTATGGCATAAGACAAACATATTTTGGACTTTGTGTGTTTGGTTTTCACCCACTCCTCTGAGTTGACCTCCTTATCTTACCAACTTGTAGAATAACTTTCTCACATACCTCCTTAATGCTTGGTTTTTCTCAACAGAGCTGGCACTTCTGCAACACTTAGCATAATGACATTTCCCACAACATTTGTTGCATCATGATTTGATGACAGGCCATTCCTCTAACAACAATGGAAACATTGCTCCTCACCCATCTTGCATGCAATCAGAGCCATAACAACTTCACTAAGTTCTCTTTTATCTCCTTCTCTTTTCAGTTCTCTCTCACTGTTCATCACATACTCAAGCCTCTTTGCAAACAACACTCAGCTCAAAGCAGGTGCATCTTTTAGCCACAGCTGTATATGGACTTTCTCACAGCTGCAAGTAAGCAAAAATTGATACATGCATCTTCTTATTCTATGAGCTGACCACATTTACATGTGAGAGCCATCTTTCTCAAACCAGTAATATATTTCTCCAAAGGGTCATGCTCAACTTGTTCACATTTTCAAAAACTCCATCTGGAAGCACTCTCTAATTACAAAACAGCTTTTCTTATATACACAAAACCCTCAGGATAAGCACACACTCATTCAAGGGTTCAAAGAAATGTCCAAAGCAGTTTCACCTTCAACAGAAAGTACCATTCATACCAGTCTTCTATTGGCAATACTACCAAAACATGGAATGCCTTACCTGCCCACATCAGACTGTATCAATCATCCAAACTTAAAGAAAACTCTCAATGCATTCATGCTTGAAATGTTGGTGTACAAACATATAAAATAATTTTACTCCACTCTTTTGAACCAAGGTATCAGCCTTGACACACTCTCTCTCTTCTGAAAATTGCGGTTTATGCTTAGGTCTTTGCTGTTTTTGTTGAACTTAACCACCAACGATGCAGTGACTTAACTTCAGTTGTGTAAACATCTATGACTGACACCATTATTGAAACCACATCTTTTTCTGGCTTTAATGGTGTATACCAGGCTTACACTATTTGGGTCCTGGTTCGCACAAATGCAAAACCTCAATTAATGAAAGTTAAATAAACACAAGAGGAAGCCCAAAAAAGCTGTGCAAAAAACAGACTAGAGCTATATTGATCAAACATTTGAGATCCAACCTCTAAGACATAACGATTCATTCCCACTTGTCATGCTTTGGCCATTTTTCATACATTTTGATCTTTTGTTGGTATTTGAAATATATTTGACTGTTTTTTAATATTATCTTAATTCAACCTCTATACCATCTACCACAGTGTCTACAGGCATAATTGCTGATAAATTTATATACTAGAGACTGGCAATTGCAATCCACTCCATAAAGTAAGTTTAGGGAGCAAAATTAATGAACAGTAGTAATGTTTCTCTAAACATTTTAAATCCCCAATCCTCCTGCATCCAAATGAAGGAGCTCAAAAGAAACCACTACTTACTGGAAGACAAGAGTGCTCCTGTGTGGACAGCAAAACATGTGGAAGCAAGAAATACATCACGTTGTTTCTTTCTAAATTTGCTAAATTTGAAGCAGCTTTTACATGCCAGATACTTGATGAGTAAATCAGGAAGCCAGACAGCATAGGTGGACGCCAGTGAATCTGATGCTGCAACTGAGTGTAGTAAATACCAGAGAGAGAAAAACACCCATGTGCAAATCAGACGTTTATGTGTAAATTGAATTCAGGATGGCTTTAAGCCCAGAAAGGAAAGGCAGTGGCGTCCCAGATGCAATTGCCCAAGTGGTGACAATAAGATCATCTCTTTTCCGCCCGTTTGAAAAAAAACGGTTCATGTAATCTTTCCATGCAGGCTCTCCATCATAACCTTGTCATCCAACTTACTGAATAAATACATATTCCAGAGTGGGTCCTAACTGCAGGGCATATCATGTTTCCCAATTGTTACATCCCTGACTTGGAATTCTATCAGAGCTGTGCCATGCATCAAAGACAGGGCTTTGTTTTTACATTAGGGCTGCTTAATTGTGAAACTACCTGAAACACATTGAAAACATTACCACGTTTCATCACTGCTTGGAAAAACAGAAGCCTGCGTGCAGACACCAGTTCAGTAGGCCAGGACGTCAGTATAGTAAATTGTATTTTTTTTTAAATTGTGACCTCATTTTTAGAGTGGTTATGAAAGTTGTGCCAAGAAAAGCAGAAGTGTAAGGTGAAGACATTCGAAGAATGGGACTGCCCTGGGAAGGGGATATGACTGACATGAGCAGGGGTGGCACAGCGGCTCTCCCGTGACGAGAAGTCTCTCAGCACAGGACCCACTGAGTGAGTGGAGGAAGGAGTGGAATGAAACGGGGGGAAACGGAGGCGCGCGCTCTGGTTTTGCTCACGACAGATTCTGTCTGGGCGGCTCATTCCCTCTTGTAAAAAACGCGTTAAAAATGGCTGACATTCTTCAACCCAATAAAGATTAATGCTCAATGATTTAACTAAAGATGCATAAGTGTGCATGTGGCTTTTCGTATTTGTATAGGTAAAGGTCAGGTGGGTCCGGTACAGTTACATGCCTACAGCCGTGCGGAATGTGAGTGGAATCCTTCATTGGGATCGTGCAAGAAAAGGCAGAGGAAATATAGGGGCATATTATCAAGAGTGACGTTAAAATTATCGCTGCTTTATCTGCAGGAAACTGCCGCTAAAGTGGCGATAAGGGGCTTGATAATATGCCCTAGAGAATTCCCATAGAATCCCAGGTTAGATGTCGAACCTGGGGGCATATTATCAAGGACCGGTGGTAACATTATCGCCGTTTTATCGGCAGGAAACTGCCGATAAAACGGCGATAATGGTCTTGATAATACGTCCTTATTAATTCTCATAGAAGCTCATGTTAACATAAGACATGGGCTTCTATGGGAATTAACAAGGGTGTATTATCAAGCCCATTATCGCCGTTTTATCGGCAGTTTCCGGCCGATAAAACGGAGATAATGTGCCCCCTGGGCTTTTATTGGAATTCTATAGAGCATATAATCAAGCCCATTATCGCCACCGTAGCGGCAGTTTTCTGCCGATAAAGCAGGGATAATTTTATCGCCCTGTCTTGATAATACGGCCCATAGTTTGTTGCTATAATTGCGCAAGTTTTTATTCTGCCATCTCTGTGTCTGCCCATCAATGAATGCAGGAATCGAAAAAGTATTACTAGAAATATCAACTGATTATATAAGAGGCAGACTGGCTGATAATTAATAGCCATTATTGGCAAAATCAAGTGTATCCTGAAGACGATCAGGAGACATAAACTCGTGAAGACAAACAGGCATAGTTAAGAAATGCTAGCTTAATGAGAGTGCCGCACATCTATGGCGCTGCTGCTCTCTTCCCAAGCGTTGACGCACAAACAGGCTACCTAGTGGCACAGCCACACCTGTGCATCTTATTGCAAAGTTATGCGCAAGTTCTTTAGCATACATTTTGAGCTGGATGGGTATACTTTCAGTACAAAATACGATGCTTAAAAACTTTTCCTATATATGAAGTGAGCTGTAGAATGCAACACTCATGCACAGGGGGTGTAGCTCTGGGAGGGAGGGGGCGGAGGATCCTAGGGGTGCTACAATAAATGTACTTTGCAATAAATAGTTGGGTACAAGTGCTTTAAGTCGGGTATGGTGAGGTGTTTGTCGGATTCCACTTGGGATTTTTACATACACATGCAGACGAAAACTCACATTCTCTTGTCTCTGTTTTCAAGGTCTTACATTTTTTATATATTGTTTTACTAAATATGGAGTTATAAGTACCCCTCACAATCTGCAGACCATAAGGCCCCCCTCCTGCATTGGTTCTCATATAATGTATTATAACCAGAGTGCTTGTTGGGAAATCTGAAGCTCACCCCGACCCCCCTATCTTACTGACCAAGCTATACCCCTGCTCATGCAATGTTGTGAAAAGATAAAAGTGAAAACGTTACTCCTTCTTAACATCAACCTCAAGAAGGTGTTATTTTTTGAGTGCAAAATCCTGTCTAGTAATGTTAGAAAGGGTTTCGCATTAAAAACATTTGGTGGTAGCATGTGAATGCCTATGTACCATTCATACTGTGTCCCCTTGATGCAAAAGAAAGCAAAACAGTGCAAAGTGATGTTTATGTTACTTTTAGGGCAAAGTTGTTGTACTAGAAAGTAAATACACTGAGAAGGCTGCGCCGGTTTGTGTCGTGTTTTTATCTTTGAATCAACACAAAGGGGCCAATTAGGATGACGTTGCTGGGTTGTGGTACTGTCAAAGGAACTTTATACATATATGTAAGTCAGACCAAGCAGTTCTTAGGTAGCAGATGGAAGCGTAGGAGTGGAGATGGTTATTTGCCCTCAATCTTCTCTAACTTAACGGAGGATGCAATATACCTATATACTGTGTCGCTGACCATATTTGTCTGTAATAGTTGTGGACACAACAGTGCAGGTCTGCATTTTGTGATCTTTAAGCTCCTAAGCAAAGGGGTAAATTAAGCATTCCTGTTTTTGTTGTACAAGCCACAAAAAAAGGAAAATGCAGCTGTGATTGCGCAGAGGCCGAATCACATGGGCACCCTATCAGGTCCTTGTCACAGCTGGCTGTTGAGGCGTAAGTGACCAGTAAGTGTGACATTGAAACAAAATCTCACTAGGTAATATCGACGAGGCTCAATTCTTCATGACAAACGGATGTTGGTACAGACCTAGGTACTCGTAACAGTTTGCATGTACATTTGTTTTCAGCAATCTGTAATTGAAGAGGGTCCTGTGTTCTCCAGATCCCTGTACCATAGGTTGCTGTTGATACACATCTGACCTTATATATTTTGAGCAGTACTCCCATGGGGGAGAATCCTAGTTTTTTTGTAAACTTATGGATGGCGCCCGTATTTTGTTCAAATTGGGACCATCTAAACCTGCCCAGATGTTTTCATTTGCATTCCCTATCAAAGGGTATCCCACGGTACGTGAATGTGTTCACAGTCTGTAGTCATGCGCCTTGGATATAAAATGATCTGGGGGCATATTATCAAGGAGGTTTATCTCCGCTTTTTTGGCTTTAAAAGCCAAGAAAGCGGAGATAAAATTATCTCCCTATTACCTAGCTGTCGCTAACACCAGTTAGCGACAGCTAGTAGGAGATAGCGACCATCTTGGGCCCCACTTTGCATGTCAGTGATATTTATCACTAATGATATGCAAAGTGGGCGTGCCAAGATGTTAGCAACCGAAAACAGTCGCTAACATCGCTATCTCCTATTACCAACTTTTGGAGATATTCGCGCTAAGCGCGAATATCTCCAAAAGCTAACACCTGCCCTGAATAGTTCTTAGCCATGTTATCCAATGGGAGGTGGATAACATGGCTAAGAGCATTAGCTCGGTAATGCATGAATATCGCTGACTTTTCAGCGATATTCATTCATTTGCGGCGATTTTTATCGCATTTGCGATAAACCTTGGTAATACCAAGGTTTATTTGCGGTAAAAAATGCCGCAGCGCATCGGTAAATTTTTGTCTCTAACCAAGCAATAGCGATAATTATCGCTATTGCTTGGTAATATGCCCCCTTGTCTTTTCTTTGGGACAACCACAGATCATGGTGAAAGACTGTTAGATACAACCAACAAATTTCCTTGTGTAAAAGGATACAATACAATTGATTGCACTTAACTCACAAGCTGTTCCGCTCAATAAAGAATTCTATAAAAAAAAAAAAGCATACAGATTATAATCGCACACAGCATCCTATGTGTACATTCTGCTCCAAGGCACTGTAGAATCACTAGCCCAAATATGCATCCAGGTGGAAGTCATGCAAATAGTCCTGCAATCAATCATTTTGATGCAACCACAAAACATGTATGACAAAGGTCATTCATTGGGCCATACCCTCACCATTACAGCATCAGCAAGGCACATACACTGGAAACAACTCCAGCAGAACTGCAAGCTGACAAAAGAAGCCAGTAAATTGTCAACCAACAAGTAACACAAAATGGCAAGAGTGTGGTAACTGCCTTCATGGCACAGTCACCAACATGAAAACCTCTCTTCGAATACAGGAGATGACACATAGTTTAAATGAAGGAGTATCGTGGCAGCAAAAGCAGAGGAAAGCTCCCAATCTCAGTTCTACTTCACCAACCTAGAAAACCTTGCCTGCACCCAAAAACCTGTGCATACACCTAAATATCCAATTAAAAAGAACGATTAACATGAAAACCACCTTCTGACCAATCAAGCCTCACCTCTATCTGCAGAACTGAGCCAATCTACCTTTCAGCTGTAAGGCACACTAAGCACACCACATACCTACAGCCTACCATTTTCAACTACTGCCCATCACTCTCTACCTTACCCATAAAAGTCCAACTAGTCATGTTGCCAGTCATTGCTGGCAGTCACTGTAGCACAAACAGTCGAGCTCATCGAACCTTCATGTTGGCAGTCATCGCTGGTGGCGAGATCTTAGCATGAACGGTCCTGTTTGCAGAGATGAAGAGCCCAAAACTTCAGGATTTATCCCTTATTTCAGCAGAGTGCACTCAGGGTCAAGAACCTGGGAAGGGAGGAGGAGGAGCTTCGCGGGCAACCAAGATGGCCGCGTAAGCTCGGAGCTCCGAAGACCCTCCGATCCTCCGTATTGATCCTGTCAACTATCCTGTCCCACGACGGTGGGAATCAGTTGCGGAGTTGATGCTGACGCGGCGCCCGGTTTCAGATTGAAGATCCGAGCTTCCTGGACCGAGTTACACCGTCGGGAAGCCCGGTGCCGACGACGCCATAGCTGCCTGGCATTGTTGGGGTGGTGACGGAGCCCCTGTGCGGTGGCATTTCGAGTGGGACTAACTGATTTGCGAGGTTCGGCGGCCCTGCTGATCTCCCTGGAGGCTTGCTGTTTCCTGGGGACGGTGGAGGGACTTGTTGGTTTTGATCGAGTGGAGGTGGTGTTATTGGCTTGCCCCCTCCTGGATCGTACGATCCCCGTCGCCCAACATGGCGGGCAGAGGAGATTCAGACAAAGGGAAGCCCCCGAGGGTCAGCAGGAAACCCCTCCACTCGCAGTCCACCATCCCTGAACGATTCCCTGACTCTAGAGGTTCGCCGGGTGCATCAGGCCATACCAAGGACCCGCAGCGGGACGTGTCCCTAGAAGATACCGAACCCACCCTCCGGGACCTGATGGGAGCCATTGCTGGCCTGAAGGCCGAGATGCACAGCCAACACGAAGCGCTGTCCAGCAAGGTTGATACCCTCAAGATCGAGCTCAACCTCATCAGGGCCGACCTCGGGAAAACAAACGACAGGGTCAAGTCACTCGACATTAAGACGGCGAGCCTGACTACTGATGTGTCGGACGTGCAGACCGAGGTACGGGACTTGAAGGCCGCTAATTTGATGCTTGCGCGCAGGCTTGATGATTTTGAGGGACGGGCACGGCGCCTGAACGTCCACATTACAGGTGTGCCGGAGGGTGCGGAGGAGGATGCCGCGGATTTGTTTGTGGAGGACTTGGTGGTGAAGCACTTGGCGCCTGGAGGCCTGAGTAAATTCTTTTCGGTCGAGAGAGGTCACAGACTGCCTGGCGGCCAACCGAAGTTGGGTGCGTCCCCGCGCCCCATCATTGCCAGACTGTTCAACTACAGGGACCGAGACGCAATCCTACAAGCGTCGAGAAGTGGCGGTCCGCTGCGGTTTCAGAATGCTGATGTGAATTTCTTCCCCGACTTCACTCAGGCTGTACAGAAACGCCGCCAAAGTTTTATGGGAGTGAAACGAAGACTGAGGGAGATGGGGTTGAGATACTCCATGCTCTACCCAGCGAAACTGCGAATAGAACATGGTGATCGGACGCTGTTCTTTGATTTGCCAGATGTTGCAGGGGACTGGTTGGACACTTTGCCTCAGCGTCGGACTGCTCCGGAGGATCTGTCGGAAGGGGCGTCGGGAGGCCCGGGTTCCCAGGAATAAACTTTAATATGTTGATCTTCTTTCTGCGAAGGGCTCTGCGGTTGGCATCATTCATTGACTTTTGTTTCTTTTTTTTTACTTTTCCTGTTTTTTCAACTTTGGAGGGTAACGGGGGGTGATAGGATGTCTCCTTTCTCCTCTGGGGGCTTTTTGTAGGTTAGTTTATACGAGGCGACAGGCACACTGCTAGTTGGGGTAGCTTTTAGTCTAATGCAGGGGTGCAGGGTGGGGGGCAGTTGAGTTGTGTGTTCTTCTTTTGCTCTTCCTTTCCTACTTTTCTCATGGCGAGGGAACTATTGTCTTGAATACACCGCTTCGGTGGCTGCTTTCTGGGGGGGATGGCTGGGACGGGGCATCTTTGACGATGGGGGGTAAGACTTTGAATGTACTCAGTTGGAAAGTGAATGGGTTGGGGGATCGTATTAAACGTGGTGTTGTGATACAAATGTTTAAACGCTGTGTTCCAGATGTTATTCTCCTGCAAGAAACTCATCTCGTTGGTAATACTTGTAAGGCTCTGAATAGAAAGGGGTTCAAAATGGTGGCCCATTCCGGGTTCTCTACGGGATCCCGAGGGGTGGGGATAATGGTGCGCATGTCTCTTCCCCTGGAGGTGGAGTCCACAGTGGTTGATGATAGGGGCCGCTATGTTGCCGTGGTGAGCAGATGGGAGGGACGTACTCTGGTTTTGGTTTCTGTTTATGTCCCCCTGGGGTTGCAAGCTGCTACCTTCCAGGATCTTGGAGGCGCCATTTTGGGCCTCCCGGAGGGGCTGTTAATACTGGGCGGGGACCTTAACTCTGTGGTTTCGGGCACTTTGGATCGTTTTCCATCCAGAGATCTACGCAGCGCACAAGCATGGCTCCCGGACTTCATGAGCACCATGGGCCTCATTGATTGTTGGCGACTTTTACATCCCGCCCAACGACAGTATACTTTCCATTCGGGGGCCCACGGTAGTCTTTCCCGAATTGATTACATTCTGGCACCCGCGGTTCAGGCACAGACCGTCTCTGGGGCTCGCCTCATGGCCAGGGGTATATCGGATCACTCTCCAGTTTGGGTGTCCTTTGACTTTGGCATCGCGGCGGCGACCAGGGTGGCGCCGGTCAATCCCTGGTATTTCCGCAACCCCAAGACTCGAGACCTCCTTGCTAAAGCTATCGATCTATACTTCACGGAGAATACAGGTACGGTAACGTCGGCCCTTTCCCTCTGGGAGGCCTTTAAGACTGTCCTTAGAGGAGAGGCTTTCTCCTTGATAGCTGAGGTGCGCAGACGACGGGATGAAGACATGGTACGGTTGGAGTCGGATATAGCTGACCTGAACTCCCAATTAGCGTTGGGACCGACACCTGAACTGTTACATGCTCTCTCCCTGAAGCAGTCGGAATATAGTGCCACTGCCACTGATGCGGCCAAGGCGATGGGCAGGGAACAGCAAGGGAGGATTTACGACGCTGGAGACAAGGCGGGCAAACTCCTTGCCTGGCTGGACAAGAAGGAGCTGGCTTCTCGTGTGGTGCCTGAGATCCTGGGTGACGATGGTCTGGTTGTTACTGATCCCACTGCTATTGCCGTGGCGTGTGCCGACTACTTTGAGACGGTTTATACATCAGTCTCCGCTCTGACTGAATCGGACTCGGCCTCCTTCTTAGAGGGGATTGAGCTCCATTGCCTGTCTGATACTGAGCGCGATGACATGGACCAAGGCATCACGGTTGACGAGGTGGCGTTAGCAATAAGGTCTTTGCGCTCCGGTAAAGATCCGGGTCGCAATGGTCTCCCGGTGGAGCTGTATAAAATCAAAGCGGACACTATCGCCGCGCCCCTGCGGAATATGTTCTTGGAAGCTCGAGACGCTGGTGAACTTCCAATGGATCAATGCCTGGCTACCATTGTGGTCATTCATAAGGAGGGGAAGCCTAGAGACCTTTGTAGGTCGTATCGCCCTATTTCTTTGCTGAACGCCGAGCCCAAAATCCTGGCTAAGTTGCTGGCCAATCGGCTCGTGGGCGTGATCGCGGACTTGGTCCACCCGGACCAGTCCGGTTTCATACCTCACCGTAACACAGCTCTTAATCTTAGAAGACTCCACGCTGTCATGGCGCGGGCGCACATGCTCCGCGAGTCAACAGTCCTGGCTTCGCTGGACGCAACGATGGCGTTTGACTCGCTTGAATGGAACTACCTCTGGGCGGTGCTGTCTAAGTTTGGGTTCGGCCCTGACTTCATCAGTTGGGTTCGGCTCCTCTATTCCTCCCCGATGGCCAACATAACGGTCAATGGCCGCATGTCAGCTTCCTTTGCCTTGCGCAGGGGTACCAGACAGGGCTGCCCGTTATCACCGCTCCTCTTTGCCCTTGCGCTGGAGCCACTTGCTGCTTGGATCCGCACTCACCCTGATATTAACGGGATCAAATGGTCACCGGGGTTTGAAGATCGTGTTTCGCTATACGCGGACGATATTCTTCTTTACCTCACCTCCCCCTGTCGGTCCTTGATTGTGGTGTTTGATGTACTGGGTACCTTTGGTGGATACTCGGGCCTGGTTATTAGCTGGTCCAAGTCCTACCTCTACGTGCTACGCGGGGACACTCCGCGTCTCCCTAGGGGCTGTGCAATACAGGTCTCGCACCAGGGCTTCAAGTACCTGGGCATCTATATTTCAACTGATGCCAGGGCACGATACGCAAACAACTTGCTACCTCCTCTGGCACGCCTTCGGCGTGACGTGGAGGGTTGGAAAAGATTGCTGCTGTCCTTGTTGGGCCGTGCGGCGTTGTTCAAAATGATGTCCCTGCCGAGATTTTTGTATGCGCTTCAAAACACGCAGGACCCAGTACCTTCTAAATATTTCAGGGAGATCGAGGGCTTGCAGCGTACCCTCTTGTGGGATGGAAGGCCGCGCATTGCCGTAGTCAAACTGACCATTCCATGGTATGACGGCGGTATTGCCCTGCCCGACGTGTGCCGGTACTACTGGGCTTCTGACCTGGCGGCCATCAATCATGGCTTCTACGGACCGGTGGTTAATCCGGGGTATGCCATGGATCGCTGGCTCATGAACGATGGGATGTACTACAGAGCGCTGTATTCTAGATCTCTGGACCGGAAATTGACTGGTCCCACCAGGACCGCGGTGCACTTGTGGAGGGCGGTTACAAAGACTCTGGGGTGGAAGGATAGGCTCACCATGGCTACTCCCCTTTACGACTCTGACTTGCTGGGGAATTTGTGGCACTCCAAAGGATTTGATCGGTGGGACCTCATCGGTATATCCAAAGTGGCTGATGTGATGGACAGGGGGGAAATTAAATTGTTTGCTGCTCTACAGGCGGAATTTCAACTGGGGGCCATGGAGTATTTTCGATATGCACAGTTGAGGCATGCCCTTACGTCCTCCTTGCCTGTCGGCGAAAAAGTCCCCAAGTCATCCCCGCTGGAGGACAGGGTGCTGGACGGCCATATGCCGGACAGTGCCATCTCCCTGACCTACAAGAAACTTATCAATGTTCGGACGGACCTGTTGGTGAAAGTACGAGACCTCTGGGTGAATGATGGGATTGAGATGGATGACGAGGACTGGCTCGACTAGCTATTTCGGCCAGACTGCGCTTGGTCCAGCTGAAAGTACTCCACAGGGTGTATGTTACTGGCCCCAGGTTGATTCGTATGGGGCTTTCCCAGGATGGCCTTTGCAGAAGGGGATGTGGTGCGACGGCCACTTTCATGCATACCATTTGGGAGTGCCATGTCATAGCCTCTTATTGGGAGCGTGTGCATGCGGTTATGCGGGTTGTGACTGGTGTGAATTTGCCTGCGGAGGCTCGACGCTGCTTGCTGAATGTGTGGGGTCCGACCGACTACAACACCGCTCAAACCCGCTGGGTCACCCTGGGGAATATGGTGGCCAAGAGGGACATTGCCCAGAGATGGGGTGCTCCGGCCCCCCCCCACTGTGAGTCTTTGGAAAACCAACATGGACTGGTGCATGCTCCGGTAGAAGACTGTCTACTTAGCCCGGGGTAAGCCCAAGATGTGGGGGCTGGTCTGGGGTGCCTGGAATTCGTATAGAGGTGACATTTGTGTGCCCCCGGAGGTAGTCCAACCGGAAATTCATCTCTCACCATAGTTCATCCCTCCACCCAGGTTTTCACGTGATGTAATCCTGTTCTTGCTCCCCTTACACATGTGTGCTTATTTGACATGGTTATTTCATGATGCGGAAGTTCCCGCCTCTCCCCCTGGATATGTGCCTTACCGATTTTCCATGCTCCTTTGCCTTGCCATCTTCTTCTCCTTCTCCCCCTTCTTTCTCCCCTTTTCCTTCTTTTTCCTTGTCCCTTTTCGGTTTCTCCTTGTTCATTGAGTTCACTTTCAAAACTATAAAATTAAACCTGATTGCTCCTCTTACTGTTTTGTGCACACTTTCAAGTTGCCTTACAATGCTGCCTAGCCTCCGGGATGTATGGCTGAATAGCGGTGTACTTTGAATTACAAATAAAGGTTTTCCAAAAAAAAAAAAAAAAAAAAAGAACCTGGGAAGGCACCACTGGGGATCAAGGAGTCATTCTAGCAGAGGCCAGCAGGGCTCAGGTGGGTCCAATTGCAGGTCCAGGCAAGTCCAGTTGCAGCAGGTCAGTTGAATAGTTGCAGGGAGACTTCTGGAGCTTGTTGTGTCCCTATAGTACAGAGCAGCTCAGCCAACTGACCCTTGGAGTCACTCAGATTCAAGGAGATGGTCCTCTCTCTTCAGGCAGCAAGGCAGACCTCACGCAGCAGGGCAGTCCTTTAGTGGTATCTGGGCAATCTTCTGAGACACATGGCAAGCCTCAGGGAGCATGGCAGTTCTCTGAGAACGAGTCAATGCTACTGAAGTATTCAACAGGTCCAGGAGTGTACTGAAGAGTTGGTCAGACGGTCCACTATTTATTACTGCTGCCGGCCTCTAAAGTGAGAGAAGCTTCTAGTCTTCTCCCAACTTCTGGCTCCGGAATTTGCTTCCTTCCCCTGCCCAAGCTCCAAGGGGTTTGGGGTGACAATAGGCTGGTGTCAAGTTCTTTTTTAAGTGTGCTGCAGGCAAATATAAATTGGGAAGGGAATGTTCAGCCCTCCCATCCTGGCTGGATGGCCCATCCTGTCAATGCTTAGCCCCCTTTGTCTGATTGTATGGGAGGAATACAGAAAGGCCAACTGCTAACTACACTCAGTCATTTGACCCACGAACCTGGGCAAGTTGCCTTAAAAAATTATTTTCTGCTGCTTGAATTATGCCAGTCTTCATGTACCCCCAAATCTCAATGCTGTACCGGATTTGGGACACACATTTAGCATGGTAAATTTTAAGTAAGACTTGTGGAGATCACAAACCTTTGACCCTCCGGGTATGTCGCTTCCCCACCACTGCAGCGCCACCTGTGCCAGGACCCTCCTCCTCCTGTCTACCTACCATCTGCTCTGCTGTCTGACTCCTGCCTGCCTGCGCCGAATCTCCTTCCTGCCTCACTCCGCTCCTGGCCCCCCTGGGAGACCTCCCCTGTGTGCCAGTCTTCTTTTTTGTGCCCCCGTGTGCCTGTATTGCCCTCTTTTTCCTTCTGTACCCCATGTGCTCTGATACCCTTGTCCCTGTCGCGGCTGCCCCCCATTTATTTTCCCGCCGCTGCCTCCTGTGCGGCCCCGCCCCCGTGCCCATTCGCTGACCTGCCCTCCCGCCTCCCAGCCTCCTAGCGGACCCCTTCTCCCCACCTCCCCTTAAATGGCGGCTGCTGCGCAGTAGAGACAGCAACCCTTGACCCTCCGGGTAGGTCGCTTCCCCACCACTGCAGCGCCACCTGTGACAGGACCCTCCTCCTATCTGCTCTGCTCTGCTGTCTGACTCCTCCTTCCTTCGCCGAATCTTCTTCCCGCCTCGCTCCGCTCGTGTCCCCCCCGGGAGACCTCCCCTGTGTGCCAGTTACTGCCTGTGCTCCTCTTATTTTTTGTGCCCCCGTGTGCCTGTATTGCCCTCTTTTTCCTTCTGTACCCCCATGTGCTGATACCCTTGTCCCTATTGCCGCTGCCCCCCGTTTATTTTCCCGCAGCTGCCTCCCATGCGGCCCACCCCGTGCCCATTCGCCGACCTGCCCTCCCGCATCCCAGCGGACCCCTTCTCCCCACCTCCCCATAAATGGCGGCGGCTGCGTGACTGCGCAGCGGACGCGCCGCTGGCGCGCCAAAGGCACACCTAAGGCAAGCCTGTCTGCGCCCGTCTGCGCCTGAACCGCGCCCAGAGCCAGGACTTCTGTCCCCCTGCCACCGACACAGCAAGAATCCACTACGACGCCAACACCCTCATTGCGCTCAACAACGGACGGATGCCTACCTGCCACAAAGCTACCCCCAAGCGCACCCACGGCCCCTTCACCTGCCGAAATTGCACCTTCACATGCACCAGCGATGCCGAAGCACCTACAGAAACGGGACCCAACCGACTGCGCTGCATTCTGCTGAACACCTGCTCGGCACGCAAGCACTTCGTCGAGCTCTGGGAACTACTCACCTCCGCATCCCCAAACATCGCCTTCCTGACCAAGACCTGGCTGAACGAAACCTCCTCCCCAGACATCGCAGTGGCCATTCCCGATGGATACAAGATCTCCCGCAGAGACCGCTCCAACGGAGCCGGAGGAGGAATCGCCATCGTCCACAAGAACACCATCAGGGTCTCCACAAACACCGACGACACCCTCACCGCTGCCGAACACATGCAATTCAAGATCCACACTGACCCCAAAACCACTCTCAGAGGCACCCTCATCTACAGACCACCCGGCCCACGTACCCAATTCAGAAACTCCATCGCCGACCTCATCAGCACGCATGCACAGACCTCCGCCAATTACATCCTGCTTGGCGACCTGAACTTCCATCTGGAAAACAACAACAACAGCAACTTCTCCACCCTGGTCGACAACCTCGCCACCCTCGGACAGAAACAGATCGTCACTACCCCTACTCACATCGCCGGCCACATGCTCATTGGCATCTTTTCCTCCAGCCCACACGTCACCTACAGCCACGCCTCCGAGCTCACCTGGACCGACCACCACTGCGTCCGCTTCACCTTCCAAAAACCTGTGACCCACCATCGCACCCCACAGATCCCCCGCCGAAGCTGGGGCAAACTTACCAAAGAACAGCTGGAAACCCACCTCGCTCTCGACCCCCCCCCCGATCAGCCCCACCGACCCAGAGGACGGGGCCCGCTCACTCAGACTCTGGATGGAAAACTGTGCCAACACCATAGCACCAGTACGACAACCCACCGACAGAGACACGAGCCTGAGAGCCAGCTGGTTCACCCCATAGCTCCTGCCGAAAACTCGCCATCGGCAATGACCACCACCTCATCAGGACCACCAAAAGAGCCTCATTCAAAGACCGCCGGGACAACAATGCACACAACAGCAAGGAGCTCTTTAGCATCGTGAAAGAACTCTCCAGCCCCAGCTCCTGCACCAACGACATCCCGCCGGCGCAAGCCTTGTGCGACGCCCTCGCCACCTTCTTCCACCACAAAATCACCAACTTCCACAACAGCTTCAACCCCCGAATGAACCCGACGTACTCTACCACTACGAACACACCCAACCCCAACGACCACGTCTCTCTGACCACATAGACCAACGTAAGCGCCGAGCCACCATCCACTCAGGCTCCCCGTCGGACCCTCTACCCCACCACATCGCCAACAAAGTCAACAGATTCATCGCACCCCGCCTACACAACGTCATCGACCTCTCCTTCGAAACCGCCACCTTTCCCGAGGCCTGGAAGCACGCCGAGATCAACGCCCTACTTAAGAAGCCCAAGGCAGACCCGAGTGACCTCAAGAACTTCCGGCCCATCTCCCTGCTTCCGTTCCCAGCTAAAGTCATCGAAAAAAACTTCAATACCCAACTCACCCGCTACCTAAAAGACAACAACATCCTGGACCCCTCTCAATCTGGTTTCCGCAGCAACCACAGCACCGAGACCGCCCTCATCGCCGCCACAGACAACATCAGAATCCTACTCGACAACGGCGAGACAGCAGCCCTCATCTTTCTCGACCTCTCCACTGCCTTCAACACCGTCTGCCACCACACACTTCGCACACTCCTCTACGACGCAGGGATCAAAGACAAGGCCCTGGATGGAACCACCTCCTTCCTCACCGACAGAATCCAGAGAGTCCTCCTCCCCCCGTTCCAAACCAGAACCACCAAAACATCTGAGGCATCCCTCAGGGATCCTCCCTCAGTCCGACGCTGTTCAACGTCTACATGGCTCCCCTCGCTCGCATCGCCAGACTTCACGACCTCAACATAATCTCCTACGCCGATGACACCCAACTCATCCTCTCCCTCACCAAAGACCCCCTCACCGCCAAATCCAACCTGCACCTAGGAATGAAGGCCGTCGCAGACTGGATGGAAGCAAGCCGTCTCAAGTTGAACTCGGACAAAACAGAGATCCTCATCCTTGGGCCCAACCCCTCAGCATGGGATGACTCCTGGTGGTCTCCATCTCTGGGACCCCCCCGGCACCCACCAACCACGCACGCAACCTGGGGGTCATCCTCGAATCCAAGCTCAGCATGACCAGCCAAGTCAATGCAGTCTCCTCCGCCTGCTTTCACACCCTGCGCATGCAACGCAAGATCTACAGATGGATCCCGACGAACACTCGGAAAACCGTCACCCACGCCTTCATCAGCAGCCGTCTCGACTATGGAAACGCCCTCTACGCCAGAGCCCCGGCCAAACTCATCAGCAGACTCCAAAGAATCCAGAATGATTCCGCACGACTGATCCTAGACGTCCCACGCAGAGACCACATCACCTCCCACCTCAGAGAACTGCACTGGCTCCCCGTCGACAAAAGAATCACTTTCAAACTCATGATCCATGCACACAAAGCACTCCACAAGACGGGCCCTGCCTACCTCACCAGCAGACTCTCCTTCTACGTACCCAACATGAAACTCCGCTCCGCCGACCTATCCCTGGCCGCTGTCCCACGCATCCACAGAACCGCTTCCGGAGGTAGATCCTTCTCCCACCGTGCCACCAAGAGCTGGAACACTCTCCCCCTCCACCTACGACAGACCACAAACCTCCCGGCATTCAGAAGACTGCTCAAGATCTGGCTCTTCGACCACTAGCTGCAGCTCCCCCCTGCCCCCAGCCCCTTGAGACCCTAGCGGGAATGTAGCGCGCTCTACAAATTACTTGATTGATTGATTGATTGAAACCCAAAATACATGCAAAGCTAGCCACTTCTCCAGTAGGTTTAACAAGCTCAGCACTCTTTCCCTCAATCAGATGTGGCTAGTTGTTCTTGGGATCAAATAGCACCCCTAAGTAGGGAATAGTTAGCTAAAAGTCACATTGTTGCATTTCCTCTCTGTGCTGTTGGCCTAATTGTTATGGGGTGCCTCAGCCGTGTATTGAGGGTGGTATCCATTGACAGCTGTGGTAGTTCCAAGGGAGCTGTAAGTGGCTGGAGGATTATTTAGATCCTTTTGTGATGTTTTATTGCATGGCAGACTCAGCAAAGAATCCTCAATTCTGACATTTTGGTTTGTATATAAAACCTAACTGGTGACCAAATTGGCTCATCGTAACTCCAAGAAGTCTTTGGCTTATATGGTACTGTACAGGTTAGCATTCATAGCACAGAAAGAGACCAAAATGTACTGTCCACTACAATTCAACATGTAACTTACAAGAATAGGCTTCAACTCTGTGGCAAATTGTTTTTTTTGCAGTTTTATATAGCGCAAACTCAATCCCAAGGTATCAGAGCGCTATACTTGAGCACCAGGTGCATTACAGGGAGACACGTTCATTTTTTTTTTTTTTAGGCAAGGGGATATTAAGTTATTTCCCAGCTTAAAAGTCAGCCGCTCTGGCCGTTAAGGTGATAGATCTTTGCTATTTTTTAATGAAGTTTAATCAATTCAATCTCAATTTACAATCAGGTTTATCAGTTCTAAGTTAAGTGCTCTTTTTAAAATTTCCCTGACCCACAATTTTACTCTTTCAGGAATTCTCATCTATCGCCCTTCTGACCCTTCCAAAGTGTATGGGGAGAGGCTGACTAATTTTATTGCCCCTCTGACAATTAAATTGGCTAATTTTAATCTTCTGGGAGATTTCAATGTTCACTTAGAAGCGTCCCATGAATGTGACATTGCACATTTTTTAGACGATCTTGGCACTCTACAACAACCCCAATTGGTATTGGGTGCCATGCACTCTGCCGGTCACCACTTAGACCCGGTTTTCTATAACTGTAGCACCCTCAGTTTCTCAAAAGCTCTTCCTATGCGATGGACTGACACATTTCTGATTCCCCTGACCCTCTGCCTGCCTTGCCATACATTAACAATCACCTCAAACCAGATTATTAAATGTCCCTGGCATTAACTCGATCCCCAAAAATTTGGGGATTTCATTCAGGCTAACCGACCTCAGCTCGCTTCTAATGTGGAGGCAGCTAATAGCACTCTGCAGTCTTGGCTTTCCTCAACCTTAGATATGTTCATCCCCACTAGTCAGACAGCCACCAGAAAGAAACACGCTGCTCCCTGGTTTAATGAGGCCCTTACTGCAGCCAAAAAGTGCTGCAAGGCTCTAGAACGGTTTGAAAGAAAACCTATCACCCTCTGCAAAAAAACCATTATAGAACAGCCATTACATTTTACCATAACTTGACTTTGAAAGCAAAGTCTGATTATTTTGCTAGCAAAATTAGGAACAATAAAAAATCCCTCCAAGGAAAATTTTAAACTAATGAATAATCTTATCAGGCCAACCCTATTTACACCTCTAGCCCATATTGTGAAAAGTTAGCAGAATACTTTACCGGCAATTCAGAAGAAATCTACCAGCATTTGCTTGTGGGTTCCTTTGTGACTATGCAAGATGGTATAGCATTGACAGTTGCCAGCTGGCTTGTGCCTGCACTTAACTCGCTCCCTCCCTTGAGTCTGCCTGAACTGCATTCCCTCTTCAGACAAGTAAAATCTGGCTCACCTGCGACCCGCTCAAACCTGATTTGTTTCTCAAATTTCCTTCTCCTCCCACCATGTCTGGATGTGATCAATCTCTCATTGTCATCAGCTTGTGTGCAAAGTCCTTGGAAGCATGCCAAAGTTATCCCGCTTCTGAAGAAACCTTCCCTGGATGCCTTCAATCCAGAAAACGTCCAGCCTATTTCTCTCCTCCCTTTTCTCGCTAAGGTTACAGAGAGACATGTTAATGCATTCCTGACCAAGTTCCTGGAAGATAACCACATCTTGGACATTTCCCAAAATGGCTTCAGGCCAGAGCACAGTATGGAATCTGTGATTTTTGCAGTCACTGAACAACCCCACTGTGCCCTGCATGAAGGCCGGTCCTCAGCCCTGATCTTGTTGGATTTGAGCGCCGCATTTGATATGGCGTACTACAAAATCTTACCACAACGATTACAAAGCATTGGTATGTGTGGGGCGGCACTGTCTAGGTTATCTGAACATTCTTTCCAGTTAATTTCATCCACCCACAGTTCTCCACCACACACTTTATCCCATGGGATTCCCCAGGGCTCTTCATTGAGCCCTACCCTGTTTGATAACTACACCCAACCACCATTTCCAATCATATAGTTAGCCCCCCCGTGCTTTGGCTTTTCAAACCACCCCATATCTCAGTGAAGATAGATCTCAAGGGGAGGCAAGATCAAGCAGACCTACCATAGCCACCCAGGAAGAGGATGGCAATGGTACTACCGTGCACTCAACTTCGCAGACACCAGATTATCTTCCAATCAACAATTCCAATTTTATACAACGTGCCCTCTTGGCCCAGCGTCCCAATAACAGCTGAGGATTTTATCATGGGACTTGGCTGGGCTAAGTAGAAAAATGCAAATCCCCCACTGGAACTAACTAGTGGAAGGATTTGATGTTTGTATTTTTAAGGAGACCTGGAGCCTGGTTCCGCTACGCAAATCTGGTTATACCTGCTTTCATTCACCTGCAATTTCCACAGGGAGAAAGCAACCACCAGGGGGATTGATCATCTGGGGAAACATTGTCCTCGACTGTCGAATCACCTGCCAAGCAAGGTTGAGCCCAGATATTCTGTGGCTCAGCATTAGGGGACCAAGGGGTGGACCCATAGTCGAACTCTTCAATGTTTACGCGAGGGGGACAAAAGGAGGCAGGCCAAAGAGATCGATCCTAGCAGCAGTCATTAAATATAAGAACCAACTGCTTATAAAGACTTCTAGGAAGTCCTTCAGAGTAGCCCTGCAGGAGGCAAAGCTAGCATGGGGTGAATCATGCTGGCAGCAACTTAAGGAAGCATGATCACC
The DNA here is from genome assembly GCF_964263255.1 of Lissotriton vulgaris. NCBI lineage: Eukaryota > Metazoa > Chordata > Amphibia > Caudata > Salamandridae > Lissotriton > Lissotriton vulgaris. Next base: position 736,550,663 of record NC_141698.1, read on the forward strand.
TAAAGACACTAATTTGTTTTGGAAATTAGTCACCTGGTGGAGCAAATTAGGCGCCTGCCCACCTGCGAACCACATCTCAGGCCAGGTATGGCACGAACCCTTTAGAAAGCTTTACTTGAGGTCAGAGTTCACCCCACTTGCAGTGCCAAACAACTTATATGGGTACTCATTAGAAGACAAGTGTTTTGACTTAGCGGAGATAGAAGTTGCAATAAGCATAATAGTGCCCTCCAAAGCAGCAGGACCAGATGACTTGCCAGGCAATGTTTTTCTTGCTTAACCCCCTAATTGGCACATTATATCTTACTTCTAGCAAACTCTATAGCAAGTGGAGCCACAATCCCTGAGTCATGGAGGGCCGCCAAGGTGGTCCCTATTTATAAAATGGAGACAGAGACGAGCCCTCAAATTATAGACCTATCAGTTTGATTAATGCTCTGCAGAAGGTCTTTGGCAGAGTTCTTCTCAAGAGGATACAGCCATGGACTGAGGAGGAAGCCATCCTCTCCCAGTACCAGGCCGGTTTTAGACCAAAGACTGGAACAAAGGACCAGGTGTTCAGACTCATCCTTATCCACTGGAAGGTAGTGGTGATTGGTAAGGGCAGTCTTTATCTCACATTCATCGACTTAAAGACTGCCATGACCTGGCCCCTAGAAACAAGATGTGGTTAACGCTTAGTGAGATGGGCATTCCCCTTTTGTCCTCAAATTGCTTATCCGGCTACACAAGGGTAATTTTGCCCAGGTCAGATGGGGGGCCCAAGGACAACCAACAGAACCCATCCTTGTCAATAGGGGAGTTTAACAGAGTTGTGTTTTAGCCCCCACCCTATTCTCTCTTTACACAAATGGGTGAATGGAGTAGACAGTTTCCTCCAAGAAGATCCAGCAGATTCACCAACCTTGGGAGGCAATAATGTACCAACTTTGTTGTTCGCCAACAAACCCTGTTGATATCTAAGACCCCAGCTGGGTTACAGTGCCTACCTAATAGGTTCCACATTTTTTGTGACGATCGGGGGTTTTGTCATAAATAGTTAAAAAAACAAATGTATGGCCTTTAACTGTCACAAATCACATAGGATCAGACCTTTACTGGGCGGGACATCCCTGGAAAGGGTAGACACCTTCGATTATTTAGGTGTCAGACTCTCTGACAAAAAGTAATGAAGACCCCACCTAGCAAAGATGCTGCTGGGGCACAAACGAGTGGCTGGAGCGCTGGGGAAAGAACATCGCTTCTCACATCCCTTCTCTCCAAGTCTATGACGCTAAAGCAGTCAGCTCTGCCCTTTACGGAGCAGAGGTTTGGGGATTTGATAAGACCAATGATCTCTGCAGATCTGAGTATAAATTGTTTAGAGATCTGGTGATGCTACCCAAAAACGTCCCTCTTATCCCTTTATTGTTGGACATGGGTAGGCGATTGATCGGAGATGTAGCTAGGTTACGCGCATTGCTCTTCTGGGCCCGCATTATGCGGACTCCATAGCATCTCCCCTACACAGAAGCCCTTACTGATATTATCCAACTAGATACTGGCCGTAAAATTAGCTGGAATTCTAATATTAGGATAATGTTGACAGCTATAGTGCTCCAAGCTCACTGGGGAAGACAGGAACCCCCAAGGAAAGATAAGCTCAAACAATTGTATTGGGAGTGGGTGGACCGACGTGAAAGCTATAAACCTAATGTGGGCATATTACCAGCAGAATTTTGTTTACACAAACAAACTAGATATCTAGAGCCCTTTTTAGATATAGTCCAGATCCCTTGGGACAGGATGCTGTATATACATTTTAGTTTCGGAACTCTCCGATGGCATGCTTGTAACGAGATATTGCAAGACTGTCCATGCTGCAGAGCTCCATTAGAAAGTGTTACCCATGTCATGTTCGCCTGCCTGGCATAAAACACCTTATGGGCCATGTGGCTAAAATCGATCTGTCAGCAACTAGGCACAAAAGACCATCAGATAGCCCTGCACATCCTTAGGTCTGATTCTAGACCTATTTTTGCTTGCTGCATGGCAACGTCTCTCAGCCAGGCAAGGCCTATAAGATGGAAAGCCCTCTCAAGAGTGTCACAGCACTAACTTGAACGAGGCTGTGATGAAATTGTGGCATGATTTTAAGGGTGTTCGGCAAAGCTATAAAATTAGATCTCATGCACAAGCACTTTATTTTCTGATTTCTGCTGCTATTTCAGGAAAACCCAAATTTTTTCAGCAAATTGATCATTAATCACGATATCATAAGAATCTTTTACTAAGATGATATTTTACCTAGTTTTTATTCCACTTTTATTGTATGTATATCTTAATGTGGTTTATTGACTTTTAACGAATTGAATGTGATAATTGTACTATGCGTAGAGGGTTCGATAGTCTATCTAGTTGTATTGTCTGTTGTATGTCTCATGTTGTGGTACGTCAAATTTATTCTTATTAAAATGTTTTTTATATAGCTTTTATGACATTATATGTCGAATACAGCTTATACAAAAACAACATCCAACCACTGGCACAGGTTATCAATTCCACAGGGATTGCACAATTTTCTTATGCTGCCAACACTCAGCTGGTGCTCTCCTTTATAGATAATCTTACGCTTGACAGGTCTAACTTTCAAAGAGGACTGTTAGCGGTCACCGAATAGATACATTCCATGTGCCTCTGCCTGAATCCAAATAAAACTGACGTCTTCCTACTAGGGAAAGACACCCCCTCTCGGGGTGACCTTTGGTAGCCCCTTTCGCTTGGTCCTCCATAAAAAGTCTATGAATTGTCATGGACAGCACCTTGGACTTTGGGGCTCAAGCTAAATCGGTAGCAGGCACCTGCTTTGAGTTTTCAAGAAGTCTCAAAAACATGAGGCACAAATGCATAACCTCCTACTGGATGGGTGCCCGGACTTCCTGTTTCTTACTGAAACATGGCTTTTGGAGGCCTCTAATCCCACCATTGCATCTGCCGTTTCCTCTGAATATAAAATCATTAGGACAGATCGCGTGGGTTGGAAAGGTAGAGGTTTCGCTGTTATTTTCAAACAGGAGGTGGAGTGTATCTCCATCACACTAGATCTAGTGGAGGGTGCTGAATGCCTGGGCTGTCGCTGTACTTTGTCACCGCACCATTGTATTGCTGGGATGATGATCTACAGACCACCTGGCGCATCCAGCAATTTTATTAGGTCCCTTCAGGAATGTATCACACCACTTGCCCTCAAATTTAAACACCTCCTCATACTGGGGAACCTAAATCTACATATGGATAAGCCGTCAGATCCTCAAGTGGCAGCCTTGCTGGAAATAATGGCAGCCTGTAAGTGAATACCTCTTGTTTCGGATCCTACACACAAGTTGGGACATGTATTAGATCAAATCTTTTGTAATACAAAACTGGACACGGATCCTCTGATCCCCTTAACTTGGTCAGATCACTCCCTTGTTATCTTCCAGATATCAGACACTGGAAAGCATGCAACATCTGGGATGAAAGCGGCTGAATACAATTTCAGAGCCTTCAATAAAATATCTCTGCCATTTCTGCAGAGGGCGCTCAACTTATCTGTCCCTTTACTTTCGGATAATCACGTAGTCCACGCTTGTGCTTCAGATTCTTGGTTTAGGACTAATATCAAGGTGGTTGCTAATCTGACCTTGCACACTTCAAGGAGAGTCTGTCGCTCAGCTCCCTGGTTCAGTGAGTCCCTGAGAGTCAGCAAAAGTAAATGTAAAAACCTCGAAAGAAAATGGCGTAACCATTATCTTTCGGAAGATAGAATCATTTACAGCGCAGCTTTATAATCACATTACAAAATGGTGAAAAAAGTCAAGATAGGCTATCTGAAGACCAAAATTACTACTACCAATAATAGGCGCAAGGAGATCTTTAGGATCGTGAAGTCCTCTACCGCTCCCAAGGCAATTAGTAAGGAAACCCGGCTGTCAGCAGACTGGACTAACCAGGCGGCCTGCTCCTTTCATGGTAAAATAGTGACAATCCATCAGTCCTTCTTTGATGATTAGAGAGGATAGGTCTTCACCTAGTATTGAAGATGAAACCATTAGGCTTTATCCGTCCATGGGACTCTCACAAGGTCCATCACTATTACACTTCCCGGCCATCGAAATCAGGGAATCACTTACTTACCTGATGGGCCTTAAATCAGGATCACCAGCAGATGCCTACCCAGCAAAACTTTTACCGGCCCTAGCATCCACCATAAACCAACCAGTCAATAAGGTGATGAACTCTTCTCTGGCAGCAGGCACTGTACCACCACTCTGGAAGCAGGCAAAAATCCTGCCACTCCTGAAAAAAACGAGTGCTGATCCAAATATTCCCATGAATCATAGGCCTATCTCCCTCCTCCCAGACTTTCCCAAAGTTTTGGAGAAACATGTTAATCATGTAATTATGGAATGCGCTGAGAATCACAATCTCTTGCACCCCACTCAATCTGGCTGTAGGGCCGATTACAGCACTGAAACAGCCCTGCTGGAAGTGACAGAACATCTCAAAGAAAAGCTAGACCAGGGAGGCAGATCAATCCTCATATTGTTTGACCTGTCGGCAGCGTTCGACACACTGCCACATATGAGGCTTCTCGACAAACTGAAGAACATGGGCATCGGAGGTAGGGCTCTGGCCTGGATAACATCCTATCTGGAGGATAGAGCACCGGAAATGTAGACCCCCCTTTTTCAGCTCCCATGCCCAGTATACAGGTGGGAGTCCCTCATGATTCTTCTCTGAGCCCATCTCTTTTTAATTTGTACATGTCTCCACTAGCACCACTGGTGGAGGCTTATGGGGTAAGATAATTTCATACACTGATAATACTAAACTGATTTTCTCTTGCAACAAGGGCACAGATCTTGCCTCACAGAGGTTTTTAAATGGCTGAAGAAGAATTAACTCAAGTGCAACTCTGATAAATCAGAAATGGTTTGCTTCGGCCTGCCCGCAGTGAACGACTGGAGCCAATGGTGGCCGGAGGAATTCTCTTGCCCCAGCATTGCCCAATCCACAGTGAAGAATTTGGGAATCTACATCGACAATGTCCTCTCGATGCGCTCCCAAGTTCAGGCCCTGGTGGGGACCTGCTTCGGACTTCTCCGTATGCTGCAAAAATTCCTCCTAACTCCTCCCACCGGATGCCAGGAAGGCAGTAGTCCAGGTGCTGGTTACATCCTGATTGGACTATGCGTGTGTCCTCTACCTGGGTCTACTGAACAACCTCCTTTAGCGCCTTCAGGTAGTGCAAGATTCAGCGGCTAGGGCGATTCTCTGACTGAAACCTAGGTCCCACATGGCCCCTCATCTCAAGGCCTTACACTGGCTCCCGGTGAGGGAGCGGATAAAATTCAAATCCATGGTAACTTTTTTCAAAGCCCTCCATGGTAAGGGTACCAGCTTCTTCAGGAGGCCTGTCTGCCACTATGCACCTACAAGAGTACTTAGATCATCCTCTGCTGACCTTGCCTGTCTCCCTAAGGTGCGGCTGGTTTGCAGGGCGGTAAATCCTTTAGCCTCCTGGGGGCTCGAATATGGAACAAACTTCCACTAGCCCTGGGAGCTTCAACAGATCTGATGAACTTCAAAAACCTGATGAAAACATGGCTTTTTAAGAGCTAAATTATACCTAGGTCAGTCATGTGTGAACCCATTAGCGCTGGGACACTCCTGCGGGGGTAGCTGAGTGCTTTATAAATACCGGTCATTCCTTCATTCAATCCCTTTTTTGGCCTCTTCAACTCATGGCACACCGCAAACTATCATGCAAGCAGTAATTCTGTCACAGCTTGACTATTGCAACATCTTGTACTTAGGAATCAATACGTCTGTTATCAGAAGACACCAGCTTGCCCAAAATGTGGCAACCAGGTTGCTCTTTTCCTTTCTGAAGTTTTGCCATAACTCTTGTCTTTGCCTTAACGTGAATTGGCTCAAAATGGAAAAGTACATCCATTTTAAAACCTGGTGATTTGCTCATAAGATTTTGTACTCCCAGAGGAACCCCATCTTGTCCAATCTTTTCTTGCGGTACCAACCCTCCTGCTGTCTTTGCTCAGCCGATGTTCTGTGTTTTAGGAGAGCAAGAGCTAGGAGCCACTCCTTTCGTGCCAAGGCCCCTTGTATGTGGAATTCACTGCCTCTCCCTAGTTGTCAAAAGGAAACTATGCTCTTTTCTTTTGTCAAAGGATACAGTGCTCTTGCCCCGAATTGCACAGGAACAGACTGAAGCCTTTTTCCCAACTCCACTTCAAGACACCCAGAGTCAGTTATCTGAATAAACTTAACTCTCAAGATTCTCAAAGGGGGAAGGGGGAAATTGGATAAAATAACAAACAAGAAGAGGATGCCTTTAAATCGGTATCTTCCTTGCTTCTCCAAAATCCGTCCGTATTCTGAAGAATCGTAGAAGTCCTAATACAAATATATTAAGATACAGAATGGTTAACAATTTCCCTAGCTCCTCTAGTCTAAACTATCTTTATCTTATTGACTTTCTCACCTTATTCAATTTAAAGTTGTGTTACTCTTCTTTCTATTTTAATGGTCTTTTCTGGTCTCTACTTCAGGATTTTAGCTGTAATATAAATAAATTAAATGATACTCTGTTCTCTCTTTCTTGCGTCTCTTCTAGATATTATTCTCTATTTCTTAACCCTTAACTCCTGATGGAAGCTCTGTAGCCTTGTATTTTCTCCTATATCTTCTATAACGTTTCCTTGATGAATCGTTTCTGTCTTTTAGGTAATCAAATGTACCCTGTCTACTGGTAAGTATGGAATTGCTCTGGTTTAATTGCTTAATCTCCTCTTGTATATATTCTGAATTTTGTTACTGTCATAACTATATTTAGAGCTAAATGTAGTGACTTATCTGAAATTCTTCTTCTCAGGAATTGTTCTGCAGCAGGAACGTCTTGAAAGATGAGTCTCCAACCTCCGGTAATGCGCAGAATTAACTGGTATGTATATCCAAGCCCCACTCTGAATTCGGCTTCTATTATACTAGGAAAGATTCGGGGAGTTTTGAATCCCTATCTACTAGGTAAATAAGAAATGCGACTCCTAGGGATAAAATTAGGGTACCGGGAACTCGTCAGGAAACAACCTCTTCCTCCTAATTGCTCTAGTGAAGTGCGCAGCAAAATTAGCTTGCGCGCTTCTCATAGAGCTCTTCACATGTGTCTTGCAGCAGCCGCGAGACCGCCAACTCATCTTCCGAGTTGGTGGCCATCTTAGAATTGCGTACGAGAACCGCTAAAGCCCATTTGCGGTTCTGTGTTGTCTTTTTCTTCATCAGCCAGTTCTCAGTACTTTTCAGGTCACAAATGACATGCCTGTGCCTTGTTCGGGTCCTGGCAGGCCTGACAGTACCCTCCATCAAAGGAGATTCTTTCCCTCTTGGTTTTGTTGGAAATCTTTCATGAAAGGACCTTACCAATCGAAGTGCATGAACATCAGATGCTACCTCCCAAGATTATTCCTCTGGACCATAGCCTTTCCAATCCACTAAATAGTACAGTTCTTCGTTTATCATTTTAGAGTCCAGAATTTCCTTTACCTCGAATTCTACTCCTGACTCTAACTGAATAGGTTTGGGTGGTGAATTTCTTCGTAATTCTGGTGACGCCTTTTTTAACAATGAAACGTGAAACACTGGATGGATTTTTTCAGGCAATTTTAGACGATAAGTAACTGGATTCACTTGTTCCTCAGTAGGATAGGGTCCTATAAAACTGGGGAGAAATTTCCTATTTCCTCGTGCTTAGCCACACCGCGTCTCTTTCTTGTAACCTAGGACCTTCTCTTCTCTTTCTATCTGCATGCAATTTATATTTCTCTTTGACCTGCACTAGATTTTGGGAAGCTCCTTGCTGAATCTCTCTCAAATAGGAAACTAAATCCTTAACTGCTGGAACTGAGAGTTCTGTGCTTTTTTCTGTGGAATTAGGATGTTGGCCATAATTTAAATAGAATGGTGAATACCCTGTTGAAACATTTTTAGCATTGTTGTATGCGAACTCTGCTGCCCACAAATAATCTGACCAATCACCACCTTGCTCTAGCAGCAATAACCTCGAATACTGTTCTAATTCTTGATTAACTCTCTCAGTTTGTCCATCAGTTTTGTGATGGAAACTAGTGAAGTATCTGGCCTCTATTCCTAGCCCAGTCAAGAAAGCCTTCCTGAAATGGGAGAGGAATTGTGAACCCCTGTCGGAAATTATCACCTTCGGAATTCTATGAATCTTGACTATGTGGGTGCTGAAATGGTTTGCTAATTGTTCTGAGGTGGGGACTCATTTTAAAGCTAAAAATTGAGCCATCTTAGTGAATGCATCCACCAACACCCAAATTGTGGTATTACCTTGACTAGGAGGCAGGTCTACAATTAAATCCATGGTGATTGTATGCCAAGGACCAGGGGGAGTGGGCAAAGGCTGCAACAACCCTTTGGGGGCCTGCCGTTCTGATTTTCCCTGAGCGCAGGTTTCGCAAGTCTTTACATATTTTTCAATTTCGGAATTCATGTATGGCCACCAGTAATGTCTTTTCACTAATTCCTTGGTCTTTTCTTCTCCTTTATCGCCGGCCAAAAGACTATCATGACATTCATGTAATACTTGATTCTGCAAATCCTTGGTGGGTATATACAAGGCTCCCTTGTGGTAAGGCAGTTGATGTCGAATTTCTCTCCCTTCTTCACTCATCGTCCACAATTGCATATCTTCAGGACTCATAGTCTGGATGATCTGTTCTCCAAAAGTTGTGGGCGTGGTGACACAAATTATTTTCGACTCTGGTATGATCGATTGATTCTGTTCGAACGGTTTCTTTTCATCTGTGTCGATTCTTGATAAGGCATCTGCATTACCATTTTGAGCTCCGGGTCTGTACGTTATTATGAAATCATAATCGTTAAAGTACAACGACCATCTCAGCTGTCTCGGGGTTAAGGTCTTGGCGGATTTTAGAAATTTCAAGTTTCGATGGGCTGTAAAAACTGTTACTGGATGCCTGGCTCCCATAAGATAATGGCACCACTCCTTGAAGGCATCTTTTATTGCCAATAAATCTTTTTCTGTTATTGTGTAGTTTTGCTCGGCCGATGTTAGTGTTCGTGATCTGTAAGCTACTGTATGCAATTGACCAGTTTTCTGATGCCTTTGAGACAAAATTCCTCCAATAGCCTGATCTGAGGCATTGGTTTCCACATAGAATGGTTTTGAAGTATCCGCATGAAACAACACTGGGGCTGAAGTAAAACTTGTCTTTAATATTTTAAAGGCCTTTTCAGCTTTGTCGGTCCATTCAAACTTAACCCCCTTACGTAATAATTTAGTAAGGGGCAACATTTTCTTAGAAAATTCATCAATAAATCTTCTGTAAAAGTTTGCAAAACCTATGAAGCTCTGTACTTCCTTCACACTAGTGGGAGATCTCCATTCAACCACTGCTTGAATCTTGCGTTCGTCCATGTTCATACCAGTTGGGGATAAGATGAAACCCAGGAAATCCACTTTGGTGACATTAAAAGAGCACTTTTCAAGTTTCACGAACAATCGGTTTTCTCTCAATTTCTGTAAGACTCCTCTAACTTGCTCCTGGTGTTCTTGAGTGCCATTGGAATATATCAAGATATCATCTATGTAGACAATGGCACACTGGTCGATATATTCCCTTAGAATGTCGTTAATGAAATGCTGAAAGGCAGCAGGGGCATTGCATAGACCGTAAGGCATTACCTGATATTCAAATAGGCCAAATCGTGTCCAGAAGGCAGTCTTCAATTCATCTCCTTCCTTCATTCTGATCAAATGATAGGCCCCTCTCAGGTCTAATTTTGTGTAGATTTGAGCTCCTTTGACCTGGTCCAAAAGAACTGATATAAGAGGAAGTGGGTAACGGTTCTTCTTGGTTATTTTATTTATTGCAAGGTAATTGATGCATGTCCTTAGATCACCTTCCTTTTCAGTACAAAAAACAAAGGCGAGGACACGCGGCGATCCAGGCTGCTAATGTGTGATTAACTCTCTGTGAATTTGACTAGCTGATTAATAGCTTTTTAACGCGGCTCCTCCGCATTTATCGCTGTGCATGTTTTAAAATTACTGTTACTTGTATAATTGCAACCGGCTCTTGTTGTTGCTCATTGTGAGTAATCTCACCTGTTTCCCTTCGCTCCAGACCCCGTTCCGCCCCGGCTGAGTGCCGTTTGTGCGGAGGGTCGAACTCTAGAGCGCCATTCCCCGCCTTCTCTTCTCCACTTCCGCCCTGCCGCACCCAGCGCAGGTTAGCAGTCTAGTGGTTATTGACCATAGAGTATATCCTGGAAGTCAACGCGGGTCACAGTTGACAGACGCGGCAATCCAGGCTGCTAATGTGTGATTAACTCTCTGTGAATTTGACTAGCTGATTAATAGCTTTTTAACGCGGCTCCTCCGCATTTATCGCTGTGCATGTTTTAAAATTACTGTTACTTGTATAATTGCAACCGGCTCTTGTTGTTGCTCATTGTGAGTAATCTCACCTGTTTCCCTTCGCTCCAGACCCCGTTCCACCCGGCTGAGTGCCGTTTGTGCGGAGGGTCGAACTCTAGAGCGCCATTCCCCGCCTTCTCTTCTCCACTTCCGCCCTGCCGCACCCAGCGCAGGTTAGCGGTCTAGTGGTTTCACGCCCCTATCATATAAAATGACGGTATGGCAGAAGCGCAGCGGACGAGCGCAGCGGGAGCGCAGCGGGAGCGCCGACTTCGCGCCGAAGTCAAGCCAAAGTCCTGCCCGTCTGCGCCCGTCCGCGGCTGGCCGCGACCTGCGGCCTTGCACTCTGCCCAAACATTCCTGTATTCTTCCGCGGACTTATGTTCCCTCCAACATGCTGTTCCTCTGCCGCCTGAGCCTATTAGGAGGGCCCAGGCGTGTGGCATTTTTCTCCCCCCGCCCACGATCTTTCCTCTCCCGCCCGGTCCTGCTCTCTCACCCGTACCCTCTTACTTCCCCCCTCCCACTCCTGTCACCTGTGCCCTAACCATCCTCTATCTAAATACACGCTCCCTGGTGAAACACCAATTAGAGATTTACCGCCTTTTAGATGACACTAACATAGACATCATTTTCTTGTCCGAGACCTGGCTAACAGAGGACTCCGTACCTGATATTCTAGCCGCTATCCCAAACGGCTACTATATTTTACACGTTAACCTTCCTAGGGGGCAAGTTGGTGGTGGAGTTGCAGCCATCATCCGTAAAGAACATGTCTTTTCCATCTTAGACTGCACTCCCATCCCCAATACTCAAACCCTCGTCATACAGCTCCGCTCAATCACTACCTCCCTTATCTGCGTTCTTATGTACAGACCCCCCTCCTACATGCCTTCTTTCGCTCAATCAGTCGGGGAGCTGGTCTCCCAGCTTCTTATTAATCACTCCAGGATTCTCATCCTGGGCAATTTTAATTACTGGCCTAATGACCCTCAAGAAAGCCGATTGTCTGAGCTGTTCTCAGAAACCCTCACCAGCTTGAACTGCCAGCAATTGATTTCCACTCCCACCCACTGCAAGGGCCACATACTTGATCAGGTCTGGATGGCCAACCTTGACATCGACCCTCCACTGATCACCCCTTGCACCTGGTCAGACCACTACCTTACTTCCCGATCGCATCACTCTTCCTCCCGTGCCCACCCAGGCACTGTGTGATGAGCTTAATGCCTTCTTTCAAGATAAAATTTCCACTATTAAAAACAATATCTCTCCACCTTCCCCTTCCAAATCATTTCCCCTCCCCTCTGAAAACCCTCAGAAATTTCATACTTTTCCTCCTATTTCCATCACCGACTTCCACAGTCTTCTTCATAAAGTCTGTTCCGGTTCTCCCAAGGACTGCTGCCCCCCACATATTCTTAAAGAAATCTTCATGGCCTGTCCTGATCCTGCCTTGGCCCTCCTCAACTCCTCCTTAACATCAGGAGTTGTTCCAGAAGCTTTCAAGCAGGCTGTGGTATTACCCATTCTGAAGAAGCCCAACGCAGACCCACTTGTGCTGAGCAATTACAGACCCATTTCCCTTCTCCCTTTTCTGGGAAAGATCCTAGAAATCTATGTTACTAGGTGTCTGAGCACGTTTGTGGAGACTTCCCTTTTCTTGGATCCCCAACAGGCTGGTTTTCGCCCCCTCCATTCCACAGAGATGGTGATCGCGGCTGTCATGGACACTCTTAGAGCTGGTGCCGATAACAACATTTCCCAAGCCCTTGTACTGTTGGATCTCTCGGCGGCTTTTGACACGGTCGATCATACTATTCTGATCGACCGTGTCAGAAACGCCGGCATCCAGGGCATCGCCCTTGATTGGGTTCAATCCTTCCTGCAAGGCCGCTCCCAGGCAGTCCAACTTTCTACCTTCTCTGCTCCTTTCTCCCCCATCACCTGTGTTGTCCCCCAGGGTTCAGCTCTTTCCCCGCTTCTCTTTAATCTATATATGCAACCACTTATGGTCTCCCTTCGTCACTCCCCTGCCACTATATATAATTATGCAGACGACTAACAGTTGGTCTTCCCTTTGGACACTTCACCTTCCTCCCGCTCTAATTTTCAAACAACAATGTTGTTCATCTCTGACTGAATGGCTCACAGCCAGCTCAAGCTGAACCCGTCTAAGACGGAACTTGTTCTGGTGGGTGGTCCTACCAATCCATGGGATGACAATTACTGGCCCCTTTCTCTTGGCACCCCCCCTCGCCCGGTCAGCTCTGTGAAAAGCCTTGGAGTGGTCATCTCTGAGGACTTATCTATGAAATCCCAGATCTCTGCTGTTACATCATCCTGCTTTTTTCAACTGCGTAGGATCCGTAAGATCTGCCGATTTCTTACCAGAGAGGCACTCACACTAGTTATACTGGCTTTGGTCATCTCCAGGGTTGACTTTGCTAACATCTTGTATGTGGGGATTCCTTCCTATCAGCTTCAAAAACTCCAGTTAATTCAGAACCAGGCCGCCCGCTTGGTGTTCCACCAACCTAAACACCAGCATGTCTCCCCCCTTCTGAGGAGCCTCCATTGGCTCCCAGTGGCTAAACGGTGCTCCTTCAAACTCGGATGCACCATATTCAAATCTCTCCATAACCGCGCCCCTGAATTCATCTCCTCCAAGCTAAAGAGATACCTCCCTACTCGTAATCTAAGATCTTCTGCTGATAATCTTCTCTGCATCCCATCTAACCGCCGCAAAAAACACGGCGGAATGCGTTTTTCATTTTTAGGCCCTTCCTTCTGGAATTCCCTCCCTTCTTCTTTTCGCCACTGCCCCTCTTATGAGTCGTTCAGGAAAACTTTAAAAACTTTCCTTTTCAAAGCGGCCTTAGAATAACACCCTTTGCCCTGGCTCGTTATGTCTGTTATGAGCGCCAAGAAACCGTCTCGGTGTACGTGCGCGGTATAAACTTTTTAACATAACATAACCGGTGATTTACATGGTCTTATAAGTCCGTTTGCTAAATGCTTGTCCAGGTATTCCTTTAGATGTTGGTGTTCTTTTTCCGTTAGTGCATAAACTCTACTGCACGTCAAATTTGCTCCTGGTTCCAATTCAATTGTACAGTCATAGGCCCGATCAGGTGGTAGCTTTTCCGCTTCTTGTTCACTTAAAACGTCTTCGAAGTCCCGATATTCTTGAGGTACCTCCTGTGAATTAATGACACATATAGATGTTTCCATCATGCACAAAGAAATAGTTGGGTTATCCTTATAGTCAGACCTTCTTTTCTTCATACAATTTTCGGTGCAGTAACTCGAATTCATAGTAATAGTTCTAGTACTCCAGTCAATGGTAGTGTTGTGTTCTGTCAACCAAGGAATTCCTAAGATGAGTTCAAACTGGGGTGCATCGATTAAATTAAATTGAAGAATTTCCTCATGTCCGTCTTTGGATTTCATTTGCAGGGGTTCGTTATGACTCACAATGGGTCCAGAAGACAAGTTTGTACAGTCTACTGCCCTCACTGGTTCGCTTTTGGCCTTTGGTATGGCTCCTAAACCTATCTCTGCAGCAAATTTTATATTGCAAACATTTCTTGTGGCCCCCGAGTCCACCATTACCGATACGTCTGTGATTATAGTTTTCGAAATTTAATCTCCATTGGTAGAACCAGGTGGGGTGAAGAGGACTGGAGCGTGCTTGCCAACTGATGTTCTCTAGGAGTTGATTCCTGATTAGCATCCACCTGTCCAACTCCTCCTACAGGTGGTGCTGCAAGTTTTCCTTCGGCTTAAAAGCAGTTTGGGGTTTTTTTGGGCAACCTTTTACAAAATGACCATTCGAACCACAATACATGCACACATTTCCTGCCCTTCTTTTCTCCTTCTCTTCTTTGGTTAAAGGGCCACGAATAGTTCCTATCTGCATTGGTTCTGAGGTAGATTTCTCTTCTACTACTCTGCAGTAGTCTGACCGAGTTCTGTCAAATCTGGGTACCACTGGTCTGAACTCCTTCCTTTTCTCTCCTTTTCATTCACCCTAGCGAAAGTCAATCTCCAATACCAAATCCACCAACTGAGATATTTCTGTGGGTCGATTTGGTATGAGCCAGGATATATTTAGCCTCTCAAACCTCGATAAAAGACTGCAGCTCTCTTGCTCTCCGGCCAGTTTGTCTCCACCACTAACTTATTAAATTGTGCCAAGTAAGCCACTTAGGGCCCGATGTAGGTAAATCTCATTTACCGACTCTAGAATACCGAATTTTACCGATTCGGTATTCTAGATTCAGTAAATGAGATGTAGGAAATAATTCGGTAATTTTTACCGAATCGGTATGATTCGGTAATTACCGAATCGGTATTCACTGATTCGGTAATTGCCTTTAATTCCTATGGGCCTTGGGGCCCATAGGAATCAATGTCAATTACCGAATCGGTAAATACCGATTCGGTAAAATTACCGAATTGTCAAGGGGGACAGGGTGTCACTTTGACACACTGTTGCACCCCTGATTCTGGCTTGTGTGCCATGTGACACACATACATGCCATCCTGTTCGGGTGCAATATAATTATGTAGGCACTTCACTCTGTCAAAAGGATGCTATGCTCTTTTCTTTTTTCAAAGGATACAGTGCTCTTGCCACGAATTGCACAGGAACAGACTGAAGCCTTTTTCCCAACTCCACCTTCAAGACACCCAGAGTCAGTTATCTGAATAAACTTAACTCTCAAGATTCTCAAAGGGGGAAGGCGGAAATTGGATAAAATAACAAACAGCAAGAAGAGGCTGCCTTTAAATCCTTGCTTCTCGAAAATTCGTCCGTATTCTGAAGAACCGTAGAAGTCCTAATACAAATATATTAAGATACAGAATGGTTAATAATTTCCCTAGCTCCTCTAGTCTAAACTATCTTTATCTTATTGACTTCTCACCTTATTCGATTTAAAGTTGTGTTACTCTTCTTTCTATTTTAATTGTCTTTTCTGGTCTCTTTCAGGATTTTAGCTGTATTATAAATAAATTAAATGCTACTCTGTTCTCTCTTTCTTATGTCTCTTCTAGATATTATTCTCTATTTATTAACCCTTACCTCCTGGTGGAAGCTCTGTAGCCTTTTATTTTCTCCTATATCTTCTATAACTTTTCCTTGATGAATCTTTTCTGAATATTAACTTTTTTTCTCTTGTCTTTTAGGTAATCAAATTTACCCTATCTACTGGTAAGTATGGAATTACTCTGGTTTAATTGCTTAATCTCCTCTTGTATATATTCTGAATTTTGTTACTGTCATAACTATATTTAGCGCTAAATGTAGTGACTTATCTAAAATTCTTCCTCTCAGGAATTGTTCTGCGTCAGGAACGTCTTGAAAGATGAGTCTCCCACCTCCGGTAATGCGCAGAATGAACTGGTACGTATATCCAAGCCTCGCTCTGAATTCGGCTTCTACTATACTCGGAAAGGTTCTGGGAGTTTTGAATCCCTATCTAATAGGTAAATAATAAATGAGACGTCTAGGGATAAACGTAGGGTACTGGGAACTCGTCAGGAAACAACCTCTTCCTCCAAATTGCTCTAGTGAAGTGCGCAGCAGAATTAGCTTGTGCGCTTCTCATAGAGCTCTTCACCTGTGTCTTGCAGCAGCAGGTAGACCGCCAACTCGTCTTCCAAGTTGGCGGCCATCTTAGAATTCCGCACGCGAACCGCTAAAGCCCATTTGCGGTTCCGCGTTGTCTTTTTCTTCATCAGCCAGTTCGCAGTACTTTTCAAGGCACTAATGACATGCCTGTGCCTTGTTCGGGTCCTGGCAGGTCTGAAACTAGTAGAAACATTGAGAACTATCTGTTCTTCAGGAAATCCCCAAAGACATGGCTCTTTTCCATCTAATGCCCGCTATTTCTGTTAGGCTGCTGGTTACAGTTTATCAATCTGCGAGGTCTAGTTCTGGGAAGCCCCATTTTTTGGGGCAGCAGGTGGGCAGCTATGCGCTTTATAAATTCTTTTAGCATAACAGTCAACAATGAGAGTTTAAGATTGGTTTTGAAAATCTTAATTCTCATAAAGAGATTAGTAAGAGATTCATTTTTTTCCTATCCAATTAGTAAGTCAGATAAATCGGTTTACAGAAATTCATCAAGAAATTGGTTATAGTCAATAATAATGCAATATGACAAGTGTTTTCCATAAAGAAAGATGAGTCCCTATTCTAAATAAAGTCCCAAATTCAAACGTTAAAAGAATCCATGAAGAATTCAGGAAAAGAGTAAGAGCAAATGTGCATGAGATTTATTTATTTTTTTAAACTTTATTTTTCAAGTTTTCCAGACAATGTCAAAGTAGTTCTTATATAACAGTGTCACAGTGAAACGACACCCAGCCGCCGTACACCCCCGCCATCCACTGCCCTTGCAGAGCTTGTCAAGTGAATATCGTACAATGAAAACCACACAATGAAAGGCTTCAAAATAATCCTATCCAGGATTTCAGCGTTCGATACAGAGTAGCATAGAGTCCATATACGACCAGAGTCAAAGGTCTGCAGAATACATGTACATGACCACAAGAATTCATACACCTGCACATACTTCGTTATCAGTTTCCGCAGCGCCCTGCAACATAAGATACTCCTGCAAAAACGGCCCTAAATATCTCTGGGCCGGGATGCCATTTGCAACAGTTCAGTATACGTAGTATGTTGCTCCTGACAATATAGTAAATCTGCCATCCACTCCTTACATTTCGGGGCACGAGCCCTTCCCCATCTGCATGCCACCCTCAGTTTGGCTAATAGTAGCGATACAGCTATGAACTTCCTATACAACGTAGGTATCTGTGCCGTATACCCCAGCAATGTGAGCAGTGGGTTCCTTTCCAATACGCTACCAATCATGTTACCTCAAGCCGTTAGTACTTGCTCCCAATATGCATGCATGGTCGGACACTCCCACACTAAATGTAGGAATCCTGCTCCCGGCTGTCTGCATCTCATGCACCTATCTGTGTCTACCAATTTGAACCGCAATTATTAGCATATAATATAATATATGCAGATATTTATAATGTATAATTCGCAACCTGCAACTGGATGAGATTTGGGCCGTTTGCACACAACAGTATCGCCATTGTTCATCAGATAGTTCCCGTCCTAAATCTTCATTCCAATGAGAATTGGGACCGGGTGACTATTCCTGCCCTGTGCACCCGGATGCTGTTGTAAAGCCCTGAGACAAGGTGTTTCCCATTCACAGACCCCAAAATGTGATGTAGTGGGAGAAGGCATTCTGGCTCGTGGGGAAAATCAGGTAGAATGGGGAACATCCTTTTCAATGCAACTTTTACCACGCAGTGCCTTTACGACGCAACTATTACAACGCATGTCATTACAACGCATAGCGCTGGGGGGCGCTCTGGGATAGGGAATAGATTTAATTTACTATCCAACACCTTCCCTACTATCCACGGGAACTGGAGTTGGAATAGTAAATTAAACTATTCACTATCCAGCACCCCTTAACGCTATGCATTGTAACAGCATGCGTTGTAAAAACTGCGATGTAAAGGCATGTGTGGTAAAAGCATGCGTTGTAATGTCATACATCCGGTAGAATGGACCACATCCCTTGTCTAAGTCGAATATATAAAAATATGTCCAAGGGCGTAGGTTGCACTCCTGATATAAGTTGGTCTAAGGGCCGGAACGTTCCATCTTGGAAGAGATCTCATGTGGGATATTTGTAAAGCGCACTGTTACTCTAACCAAGTGTCCTGGCGCTGTAGACCGCTGGGGAACCCGTCCTGGTTTTCCCTGTGAGATGGTCCCTTACTGGGTATCTCCAGGGTGAAACCAGGCATCCCTGGCGTCTGTGGGGGGCCGTTGTAGAGATGAGGCAAGCTTAATGCCCAGAGTTACCGAGTGTGTCCCCAGGTTAGAGTAGGCACTAAGGCGAGAATTATCGAGTCCGTTGACCCCTGGTCCACGACCCTGCTGCGTCGGGAATCGAACCCTGGTCCCGGGCCGTTCTCTGCTTACAGGTCTGCCACCTCTAACCAGTGAGCCACACCTCTCCACAGATCTCCCCATGTGGTGACATTTGCACGCATACACAGGCCTTGGAAGCCTTTTTCCTGCAACAGCGATAAATCAGGATGATATGACAACGAAAGCGGCGGGGAGTAAAGGGAGGCAACTCAAGCAATGCAGTTATCTGGTGCCATGCATCCACCGTACCAGTGACAGTGGTAGGCGGTGTCGCCCGCGTGCTAACAGGCCCATGTAGTATGCCTTTCAGTGGCACTGGAGTAGCAAGCCAATCTTCTGTGGCTATCTGTGGCATGTAGCGAGAAGGGTGTATCCAATAGTAGGTATAATGTGCCTGTGCACTTAAAAATAGATCTCAAAATCCGGAACATCTAAAGCCCCCTGCTCATAAGGCCTTGTTAATACCGACCAACTAAGCCTCGCCTGCTTCCCACCCCCATAATAGTCTGAGCAACTCAGAGCGCAACGTTTTAAAAAAGAACCGTCCCGGATCATAGGGGATATTCAGAAACGAATAAAAAAACTGGGGCAATACGACCATCTTAATAAGGGAGGCTCTTCCCGTAAGCAAGAGGGGCAATGGTATCCAACGGGAAATATTAGCATTAAGGCGTGTTATGGCCGTACCATAATTTGCCCGTATGGTGTCACCCTTATCTCTGATCACCTGTATACCAAGGTACTGCAACTCCGTTTCACACCATTCTATTGGAAAATCCAATGGGAACTGCCCTACTGCCCGTGTAAGAGGAAAGACCTGATATTTACCCCAGTTAATACCTATGCCGGATAGCTGAACAAACCTTAAAAAATTCCCGTAAAATGGGGTTAATATTATGTTGGGGTTCCCTAATATAGAGCGTAATGTCATCCGCATTTAGCGAGACTAGAATTTGTCGGATGCAGCATCGGAACGCTTTGTCTTGATGTAATTGCCGTAGCCTACAAGCTAAATGTGCATGAGATTTCAAATCAAATTAAGTAGTTGAACTCCCATAAAGAGCAGCTCATGAAACTCAGCCGAGTCCCACATTCCCAAATAGCATTAGCATACAGTTTGAGTAGCAATCTGTACAAAAAAAGCCTCAACAGGGAATATTAAGGGGAAACAGATTAAGCAGTAGCTACCTTCATCAAGGATAGGAATAAGAAGCTTGACATCAGGGAGCATCACCCCCAGAGGTGGCAGATAAACGCAGTAACCATCAGCAATAGCTGTCAGAAGATTCTCTACAGCAGTAAACCACAGCATTAGACCACCAAAACGAATTTGTCCTGACTAACTAGGAAACATGCATTTATACAAAAGACAAGAACACATATGAATACTTAGTTGCAGGTTAGATCACTCCAGTCCAATGGAAAGACATCTTTCGAAGTTGAGAAGTCTTAGTTCTTCCTTTCCCACAAAAACACATGAAGTCGGAAGTCTACTATCAAATATGTACCAGACAACACTAAACATTTGTTTTTATGGAAACATTATCTTTGGTTCCTATGAGAGTGCATTGCAGTCTATTCTACCATTTATTAAATGTTTCACTGCATAACAATGAGCTATACTAAAGCCAGAAACAATTGCTTGCAGATTTTTGGTTGGGTAATGCTTATCATATGTCATGTAACTGGGAGTTATTGTTGAAATATGCGATTGTCTATTCAGCATTGTATGAACACGATATAGATAGGAAGTTCAAACTTAGCGCAACAAGAATATGTAGCTTTTTCGAAATAATACATTTTACAAAGCTGGAACATTCTGCAGTTATGACGAAGTTTCAAAGAAAGTCACATTAATGTCAAGCTTACCAAATACATTTGAGGATGGTTCAGCAATTTCTAAATATTTCATGTGTTAAAGGAACTCTAACAGTGGCCTACCAGTGAATATGGCTGCCTGGTGCGCTTTACAAAATTTTATCGACGTGTCTTTTTAAAGCGTGTTTTCATGTTGGTACCCAAGGCAAATTATCAGTTTTCTTAATTAATTTTAGTTTTAATTTTCATCTTTATCAGCATCATACAGGGACTGGACTCTGGTGGCAGACATATGTCAAAGAGGCACCTGCAGGTTTCTTGGTGGCTATGCATGCACAAGTGATGGCCCGTATAGTGAGGGAAAATAAGTGATGTATAGTGTTGGAAAACCCATGAATGCCACATAAGCCTGTCTCTTAGCATTACAGTGGGGTTCATGGGAAGGTGGTCTTGCCTATTACACTGGGTATATCTCCAAGATTAAATTGCAATATAGGTTTGCAGATGAGTAATTGTGACCTGCAGATTGCTTCTCCAGTGCCTCTTTGTAGGGGCCCAGTAGCATGATATTCAGCGCTTTTTTCTGTAGTCAAGGAATTAGGGGCCCGATGTAGGTAAATCCCATTTACCGATTTTGAAATACCGAATTTTACCGATTCGGTATTTCAAAATCGGTAAATGGGATGTAGGTCCCAACATCTGGATTCGTTACCGAATCCTTAACAATACTTTAATTACCGATTCGGTAAATACCGAATCGGTAATGCCCATTCATTCCTATGGGCTTTGAAGCCCATAGGAATGATTAGGCATTACCGATTCGGTATTTACCGAATCGGTAATTAAAGAATTCACAAGGGTGCAGGGGGTGTCACTTTGACACCCTCTAGCACCCCCAAAACGGGCATGTGTGCAATGTGGCACACAGACATGCCCTAAGGGCACGTCTGTCTGTCACATGGCACATGTGTACATGCACAGATGTGCATGTACACAGGAATCGGTATTTTACCATGGATTTGTATTCCATGGTAAAATACCGATTCTGTAAGCCATGTGCCAATGGTAAATTGGCTACCTACATTGCTTTTTCGGTAATTTTACCGAATCGGTAAATATTACCGAATCGGTAATTATTTTACCGATTCGGTACATATTATCGAATCGGTAAATTTACCGATTCGGTAATGATACCGATTCGGTAAAATTACCGAAAATGTGCCCCTACATCTCGATAGCCCTTTACCGATCGGAAACGGCCGAAAATCGGTATTTTCGGCCGATTCCGATCGGTAAAGGGCTACCTACATCTGGCCCTAGGTATATTCTTCTAGGAGGAGATGTTGAATGTAAAGAGTATTGGGTGGTCACTGATGGTGTCATTGTTGTCTGAATATCTATATGGATTCCCAGTTGGAGTAGTCTTTGAGTATTTTCCTAGACTGCAATCTCCTTTTCTATGCACTCATGAGGTATTGCATATGTAGACATGCCAGGCAAAGGTGCATGTGCATGAGATCAAGGTCTTCTCTAAAGTTGTCTGACTCCATGTATTAGTCAAGTCAAGTCAAGTCAAAAGCCACTTTATTCGATTAATACAAATCATAAAAGTATACTATATAAAACAGCTCCACATATTACATACAATCTCATAAAAACAGTTAAAAAAGTTTAACAATTTCATTTATAATTTAATACTTCCAATGGTGCATGGGACTATTGTACCAGCCAATCTTATTTTCCTGCTCCGAACAGCCCGACAAGAAAATTTGCAATGCAGAAAGTAGAAAATGGATGTTTCAGTAATTGCGAATAGAATAATGCTGGTTTAACCTGTATGAACCCTTTATCTTTCAACAATGGTAGTATATACTTTTTCCTAATTCCAGTATAAAAGGTACAAAAAAAAGTGAAGTGCATGGTATCTTTAATTGAGTGCCCATCACACTTACACAGTGCAGCATCCTCTGGCCTACACCACCCTATAGCTTCACTTAAAATGAGATGGATCTGGTTAAATCGGAATCTGGTTAATAACCACCGATGAAATGGTTTTGTTACAATTCTCATGTAAAGCTGCAAAGATAAACATGTGATTAACAGGTAATGAGCCCTAACCATAGGCTTTCTTAACTGTAACGATTCACACTCTTGTTCCCTAAATCTGAGAAAATTGGCTTTCACCCAGTTTATGTCAGCTTTTACCAGTCCCTCTGGGTTTGAAAAAATCTCTGGACGCCCCAGATTCCTGGACATTACTTTAAGAAAGGTCAACCACTGTATTTCCTTTGATTTCTCTAAGTTCACACAGTCCCTTAAGATCTTATGATTTAAAGTAAGCTTTGGGTTCAGCCATGTTTTGATCCAAAATAGGATGGGGGCCATACTTGTTAAATCTGAAACATAGCCCATACCCAACTCAAGATGGACAGCAAAAGTAGCCGACGACTGGGGTAGGGCTAGTAGGGCACGGAGGAATTTATTTTCCTCTTTCTGGATACAATCAGTTTGCTTGTAACCCCATATTGAAGCACCATATCTCGCAATTGCGATACATTTTGCTTTATAAATAGATAAAATTGCCTCACAAGGTCTACCACCTAACCTCTTTGCAAAACCAAGTATTGCTGCAGAGGATCTCCTTACGGTATTTGCTTTAGCCGCCAGTTGGGGTGCCCATGTTCCTTTATCATCAAACACAACCCCCAGGTAAGTGAAGACCTTCACCCGGGAGATCACGGATCCATTGCAATACAGGGACCTATTGTTATACTTGTGTGAACCCAGGGACATGACATGGGATTTATTATTATTTACCACTAAGTCTAATGACTTCATAAATTCACCAAAAGAATGTAACAGTCTTTGAAGCCCCAGCGGGGTACGGGCCAGTAACACGCCATCATTCGCATATAGGAGTACAGGAATGACAGTTTCTCCTGCACGCGGGATATCCGGGGTAGCCTTTGCCAATGTATTACATTCTGTTGTGGTGATTGGTTTATGTGTTGCATAAGAGCAAGGTATGATTATGATACCATATATGATTTTTTTCGGTGTTTATAGATGTGTGATTCCTTGTGTACGTCATAGAGTGCATTAATAATGATGCTGAAAGTTTATTTTTTTCGCAGACATATGCCCCTTTTATTGATGCTCTTCCTTGCTGGTATTGCGTATATGTTTTATGTGTTTTTTTTACCCGTGCTATACATTAAAGGTAAATGTGTTTGAAGATTGGTAGGTGTGTATCTTAAACATAATTTTAGTTTTATTTAAATTTTAAAGATGTATTAAGAGGAGAGGAGTTGGCCTAATGGCTAGGGCAGTTGACCTGGGAGCTAGGGAACCATGTTTGAGTCTTGGCAGGGACGCGCGGCATCCGAAGATTCTGGGCAAATCACTTAATCTCCACGAGCCTAACAAAAATTAATGTGTGCTCAGGTAACGCAACTGGTGTAAAAAGCTCTGATAATCGATACCTTCAGGTTAAGTTGCACAATATAAAACTCTGTAATAGATCAGCTTCAGAAAGACAACGACCCACCACCACCCGCAACAGGTTCCCCGCAGAAGTTGGAACAAAATTACCCTCGACCAGCTCACCACATCACTGAACCAAAACCCTCCCGCCAGATCTACGGACCCAAATCAAGCAGCCATTATTCTCGTACAATGGATCACCCATTGCGCGGACGAACTAGCACCCCTGAAAAACCGTCCCATCAAACCAGGAAGCAAAAGAGCCTCCTGGTTCAACGACGACCTCAAGAGATCCAAAAAGAAATGCTGCACCCTCGAGAAAACCTGGAGAAAAAACCGAACCGCAGACAACATGACCGCCTTCAAGATCGCCACCCGCAAACACCACCAACTGATCCGCATCACTAAGAAGTCATGATTTAAAGACCGACTAGACAACAACGCCCACAACAGCAAAGAACTCTTCAGCATCGTCAATGAGCTCAACAATCCCAGCGCCGGCAACAACGACATCACTCCCTCTCAAGATCTATGCGACTCACTAGCCTCATTCTTCCACAGCAAGATTGCAGACATACATAACAGCTTCAGCGACCTCTCCTCTCCCCCTACCTTTGAACTGAAGCCCCCTATCACCACCCTCCGCGCCTGGACCCCAATCAGCACCGAAGACACCATCCGCATGATGAACTCCATCCACTCCGGATCTCCAACCGACCCATGCCCCCACCACATCTTCAATAAAGCTGACTCCGTCATCGCACCCCAACTCCGAGATATCATCAACTGCTCCTTCAACACCGCTACCTTCCCAGAAAGCTGGAAGCATGTCGAACCCAGCGCCCTCCTAAAGAAACCTTCTGCAGACCCCACCGAACTTAAGAACTACCGCCCCATCTCTCTCCTCCCGTTCCCCGCAAAAGTCATTAAGAAGACCGTCAACAGCCAGCTCGCCGCCTTCCTCGAGTCTAACGGCTCCCTTGACCCCTCACAGTCCAGCTTCCGAGCTAACCACAGCACCGAGACCGCCCTCATCGCAGCCACAGACGACATCCGGACACTGCTCGACAATGGGGAAACAGTGACCTTTATCCTCCTGGATCTTTCCGCAGCGTTCGACACGGTATGCCACCGCACCCTAGTACAACGCCTCAGGAACGTCGGATTACAAGATAAGGCATTGGACTGGATCATCTCGTTCCTCGCCAGAAGAACCCAAAGAGTCCATCTCTCCCTTTCAGATCAGAGGCCACCAAAGTCATCTGCGGCATACCACAAGGATCTTCGCTCAGCCCCACCCTCTTCAACGTCTACATGAGCCCCCTTGCATCCATCGCACGCCAACACAACCTAAATATCATCTCCTACGCTGATGACACTCAACTGATCCTCTCCCTCACCAAAGACCCAACCACCGCCAAAACCAACCTACACGAAGGGATGAAAGACGTAGCCGAATGGATGAAGAACAGCTGCCTAAAACTGAACTCGGACAAGACGGAAGTCCTCATCCTAGGAACTTCCCCCTCTGCCTGGGACGACTCATGGTGGCCCCCGGCCCTAGGCAGTGCACCCAAACCAACGGACCATGCTCGCAACTTAGGATTCATCCTTGACTCCTCCCTCTCCATGACCAAACAAGTCAACGCCGTCTCATCATCATGTTTTAACATCCTACGCATGCTCCGAAAGATCTTCCGATGGATCCCCACCGAAACTAGGAAAATGGTCACCCAAGCACTTGTCACCAGCCGACTAGACTACGGAAACACCCTCTACAGCGGAACCACAGCCAAATTGCAGAAAAGACTTCAACGCATTCAGAACGCCTCGGCCCGACTCATCCTGGACATTCCTCGGCACAACCATATATCAGAACACCTGAGAGACCTGCACTGGCTACCTATCAGCAAGAGAATCACGTTACGTCTCCTCACTCACGCAGACAAGGCCCTCCACAACCTAGGACCCAGCTACCTCATCAATCGCCTATCCTTCTACACCCCCACCCGCCAACTACGATCGTCCAACCTAGCCCTCACCGTGAACCCGTCGCATCCGAAAAGCCACCATGGGAGGAAGATCTTTCTCATACCTAGCGGCCAAGACCTGGAACTCCCTCCCCTCTCACCTCCGTCTTACCCAGAACCACCTCTCCTTCAGGAAGCAACTCAAGACCTGGCTATTCGATCAGTAACAATCCCCTTTCCCTTAAGCGCCTTGAGACCCTCTGGGTGAGTAGCGCGCTATACAAATTTCTGACTTGACTTGACTTATAAATACTCAATGCCAGGCCGACTCTCTACAGAGATTTTTGGCACGAGGGTACAAGTACAGTGATCTGAAAGCAAAGGTACAAAGGTACAATGGTAGTTTATTATGATGATTATTTAAAATCTTACAACATTTTGAACTAAAAAAAGAATTTAAAGTTAAATTCCAGTTTAAAATCCTATAAAATGACATTACATAGTCTTTACAACCCATTAAGTATTTGTAATAGCTACATCTCTGAGTTTCTTTTTAGCTAACAGTAGGAACTTTACGAAGGCGGAGTTTAAAATGATATCATTTGAGATCATACATTTCATCACGGCCTGCCTATATGACCGTATGCCACGTGACTTGAGATGAGCTTTTAGCAATGATTTTCTCTCTTGGAGGAGTTCGGGGCAAATACACAAAAGATGTTGAATGTCTTCCTCACCCCTATTGAACAGTCTGCATTTCGTTCGGGTTATTTGAAATTCCCATGGGGGAAGATGGCAAAGCCCTGGCATGGATCCGAATCTCGCACTGAGGAGGACCTGCTTGTTTTTTTGCGTCCACGGAGTTATTAGATATTGTTGTGTCTCCTGCTTATTGTAACCATTTAGCACCATCCAAGCGTGTTTCCTCGTTGTAAGGGTAGCTTTATCCTTTACTGTGGATAAGTGTGCTGTGGTTTTGTTAATGATTTTCTTGAATGATGTCTTGGTTATATTTGTTTCCCATATAGTCGTAATCCCAAACTCGTTAATTGAATCCCTAAGATATAGAGCTGCAGAGGAGGTAGTATCCTTCTTTATTTCTCTCCATAAGAGCAGCGATATCTCATTTTGCTGGTCGCTTTTTATTTGATTCCAGACTTTTATAAAATGGCCTTGCCTTGCATATTGTTGATTGGCATTCTCTCTACTCACCTGCAGTGGTGGGGAGCCGTGAGGGCAACGGCCGGGCAATCCTTCCCCTAATCCTGCCGTGAGGGCAACGGCAAAGGCAACGGAGCAAGCGGAGACACGGAGACTCACCTGGGACTCTCCTGACCAAGGTGGGCAGTGAACGCCTACAATTCCCAGCAGCCCCGGGTCCTGGCGCGCTCGTGACGCTCCCGCTGCGCCTGGAGGCGCCTCAAGACCGCGGAGCGCCGAGCGGGGCCGGGAGCATTCTCTCTACTCACCTGCAGTGGTGGGGAGCCGTGAGGGCAACGGCCGGGCAATCCTTCCCCTAATCCCGCCGTGAGGGCAACGGCAAAGGCAACGGAGCAAGCGGAGACACGGAGACTCACCTGGGACTCTCCTGACCAAGGCGGGCAGTGAACGCCTACAATTCCCAGCAGCCCCGGGTCCTGGCGCGCTCGTGACGCTCCCGCTGTGCCTGGAGGCGCCTCAAGACCGCGGAACACCTCCCGCCCCGCGGGACGCGGGCGGGACGGCCCCGGGCTAAGCCCGGGCAAAGGGCGGGCCCTCTGTGGCCCTCAGAGGCCAGAGGAGGACGGGACGGGCCACCACTCCTGGCTCCATCACAGGATAAGGTACAGTCAGGTTCTATCCTTTTAACCTCTACCGTTTTGAACTGATTACTGTTGTCATCGGGACCCAGCCAACAAACTATAATGTCCATCTGGGAAGAGCTGAATGCCCTGTGTGGCACAAACTATATCCCGGATGCATCAACCCCCCCCATAGTGGCCATAGACACTGATCAAGCACCTTGCTCTCCCCAGGCATCCCCCGATATAACCCTCTCTCTATTCAATAACTGCAGCTCCTCTCTACCTGCCCCCAACCCAGCCTCATTTACGTTGGATAAAGCTGTGACTCGACCAAATGACTCTGTATCCCCCCTTCAATCGACCCTTCTGGCCCAAATTGAGCGACTGCTGATCACTGCTCTATCTCCACTGGTAGCAAAAATTAATGACTTGGGGGACAGGCTGACCAGGATCGAAAAAACTGTAATTAGGTCATATCCACCAACTGGAAATACTGTTATACCCACACGTTCTACCCCCACTAACACCCACCATAACACCCGGGAAAGGTCTACGAACAATGCTCCCAGGATACTTCAAACTTGCAACTCCCCTTTTCTACCACCCATTCATACTGGACAAAATGCTACTCGTAATCCTGAACATGCCCCTCATAGAGCTCATATGATCCCCCTAGAAAGAAGACATCGTATTGATCTACCCCCCGAAGCCGCCCCATACGTCACCGTTCTCTCTGGGGTCCCTCCTCTCAGTCCGGGCAAACGTGAGCTACATCAGGACCTACTGAACAAAGCCATCTTTTGGCTCAAAAACAATAGATCTTTACCACTTACGCTAGACGGCGGGATAATGAGCGTCAGAAGGGTGGGGTGGCTTGGTCATCTACCCAAAAATGTTTCGGGAGACTTGATTTTAATTAAATTTAAATACAGGAACATTGCCCCCTATTTGCGATCTACTAAACCCAAACTTGGAGATGGTTCCATCTGTATCTGGGACCTGCACGATTTCTATCCTGGTCCCCGAGCACCGAATCACCATAACACCGGGTGAAAAAGGGGGGATTCTGTGTATCTTGGGTGTATTCTTATGAATAGTAGATTTGCTAAACTATTTTAGTTGGGTTCAAATCAATTCCTTTTTTTAATTATGAAATGTTATGTTGAGATATTTTTGCATGAAATGTACTTCTTTTTTTGCTGCTTTTATGGTTTTAAACTCAAAAGCCGAATAAAGCTTATTTGAAACTTGAAACTTGATTGGTTAAACCAAACTCCAACCTTACTTGCGCCGGGGAAGTGAAATAACACTCGGTATATTTTGGTTATAATTTTGTTCAAAATATCACTGCCTTTACCCATTAAGGTTTCGCTACCATAAGCGATGGTGGGTAGGAGTTTTGCACCGACAATGCTCAGGAGAGGTCCATACGACAAGGAGGGAAGCGATTTCTGCACAGTTCTAAATGCAGCCGCTAGTGAGTTCGCTTTTCTTTGAGCGTCACTTTTATGTAACTGGTAATTACCCCTTGAGTCAAATAATACGCCCAGGTATTTATAGACCTCTACTTGTTCAAGTTCGATTTTATCCATGAACCATTGGCTTTTGTATTTCAACTTAACGTTTTTGGCTACTACCATAATCTTTGTTTTGGTCTCGTTTATAACGATTCTGTTCTCTTTAGAATAGGTATAGGTCCTTTTCATTAAGCGCTGCAAGCCCACTTTTGTGCGGCTCATAAGTATGACGTCATCCACATACATCAGGCATGTGAGCCGCTTGTCAGCTAGTTTGGGGGGGTGCGCATTTTCCTCATCCAATATTCCTGGAAGGTCCGCAAGAAACAAGTTAAAAAGAAGGGGGGCTAAAACACAGCCTTGCTTCAAACCTTCGTTAGCTGGGATCATTTTGGATAGGGTTTGACCATCCCCATCCTCACATTCACCCATGTCTCTGAATATAACAGGCGGATAAGATTAAGTAGGGAGACTGGAATTTTCATTTTTTCTAATTTTTTCCAGAGTAGTTTTCGATTGACGCAGTCGAACGTGGATTTAAAATCAATAAAACAAAAATACAAGGGTTGTTTTGATCTTATTGATTTGTTTATAAGTAGGGCAAGAACTAGAATGTTAGTCGAAGTACCTAATCCTTGTACAAAACCTGTTTGGTTAAAAGGCATTATTTTTGCTTCCGTCACCCAGGCAGTTAGTTTCGTCAATATTGTTCTGGCAAAGAGCTTGGCATCGGAATCTTGCAATGTGATAAGTCTATAATTTCCTGGCAGTGCCCAACTACCTTTTTTAAATTGGAATAATTAAGGATCCGCGCCATGACTTGGGTACCGTTCCTGTCCGAGCGACATCTATATACAATTTCTCTAGGTAAATTGCCCATAATTCTTTTCTTTGAAAAGCGCAGACGGTATCCCATTTGGTCCAGGAGCACCGTTCTTCTGTTGTTTTATGAGTTTGATAATCTCTTCTTTTCCTGTATGGTATTGTGAATCCGAATCATCGTCATGATAGGTAAAGACATTCTCTTTGTGAGATTTATGCTCTTGTTGAATTTCCATGGAGGTTGCCTGTAGGGGGTCTTGATTCAAATGTTTCTTCAAGAACTTGTACCATTCCTGCTCCTTTAGGGGAGATGAGATGACATGCTTTTTGGGTCTTGCAAGTCCATTGATAAGGTACCAAAAGTCTCTTGAATTCTTCTTGTTGCTTGCTCAAAATATTTTTGCCCAGATTGATTGTTTCGCTTTGTTTTTCTCATCCCATATCAATTTTTTCAAATTCTGATTTATTAACTTTAACTTTCCTGTGATTTCTGCGTTTGCCCCCACTTTCTTAGTCAGTCTAATGGTCCTATTTCGTTCTTTTTTCAATGCCCTAATTGTATGAGGTAGGTTTAGGTTACCGTTATTTTCCTTTTTGGGTGCGTTTCCATTTTTAAACCTATTTGCTTTGGTTTGGCCTTCAGTTTTAATCAACGTCTAAATCAGATTTTCCCATTGCTCAATTACTGATTTTGATGTAATGTCTTTCATGCATTCATCCAAGATCTTCTCCACTTGATCATTCATTTCCTTTTTATTCCTAATGTTCCAGGTCAATTTTTTATAGTCAATAGTACTGATATGCCCTTGGACCGTCTGATAGGCTTTTTTCATAGCTATTCCAGTATCCATTAGTATTAACTGCTGGGCATGGTCACTTTCAATTACTTTATTTAGTTGATATGAGATGATGTTATGGAACATATATAGTGATGTCATGGTGTAGTCAATCCTCGAGTTTACGTTGTGACCGAAGTAGCTGTAGCTTGGTGGGACGTCCGTTTTTATTCTTCCGTTAAGTATTCGAAGTCCCATTGCTTCCATATCCTTTACAAATTTCTGTCCTATTTTATTTGTAATGCTGTTGTTATCTGTCCCTATGTCCTGCTCAGGAATTAGCCATTGATGGTTTTGCAGTAGCGTGGTCTCATCTCTTGGATGAGATGACAATAAGTTGAGATTAAAGTCGCCGGTTATCAGAAAATCTGCTTTCGGATCCTCCAACATTTTATTAATTAGAGCGTTGTTCAGGGTTCCACATGTTGATTCCCTACTTTTGTTGGTTGGCAGAATATAGACCGTAATCAAGTATAATGTTCTAGGATTTTGAGAGAATATTTTTTTAACCATCAAAATATTTGAGTCATCGATCTTGACTTGCTCAAAGCAGAACTAACAAAGGCCAGTAGCTTCAGTCATGAGGACTATTTGGGTACTGTATCTAAGACAACTAAGACATTCACTAATTATCCCCAGAGCAAAGAAACTGTAAGATTGATAACCACTTTCAGCTGCCAGGACAAAGAGATAAGAAAAATCATTTATAAGAATTAGCCTATCATTAAGACCGATCTAACCATGTCTCAAATGGTGCCTGATCTCCCTCAAATAACGTTTAGGCGGGCACCCTCAATGAGGGATGCCTTGGTCAGAAACAGCCTAGAGGTAGTAGAGTCAGGAACATGGTTATCCAAGCACAATGGATTCTTCAAGTGCAGCTTGTGCAGAGCATGTAAATTTGGTACCAACACATCAGAGTTTTACAGGAAACAAAGGTGAGATCACACTGCTTCACCTCCTAGCAGACTTTGCAAGTACACACGCTTGGCGAACTGCATTGTGATCCCACCTTTGTTTCCTGTTTAAAAGGCTCCCTTGAGCCATTTGAGCTGACAAGCTCATGGAGAGGCACCTGCGCGCCTGGAGAGTTACAGAGAATCGAGAAAATTTTGGCAGCCTGCTCAGCAACCCCTTACACTCATATTGCCTAATCTCTACTGATGACGAATAACAATTCAGAAACACGTGTCTAGAGATGGCCAGCACCAATCTGCATCTACCTGGTGAAACACTCAAGAGACTTTGCAAGTACACACACTTGGTGAACTGCATTGCCCATGATGCCTAGGGCGATCCTACTCGGAGGTGAAGCAGTGTGATCCCACCTTTGTTTCCTGTTTAAAAGGCTCCCTTGAGCCATTTGAGCTGACGAGCTCGTGGAGAGGCACCTGCGCGCCTGGAGAGTTACCGAGAACCAAGAATATTTTGGCAGCCTGCTCAGCAACCCCTTACACTCGTATTGCCTAATCTCTACTGATGACGAATAACAATTCAGAAACACGTGTCTAGAGATGGCCAGCACCAATCTGCACCTACCTGGTGAAACACTCAAGAGACTTTGCAAGTACACACACTTGGTGAACTGCATTGCCCATGATGCCTAGGGGCGATCCTGCTGGGAGGTGAAGCAGTGTGATCCCACCTTTGTTTCCTGTTTAAAAGGCTCCCTTGAGCCATTTGAGCTGACAAGCTCGTGGAGAGGCACCTGCGCGCCTGGAGAGTTACCGAGAACCGAGAATATTTTGGCAGCCTGCTCAGCAAACCCTTACACTCGTATTGCCTAATCTCTACTGATGACAAATATTAATTCAGAAACACGTGTCTAGAGATGCCCAGCACCAATCTGCACCTACCTGGAGAAACACTCAAGAGACTTTGCAAGTACACACACTTGGCGAACTGCATTGCCCATGATACCTAGGGGCCATCCTGCTGGGAGGTGAAGCAGTATGATCCAGCCTTTGTTTCCTGTTTAAAAGGCTCCCTTGAGCCATTTGAGTTGACGAGCTCGTGGAGAGGCACTTGCGCGCCTGGAGAGTTACCGAGAACCGAGAATATTATGGCAGCCTGCTCAGCAACCCCTTACACTCGTATTGCCTAATCTCTACTGATGACTTATAACAATTCAGAAACACGTGTCTAGAGATGGCCAGCACCAATCTGCACCTACCTGGTGAAACATTCAAGAGACTTTGCATGTACACACACTTGGCGAACTGCATTGCCCATGATGCCTAGGGGCGATCCTGCTGGGAGGTGAAGCAGTGCTGGTTTGGTGTTGAAGTCCGTCTGGATACTGAGGGTCCTTGGGAGTTAGGAACCCCTTCTGTTACTTCCAGTAAGTCCCAGGCAGCGGGATTGCACAGATTTTCAAACTCCCAACAAATGAAATCGCCAGCCCAACACGTTTCAAGCACTCACGTGCTCTTGTTCATGGGCAGAGTGGAGGAGAATGATGGCAGTCTCTCATTAAGGGAACACCTGATAACTCCACTAAGTCCCCTCTCAGTGGGCGTGTACATGCTAAGCATGCTGGTACTTGGAGTTCCCCTGATTTTTAGTCCATGTGGGTGCCGCCTCGTGTCTCCTGATAGTCCCAATAAAAAACCCCAGTGGGTTTGAGAGAAGCTGGAAAGCACTGCAAAGCTGTTTTTCGATTGACCAACAATAGGACTTTCCTGGTTCCTTCATCGCGTTTGAGTATGCAAACACAGGATCCTTTTTTCACAGCAGGGCGTCTTCGTGACTGGGCCAGCCGCAACAAATTCCATCAACACAACGTGCCCAAGTGAAGAGGCCAAAGACCAGGGAAGATTAATGCCTTTAATTGCTGACTGCAGCCTCACAGATTTTCAAACTTCCAAAAATGAAATCGCCAGCCCAACGCGTTTCAGGAACTCGCGTATTTTTGTTCACGGGCAGAATGGAGGAGAATTATGTCAGTCTCTCATTAAGGGAACACCTGATAACTCCACCAAGGCCCACCTCAGCGGGCGTGTACATGCTGAGCATGCTGGTACTTGGAGTTCCCCTGATTTTTAGCCCATGTGGGTGCCGCCTCGTGTCACATGATAGTCCCAATAAAAAACCCCAGTTAGTTTGCGAGGAGCTGGAAAGCATTGCAAAGCTGATTTTCGATTGTCCAACAGCACAAATTTCCCTGGTTCCTTCAGCGCGTTTCAGTATGCAAACACAGGATCCGCTTTTCACAGCAAGGCGTCTTCGTGACCGAGCCAGCGCAACAAATTCCATCAACACAAGGTGCCCAAGTGAAGACGCCAGAAACCAGGGATTATTAACGCCTTTAGTTGCTGGCTGCAGCCTCACAGATTTTCAAACTCCCAACAAATGAAATCGCCAGCCCAACGCGTTTCGAGCACTCGCGTGTTCTTGTTTACGGGCAGAGTGGAGGAGAATGTTGGCAGTCTCTCATTAAGGGAACACCTGATAACTCCACCAAGTCCCGCCTCAGTGGGCGTGTACATGCTAAGCATGCTGGTACTTGGAGTTCCTCTGATTTTTAGCCCATGTGGGTGCCGCCTCGTGTCTCCTGATAATCCCAATAAAAAACCTCAGTGGGTTTGCGAAGAGCTGGAAAGCATCACAAAGCTGTTTTACGATTGTCCAACAACAGGACTTTGCCCGGTTCCTTCAGCGTGTTTGAGTATCCAAACACAGGATCCAATTTTCACAGCAGAGCGGCTTTGCGACCGAGCCATCCTCAACAAATTCCACCAACACAAGGTGCCCATGTAAAGACGCCACAGACCAGGCATGATTAACTCCTTTAATTGCTGGCTGCAGCGTCACAGATTTTCAAACTCCCAACAAATGAAATCGCCAGCGAAACGCGTTTCAAGCACTCGTGTGCTCTTGCTCACGGGCAGAGTGGAGGAGAATGATAGCAGTCTCTCATTAAGGGAACACCTGATAACTCCACCCAGTCCCGCCTCAGTGGGCGTGTACATACTAAGCATGCTGGTACTTGGAGTTCCCCTGATTTTTAGCCCATGTGGGTGCCGCCTCGTGTCTCCTGATAGTCCCAATAAAAAATCCCAGTGGGTTTGCAAGGAGCTGGAAAGCATCCCAAAGCTGATTTTCGATTGTCCAACAAACACGACTTTCCCCGGTTCCTTCAGTGTGTTTGAGTATGCAAACACAGGATCCGCTTTTCACAGAAGGGCGTCTTTTCGACCGAGCCAGCCGCAACAAATTCCATCAACACAAGGTGCCTAAGTGAAGAAGCCACAGACCAGGGATGATTAACGCCTTGAATTGCTGGCTGGAGCCTCACAGATTTTCAAACTCCCAACAAATGAAATCGCCAGCCCAACGCATTTCAAACACTTGCGTGCTCTTGTTAACTGACAGAGTGGAGGAGAATGATGGCAGTCTCTCATTAAGGGAACACCTGATAACTCCACCAAGTCCCGCCTCAGTGAGCGTGTACATGCTAAGCATGCTGGTACTTGGAGTTCCCCTGATTTTGAGCCCATGTGGGTGCCACCTCGTGTCTCCCGATAGTCCCAATAAAAGACCCCAGTGGGTTTGTGCAGAGCAGGAAAGCATCACAAAGCTGTTTTACGATTGTCCAACAACACGACTTTCCCCGGTTCCTTCAGAGTGTTTGATTATCCAAACACAGAATCCACTTTTCACAGCAGGGCGGCTTTGCGACCGAGCCAGCCGCAACAAATTCCATCAACACAAGGTGCCCAAGTGAAGACGCCACAGACCAGGCATGATTAACGCCTTTAATTGCTGGGCTCACAGATTTTCAAACTCCCAACAAATGAAATCGCCAGCCCAACGGGTTTCAAGCACTTGCGTGCTCTTGCTTACGGGCAGAGTGGAGGAGAATAATAGCAGTCTCTCATTAAGGGAACACCTGATAACTCCACCCAGTCCCGCCTCAGTGTGCGTGTACATACTAAGCATGCTGGTACTTGGAGTTCCCCTTAATTTTAGCCCATGTGAGTGCCGCCTCGTGTCTCCTGATAGTCCCAATAAAAAACCTAAGTGGGTTTGCGAGGAGCTGGAAAGCATCACAAAGCTGTTTTATGATTGTCCAACAACAGGACTTTCCCCGGTTCCTTCAGCGTGTTTGAGTATCCAAACACAGGATCCACTTTTCACAGCAGGGCGGCTTTGCGACTGAGCCATCCGCAACAAATTCCACCAACACAAGGTGCCCAAGTAAAGATGCCACAGACCAGGCATGATTAACGCCTTTAATTGCTGGCTGCAGCGTCACAGATTTTCAAACTCCCAACAAATGAAATCGCCAGCCCAACTCGTTTCAAGCACTCGCGTGCTCTTGCTCACGGGCAGAGTGGAGGAGAATGATAGTAGTCTCTCATTAAGGGAACACCTGATAACTCCACCCAGTCCCACCTCAGTGGGCGTGTACATACTAAGCATGTTGGTACTCGGAGTTCCCCTGATTTTTAGCCCATGTGGATGCCGCCTTGTGTCTCTTGATAGTCCCAATAAAAATCCCAGTGGGTTTTCGAGGAGCTGGAAAGCATCGCAAAGCTGATTTTCGATTGTCCAACAACACGACTTTCCCCGGTTCCTTCAGCGCGTTTGAGTATGCAAACACGGAATCCGCTCTTCACAGCAGGGCGTCTTCTCGACCGAGCTAGCCGCAACAAATTCCATCAACACAAGGTGCCCAAGTGAAGACGCCACAGACCAGGGATGATAAATGCCTTGAATTGCTGACTGCAGCCTCACAGATTTTCAAACTCCCAACAAATGAAATCGCCAGCCCAACGCGTTTCAAACACTTGCGTGCTCTTGTTCACTGGCAGAGTGGAGGAGAAAGATGGCAGTCTCTCATTAAGGGAACACCTGATAACTCCACCAAGTCCCGCCTCAGTGAGCGCGTACATGCTAAGCATGCTGGTACTTGGAGTTCCCCTGATTTTTAGCCCATGTGGGTGGCACCTCGTGTCTCCCGATAGTCCCAATAAAAGACCCCAGTGGGTTTGTGCAGAGCTGGAAAGCATCGCGAAGCTGTTTTACGATTGTCCAACAGCACGACTTTCCCCGGTTCCTTCAGCGTGTTTGGTTATCCAAACACATAATCCACTTTTAACAGCAAGGCGGCTTTTCGACCGAGCCAGCCACAACAAATTCCATCAACACAAGGTGCCCAAGTGAAGACGCCACATACCAGGCATGATTAACGCCTTTAATTGCTGGCTGCAGCCTCACAGATTTTCGAACTCCCAACAAATGAAATCGCCATCCCAAAGCATTTCAAGCACTCGCGTGCTCTTGTTCAAGGGCAGAGTGGAGGAGAAGGATGGCAGTCTCTCATTAAGGGAACAGCTGATAACTCCACCCAGTCCCGCCTCAGTGGGCGTGTACATACTAGGCATGCTGGTTCTTGGAGTTCCCCAGATTTGTAGCCCATGTGGGTGCCGTTTTGTGTCTCCTGATAGGCCCAATAAAAAATCCCAGTGGGTTTGCGAGAAGCTGGAAAGCATCCCAAAGCTGATTTTCGATTGTCCAACAACAAGGCTTTCCCCGGTTCCTTCAGCGCATTTGAGTATGCAAACACAGGATGGCTTTTCACAGCAGGGCGTCTTCTCGACCGAGCCAGCCGCAACAAATTCCATCAACACAAGGTGCCCAAGTGGAGAAGCCACAGACCAGGGATGATTAACGCCTTGAATTGCTGGCTGCAGCTTCACAGATTTTCAAACTCCCAACCAATGAAATCGCCAGCCCAATGCGTTTCAAACACTTGCGTGCTCTTGTTCACTGGCAGAGTGGAGGAGAAAGATGGCAGTCTCTCATTAAGGGAACACCTGATAACTCCACCAAGTCCCGCCTCAGTGAGCGCGTACATGCTAAGCATGCTGGTACTTGGAGTTCCCCTGATTTTTAGCCCATGTGGGTGCTGCCTCGTGTCTCCTGATAGTCCCAATAAAAGACCCCAGTGGGTTTGTGAGGAGCTGGAAAGCATCGCAAAGCTGTTTTTTGCTTGTCCAACAACACGACTTTCCTCGGTTCCTACAGCGCGTTTGAGTATGCAAACATAGGATCCGCTTTTCACAGCAGGGCGTCTTCGCGACCCAGCCAGGCGCAACAAATTCCATCAACACAAGGTGCCCAAGTGAAGATGCCACAGACCAGGGATGATTAACGCCTTTAATTGCTGGCTGCAGCCTCACAGATTTTCAAACTCCCAACAAGTGAAATCGCCAGCCCAACGCGTTTCAAGCACTCGCGTACTCTTGTTCACGAGCAGAGTGGAGGAGAATGATGGCAGTCTCTCATTAAGGGAACACCTGATAACTCCACCAAGTCCCACCTCAGTAGGCTTGTACACGGAAGGGTTTGATTCAAGTTCGGACTGCTGATACCACAATGCCTTGGGGCATACGCCTGTGAAGGCGAGAGATCGAGGCCCAGATGGGCGGGACTCTTGAAATAAATAGCAGGTGTTATGAACTACGCTGTGTTTGTTGTTTTTCTGAAAAGCTCTGGAAAAAGGAGTTATCTCCGAAACGCGTCAGCTTGTGAAGCTAGTTGCAATGTCAGCATGGAGAGCAGAGACCGGTTGCTTACCTCACTGCATGGGACAACGTTACTGTGAGGGCATTCCTACAATGGGCAACCTTGATTGTTTGATTAATGGCGGCTTGGCTCAAGTCGCGAGGATGCCCCGCTGCGATTAAGCGGACTTGCGATGTTGGGATGGCCCGGCATGCCCAGAGGGCGTTAACGCTCGCCAGTGAGTGTTCTGTGTATTGCAGCGGGTGCGGCATTTCCAGCAGACATTGACCCACTTGGGATTGTAATTACAGTTATTTTTCGACAAATAGCAGCACCCACAAGGGTTTGATTTAAGTTTGGACTGCTGATACCACAGTGCCTTGGGGCATATGCCTGTGAAGGCGAGAGATCAAGGCCCAGATGGGCGGGTCTCTTGAAATAAATAGCAGGTATTCTGAACAAAGCTGTGTTTCTGAAAGGCTCTGGAAGAAGGAGTTACCTCCGAAACGCGTCAGCCTAGGAAGCTAGTTGGAATGTGAGAATGGAGAGCAGAGACCGGTTGCTGGCCTCACTGCATGGGACAACGTTACGGTGAGGGCATTCTTACAATGGGCAACCTTGATTGTTTGATATATATATTATATATATATATATATATATATATATATATATATATTACACACACATATATATATATATATATATATATATATATATATATATATATATATATATATTACACACACATATATATATATATATATTCAATGAAAAAACCATAGGTTATAGGCCATATATAGTTAGGAATTAGCATTTACAAAACCTTATTTTACTCGCATAAAACCATTGAAATTCCATATATAGTTAGCTAACTATAAGCGCTAACTATATATCGCGCACCCGCAATCCACTGCTGATGATGTCACATATTACATCATTCATGACATGGTCAGTGACATCACTGATGACATCACTGATCACAACATCCAGTGATTGTATGTGTCTGTAAAGTTTAAATATGTTTCACATATTGAAGAATGAGTGGATGTATAAGTGTCTGGATGAAGAATTTAGTAGGTGCATGACTGACTGTATGAGTGAGTGATTAAATGTGTCTCACTGAGTACATGGGTTAGTGACTAAACTGTCTTAATTCGTGCATCAGTATGTTTGATGTTGTGTAAGCTGCTGCATGTGTTGATCAGTAGCTATAAGAGTGGCCATATGGGTTATTGATTGGTTGCCCAAATATTTGAATGGGAGGCTGAGTGTGTGTGTGGGTGGCTGGGAGGTGCGTGACTCTGTGCATAGATGTGTAAGCAGTTGATTCACTAGGAGTATGAGTTCAAGAGTGCATGTGGAAACAGCTATATGGGCGGTTGACTGTGCATGGGTGTGTTGGTGAGTGAATGGATTTCTCATTGCTACATGTGCAAGTAAGTACGTATGTAAAACACAATACATGTGAGAGTTGAGATATATAAATAACTGAACATAAGAGCCAGTGAATGTGTGAGTGGCTGTATCGATCACTGTGAGCTTGTATCAGGGATTATATAAGAGAGTAAATATGTGTTATTATATGTTTGAATAAGTAAGATGTGTATAACTGTATAGTTGAGGAAATGGAGGTGTGATTGATTCTTTGCATGACTGACTAGGTGTGTGAGTAACTCCATGGATGAGTGACAGTCTGTGAGTGTCTGTTTATACTGAGTGTATGTAAGGTTATATTAGAGTCTGAAGAGGTTCATTGTATTATCACATGAGTGATGTGATCAGTGATGACAAATGAGATGTCATCAGTGATGTCATTTGAGTTGTCATCAGTAATGTCATCAGTGATGTCATTTGAGATGTCATCATTGATATCATTTGAGTTGTCATCAGTGATGTCATTTGAGATGTCATCAGTGATGTCATCAGTGATGTCACTGACCATGTCATGAATGATGTAATATGTGACATCATCAGCAGTGGATTGCGGGTGCGCGATATATAGTTAGCGCTTATAGTTAGCTAACTATATATGGAATTTCAATGGTTTTATGCGAGTAAAATAAGGTTTTGTAAATGCTAATTCCTAACTATATATGGCCTATAACCTATGGTTTTTTCATTGAATTTTCAAGGTTTTGTAAATGCAAATTCCTAACTATATATCCACTATAACCTATGGTTTTTTCTGTGAATTTCATTGGTTTTTTAATAGCAAATATGAAAAGCTTTAAAATGTCAAGTACGTGATAGATAAAAACATTTTCGTATTTATGCACGCTGATGTGCTTTGAACGCTGCCCCCCCCCCTCCCCTCTTTTGCCTTAGTAGTACTCTCTCTTTGCAGATACTGAAGGGTAGTTAACGCAGGCCTTTACCCCCGTTGTAATCCGTCGTGCCTCCTTGTCTCTCCATTTGATTGATTGTTGTCCAAGCATTTACTGTTTTAGAATTGGTTCTCTTTGGATCATTCTCTATTTACAAACAAGCACAAAGTCGCAATACTCTGTTTAGTCTTTGCAGATAGTGAAAAATCGTGTAAAAAAATAAAAGTAATCGAGCAAAATCAGTAGGCCACTAATTGGATCTCTTTTTGACCTCGCTAAAATAGAAATATTAGGAACAACCCTTCTTGAGAAATACGAAAATAGTGAGATGAACTGAGCTCCACACCATGAGGGCTGCAAGACAGCTCGGCTCCATCACCCATCCCGCACAAAATAATGACAAACCCTATGCAAATATTAAAAATATAGACAACACACCAGCAAAGAAACAGGGTAAAACATTTTATTAAAAAACTATTTACATAACGTTGGTTTATAAGATGATGTCAGTAGTGGACCGATGTGTGAATAGATCGAAAACAGCACAAGGCTCCAAGATCCGGATAGCAAGCTCCTGGATGTTGGGTGCCATAGTTTAGAGTTCTGAATTTCAGCCTTTTTCAATGCCTGTGCTTTGTTGAATCAAAATGGCAGCTTGACACAAAGCTGACTCAAGCGTTGTTACTGATGCTATGCAGACCAAAACTGGTTTTCAGTTTGTACATTTTTCTAGATTTTTCAATCCAAGTTTGGTTGACTTTGTAGAACGATGGCTTCAGATTTTCAACATACGGTGTGGTGGCGCTGACTGGGAGGGGGCGCTTCGCTCCTGCCCCCTCCCCAAGTAAGATTTTCATACGTGAAAGTACGTTAATGGTTTTGGTCCCTGAGATGCTTCGATGTCACTACCATTCTCAAATAGCATAAGTTCTGGATGTTGGGTGCCATAGTTAAGAGTTCTGAGCAGCGCTTGTAACACTGTCTGAAGCTTATTTCCACCTACTGCAGCTTCACTATTCTCAAAGTAAGTGAGTGTCGTTTGTGGACCTGACTGCATTAGAAAACAATGTGATATGTTACCTTCCTAAACAGCTTGACGGAGGCCCCTGAGGGGCGGTGTGATGGCCATGGACTCGGAGAAGACGCTTGGCTCCGACACCCTCCCCAAGTCTTATAGCACTGGTGTAGCCTGAGATCGCCCCCGACATAGGCGGCCGGCTCCCGGGGTCCGGCGGAACTTTTTGCCTTTTGATGACTCTTCAATTCTGGACCTTGTCCCACAATCCGTTTGACCTGAAGACAAGCTGTAGTGGGGCGCCCCTTTATCGTTTTAGTTGCCATTCCGCCCGCTTTTGCTACACTGTGCCTCTTCCGCCATTCAGCTGTTTTCCGCCCGCTCTTGCGACTACAGCGTCTCGCTCACCATGTAGTTGAGATGCGCCCGCTCTTGCGGTGCAGCGATAGGCGGCTGCCACAGGACTCTCAAAATGGCGGCCGGCTCTTCGGTTTTGGGCCTGGTCCACTAAAATGGCCCTGGGACACCTTGGAACTCGGACGCTTGTCTGCTAGGGCTTGGGTCCCATTCTCGAAAAGCGTCCCCTCAGCCGTGAAGATTCTACAAAAGTCTTGGGGGCCTCCGACTCCCGCAGGCTTCTGGTGGGGAGCGGCTGCCATGATTGCTCGTGGAATGGCCACGACGGAGCTACGAGATGGTAGTGGTCTCATGCTGACGCCAGCTTTAGTCTGAAACATCCAGAAACACTGTAGACTACCAATTCGATCAGTTCCGGTAGCGCCCCAACATGACCCGGAAGAGAAGAACTTGCCCTCCCCTCTTTGACTGATGGTTCTTGTTGCCTGTCCCCTCTGTTGTCATTTAACAGAACTTTTTGGACTGCTGAAAGGGGTTGTGTTCTGAACGGTGGTTGGTGGAGACATTTAGACTATATTCTTGACCTACGTTGTCGCGTAATGCGTTTTATGACACGCCGCGTTAGCGCACCCGGAAGTGATCCGAGGCGCGGCGCGCAGCGCGTAACGTAAGCATAACAGGTCATGTGACTTGTTAATAAAACTTTTCATTGGTTCATTTTACTTTTGTTAATTTAATGATGAAAAGCTTGGTCATATGACCTAAAAATTACGCTTTTTATTATTTTCGAACAATATTTTTTTTTCAAACATATGTTATAATATTCCAGGCTAATGTACTTTCCCGGAAAATTTACAACTGTCTTGCAAGTAAAATATATTCCTTTTTCGAGAAAAAGGGCGTTTCTTCCTTCCATGACGGAGCCGTTGAGTAAAAGAGATTCGGCCTGCTGTCTTAGTCGCCGATACGCCTGATTATCAGATTCTTATCGATCACTTTATGTTGCAGACATGAAAAACACAACTGCCCTTGACCATTTATCTTTACTGCGTTCCTACATATTATACCTTTTATCCGTCATGTAATTGGACTGCTTTATTTCACTTGCCTTTTACTGATTCGAAAACAGTCACTAAAAGTAAAAACTTTACAAATGAAAATACTACTACCGTGTTTTGTTTTAAAAACCTTTATTGTGAAAATGTCAGTATACAAATACGGGCCTATAACCACGTGGGCCGGCCACGGAGCAAACTGAAATCGTATATGATGAGGAGACATTTACACTGTAGAAGAACGTAACGAGCGGGCCATTAGGTGACAAGAACAAAGGTGTCTAACAGTTGCGGAATCGGTGGACGTACATTTTGTAATTAAAATACGACAGGGCCACTTACAATAACATTTTCTAGATATACATTTGCGGGCAAAGAGTTACGAGTCCCATTTATACCGGCGCCATTTTGGGCGAGGCCGGGCAGGTCCAAGATATAGTCAAAATGTCTCCACCAACCATCGGCCAGACCAGAACCCCTTTCGGCCCTTTATGCTACAAGATGGTGTCTTCCATTCAGAAAATATTGGTGGCAGCATTTTGAAAGGAAACAGAAACAGCCGTTCTCCTAGTGAGTTTCACATTGTTACATTTAGGAAGAATGTTGAAGAGTAGTATGTGGAAAATCTGAAGCCATTTTTCTACAAACTCTCAATCAGACTTGGATGGAAAAAAAAAACCTGAAGAATGTACAAACTGAAAACCAATTTTTGTCTGTATAGCACCAACAGTAACGCTTGAGTCAGCTTTGTGTCAAGCCGCCATTTTCATTCAATCAATAGCGTCCCCCTGCACACATTCAGGGACCTGGTCGTGTCTTCAGATGAAACGCATTGTAGGAAAAGAAGCAGAAAGGAAAAGGAAAAAAGTTCCGCCGGACCTAGTGAAGCTGCAGCAGGTGCAAATAAGCTTCAGACAGTCTTACAAGCACTGCTCAGAACTCTCAACTGAGGCACTCAACATCCAGGACTTGCCATTCGGATCTTGGCGCCTTGTATTTTTGTTTTGTTTTTGATGGAGGGGAAACAACAAAAATCAGACATTGAAAAAGGCTCAACAGTGCAGGGCGCCTTGTGCTGGTTCCGACCTATTCACACATCGGTCCGCTACTGACATCACCTCATAAACCAACGGGGCACCCCACGCCGACTTTCGGCGCAGCATTGTAGGATGGCCACACCAGTGCGGCAATTTGCTGGACACCACCTCGGTGCCATCCAGATCTCGGCGCGTTCATTCAATCAATAGCGTCCCCCTGCACACATTCAGGGACCTGGTCGTGTCTTCAGAAGAAACGCATTGTAGGAAAAGAAGCAGAAAGGAAAAGGCAAAAAGTTCCGCCGGACCTAGTGAAGCTGCAGCAGGTGCAAATAAGCTTCAGACAGTCCTACAAGCACTGCTCAGAAATCTCAACTGAGGCACTCAACATCCAGGACTTGCCATTCGGATCTTGGCGCCTTGTGCTGGTTCCGACCTATTCACACATCAGTCCACTACTGACATCACCTCATAAGCCAACGGGGCACCCCACGCCGACTTCCGGCGCAGCATTGTAGGATGGCCACACCAGTGCAGCCACTTGCTGGACACCACCTCGGTGCCATCCGGATCTCAGCGCGTTCGAGTCACTGTGCCGGAAGAGTGACCGGAACTCAGCTGAACACGCCGTCTTTCGGCGCAGCATTGTAGGATGGCCACACCAGTACGACAATTTGCTGGACACCACCTCGGCGCCATCCGGATCTCGGCGCGTTCGAGTCACTGTACCGCAACAGTGACCGCAATTCAGCTGGACACGCCGTCTTTCGGCGCAGCATTGTAGGATGGCCACACCAGTGCGGCAATTTGCTGGACACCACCTCGGTGCCATCCGGATCTCGGCGCGTTGTGCTGCCTTCGGCCTATTCGCACATCGGTCCGCTACTGACGCCGCCTCACGTGCCAACGGATT
The DNA here is from genome assembly GCF_964263255.1 of Lissotriton vulgaris. Classification (NCBI taxonomy): domain Eukaryota; kingdom Metazoa; phylum Chordata; class Amphibia; order Caudata; family Salamandridae; genus Lissotriton; species Lissotriton vulgaris. The sequence goes on from NC_141698.1 coordinate 736,595,585, forward strand.
TTCTACGCTTTTTGTAGCCCTATGTCGCATAACAGGTCATGTGACTTGTTTATAAAACTTTTCATTGGTTCATTTTACTTTTGGTTTCCTAAAGATGGAAGGCTTGGTCATATGACCTAAAAATAACACTTTTCATTGGTTTAGAACATTTTTTTTTTCCCAAACGATGAAAGCCCCACCTTGTTTCTGGATCATTCAGACTGAAGCTGGCGTCAGCATGAGAGCACCACCATCTCGTGGCTCCGTCGTGGTCATTCCGCGAGCAATCATGGCAGCCGCTCCCCACCGGAAGTCTGCGGGAGTCGGGGGCCCCCAAGACTTTTATACAATCTTCACGGCTGAGGGGACGCTTTTCGAGAATGGAGCCCAAGCCCTAGCAGGCAAGCGTCCGAGTTCCAAAGTGTCCCAGGGCCATTTCAGTGGACCAGGCCCAAAACCGAGGAGCCGTCCGCCATTTTAAGAGCCATGTGGCAGCCGCCTATCGCTGCACTGCAAGAGTGGGAGCAACTCAACAACATGGTGAGCGAGACGCTGTGGCTGCAAGAGCGAGCGCAACTCAGCTAGATGGCCGCCACCTGGGGAGGCCCGTTCACGCCGGCTCCCCCACGCCCCCCCCCCGGGCCGCCGCACGCCAATTTTCGGAGCAGCATTGTAGGATACCAAAACCAGTGCGGCAGTTTACTGGACATCACCTGGGTGCCTGTCGTACATGTTGTGTCAGCCATGTGACACTGGACACAGACCGCTACTGACGAGGCCTCCCCCCGCACCACCCGGGACGCCCCACGCTGTTTTTCTGTGCTGCATTGTAGGATCCCTAAACCAGTGCGGCACCCAGGCGACATCACCTGGGTGCCGTCCAGAACTCTGCACGTTGTGCTGCCTTGGGACTATTCGCACAACAGACCGCTACTGACGAGGCCTCCTCCCGCCCCACCCGGGACGCCCCACGCCAATTTTCGGAGCAGCATTGTAGGATCCCTAAACCAGTGCGGCACCCAGGCGACATCACCTGGGTGCCGTCCAGAACTCTGCACGTTGTGCTGCCTTGGGACTATTCGCACAAAAGACCGCTTCTAACCATTGTTGCTTTTTGTGTGGAGAAATGTTTAAATGTTTTTAGTTTTTGTTCCGTTTGTTAAAGTTAGTAGTTAATAAAGTTTTATAACCTTACTTTGTTGGAGTGTTATCTATTTTTTTTAAAACGGGTGAATGGGGCCTTGATTCGGGTTATTGTCATGTGTGGGCTTTGGAAGTGTGCTGCTGCAGGATCGGACATTTCAAACTCAAATGCACGTTCTTTTTCTTACCTTTCCGAAGCATGGAGCGCAATAGCAGGCAGAGAAAGGGTGATGCACGTGTTGAACACTACCTGACCTGGCAAGTTGCTGGCAGTGCCCCCCCGCCCGCTCCTGAAAGAGGGCACACACACACCGCCGCCCCGAGTACTTCACAAATCTTTAAAAGACCATGCGCTTGTTCATGAGGCTTAAATGGTTTATCACCTCTTCTAGAACCCCTACATCGACCCTCTGACGTTTCATGGAAAAATTACCATGTAACACAATACCAAGCCCTGTCAGCTGAAACCCCCAAGGAATCGTGGGGCATATTATCAAGGGGGTTTATCTCCGCTTTTTTGGCTTTAAAAACCATGAAAGCGGAGATAAAATTATTTCCCTATTATCAAGCTGTCGCTAACACCAGTTAGTGACAGCTAAAAGGAGATAGCGACCATCTTGGGCCCCGCTTTGCATGTCAGTGATACTTATCACTAATGACATGCAAAGTGGCGTGCCAAGATGTTAGCGACTGGAAACAGTCCCTAACATCGCTATCTCCTATTACCAACTTTTGGAGATATTCGCGCTAAGCGCGAATATCTCCAAAATCTAACACCTGCCCTGAGCAGTTCTTAGCCATGTTATCCAATGGGAGGTGGATAACATGGCTAAGAGCATTAGGTCGATAATACATGAATATCGCTGACTTTTCTGCGATAATAGCAAGGTTTATCTGCGATAAAAATCGCCGATGTGCGGCGATAATTTTTGTCTCTAAACAAGTTATAGACAAAAATTATCGCTAGTTGTTCGTAATATGCCCCCGGGTTTTTGCTTGCAGAAATCGGGAGGCGGGAGACTAGCACTGAAATCAGTACTCACACGCCTGAATCAGGAGGATTGGCATGTCTGAATTCTCTACAGCTGGGGCCATAAACTACATCCGCAGGGTTAGGTGATAGCCTGGAACCAGCCTGGCATCTAAAATGGCTGCCGTGCACGACAAAATTGTGGCATTCGAAAAAAGGCAAGATGGCGCAGCCGCTGGAAGAGATATATCAACATATATCAGCCTCCTCAGCCACCCTCAGGAAACATAGGGGATTAGGATATGTCTCCCGCACCCCCTTATACCTAGTACTTTAATTAACGAAGCACAAAATGGCGAATTCCCGTTTCGCTACCAGTTTGCGGCCCAGTTCGCGGCCCGTGAAGCGCTTCTACCGTGAAAAATCTTTTTTTTTTTATTTTCCCCACGGGACCCTTTAATAACCCCAACAACATTCCTAGGGGGTCAAGAGGGGGATACCTTGCCCCCTTTCATTAAATTCCCCCTTAGTTTTTCACCTTTTCTTCTCTCTCGATCCTACCGAGAGACAAGATGGCGGCCGCTCCGGACTGTCACGCAGCAAAAAAAAAAAAAAAGCTCACGCACAGCCGCTGGAAGAGATGTATCAACATATATCAGCCTCCTCACCCACCCTCAGGAAACATAGGGGATTAGGATACGTCTCCCGCACCCACTTATAACTAGTAATTTAATTTACGAAGCACAAAATGGCGAATTCCCGTTTCGCTACCAGTTCGCGGCCGCGCTTCTACCGTGAAAAATCATTTTTTTTTTATTTTCCCCACGGGACCCTTTAATAACCCCAACAACATTCCTAGGGGGTCAAGAGGGGGATACCTTGCCCCCTTTCATTAAATTCCCCCTTCGTTTTCCACCTCTTCTTCTCTCTCGATCCTACCGAGAGACAAGATGGCGTCCGCTCCGGACTGTTTAGAATGTTGACAGACACCGGAGAGCCAATCAGCTTTCTGCGCGCAAAGTTCCGATAAGCGAAAAGTAAGCGGACCGGATCGCTGCCCGGAGCGCTGTTACAGATATATATCTTGATTTAAACGTTAATTTCTCAAAAACTACTGGAGCACATATATTGAGACCTAGCAAAGGCACATCGGGCTAACAGTCCCTACAATTTTGCCAAGTTTCGTGCAAATCCATTCAGCCGTTCGAGCTAAAAGTGAGTCCAACCGCCCTATGGAAAACTCAATGCAAAAAACGCGTTTTGGGACCCCCCTTTTTTCTCAGCCCCCCCTTGACGAAACCCCACCAAATTTTCAGGGGCTGCTCAGAAACAAAATGTGCCATTTTCCTGAAAATTTCAGCCGATTCCGTCCACAAACGCCAAAGTTATTAGACATAGAATTTTCAAAAGTCCCATAGGGAAAAAATTCTAACTATATATACCTACTGGCGATAGCCAGTAGGTAATATATATATATATATATATATATATATATATATATATATATATATATTCACTTAAAAATCCATAGGTTTCAGGCCTTATATAGTTAGGAATCAGCATTTAAAAAACCATTGAAATTGCTCCTATATAGTTAGTTGTACTAACTATATTTCGCGCACCCGCAATCCACTGCTGATGATGTCACATATTACATCATTCATGACATGGTCAGTGACATCACTGATGACATCTCATTTGACATCACTGATGACATCACTGATGATATCATTCATGTGATAATACGATGCAATTGAGGTGTGATATATATATATATATATATATATATATATATATATATATATATCACACCTCAATTCCACAGTAGATGCGCCAACAGCACTCCGGAACGGGTGTGTCTCACCGTGGCGGTGGGTCCACGAATTAATGCCTGCTCGTACTTCTTTCACCAGAAAAGGAGACCCGCACTCACAGGTGATTGGATGATGATTTTATTCCGATACAGAAATGGGGGTGGTGATGAACAGAGTGTCTGAATTAAGCAGACCACTCTTACCCAGTCCAAAGATCAGGGCTTGATCCATCACCGTTATTTATCTCACTGCACCATCCCAGTTCAGAACCTGGCTATATGCAAATCAGTCTGTCCCTGGCCCAGTGCATCATGGGAACAGGGCAGACTAAACTACCAAGCCAATTCTTCACCAGAAAGGAGACAAGCTACCGGGACGGTTTCTGGCATTTCAGCCATCTTCGGCCCGGCTTGCTTGAATCCTGATGGTGCAGTGAGAAAGGGACTCATGTCTGAGTATACCCTGCCACACCTATAGTGGCCAAAAATGATTCAGAAAAGGGGGTGGTGATGAACAGAGTGTCTGAATTAAGCAGACCACTCTTACCCAGTCCAAAGATCAGGGCTTGATCCATCACCGTTTTTCAGCTCACTCTGTTCATCACCACCCCCTTTTCTGAATCATTTTTGTCCACCATAAGCGTGGAAGGGTATACTCAGATGTGAGTCCCTAGCTCATTGCACCATCAGGATTCAAGCAAGCCGGGCCGAAGACGGCTGAAATGCCAGAAACCGGTCCCCAGTAGCTTGTTTCCTTCCCAGTATAAGAATTGGCTTGGTAGTTTGGTCTGCCCTGTTCCCATGATGCACTGGGCCAGGGTAAGACTAATTTGCATATAGCCAAGTTCTGAGCTGGGATGGTGCAGTGAGCTAAAAAACGGTGATGGATCAAGCCCTGATCTTTGGACTGGGTAAGAGTGGTCTGCTTAATTCAGACACTCTGTTCATCACCACCCCCTTTTCTGGATGATTTTATTCCAGCAAAAAGCGGAACGCGTTTCGGTTGCGCCTTTTTTGACCGCTAAACAAATTGTTGATTTGTCTCTTATTTTTTTTATAGTCGCACATGCGCAATGAGCGACTGCAAAATAAAAAGGCAGAGCCAAATCAACAATTTGTATAGGGGTCGAAAAAGGCGCAAGCCGAAACACGTCCCGCTTTTTGCTTTTTTCTGGAATAAAATCATCATCAAATCACCTGTGAGTGCAGCTCCTTCTTTTCTGACGAAAGAAGTACGAGTAGGTGTATATATATATATATATATATATATATATATATATATATATATATATATATATATATATATATATTTGTTAAATAGTAGTGATAAGTGAAAGAGGTCAGATAAAACAGAATGTGACAGAGCCAGCTCATGCTGTTACTAGTTCAAAAGCTAAAACTAGTAATTGAGATAAAAGCTTCAATTCTTATCTTCTATTCTAAACACATTCGAGAGGAGCTCTCCAGCCAGAAAATGGCTACAAACTTAGCTACATTAAACTTCAGTATTATTTAGCTCAGGGAAAGAAGTTATTACTTTCATTGCTATATTTTAATGAGCGATGTCTGATTATCTCTGCTTCCATGAGAAATAAAATGCTGCTCACACAGCAGCCTAATGTACGCTCGCCAACATAGCATGATATATTAACACCAAAAGAAAACAATACCTCAACCTCCCTGGGAAAACAGAACAGAATTTGAGTTTGTGTTGCAGCAAGGAGGTGATTATGGAGAAAGGACCAGCGCTGCAAGCTGGAGGAAATGGCAAGGCGGTGATTGTTGAGAGCACTTCCTAATGAAGAGCGGAATGAACGAAATTGGTTAAATTGGCTCCCCTATTTGGCTTATAGTCTGTTTATATCATTATTTGTCAAACACAAGGAGATGAACGATGGAGCACTGAAACAATTCAGACACTCACCCCGTCACAGATCTGGGTTGAATCCATCATTGTTCTTTAGTTAACTTCACCACCCCAGTTCAGATCCAGCCATATGCAACTCAGTCTTGCCCCTGTTCCTGATCGGAACAGTCCAGTACGAACTGCCAAGCCAGGTCTTCTCTGGACCGGAAACAAGCATCCTGGGACCATTTTTGAGGTAACACCCCTCATCAGCCAGGCTAGCTTAAATCCAGTGGAAAAGTGAGCAAGGGACCCCCGTTTGGGCATACCTAGGCAACTTAGAGGTCTATTATAATAGCGGGCGGATCGCCACCGCCCGTGTGGCGATCCGCCCGCCATTGCGAAAGACGAAAGTCCGACCGCCATCATAATGACCCCCTAAGTTGTTGATAATATGTAGTTTCCTTAATGGCCAATCAACTTACTCTTTATATTGGTGTTTGTCTGCCTCTGTATTCCTTATTCTTGTATGTAATTTAATAGATGGCTAGGGTTTGGTTTGGTGGCACAGTTTTATTTTTGGGCCGGACACCATACTAAGAATGTAGGTTTTAAAACATTACTGCATGGCATCATCCTGATGGTGTATATTCTTCATGCTATGGAAACCATATGTTTATTTCAAACCTAAATATTTTTCTTGATAAACAGATCTAAATATGTTTATTTAAAAAACAAAAAAGCTCTTTTGAGAGCAACCCTATATTATGTTTAATTTTATTTTGTCACATATGATTATTTTATTTTAAATAAGTGCCACAGTACTTTCTAAATAGTTTTGCAAAAGTACTGCAATCCTCCGTGAACTTTTAAAAATTGAGAAAAAACACTTTTCCCTAACTCTACACAGACTTTGCTAAACTTCCTAATTTCTTCCTATACTGTAAAAAAGAGATATAAGCTATATTTCGGGTTAAAACACAAAGCCACGACAGTGTGTGGTCTAAACAATATGGCTGCCTTTTTATTTTGCAAAGACTTTCATTTACCAATAGTATTCAGTTTCTTCATTGCCATGTACCGAAGTATATACTGTGTCCCAATATATAACTAAGATTTCACCCTTATTACTTAAAAGCAACTGAAAAAAATACCAAAAAGCACCTTTTCCCCACCATAATCTATAGTTCTGCCAAATTTCATGTAAATCAGATCAGTCATTTTGCAGCTACGTCTGTTTAAAAAGTCTACATTATACATGTAGCGGTTGGCACTTCACTTTGCTGGTAAAGGCATCCTTGATTACTTCAATGTTGAGTAGCGAAACTAACATGTTTTGATCCTTAGAGGGGTCTTTGTCAAGGTTGGAAGTGTACTCTATTCAAAACCTGTTGGGGAATTCAAAGTAATAAACATAGAAAACACAAAATACATAAAAAGAAGAACTATTTTGGCAAGCAGGAGCAATAAAGACATGTATGCCGACTACCAGCGATTGAAGCTTGTTATCATGCCCTAGTGGTAAAATAAATCTGTGTTTGTGCTATTCATTAGCCATAATGTGAACATAAAAAAATTTAAGAATGAGGGGATCAAACCCAGTTGGCAGAGGTTGTACTATTCCACAAAAAGTGCTTGCCCTCAACATAGCTGTGATCATTTTTTTTATTTGTCCAGCTGTGTAAGCTTGAACTTTCAGGGGCACACACATGACATTGAAATACTATTAAAGTTTCTAAGCTAACTAGATAATTTATGTTGTTTTTCTCAGGCAGCTGCATAGATAGGAGGGCAATAATTCCTATGTCGATTTATAGATCTGGCTTGACAGTGAAAATGTCACCTGACATTTTAACAAACACCAATATTATTCTACAGTTCTTTGCTTCAACCCAAATACATATCTATTCCCATATCCTATTTACTTGGAATGCTTCACATTACCATACAACATTCATATAAAGCTACAACCTATTGGTATTGCCATTGCTTGTTAGAATATGTTTCATGTTTGAAAATACAGATGGACTACTAACTTGTGACTCTTCATAACCCTGATTGACATCTAGCCCAAATGGCCAAATTATCCAATCAAGGCATGATTCCAGTGTTGGCTAAAGGTTACTAATTGCCCCAATATCTGAAAGGAAAACATAAAAAATATTGATTGACATTTTATGCTTAGCTGGTGAGCTTATCCTGCAATAAAGATAATGATCACTAGGCCCCAAGCTGAAGTCAAATCAGTGTCTTGGAATATTGCAGGCCTAAGGAAACATTTGAGTGACCCCGCATGGCACGATTATATTGATAAAGGGGACATTGTTTTGTTCCAAGAAACATGGGGGGTGGACAACTACTTTAAAATAGGTTATAGGTCTTTCCATATACCTGCAATTAGTGCTAACAAAGGAAGACCCTCTGGTGGTCTGATAATTTGGACAAAGATCACATTGGGAAATGACTATAAGCAAATTGACTGCAACAGTCCTGACATTATGGCCATCATGTTTAATGACACTAAGGGTAGAGAAGTCTGTATTTTTTATATTTACAACAGACCTTTATCATCAAATAAGGAATCAGAGACTATAGCTAAACTAGATAACATTATTTCTAGCTTTCATTATAAAACTATGATGATTATAGGTGGCGATTTCAACCGGAAGTTCGAACTCATAATGGGCTTCGAAAACGCCTTCGAGCTGGAAGATAACGCCAATAACATCCCAGGAGTCGAGGCCAGTTCAACAGTATCCTGTTCAAGAGGCGCTTTGCAACTACTAAGGTTGACAGTGGGACATGGCCTGCGTCCGTGCAATGGCCGCTTGCCGTCAGACTGCCCGAGCAAACCTACTTTTAGATGGGGTAGTTGTGCTAGTCATCTGGACTACATAATGGTCTCAATAAGCCTGTGGCCGATGACATTAGATCTGGTAGTGGAAGATCGCATATGGAGCAATCATTATCCACTCTCTCTGACCCTTTCAAGATCACTGTTTACGCTACCAACAGAGGTGATACCTTATACCCATAGTACGAGTATTGACCCTTTAGAGTCCAATAACCACAGGGCATTGAAATGGCCTATAGTTATGGGAAATGGCTGTACTATTAAGAAAATCTATGAGCTCCATGTAAAGCTTATGTCTCCTTTAGTTGATGGTAACACTAACAGCACTCCCTTTTTAGAGGTGCATGAAAAATTGACACAGGGGCTCAGTGAAATAATCACCAAAGTAATTAAACGGGCATGCACCAGGCAAAGTATCCTCCCAAAGGATGGAATATGGTATGATAAAGGATGCCGTCAGGCTAAAGCGGAACTGATAACAGCTGTAAAAGGGAAAGACATACTAACTGTAAGAGAAAAAAGGAAGCAATACAATAGAACAATAGTAATGGCAAAAAAGGGTTGGGATGTAAAAGTTTGGACAGAATTACTAGAAGCATGCAAACTAAAAGATCAGTCTACGGTTTGGGGTCTTTTAGCCAGGGGAAAGAAAGAAGGGACACCGTCCAGGGACTCGTTCATAGAGGCAAATGTTTGGGCAAAACATTTTTCCACGTTATATTCATGTGGTGGACACGAGCAAAGGTGTATTGAAGAAGACTCAGGATTGAACTTAAGTACTACACCCTTATCATTTAGTATGATGGACCATGAAACAGCCATCAATGCAATCAAATTGGGGAAAGCACCAGGTCCGAATAAAATACCTGGGGACCTTTGGAAGCACGAGAACATGTTGTGGGCCCCGTATATCAACCTTCTTTGTAATGAAATTGCAAGTGGTGCCCCAATTCCCAAGACCTGGAGGGGCGCTGAAATCGAGACTATTTTTAAAAAGGTAGACAGACTTAACCCAGCACATTACAGACCTATCAGTCTGATAGATGTTCTTCAAAAGGTCTTTGCTCGTCAAGTGCTAAGCAAGTTAAATGCTTGGATTGAAGAAAATTCTATTTTTACTAAATACCAGGCTGGTTTTAGGGGGAAAATGAGCACTGTCGATCAAGTTTTTAGATTTTTATATTTAACATGGAAATACATTACTATTAGGAATTTTCACCTTTACGTGGTTTTTGTGGACCTCAGAGCGGCCTTTGATCTTGTCCCTAGGGGAAAGTTGTGGATAAGACTAAGGGATCAGTGTGTCCCCGGGGAAATACTACAACAAATCATTAGGCTGCACGAGTATAACTACGCAAGGGTGAGGTGGGGTCCTAACGGAGAGCTTTCGGAATGTATAGATATAAAGAGAGGCGTCAGGCAAGGATGCGTGCTGGCGGCGATTCTTTTCTCTTTATACGTAAATGACATTCCGGACTCCCTCTTGGGCTGCGAGCATGCCTCTCCCAAGTTGGGTGGTCAAGCAGTGCCGGCTCTGCTATTTGCAGATGTTACCATTTTAATCTCCCAGACCCCAAGAGGACTACAGAACTTGCTTAATAAATTCCAGTCTTACTGTGTGGATAAGAAGCTGGAGAATAATTTGTCTAAAACAAAATATATGACAATTAGTCCCTTCAAGAGTTTTAATAAAGTAATTACTGTTAATAATGAAATGATCGAGCATGTGCATAGTTTTAAATACCTGGGTATTGCACTTGATACAAAAATGAACTGGAAGCCACAAATTGAAAAATCCAAATTAATTTTAACACAAAACCTAGCACCTATAGCCAGAAGGCAGAGAAATAGTTATACCAGAGTCGTATCACCCGCAATTGAGCTCTTTAAGTATAAAGCTCAATCCGCCACACTTTACGGGGCAGAACGGTGGGGCCATGTTGCAAAACATGCTTTTTCAGTACATGAAAATAGTTTTTTTAGACAACTACTAGCAGTACCACATTGCACACCCTTAATCCCTTTTTTCTTAGACTTGAACATACATCGTTCCGATGACCATGCTATTCTACGTCCATTGCTATATTGGATTCGTCTGTGGTCAACGGACGAATTAGTGGACTATAGAGAAGCATTAAAAGTAATTATGGAAATAAGGAACACAACCCGGTTGGCATGGCTGACCCATATTGAAAACTGGCTCCTTAAGTTGGGATTATACCATTACTGGACAGACCCCGGATCTCTGACCCTATCTTGTAAAAAATTATTGCAGGAATGGTTCTGGGAATCTGTCCTAAATTCCACAATACAGAGCCCAAAAATTGGAACACTTACTCTTAAATTCTTTGATGTGAAAGTAGAAAGTAAATTTGAGAGTTTCATGGACGAAATCTTACCAAACATAGCAAAATCATTGTATCTAAAGTTTCGTTATGGCGTTCTACAAGTAAAGGCTAACACATAAAAATGGGCATGTAATAAGGGTCCTACAGGGAATGTCTTGTTAGAGAGTTGCGAACTGTGTGATATTGGCGCAAGGGAGGATGAGGCTCATGTTCTATTCTTATGCCCGGCATATCTTCATATTAGGAAAAAGTGGCTAAAGCCTATTTGCCGCCTCTTAGGCTTCAGACATATTAAGGAAGCAGAAAGAGTTTTTAAAAGTGACACAACACAGACCATCGTATTCAGTTTAAGTCGATTCCTCCTTGCAGTGGCAATAGTACGAAGAAGGCGAGGTCTAAAATTGTAATTGTATTTACTTGCCCAGTAAGGACGTAATATTAGTGACTTCAACAATTTTGAAGGAAAAAGGTTATGTGTTGAGTGGTGGGCTCAGTATCGATGAATCACTGATACATTCTAGTTCGCTATATGTAATGGATGTAATACCGTCTAAATCAGGGGTCTCCAAACCGGTCCTGGAGGGCCGGATCCATGACAGATTTTTTGGATATCCCCATTGAGATACATGTAGTAATTTTAAAAATCTGGCATGGATCCGGCCCTTCAGGACCGGTTTGGAGACCCCTGCTCTAAATTGTACATGATTTTATCGCTTTTTAAAAATTCTAGCGATATTAATTATTAACAGCACCTGGTACTTATTATTTTCATTATTTATTACTATTTATTGTCCCAAACTTTTTCATATTGCATTCTTGCTTGCACTATATTAATTAGGATGGACCAACTGTAATAGTGTGCTTGTAACTGAAAATGTCTGGCACTACCCTCTCTTTTTAGAGAAATTATTGTATTGATGTCCATGGCTTTCTATGATCTGTTTATATTTGGAAATTGACATTGTTTGAGTTTGGTGGTTGTTTTTAAGAGATTGTATTGTTTTTATGTTTATGACTCTTTTATGGTTTGTTTTAACCGAAATAAAGATTTTGAATTTTAATGTGATAATGATCACTAACCCAAAAGTACAGGAACCTCCCAATCAATATTCAAACCCTTCTGCTGTGGAATTGCGAGATATATTCCAGATCTTGATTGAAATATTTTTAGTGTGACCTATCTGTCTACAGTCTGAGATTAGCATTTACCTTGTCTGTGCCAAAGTTACAATTACTCCCATGCTTATATGTAAAACGCCTGGCTAGCAGAAATGGTTCATTCTTGCTGGTAATTGCTCTGCAGTGTTCCATGATTACTTTTCTGACAGAAACAACTGCACTGTCAATGAAAGATGTTTTAAACAGCCTTTCAATAGAGAAATAGCATAGCTGGTGGTACAAGTAATTACTTTTCTTATAATTGACCAGTCTTTGGTATTTTGTGGGACACAGGTATCAAAATCACTGCTGTTTTCCACACGTTTTATCATTGTAATACTTGCAGTTTCCGTGTAAGGGTTGCAGAGCAATGGTAGGAAGGTTTGTTTCTAAATGGCGACTTACTAGCTCATTGCATGTTGATTATGCTTTTGTGAATGTAATGGATGGCGATCCTATTCTGCCAGTCAGCAAAACATCAGTATTGAGAATATTCCTTTTCTTTTTTGTGAGTTCCTTACCTTCTAGGCCTGTGGATTATATGTTATGATGAGCTTAAGGTGGTCCCCCTTGATTGGTTTCTTTGTTTGAGGAAGTACATTTCCTCTCTCAACATGCTTGATTTTATCAGTACTTTAATATCTGCTCAGGATGTCCATGCTCCTGTAATCTAGTTGTATTATGTTCAAATAGTTTTGCTACTTGCTTTCATTTGCGCACTTTCCAATAACTAGTGAATTTGCCGTACACATTCACTATTGTATTGCAATATAAGAACAGCTTCCACTTCAGTTGGGTAAAGAGACAATTTTGGTGGACATTCTAAAGCACATAAGCAAAAAACGAAAACTCAAGGAATCTTAAAGGAACATAAACAAAGACATAAATGTCTAGTTCAGTGGAAAGCGTCCCCAGTAAAAGAAAAAGACCCACAAACAGAAAAGACTGTAATATAAGAAAAGATATTGTGTTGGATCATATGTTTGTTATTAATTGTTGTTGAGGATGTTTCGACCCTCCACGAGATGCAGCAGTCTCACCAGGTCACTAATCATATGGGAAAATAATGGCCAGCTTTCAATTAGGACATTGATTGCTACCCAACTTTGCTTAAAGTGGTCCAAAGGCGCACAATTCATTTTCCAAATGCCTTATAACCATAGGCAAATGTAAATTTCACATCATATGTCTAGCTCTTGTATGTTTATCTGTTACTGGTTTCTTCAATTATCAATCCATTTAATGGATTTTATTGTTAAACACATTTTAATGATTCATTTTCTTGAATCCCAATGTAATGTTTCATAGAAATAAATTTTTACATCCAATCAACAAGCACGCAACAATTAGCTGGTCTAATGTTTAAGGATGGTGTAAGATGAACTAGGATTCACCAGCCTGTGGTCAACAGTGATATCATATTCGCACAGGGATGAGGTATGCCCCTGAGATGAGAGTACTCGATTGTGGTGCAAGTATTGCAGCTGGGAGAAGATATATGTAAAGGATGGGCCAGTCTGACCGAGAGTTCCAGTTATAACTAGTAGCTAGCAATTTGCCAACACCAAATAGTGAAAGCAGTCAAGCTTAATTTCACCATTGGACACTGATGGTCATCTCCACCAGAGATTTTTGAAACTCAGGGAGAGACCCACACTGATCGAGCTGCTGGCATATTGCGTTATTCATTGAAAGTTGCTAAAAATTATACTATTATACTTGGAATTAATTTAATGTCATTATTGAAAAAAATAGTTAAATTTATTTTTCAATTTAAAAAGGCTATTAACATATTCTATAGTAAAATATAATGTATTTTGATGTACATTACATATTTAAACATTATATTTATTTATATATTTAAAACATCAACATTAATTTGATGTATTATAGCATCACTGCTTCCATTATTTTATATGGGAGGATGTTGCAGTACCATTGTTTGGACATGTGTGGTGGTGGACTTACTCCAGGTCTGAACTAAAGTACATTTATTGCTGATTTGGGTCCCTTTTGCTGTAGTAACTATAGATGTGCAATTTGTGAATAACATTGAGCTTATCGTTTGTGGGTGGGTGCATGTCCCTCCCTAAACTCCTCCCAAGGCCTTCTTTAACCCCTCTTTACTCCTTCATAAACCTCTTCCATTTAACAGTAAGTATTCCCCATTTTCTGCCGCTCCCACCGTCCTCCCGACTTTTACAACTAAAATGTTGGCGTATGTGTGTAGATATCTGCACAGCCGGAGCAGCGATCTCTGCACAGAGAAGTTAGGAGAGGACCCCCACATGTTGGGTTGTGAATAGCATTTGTTAGTACTTAAGTAGTTCCACTAAATGTATTACAAAATGCAATGTGGGAATAGGCCCCAATGTGTACAGTGAAAGGGTTGATTTGCTCACCTCTGTTTACACGTGGACATCTCGGTTTCTGGTATTTATACGACTGGTCATATGTTTGGGCACATGACCTCTGTTGTTATGAGTGGAGATGAGCACATTGCATTGTCCATATTTAGTGAAATTGTTCCTAACAGAATATGATCTAAAAAGCAAGCACTGCTTTGAATGAATGCAAAATCTGTTTTTAGCAGTATTCTCAGTTAGGCACAGCTTCATAAAATGGTCACTAAACGATGAAAAATGTAACATACCTATGTGCTCAGACTTATGATTAGGCATATAAATCACAGAAATGCGGCTGCACATTTGTAAACAGAGTAGAAAAAAACAATTTTTGAACAGGCACACGTTGTTCACTACAGGACCCCGGTCTGCTTACATGCATATTATACCTCGTCTAAATGAGCTCTATTTGCAATGCAAACACTGGTGCACACACTGCACCTAAGAAAAGGTTTCTTTCTGTCGAAATTGTACGTGGAAGTATGCGATATTTCAGCTACATTAGCAGGTCAAAGACATTTGTCAAATATTGCAAATACAGAGAGCAAATTCAAGGACAATCTATTATTCATCTTCAACATTGTTGTCATATTTAATTTAGTTCAGCAACACAACTTAAAAGGAACAACATATCCTTAGTTCATTTAAATGTATTTTTACAAATCACCTGAGGTAATGGAATGATTTAGGTGAGTGCAGCAAGAAGTTAAAAGTGAAAGAGTTTGGTGGTCTTAATTCAATCCTTAGTGGGAAATGCTCCAAACCGCCAAACCACCATTTATAATTTGTCACAGTCTGGCACCAGTGAGATTTCCCTCTGAAGGAATGTAGAATTTAACAAACATGAAGCCATGTCTTGTGAAAAGGTTCGAGGTTAATAACCGTAAAATGCAGGAAGTCTTGTATTACTGGTTTTGCATTTTAATGCGTTTTTGATACAGAGCTCTCGTTATGAAAAGTTATTTTATTTCCTTGTGCGGTAAACTGCGATTGGTTCAGGTACATGTGGGCAGACAAGTATGAAGAGTGAACATTTTGAAAGTATTTCCCTCAGAGGGTTGTTACTGAGAGGTTAGTAAATATTAATGGCTAGAGTTCACTTCTGAGTAGGGGTTCCTGTTTTCAGATGGACAGGACCCTTAGAGTCCCCTGGATTTATGTGGTACTAAATTTAGATTCAGAGTGATCTCCCCTGAATAGAAATTTAGAGCATATTCATGGCCAATAAGTGGAATTATAACGAAGATAAAATTGATTCGGGAAGGTACATAGTATTTCTATACACACAGCTCATTGGAGAGGTCTAAGAGGATATGTGTTTTTTTTCGTGAACTTGCAAATTAAAACGTGATTCAATTTATGTTGCTTACGGTGCACATTGAGAATCTAAGGCAGTCAAGCACCATGTGTTCATTTTAAACCGATTACTGAGTGTGACTAAACTTATGTTCTGCTTGTTGGTCCAATGGACCACATTTCCCAGATGCACCCACACCATTCTGCATCACTTCCGGGCACTTCCAGGCCCACCTATGTGATACATGGGTCACCAGTTCTCAGTAGGAATCATTGCAAGTCAGTATGATGGTATAATGTTTTGTGAGAGCTTTTAAATGTTTACTCGGTTCTTGTTATCTAATTTGGGTTTTAAAAATTTCTGGAATATTTTTTAACATAAGGCCTGCAAACATTATCTGTTCAGTTTAGGTCAATCCGGAGTGGGATTAAGCATCACTTCAAAACCCCTTGATCTCCTCCTGTATTATTGTGCTGTGCGTCATTTGTTTATTCCTGTGTAGCTCCTATTTGCATCTGCAGGGCAGGCTTCCTCCCTTATCAATTTTATCATTTAAACCAAAGAAAAACAGCAACACATAAAAAACTGTTTTCGACTTTTCTTTGGCTGCTTGGGCTTCCCTCTCAGCAAAAGCAAGGGGAGGATCCTGGACAGTCATCGGTGATACAAAGGCTGCTTGGGAAGACACTGAGGGAGTGCCATGGGATAATGGAACCTTTTTACCCATAAATTAAGGTGGGAGAAAGCTCCTGCAGTGCTCCCTATTTTAGGTGGTGAGGATACTAAACACCACATTGCCATTACCTACAGAGTAACAATCACCGGTAAGTAACTCCCCTTATTATGCGCCCTCGCCTAAGCTATGTCCATAACTGTGGTGAGGCTAATTAACAGACAATATTGTCCTCAGGTATGAGCAATAATACTTAATTTTAACATTGCAATGTTTTGTTGAAGTAAATGAAGTGGCTCAGGGATAATGATGGCTGATTTAGTCCTTTTGTAACAACTTTTGTGTTCTTGTCTTTCTGTTTTACCTCCTTTATGCTATAACATTCTTTCCTGAGTGGGTGGAATGTGATAATAGCATGACAGGGCTTCTGCATTGATCATACCGGTTATTGAAAGTCCTCTCCTTGGTTACTGCCCCTCATCTGCAACTCAGGCTTGTAACTCAGGAACAATGCCTGAACAACTGTTGTAGCCCTCCACTGTAGGCTACAATGCTGTAGTATCCTCTCTTTAGTTTTTGTTACCATTATTTACAACACCTGATCGTGGTTTAATCAAGTGCTCTCACGTGGTGATGGTTTTGTATCTGAAAATCATTAACTGAATATTGTCTGACAAAAATAATGTGTCCATAATACAATTTACCCAGATATTACCCCATTTGAGTTAATAATAGAATTGGGTGGTACTTTTTCAGTACATGATACTTATGACTGACAATATTTTTGTGAACAATTTTCTGACATGCAACCTTTTATTCTAGATTCTACAAATTGTGCATTATTTTTGGGCAGAAGAAAATTGCAAATGTTAACATCACTGAGCTGGGTTCAATTGATCATGTAACCATTGATTATTGTGTTTGGAAGCTAATTTTCATGCCCCAAGATTGATAATGCTGAGCTGAGTTGGGGAAAGGAGAAAAAAAGAAAAAGCTGTAAAAAATGACAGCAATTGATTATTTTATGCATGCTGATATTATTATTAATATTATTATTGTTAGCATTATTATTATTGTTGGTATTAAGAAGAAGAACAAGACGTAAGAATTTAAAATAATTGAGTATGGAAGTGTGGGGTACAATTGCCATCCTTATTTCTTGACCCAAGGCAAGAGTGAAAAACTCAGCAAAACCTCTGATTTCCCAAAAAGCAATCTTCAAATTAAATTGATATACCAGCTCAATGTCAATAACAATGATGATTGAAACGTAATATATTAAAATACAATTGTACCTAGATTAAAGCAACACATCTACAAGGCCTTATAGACTAGAACAGCAACTTTGACATACTCAAAACTATGTTTTATGCGTTTTCATTTGAATCATTGCCTGCTTTTCAGGCAGTTGAGCATTTAGGCCCTAATTACGAGTCAAGAGCTACATTCTGATTCATGCGCATACATGAGTTTGCATAGTGATCTGGAAAGTCAAATCTGCCAAATTTTGTAATGGTTTAAAACCTGGGAAAAGGTGAAGCACATTGAATAAAAGGTATTTGCCACGCACTGTAAATAGCTCAACCTGATTTAATGGTATTCAGTAGGTGTGGTAAATACCCCACTCTATTCTACCAAGCTTGCAGTGAGGGGCTTAGGGCCTTATTTAGAGTTAGACAGTTGTGGGACATTCTCCAAGAAGTGTCAGAAGTCTCATCCTCCTTATCAAGAGAGATGTGATGTCAATGGTACTCTAAATATGGGCACACATAACACATTTACTTTTACTGCTAACAACAATAATAATCCTACTACTGAGCACATTGCTATCCTTCAGCATTTCTGGTTCCAACCTTGTTATTCTACTTCTTATTTTCTTTCCGAGTTTGGGCAATCATCGCCAGCGGTTAATGTCCTTCAACTTCCAATTTATATCACAGATCAGTGAGAAAGTGGAATATTAGTTGGAGTTAACGGTAGTCCACCACAAATAACAATGTCACAATTCTTGTTAGGCCAGTAAAGGTTACAGCAATTTAAACCTGAGCTCAACCCATAGAAGCTATAGCACAGATCAGGATGGCTTACCTTGAGAAAATGTTTAAATAGTTAGAAAGTCAAAACAGCACAATAAAATCCCACCCCAATTTATGTAAACAGATAGTATTTTAAAGAACAAAATGACACCAAAATGGCAAGAATCCAATAAGGGGAACAGGAGAAATTAATGTTTAAAATTATAAATGGAAATAGTGCACATAAAGCATTAAGAGCAACCAATGCTATCTTGTTGTGCTTCACTCGAGCCAAGGTGTGATTTAAGGCCAACCACAATGGAGTGAGGGTGAGATACAGAAACCAAGTTCTTTCTGGTTGGATGTTTTACCTTCTGACTTAGTATCTAAAATGGAAATCCCAAATCCACAGCAGATGAAGGCAGTACACTGTGACTGTGAAGGGCTTTACGCGGTTGGATAGGAGTCGGATGAGGTACGCATGAGAAGCCGTTGATTTTTTTCAAAAAATCTCAGAGGGAGAGAAATTCAAAATTCTTGCCCAAGGAAAGTCACTTGCCAGTTGAATACTTTTGGCATCTTCACAAAGTGAAGATTTCTACATTCGGATTTAGTCACTTTTCAGGAGCTCACATTCCTCCAGCAGGGCAAAGCATGGCTGAACGGTGCTCTATGAGGCCAGATTGCCTCTCTGCGATGTCCCACTGAAATCAGTTTTCTGCTGCAGCAAAAGCTCAGAGCAGAAGCAACCTGAATCTTTAGTGCAGCGGTAACCCACCTTTGTCAGATTGACTTGGCAGGTTTGCCCTGGTCCTCTGGAGATCTTTGGTGCCAAAGTCCCAGGTTTTTCGGGATATTAGGAGGAACACATTTTGACATAGCTGAGGGTCCAAGGGCCTTGGGAATAGCATTTCGGGGGGGAGTGGAGGGGGGGGGGGCTTTAAGACTCACTCCAGTAGAAGAAATCAGCAGGGTCCAGAGCAGGTCCAGTTGGAATTGTTGAGCTGGGCTCTTCAGGAAAAAGGGCTTCATGTGTCCCTTTAGGTTATCAGTAGTTCAGCCAACTGACCCTTGGAGTCTACTTTTTTACCCACGGTACAAGTGGGATCGGGTCCAGCCTTTTTGGTCTCCTCCCTGGTCCCAACTGCCTTTTCAGTCTCCTCACTGGTCTCAACAGCGGCGCAGTCTTTTATCTGTTTTCCACATATCCAGTAGTGTTCTTAAGTGGGTACCCACGGGTGTCATATTTATGCCTGCCACTAATCGGTGGTTGAAGATGACTCCTGGACCCACCCTAGCTTATAGGTAACAAGTTCCAAGGGATAACCGTACCCATTTCTGCTGCATTTCTTGTGTGCTCTACTTCAAACCGCCCCACAGTGCTCCTCTATACCAAAATCTTACATTTCACAGTCTTTCTTCCCCTGTGCAGAGCTATTGTGGCTAACCAGAGGTATGGCCAGGGAAATGAGCAATCCCTCCTCTGTGTACACTAAAAACTGGTTCTAGGGACAGTTCTTCTCCTTCTGGGATTGATGTTGGCTGCCAGAGGGGCAAAAGAACAGACAGGCCCAGCTATTAGCTACATATGCCTATGACAGGGTAGACCTCTTTGAAGTTAGGTTTTCCATGTACTGCCCAGATGGCCATCCTATCAGAGGACAGAAAACCTCCCCACACACATGGGCTTTGTCTCATCTCTGAGAGCAAGTATCCAAATTATTAAGGAGCTATTCTACTCGTGGGAGACAGCTGGAAACTCATGAGCTTCTAGAGGCTTTATGCAAGGAAAGGAGGCGCTTTGAAAATACCTTTTGTAAACAAATTTATAAAGTCTAAGAATGAATTGCGTTGCTACTTCCTAGGCAGAGATACCTTTATTATATTTTATATTTTATATTGTATCCCAATGTCTTCCTATGGAACAGTTAACCCTCTTACAGGCCCTTGTCGCTGTAAAAACATGTTTAACATTAAACCTTTACATGTCTTGCTTTTAAGTACCTTGCACCATGCCTTGCTGGGATTTAAGGTATACTTATGGATGACTTATTATTATTTAAGGTTGAGGCCTGTTATAAGTGGTTATTTTCAAACTCACACTATGTACGTGGGTGGTAAAAAGAAAAAGAATGAGGGACTGGAAAGCACTCCTATGTTAAGACGAGACCCCTTACTCACCCAAGGGTGACATGCTTCATCATTGGGTCCCCTTTTCTCACTGGGACCGCAGGGTACCCAGTGTGGGCTACAACTCTCCTGTAGGAGAGGAGCTGGTGTTGTCAAAAGCCCTGCAAGTACTATTTCCTATATGGGGAGGGAGGGGCTGATTGCAAAAGAAAGGTAAATTAAAACTAGCTCTAGGTGGGTAAACAAACTTTTATTCAGGTTCCCTCAATGGGTAGGATTAAAAACAAGCTAAATGAGAGAGGGATATGGATATTACCCTATTTTATGGTCAACATGTTTCTGCCATATACTACTAAAAAGTTCATGGCATTCCTCAGGACCAAAGGTGTATTTCACTCTGCTAGTTGAAATGTTTTAAAATAACCAAAAAAGAACATACTTTCCCCGTATTGGTTAATCTTGAGGCACCAACATCTGGCAAGGTCCACTAGTTACCCAATCAATAGAAGGAAACATTCTCTTAAATTAACAGATGGAGAGATCCGTTTAAATAAACACCCTTTCAAATAAACACATCTCTGAAGGTATTGTTGTTTTCATACCCCTGTGTAAATCTTAGTTGAACATTATTTAGTCCCAGGGGGCCATGGGGCAAGCAGAGGCTACTAACATACTTCCCGGTGGGTTGGGGTTGTTTGCTTCAGATGTGCTGGGTCCATCCTAATATGGCTCTGCAGACTGGGTCAAGTACAAGCCCTTCTACTCTTGACCTTCAATAATAGCAATGACGAGCATTCACAGATTTCTCAGGAAGGAGAGTGTGAGAATGCAACAGTCTCAGCAATCAAAAAAGCACCCAAGAGTGTAATAATGTAATGATTCAATCCAAAACTCATCAGTACAAAAAGGGAGTGATTGTACACACAGTAAAACTTAATACTAAACACTACAAAAATGCATCAGAAGCTCTGCTATAGGACTATTGCCTCCTGACATGCATGCCCACTTTGCCCCCTCCAACCTCTCTTTGTCTGAGGTTGTTCAATTTAAACTTCAGCAAAGGTGTAACTCAAGCCTTCCCATTTGGTCTAGAAAGCCCTAAAAAGCACTCCGTTTTTTTTTCAACATTAATCTGGCCTGCCGCTCCTAAATTCTGGGCACAGGTCCATCATGCAACTGCTCAACTCCCTTCGAGCAGGCATGGACCACGCTATAGTGTCTGGAAGCAGGAGTAGGCATGGAGTTGTCTGTAGCAGAGGGCTCTCTTCTAGGTACTTGGTGGTGGATTGGCCCACAGATTGCAGCAGGTCCTCCTTCCTCCCGGACTGGGTGAGGGATTGAATCAGCGGTTTAGTCCTCCTTGGTCCAGGTGGCGATGTAGTCACTACTTGTCAAAGGTGCAGGGCAGATGCTGAATCATTTCAAGGTACTTTAGTGCAGCAGATTGGTCTTATCGATTGCACGTACAGTCAGTGCCTTGGCAGCTGCACAGTCACCTGGGCACACTGTGCCAAGTGCTCCAGGCTACAGCTCACATTCAGTGGTGCAGTCTGCACAGTCAAAAAGAAGGACAATTGCCATAGGGTTATCCACAATACAAGTCCTTTTGACACACTTGGGGCAAGTGTCATAGGCTTAGACGTGTGTCTCCTTCAGAGCCACAGACTGCTCTGGCACACATTGTGATGAGTGCCATGGGTGAGACAGCAAGGTTAGCAGGGTGAGCTACTTTGGCACACATCAGCAGCCCTGCAAATCTTCCTACAGTAATAGTGACTAGCTTTGAGCATGGAGAACATCTGACTTTCCAAGTCTCTGTCAGAAATGGGGTCTGTTGCTCTTGGCCATGCCAATAGTCTGCTTCTCCTGCAGGTTTGGATTTGTCCATTCTTTTTCTTCAAGGCATGATCCTCCAGGCACTCCAGGACAAGGAATCGCTTTTGCTTCCGGTCAGGCTCCAGGTGAATCTGTCTGTCTGGCAGACACGAGCCCTGCTTGCACAGTAGTCCTCTGGTTACTTGTGTAGCACCCCTTCCTTCATCAACAAGCACAATAAATCACAGCAACAAGTGGGTCCAGAGCTCCCACTCTTACACTGGTACTGCAAATGGGATGTGTATTCTTTTTCTGCCCTTCCAGTGTTGCAGGGATTCTGCACATATACAGAGCTATGCACAGGAAACCAGGACCTCGGTGTATAGTGGTGTACCAATTACCCACCTTAGTGCCCAAAATCCCAATCCGACTAGCTATGGTGTCTCATTCGTATTCCGTACTACAGAGAAGCTACCAATGATTAGACAACCCAGAACATGTTACTCCGACTCTCTCAGGAATCGCGGGAGCAGGAATACTCTTTTGCTTACTCACTCATACTTGTCCACAACATGAATAATCAGAGACACAGTACAGATTTAAATGTTTATTTTAACTAATGAGCTCTAAAATGCAGTACACGTGCCAGTACTATCAGCATAATGCATAAACACAATATAGTCAGCATTTTTACAATTCCATAGAATATGAACTGAGATATCATTTTATAAAGCTGGTGGAAAACGTCCTACTGTGCCTTGCCACCCTCCCCGTGTTAGGAACTAGTTTATTATAAAAAAGAAGACCTCTGGGCTTTGTCAGGGGGACCCCATACTAATCCAAGTCTAGATGAAGAGATTTAAATCTCCGGACAAGCACAGTTCTTCTCTCTGGAAAGTTTTTCTCCAAGTGTCTCCGAAATGCATGCATGCAATATTAAAAACACTTGATCTTCAGTAGTGCAGCTGTGTTTCGTGTTATGTTTAAGTGTGGGGGACTGACCAGAGCAGAATAACAAGGGACATTGTTTTTCGACCTTGTACATAATGTGCAGACAAAAACCACAGAGAACTGCAAGGAATGCGAAAAGCAGACGATTCTCATGTGAACAGGCACAATCAGAGTTTAGTGAAAACAAAGCCATGTAGAAATGTGTGCAGAAGCAGCAACATGGCAGCCAAGCATGTGCTAACTTTTAGCAATGTCGGGCATGAATCCACCACCCTCACTACACCAGTACCAGTTTGGGTCAGTTTGTTTTTCTGGTACTGGTGTAGTGAGGTGGTGGATTGGAACATGCTGTTTCCAAACTCAAACTCTTTAGAGTGATGATCCTGACAGTATTGTCATCTCCTGGCTAGACGCCGACAACAGAGTCACAAAGAGCTGTGACCATTCTGCACCTGGATATTACAGTCAGACCTGAGAGTGATCAGGAAGAGAGACAAAATGCTGACCTCTTTCTAACGGACCATTCAGACTACGACAACACGAACTGCAACCATTCTGTCACCAAATGGTATTATTCCGGTAGACATTTTCTAGGAACATTAATAAAAGAGAGTTATGCCTTTTGAGTTTTTGTTAATTTTTTTTAGTTTTTACCAGATATCCAGTTTAATGTGCTTGAGGATCATTTCAGTATGTATGTGCAGTATTTATGTAATGCTATCAGCATTTTTCACTTTTCCCCTGCACCAACAATTATTTTCTTAAGGATTATTCCAATGTTTCCTGCACTCCCTGCCTGTCACAGGTCTCTTAGGCCATAGGCGCATTCCAACATAGATTTTTAAAGAATATTTTCACTTTCCCCTGCACTGCCTGCTAGCCATCTGCGCACACCGGCATTCATTTAAGGATTATTCCATTACCACCAGCACCCATTTCCTGCTAAAAGGTCTCTTAGGCGCAAAAACAGCATTAATTTTTTTAAGGTTTATTTAATTTTCCCGGCCTGCCTGCTACAGGTGTCTCATCTAGAGGCACATAAACCTAATTCTTTAATGTATATTCTGTTGTCCCAATTGAAATATTATGTTATGGTTTGAATTGGAATGGATTCACTATTGTGGTTAATTATTTGGGATAAGCTCACTAAATTATATTGTCTGTATGAATAATTCAAACTGAATAAATGCTACATTTCACTGAATGTTTTTCTTGTTTTTTTGCTTTTAGGTGCACAAGAGACATCACCCACAGTACTTCCAGACAGAAGACCGGTACAAAATGACACCACACCACACCAACTGAGTCCTCTTCTGCTTGTATTGTGCAGCTGAGTGCCAACTGACAGAGCTTGAAAACAGCCCCAAAGAAAGTTATTCCTATCAAGAAAGTGGCCAGTCAGGAGGAGAATAAGAAGCAGATTGTGACCACTGGTGTGCCACCCTCCACCTTTTTCTGGAAACATCCTCCAAGCAGCAAGCAGGGAGCAGCACTCCAGCATCAACGGCACCAGTGCAACTTAAGCCAAAGCCTATGTCTCTCAGCAAGACAGCCACTGCAATCATGGCAACAAGCAGTGAATCTGAATTTGATTTCTGTCAGCTGCAAAGTACTCAGTCATCCCAGAAAACTGGACAACAGGAGCCGCAACAAGCAACAGCTCTTCCTGAAGTAGGAGCAGAACAGGAGGTTAAGCTTCCTGCTGAGCAAGTTGTAGCTCTTGATCCATTTGCTTCACAGTGTCCAGTAGGAAGAAGAAAGGGTACTCCACCATCTTCTCCAAGCCCACTTCTGAGGATCTAGGCATAAATTAGAACCCGGCTGAGACCTGCCATGAGGGAAAAGGAAAGCTCATGAAAGCCTTAGAATTATGGAATGTGGCAGTGATGAATATGAGCCAGTGATCGTCTGTATGGAAGGTGGCTCAGTGGACACCGACATGACCCATCTTATTCAACCTGCACAGAGGAATGTGGCACTGGTTCCACCACTGCCAGCTTATGTGTTTGTAATGCTGCTGAGACCTGCATTCACCACTACCTCAGTCGAAGTACGCACTGAGAGGCAAAAGACACACCCACCTACCTCCAATTCTTCAGGCATTGGCAGTGGCACACTAAAAAATGTCTCCTCCCCAGTGTGGGACTTGTTTATGATTAGAAAGCAGGAGGAAAACATTGCAGCATGTGCTATTTGCCACACAAGTGTTCGTTGAGGTAAGCCTGGTTCACACTATGGAACTGGTGACCAAAGGTCTCACATGAAAAAACATCATGTAATCTGGTGGGAGGAGCACCTCAAAAAGGTGGTGGTGATGAGAGAGGGGAAGCAGCTAAGGTCACAGTGATAGAAGAATTTGTGGTGGCCAGCTGCGCAAAGGGGAAAGTTCTCAGAAAGACCTACCTTTCTAGAGTTGCTGTTCCAGTACTCCATTATTATGTGCTGCATTTGTTTGGCCAAGCTATGCAGCAGAGTGCTGTTCACATTATCAACCTGAAGACAGACATGTGGACCAGTTGTCAAGCAATTCATTACATGTGTATCACTACACACTGGATGTATTACAGGAGTTAGGTAACAGCTATCTGCAGGTTTCAGCACCTAAGAACTTTTTAACAATGTTTTGTGGCATGCAACACTAGCAATGTTAGCCGATACAGCTGCCAACATCTGGGAAGACTTTAAAGGCAAGGTGTTTGAATGACTTCAACCCAGACGTCTCAGAATTGAATTTGTTGCCATAGACAATGGCAGTAATATTGTCAAGAAGCAACACAAAAAGATGATAGACGGAATGCTGGAATCCCACCCTCAGTCACAGATCTGGGTTAAATCCATCTTTTTTTGCTCACCATGCTACCCCAGTTTGGACCCAACCATAAGCAAATCAGTCTTGACCCTGCTCCCCTAGGAACATCCAGCCCGAACTGCAAAGCCAGGTCATCCCTGGACCGGAAAAGAAGCATCCTGGGACCGGTTTTGGGGTTCTTTAAAATAGTAAAGGCCATGGCAGATGGTGAATATTTCAGGGTCCATTGTTTGGTTCATTGCATCAACCTGATTGTGAAGGACTTTCTAAAAAATATAAGACATTGTCAGCAACATACCTGTAGAAGAATATGCATTCATTTCAGACATTATTTTAAAGCCCGGAAGCAGTTGTAGGTCATCCAGCGTGCTAATTGAGTATCGGTTAAAGCCGTTAACAGGAGGTGCCAACACATTGGAACTCAACCTACTACAAATTGCAAGGTCTGTTTGAGTAGTACAGACTGATGATTGAACATGTCCTTCAAAGAGGAGGGCATAAACTGTGAAAAACTTGACCATATAGATGGACAAATAGGGTTTAGTCAAATGTCTGACACAAATGTTACTTCCTTTTTAGTTTTCACATGGGAAGTCTGCAAGATGAATTGCACGATGAACCAAGCAATGCCGTTGTCTGATCTGCATTTGGACCAGTTAAAAATGGTGTCGCAAATGTTCACCGCATGAATGAAGAAACATATGAGTTCTTTCAGAGCTTAATCCTTCGCTTGCCTTTTAATACAAGGTTGCAAAGAAATATCATGTCCTCCAAAGAGTACATTTGTGCCACGGTACTTGATTCATGGTACAAAAAAATACTGGCCACTTTCATTCCTTTTTCAGAAGGGGATGTTTCACAATACAAGGCTTAGATTGTTGAGCAAGCAATAGACCTGGAAGAAAAGTGGCTGGAAGTAAGAGTCCTGGGCAGAAGTTCTGGTGTTCAGCCTTCAACCTCCTCAGAGGGCAGTGCCAACACAAGCAACAACATCAGCAACAACACCAACAACACGAGAATCATACCCAACCTCTGCAACGGCCTGGTTTCAAGTGGCAGGGCTTAGGTCAAGTGCAGAGGTGAAGGCAACAGGGGTCCAGCGTGGCAGCACCAATAAGCATTCAGAGGATTGTCCAATACTATCTGGATGACCCAAAAGAGTTCTACCTGGATCAAAACACTTCGGTCAATTGGTATGGGAAAATACACCAATGGCCAAAGCCCTGGACACTGGCGAAAAAAAATATGGCTTGTCTGGTAGCCAGTGTGTCTGTTGAGCATGTGTTTAGTGCAGCTGGCGCAGTTGTCAGAGTCAGAAGGGCTATTCTTTCACCTCAAAATGCAGAGAGATTGGCCATGATTAAAATGAACCAAAACTTCATACCACAAGAGTACACTATTACTGAACAGCAAAAGAGGAAGAGGAGGATGATTGGTCAGGCTCAAGTACATTTGACAAGCAACTTCTGGGTGAACCCCCTGAGATTGTGGACAAACTCAACTTTCCTGGCTGAGTAGGCCACAATAGAATTTTCACATTATCGTCGAACTGTTTTGCAAAAAAAGAAGCGGATATAACTAAAGGAACATTTATATATTTGGTGTCTGACTCATGCTGCCCCACCATTTATTCACATGTAAGGACTGCATTGAAGCTGGACCAGTGTACACAGAAGAAGCCTTCGTATTCTCTTAGCAGGCATGAAGCCAATGCCTCCCATCCCTATCTTTTTTCATTCCCTTTTATTATATTCCCTAGCTAGACTTCCCCAGTAAAGATCATTCATTTACAAGACTGCCATTGTTTGTTGCTTCCATGGGAAATGAGAAGATACAATGGACAAATGTGTACCACCATGAATGAAATAGGTAACTATTTCACCAATGAGTGATCTATATTGAGTGAGTGTGAGTTATGAGGATTCATGTGGTGGCAGACAGTAAGGGTATTATTCAAGTAACTTGTAAATTAGATGTTGACAATTTACAGTGTTTGAGGCCTGATGGGTGCTTCTACCTGAATGTGATTGCCCCTTTCACACTTAGCTATATTTACTTACATGGTCCACTCCTTGTTGTACCATACCAATCAGTTTAGTTAGAAAATCTACACAAAATGCTCTAATTATTTTGCTCTTCTTGTTCATAAACAGCAGTAAACTACAGGTCTATCTCATTTTGGGTCAGGAATCGGGACTCTGACTCATGACTCAGGGCAGAACCACCTCAACAGCCAGAAGAAGAAAGTTATAAACAATGTCTACTTCAAAGGGAAAAAAACATGACTCAAAGAGGCCTACTCAGCCCTATGGACTAGAAAGAGGTGCAAATGTTTGGGAAATGCTGATTATTTTACTGGCTCAAATGTCAAACTCCTCTATTTAAGTGGTTAAGGTCAAGGGGGGACTGTAAATGGAGACATGTCACCTGTTGAATGCACTCGGCTAAATGTTTTCACAGTTGTGAGATTGATCAGCCAGGTACATAGAGCTACTTGTCTGTGGTTGGATGTAAAATTGTTCTCACTTCTCAGTTAATTGTTCTCATGAGCTTGCCTTCTCCTTGACACTACAATATCGACGTTTACTGTTTTGCAAACCACAGGTTTTCTCTTCTTCTGCATGAAAGCTCCATAACACTCCTGCTTGCCTTACTGGGCGGGTTTAGCCATGACCCCAGGCAGACATTCTGAGAAGAAGAATGCAGATGCACTGACAAATTTTCATTTATATATAGAATCATTTATTTTTTATTAACAATCATAATTTTTAGAACTGTGAGGATCCACTCCACCCTAATTCCAATTTGTCAAAGCCAGGTCATAGAACAATCAGATAATAACTTGGACCTTGGACCTTTGGTGCTGAATGACTGTTTGTAATGCATTTATTGACTGAAATGTGTCATTTCTTCATTTCCTCTCGCAACAGGTTAGATGAAGATATGCTGCTCATAAACCTGATGAATATTGTTGTTGTGTTTTTCTTTGTCACATCTTTACCCATCTCCCTGGTCCCAACCACTTATAAAACCACTAAACCTCTTCTTCCAGGATGTGTGATATGTTGAGGTGTGACTCACAAATTTCCACCATAAATGAATCACACTTTTGTGGGGCGGATGTGATGAAAGTGCCAACAACTCACTGCAGGATCTTCTTACCTGAGTAATACAATAGCCCACACCAGCCCCACTTACCCACCCAGGCATGAAAGGGACAATCACATAAAAATGGTGCAGTCTTAGTTGAACAATATCTGCTCTCACGAAAGATAGCAGTAGTGTTCACTATACTTCCTGATTCACAAAGGAAAAAGTTACACTTTTAGTTTAAGATTATTCTTGTAGTTTACAAGTAGTAACTAACCTTAGTAGTAACTAACTAGTAGTAAGTAATTGTAACTCCATTTAAAATGATGGGGATTACTTACAGGTTACAAAGTTACAACTCATAAAGTTACTGATGGAAAAGTTACTAGTCATAAAGTTACACTGAAGAGTAAATTAACACCAAAAGTGTGACATACTTAACTTTTCTGAATCAGGCCTTGTGTTCCTTAAAATGCTTAACTTTCTTCTTAGTACTGACTCCTGGCGAGGATTTCGTAAGTTTTGTTTTAATTGTTTTAATAAATGAAAAACTAGCTCCCTATTGCTAAGAAGTTAAGTAATGATAATAACCCACTAACTCTGTGTTTTCTTTCAGTCTGGTTGCCTGTAGTGGTAATCCTTCTGAGAAATCCTGCAGTTGGAGTTCACCTCCTTCAGAAGAAGTGGGAGTGGGAGCTCACTTATGATGTTTTTCATGTTAGCACTAACCCCCTACCACCACCACCACCACCATTAAGAAGGCCTTTTGGGAAACCGTGCAATAAGGTTTTGGAAGATTTAGAGAGGTAGCAAATTTCAGGTTTATTTTCATTCAACTGTTTAGTTAATTTAAAACCTTAATTTAAAACATTTGCACTAAAGTACATTCATTAAAACCGTTAAAAGAAAAGAATCATGGTGCAAAATATCAATATACAAATGTGAACAGGGGGAGCTGTACAAAATAAAGTCAATTAAAGTGCCTGGTGCGCCAGATTGTCCATACTAAGATAAAGCTGCATCCACCTGAGTCTTTTCAGTTTTTGATAAAGGGGCTTTGCAGTCCGGACTTTGTGCGGGCTAAGTCGTTGTACTCATATGCTTCCTCGTGTTAGCCACTGACATTTTATATGCCGCTTGTAGTTGCAATAAGGTAACTTGGCTGACGTAAACTTATACTAAGAGCTTCTTCAGGGAGCATGGTTCTCCGCAGATATTGTGCCGCCAGTTAGGATATTAATTTTCTGGTCTAGTCTGATCAGATCTGTTTTCAACCTACAGTTAAGCTATATATCTGCAGTGTTGAAACAAGCTATAATTGCTGGCCTGCAAATGGATAAACCCCTATGATTCAATGCTGGTCTTAAAATGGTCCTTCGATTGTTCATAATTGCTTCACATATGCAGATTTGGTGGACCGTGGTCTCCAGAGATTTTCTGCAAAGATGAAAAAGCTTTGTACTGGTGGTTTGTATCCAGGGTGGTAGCTATAAGAGTGATGGTAATCAGCCAAAATTGTATGGGCTTTGATGAATGTGCCCAGATACCGCTGAGGTGCTAACTTGTCATAAGACGCTATTGTAAGCCAAACATGCTGTCTCAGCGCAAATGCATCCTTGTCTGCCAGCAAACAATATCTCCTAATTCTCTTGCTTATGATAGCCTTAACTAGGAAATAGTTGGGGGGTGTCTCCCATTCATTAGTTAGGCCAAGGGTAGGAACTAACATGAGATGCCCAAAGATGGTAATTCAGGTTTCCGCTGTTAATATTCGTTAACTTGCAGCACAGTAGTTTGATGAATGCCCCTTGTCTCGCTTTGGATTGTTTACTTGAACCAAATTCCAGGTGCAGCTGGGCTAGAGACAAATTGCGAGGCAGGAAGAAGACTGACTTAAAGAGTTTGATGATAACTTTATGCAGGTGGGTGGCATCTCTGCCCCTTAAAGCTTCACTGCCATAAGCAAAGGTTGAAACTAGTTTGGTCTGAATTATTTACAGAAGAGGTGTAATTGTAGATGACTCTATGGCTGGTGTTAAGCATTTGAAAGCTGGAGTGATGGCGTTAGGTTTTAGACGCATGAGCTCCAAATGTTATTTAAAGAAGCCTTGTCTGTCAAACACTATACCCAAACACTGGTATTTTAAAAATACCTCTACTTTATCCTTTTCCAAGCGCCACTGATGGATACTCAATGACAGTTTAGCCGGGATCATGATTTTAGACTTCTTTAAGTTGATTTCCATTGCATTTGTGATGGAGTATGAAGCTCTAGCATTCAAAAGTCTCTTGAGACCGATTTTTGTATGGCTGAGCAGCACTAAATTATCCATGCACATCAGGCATGGCAACACGATGTTACCCAATGTAAGGGCGAGTTTACCTGAGCTAGGCTGAGGGGGAGATCTACTAAGAAAAGGTTAAAGACAGTGGGAGCTAATACACACCCTTGCCTTAGCACTTGATGGGTTGAGATCATTCGCTATAGGTGGCAGCCATCACTTAATCTATTCAGGTAAAAGAACTAAGAAGTAAATTAGTTAGTAACTTATACTGAAGTTGTTTTTATGGCAAGCAGAGATAGATAAGTAAGATTATGATTTAAGTGTATTTTGTAGGCAAGGGCATAGCCCCCTAATGGTCAATAGTTACAGAGGGTAGTAGGACAAAGGTATTATTAACTAACTAGTATACACTTTGGTAAGTGGCTGGGTGCTGCAAAAGTTGGAAAACCTTATCCAGCAATAAATCAAACAGACGTAGTCTGTTGTTCCCACAATGGTAGCAGGTCATTGGGTATGCTGGATTGCAGGAAGAAGGTATAAGTAAAATAAGTAACCTAGCTAATAAATATGCGGCAAGGTACTCAGGTAGAGAAAGTCTACGGGGATAAGTCGATGTACAGTATGTGACAGATTTTTGTCAATGAAAAAAACAATGCTGCACTAAAAAGCAATGCAAATACAAAAGACAGATTGCGAGTGATATGCATTAGAAAGAAAAAACACCAACATCAGGCCCACAC
Organism: Lissotriton vulgaris; assembly: GCF_964263255.1. Lineage (NCBI taxonomy): Eukaryota > Metazoa > Chordata > Amphibia > Caudata > Salamandridae > Lissotriton > Lissotriton vulgaris. Next base: position 736,627,906 of record NC_141698.1, read on the forward strand.
CTCTCCCCAAGCTAATAGCCCCAAATGTACGTCCATTTCCCCAGCTTCCCTTCCGAATTCCAACCCTCTCCACCCAAAACAACACTGTCCCTCCCACCAAAAATAGTCCATTAAAAAAATCCTCAGAGGGCACCTATGCAGGCGTGTAGGCAGGCCACTCCCTGAGCAAGGTTCTGCTGGCCACGTCAAAGCAGCGCCAGCTGATGTTGGGTGCAGCAGAGGAGGCAATCTGTCATTGATGTCGACAGTAAGGAGAGGGGGTTCTGCTGGGCAGAAAAAAGGGGCATAATCACTTAGCATTCCCACATATCTCACATCAGCAATATTTATATATAGGACAGCGGAATACAAATTGATTTAAGATAAATGTAGTCTTACTGTCATATACCTAAATATGAATCTTCAAAATAGGATAGGTGGTTGGTTGGGAATTGTCTGAGTCTTTTTTCCACAAATCACCTTTGTGCAGTGCAATGGATATATCCAGGCATGGTCTGATTACCAGCTGTGCACAAGACACAAGCTTTACCTCACTTTTGTTGTCCGCCAAGACTGGTTTAGGTTTGCTTGTGTTCCCATTCAGAGGGCACCCCAGAGTTTGGGCTGGACTGTTCCATTGGAGCAATACCAATTTGTAGTTAACCCCTTCCACGTGGGGCTAATTCCCCCGCTGTGTGGAGGAGCCGTGCGCAGCGCCGCTGTGCTCGTGACAAGACCAGCTCGTCATGCTGCACAGTGAAGCTGTGCTCATGATGAGCTGGACTCGTCACAACTCGGCCCACTCCAATAAAACGCACGCACAGGCAGGAAATGAGCCGCGCTGGGCGGGCCGTAGCAGTTATGATGAGCTCAGTTCGTCATAAGCATGGAAGGGGTTAGGATGCACCTCAAATCAAGCAGAAAATGGCTCAATCAAAAATAAAGTAATGCTAATTATATTTGTAATTTCCTGAGCACTTCTCCTTCTCATGCTGCTTACACTTTTCTCCAAAAGGATAGCAGCACGCACACAACCTTTGTGTGACCTCCCTGATGCTCCACGTCGCTTCTGCATCAGAATGCCCAATACTGATGTTGGTCAAGCTTTTCACAACAAAGATGGTGGCATGCACGGCGCTTACGTGATGCTCCACGTTGCTTTCATGTTCCAGTCAATGGCAGCGCCACATCATTCATACTTCAGAAGGAGCTATTGCCATTAATCCTAAGTGATCCTGTAAGAGCTTTTTATCCTCTTAGGATCCCGCCCTTCATATTTGGCCCTAGCTGAAACGTGTCCAGTCAACTTCTAGGAAGACCAAGTTTACCCAGTCGGATGCCTTTTTAGTATTGAGTGAATAAAAGATAATTAGGATATATTACTGTGGGGCTTTTCAACTAAGTACACCAGTATCCTCACATTATTCACTCCCTGACTGCTAAGGATGGACATGACGTGGTCAGGGTCAATCAGAATAGGTAGACGGAGTTGAAAGTGCATTGCCAGGATATTCGTTTATATCTTTGTATCTGTGTTCAGAAGTGGGTGTACCTGTAGGATTCCCATTGTGTGGTGTCTTCGCTGGGCTGACTATAGGGTGGTGTGTCTGGTGCCACTGCACTGGGTGCTGAATGCATGGGGGTACCGTCTTTTGAAGTTTTACTGTTTTAAAAGCACCTGCTGAGAGGCGTGGCTTGGAGCATCAAGAGTGCTCCGGACCCCTCAGTCATCCGCTCGAAATTCTACAGCCATCAGTGGACCAATCTTATCCCCGGAGACCGATATCCTTCTCCTGTGACGGCACCATTTCCCTGAGACAAACGAAGATCCTGTGGAGCCCACCTATCGCGGATCACCGCCATCTCATCTTGCGGCCTGCAGCTCGGGCGCACAACATGATGGATCTGACCCTGCATCTGTGACGCCCCGGGGAGGCCGGAGGTAACCTGCAGTGAAACAATCAAGGGCGAAGGATAACAAAGGCCCTGCACCCTACCTGCAGACTTCGGGCAATCTTTGGCACTGAGAGGATCCGCACCTGACCTCCGGGACTTCTGGCGGCCTCCACTTCCTCCATGAGCCTGCGCAGCAGGCCACGTTGGGGAAGGGATCCGAACCCTGGGCCTGCAAAATGGGAACGCTACCAGCGGAGTTCTACTCAAAGGAGTGACGACACAGCACAGCCCCATGCCATGCCCGCGATGATGGTGGAGAGACCCCGAGACGAAAGTGACCCGCTAGGAGCTGATTCAGTGCACCGGCCCAGGTGCCTGGCTCCCCACT